>NC_037330.1:78289639-79657139 GCF_002263795.3 Bos taurus
ATTTTAGCTTCCTGACCAGGGATCAAACCTGGGTCCCCTGAAGTGGAAGCACAGAGTCCTAACAGCTGGACCACCAGGGAATTCCCTAAAACCAGTCTTTCTGACTCCAAGGAGATCTCTTGCTATTTGCCTGACCACATCTCTCTCCCAAAGCCATTTGCTGACTCCCTGACTGACTTTTTCCCCTGTTCGGGACTATGCATACAGAACAAGCTGTTAAATGGAAGAAATATCTCAGATTAGTATTAGAAGTGGAGTCTCTGCAGCTTGGCTTTGTTGTTAATTGTTTACAAATAATTATTTCATTCAGCAAATATCTGTTGAGTGCTGCTTATATGTCAGGTGCTGTTCTAAGTTAAAAACACATGCCTTTGCTTCAAAGGAGCTTGCATTCCAATGGTATAAGATAGACTAAACATAAATTATATAGTAAGAGCTATAAAGAGAGGTAAAAGAAGGAAGAGAGTGATTAGGGAAGTACTATTTTGGATAAGATGATTAGGGAAAGTATTTTTATAAGCTTCGTTTGAGCAGACACTGAATGTATGGACTCAGAGACCAGTTGGTGTGGCTCTTTAGAAGGGGTAGTCTAGGCCAAGTATTCTAAGGGCTGAGGTAGGAGCTTGTTCACAGGGGATGTTCTCTGAAGAGGTAAATATCAGGAGAAGTCAGAGTGGGCCTTGAAAGATGTAGAGGCAGAGAAACAAAAGGTACATTCCAGGTGGAATTGACAACCTGAGCACAGGCACAGCCCCAAGGACCAGAATCTTCAGTGTGGTTAGAAGGTGTAAGTCAAGGACTTGGAGCCTTTAGCAGAGAGCCTTTGGAGAGCATGTGGTTCCAGCCCCTTATCTCACAGATGAGGGAACTGGGGCCCAAAGAGGGCTCTGGACTAGATCCCAGATTTCCTGACTCTACAGCTAGTGTCTCCCTCTTCCTGCCACACCATACCCCACTTCCTTCTAAGTTGGAACCAGTGCTAGGCACAGGAATTTGAAATTTACTATGTCGATAACGACACATCCCTAAAAGTTTGTGACATAAGTGGTACAGCTGAGAGAAGTTGGGGCCAGAATGCAAAAGACCAGCAACTTCCAGGTCTGTTTATGAGCACTATCTGGCTCTGGGCAAGTCCTGTCTGCTCTCTTGGCCTGTTCTGTCACGTGGTAACTGAGTAGGTTGGATCTACTAAGTTGATGGGTTCTGTAGGTAGGGCCTTTTCAGGGCTGAGACAGCATGTCTGAGGAGTAGAAGGCACGTCAGTGTGGAGACTGAGCTGCTGTTCCTGACAACTGGTATGAGCCCAGTTGCTCCCTGACTCCTAATAAGCTATGCTAATAAACTGCTCTCATCTATTGGACTTATGGCTTTCCTGGCCTAGAGCTATTTTATTTGGAAGATCTCTATTGAATGAAAAGATTGCCAAGATAAATTATTAAATGAAGAAGCGCAGTGTAAAATAGTGTATCTGGTATACTAGCTTTAGAATAAAATACAAAGGAAAAAATAAAAATATATGTACACATTCATTTAATTTACTTACTGTTTAAGTAAAGACACTATGGAAGAATATACATGAAACTAATAAAGTAATCACCAGTTTGCTTGTGAGAGAGAAAACAGGAAAGTGTAGAACAGAAATGCAATGGAGACTTCATTACTTTTTTTTTTTCTGATTGTAGAACTGTATGAATTTATTTAAACTGCATTTTAAAAAAGGAACATAAAAAAAGATAAAGTTTTTTTTCTGTAAATAATGGCTATCCAGTGATGAATTCTAAACTTTAAAATCACTGGGGGAAGTGGGGCAAATTAACTTGTTTTCACTGTTTCGGAGTTTCAGACTCCTGACCCAGGATTCAAACTGAAGCAAAATCAGATCCAAATTATTTTTCTGAAAATCCCACTGTTAACCTTAGGAGGGAGAGAAGGGAAGTCTTCCCTCTGTTGGAGCAAGAACCCAATAAGAGGGCTCTGAAAGGCCAGCACCCCAGGGAGGCAGGAGTTATACAGAGCAGTTGATGGGGCTGGCACAGCTTTTAAGGAAAAATTGAAAGCCAGTGAGGAAAATAACTAAATTTCTATAAAAGTGAAAGGTAAGATCCGGTTGTACAACTCATCCCAGTGAGCACGTAATACTTGTCCTTGGCAAAGTGTTCTGAGAAACCGTGTGTGTGTGTGTGTGGTGTAATTTTTCAAAAAGTTTAAGTTCTCGAAGTCCTGGGCTTACCAGAAACCAAGGAACCGATATATTCAGCATTTAGTTTTTCTAAACACAAATCTTCTAACTTTAAAACATACTCCTTAGAAAAAAACAAAACCAAAAACTGTGGTAAAGCCAGCTTTTACTTTTAACAGAAGATACCTAGTTAACATTGATAAAGGTGGAGCAAGCACCAGTTAACTAATGGCTTTCTGAAGTGTCAAATTGAAAAGACTGTGTTTCAACTTGTTAGTCGCTGCCTCCAAAAGGGAATGTGTGCAGCACAAAGCCAGCGATTCAGAGCGTCGGGAGCTGGAGCCTGGGTTACTGGCAGCACACCCTGTTAGGTGTTCTCACGTAGGGGTGGGAGAACAGACCCTTTGCTGTAGCTCTCACAAGGCCGGCACTGTAGGCACTTGCACCCTGTATAATGTCTTCATTCTGTCACTGGTTAAATTACATGGGTCAGATGAGTTTTACAGGAAAAGTTCCTGCACAGATTATCTATTGGGAGGTATCTCTTACTAAGCATTGCTACTAAATAATGAAGAATTATTAGGCTGTTGCTTTAGCCTGTCCAGGGTTATAAATCTTTTCTGGGTCACTCTGTGAACCATTATAGACTGATTCTCAAACCCTGAAGTGTTCTTTCCCGTATAGAGACAGGGCCCTTCTGCTTTTCTGGGCCTTGGTATTCTCAAACATGATATGAGTGGATTGGATCAGTTATTCTTTATTTACGAATGACTAGATCTTTCTCTGTGATGGGGTTAATGGTGACCTCCTCCAAGGGGGAGTATGCCATACCCAGGTCTAATGCACCCAGAGCCCCTTGCCCCTGTAGCCGTCCACTGCTGACCCATACCTCCCAGGGGATACTCAAGCAGAGTTCTGTCTCAGTCTCTGTGGGGTCTCTGGTCCTGGTGTGTACAAGGTTTGTTTGAGTCCTCTGAGTGTCTCTGGCACTGGTATGGGGTTTGATTCTAAAGACAATTTCGCCCCTCCTGCCATCTTGTTGGGGCTTCTCCTTTGCCCTTGGACATGGGGTATCTCCTCAAAGTCACTCCAGCGCTGTGCAGCCACTGCTCCAGTGCCACAAGACTGGGAAAACGGACTCTTTTAGGGCAGGAAAAAACCCATGTGTGCACCAGGACCCAGGAGAAAGGATCAGTGACCCCACAAGAGACTGGCCCAGACTTGCCAGTGAGTGATCAGGAGTCTCCAGTGGAGGCATGGGTTGGCAATGGCCTGCTGCAGGGTTGGGGGCACAGAGTGCATCAGTGCATGCTTGGGACCTTTTGAAGGATGTTGCCATTATCTTCATTCAGTTCAGTTCAGTCAGTCAATCATGTTCGACTCTTTTCAACCCCGTGGACTGCAGCATGCCAGGCTTACCTGTCCATCACCAACTCCCAGAGCTTACTCAAACTCATGTCCATTGAGTCAGTGATGCCATCCAACCATCTCATCCTCTGTCATCCCCTTCTACTTCAGCCTTCGATCTTTCCTAGCATCAGGGTCTTTTCAAATGAGTCAGTTCTTCACATCTGGTGGCCAAAGTATTGGAATTTCAGTTTCAGCGTCAGTCCTTCCAATGAATACTCAGGACTCATTTCCTTTAGGATGGACTGGTTGGATCTCCTTGCTGTCCAAGGGACTCTCAAGAGTCTTCTCCAATACCAACGTTCAGAAGTTTTGGCTGGATGGACCTTTGTTGGCAAAATAATGTCTCTGCTTTTTAATATGCTATCTAGGTTGGCCATAACTTTCCTTCCAAGGAGTAAGCATCTTTTAATTTCATGGCTGCAATCACCATCTGCAGTGATTTTGGAGCCCCCAAAAATAGGTGTCTCTAATTTTCTTGAAGAGATTGCTAGTGTTTCCCATTCTATTGTTTTCCTCTATTTCTTTGTATTGATTACTGAGGAAGGCTTTCTTATCTCTCCTTGCTCTTCTTTGGAACTCTGCATTCAAATGGGTATATCTTTCCTTTTCTCCTTTGCCTTTCGCTTCTCTTCTTTTCACAGTTATTTGTAAGCCTTCCTCAGACAACCATTTTGCCTTTTTGCATTTCTTTTTCTTGGGGATGGTCTTCATCATTGCTTTCTTTACAGTGTCACAAACCTCCGTCCGTAGTTCTTTAGGCACTCTGTCAGTCAGACCTAATCCTTTGAATCTATTTCTCACTTCCACTGTATCATCATGAGGGATTTGATTTAGGTCCTACCTGAATGGTCTAGTGGTTTCCCCTACTTTCTTCAATTTAGTCTGAATTTGGCAATAAGGAGTTCATGATCTGAGCCACAGTCAGCTCCTGGTCTTATGTTTGCTGAGTGTAGAGCTTCTCCATCTTTGGCTGCAAAGAATATAATCAGTCTGATTTCGGTATTGACCATCTGGTGATGTCCATGTGTAGTATTCTCTTGTGTTATTGGAAGAGGGTGTTTGCTATGACCAGGGTTCTCTTGGCAAAACTCTATTAGCCTTTGCCCTGCTTCATTCTGTACTCCAAAGCCAAATTTGCCTCTTACTCCAGGTATCTCTTGACTTCTATGTTTGCATTCCAGTCCCCTGTAATGAAAGGGACATCTTTTTTGGGTGTTAGTTCTAGACGGTCTTTTAGATCTTCATAGAATCATTCAACATCGGCTTCTTCAGCATTACTGGTTGGGGCATAGACTTGGATACTGTGATAGTGAATGGTTTGCCTTGGAAACAAACAGATCATTCTGTCATTTTTGAGACTGCATCCAAGTACTGCATTTCGGACTCTTGTTGACTACGATGGCTCCTCCATTTCTTCTAAGGGATTCTTGCCCACAGTAGTAAATATAATGGTCATCTGAGTTAAACTTATGCCACAGAATTCTTTTCATTCCCGTGGTTTGTTTTATATTATACTACCAGCACCTGTAGAGCCAGAGACTGTTCAAAATAGGACAGAAACCTTAGAAAGCATCTTTGTATGTTCTGTCTGTAATCATACCCCCAGTCAGCCAGGATTGAAGATTGCTGGCCTTGTGGCAGAGAGCGCATCTACTTCTGTATCACAGAGAATGACCAAGCAAGTCATTTTCTTCACAATAGCTCTTCATCAGTGTTTTCTAGAGGCAGATGTTTTAAAGTTTGTTTTTTTTTTTCCTGAATAACAAAGTACATTCTCACTGTGCCTTCTTTATTTCGTATCTTCAAGAGAAGAAAAATTTGCTTGCACATCTATCACTGAGAGATGACAGTGGTAGAAGTTAAAGTGAATATTCTCTCTGAATGTAAATTATGTATACATTTAAAGTGTCTGCATTTTATTCTCTCACTGATTCTCACAAGAGATAGATAGATGGAGCAGTTGTCTATATTTGTAGCATAGGCAGCAGAGAAGGCAGTGGCACCCACTCCAGTACTCTTGCCTGGAAAATCCCAGGGACGGAGGACCCTGGTGGGCCACGGTCCATGGGGTCGCTAAGAGCCGGACACGACTGAGCGACTTCACTTTCACTTTTCACTTTTATGCACTGGAGAAGGAAATGGCAGCCCACTCCAGTGTTCTTGCCTGGAGAATCCCAGGGACAGGGAAGCCTGGTGGGCTGCCGTCTGTGGGGTTGCACAGAGTCGGACACGACTGAAGCGACTTAGCAGCAGCAGCAGCAGCATAGCTAGAGGCTTACAAAGGTTAATGACTTCCTAATGGCCTCACAGGACATTAGTGGAGAGTTGGAATTAGAACTTTGGCTTTTTGACTTAGTAACCGTGTAGAACCATCTGGGAGAAAAAAATTCAGACTATATTGCCTTGTCTTTGGTTTTCCCCAGTAGTGCTGATGGAAAGATGATAAGTTATAGGACTGCATGGGCGTTTACTAGCTGAATAATTTGGAGAAAGTTACTTAATATTTCTTAGCCTCGAGCATAATAGCTTAATAAGTTGTGGATTTTATTTATTTATTTATTTTTAATGCTGTTTTATGGTAGGGAGAGTGGACTCCATTGTACTGTAAAGCTGTTAGGGTTGTATTTATCCTGCAGCTGTACTCTCAGATGGCTGCTGCTTGTTCTATCTCAGCCAAGACCCATTCCTGTGGCAGAGCAGGGGGGTGCAACTGGCTGCCTGACCCATTGACTGGCTTTCTCCAGAGATAGGCTGAGTATGTAGGGAAAGAAAAAAAACATCTTGGGAGAATTATTTTTCTATTTTTGAATTATATATAAATGGAATTATGTCAATGAGATTTATTTTTAGTATTCTACAGATATAGTTATTATGTTCCCAAAGGGCATTGTGCACTATATATGTGGGGCATTTTTCTGAATAGAGTTTAATGTTCAGTGTAGAGAACATTGGGCTTGAAATGTATTAAGTCCCCCATTGATTAGCTGTGTTACCTAAAGACAGTCACTCTTTGTCTTCTGGGAATAATAAGACTTGGCCTTTCTACCTCACAGGCTTGTTGTAGGAATCAAATGATGGGGTGTATATAGAAGCACTTTGCCAACTATAAAGTGCTCCACAATACACGGCAGTGCATTTTTAACTGTTAAGGCAGTGCATTTTTATTGCCACTGTTTATCCCTTCATTATCAACAAATTCAACTGAACTATCTTCAGCTCAGTGCTCTGAGGCCCACCATGGGGTCTGGAGCATGATTGAGTTTTAGTAGGTGTCAAATTGTACATTGAAAGCGGTAAAGGATTGTTGAGAGAGAAAGGATGAGAAGAGAAAAAAAAATATATATATATATTTAAAAAGGCTTAAGTGGAACTTTTAGGGATGAAAAATATAATCAGAATTTAAAAATAAAGCAGAAAGTATCAAGCAACAGATCAGGCACTACACAGGAAGAAAAGTTCAGTGAGTTAAAGAAACAGCAATAGAAAGTGTTCAAGATGAAGGACAGAAAAAAAGACTAGAAAACAAATGAACAGATTATTAGTGATGTGTGGGATAATACTAAGAGCACTAACATTTGTGTAACTAGAGTCCTGAAAAAGGGCTGAGTGGGGGGCAGAAACAAATTTGAAGAAATAATAGCTGAATTTTTTCCAAATTTGATGAAATCTCTAAACCTGCACACACAGGAAAGTCAATAAACCTTAAATAGAATAAACATAAAGGAAACTGTACCATAGAGAGGGACATGCCATAATGCTAAAGGGTTAGTATAGGTGGGTATAACAATCCTAAATGTGTACATACTTGATGAGAGAGCTTCAAAATAATATGAAGCAAAAACTGACAGCACAGAGAGGATAAATAGACCAACCTGTTGGAGATTTTAATATTCTACTTTAAGTAATTGATAAAAATACCTAAACTGAAGGTCATTAAGGATAGAGAAGACTTGACCAGCACCATCAACCAGCAAAGCCTAACTGGTGTTTGTAGAGCACTTCTGTCAAACAGCAACAGGACGCTCATTCATTTCAAGTGCGCATGGAACAGTGCACCAACATGGACTACGTTCTGGGCCGTAAAACAAGTCTTGGTAGTTTAAAAGAATTGCAGCCATCCAGGTACGTGTACTGATCAGCCCAGAATTAAACTAGAAGTTAAAATATATTAAAAACAAGAAGATTTAAATTCAATGATCTAAAGTGTCTCCCTTAAGAAACTAGAAAATAAGAGCAAATTAAACCCAAAGTAAATAGAAGGACGCAGAAATCAATGAAATAGAAAACGGAAAAGCAAAGTGAAAGCTGGTTCTTTGAAAGGATCAATAAAAGTGCTAAACCCTGGCCAATTAATCAGGACAGAAAGTCAGAATACACAAATTACCAACATCAGAAATGAACAAAGGGCATTATTACGGAGCCTATATATATTAAAGGGATAAGAGAATTATATGAACAATATGCCATAAACTGAAAAACTGAGAAGTGTACAAATTCTTGAAAGACAAAACTGTAAAAGCTCACTCAAGAAGAAATAGGTAACATGAATAGCCTTACTCTATAAAATAATTAACTTGCTTGATTTAGTTAAAATAATTAAAAGTCCTTGTTAATAGGGCTATTTAGCCCCATCTTTATTAGAGAAATTGGATTTGTAGTTGAAAACCTTATGAAAAAGGACACTTTAGGCCCTGATCACTTCACTGGAGTGTTTAAGGAAGAAACAATGCTAATTCCACATAAATTCTTCTAGAATGTAGAAAAGGAGGAAGGAACACTTCCCAAATGATTTTTTTATGAGGCCAGCATACCCTCTACCACTAGCTGACAAAAAAAATTATAAGGAGAGAAAAAAACTGTAGTCTAAAAAAATCCAGCAATATATAAAAAGGACACTATCTCATGACCGAGTTGTGTTTATCTCAGGAATTAGGGTTAGTTTAAAACTGGAAAATTAATCAGTATAATTCATCATATTGGCAAGAATAAAATAGAAGAAGGGCTTCCCTGGTGGCTCTGTGGTAAAGAATCTGCTTGCCAATGTAGGAGATACAGGTTCGATCCCTGGGTTGGGAAGATGCCCTGGAGAAGGAAATATCAACCCACTCCAGTATGCTTGCCTGGGAAATCCCATGGACAGAGGAACCTGGCAGGCTACAGTCCATGAGGTCACAAGAATCAGACACAACTTAGTGAGTAAACAACTGCAAAAATGGAAGAAACATGTCAATAGTTAGAAAATGTAGTTGATGAAAGTGACACCCATTTATGGGTTTAAAATTCTCTGCAAACTTGGAATAGAAGGGAACTTTCTCAATCCAATAAAGGACATGTACCAAAATAATATGTTGCTATCGTACTTAGTGGTGAATGACTCAGTACCTTTTCTCTAGGACTGAGAACAGGGCAGGGATGTCCACTCTTATATAATGTTCTATTCAGCATTATACTAGAAGACCTTATCAGTGCAAGAAAGTAAGAATAAGAGATTATAAAGGAAGAATTTAAAATACCTCTATAAAAACCATGATCATATATGCAGAGAAAAAAGAATCTAGAAAAGAGTGATTCAGTTCAGTTCCGTCGCTCAGTCGTGTCTGACTCTCTGTGACCCCATGAATTGCAGCACTCCAGGCCTCCCTGTCCATCACTAACTCCCGGAGTTCACTCAAACACGTCCATCGAGTCGATGATGCCATCCAGCCATCTCATCCTCTGTCGTCCCCTTCTCTTCCTGCCCCCAATCCCTCCCAGCATCAGAGTCTTTTCCAGTGAGTCATCTCTTCGCATGAGGTGGCCAAAGTACTGGAGTTTCAGCTTTAGCATCATTCCTTCCAAAGAACACCCAGGACTGATCTCCTTTAGAATGGACTGGTTGGATCTCCTTGCAGTCCAAGGGACTCTCAAGGGTCTTCTCCAAACCACAGGTCAAAAGCATCAATTCTTCAGCACTCAGCTTTCTTTACAGTCCAACTCTCACATCCATACATGACCACTGGAAAAACCATAGCCTTGACTAGACGGATCTTTGCTGGCAAAGTAATGTCTCTGGTTTTGAATATGCTATCTAGGTTGGTCATAACTTTCCTTCCAAGGAGTGTCTTTAATTTCATGGCTGCAGTCACCATCTGCTGTGATTTTGGAGCCCCCAAAAATAAAGTCTGACACTGTTTCCACTGTTTCCCCATCTATTTCCCATGAAGTGATGGGACCAGATGCCATGATCTTCGTTTTCTGAATGTTGAGCATTAAGCCAACTTTTTCACTCTCCTCTTTCACTTTCATCAAGAGGCTTTTGAGTTCCTCTTCACAAAAGAGTGATTAGAACTAACTAGTTTACAAAGTTGTAAGATAACAAGGTCAGCATGTGAAAATCGACTGAACTGTCATTTACCAGCAGTGAACTTTTGGAAACTAAATAGTACCATTTACAAAAGCTTCAAAAGTATGAAATACTCAGGGAAAAGTTTAGCAAAATATGTCTATATCTGTGCCCTGAAAACTTGACAGAACAATAATAGATCAACGAAACAGAGCAGAGAATCAAGAAGTAGAAATAGACCATGTGGTCAGTTGTTTTTGTTGAAGTTACCTGAATAAATCAATGAGGAAAGGATGATCTCTTCAACAAATGGTGCTATAGCAATTTGACATCTGTATGCAGAAAAATGAACCTGACCCCTACCTCAGGAAATACACGAAAGTTAATTGAAATGTATTTTGAATTGCATTGTGTTGTTCCTCCCCTAAGTCATGTTGAGGTCCTACCCCTGGTACCTCAGTGCCTTTGAAATAGGGTCATTACAATTCATTAAGATGAAAAGGTAATGGAGTAGGGTATACCCTAATCCAGCATCACTGGTGTGGTTAGAAAAAGAGGAAATTTGGATACAGACAATAACATAGAATGCCATGAAAATATGAAGGCAAACATCAGAGTGATGCCTCAGTAAGCTAAGGAACACCACATTGCCAGCACATCACCAGCGTCTAGGGCAGAGGCATTGTCCCCCACATCACTCAGCAGGCACCTACCCTGCTGATGCCTTGAGCTTGGACTCCTGGCATTTAAAACCGTAAGAAATGATTTTTGTTTTTTAAGTCGCTCAGTTGGTGGTACTTTGCTACAGTAGCCCTAACAGATTAACAGTAACAAGTTTTCTAGGTCCGTTTATTTTGGTTTTTTAAAACCAAATGAAGGTAGAGCACTGGGAACTCTCACACAGTGCTGTTGGGAATACACTTGGACATTTCCATATAAAAAGATACATTTACTGAAGGAACCAAAAGTATTATGTCAAGTTAAAGAAGGCACCTATAAAAGAGTACATACTATACAATGCCATTTATATGAAATTATTGAATGGCAAAACTCCAGTAACAGAAAGGAGATCAGAGGTTCCCAGAGGCTGTAATGGGGGAGGGATTGACTATAAAGGGGCAGGAGGGACCTTTCTAGGCTAGCAAATATTTTTGCTTTACAGAGATATAATGGACATTTAATATTGTGTAAGTTTAAGTTGTACAACGGTTGATTTGATAGTTATGTATTAGGAAGTGATTACCATAGTAACATGAGTTAACCCTACCGTCACCTCACATACCTGCCATTTCTTTTTTTGTGGTGAAAACACTTAGGATCTACTCTCTTAGTAACTTTCAAGTATGTAAACTTCATAGTTTTGTTAACCATAAAACCGTTTTTGCACATTAGAGCCCTAGAACATATACATCTTCTAAGTTACAAAGCCAACATCTCACTGTTTCCCCCTGCCAGTGCCTGGCAGCCACCATTCTGCTCTCATTCTATGCATTTGGCTTTTTTAGATTTTTACACGTAAGATCAAACTCTGTCCGTCTTTCTCTGTCTGATCTATCTCACTTTGCATAATGCCTTCAAGGTCCGTTTATGTTGTTGCAAAATGCAGGATGTCCTTTCTCATGGCTAAATAATGTTCCATTGTGTGTGTGTGTGTGTGTGTGTGTGTGTGTGTGTGTTTCATCCTGACTGTAAAATGTACGTTCTTGCCAACAATATACAAGGATTCTCTTTTCTCCACACCGTTGTCAGCACTTGTCATCTCTGATGACAGCTATTCTAACAGTTGTGGGGTGCTATCTCATTGTGGTTTTAATTTGCACTTTTTTAGTGATGTTGAGTACCTTTTCATGTACCTGTTATCCATTTATACCTTTTTTTTGGGGGGGGATATCTACTCAATTCCTTTGCCCCCTTTTTAATTGGATTGTTTGGGGTTTTTCTTGACGTTGAGTTATACGAGTTTCTTATGTGCTTTGGCAGTTAACCTCTTATCAGATATGTAGTTTGCAAATATTTTTCCCCATCCCATAGGTTGGCTTCTCATTTTGTGGATTGTTTCTTTTGCTTTGCAGAAGCCTTTTAGTTTGATGTCGTCCCTCTTATCTTTGCTTTGGTTGTTTGTTCTTTTGGTGTCATAGCCAGAAAATTGTTGTCACAATCAGTGCCAAGGTGCTTTCTCCTCTGTTTTCCTCTAGGTTTTATGGTTTTAGGCCGAACTTTCTTTATCATGATTGTAATGGTGGTTTCATGCCTATACATTTGTCAAGACTCATTGAATTACACACTTAAAAATTGGTGAATTTAATTTTTTTTATATGTTATGCCTCAACAAAGAATCATAAACAAGTTGAATGTCTACTGTCTATCAAATGCTGTGATTCAACTAATGTGAAGTGGGTCCTCCCACCAGGGAGCTCCCCACCTGTAGATGTGGTAGAGGAAGACTTGAGTTCAGAGAGAAGGAAGTACTGAAGAGGAGTAGTGCTGAGGCCAGGGGAAGGAGCTCTCGATCTGGGGATGCCCCACAGAGGAACTGCTTGGCTTCTAGTTTGATGGGTGAGCAGGAGTCAGGTGAATGTCGAGGGGCAGGGCATTCCGGGCAGAGGCATGTGAGTGTGAAATGCATGTTATGTTTTATAAACCACGAGGAGCCGGGTATTGCTGGAGCCCTGGAGCTATGAGATTTGTGTTGAAGTGGCAAGAGTTGAAGTTGGACAGGTTGGCAGAGAGATAAAAAGTGGAATGTTCCTCAGATTTGCTTGAGAAACTCATATTGCAAGAGAATTTATGTACTTGAGAGAGAAACACTCCCTCATGGGTGAGAGACAGATGATCAATGCACACTGTCGTTTCTGTTCATTCCTTTGACTTTTGGCTTAGAAACAAAGGGGAACAACAGAAACTTTGCTTTTATAAAATCAACTGTTTTAAAATAGTAATTCTCCCTGGACAGACCTCAACTGAATTTAGGTAACTAAGACTGTTCTTGAGCTTTCACACATGACAAGGAAGAAATATGTTTTAAGATTTGAGAAAGCCATTATTTAATACCAGCCATCTGGGAAGATTGCTGAAATTAGCAAGACATGGCTTGTGCCTTCAAGCAAATAGCAGTTTCTTGGTACCAACATGGAGAAATATAAAATCTCACTCATGTTACATTTTGGAAAGGAGAAAACCTTACAAAACTGCTTGTTGATTCATTTCCATATATATGAGATTCTTGAACATCACTCTTTATCCTTGGAGTGATGCATGGAAGTGTATATATAAGACTGTGTGATGGGAGCAACCACACAGGGTTTTCATTAATGAATGATACCGCCGACTTGGAGGGCCTGCTCTAAAATCTGGTGCTTTCTTGTTTATTACAGGCATTGGATTTTGAAGGCTGGGCTGACACCCTCTTTCTTCTGCAGTTCACCCTCTCTTGTGTGATGGGGTAAGCCTTTGCTGCCTTGTTAGCAGATAGTTTTCCTAAAGAAATTTGGTCTAGTGTCTTTCTGCCTCATTCCTGTCTCTTGAATGTATCAGCTTAGGATAAACCTCCAGACTCAAGTGGTTTCACCATCCTTGGGAATGTACCCCCAGGGCTACCAAACTAATCTCAAAGTCATGCTTTTAGAAGGATGAATGAAAAAAACTAAATATTTATTCAGTAAGCTAGTATGTGATAAGCACCATTATATTTCAACATGCATTATTTAATTTTATTTCTACATTAACCATTTGACAGATATTGTTGCCCCCTACTCCTTACTGCCTGAGAAACAGGCTCAGAATTCAAATAAATTGTCTTAAGTTTGCAGAATTAGTAGGCAGTAGTAGCAGCTTTTGAATTTAGGACTGACTTCTCCCTACCATGTTGAAGAAGGCAAGAGGTATCTGCAAATGTGCCTCTTCTCTTCACCTCCAAATTTCCCTAATGGTATTTTTTCCCTCAACCAGTCATTTCAGTTGATATTCGTGACTGGATCTAGCCCAGGCTTGCTACATAGTGACTGGATGCTTCAAAATAAAGATGACACGGTAGCTTGGTACTGAGTCAGGCTCAGAAGCCTCATTGTAAAATCTGGGAGTGCCGGCTGCTGCCACTGTTGTTAAGTGAACTATATCCCCTCTTAAAGTAGTTCTCACTTGTTTTTCTTCCATCCTAAAGTATCTCTCTTGTCTTCACCCTGGTCCAGAATCATATTGCCCTCATGTTACATATATACCTGAGCCAGGGTCTGTAAGCTCTGAGCTTTGTATCTCAGTTAGGTGAATTAGGACTATGATCTAAAAAGATGACTCATGATTGTGAACGGTGGTTTCAAGGTTTTAGTGCAGTAGCTGGGAGAAGCACTTGATCATTAAATGGACATGTGTTTCTCTTTAATGAAATTAAAAAAAAAAAATCCAAAGCTTCAATAGAAGCAGCAGTGAGGTGGGAAAGCTCACAGGCAGTGTCTAGTGAAATGTACTATCATTTCCCTAGGCTAGGGGTTATTATAAAACAAGCAGTTGGATTTTACTTATAAGATACCTTTTCTTTATTTTTTCCAGATTTATCTTGATGTATGCTACAGTACTTTGCACTCAGTATAATTCTGCTCTTACAACTACAATAGTTGGCTGTATTAAGGTGAGTTGAAAAGGTACTATATTCTTTTCGGTGCCTGCTTTATTTGAAAAGTGTTCTTCTAAAATAAGTCTGACTGTGGCCTTCACCCTTTCATTCTTATTTCCTCACGTGTTGCCTTGCTGGTTTGACAAACTGTGGTGATGGTTTCTAGAACAATCCTGAAGAACTCAGGGAGAACATGATCTCCACTTTCAGGCAGCTTAGGTCTGAGGAGTGAGAAAAGGAGAATGCGTCATCTCAGAGGGGAGGAAGGAGAGTGATATTCAGCCCTGTTTCTGACAGGAAAGGTGACCAGCTTGAAACTGGTGGGTTTGTCCCTTTAACTCCTGACGAGAATTATTCTCTTCCTCGCTGAGCTCTGGCTGCGTTGTAGAAGGATGCCTGCCAGAAGCTAATCAAGAGTTTTCCTAAGCGTGAGCCAAGCCTTAAATGGCCCACTATTAAAAGCTGTGTCTGACATTACCAGTGATGTCATTTCCTCCCGATCCATTTTATTTGAGGGAGGCTCATTTGTCTTCAGCCAGGAGAGCCACATTGACTTGAATATTGAGCTGCAGTTAGCAGCTTGAAGCCTGAGGCCTCTTTCATCTGAATTTGTGATTCTAGTGCTTTAAGATCCAAGAGGCCGCAGCATCCCTGAATTCCAAAAGCATTAGTGAGGTAGGCTTGCTTTCTTTTTAAATTTTTTTTAATATAAATTTATTTACTTTAATTGGAGGCTAATTACAATATTGTATTGGTTTTGCCATACATCAACATGAATCTGCCACGGGTATACACTTTCTAAAAGAGCACAATAGAGAGAGGTAGGTCCTTGATCATTTGGAGGAAACAGCACAGTTCCCCTTGGGGCTTAACTTCTGGTGCCTCATTTGTCAGTCATGAGGGAAGGGATTGCAGAGTAGAGTTTGTCCTGGTGTGCTGTGTTTCCCTTTGTACCCGCCATGGAGTTGTATTCATAGATACCAGACCTCATTTTAGAACTAGATTTGGGTTAAAGCCTCAGAAGGTCTGCGATTTCAAACATAGAATTGGAGCGTTTGGTGTGAATAGAATTCTAAATTAAGCTGTAATAACTGTGTGACTTCTATGAAAGCTAGAGATAAGCATTTGAAGGCCTGGGCTGGCTGAGACAGTTTCAGCCCCAAATTTAAGATAGTTTCAGCCCCAAATTTGAGATTGTTTCAGCCCCAAATTACCTCTCCAGCCCTGTTTGGGTTTTGTAAAGTTAATGCTTCAGGAGCAAAGTAGATGGCTTGCCTCTTCAGAATAAAAACAGCAGGAACACGAGACACAGGACAGTTGGTGCCTTGTTTTTAACCAAGAAGAAGGATGGTATGGGAAAGCTATTTAGCAAATAACTAAACCTAATTGCTTAGAATTTCTTAGTGTACATTTTTCATTGTCATCAGTGTGAGGTATGAATACAGTAATGCTCTCATCAGCATTAAGTCCAGTGCTTTTCTTTTGATATTTCCTCCTCTCCACAGAATGATATGAACTTACTCAGTCCAAAGGGAATGGTTTTACTTCTAAACTCTAGAGGGAGGAAAAAAACTGGAGTATCTGATTATAGTTGACCCTTGAACAAAGCAGGTTTCAACTGCTAGGGTCCACTTTACTCATTATTGACCAGAGACATATTAATATGTTTTGTTACCCAAAAACTATTGACCAGAGACATTTCTGTATTCACTTACATAACAAATCGTCAGCCATAGGCGTTAGTGTCTGCAAAAATCCCCAGTCAATAATGTATTAACATGCCGAATTTTTTCAGTAGTAAATATTACAGTACTGTACCATCTGTGGTTGCTGAATCCACAGATGCCCAATCTCAGATAAGGAGGGCCATCCGTAAGTTGGGCTTTCCTGGTGCCTCCAGATGGTAAAGAATCTGTCTGCAATGCTGGAGACCCAGGTTGGATCCTTGGGTCAGGAAGATCCCCTAGAGAAGGAAATGGCAACCCACTCCAGTGTTCTTGCCTGGAGAATCACATGGACAGAGGAGCCTGGTGGGCTGCAGTCCATGCAGTTGCAAAGTTGGGCACAACTGAGCAACTGACATGCACACACAGATCTATAAGTTATACTCAGATTTTTCACTACACCCCAACTCCAGCTTTGTACAAGGGTCAACTGTGGTTTATATTGCTCTTGCTTCTCACAGCTGCTAAGGTATTGAAGGATGTGTTATACCTTCAGACAGATGGGAGTACCCTGATAGCCTTGCTGGTTTGGAGTTGGGCCAGAGTGGAGCTTCTTTCCTTAGCCTCCCAGTTACAACCTGGGTAGTTCTGTTCAGTCACTGTTCTCCAGCAGGCTTTAAGTTGCCTTCTGTGCTTGAAGAACCTAACCCACTAAACCCTTGGGTCAACATTCCTTGTTTCTCTTAAGTGTGGTGGTAAAATTACTTAGGAGAACTTGTTAAACGTGGAGGGTCCTAGGCCCACCTCAGATGTTTTGAATCAGAATCTCTAAAGCAGGGCATGGAAGTCATCAGGGTTTCCTGCTGAGTCTCAGGTAAACTAAAGGCTCAGAATTGTGGTCTTCGTTTTGAGCTCCCAGCACAGACCCTCCTGGTGAGTTCTACTTTGGGGGCATGAGTGTGTCTTCTGATAGAAAATCTTGGTTAGGATGCTTTAATATATAGTTTTTCTGACTTCTGACCGATACTGAGCAAAAGATTGGATTCTCTGTTCTTTCCTTTTCTGAAATTCTTGGGCAGTTTATGCTGACTAATCTCTCTTTTCCCTAAATCTCTCTATTCCAAGAGGGGTCCTGTTAATGCATTTTCCCAAGTTGCCTACCAGCCTTGTTTACAGTTACGTGGTATTTTTTTTTTCCCCTCTCAAATAATAAGAAAATTTGCTCTAAAGTGACTTTTTTTTCTCTATATTTAGACCTGGAAGAGGCCAACATAATTTTTAATGCTCTCTCACAGGGTACTACTCCACTATAAGAATAATTTTGAAGTTTATTTTTGGCCTTTTCAAAACACGATAAACACTTTACTTTCTGCTTTGTAGGCCTAATCTAAGAGAGGCCAGGTACTAAAAATATGTGTGACATTTACCGTTTTGGCAGTTGTAATAGCACAGGAGTCAGTGACTTAAGAATGGAAAAAAGGTTAGGGAAGAATTGAATAAGAGCTTAAACTTCGGAAATTTTTATTTTATCTTTGTGGTCTGAGGATAATTAAAAAGGAGCCAGAGGTTTTCACTGCTGTGGGCCCAGTTTGAGGCCTAGTTGTGAAAGTGAAGTCGCTCAGTCGTGTCCGACTCTTTGCGACCCCATGAACTGTAGCCTACCAGGCTCCTCTGTCCATGGGATTTTCCAGGCAATAGTACTGGAGTGGGTTGCCATTTCCTTCTCCAAGGGGGAATCTTCCTGACTCAGGGATCAAACCCAGGTCTCCTGCATTGCAGACAGACGCTTTACCCTCTGAGCCATCAGGGGAGGCCTAGTTGAGGAACTAAGATCTCACAAGCTGAAAAAGGAGCAAGATAAGCAGGTGTTTACACCTGGGAGATTAAGGGAGTTGGGAGAAGTGATTTTATGTTTGATACTTTGAGATGACTTCCCCTTGTTTTTTTAAGATACCAACAGAGTCCTCTAGAAATAGTCTTTGAGTTGGTAAATTCTCCATCATCCCCTTTTTCCCTTTCAAAAAAAAGGGAAAGATACTTGCCTGTAAGCAGATTTTCCTTCACTCTCCCCTTACAAAGTCAACTGCTATGTCTATGGGAGGAAAAAAACATTGTTTTTGAACTTGTTAAATGTGTAGAAATAGCCCTGGTAATAACAGTGATTCTTTATTTAGATTTGTACTGTCGGCCCATATCACAAGGAAGGGGAAAGTTTGATGATCTTTTTAGTATTCTTTAGTATTGGTGAAAGCATTTAGCTTCTGGAGAGACCAGGAAGAGACTGATGTTATTGTTTGTTAGTTGATGTTCATACTCATGCTACACTCATTTTAGGATCGTTGGGTTTTTGTTAGTTTCTCTTATTTGCTTTTGTAATTTAAGGATATATGTTTGGGTCATTGTGTGGATGACTTTATTTGAATATTGAAAAAGTTCAAACCTGTGTAACAGTATTTTGCCATTTTTCTTTTTAGAATATATTAATAACTTATATTGGAATGGTCTTTGGTGGAGATTATATTTTCACTTGGACAAACTTCATTGGCTTAAATATCAGGTAAGTAAAAATATTTAACTGTAATCAGTTGGACAGACAGATTTAGATTGTCAAATAGTCACAGTTAGCTTGGACTATTTAATGGCAAATTTGTTCACTTGTTATTAAACAGACATTTTTGGAATTCCTACAATATATTATACAATTAATGTCTTTTTGATAATGCTTTTTAAGGAAAAAGGAGAAAGTGGTTTCATATTTCATGCACAATTTTTGGGGAGTCTTTTCTGGAAGTTGAACTCCTTTTGCTTAGCCTTGAAAGAATAATCTTTTATTTATTGTGCTAGATGTCAGTGCAGTGTTCTTAAGAAAATTCCAGGCTAAAGAATAGCAACTCTCTTTATATTGCTTTATATGCATCTTACTTTGGACACATCACTGCATTTCTTTAGACTTCATTCATCTTTAACAATGATGAGGGTAACTTGCCTGAAGGAGCTTTTTTAGTTTGAGAATTTTGAATTTCATGGCTTTAAATACTATTTATATGCTTTAAAACCCTCAAATTTTAAAGACCTCTGTTCTGAACTCAGACTTGTATATCTAATTAGCTCACTTGACATCTCTGGCTGACATGTCCAAAACTGAACTCCTTGTATTTCCTCCAAAGTCTGTTCCACCCACAGCCTGAACATCTCAACTGGTGACACTCTATCCTTCTGGCCTCTCAATTCAACAGGCTTGGAGTTATCCTCAATTCTTCAGCTTGTACCCAACATCCAGTGTGTTAGCAAATTCGATTGGTTCTACCTTCAGAATACATCCAAAAAGATCACTTTTCACCATCTGCATTCCTTCCATCATTATCTCAGCCGCCAACATCTTTTGCCTAGATTACTGCTAGTCTTCTATACTTGCATCTCTGATTTGGCTCATCCCCACATCTCACCCCTAGTCAGTTCTCAAGAGTAGACAGTGTATTCCTTGTCAGAGCTAGGTCAGAACATGTCGCTGTTCTTTGTACTCCCCTCTCCATGTCCCACGGAGAAGGCGATGGCACCCCAGTCCAGTACTCTTGCCTGGAAAAATCCCATGGACGGAGGAGCCAGGTGGGCTGCAGTCCATGGGGTCGAGAAGAGTCGGGCACAACTGAGCGACTTCACTTTCACTTTTCACTTTCATGCATTGGAGAAGGCAATGGCAACCCACTCCAGTGTTCTTGCCTGGAGAATCCCAGGGATGGGGGAGCCTGGTGGGCTGCCATCTGTGGGGTCGCACAGAGTCGGACACGACTGAAGCGACTTAGCAGCAGTAGCAGCAGCTCTATGTCCCAATGTCCTGACAAGGCCCTACAAAGTCTGTCCCTCGCTTGCCCTTCAATTTCAATTTTAGCTCTTGCTTCTCTTCTCCCCCACTCTATTTCATCTACACAGACCTTCTTGCTATTCTTTTCGAATACAGGGCATGCTGTCTCTTTAGGGTGTTTGGACAGAATATTTTCTTTACCTGGAACACTGTACTGCCAGATACTTGCATGGCTGGTTCCCGTATGCCTATATATTTTTGCTCAAATGTTACCTACTCATGGAAGTTTACCCTGACCACCTTATGTAAAATTGCAACCTGCTCTTCCTCTTCTGATGCTCTGAAGCCCTCTTATTCTATTTTTCTGTTTATTTCTATGTATACTATGCATTTTCTATCTCCCCTGCTACAATGTAAGTTCCATGAGGGTATAGATCTCTGCCTGTATTGTTCACTTATCTTTTCAAGCTCCTAGAATGAGTTCTGGTCATTGCTTAATATTTGTTTGATGAATTCTCTATGGATTGGTGATTAAAAAAACACTTTGAAAACTATAAAGGTCTTTAATGGTAGTATGTTTTTAATTTACAATAAATTATATAACTCTCGAGCTTTTATATCTTTAAATGTAAATAAGTGATAATGCCTATTCCACCTTTCTTATGAATCAGTGTGAGATTTAATAATAAGATAATAATTCATTATTTTCCCTTCCATGACATTTATTTGCCATTATTATTGTTTGTCTTTTTAGAGGAAAATTATTTGTTATTTGTGGGGGTTGGATATGTTGTTCAGAGGTTGGATATGTAAATATGCCTGAGGATGGCATATTCTGGAAGGAGGACGAGCAGTTGGGTCTCAGATCTCATTCACAGTTGCAGTTCTGATACTTAACAATTGTGTGATTTTGAAAGCGTTGTTTTTTTCTGATCTTCAGTTTTCTTACATATTTCCATTAGAAACCTGTATCTTTAGAGTTGTTGGAATGAAATAATCCAATGAATGAAGTACCTGATTCATTGCTTGATAATTTATGCTTAGTAGATAATCAGTTTCTTTCATTAATAGTTGTGAGGAATGTAAGGATCAACATGGTGAACTAGTTCTGAGTTTGCATGTAGCCTAAGCTTCCTTCATTTCTAAAAATCTAGATTAAAGAGTCTTTATGATACATTATAGGCCTGATTCAGAAATGCCTTGATTTTTTTTTTTTTTTTTTGTCTCCTTCATGTAAGAACTTGATGGTTAAAATGAAGTTAAGAGCTGCTATTTGCATTTTCAGATGTCTGCAGTTAAATCTCATAACATAGTATCTTATAAGAAATATTGGGTTTTTTTCCACATTGCAGGCTATTTTAAAAAAAACTTCAGTGCCTGAGTATGTTGGAACGTTTCATGTGTCAGCCCAACATATGTCAAATCTAAAGTCTTGAAAGTTTCTTTTTGTGTTAAGAGGTGATTATAGTTCTGGTTAAACAGTACTGTTTTGCTAGCAAGATTAGTTGATAATGATGTCCTTGGTACTTTTCCCTTATGTAGTATTTTTAATAATTTCGAATTGCCTTCACATTTTATTGTAATAAATTTTACAGGCCATATCTCTTTAATCTCTGTTTCATTACAGAGTTAAGGAGAGTAAGTAGGATACTTATTTGCCAGTCAGCATTCAAATTATTTGCAGAGTTAGGATTAGAGTCCAGATGACCTTGTGTTTCAAATACCATTTCTTTCCCTTACAACTTGCATTTCAGTGTCTGTAAAGGAAAGTATATGTTGCCTTTTTTTTTCTTTCACTTTTCCTCTTTAAAAATTATGGTTTTGGGTTTTTTCCCATCTTACACTAGTTAGTAAGTGGACTCATGGATTACGAACATTACTTTTTGTTTTTTTTAATGTGAAAAACCAAACTTAGATTGGCTACTTAGTAGATTTCACATTGATTGAAAATGGTATGAATCCATCCTTGGCTGATTGCACTTTGAAAGAAATCACTAATAAAACTGTACTTGTGAGTACTCTGATGAATCTAGCTTCCCTTCATCCTGCTTGGGTTTTTTTTTTTTTTTGCTGTTTCAGGAAAAGTTAAATAGTCCTTTCTGATAGGATTCAATTCTAGGAAGCAAGAGGTTTGTATTGGTAGGTTCTCAGGCTCCAATTTGATTTTTTTTTTTTTTTTTTCCTGTCCCCCAGTAGGACTCTGTTAAGAGCCTGGCTATCTCCAACTTCCCTAAGTGCCTTTTTCCAGTGGCCAATTACTGTGTGTTCACTCAAGCTCAAAAAAGCAGAGCGAGTGGGGAATGAATGAATGAGTGGTGAAGGGTGGTGACAAAATGTACTTCTGTGCTTTCACCAGAAGTTGGCCTCTGGCCTGTGTCTTTGGCCCAAGTAATGCAGGCTTTCTAAATAATGACCCCAGCATCTCCATAACTGCCCAGGCTAGAATTCATAGAACTTTTGGAGTTTATTTTTATCTATGATTCTTTTTTTTCCTTCTATTAAAAAAAAAACAAACACCATGATTTAAATACAGTAAAATCCACCCCACCCCCATTTCCTGTACAGTTCTGGGAGTTTCGATAAATGCAATACAGTTATATAACTACCACCGCCATATTCAAGGTATAAAACAATTCTAATACCTCCCAGATCTCCCTGTGTCCTTTTTCATTGAACCTCTCTCCCCTGCAAAGATCTGTTTTGTATCCATATGGTGTCCCGAATGTTGTATAATGACACAAAATGTTATGCAGCTCTTTGTCTGACCTCAACATATTGCATGAGATTCCGTGTTGTATTTGAGATTCTGTGGTTTGCATGTACCAGTAGTTGGTACCTCTTTCCTGCTGACTGTGGATCCCTTAGGGTGGTATGTGCATGCTTAGTGGCTCAGTCATGTCTGACTCTTTGTGATGCTTTGAACTGCAGCGCGCCAGGCTCCTCTGTCTGTGGGGTTTTCCAGGCAAGAATACTGGAGTGGGTTGCCATTTCCTCTCCAGGGAATCTCCCCAACCCGGGAATAGAACCTGAGTCTCCTGCGTCTCCTGCATTGTAGGCGGATTCTTTACCTGCAGAGCCACTGGGGAATTCCCTTTTACTGCTGAGTGGTAGTCTATGATGGAATTCCCAGATCAGAGATTGAACCTGTGTCTCCTGCATTGGCAGGTGGATTCTTTACCATTGAGTCACTTGGGAAGCCCTGAAGTTCCTTTATTATCGATATTTTATAAATGAGGAGGCTGAGGCTTAGAAAGTTTCAGTCTAATGCATTCTGAAGACATGCATTGGGCCTGTTTCTGTTTGCCTGGCGCTGTGCTCTAGAGAGGTGTGGTACATTCACTCATATGGCTCTGCCAAGGTCACACAGCTCATGTCATTGAAGGATTTCAGCCCTGATGGGTTGAACTCCAGAGTCCAGGTTCTCACCCTTTAATGAATTATCATTCAGTAAATGACTAATTAGTTATAATGTAGCCTAAGTGAACCATATGTAGCCATTGCCACTTTAGATTCTCAGCTGTCTGAGGGCAGAAATCACTTGTCTTATTTATAGTTGTGTCAGTACTTATCAGTGCCTGGTCTGTAACAGGTATCCAACTAGTAATAATAATAACCAAATACCAGACAATATTTTTTTATGCTTAGTCTTATCCTCCGCATTGCCCTAAGTATGCCATACTTAATCTAACAGTTCTCTGAGATAGGTGCTGTGAGAATTTCATTTCATAGACGGGCTGAGAAACTTGCCATGTATTATCCAGCTGGTGAAGCATTCAGTCCATGATTGCCTTCCAAGTTTCCCTAACTGCAGTCCAGTAAAAGTGAATAGAGGAATAAATTAATTTTATTTTCATATCCCATCAGCATATGTCATCGTACTGGTTACATAACTCTTGAGCCAGCCTCCTTTTGTGTAACACACCCCATTTTACTGTACCTTCTGACATCAAACCAGAGTCTATACAGTCTCTGGGGTGGGCCGTGATGCAGCTCAGAGTCTGGCTTCAGAGAGGACTTTGGTCTAGCCACTTCTGCCTGGCTCCTGAATCTACTGTTCCTGCATTTGGGACTCCTTTACCTGTTTCCTTAAAAGGAGGTTTTGCTTCCTGGTTCCAGCCTTCTCCTCCTGCATAATTCCATCCTGGCAGACTCTTCTAGTTCCAGGCTTCTCCTGAAGTGAGGATGTGAGCTCTTCTTAGTGGTTCTCTCATTTGGAGAGAGAAGGATATGTTTTGTATTATCAGTGGGTTGCTGCTGCTGTAACAGTTACCAGGCTTTTCATAGAGATAAATAACTGACTTCTCACTGGAATAACTTGGACTTCTAAAATGTTGTAGGGAGGTTAGCTAGCCCTTCCTTACAGAAGAGCACTGAGATGGAATATAGCAGCAGATTTGTATTCTGTTATGGGCACTGCCACTGGCTATTTATATAGTTCACTTTTCATAACCCAGTTTTCTTTTGCCCAGTTTTTAAGCCAGGGTTGTCTGCTTTAGTTCAGCTACTAAACTTCCCTGATTGATCCTGGTCATGAGGTCTAAAGTTATTTTGCAGGAGACTAATGACATTTGAAGGAACTTCTTCCAGGTGTGGGAAATATATATATTACTTTTTTAAAAGTTCTGACAGGAGTCTTCTACCTACCTTTTAAGGGTTTTTTTTTTTGTTTGTTTGTTTGTTTGTTTGTTTTTAAGGCAGAAAAGAAAAAGGAGTGGAAGTAGGGGAGAAAATGATGGAAATGCTTGAGCAGTTTGGATTCAGCCCTGAGTCGGGGAAGAGTATCAAAGATATCAGGAAAGCAAAAACAAAAAACAAAAAACCCTGTTTCCAAATATGTGAGAGAAATGCCCCCTTTCCAAAAACACTGACATTAAATGGGAAGAATAGGTAGAAAGCAAGTTTTTAGGTTCATATTCTTTTGTTTCTTTAACTTTTCTCTAGTTGAATCCTTTAAAAAACAAAACTGTATTGTACATGAAGGCAATCTTATCAGAATTCTAATCTTAAAAGAGAGCATCTACCTGACTCACATCAGTTAATAAAACAAATAATATCCTTATCAATGCCATTGAGTTCCAAAGAAATCACAACAAAATTTGGGAGCCTTTTAATTTTTTTTGTAAATTTACTCCTGGCCAAATTCCTAAAATGCCTAGGCAGATAGAATGGTTAACAAACATCCTGGTCAGACTTTTGTGACTGAGGTACTTCTATTTTTAAAGTATATGCACACGAGGGAATGACATTTAATGTCCTGTAATGGCACTCCACTCCAGTACTCTTGCCTGGAAAATCCCATGGACGGAGGAGCCTGGTGGGCTGCAGTCCATGGGGTCGCTAAGAGTCCGACACAACTGAGCGACTTCACTTTCCCTTTTCACTTTCATGCATTGGAGAAGGAAATGGCAACCCACTCCAGTATTCTTGCCTGGAGAATCCCAGGGACGGGGGAGCCTGGCGGGCTGCCGTCTCTGGGGTCGCACAGAGTCGGACACGACTGAAGCGACTTAGCAGCAGCAGCAGCAGTAAATCATAACAAAAATAATATGAAAAAGAATGTATGTATGTATATATATATGAAATTGCATAACTTTGCTGTACACCAGAAACTAACATAACTTTGTAAATCAACTCTACTTCAATAAAAACTAAAGAAAGTATGTGCACAGACCGACACTTACCTTGATATAGAAGGGACATAGATATCTGTGAAGGCAACATAGGGAGTTAATATTTGTTGAGTGCCTAGTCTGTGATGGCCACCTTTACAACATTGTTTCATTTAATCATCCCCGAGCTCACATGAAAACTGAGACTCAGAGGGGTGAAATAACTTGCCCAAGGTCACACAGCCACCATAGTAAGAAGCAGAGCTGGGACTCTAACCCTGATCTGACTATAAAAATCTGCTGCATGGTTTAGCCATGTGAGAGCACATCGGACAAGAGAGTAAAATGGTCCCACTTTGTTTAAACATTGTCAGTCTCTCTGCTTACCTCCTGTCTTACCACCGGCTTGTCTTTATTCTCCTGTCTCCTTAAGGAGATGACTGATTAGTATGCAAAGGCCTAGACTAATTTTTACCTTAAGGGAATTTGTAATCTAGTTGGGAAGGTTCATTTATTCCTAAACACACTAATAGGTACTTTTAATACGTTCCCTCAAAAGAGCTTTCACAAGGCTGTGTAGCCCAGGTGGGCTTGAGGTCCCCCAAATAATCACTGTCCCAGAAGAGCGAACCCTCCTGGTGGTAGGTATGGTAGACAAGTGTGAGGGGTGGCAGCAGCCGGCTCAGAGGCCAAGGGCTCAGATGATGTAGGCTCTCCACTGTTCGCTTGATGCTAGTTGGAGAGAAACCAGCTCTGTGAGTCTCCCCAGGATCTGCATGTTTTCTTTCTTGTGTATGTGTGTGGGTGCTCAGTCATGTCTGACTCTTTGCAGCCCCGTGGACTGCAGCCTACCAGGTTCCTCCGTCCATGGAATTTTCCAGGCAAGACTACTGGAGTGGGTTGCCATTTCCAGGATATCTTCCTGACCCCGGGATCACACCTGCTTCTCTTGCATTTCCTGCATTGACAGGAGATACCTTGACAGTCTGCATTGACGAGGTGGATTCCTTCCATTGCGCCACCTGGGAAGCCTGTTTTCTTACTTATTGGGATGTTTTTTATTTTTATTAAAAAGTATTTCTGCCTCGAATGATTATTTTTGAAAATGCAAAAAATACAAGTAGAAATCACCTATAATTTCAGTCTAGATGTAATTATCATTAATATTCTTATTTTGTTTCTTCCAGACTTTATTCCGATGCATTAATGTACATATTCATGTTCATTTAAATAAAATAGTGTTGGAGAATGCCAAACTATTTTTTCATTTTAAAAGTCATGGCCAGCTCTTTATTTTCTGTCATTTAAATAAATGCCTAGCATTCTATTGTATGAATTTATATAAAACTCTATCGTGAGACACTTATCCTTTAGCTAATTTTCTGAAGTTATAGATTTTGTGATAAATGCTTTGTCAGTAAGTCTATGAAGATGTATACAGTTCATCCATGAAATAGATTGGTAGGTCAGAGGATAAGCAGAATTCTGAGGTTTTTATTTCAACAAATTGTCATGAAGAAAGACTGTATAAAATTGGCACTCCTGCTGACAAGTATATGCAAATATTCGTTTTTCCAAAGCATCAACGACAGTGGATAGTACCATGATGAGGGAGTGTCTCTAGTTTGGTAAATGAAAATGCTGTATGTTTCATTTTATGTGGTGGTGTTTTATAAAGGTAGCTCCAACCCTCACTCCAGGTTGCCTTATATTTGTGCCATTCCTTCCTTCCTCCCTGATGGTGGTTTTCTGTTTTGCAGCATTGCTGGGAGCCTGGTATATTCCTACATCACCTTCTCTGAAGAGCAGCTGAGCAAACAATCAGAAGCCAGTAGCAAGCTGGACATTAAGGGGAAAGGAGCAGTATGACAAGGGTTGCATCGACTGCATTGGCCCAAGTTTTCGATCAAATGGGAACACTGGCAATTCTTACACAGATACTGAGGTGTCTTGATCATGAAGAAAATACCATTGCACTTGTACAATCTGAGGATTGATTGCTGCCTTTTAAAATTTTATGAGAGAAACTTATAATTGACTCTTTTAAATATGCCCTTAGAATTAATTTATATCAGACTGGAAAATGTACTGGGCTTTTTTATTTATTTTTCTTCTATGCCGACAGTGAAACATCCATGTTTTGAAAATATTTTATTCCATAGTCTGATATCCAGGTGTCCCTGAGAGCCACATATCTAAAGCGTTCCATCAGAAGCCTCACTGTTCACGTCGTTGCTGAGTCTGGAGACAGTTTGGCCTTCCTTCTGCTGGAAATGCACCTGAGGATCTGAAGTTAGTCTTCTTTGAATTTTCTTTCTTAACGATTGCCTTTTCTTCATGAGGCTACCATTACTGCTTTGGCCAAAGAGGACATCTTTGGCACTAAAGAAATGTGTGTGGCTTCAAAGTGTATTGGTTTCTACATGGGCTTTCCTGAGAGCTCATGGGATGAAGTAGGGTGTGTTCCTTGAAAATGTCCTATTCCCTGTATGTGGTGTAGGCTGAGGAGAATGAAGGGGTGAAGGAAGTAGACCTTTTACTCATTTTATTCATCTGTCAGAGTCGTTCATTCAACTAAAAGGTATCGTGCGTGTAATAGGTGCCAGGCATTGTGCTGAGTGCTGGGGGTGGAGAGATGTTCTTAGAGGTAGTTGCCTGATCTTGCTCCTGCTATAGTGACCAAGGGTAAGACTGAGAACTTAGCTCCGTGGATTTATTCAGAAGATGTTGGGACTGTGAACAAGTCTTAGAGGTTTTCTCAGCTCTCAGAAACTGCAAATCTATATGCAGGGTTAGAAGCACCACCTCCACAGCGATGTGAAGCCAAATGCTGCAGTGTACATCAAATGCATGTGAACCCTGCCATCCTAAACCATGAGCTCGGCTGTTCTTGCCCAAGTGAGAATGGCATGCTGGGAACATGGCCTCCATCTGTTTCCCCTTGCTTCCTGCTTCTGGGTTTTGTTGCTACTCTTTTTACTTCTGCTTGAATCAGTATGACTACCCTTACATTTCTGAGTGTATGATTTCGAGGGGAAAGGCTGGTTAGATGTTTCTGTATGGTCCAGGCTTGGACTGTGTTGCTGGCACCGTCAGTGTTAGAGCCATCACCTTCCTTCCACTTCCTTCAATGGCATGAGCATAACCTCTTTCCTTTGGACACTCCTGCCACATCCCACATTAATGAGCAGGCCTGCCTCTCTCAAGGTCAGTGCTGCATCCTGGGAGAGCAGCCGTGGATGGGCCTTGCCTGAATTGCCTCTTTGGGCAGGTCAGGTGTTAACTCAAACACAGCAGTGTGACTTGGCTTAGAGACATCCATTGACTTTGGAGATAAATGCTCAGGCCAGCTGTGCAGTCATGTGCAGGAAGCTGGCTACCTTTGCGTTGGTGTACATGATGGTTTTCATTTCATCAGGTTTGCAATCTACTGGCCTTTGTTGACCTAAACAGCTAGTATTCTGGTGCCTCAACAGGGAACCTGGAAGGTTTTGATTTCGTCCTATTTTTGAAAAAGAGTTATATTGAGGTCCTTTTCATATTCATATCTTTCCCTTATTTTTGGTTTGTCTTTGTCAAAGCCTAGCCAGTGGTGCTGGGTCCCTGGAATTAGCCTCATAGCCAACTCTCAAGTTAGTAGCTCCATATAGGGAGTCCTGAGACACTGTTTCCTAACATTATGTGAGCTGAGAAAATTTAAGTGGGAGAATAGGATATTATGTTGTGCAAGATATCACCTTATCCCTGTTTTATTGATAAAAAAGAAAGACTCGGAGAAAAATGACTTGCTAATAAGTCAGAATTCCTGTTTTTTTCCCACTGAACTGTGCTGCCATTGATAACCCCACCTTCTCCTCTGAGGAAGTAGTGGTGCCAGCTGAGCTAGCCTGAGCTCTTTGGAGGAGGCGAGTGATTGATGGAATTTAGAGTCCGCAAGGAATAGGCTTTGTGTGTCAGGGAGAGTGATGGGCTCTCTGCGTGCCTGAGCTTCTGTCTTACTCCAGGCTGGCCATGGGTGACACGCACCCTGCCTATGAATTTTGCTGCCCCTGCCCACTTTTGCCTGGGGACAAGGGGAATGCATTTTGGGAGCTAATTTTGGTAGTTCTGTTCCTTCTTCTTTGAGCTATTGGGAGGAGGGAACTTTGACATTAGAAATAGTTTGTGTGCATTCAGAGATGTTGGACTAAGACCACTCCACCCGCCCCCCGCCCCGCCCCCAGCCCTGCCAAGTGTTGAACTGCTTCTTGGAGAGTCGGTTTCCTTGAAGATGTGTCATCTCTCTAGGTCTTATTTGAGAAAATCGTGCTTAGTAATAACTTCACTAAATGCACATGACATTAGGGCCCGTGGCCTAGACTGAGCTTTCTGACTGATGCAGCGGAGCAGCTTCAGGCTCTCTGCCCTGTTCATGTTGATTGTTGGATTCCCCTTCACCTGCCACCAACATCTTAAGAGCAAGAAGCCTGGGGAGGTTGGAGATTGAATAGACTAACCAACCATTTTTGTAGTTTGTTTTCAGTTATGTGCAGGCTTGGTTATGGCACAGGAAGAGATGTGCCTGGTATTCCAGCATCTTACAAAGCAAAAGTTCTTTGATCTGGAAACTACCTCCTGGGAGAAAAAGAGGCAGTATAGAATTAAATCCTGAATTTGCCCTTTGAGACAGATGAGCTGTGTTGAGGATGCTGAAAACACATTTGTGACTAGTGGCTCCTTTTTTTGAGTTAATGACAGCGATGCCCTCTTTGACCAGTCTGCTTTTAAGGCAGTGCCAGATTGATTTGAGTAACCTGATTGGTCAGGTTACACGTTGCCAGCACGTCAGGTGACTTTTAACTCCTTCGCGTGACTGTTGACTGTAGGAGTCAGTCATTTGTAGGATCCAGCTTGCACATAGGTTAAGAAAGAGAAGTATGTTTTGCGTTTGTTCTTTGTAGTTCTTATTGTATCAGCCATGTATGGAAAGTTCACAGCAGTAATGCTGATATGGGATCTTCATGGAGAGAAGAGTAGAGTTTCACTTTTGACTAGTTTGAAGTAGTACCCAGGATTTTGGGCAGGCCTACCTTTATTTTGGTTGTTATGGCATCTTTCAGTGAGCAGAGATTGACTATTTTATGCCAGGCATTATGCGAAGCTCTGCGGCAGCTGAGGTGAAGAGGACGTGGTTCTCATTCTCAAGGAATGTATAATTCTTTAGCCAGACCCCGATTGAGAGAAAGAAGCAGATGAAAGGAATCAGCGATTGATAAGTAGAAGCTGTCTGCACAGTTGTCAGCACTGGTGATTAGGGTGTCCCACCCATAGAGTTGACTGAAGCACTTCTTTAAGAGGACTTATACTAGTCCTCTAGCTCTGAGATGAGAGCCAGGCCATTCAAATTCTGTAACTCCCCGGGTCCCTCTGCTCTCTCCTGCATGTATTCTTGCTTCCCCATAGCTGTGTACTACTGGTCCCTCCCTATGAACAAGGCTGTGATTGATTTTTCTCTCCCTGAGGGAAAAATAATAATCTTCAAAATAAATAAGGCAAGGGATGCAGACTCCTCAGCACAATGCCTCGTGCATATTAGGCACTCAGCAAACGTTACTGTCATGATTTCAGGGTTAGACTGTAGGCAAAGATTAAGAGTCTTAATTTGTGCTCCTTAAATGCTAGAGGCCTGGGCAATGTATTTCTTTTTGAATGTGACCCTATAATTTGGTTGCTTCTAGAATGGTTAAAGAAGAGTTTCTGCTCATGGTCAACTTTTTAAAATATCTAGTGTGTATAGTTGGGCTATTGTATGATGCAGGTGATTCCACCTTTAAACAAGATTCTATTCTTTAAAGAAGAAAAGAGAAATGACTCTCATATTTTGGTAAGTTAAAAAAATATTAGTATCTATCTCAGAGAAATATAATTACACTTCAGAATGGTGATTCTGTTAAAAGTTCCCCAGTTTGTTACCTTAGGGTAGCTCCTGTGTAGGTTGGATGTTCTTCTCATCTCCGAATTAAATGCATTAGCTTCATGCTGCCTCTGTGTCCAGGCTTTTGTCAGTTGTTGGTCTTTGTGAACCTCTGGCACCATCGCTGTTTTCTAAGCCTACCTTCTAGTTCTTACTGTTAGGATGCCACTTCATCATGGTATGAGGAGATATTCTATGATGGGCTTTTTTTAAGCTTTCTTTTTTGAAAATACTTTTTAAAAAGAAATCTACTGGTTAGATTTTTTTTGTCTCACAAGATGTTTTTAGAGATTATTTTGTTCATAAACATTTCTTTCTCATGCTGATAATCAACTGACTTTTGTCTACAAATGTTGGTCTGTCACAGTATTTTTTCAATATAGATTCTATTTACCAAATGACCATTTTAGTGTTTTTAAAAGGTACTGAGGATTGAGATATGTAAATCAGGTGACATAAATATGAAAATTATGTGCCTAAATATTTTTGTAAAGGTGTCAAATAAATACTTTTTCTTCAACCCATGTATTAAAATTTCTTTCTAAGTGCCTGCAGAGACAGTCAAGAGCTGTAAGTCTGCCTCAGTTTAAGAGGATGACATCCCAATTAGTTGACTGAGACACAATAGAGAAAATACTGTTTGCCAATGTGATATTATGATTTATAATAAGAAATATGTATTTAGTCTTTGTCCTTATTCCTGGCACACTGCTCCTAAAACCCATGTAATTTCCTATATAAGAGCTACAGGAAAATCTTTTATTAGAGTATGTAGTTTTGTTTCCAGTTCATGAAATAGCTCCAGAGCCATAAAGGTGAAAAGGGTGCCTTTTGTTAGCATCTTTCAACCATTCCTAAGGTTATGTTAATGAGATGGCTTTTGGAAACTCCCTAAGGCTGGGAGCTGGTTGCCAGGGGAACCAACTGAGAGATTTATATTGGAACTTTCAGCCTCCATACATCTGCTCTTTCCAAGTGAAGAGAAGAGAGGCTAGGGGAGAGGAGCTGGAGGTTAAATCTGTGGCCATTGATTGAGTCAATCATGTCAACATAATGAAGCCTACGTAAACGTCCATGAACTATGAGATCTGGACAGCTCCCAAGTTACTGAACGTGCTTAGGTGATGGTCTCCTGGAACAGTGTGCAGGTTCTGCATGCGCCCCACACTCCTTGCCCTCTGCAGCTCTTCATCTGCTATTCCCGAGTTACATATTTTTGTAATAAACCAATAGTTTAGTAAGTAAACTGTTTTCCTGAGTTCTGTGAGCCACTCCCACAAATTAATCGAACCTGAGAAGAGTGTGATTTATAGCTGTTTGGTCAGAAGCACAGGTGGCAATCTGGATTTGTGATTTGTGTTGGAAATGGGTTGAAGGAACAGTCTTGTGGGACTCAGCCTTTTGCTGCGGGATCTGATACTAACTCCAAGTTCAGTATCAGAACTGAATTGTAGCTCATGTAGCCCATGTAGCAGATTGGCTTGGTATGGGGCAAAAACACACGTTTGGTAACCAGAAATGTGAGTACAGTGCAGAGAAGATGACCTGGGAGCAGTTTTTCCTTTACAGCCATTCAATCCTTTGCACGAATAGCACATATGATTCAATATTCAGTGACTGGTGTACTTGTGGTAAACTGAAAGGAAAGAAATGCATATAAAATTGCCTTTAAAACATTTCATCTCCTTAATCAGGTGCTTAAGACTCTGAATAACTTTATTAGGAAATAACCCCCAAATATAAAACATGCTATTCAAGAAGCTATTGGTACTGGCAAAAACAGGTAGAAGTACATTAAGGCATTAAAAAAGAACTGTGGTAAGATACATAATGTAAAACTTACTGTCTTAATGCTTTTGAAGTGTCCAGTTCAGGACCAATACTGTATATTCACACTGTTCTGCAGCCAGGCTCCAGAACCGTTTCCATCTTGTAAAACTGCAGTCCGTAACCATTACAGAGCTCAGTCCCCGCTGCCCCCAGACCCCAGCAACTACCATTCTACTTTGTGCCTCCCTGGATAACTCCTGTAAGTAAAATCGTACAGTATCTGTCATTCTGTGACTGTCTCATCTCACTTAACATAATGTCCTTGAGGGTCATCTGTGTCATAGCACGTGTCAGCATTTCTTTCCAAGGCTGAATAATTTTCCATTGTATGTATATGCTAGCTTTTGTATATCCGTCCATCCGCTGCTGGACACTGGTTTCTTCCAGCATGTGGCTATTGTGAATAAGAATTGCTAAACATGCCAAGCTGTCACTTTGAGTTGCTCTAACAAATGGCCATAGATGGCAAATAACAAACATTGATTTCTCACAGCTCTGAGGCTGGAATGTCCAAGATCAAAATGCCAGCAGATGTGGCAGCTGCTAAGAGTCCGCTTCCTGGTTTGCAGATGTCCATCTTCTCAAAGCCTCACGTGGGAGAGCAGAGAGGAAGCAAGCTGTCTTGATTCTTCTTAAAAGGACTCTTAATCTTGAGGGCTCCACCTTCATGATTTAGCTACCTACCAAAGACCACATCTGCAAATACTATCTTGTCAGGGATTGGGGTTTTAACAGATGAATTGGGAGCAGGGGATGGGACACAAAATCTATAGGAGTGGCTGTACAAATAGGCTTTTGATTCTTCTTTGGAATTGCTAGGTCATATAATAATTCTATTTTAAATTTTTTGAGGAATGGCTGTACTGTTTTCCATTGTGACTGTACCATTTAACGTTCCCACCAGTAGTGCACAAAGATTCCAATTTCACATCCTTGTCAACACTTGTTATTTTCTTTATTGGTAGCCATCCTGCTTAGTGTGAGATGATATCATCTTATTGTGATTTGTATTTTTCTAACAACTAGTGAGCATTTTTCATATGCTTGTTGCTCACGTAATATACTTTCTTTGGAGAAATGTCTATTCAAGTCCATTTTTTTTTTAATTGGATTTTTTGGTGCTTGAACTGTAGAGATTTTTTGGTGCTTTTAATTGGATTTTTTGGTGCTTGAACTTTATAACTGCAGTTATAAAGTATTATGAATTTTAACCCCTTATCAAATTATCTGCAACTATTTTCTCCCATTCTGTAGGTTGCCTTTTGCTTCTTGTTGACTGGTGTCCTTTGATGTACAGTTTTAAATTTTGATGTAGTGTGATTTGTCTATTTTTACTTAGGTTGACTGTTCTTTTGGTGTCATATCCAAGAGATAATTGACAAGTCCATTGTCATGAAGACTTTTCTCTATATTTTCTTCTAAGAGTTGTATAATTTTACATCTTAGGTCTATTGTTAGTTAGCTTTTGTATATGGTTCTACTTCCAATTCCATTTTTTTTTTTTTTTTCAGCTTGAATATCCAGCTTTGAGAGACTGTCCCTAAGGCATTTGTTGTAACCAACTTTTAATGTCTTATCAGTTTTTTCTTTCTAATTTTTGAGATATGTGCTCTTTCACGCAGCCGTTCCTCTACTGGTTTATCATCTTGCTCAGCTTCCACTCAGAGGGCTGTCAGTTATTGGGGCAGAGCACAGAATTGGGGCCTTTGTGTATCCACAGCAGGTAAGCGGAAACCAGGGCCCTTCAGGACTTCTTCCCTATAGAAGAAAAGGGACAGGCATCTTCTTCTGTCTATCCATCCATCTGTGCAGTAAGACTGAGCTCACTGGGACCAGCACCCAGCCTCTAGCAGAGGCCTGGCACAACCTTTTTACACATGAAGCTCAGGGAGGTAACAGCTGTGCACTGGAGTTGTGGAACCCACATTCCAATCCTGGTCAGTCTTTGCTCTTCACCACCACATGAGTTTCTTTTTGTTTTTCGTTAATTAATTCAAGAAGCATCAGTTAGAACTGGACATAGAACAACAGACTGGTTTCAAATCCGGAAAGGAGTACATCAAGACTGTATATTGTCACCCTGCTTATTTAACTTATATGCAGAGTACATCATGAGAAATGCTGAACTGGATGAAGCACAAGCTGGAATCAAGGTTGCCAGGAGAAATATCAATAACCTCAGATATGCAGATGACACCACCCTTATGGCAGAAAGCAAAGAACTAAAGAGCCTCTTGATGAAAGTGAAAGAGGAGAGTGAAAATGTTGGCTTAAAACTCAGCATTCAGAAAACTAAGATCATGGCATCCTGGTCCCATCCCTTCATGGGAAATAGATGGGCAAACAATGGAAACAGTGACAAACTTTATTTTGGGGGGCTCCAAAATCACTACAGATGGTGACTGCAGCCATGAAATTAAAAGACGCTTATTCCTTGGAAGAAAAGTTATGACCAACCTAGATAGCATATTGAAAAGCAGAGACATTACTTTGCCAACAAAGGTCCATCTAGTCAAGGCTGTGGTTTTTCCAGTGTTCATATATGGATGTGAGAGTTGGACTATAAAGAAAGCTGAGCACAGAATTGATGCTTTTGAACTGTGGTGTTGGAGAAGACTCTTGAGAGTCCCTTGGATTGCAAGGAGATCCAGCCAGTCCATCCTGAAGGAAATCAGTCCTGATTATTCATTGGAAGGACTGATGCTGAAGCTCCAATACTTTGACCACCTGATGCGAACACCTGACTCATTTGAAAAGACCCTGATGCTGGGAAAGATTGAAAGTGGTAGGGGAAGGGGATGACAGAGGATGAGATGATTGGATGGCATAACTGACTCAATGGACATGAGTTTGAGGAAGCTCTGGGAGTTGGTGATGGCCAGGGAAGCCTGGTGTGCTGCAGTCCATGGGGTCGCAAAGAGACACGACTAAGTGACTAAATTGAACTGAACTGATTTATTTGTGTTGGGTCTTAGTTGCATCATGTGGGATCTTTCCTTGTTGTGTACGGCTCCCTAGTTGTGGGTCCGAGGCTCTGGAGTATGCAGTTTCAGTACTTGGGGCTTAGCTGCCGTGACCCCCACTGCACCCCCCAGTGTTAGTTCCCGAACCAGGGGTCAAACCTGCATCCCCTCTGTTGCAAGGCAGATTCTTAACCACTGGACAACCAGGGAAGTTCTCAAACTAGATTCTTGTTTTTCCTAGTCTGCCTGTAATAAACTTGGTGGGACCTATCTTATCACCACCATATGCCTGTCTGTTGGTGGCATTCTTCATTCAGAGTTCATACACAGTGGATTTAAAGCTGATGAAGCTGGTAGCTGGTTCAATCTGAGAAGGAAAAGCAACCAGCCATGCTTTTCAGCTGTGCTGATGGTGCCCTCTTGTGGTAACAGCTGCCACTGGGGGCTATGTGATAGTGAAGAAAGGGAAACTGTTAGTCGCTCAGCTGTGTCTGACTTTGTGACCCTATGGACTGTAGTTCGCCAGTCTCCTCTGTCCGTGGAATTCTCCAGGCAAGAATACTGGAGTGGGCATTCCCTTCTTCAGAGGCTCTTCCCCACACAGGAATTAAACCCAGGTCTGCAGTGCGGGCAGATTCTTGCCATCTGAGCCACTGTTTGTTTTACAAGAAGGAAAAGCAGTATTACTTATTTATGTTATGCCTACTATATGCTTTCATGGAGTTAAAACTTCATATCATGTGTTTCCATGTTACAGTGTTGCTGTAAAAATGGTACCTTAAGCAAGGCTGAGGGATTTGTCCCTCAGATAAACTGAAATCTGAGCTTTGACTCCAAAGCCTATTTAAAGAATTACAGATAACATCCCTGTGTTAGGAGACTGCAGCGGGAAAGTTCACCGGAGTGCCTCATCGTGTCTGCTTATCCTTCGGGTAACTTATTTTTTTTCAATGAGTATTTTTGAGGACAATATCTACAAATGATGACAGAATCATGAAACTACCTGAGCTGTATGTAAGAAGCTGTGGGAGGGAGGAAGAATGCCATCCTAACTGGGAATGGTAAGAAAATCTCTTGGGAGAGCATTTGAGCTGATACTTAGAGGGACAACTAGGATTCCACTGGGAAAGCACTGGAGGTACAGGCCTCCAACATTCCAGGGCCATCCTATCGGTTTCTGTCTGGAATGCATTCCACCCTCCCCCATGTCTTTATAGCGCATGCCATCTCTCTGGGCCTTCTTTGGTGGTACCCCACCACACTCCCTGGTCTCTCCCTGCTTCACCTCCACAGCACTTGTCTCCTCTAATGAAATGTAAGCTCATTGAAGGCAGAGATGTTGGTCTGTTTTGTTTGTTCTGATGTCCCTGGCACCTAGAACAGTGCTGGATATGTTTGTAGGGACACAGTATTTCTTGAACACATCCAGTCAGTAGCTACATTTACTGAGCACAGCAAGGCAGAAACATGGCCTTTTCTTCCTTTTAGGAAGATCATGGCAGCTGCAGTATTTGGACTGTATACTGTAGACTGATGAATTCACATCTTACAGGGGTCAGGCAGGTAAAAATTATGAATCTGAATAAACGCAATCCACACTATAATAGTGGTAGGGCTTGTGGTATCTACCTGCTTAAAGGCATTTAAATGAAAACAAAACGGATCTGCCAGCCAGTTTTGGCCCACTGGCTGCCAGTGTGCCTAAAGCAAGGAACTACTTTTGGTCAGATGAGGATGCTGCCAGGGAAAGTTCAAAGAAGCGGGGGATTGTACAGGTAAGTACCTCAGCTGGAGAAGGATGCACGGTCCTGGTGAGAAACTATGGAGTCCTAATGTGGCTGTGAAAGCATGGAAGAGAAACAGGATTTGCATTATTTTAGGAGGTAAGATTAGTAGGTGATGATGAAATTTGTTTCTATTTTTTGTTTATAAGTAAAACTGTGGTGAGTTGTGTATTTTTTTAAACCTAAATCTGGCTTCAGGAGACCAAACATAAACATTTTTAAGGTATTTAGCTTAGGTTTCCAAGTGTTTTCCAAAAAGGTAAATTTGGTGTGTAGCAATGAAATGGAGTGCTTGCACTATCCACAGTAAAAATAAATTTACTGAGCATTTGCTTCCTGCTGTGAGCACCTTACATATTGATACATTTTAACTCTCTAAAGTATCATATTAACTTATTTTAGAGATGAAAAAACAGGCACAGGAAGTTCCCATTGTTGAACAGTGGTGATTGTGAGAAATTCTTTGCTTTATAGAATATACACTTGCCTTCCTGTAAGGCCTACCTTTTGCTCGGAGTTCCCAGAGCTGCAGTACAGTGTAATGTTTGAGTGTGGAGCGAGGGTCAAGCTATTCCTTTAAATCAAATTAGATGAGTTCCCCATCTTGCCACTTACCAGGAAATTCAATCTTAGCCCTTCTCTAAGGTTAGACAAGATTTGAGGGAGTTGTATGATGCCTGGAATATAGACGGGGCACCTTGTCACTTACCTTCAGCCCCTCATGGTCACCCCTTAGTGACCGACTCTACGGTGTCCTTTGAAGGCAGGTGGCAGCACAGATCCCAAACTCTGACGCAGAGGTGGTTTCTCTTCCTGTTCCGATGCCTCGTGTGCAGCCTGTCCTGTCCCTGTGCGGCCATTCCTCTGATGTCTCGCTAGACGATGAGACTTGCATTCCAGTTTTTCCCAGAGCCTAAGGACCATTTAGCCCACCCCCGTCTCCTCCCCCCTCCACCAATTTGGGGACTTTCTTCTTTCAGAACTGACTTGTGAGAAATAGTCTAGGAGAAAATGTTAGTGAACAACATGTGCTTTTTACCTCACAACACACTTCTTTCCTGAAAGCAATGCAAAGATCTGACTTGGAAAAATAGAAAGTGGACAAAATCCAAATGATTGGAAAGGTCTTTCATCTTCTCAAGGTGGCTTAGTTTCCCATTTTGTAGGTTGGGGAAAACAATGTTGTGACTTTGATTTATGAATATCTATCCCAGTGCATGGAATGGCAACCACTCAATATGGTACACGGTATTTTTTGTCATCGTGTTGTTTCAGCCGCCTACTGACCCTTCTGTGACCAACACGTGCTCCTTTTGAACAAATGGCTCTTCCAACCATCCTAGCCAAATGAATCCAAAAGGGTCTGCCACCTTATGAGTTGCCTGCAAGGTGGCTGATAGTACTTCACTCCTCTGGCCAGAGGGACTGATAAGCTAAGGGTTGAGCCCATGGTCCTAGCCAAGAATGCTGCTGCTGCTGCTAAGTCACTTCAGTCGTGTCCGACTCTGTGCGACCCCAGAGACGACAGCCCACCAGGCTCCCCCGTCCCTGGGATTCTCCAGGCAAGAACACTGGAGTGGGTTGCCATTTGAATACATGAACTATTAAGTGTTGTGAAGGAAGAGAAGAGAGGGATCTGATCTTATCTAAGCTCAGTCTAAGGCTGTTGAACTTTGGACCTGTCATTTCCCCATTTTAGGCCTTAGGTGTTCCCTTCCATAAAATGAGGATTGAGTGGGAGGTTCCAGTTGCTACATCATTGCTGACTCTTTGGGCTCTGGCAGGTTCCCTCACACAGCTGCTGCTTCATTTATAGGCTTCTTGTTGGCTCTGCAGAAGGCCCAGTGCACAGCGTTCTGTTGGAGCTGTTGTACCTAGCAAAGCACACCGAGCTAGTTTACTTTTGGCTTCCTATTTTATTTGGCTGTGCTGGGTCTTTGTTGCTGCGTGGGCTTTCTCTAGTTGCAGCAGACTGCTACTCTAGTTGCGGTGCAGACTTACATTGCGGTGGCTTCTCTAGTTGCAGAGCACAGGCTTCAGGACATGCAGGCTTCAGTAGCTGTGGCATGTGGGCTCAGTAGTTGCAGTTCCTGGACTCTAGAGCACAGGCTCAATAGTTGTGGCACACAGGCTTTGTTGCTCCGTGGCATGTGAGATCTTCCCAGATGAGGGATTGAACTCATGTTTTATTGGCAGGCAGATTCTTTACCACTGAGCCACCAGGGAAGCCATGAACACATTTTATTGTGGACATTAATGGTTCTATACTCTATTAATATGGTTCTATACTCTGCTATTGATCTTTTATAAAATATACATATTACCTCCTTAAAATCTGAAAAATTAGGGCTACAGGGATTTTGGATGAGGGATTATAAACCTGTGCAACTACTGAGTATCTAGTAGTTTCTGGGGATAAACATTCCCCATGTGTGATTTTATCATCTCTGTGATATCACTGTGGGTATTGTGCTTTACAGATGGGCAGTTTTAGTGTTTTCTTTAGCATAAGATTACGAATGAGTGAAGTCACTCAGTTGTGTCTGACTCTTTGTGATCTCATGGACTATAGCCCACCAGGCTCCTCTGTCCATGGTATTCTCCAAGCAAGAATACTGGAGTGGATTGCCATTTCCTCCTCCAGGGAATCTTCCTGACCCAGGGATTGAACCTGGGTCTCTCTCATTGCAGGTACTCTTTAGTGTCTGAGCCACTAGGGAAGCTTTAAGATTACAAAGTAATGGCAAAATCAAGAGGAGAAATCTTGAAATATGGCTGAATTTGGATGAGTAGAATGCAAAGAGGTGGCATGGTGTAAAAAATGCTGTTTGAACAGGAAGATTCTAAGCACAGTTGACCTTTGAATAATGGAGCTATTAGAGATGCTTACCCCAACCCTGAACAGTTGAAAACCTGAGTGCTGCTATGTCTGCCTCAAAATAAAGGACTTAGTAAATGATTCACCCAAAGGCAGGAAGCTGAGCCAGTTTGGATACAATCAGTACTCAAACCCTAGTTCTTTTGATTCCATGTATTGTGATCTCTAATCAAACACAAATTTTTCTCCACACTTAAGGATCTGCAAAATGAAAATACAAATACTCTATTTATTGGGAAAAGATATCCTCATATGAGGACCCACACAGTTCAAATCTGTGTTAATGGTCAACTGTGCATATTTTAGACTTATCTCTTGGTGGAAATGAGGTACATAAACAGAAATAAGGAAATAACAAGGCCAGGTACAGTGGGGCTTTCAGCTATTTGTTCTGAAAAGGAATATTTAGAAGCACTGATTAAAAACATTAATGAGGCTCCAAGCCATCAGGTTAAGTTCATTGCTTTCACTGTTGGCCTATGGGATATACCTTGTAAATGCTTTGTTCAGTTGCTAAATCTTTTCTGATTCTGTGACCCCATGGACTGCAGCACACCAGCTTCCTGTCTTCCGCTATCTCCGAGTTTGTTCAAACTCATGTCCATTGAGTCAGTGACGGATATAAACTGACCCTGCTTCAGAAACATTGTTTTTAACTATAATAAGTTGACTTTTCAACAGGATAATCTAAAATTCAACTAAAAGCATAAAAAGGGCTGTGATATTGCTAGTAGTCAAGTCACAAATATTGACTTGGGTTCTCTGTGGAGCCCAGAGGGTGATGCAGGCTAGCCATGTAACCACTGACATTCATGTTGAGTGTTTCTTCTACTCACCCATGTAGCCCCCCCTATCCTTTTTCCCACCCCCACCCCTCATCAACAGACTTTAGGGAGAGGGAGAACATTGAGGTATGTGTGCTAAGTTGCTTCAGTCATGTCCAACTCTTTGCAACACTATGGACTGTAGTGTGCCAGGCTCCTCTGTCGACGGGATTCTTCAGGCAAGAAGACTGGAGTGGGTTGCCATGACCTCCTCTAGGGGATCTTCCTGACCCAGGGATCAAACCCACATCTCGTGTCTCTTACATTGGCAAGAGGCCTCCTTACCACTAGCACCACCTGGAAAGCCCTTATGGTGAAGTATAGAGTTAACAAAAGCAATGGGAGATGCTGTTTTCTTAATTTTAACTAGAAACTTTTTGAGGAAATAAAAGTTTCAAAATTCTTGCTGCTGCTGCTAAGTCTCTTCAGTCGTGTCCGACTCTGTGCGACCCCAGAGACGGCAACCCACCAGGCTCCCCTGTCCCTGGGATTCTCCAGACAAGGACACTGAAGTGGGTTGCCATTTCCTTCTCCAATGCATGAAAGTGAAAAGTGAAAGAGAAGTCGCTCAGTCGTGTCCGACTCCCAGAGACCCCATGGACTGCAGCCTACCAGGCTCCTCCGTCCATGGGATTTTCCAGACAAGAGTACTGGAGTGGGGTGCCATTGCCTTCTCTGCAGTCAGAGCTAAAACAAAGCCCCAAGGAAAGTGGTAGTGTCTTTACCAGCAATGGCATTAACTGATGGGAGTGTCTGAATGAAATGCACTTTCACAAAATGAAAGGCAGGTGGAGGGGTGGGGGTTAATATGAAGTACAATTTAGGATTTATCCCCAAAGGTACAGGGAAATCGAGTGGGAAATCTCCCAAGAGTCTGGTCAGTTGAGCCTGGCCCTTTTAAAAACACATGGGAAAAGCAATTATAAGCAATTGGAAAAGCAGTGTAATGTGCCCAGGGAGCAAATCTGTAAGGCAAGGGGCACTGTGGTTGGATTTGGGTATACGGTGAAGAAAACAGACATGGCCCTCTTTCATGAGACTTGTGATCAGGAGGGGATAACCCTACAAAATCAAAATGGCACCCGTGACAAGCGCTACATTGAAGACTTGTTTTTAAGACCACCATAATCCCAACACTTAGAAGTAACTATTATTTTTGGCATATGACCTTCATTGATTTTCCTAACCAAGTATCTACATGAAACATATCCCTTTAACAAAACCGGGAATATCCTCTTTTCACTTAAAGGTGTGACACAGGATTGTTGCAGGTAAGAGCTAAGTAAGCCATTTCACCCTTTTAGGCTCAGTATTATTAACAAAATTAGCCACTTATGAAATTTGTGGACACAGCCCAATTGTCTTTATAGAGAGTGTTTTTACAATGCAGATGCCTGCCCACTCAACAGTGGAGGCAGATGCAAATAATGAGGCCACAAGGCAAAGCAGTTAATGAAGCAGGTAATTCAGGGTGTTTTAAAGCTCACAACCACTAGCCAACCAAATAAACTTCCACTGTCTACAACTGTGTGTTCAGAGGGGATTGATGGGAGTCTTCATTCTCAGGATGACTGGCACCTCTTTAGCTTGTAGCTGGAACTGGTTTCTCACATTCACTCAGCTAGAGCATCCTAGGGACAGGAGTAGACTAAGGGCAAGTTCTCTCCCTAAACCTCGATTTCCTGGTCAGGAGTTTGAAGCGGTTCTGATGCCATTCTCCACTTGATCTCTTTCGGTTCTGAAAGAAACTACCCCAATTCAGGGTCCAGATTTCTTTTTCTCTTTAAGACACTTAAAGCTTTTTATACACTTAATTCAATTGTCTTTCAGAGAAAAGGAGGAAGACCATTTAAAACTTACTGAACTCACTCTATAAACACTTTCTAGTTGGTGTGCAGAAAGACATGTTCAGCCAACTCTACAGTCAACCATAAGTGTTAGTGATAATAGCAAAAAGTGGAATTTTAATCAGGCCAAATGTGCATTAGCCTTCAACTCTCTCAAACTTCAGGAGATCAAGAGTCTCCTCATCTTATACTGCTTCCCGGAAACTGAATGACAACAGGGGGTGAGTCCTGAATAAGCCACAGCTGTTATAATCAGCCCTGTAGGATATGGTAAAAACGAAAGCCTTCTCATGGGACTCACACATTAATGTTGCTTGTTGTTGTTCAGTAGCTAAGTCATGTTCAGCTCTTTGTGACCCCATGGACTGCAGTGTATCAGGCTCCCCATGCCTTCAATGTCTCCCAGAATTTGCTCAAATTCATGTTCACTGAGTCAGTGATGCTATCCAACCATCTCATCCACTACTGCCCTTCTCCTTACCTTCAATCTTTGCAGCATCCGGGTCCTTTCCAATGAGTTGGCTCTTCACATCAAGTGGCCGAAGTATTGACACTTCAGTTTCAGCATCAGTCCTTCCAATGAATAGTCAGGGTTTCCCATTTAGGATGGACTGGTTTGATCTCCTTGCAGTTCATGAGAGTCTCAAGAGTCTTCTCCAGCACCACAATTTGAAGGCATCAATTCTTTGGCGCTCAGCCTTCTTTATGAACCAACCTTCACATCCATACATGATTACTGGAAAAATCATAGCTCTGACGATATGGACCTTTGTCAGTGAAGTGACATCTCTGCTTTTTAATACACTGTCTAGGTTTGTCTAGCTTTTCTTCCAAGGAGCAAGTATTTTTTAATTTCATGGCTGCAGTCACCATCTGCAGTGATTTTGTAGCCCAAGAAAAGAAAATCTATCACTGTTCCCACCTTTCCCCTTATTTGCTATGAAGTGATGGGACCAGATGCCATGATCTTAGTTTTCTGAATGCTGAGTTTTAAGCCAGCTTTCTCACTCTCTTCATTCACCCTCATCAAGAGGCTGTTTAGTTCCTCTTATAGTTGCCTAATTTCTAACAAATACAATAAGTTCAAGGGAAATCTTACTTAGCTAGAATTATGGGCAAACAGTCATTGGCTCTTTACTCCCCTGAGCTCATGCCTCCTCTTCCTTTTCTTGTGCCCTCCTTGGACTCAGCATACACTTCCACTGTTGCACTCACCTAATGCCTTGAGGACAACACGCTACATCTCTGCAGGCCTAAGTTAAGCACAGTAGCTGGCACAAGTACAGGCCCAAATGTTTGTTGAATATTGCATATGGAAACATGATGAGAACTTGTCACCACTGACTTTTAAATGTGAAGAAGGTTTTACCATCCATTTGGACAAAGGAGAATTAGAAGTTCAACCCCAGTTTATATGGCAAGTCCTCAATGTTCTTCACAGAATAAGTAAACTTTAAATGCACATTCAAGTTCACTTCTTAGAACAAGCAAAATGACACTTGAAGTACAGTTGACCTTTGTACAACACACAGGCTGGGGTGCTGACCCTCCACCCAGTTGCAACTCTGTGTAATTTACGGTCTGCCCTCTGTATAGTGTTCCTCTTGTCATCCAATGTCTCACACCCACAGAGTCAACCAAACATGGATCATGTGGTATTTACTACTGAAAAAAATCTGCATGTAAATGGACCCATGCAGTTCAAACCTGTGTAGTTCAAGGGTCAACTGTATATTATATATTCTGAAAAAGTCACAGGACCTAGTATAAAAACAAGATAAAAAATAATCCTGTTTGGTAAAGGAAAAACACAGAAGTCAGATGTCAAAGATGCCAGCACAATACTAAAGGTAAAATAGAAATAAGGTTATGGATAATTGGTATTAGAAGACAGAGATTAGTACAGATATTTAAAAAAATAAAATCAGTCCATAACATGGGGCAGATAAGATTTTGCAAAGGATAAACCTGATTATTAAACAGCAGAGTTGATTTTATGATAAAAAGTTTAAATAATCAGTAAAGTTATATGATATAGGAAGGTCATTTTTAGGGAGAGATTTATATGGTTTTCCTCACTGGCACTTTGCATAAACATGGATTATAGTTAGAAAAACCATTATTTCTGCTTTGGTATTTAGCAGTGATAGCTAGTTACATACCCCTAGGGTCATCAGCACACATCTTGCTTGGAAAAGTCTTCAGCCCCCACTCTTCAAAATGCCCACTCTTAATTTTCTGTTGAGGGTAAAGTGAAATTTTTTTGCAAAACTGTATGTGATATAAATTGCACTGTAAAAGAAGGAAACTATGTTTTTAATTAAGTAGTTCAGAGAAAAAGAAACAGGTGAATAGAGGTCCACAGACCTAAGGATCTCTCTGGAGGACAAAAAAACCAAAATACATCATCTGTCCATCTACCCATGAGGTAAAAGGTATCAGGAGCCACTAAAACACTATTTCACACCCTTGTCTAGGAGCTAAAAGAACAGAAATTGTATACATTCACACTGTAAACTGTGCATCATTCAAACTTAAAATCTATAATTAACACCTACTCAATCTACTAAAAATCATTCACAAAGCATTATGTAGGCAAATGTGTTTAAAAAAATATTTTAATAAGCATATTCAGAATGGCAGACAGGGAACCGGGGAAGGGAATTATTTTACAGTGCAAAATTATTATGCATAAATTTAAAAACATTAATCCATAATTTTAAATGACTATTTAAATATTATTTCAAATACGTTTTAAAGCTCAACAGATATGTTTTGTTGAACTGAGTTGCAAATTTTGAACTCTATTTGAAAACACATCATAAAACAGAATACCATTCCAAATAAAGATAGTGCTTTGCTAGGGGGTAGGTATGGGGTGAGGGAGACTAAGTAACTATTAACGAAGGTTTCTTTTCCCAATGCAGTTTGTCAAGAGTTATGAAATGTACTAAATCTTAAGCAAATTAAATTCATGATATTACTAAAATTTTTTAAAGTAGTGCAATGACTTATCAAGTTATAGTGGCTGCATTATAAAGAACATACTGTGTGAAATACCTGTATAAACATAAAATACAATTAAATATTTCTCTATGAAAAGCTGAGCATTATGTATTATAATAGTGGAATGTTTTTCATTAGGCAGACTTTAAAAATATTAAGAAAAGTAAAATTTCCTAACATGTATACAACATGTGCCGTATTTGCAAACATGCCTGAGAATTTATTTAAAATGTTCCTGTAATATCAGTTTGCAAGAACTTCACAAACCTGTTAACAAAATGCATCTTTTAAGAAAAGGTGAAAATGGCATCTCTAATATTGCAACAACTTAAAAAAAGTACATCATCACTATTTCTATAGACCATCTTTGAAAAAGAGCTAGGATACTTTGGATTCATATAATAAAATCTGATTTAGAAAATGGATTGTGACCATCTGCTAAAGCTGCCATTCTGGATAAATTAATGTTCTAGGTAAAACAAAACAACAAAGAGCTCACGCTTCTCACCACATTCACCCAAAACTTTGATTTACTTGGATCTATATGTAATAACAGTGAATCTACATCATGTAAAGTCAAGTGTTGTAAAGTGGCTTTTAACACTGTTTGGGGGAAAAAAGTTGTTCACATTGGTGGAGGGAAGCAGTCTGAACATAGGTTAATAGTAATACTTCATGGAGAATAAGGCCTAAACCATAATTTCTCAGTGCAAACCTCTACTCAATTGCATTAGACAGTTGAGCCATTAAAAACAAGACCACAGAAGACATATTCTAAAAAGACACTGGCTCTTTGATGGCTGAAAATGAACTGCTAGAAGTATTTGGGGGTATGTCTGTGTGATAAGAGTAGTTAATAATCTTTTATAAAAGTTTGGATATAGGTTGGTCTATCAGCTGTATAAAACTACATTTTTTTAAATAAGAATTTTGCACTAAAAATAAAATGGCACTCTTGCAAGGTGATGCAAATCAGTGCAGTTGCTCAAGTCATCTCTGACTCTTTGTGAATGGATGATCCTATTTGTAATCACACAGAGCAATGGTTACTCAATAGCTTATTTTCACTTTGGAAATGTACTATCAAATATGAAAAGCTGGACTGTAATTGGAAACCTAATTATCTGGTGATCTATTATCACCAGGTAAGTTTATCACTTTTTCCTCATAAAATCAATATTGTTGCCTGCCAACTCCTTGTGTGTGCCAATATCTAAGTATCACTTAACCTTTTCCCCTGTTTATTTAATGCAAAAATGGGAAATTTTATAAAGCATATAAAAATAACTGAATGGGATTCTGGTCAGCATGATACATTTAAGCACTTGAAGTCAACATTAAACTTCTGTTTTGCTTCAAAAATAATTTTGAAAATTATAGCAAATGCAAAACAAACTATGTGATCTAAGTATCATGCTTAATTTCAGTTCTCAAACTATTTGTCCTTAAGTAAAAACTTGAAAAAACAAATGTTCACAATCCTTTATGAATGCTTTTACCACCTGGATAAGAAACATGACTCAGTTACTACACAAACACTTAAAAATTCATTAGAAAAACCTTAGCAAAATAAAATGAAAGCTGACAGACTCAGAATATCAACTCCTCTCATAAAAGTTTACCAACTGTACAAGTTAAGAAAATTATACAAGCTTTTGTGTTAAGAAAGGACAGCTCAGTCAAGACATATGTACTGTAAAAATCTTTCAAAGGCTACAAAGAATCTGGAAAAATACAGAATGTATTTCTTAAGCCCAGATAAGAATATGGAAAGACATCATTGATGTCAACAATTTTACATACACAAACCTGACTTGGTTTATTTTTAAACTTCTATATATAAAAAAATCATGCTAGCATAACTTTCAGGATTCATAAGGGTTTCCTTAATAATGATACTCAATTTGTATGGAGAGAAAAATGTCTGTTATAAAAGACATTTCAAGAAACTCAGAAAAATTGATGTTAATCAGAAATTTGAACTTATTTTTTCCTTCTCTGCCATCAAACTAAGCAAATACCTTGTAGTGAAATTTTAGGATTAATACATCAAATAAGAAGGTACAGATGTATCTGTAGTTCATTCAAATTTACTAAACTATTTGTTATTTCCTTAAAAGGGCCTTTACAATTTTAAAGTAAAAAATCTGCAAAGCAGAATTATGAAATCTTATTTACTAAAGTTAGGACTCAATTCAAATTTTAACCAACTGCTTCAAGGAAATTAACTTTTTAAGGTAACCCATCAACCCTGAAAATTTTAGTCACACCAGAATTTACTCCAAAGAAAGTTAAGTTTAGTCATCTGTGTTCTCAAGTTCTTCAAATTTTCCATGTGAGATTGTGTCTTGGAAAAACTCAGAACCACCTGGACTTTCTTTTCCATTGCTGTTTACCCTTCGCCTTTTGGCAGGTCTCTCACTTTTTTCATCAAAATCATTTTCATTTCTTGCAGTCATATGGGTGATTTTTGGGTCAGTGGTTTGGTTATCTGTTTCATAACCATTGGTATCCATATCTGTGTGAAGTGGTTTCTTACTTCCACCTGTTGGTCCATTAACATGTAATCCTTCAACTTTCACTTCTTCTTTGTTTAATGTTTCACCTGGTCCATTAGATGACACCCCTAGGTTGGAAGAGACATGAAAGCAACTGCTAATATTATAGAGCTAAATTCATAAATTATTATAAAGGTGCTATGAACAGCTATAAAATAACTTTTTATCAAGGAAGTGAGGTATCAAGTGTGTGTGTGTGTGTGTGTGTGTGTGTGTGTGTGTGTGTATTATAAAGGTGCTATGAACAGCTATAAAATAACTTTTTATCAAGGAAGTGAGGTATCAAGTGTGTGTGTGTGTGTGTGTGTGTGTGTGTGTGTAGCCTGAATTCTGGCTCTATTTACTTTAGTAGCTATGTTTACACTCTCTTGTACCTCAGTCTGATCACACACATACAATGAGGATAATAAATTTATAGGGTTGCTGTGAAGATTAAGCTAATAAATGTAAAAAATTAAGAATAGGATTTGGTATGTATTAATAGCATGCTGGTATTACATGGCAACAAATAAGCAATGGATCCACCAGCAGTCTAAATAAGCTGAATTAAAGCAAAGATATTCATAAATTATTCAGGTTTAGCAGTTTGTAACTTTCTAAAACAATGAAAAAATTATATTCTTTCTATAGCAGCTTGAGTTTTCTAACTGCCATATAAAAGCAAGATGACATGACTTTTTCATTCTTAACATTAATCTGTCATAATGTTAAATTAATGCCTGCACTATACAAGCATACACTTGAAAACGCTAAAGGCAAACACAAATTCCTTCCTAATAGATTGAGAAAAGAAATAGCATAATTGATAACATAACAAAAGGTCATGTTACAGCTGACTGCAAAATGGAAGACAAATTTTGTGAATGCTTAATGTAAAATACAGAATGTGCTACTGGAGAAAATGAAAATTTAATTATCTGAAAAAATAAGAATGACCCTCAAATATACATTTTGGTCAAAGAAAGTATTCTATTTTCTCAACTCAAAAATGCACTCAAACCATGACTGCTTATGAGATTATGTACCATATGATATAAAAGGAGTGATTTTGCCATAGTAAGCACAAGAAGCTAGGTTAAACGATCATTAGGTCAAAAATCACTATTAGATTTCAAGACACTAATTAAAGCCCCTTATGAAAAAAGAGAATTGGGTTGGAAAGGTCTTCCTTTCCTTGAAAAGCCTAGAAATCTTAATTGTATCCCATGTGAATGGCCTCTGGGAGGAGTAATGTGTAAGTAACTTATGAACACTGTTCCTAGGCTAACTGCATGGTATCATCAAATGGTTAAAAGGATTCAACCAACTGCCTATCAAAACACTTAAAAAAAACTCCAGAAAGTTCCAAAAGGCAAAAACGTGAATTTACTTTGTGCTGGCAATTACTTAAATAGTGTTTCCATTTTATTATTATAAATACTCTAGAGATGATTCCTTAAGTATTCTCAATCTGCAGATGTGGAACCTGTAGATACAGAGGGCTGACTGTACTACCTACCGTCTGCCTCCCTGAGTTTCCACCCTAGTCCCAATCTCAGCTGCTTATTCTACTTTAGGATGGTTGTGACTGGCATTAGAAATCATGTCAGTGAACCTGAATGTTTTTGAATCAGGAAATGGCTGCTGGGCCCTAATATTTGTTTGGCTTGTTCTTAGAGGGGAAGTAATGAGGGAATGGAAAGGGATCATTAAGTGAAAAAATATATTCACCACAGTATATTAAATGCCAGTGTGAGAGCAAAGAGCAGAAAAAAGGTCAAATTGTTCAATGTTCCTCTTCTAGTTTCTGTTGGGGAGAAGGGATTAGCTCTCCACTGGCCCTCCCCTAAAGCTGTTACATCAGAATGCAGGTGGGCAGAGCTTATCTCTAATTTACCAGTTTCCTATTAAAGAGGATCAGAGATTTATTACTTTCTGCTTAGAGATGGTCTTACTTAAGACTATTTTAATTAAAGTAGAAATCAAGAAAATTCTCTGACCAGGCCTTACTGATCCTCGGTCCACTCTACATTTTAAGCAAGAACCTATCTGAATCTCAAATATGTGTTTCTCTGCTTCTTTTTCATGGGCATAAAAATGAATGTTTTTGTACAATATGAATGCACAGGCGGACACATCTGTTTTATCTTTTCTTATCTTTCTAGGTTATTATGCTATCACAGAGAAAAAATATTTAAAAGATGCCCTTGTTACCTTTTTTCCATTTATATGCTTAAAGAGGTTTCCTGCTAAACTGTTATAAGCACTCAAAGTATTTCATTAAGTATCTGTGTACTTCTGATGTGAAACAGCTGGAGTTCTGGTCTAAGACTTAACAAATAAGAATACTTACATCTAGACATTCCAACCTGGTAAGAAAATAGATACTATTTTCTTACAAGAAATGGTCATTGTTGATGGTATACTTTATTAAATGTACTTTTTAGTGGTATCAATGGGAATTCTTTCCAATTAACTTGTACATATTCTCTGTGTTAGTATATATGCACCCTGATATTCTGTTTCATCTGGTATTACTTTAGGTCTGCTTTGGGGGTTGAATAGACACGGAAACAGAATTTCCCAGGCTACTGAAGGAAAAGTGCCCATCATTATCAAGAAATACAAGTGTTTCTCTGCTTGCTTACCATTCTGATTACTATTGCTTATAGTGCCATCTTCTTTCTCAGACTGGCTGTTGCTACTGTTTGAGGCAGTTGGGGGAGGAGATGGTGCTCGACTGGAAGCAGCACTTTCACTTTCATCTAGAAGACGATCCATGTAATCCCTTAAAATTGAGGCAAACGATAATTATTTTCTTATATTAAAAACAGCTGAAAATTAAAACTGAGGTTAAATTTACAAGGCTTTATCAGCAAGTATATCCTCATTTTTCTTTATATTCATTCCAGTGCGAGCACTGAAATGGAAAGTTCCTTTTGGTTAAATGTCTGTAGGAAAACAATGTGTGAGGGCTTTACCCTAGCAAATGTTACAGACCTACAGGCAGTTTTAAAACTTTAGAAATTGTAGGCAAATGATCAGAGTGGCCCAACTAAAATCAGAAAGGCTGTAAATGAAGAGGGATGATGTCAATCACAAGGAGTACAAAAAAATTTCTGAACACAGATTGGAATTGTAAAGCTTACAAAGATTATTTTATGACTATGGCAGTATCTGAAAGACAAACTAGGACCTAATAATGAAATACTTTCCTGAAACTTCCTGTTACTTTCTGTATCACCCTTCTGTTAGAGCTGAGGTATACTAAGCTGGCAAAGTTCCTGGGCTTATCTGTTAGCTTCATCTGCCCGTGTATCATCAGGGGTGGGTTTACGTCTTCCCTAAGTAATTTTTGAGCTCAACGGCATGGGATGACATTTGTGGTAAGTGACACTGGGTTGAGGTTAGAGCTGAACTAAATACCTCTCTCTCTCAGGTTTAGTGTCTTTAGTTATAAAATGCATGTAATCATACATGACCTATGTACTGGGCTGTTGTATAGGATATGTGTAGCAAAGTGTTTTATGAACTATGCAGTGCTACCGAGTCACTAGAATAAAGGTCAGCAAAGGCAGGCCTGTGGGCTGCCGATCTATTTCTATGGATAATATGTTACTGAACACAGTCATATACATTCATTTACATAGTGTCTATGACCACTTTTACACACCAACAACAGACCTAAGTAGTTTCAACAGAACTTAACATCTGCAAAGCCCTCTTTACAGGAAAAGTCTGATGTCACCTGTACTGAATAATCCCGTGAAGGCAGTTAAGTTCAGTCTGCTTTCTTTACCTCTGCACCATTGATGCCTAAGTTTGCACAGTGCAGAGAAGTACAATAAAAACCTAAATACATCATTTATTTTTAAATTTCCTCAGAACAGGAGTAACAGAAATATTAAGACAAATCTTTCAGAATTTTGTGAGCAGGGTAAGTAAGAATGTGGACAAGAAAGAAACCATGGAAGGGCTTGGAACTTTACTGAAAGTCTGTGTAACAGTCTGCACTCATTAACATTTTAGGCTTTATTTTCCTCATTTATAAACGGAGGGAATTAAATTTGTTGGTCTTTTAAGATCTCTTTGGCTTTATGTCATTCATCATTATAGAACACTTAGGTAATAAATCTGAGGCACAAAGAAACAGAATGAATATGATGAATGCAATGCCAAAGGGACTTCAGAAATTAAAACTAACAAACAGATAATGCACTAGGAAGAATTGTTGGAAATAAATCTGGTGTAGTGGGAATGGGTAATGGAAGATGTTAAAAGCCACTCAAAGGAAACTAGAACTGATGAGATACCAAAATTATTTTAAATCTCTGAATATAACAATGATATTGTTAAAGACTTATTACTACTGTTTCTTAAAGGTTAATGCCATCCAGAATGCTTAAGGAAAAGAGGAGGTAAGTAGACCACCCAAGGGGTTGGAGCAGCATTCAAATAGTTGGAATAATGCCGAGTTATTTTTTACTTAAAAAAAAAAAAAAATTATTTGCAAGGCTGTTACAGCAAAATCTTCAATTGCATATGGCTACCAATTCTTTTAGGTAGTGAATGGAGAGACTCTGCAGTAGTATTTATCAAAGGCCATGTACAGGCAGCAAAGCGGCAAATGTGCTTCATTCTGGTGAACAAATGAAAGGTAACTATGTAACAGAAAAATAAGCAAATAACTTTCAGGATAATCTGCTCTTAACTATACATTTTGACTAAAGAGGAAGATTGAAAAATTCGGTCAAATTTTTGTCTAAAGGCATTAATTAACTTAATGTTTTTGTCTAAAGGCATTTAAGTTTTGTGTGGTCACTTAAAGTGCAACTGTTAATGCAAAGAGAAGGTCCTGGAGGCAAACTACAAAAATATGTCTATGCTAGAGAAAACCACAATTTCTCCCCATCTGCAATATACAGTCTACATGGCTTCTTATAGGAGATTTAACACAGCTAAAAGGGATGAGGAGGAGTAAAAAAAAAAAAAAAAGTTTTCAGTTAAAAAAAAACACAAAACTTTATAAAAGACCCAAAGGGAATACAGTTGAAGACTACAAAACAGTGTTCTTGTCTAGCAGGAAAACATTTCTTTGCTTCATACCGTAACACCAGGGGACACATTGTTAACTCTTAAAGCCTGAGAAAAGAGAAGATATGGGATTACTTTTAACTATGACTACTCCATCTACAGAATATTTAAACCTTAAGAAGAATCAAGGTGACAGATATAAGTAGCTTCAAAAAGTTTTTCAGAAGCTATGGAGAGATTATTAGAAAAACTAAAATGTTTAGCAGCACATCCCTACCTAACCTGTTGAGCCTGACGTCACAGAGGACCAATTAAGCCAGCCCACAACACTTCCCTTGGTGATGCTTTCTGAAAGAGAAAACTGGATGAGCCATGGGTCTGACCCAGCATGGCAATTCTGATATTCTTACTGCTGCTGATGACAGACTGCCTGTAGTTCATGTGTGAACTTTATTTCTGAAATGGGTCAAAAGATGAAAGATGTTACTATTGCTTTTCCCTATAGCTTGAAAACTATTTTAAGATATACTCTGAAGACTGGATAGCTATATGTAGTTCTACATTATTATGTCTCAATGCTACCAATAAAAAAAAATTTAACTATAAATTGATAACAATAAGCAATTATATAAAAACTGGAATACTGTTATATATAAAATTCTACTCATTATGGCCTTTGAACAAAAAGGAATGAGGCAGAGTCCAATGTTTCATGATTCCCAAGGACAATTATACCCATTTATTCCCTTTCAGATAAGTTTGCTTTCGATTTTAGAGTGTTTGAATACTCCAAACAGGGAAGTGACCAGAAGAAACACCTGTAATGAACATGACCAAGAAACAGTCCAGTCAAGTAGTTTGAGAAGCACAAGAGTATGCATATAAGCACATCTTTCAAAGGCAATTATTTGGCTAGGCTTAAGAATTTTACTGGTGCAGGCTGACCAAATGAAGTCACAACTCTGCTTTATTTTTATTCCATAAACATAATACAGGGAATAATAAAGGCAAGTATGGTAAAGTGAATTTCACTGTAAAGTTCATCAGTATTTTAGAGCAATACATGAAATAAAGGGTTTGATACTCTATTACTAAGTACTTAACAGTAACACATTACTAGTCAGATTGGGGATAATGTATCATTCCGCAGCTAGACTAAAAGAAGCTAAGAGAATTTGGTGCATGGGGAGTGGATTAGACATATTGAGGCATTTTGCTTAAAAAATGGATATAATAACAAACTATACTCCCTCTATCACTAGGAGTTAGCTAAAGTTGTATTATTTATTAAATATTATTTCTGTTAGAGGAAAAGGCTTCAGAATATTTAGGAAAAGGGAACTTATCATGTACATGTTCATTTCTCTATAAAATATTTTGTAACAAAAAAGAAAATGCAATTTGATCTGATTTATTATATTCCCATGTCTTTTCCCTTTGATATCATCTATATCCAGATCTTATTTTTGGTTCCCAAGATCTAAAATAGATTGGGCAAGGAAAAATATTAATTTCTCTTCCTCTTTAAAGGATTTCTATTAGGCATATGGCCCTGTAAGATTTAGAAAAGACAGCCTCTCCTATTCTTACTGCTCTTTTGGTGTTATTAAATCAAAACTGTATGTGCTTATATAACTATGTGGAACAGAATTTAACAAAAACATGCTTTCACAGCTCTTCTGATCCATCTCCTCTCAGGAATACTACTGAAAACATGTACTCTTAACATCTACTTTGATAAATTTGCTGTCTCAAATAATATGAACTGTAGTTTACAATGTTTTATAAGACACTGAAAGTCTAAATACCCCATGAAGATGTCAATAAATGGATAAACTGAAATTGGTGTCAACTTTTATGCTTTTAAAGAAAGAAGAGTCTAAAAATCACAATTCTCTCAAGAAAAATTTAGAAAGCTTAGCAAAAATGACTCAAAAAGAAAAAATGAACTCACGTTACACCAGGATGAAGATTGTATTTCTTTTTTCCAAATCGTGTTTGCTGAGCAAAGAAATCATAACGTTCAGATTTTTTCCACATATAATAGAATGCTACACATTCACCAACTGATCTTGTTCGAACCTATAAGAAACAAATACTTAAGAATTATTTCCTCCTTAAAGGAGTAAATTTCATGAAAAAATCTTAAGTTTGAATAAATTTAGCTGACTTTTAAGTAATAAATAATAGCAGTTATAAAATACAATACAGCAGCAGTTGTGTTAAAAATTACTCTAAGCTCCCATTCAGAGAAATCATATATTGGCAACAGGTCTTCAGATACTAAACATTATGCTTTTAAATAGAGTATCATATTCATTTACTATAAAAATGAATACTCCTTTATCGAAAATGTCTGGCAGTGGCATTTGAATTAAAATTGTTACAAGAAATCTGCAAATACTTTTACTCACAGAACACCTAGGGAGACTGAATTTAAATGCCCTTTTAAAAAGGATTCTCTTACTAATCCCAACACTGATCCAGACTCAGCTACTTACATTGTAGAAAGGCTAAAAATATTTCAGTGAGTTAAAAGCTATTATAAAAATGTTAATATTTGTTTCAAATGGATATATCTTTCCTTTTCTCCTTTGCCTTTAGCTTCTCTTATTTTCTCGGCTATTTGTAAGGCTTTATTTTTGGAGCTCCAAAATCACTGCAGATGGAGACCGCAGCCATGAAATTAAAAGATGCTTGCTCCTTGGAAGAAAAGCTAGGACAAACCTAGAGAGCATATTAAAAAGCAGAGACATTACTTTGCCAACAAAGGTCTATCTAGTCAAAGCTATGGTTTTTCCAGTAGTCATGTATGGATGTTTAGTCCAACTATAAAGAAAGCTAAGTGCTGAAGAACTGATGCTTTTGAACTGTGGTGTTGAAGAAGACTATTGAGAGTCCCTTAGGCTGCAAAGAGATCAAACCAGACAATCCTAAAGGAAATCAATCCTGAATACTCACTGGAAGAACTGATGCTCGAAGCTGAAACTCCAAAACTTTGGCCACCTGATATGAAGAACTGACTCATTTGAAAAGACCCTGATGCTGGGAAAGATTAAAGGCAGGAGAAGAAGGGGACAACTGAAGATGAGACGGTTGGATGGCATCACCAACTCGATGGACGTGAGTTTAAGGAAGCTCTGGGGGTTGGTGATGGACAGGGAAGCCTGGCATGCCACAGTCCACGGGGTTGCAAAGAGTCGGACATGACTGAGTGACTGAACTGAATATTTGTTTACAAAATCACTCCAGTGGTTTACTGTGTTATACCTATTTGGGAACTGAATGGCTCCCCTTACACATATTAAATATATGGGACAGGCAGATGATGTTGACAAAATTTCCTTTTTGCTACCTTGCTTGTAGAGCTGGTAGGGTTGCTGCATAGAAAATACTGGGAGTTTAAAAGGAAAAGTGTATCTGAATGAGTGTTTGAGATGGAAGATGATATGATTTAACTCCTAAGTTTCTGGTCCTGAAGTTGGGTATCTGCTGTGGGACTGACTAGACCTAAGGTCAACTTTATGACATCCCTATTTGTTAGGTGGCACCTATTTTTCTTTCTGCCACTCTGATTCCACTTCATGACTTGGCCCATGTTGCTTTAAGACAAAGCTATCAGTGTTTTAAAAATAAAAACCCCAATCACCTTCTCAAGCTGTGTTTTGCTTCCTTTTTAGAATCTTATTCTAGAAGACAACTGTCAAGTCAACTGTACTTTACTGAAAGCAAAAATTGAAAAGACATTATGTGGAATGCCAAAGTTAACAGTATTATGAAAAACTGTCAATTAAATAAGTCTGCATAATACAACCTATGATTAAGATCCAAATTTCAATTCCAGGTATAAAAACAAAGAATATTTTCAATGGACTATTCCCCTCCCTCTTAAGAACTGTCCTCCCTATGGTTCACTGGAACAAACTTGTGAGTTAGGTATAGGTCAGATGACTTTTTTAACACTGAAATACCACCATCCCAAATATTCTTCATAAATAAGAAATCAAGGTCTTATTTCAATATCATGTTAAGACTTTTTTTGGCTAAAAGCTTTAAGTCACCTACTAAGTTCTTACTCCTTAAAAAGGATTTTGGCGGGGGGTGGGGGGGGTGGGTGTTGCTCCTGTGAGTTACATCAGCTTATCATCCCCAGGGGTTCCCCTCCATAGCATGCTTGGGTCAGTATTGTTTGAATTTAAGCAGGAATGCTAGAAAACTTTTTCAAAATGTTGGCCCTTTCAACCATGAGATCATTTGCTTTTCTTTAAATCAGAAACATATATAGGTAGTCATTAGCCTAATACAATCCTTTCACAGAGAAATCACTATATTGGAGAATATCAAATGATTTGGTTACAACATGAACATGGTTTGGCTACATCTTTTATATCAATGCTAAGATGCAAAATTTCTCTCTTATTAGTTATGTCTGATGTCAAATAACACAATTAACAAAATTATCAACAATAAACTAAAGAACACCAAAATTGAGAAAAATCGAGAATTTGTAAGCAACTATTTTATTTATGGAACATACAATAGATACTGTACATCTAGAGATATGAAAGAGGATGAGGACAGACTATTTATAGAGCTTCAGACTCAAGCCCATAAAGCCCAGATACTTTCAACATCACCCTAGGTAAGCCATCACACATCTGATATACCATCTTCAAGGACACATGTAAAGCCAATTTCCTTGTCGTTTATATTCACTAAAAATGTGACATTCGTAAGCCTAGACATTACTTAATTTGCCATATTTAAATTTGAGATTTTAATTTTGCCTGTCCTAATTTCCCTTAGGAACACAATTTTTTATTCTTTACAATTGTGCAGTTCTATTAAAAATATTACCTGATTTCAGTTTAAGAGAATTAAGCCTAAATAAATTTGTAAGTAATTACGAAATTTGGGGCGATATAAATTAACACTGTATAGTTGATATTCATATGGCATGATATGTACTCACACATCCCATCCAGGAGCTGATGAACATAGTTTAAAACATCCAGTTCTTAAAAGTTCCCAATAAATACCACACTGGGAACAGTTACTTGGCAAATATATGCCAGGGAGTCTAGGCATGCTTATAATAATTTCCTAAATACTAGCATATTATATATTCACTACAGAACTTTTAACATTAGAAAATATAGTAGATTTCATATGACCTAGGTTAACTAAACTTATTTTTATAAAAAGAGACAACATATATCATTACTTACTTTATTAGCCTGAATCAAATGAAAGTCCTTTCCATAGGCCTTCAACCCTTGTTCAAAATTTCTGCACTCTTCCTCTGTCCAAACAGATAATTCCTCTGAAAAAATTTGGGGCAGGGTAGGGGGAAAGTGGGGGAAGGAAACTGTTAAGCAATATTCTCCCAAATCCTGCACATAACAAAACTGTAAATAAAAATATAACTTTTGGTAACAACAGAAATATTTTACTCCTGAGTTCTATTATTGATGGCTTAAAAAGATAAAAGTAATAAAACATCCTTATTTAATAAAATTTTGGATGATTTAGTCCCTAACTCTTCAACCTCAATTTAGGCCATTTCCTCTTTATTCTTTATGATCCAACTAAACCAGCCACCTTTCAATTCCTTAAACTCATTATTTTCTTTCTTTCTTTAGACTTTGTGCATGCTCTTCCCTTTGTCTAGAGGTTATTGCATGCCTCTTATCTCATACCCTCTTTCACCTAGCTAATTCGTTTATAGCCCAGTAAAAATATATTGTTCTAGAGGCTTTCTTTTACTGCCTCACTCTTTTCACCAACTAGGTAAAGTCCTACTGTAGTAAGTTTGAACTGCACCCTTGAATTCTCCTTGGAAGAACTCAGAACTATTTTTCAGCTTTCCTACCTAGGCTCCAAGCACCGAGAGGTCAGGGGCCTTGTTTATAGTTAAATCCTCACAATTTAATAGGCCCTTCAATTTTTGTTGAATGAATGCTCTTTCCTTGGTTACACAATGATATATAAACAGTACTCTTAGTGAAGTGGGGGTGGGAGCCAGTTTAGAGTAACAAAAGAATTTTAGCTATGGCTTCATTATTTATGAATCATGCTTGCCTCAGCAAAAAGACCTCAGTTCAGTTCAGTTCAGTCACTCAGTCGTGTCCGAGTCTTTGCGACCCCATGAATCGCCAGGCCTCCCTGTCCATCACCAACTCCCAGAGTTCACTAAAACTCACGTCCATTGAGTCAGTGATGCCATCCAGCCATCTCATCCTCTGTCGTCCCCTTTTCCTCCTGCCCCCAATCCCTCCCAGCATCAAAGTCTTTTCCAATGAGTCAACTCTTCGCATGCATGAGGTGGCCAAAGTACTGGACCTCAGTTCTCATCAATTTTAAAGTGAAGGTAACATCTGTCACTTTACTCAGTTCACAGGACCATTACCAAGATCAAGTAAGAAAATATTTGTAAATGCCTTGAAACTGAAAGGCATTATGTATTTTTATTTAAATGGTCTTATTTTCTCATGAAGGAAAGGACAATATTCACCCCATTCCCCATAATGCCTTGTATAATACTTGTTACATACAAGTTGTTTAACAAGTTATAACTATTATCCAACAAATACTTACTAAATTCAGAAAGATTAGTATTATTAAATTTAGGATATACCTAGTTAAAATTTTTTAAACTTTTAAAATTTCAAAAAATTTAATAGCTTAAAGTTTAAACTTCTGCTACATCGTGAAAACAAAAAGTTAATATTTATGCTTACCTCTAGCTGCTTTTACATTAAATCTTAATCTTCTCAATGCTTCTTCTGTATCAAAATTGCATTTAACTAATTCATATAATGCCTAGAAAAATAAAAGGCTTCAATATGTAACCTGGACTATGAACAATTCAAGGTGACAATTTCTTAACTGAGTAAAGGCTTTTCTAGAATCCAGTGTCTCCATCCTTTCTGGAGGACAAATAATTCCAGTGACTGCAACATAAAAACCACTAAAGGAAAACAAACGTAATTCATTCCTGACAATTAACTGCCTCTAAATATGTAGAAAATACTGGATAAGCAAACCTCTGGCAGCGGCATGGTTTTCTAGGAGTTTAGAAATAAAAGGAAATCATAATAATCACAAGTCCTTTTTTTTATTTTTAATGTTCCTATTCAAAGATAATTTTAAACAATCAGAAAAGAAAAGCACTGGTGAAAAAGGTAAAGTATATAATGCTGTTATTAGGTCCATGGTAGGCACTGTTCTACTAGGTAAAGAATTACATTATCCCAGATGAGTATTCCTAGCTTAATGATATCCACAGATTCTCTGGGATATGCAACGGAAGTTCAAAATGCCTAATAAAAAAATACATACAAAATATCAAAATTTCTACTGAGGCTAAAATACCAAAATTAAGTGCTGTCAATACTACATATATTATGCAGATTACAACCTCAGACTCCTTGCTGATGATATTACAGAGCTTCCTCTACTTACAAGGGGTCCCAAAAAACCCATCCTAAGTTGAAAATATGTTAAGCTGAAAATGCACTTTATACACCTCACCTACTGAACATCATCATTTCGCCTAGCCTACCTTAAATGTGCTCAGAATACTTACTTAGCTTACAACTGGGCAAAATCATCCAACACAAAGCCTGTATTATAGTAAGTGTTGACTATCTCACGTAATTTACTGAATATTGTACTGAAAATGAAAAGAATGGTTGTATGAATTCAGAATGGTTGTATCAGTTGTTCACCCTTGTGACTGCATGACTGACTGCGAGGTATGGCTTTCTGCCACTGCCCAGCATCACAAGAGATATTCAACCCTAGCCCAGGCAAACATCAAAATTCAAAGCATGAGTTCTACTGAATGCATATTGCTTTCATACAATTATAGAGTCAAAAAATTTTAGGCTGATCCTTTGTTAAGTCAGACACCATCTGTATAGAACATTGGTGGATAGAAAAATACTGTGACAGCACTTATACATATATGGGGTTAATGTATTTTGGGAAAAATTTAAGTTATTTCTTATTCACGTACCTGTTCATTGTCCTTTATATGAGATCCTTCAGGAATTGCTTCTACACCTTTCTCATCACCTGTTCTTCTAGATGCATCTTTAAGAAACACAATCACTTTGTCTTCTGGTAAGTATTCAGGGTCCCACAGGAGCTGATCATCATTTTCATATACTAAATTAGTAAAATATAATGTTAAAAATGCCAAATTGAGACAAGTTTTTGTTAATACATATGGAACAAATAACTTAGAGCCAAAATGTTGACAACTAAGAGGTAAAGCGTAGTCCAACTACCTGCTTGACTTCATTCTGAGGCAATATTTATAAGTAATTTAAGCAACCTAAACAGACAGGTACCACTTGATGCCCCTTTTAGATCTGGTCTGACTTAGCAAATTCCAAGCTCTCTTAGCTTGAACAGCACTGTGCTGTGCTGTGCTTAGTCATTTAGTTGTGTCCAACTCTGCGACCCCATGGACTGTAGCCCACCAGGCTCCTCTGTCCATGGGGATTCTCCAGGCAAGAATACTGAAGTGGGTTGCCATGCCCTACTACAGATCTTCCCAACCCAGGGATTGAACCCAGGTCTCCCGCATTGCAGGAGGATTCTTTACCGAATAAGCCACAAGGGAAGCACTTGAATACCACTGCTGCTGCTGCTGCTGCTAAGTCGCTTCAGTCGTGTCCAACTCTGTGCGACCCCATAGACGGCAGTCCACTAGGCTCCTCTGTCCCTGGGATTCTCCAGGCAAGAATACTGGAGTGGGTTGCCATTTCCTTCTCCAATGCACGAAAGTGAAAAGTGAAAGTGAAGTCGCTCAGTCATGTGCCCGACTCTTAGCGACCCCATGGACTGCAGCCTACCAGGCTCCTCTGTCCATGGGATTTTCCAGGCAAGTGTACTGGAGTGGGCTGCCATTGCCTTCTCCTGAATAGCACTACCAACACTTAACTAATAATATCTGTATGACCCTGGCAAGTTACTTCCCTTCTTTCTGCCTCATCTGTGAAATGGGGAAAACAACCCTATTAAACAAGGTTTTAGGGATTTAAAGCAATTTAAAGTAATTCTGACACATTAAATAATGTTAAACTATAATTATGATTTCTGAATAGGGATGTCTAAAACAATGCTCGCCAGATATCAACACTGCTTATTTCCTGGTGGTGGGATTTGGGACAATTTTTTCTTACATCTTCGTACTTTTCCATGATGCTTGAAAACGTATTGTTGTAAGTGTAAATCATTTTCATAATAACAAAATTCATTAAAAAAAAAAAAAGCATTTAGGTTTCATCAGAATTTCCATTATAAAAAGACTTAAGGCCAAATTTCATCAAAATCTTTAAAGTAAGAGGAGTGGAGAAGAAACTAAGACAAAAGCCTTGTGGAATTCTACATGACAGGAAGACGAAAACATAAACAAAATTAAGAAGGAACAGTCACAAGACAGACAAAATATCAAAAGTATGGCAACACAGCAGCAAAGGGAAAAAATGCTTCAGAAAATAATAGACTTTTAAAATTCTGTTAAAAAAGCAGGATGAAGAATTTTTTAAATTAATTTAATTTTTATTGAAAGGTAACTGCTTTACACTTGCTCCTTGGAAGGAAAGTTATGACCAACCTAGACAGCAGAGACATTACTTTGCCAACAAAGATCCGTCTAGTCAAGGCTATGGTTTTTCCAGTAGTCACGTACGGATGTGAGAGTTGGACTATAAAGAAAGCTGAGCGCAGAAGAATTGATGCTTTTGAACTGTGGTGTTGAAGAAGACTCTTGAGAGTCCCTTGAACTGCAAGGAGATCAACCAATCCATCCTAAAGATCAGTCCTGGGTGTTCATTGGAGGCATTGATGTTGAAGTTGAAACTCCAATACTTTGCCCACCTGATGTGGAGAGCTGACTCATTTGAGAAGATCCTGATGCTGGGAAAGATTGAGTGCAGGAGGAGAAGGGGACGACAGAGGATGAGATGGTTGGATGGCATCACCAACACAATGGACATGGGTTTGGGTGGACTCTGGGAGTTGGTGATGGACAGGGAGGCCTGGTGTGCTGTGGTTCATGGGGTCACAGAGTTGGACACAACTGAGCGACTGAACTGAACTGCTTTACAGAATTTGTTTTCTCTCAAACCTCAACATGAATAAGCCACAGGTACACATATATCCCCTCCCTTTTGAAACTCCTTCCCATCTCTCTCCCCATCCCACCCCTCTAGGTTGATACAGAGCCCCTGGTTGAATTTCCTGAGCCATATAGCAAATTCCCATTGGCTATCTATTTTATATATGGTAATGTAAGTTTCCATGTTACTCTTTCCATACATCTCACCCTCTCCACCCCTCTCCCCACGTCCATAAGTCTATTCTCTATGTCTGTTTCTCCACTGCTGCCCTGTAAATAAATTCTTTAGTACCATTTTTCTACATTCTGTGTATTTGCATTGCTGCTGCTGCTGCTAAGTCGCTTCAGTCGTGTCCGACTCCGTGTGACCCCATGGACAGAAGCCCACCAGGCCCCCCCATCCCTGGGATTCTCCAGGCAAGAACACTGGAGTGGCTTGCTATTTCCTTCTCCAATGCATGAAAGTGAAAAGTGAAGTCGCTCAGTCGCTCAGTTGTGTCCGACTCTCAGTAACCCCATGGACTGCAGCCTTGCAGGCATTAGAATACCATATTTATCTTTCTAACTCACTTCACTCTGTATAATAGGTTCTAGGTTCATCCACCTTCAAAACTGACTCAAATGCATTTCTTTTTAGGGCTGAGTAATATTCCACTGTGTTTATGTACCACTACTTCTTTATTCATTCATCTCTCGATGGACACGTTGGTTGCTTCCATTTTCTAGCTATTGTAAACAGTGCTACAATGAACAGTGGGATACACGTGTCTTTTTCAATTTTGGTTTGTTCGGGGTATATGCCGAGGAGTGGGATTGCTGAGCCATATGGTAGTTTTATTCCTAGTTGTCAAAGGAATCTCCATACTGTCTTCCATAGTTGCTGTATCAATTTACATTCCCACCAACAGTGCAAGAGCATTCCCTTTTCTCCACACCCTCTTCAGCATTTGTTTGCAGACTTTTCAAAGATGGCCATTCTGACCGGTATGAGGCAGTATATCTCATTTTAGTTTTGATGTGCATTTCTCTAATAATGAGTGATACTGAGCATCTTTTCATGTGTTTGTTAGCCACTTGAATGATTCTTTGGAGAAATGTCTGTTTAGATCTTTTCCCCATTTTTTGATTGGGTTGTCTGTTTTTCTGGCATTGAGTTGTATGAGCTGCTTATATTTTGGAAATTAATCCTTTGTCAGTTTTTTCATTTGCTATTATTTTCCCCCATTCTGAGGATTGTCTTTTCACCTTGCTTAGTTTCTTTTGCTGTGCGAAAGCTTTTAAGTTTAATCAGGTCCAACTTGTTTACTTTTGTTTTTATTTCTGTTACTCTAGGAGGTGGGTCAGACAGGATCTTGCTTTATGTCATCGAGTGTTCTGCCTATGTTTTACTCTTAAGAGTTTTACAGTTTCTGGTCTTACATGTAGGTCTTTAATCTATTTTGAGTTTATCTATGTGTATGGAATACCAGACCACCTGACCTGCCTCTTGAGAAACCTATATGCAGGTCAGGAAGCAACAGTTAGAACTGGACATGGAACAACAGACTGGTTCCAAACAGGAAAAGGAGTACGTCAAGGCTGTATATTGTCACCCTGCTTATTTAACTTATATGCAGAGTATATCATGAGAAATGCTGGGCTGAAGAAGCACAAGCTGGAATCGAGATTGCCGGGACAAATATCAATACCTCAGATATGAAGTTGACACCACTCTTATGGCAGAAAGTAAAGAGGAACTAAGGAGCCTCTTGATGAAAGAGGAGAGTGAAAAAGTTGCCTTAAAGCTCAACATTCAGAAAACTAAGATCATGGCATCCGGACCCATCACTTCATGGGATATAGATGGGGAAACAGTGTCAGACTTTTATTTTGGGGGGCTCCAAAATCACTGCAGATGGTGACTGCAGCCATGAAATTAAAAGACGCTTACTCCTTGGAAGGAAAGTTATGACCAACCTAGATAGCATATTCAAAAGCAGAGACATTACTTTGCCAACAAAGGTCCGTCTAGTCAAGGCTATGGTTTTTCCAGTGGTCATGTATGGATGTGAGAGTTGGACTGTGAAGAAAGCTGAGTGCCAAAGAATTGATGCTTTTGAACTGTGGTGTTGGAGAAGACTCTTTAGAGTCCCTTGGACTGCAAGGAGATCCAACCAGTCCATTCTGAAGGAGATCAGTCTTGGGTGTTCTTTGGAAGGACTGATGCTAAAGCTGAAACTCCAAATACTTTGGCCACCTCATGCAAAGAGGTGACTCATTGGAAGAGACTCTGATGCTGGGAGGGATCGGCAGCAAGAGAAAAAGGGGACGGCAGAGGATGAGATGGCTGGATGGCATCACCAACTCGATGGACTTGAGTTTGAGAAAACTCCGGGAGTTGGTGATGGATAGGGAGGCCTGGCATGTTGTGATTCATGGGGCAGCAAAGAGTCGGATACGACTAAGTGACTGAACTGAACTGATGTGTATGGTGTTAGGAAGTGTTATAATTTCATTCTTTTACACGAAGCTGTCCAGTTTTCCAAGTACCATTTATTGAAGAGGTTGTCTTTGCTCCATTGTGTATTTTTGCCTCCTCTGTCAAAAATAAGGTTCCTACAGGTGCATGGGTTTATTTCTGGGCTTTTATCTTATTCCATTGTTCTATTACTTTTGTTTTTGTGCCAGTACCATACTGTCTTGATAACTGTAGCTTTGTAGCATAATCTGAAATCAGGACGGTTGATTCCTCCAGCTCCATTCTTTTTTCTCAACACTGCTTTGGCTATTCAGGGCCTTTTGTGTTTCCATATGAAATGTGAACATTTTTGTTCTAGTTCAGTGAAAAATGCCATTGGTAATTTGATAGGGATCACACTGAATCTATAGACTGCATTTGGTAGTACAGTCATTTTCACAATATTGATTCCTCCTACCCAGGAACATGGAATCTCTCTCCATCAGTTTATGTCATCTTTGATTTCTCTCATTAGTGTCCTATAATTTTCTGTGTACATTTCTTTTGTCTCCTTAGGTTATTCCTATTTAATTTTTTGTTGCAGTGGTGAATGGGATTCCTTAATTTCTCTATCTGATTTTTCATTGTTAGTATATAGAAATGCAAGTGATATCTGTGTATTGATTTTATATCCTGCAACTTTGCTAAATTCACTGATTAGCTCTAGTAATTTTCTGATACTATCTTTAGGGTTTTCTATATACAGTATTATGTCACAGTGAGAGCTTTACTTCTTTTCCAATCTGGATTCCTTTTATTTCTTTTTCTTCTCTGATTGCTATAGCTAGGACTTCCAGAATTATGTTGAATAACAGTGGTGAAAGTGGACACCCTTGTCTTGTTCCTGATCATAGGCTGAATACTTGAAAGTTTTTCACCATTGAGAATAATGTTTGCTGTAGGCTTATTATATATGGCCTTTACTATGTTGAGGTAGGTTCCTTCTATGCCCATTTTTTTTTGAAGAGTTTTAATCAAAAATGGGTGCTGAATTTTGTCAAAGGCCTTTTCTGCATCTGTTGAGATGATCATATGGTTTTTATCTTTCAACTTGTTAATATGGTGTATCACACTGATTCATATATTGAAGAATCCTTGCATTCCTGGAATAACCCAACTTGATCATGGTTATGAGCTTTTTGATGTTTTGCTGAATTCTGTTTGCTAAAATTTTGTTGAGGATTTTTGCATCTATGTTCATCAGTGATACTGAAGTTTTCTTTTTTTGTGTTGTCTTTGTCTGGTGTTGGTATCAGGGTGATAGGGACCTCATAGAATGAGTTTTGAAGCGTTCCTTACTCTGCAATTCTTTGAAAGAGTATTAGAAGGAGAGGGATTAGCTCTTCTCTAAATGTTTGATACAATTCTCCTGTGAAGCCACCTGGTTCTGGGCTTTTGATTTTTGGGGAGATTTTTGATCACAGATTCAATTTCAGTGCTTGTAACTGGGTTGTTCATTAATTTCTATTTCTTCCTGGTTTAGTCTTGGGAGATTGAAGTTTTCTAAGAATCTGTCCGTTTCTTCTTGGTTATCTATTTTATTGCCATATAGTTATTCATAATAGTCACTTATAATCCTTTGTATTTCTGTGTTGTCTGCTGTAACCTCTCCTTTTTCATTTCTAATTTTGTTGATTTGATTCTCCTCTTTTTCTTTTCTTGATGAGTCTGGCTAAAGACTTGTCAATTTTATCTTCTCAAAGAACCAGTTTTTAGTTTTATTAATCTTTACTAATTCTTTCATTTCTTTTTCGTTTATTTCTGCACAGATCTTTATTCTTTCTTTCCTTCTACTAATTTTGTTTTTTTGTTGTTGTTGTTGTTGTTCTTTTTCCAGTTGTTTCAGGTGTAAAGTTAGGTTGTCTATTCGTTGCTATAAACTTCCATCCCAGAGGTTTTGAGTTGTCATTGTTTTGTCATTTGTTTCTAGAAATAATTTGATTTCACTTTTGATTTCTTTAGTAACCTTTTGGTTATTTAGAAATGTGTTGCTTAACCTCCATGTGTTTGTGTTTCTTACAGATTTTTTCTTGTAATTGCTATCTAGTCTCATAGTGCTGTGGTTGGAGAAGATGCTTGATACGATTTCAACTTTCTTAAATTTACTGAGGTTTGATTTGTGACCCGAGATGTGGACTATCCTGGGGAATGTTCCATGTGCACTTGAGAAGAAGGTGTATTCTTCTGTGTTTGGATGGAATGTCCTGAAGATATCAATGAGATCCATCTCCTCTAATGTATCATTTTTAAGACTTGTGTTTCCTTATTAATTTTCTGTTTTGATGATCTGTCCATTGGTGTGAGTGGGCTGTTAAAAGTCTCCTATTATTATTGTGTTAACTGTCAACTTCTCCTTTTGTCTGTGTTTGTCTTATATATTGAGGTGCTCCTGTGCTGTGTGCATAGGTATTTACAATTGTTATGTCTTCCTCTTGGATTGATCCCTTGATCATTATATAGTGACCTTCCTTCTCTCTTGTAATCTTCTTTAAAGTCTATTTTGTCTGATAGGAGGATTCCTACTTCAGCTTTCTTTTGCTTCTCATTTGCATGGAATATATTTTTCCATCCTCTCACTTTCACTCTATGTGTCTTGAGGTCTGAAGTGGGTTTCTTGTAGACAGCATACATATGGATCTTGTTTTGTATCCATTCAGCCAGTCTGTCTTTGGGTTGGAGCATTTAATCCATTTAAATTAATTTTTGATATATATGTTGCTATTGCCATTTTCTTAACTGCTTGGGGTTGATTTTGTAGATCTTTTTTCTTCTCTTGTATTTCTTGACTATGTAAGTCCCTTTAACATTTGTTGTTAAAGCTTGCCTGGTGGTACTGAATTCTCTTAACTTTTGGTGGTCTGAAAAACTTTTTTATTTCTCCATTAATTTTGAATGAGATCCTTGCCGGGTACAGTAATCTTGGTTGTAGATTTTCCCTTTTGTTGCCATTCCCTTCTGGCCTGCAGAGTTTCTGCTGAAACGCCAGCTGTTAAGAGTATGGGGTTTTCCTTGTATGTTACTTGTTGCTTCTCCCTTGCTGCTTTTAAAATTCTTTCTTTTAGTTTTTGTTAGTTTGATTAGTATGTGTCTTGGCGTGTTTCTCCTTCCGTTTATCCTGTATAGGACTCTTTGTGCCTCTTGGACTTGATAGACTATTTCGTTTTCCACGTTGGGGAAATTTTTAACTATGATCTCTTCAAAAATTTTCTCACACCCTTTTCCTCTTCTTCTGGAACCCCTATAATTGGAATGTTGGTGTGTTTGATATTGTCCCAAAGGTCTCTGAGACGATCCTTAGTTCTTTTCATTCTTTTACTTTATTTTCACCATTTTTCTTCCAGCTCATTGATTTGTTCTTCTGCTTCAGATATTCTGCTATTGATTCCTCCTAGAAAATAACTGAGATTTATTAATTTCAGTAATTTTGTTGTTTGTCTCTGTATGTTTATCCTTTACTTCTTCTAGGTCTTTGTTAATTGATTCTTGCATTTGCTCCATTTTGTTTTCAAGGTTTTTGATTATCTTTACTATGATTATTCTGAGTTCTCAGGTAGTTTGCCTATTTCCTCTTCATTTATTTTCACTTCTGTGTTTCTAGTTTGTTCCTTCATTTGTGCAGTATTTCTCTGCATTTTCTTTCTTTTCTTCAAACTTATTGTTTGAGGTCTCCTTTTCCAAGGTGACTTCAAGGTGAATTAATTCTTTCTTTTGGTTTCTGCCCTCCTAAGGTTGGTCCAGTGATTTGTATAAGCTTAATAGGGTGAGATTTGTACTGAGGTTTTGTTTGTTTTTCTTCTGATGGGCAAGGCTGAGTGAGGTGGTAATCCAGTCTTCTGATGACTAGGTTTATATTTTTGTTTTGTTTGTTGTTTAGATGAGGTGTCCTGCACAGGTTGCTACTGGTGGTTGGGTGATGCCAGGTTTTGTATTCAAGTGCTCTCCTTCACTATGTGATATCCCTAGGGTTAGTTCTCCAGTAGTCTAGGGTCTTATAGTCAGTGCCCCCACTCCCAAGGCTCAGAAATTGATCTCTGATCAGGAACGAAGATTTCACAAGTGATTTGTCATGGCATTAACTGAGATTAAAACAAATATCCAAGAATGAGAGGCCAAAGATGAACCCCAGACAAATGGCAGTTACAAAATCAGGCAAATAATAATTAAAATAATGGAACATACATATACATATCCATCCATGAGCAAAGTCAAAACAGTCCAACAAAAATAAAGAACAGCAGACTGACCCAGTGAACAAAGAAAATCAAAAATTATATTTACCAGTTAAGAACAAAACTAACTAAAGCACAAACCGGAAAACAAAACTAAAGCAGGTGCTAAGTGGGGAATAAAGCAATGAAAATAAAACTAACAAATACGTTGAGTGGAAAAGAGAGAAAGAAAAGAAAGAAAGAATAAATATGCAAGTTTACAAAGAGGTAGATAAAGAAGATTTATATACATTAAAGATTAACTGCAAGGGGAAAAGAACAGTAGGAAAAGCAAACAAAGGAATAAATATAGAAAAAACAGTACGTTTAAAAAATTAAAACTAAAAAAGAGAAAACAAAAAAAAAGGGGGGGGGATTCCACAGAACTGCAGAAGCCCAATGTAGAGGCAAAGGTTTATAACAACAATAAAAAATGTTTTTTTTTTAATGTGACTGAGGGAAAAATGTAACTGAAGGCAAAAAAACCCACAAAACTCAAAAGCTTAATTAGATTTCATAGTGCCAATAAAATCAACAACTATAACAGAGGAGGGGTGAGGAAGACAAAAAAATCCAAAAGAATCTACAGAACAAGTCAAAACATAAGAATAACACATGTTTTTCTTGAGTCACTGCTGTCAGAGTCCTTTCCCTCACTGGGAGTCACTGTCCACTCACCTCCCTAGGATGCCCTCTGACACTGTGCTGATCTCTGACCTGCTGTGAGGGCAGCTCAGACTCTTATCTGGTCCTACTCCTGTGTGTTCTTGCCTCCAATGTCCACAGCTAACAGGACTAGTGTGTTTTCTTTTGTGACAGCTCTCAATGACCTTTTATATATTCCACAGACACAGAGTCTGGCCAGTTGACTGTGTGGATTTAATCTGCAGCTTGTACAGCCGGTGGGAAGGTTTTGGGTCTTCTTCCTTAGTCACACTACCCCTGGGTTTCAACTGTGGTTTTATTTCCACCTCTGGATGTGGGTCGTCCACTGGGGTTTGCTCCTGGGGCTTCCCTGGAGGACTTGGGTTTGCCCCCGTGAGGGCCAGGTGTGGAGGTGGTGCAGCTGCTTGGGTGACAAGGGTTCTGGCAGCACCAGATACTGAGGGAAGATGGCAGCTAGAACAGCAGGAAATATAGTGCTCTAGAAGGGTATGGCAACCAGCACTGGCCAATATGCTCCAGTATTCTTGCCTGGAGAACCTCCGCTCCCTGACAGAGAAGCCTGGAAGGCCACAGTCTACAGGGTCACAAAGAGTCAGACACTACCGAAGTGACCCTGCATGTATAGATGCAAGACTTTTTTGCCTGTGGCAGCTCTGCCCCAGTGAGAGTTGAGCGTGAAGGTGACACAGCTGCTTGGCCTGCGGGAACCCTGGTGGCGCCAAGTTGTACAGGGACACTGATTGCTTCCACCACAAGCATTATGGCTTTATCAGAGTCTTTTTTTGAGCCTCTTGCAGCTGGCAATCAGAAGGCCTCTTTAGCCAGTCTTTCTCCGTAGCTCTGTCCATTCAGGCACTTAGAGGGCTCTCTTGCCTGGGGTCCTTCTCTACTGTTCAGAGCGTCAGGCATATAGAGGGAGCCCTGGCTGGGATCCTGCTCTATAGTTCAGTGCGTCAGGCGTTTGATGGGTCAGCCTCTCTACTGTTCAGCTGTCAATGGTGGTAGTGTGGGGAGAGAGACACTATGGTGATGGCTCCATCCCCTACATGTGACTCAGCAGTACTGCCTTGCTTCCATGGCTGCCCAGCTTTCCTCCACAGGCATTTCCCACCACAATCTCCTCCTTCACATCCCCTAGATCTGCCTCTCCACAGTCAACAGCAGAACTTTCCCTGGGATTGCTCCACAATCCCTAAACTCCAGCTCCCAGCTGCTGCATCTTCCAGGAGAACTGCGTCCCTGTCTGGGATATGTATGGCTCCAGCAAGGACTGTCTGACTCTCATTCCATTTAGGCTGCCACAGATCAGCTGTTTCACTCTCAGCCTTAAATGTTTCTCCCCTGACTCAGACAATTGCCCCAGTGTGGGGATCAGACCTCTGCTTCAGTTCCTCCACCCGCTGAGGGCGGGTCCAGTCCTACTAACACTCCCATTTCTCCCCCTAGTTGCTTCATCCTACCAAGTTTTTGGTGGTTCTATATATTCTTTTCTTCTGGTCAGGTACTCCTGTCCTGAGTTCTGCATGCACTTCTATGTCTGAAGGTGTATATCTGAATGTATCCATGGAGAGAGACGTACTCCACATCCACCTACTCCTCCGCCAACTTGTTCTCCCCAGGATGAAGATTTTAAAAGTGCGCTGGATTTACTAATGAAGAGGTGAATCTTTAAAAAATGTTTTCTATGCAGAAATGGCCAAAGCCATACTGGAGAGGACTGAGGAGGAAACAGAAGGTGAAGAAGCAGAAACCTCTTTTGAAAAAAAGTCCCACTATGAGGGACGAAGACAGAGTAAGTAGCTAGAGAAGAAGCATAGCTGAAGAACTTTTTGGTTTTGTTTGTTGGTGTTTAAAGTTAGGAGATGTGAGTGCATGCTAAGTCACTTCAATTGTGTCTGACTCTTTGTGATTCTATGGACTGTAGCCTGCCAGGCTCCTCTGTCCATGGATTCTCCCAGCAAGAATACTGGAGTGGGCTGCCACGCCCTCCTCCAGGGGATCTTCCCAACCCAGGGATGGAGACCCTGTCTTTCTGTGGCTCCTGCATTGCAGGCGGATTCTTAACCCCTGAATCACCGGGGAAGCCCCAAATAGGAGACATAACCACTTAGATGACACTAGAAAGGAGCCAGCTAGAGAAAAGACTTTGAATTTAAGAGTCAAGGCATAGCTGACAGTGTCAAACTTCCTTGTTTGAGACATACCAGGTACTGTGTTAAGTGTTTTCTTATAAATTACCATATCCCTACCCACTCCCCTGTCACTACACACAAACACTTCAAAATATTATACCCTTGTTTCCCAAAAGAGTATAGATCAAAAGACAAGCTCTAGAAATTTTTCCTTAGTAAACTGCATTCCTTTTCTAACCCACTGGTATAATCCTACTGAAACTCTCTAAACTGTAAATACAATAAACTCCCATGATAAAGGGAATCTGGATATACTGCTATTGACTTCTGGGCTCTACTCAGCCTGTTTCCATACTACAGTCCATGTATTCTTGGTTTGAGAGTGGGAGATGGACAGTGCCTTACAATGAAACCCTGGTTCAGGAAGAAGACAATGGAGGGTGGGTCCCTGAGTCCCCAGTGTTCTTCCAGATACTCCCATGTTGGGCCTATGAAACAAGCACACACTCAGAGATACTTCTGGAGTCAATCTGGAAGTCCCAAGTCACAGGTTGCAAACACATCCTTATTTAAACTGAGTACACAAGACGTGGCTCAGACGGTAAAGAAACTGCCTGAAATACAGAAGACCTACGTTCGATCCCTGGGTCAGGAAGATTCCCTGAAGAAAGTAATGGCTACCCATTTCAGTATTTTTGCCTGGAGAATTCCATGGACAAGAAGCCTGGCAGGCTATAGTCCATGGGATCACAAAGAGTCGGACATGACTGCAACTGAACCAGTGCATGCACCTCAGTCAGACAGGATAACCCTGAGAATATGACACTTAATGCTACACAATTACTATATATTAAAAACAACAATGATTCCTGGTCCAGGAAGATTCCATGTGCCACAGAGCAACTAAGTCTGTATGCCACAACTACTGAGCCTGTGTTCTAGAGCCCAGGAACCACAACTACTGAAGCCCATGTGTCCTGGAGTCCGTGCTCCACAACAAGAGAAGCCACCACAATGAGAAGGCCATGCGCCCCAATGAAGAGTAGCCCCCACCTGCCGCCAAGTACAGAAAAGCCCATGCAGCTACAAAGACCCAGCACAGCCAAAAACAAAAATATAAAATTGTTAAAAGAAAGGTTTTTTTAAATGACACAGTTGAGAACAGCTAGAATTCTCAGAGAATAAACCACACTGCCTTAATTGGTTCCAGAAGTAGATGGATTATTTGGCAGTTAAGTTTATATTCTAAATAAAATATGACTTTTGACTATGCTCTAAATAAAACAGGAAACACAACTAATATTTATTAAATGTCTATTGAAGAATGACTAAATGCCAAGAGAAACGCAACTTCTATGATAAAACATAAGAAAACATGGAGGAATGATCTCTATAAATATGACATTAACCTCTACAAATATAACAGCAATACAAAGAAAAAATACTCCATTATAAATAATTAGTATAACTTCATGAACACGCTGGATTTTGAAAGATTCCAATCACTGAAATGTAACATCTTCTGAAACTTCTTCATTCTAATGAATTATCAAATTTAAATTAGAACTTTTAAAAAGCAATCATAAGTAGCCAGCATATTGTATATTGAGTGCATATTGCATATTGAGTGCAGCACTTTCCACAGCATCATCTTTCAGGATCTGGAATAGCTCAACTGGAATTCTATCACTGCCAGGAGCCAGCGTGAGGAGCTCCACCCATGACAAAGGTCATGAGGAAGGAGGCTCGCATACGCAAAGGCGGGATCGAGCCTCAGGAGTTGCCCTGGAAATTCTCGAGCATCTACCCCCAAAACCAGAGTCTGCCTACTTTCTGCTTTGTGCTTTCACCTACACCTCTGACTTTACGGGGGGCTGTCCCCAACTACCTCTCTCTGAAAAAAGAGTTAGCTTACAGCTCCAGTTAATAATTCCTGGGTGTGACAGTGTTTAACCTACAAACTCCTTTGGAAATCCTCTAGCCTGCCTGAATAGGTTTTTCCGGCCACATGTGATTGTTCAGAGCCTCCCAACTGTGAGAGGCAGGAGATGTTCTAAACTGTCTAAACACAGATTCCTTTGAGTAGTTAAAAGATTGATTAAAAATTGTATTGGTGAAAGGTTTTTTCACTTATTGGGCCAATGTTTGCTGCTAAGTCTCCATACTCCTTATCTACTATGTCCTTGGCAGTGTATTGATTGATATAATGGGTGTATAGAAATGTAAGTAGTAGCCTCAATGTTTGTAACCTTGGACCCTTGAGTTAATTCTTTTCTTGACTGAGCCCACCTCACCTTTGCACTATAGGAATGCAGCTTTGTCCAGTGCTTTTTTGGAGGCTGGTGCCTGACTTTGGAATAATCACCTTTAGAGAAAGATAAGTTTCTTAAAATGTTAACAGGCCTCCTGGCCAGAAGATGATGTAATTCACCTGAACTTTTGCATATGATAAGTTTGAAAGCCTGGCTTCGATTAGGACCAGGAACTGCTGTTCTTGCATGACTCCACCCCTTCCCCCATTATCCTCTATGCACAACTTAAGGTATAAAAACTACTTTGGAAAATAAAGTGCGGGCCTTGTTCACCGAAACTTGGTCTCCCCATGTCGCTCTCTCTCCCAAATTCTGGCTGAGTCTCCATCTGGAGCACGGAACCCGCCATGCTTGCTAATTATGCCTGGGCTTCTAAGATCCGACCGGGAAGGCCTCAGTGTCTCCTCTCCTTCGGGAGAACAGAAAGACGCCTGTGGCCTACGTAAGTGGTGCAAACTTCTTGTCTTGAAGTTTTATTGGTCTCCCGCGTAAACCAAGCTACTCAGCCTCTTTTCTCCACTGAATTTTCCTAGTGAGCTATCCTCATCCTATTACTCTATATCTTTGATAAAATATTTAAATAAATAGGTCGCCGATGCCGTCCCCGCTTCGAATACCCTGGATTAGCCGGGGCTGGACCCCGGCAGAAAAATAACTTACAAGTAGTTATAAATAAGTGAAGGAGTTCAGAAGGCAAGAGCTCATATAATGTATTAACACAGGTTAATTGGGGAAGTGCTTTTTATGGCATTTTTAAGTGTGTCATAGGCAAAATGAATTCAAAATAATTTAACAAAGTTCATTATGTGTGTGTTGGGGGGTGAGAAGGGGAAAGACTAATGCAGAAAACTGCGAAACTACTTATCACAAAATCATAAACTTTGACAATCTTGGAAATTCCTAGTGACTACAAATAAATGTGAATAAATAAATGAATTTATTAACCTCTGGTTTCTGTGTCATCACATTTTAATGCTCAAGTAAAAATTCTACCTGATCAATATATTATGAGGATGAAATGCTAAAACATAATTAGCAAGATGTAATAATGTGGTTTACCATAGAAATTTCCACATCTTAAAAGGTCACACTGTGATTAATGACATGAATTTTAAGTTGTCTAGCTGAGCTTTACCTACGTGTAGATTAATTTAACTTTCTGTCTCAACAGTATTATTATTATCAACTAAGGGTAATATATGTGTTCATTTTTCAGTAAGTGACTTAAGAATCAGTAATTTGTCTAATGTTCATTAGAAACAACAAGTCACACAGTCCTCTGCTAGTGCTAACCAAGTTCACTCTAAAACTTACATCATGCAAGCATGAAAATTTGGGGATACCTTATTTCTTCGACTTTTTTCCCTAGGTAGCCCATCTAATTCTCAACTAATCTAGTAAAGAGTTCTCAGTTTTAGTATTACTGACACCTTTGGCCAGATAACTCTGAGTTTGGGGAAAGGGGTCCTGTGCATTTTAAGATGTTTACCAAGCATCTGAACTATTTAGAATTATCTCAAAGATACGGCATTTACTCAGTTTTTAGTACATGGGAGAAACAATCATGGTTTTCATATGCCCAGCGAACTTTTTTGCGAATTAAACCCTTTTCATACAGTCTGAGCAGGGTTGACACTGCACCCTGGAGCCCAAAGAAGAGATAAATGAGCCAGAGTACTCACTCAGCTCTTGGGTCACAGTAATTACTTCTGGCTGGGTAAGATTCCAGCTGAGTCAATAGAAGCTCTCTCCAGGACTTTCGCTGGAGCAAAGTGGGATGGGAAAGTTCTCATTTTTCCTGGTTCCTGACTAGGATCGTGAAAAGTATAAGTTATGAGCTCCCAGGAGCCATCCTACCTTGTCTGACAATAAAGGAAAGAGGCAAAGGAGAGATCTAATATTATAAAAAGCCCTAAATCCAGATTTATTTGAAGACAGATTAGCCAGAACTTCCTAGTAAAGCAATCAAGTAAATTCTTTTTTGCTAAAGCTAACTGAACTCAGTTTAAACTTTGTCACCTGCAAGCAAAAGAGCATAAATGGATACTTTCTGAAAATCTGAATAATAAAACCTAAACCTAAACATAAGAATAAGATTAATTATTTAATGGACATTAATGTTATTTATCGAGCATTTTTTATGTGCCAAACACTGTGCCCCTAAGTGCCACACATAACATCACGTGTAACTCCTGAGAAAAAGCTCTATAAATACTTGCTATTTTAAAGATTTGCTATTTTATAGATGAGGAGAAAAAGAAGCAGTTATCCGTGCAAGGCCAAATGCCTAGATAGCCTCAAGTTCACTGACTCCATATAAGTTCTGTTAACACTATTCTGCAACCATCGAGTAACTCAAATGTTTACTAAGTGTCTATGTTTTAGATCACTCAAGGTATACTAAGGATACAAAGCTGAATAAACAAATGATTATAATATACTCTGTTAACTAAAAACGATCATTTACATAAATTTAAGAGACAAGCTTTATCAATATCTCTTCAGGATACTCAGTAACAGGGTTTACTTAAGCAATGAAAAATTCTAATCAATCTGCCAAAGAACTTCTTACTGTGCAGGTACCAAGATATCAAAATCAAAATCACCCAAACTAAATGCTCACCCTTTTGAATGTGCTCACCAAATCGATGAAAAATACAAAACTTTTTCTGTAAGGAAAAAAGGCTCTAATCAGCACTATCCCTTTGACAGTTTTATTTCATAGTGTGGTTTACTGAACAGTTTAACAAGTTTGGTTCATGTGCACAGGTTAACCTAAATGCAGATGAGTTCTTGATATCATGACAAAGGTATGAATTTCTATTATAGAACTAAAAAACAGAGGAAAGGACCTGAACCACAGTGACTCCTCTAAGGCAGTAACTGTGTTAAATCTCATCTGATCCTCATACAATGTAACATGCTTAAATTCTCAGAGTAAGAAAGGGTCCTGAAAAAAAAACAAAAACAAAAAGAAAGCAATTGCTTTCTAAAATTAGCTAAAATGGAAAAACATTAAACCAAAATTGGAAATTGTGATCACTATTCACTGTGATATCTAATAAGGCAAAAATGTTAAAAGACAAACATATTAAGAAATAATTAAAACTGCCTTTAACTGTAACGTTAATTTGCCACATACAAAAAAATCGAAAACCCAATGGATCATTCATTTTTGAACACAATTACAATGATTTACAAAAATTGTGCACAGAATTTCAGTATACAATAAGGTCATTCCATACTGATACCTTTAATGTTCCTATATGTTTCAGAAATTAACTTGAAAGCTATTACTAGTGTGCTAAAACATTTCCGTTGTCACTACAATTTACTAGAGCCTGTGATATTCCTATAATGACTTCTGATCTGGGGCTCTGCCCTGAAAACAGACGCTTAGAATATAAAATAGGTTTTCAGTTAAAAAGAAAACAAACAAGACTTTTATAATTCCCAGAGGCTCTGCATATGTAAGCTGAAATGTGGAAAAGAAAACTGAAATAAAAGAAATGAAGAAAGATTTCTAACACTGAGTGATGTCACACTGCACACACTCTCTCTCTCCCTCTCTGGAACTTTCCCGAAGTGGATAATTTGAAATAGACTTAAAAAAAAAAATCCTCAAGTATTCTGTTTTCAGAAGTTCAAGTACTTAATCTTTATGACTTACCTTAGCACTATTACACAAAAAAATGAACAAAAGATCATGCAAAATTTAAGTACACAAGTTTGTCTTTCCAAATTAAATAACACAAACAGCAAAACACTCAATATTAATAATATTAAAAATTTCAGGAGCAAATAAGCTTTTTATATCAGTTGTTTACACTTAAGTTTTTTAAAAACTCTGTCAATGGCTTCCACTGAAACAAAATAACCTACAAAATAACCTTTTAAAATATAAATTATAAAGTTTATAAAAGGGTATATTCAGAGTATTTAAAATATAAAAAAAGATTAAAAGGATGTCTTAAGTCATCTAATAATACAATACCAAAGAAGCATTCACTTTTCTTTCTTTTTTGGCTAGACTTCTATGAACAAAAGTGAAGAAAACAGAAAATATTCCTTACAGATATGGTGTAGGGGTCTTCTTTCATAAATCACGGGGTAACAAATGAACTGTCATGTTCTTATCCCATTATAAAAACAGTTCACCAATTCCTGCTTTTTAAAAGCATGTATTCAGCTATGTAAATATATGAATGACCCACCTTTTTCATTTTCTTTGTATCTACAAATGCCAACTGGAATCTCTGCTTGAAACATGGAGCCCACCATAATCTCCTATTTTAAAAAATATAAAATGTTAACAAGATGGAGTAACAGATTTTATGTCCACTTTCTAGATTTACCATCTTCCTGGGTTAACTGTTCCTGGTTTCTGTCATAAAATAGTTACAACCAATTAACTACCTCAGAGGAGTATTGTGAGGATGAATGAGTTAATAATAGATAAGAGCTTGGATATGATTGGATGAAAGTATCAGTAATAATGATGAGGTGAAATGCAATATAGACAATGGATATGAACTTTAAAATATGGAGAAAAAGAAATAAAAATGAATTCTCATAATTCAACTGATAAGATAACTCTAAAAAGCAGGAAGTCAAATTAAGGTATTTTCAGAGTACCCACTCTAAGCTATGGTCTCTCAATCAGCTTCCCTGGGAAACTGAGAAATGCAAATACTCAGGTCTTACCCCAGACCTACCGAACCAGAAACTATGAGGATGGGACTCAGCAATTAAGTATTTTAGCAAGCTATCCATATAATTCTGACACACAATGAAGTCTGAGAACCAGAGCTTTAAGGTAAAGGAAATAACAAAAACAGTTTGAATAAAGCCCAGTAGAGGCCAAATAAATAAAACTTCAAACCAAATGGACAGGTAATCAGTGCCTAACTTTCATTAAAACAATGTAAGATGAAATCATAACTTCTCCCAAACATAATTCAATCTTATTTTAGGAAATCTGATAATCAATCTATATAGTCAAAACACAAGTTAGGGGAAACTGGCTGTTCAGAATGACAATTAGAGGTCACCACTGATGAGATTTTATTAACATAAGACATAGGGACCAAGATTAATTACATGGGCCCTCTTTTGTCTGTGGCTAAATGTTAACAGTTACTGTATTTTCAGAATAAAGACTTACGTAGGAAAGGTATGAAATCATGGTCTAGTAAGTTTAAATAACTCCTGGGATTTGAAGAGTTCCTCTCTCCTATTACTGTTTCCCACTGATGCTAGAGCTTCATTTTATCTAGTGTAACTTCAAAGACATGTCTATGTAATAAATTTATTGCTGCACCTGTACAGGAAAACCAGTTAGTTTTTCTAAAAATACCACACACACATGTTTTCCACTCATACATAGGAATTTTCCTTATATCTTTCACTATAAAAAAGGATACCCTATTGTCACTTCTTGTGTCCCTTTTAAGTTAACTCATCTCCACCTATAGGGAATAGTCAAGTTATCAACCCTGGCTAGGGTGCTTCTAAAAATATTCAATGTTGGATCTATCCTAGACCAAATAAACTAGAATCTCTGGATGAAGGCCATGGTAACCAGCATTAAGATTTCTTTAAGTGATTTTAACATGAAGCCAGGGTTGATAATTTCTAGCTTAGTATAAAGAAAAGATGCCTCTCCTTTTTCCTATTGCGTTCAGAAACTTTTCACCTTAAATTTGTTCTGTAGGGAAATGAAGGAAAACAGTATTTAGGAGCATTATGTACCAAGTATCTATGCAAAATTTTTATTTAATCCTCACCAACTTCGACAAGGCTGAATCTGCTGTCCCTATAACTGTATGTAAGGAGATGAAACTCAAGAAAATGAGTTTCCTTAGGATCACATTATTAGTAAATTCTGGGCTATAACTTGAACTCAGGTTTGGTTTCAAAGCTGTTTCCTCTACCTCAGGTTTCAATAAAAATTTAATTTTGTCTTACAAGCCTTAGAAGATTAATCTCTGAATCCTGACAGCTTTTTACAAATTGGACTAAAATAAGACAATCTGGATTTACTTTATTATATAAATCTGGATTTGCTTTATTACATAATTTTCCTGAGGACGGGACTAATACTTCCTAGTAATGAGGGCTTTATCTCCCCCATGTTCTCCCTCCTTTGAGTTTGTACTGCTTCATTTAAAAAAAGAAAAAATTCAAGGCTCAATCAAATACTCTATGGGGACACTCCAGATACAAAATCAATTTATACTGGAGAAAAAACAAACTTGGATATGTGGTAGAAAATAACAGTTTAAGTTGATTACCAAAGTTTCCAGCTTTTCTAATTTTAATTTCTGCATGTAGTTAACACTTGCTCAAACAAGTCACACAAATAGTAACTTCTGTGATCCTTTTTTTCTGTCTTCAGTCCCATCATTCATTCATTAATCATTCAAGTTATTCAAGTTATTAATAATTAATACATGCACTATGATAATCTTTCCTTACCACTTTAACCCACACTGATGTCTCTCTTTTCTAAACATCTCTTTGTGGTAGTTTAACCGCTAAGTTGTGTGCAACTCTTGCGACCCCCATGGGCAGTAGTCTGCCAGGCTCCTCTGTTCAGGGGATTCTTCAGGCAAAAATACTGGAGTGGGTTGTCATTTCCTTCTCCAGGAGATTTTCCCTAACCCAGGAATCAAACCCAGGTCTCCTGTATTGCAGACAGATTCTTTACTGATTGAGCTACAAGGGAAGCCAACATCTCTTTGGAAACCCATAAATACATCAATTCTGGCTGAAGCCCATAATCCTTGGGTAGTACAGTCCAAGGTCATTTTAATACTTCATTCTTCCCAGCTACAACTACAAAATATACAGATTTTTCCTTATTTTAATCCACAAAGGGGGTTATCTCTTAAGTGTGCCCCTGGCATCCAGACCAGACAACTTTAAAGAAACTAACAAACAAAACACAGGGAAGGATCAAAAGTACTGACTAATTAAACAATCATGACTTAAAAAGGGCAGAAAGGCCACTCGATCTGGTATTTTGGGCAATTCTGCTTCCACATAAATGACTGTTTATGCACTAAATTCAGAATCAGACCTAGGGAAAAGAACACCAAGGGGGAAAAAAAAAGCAAAACCCTCAACAGAGATTCTAAGAGATAAATCAGGTATCTATCGCAACAAGTATGACATCACCTCATATAGATGATTTGTCCTAATCAATTCTACATAATAATGTGATACATCTTCCTAATAAGTCAACTGTTTGGCAGCAGCTTAAAATTCTTCAGTTTAACCATGAGATTAATTATACACTATTATACAATTTTATTTTTAAAGACCATGTCATTATCTTTAAACTCATTTTAGAAATTAATTATGGATAGTTATACCAAAGTCCAAATCTATCTCTTCACACAATATACTCTGAGCTGCGAGTATCAACATTAATAAGGGATAGAAAAACCTGTAATCTAACTCATTAAAGAAAATTTACTTAACAAATACCAGAGCCTCCACAATTGTTTTCTCAAGTAGATACATATATAAAAAAGAAAAAAATCACATGTGATACTTTTTACAGTGTAGCTAACAAAAGTCTAGTTCTTAACTAGTTTAGAAATTTGGATTTGTAATTTTGCTTTGAGTACCAACTTGTTCAACAAAGTCTGATTTTTCTATATCGTTATTTTATTTATAAGAAAATTTATGTTCTTTCTCACCTGGATGTATTAAGGGAAAGTCTGAACATATGTCACAAGAAGACTTACTTCAACTTTATCAAACTTTTGGTAAAAGAAGATACTTGGCTCTTTAAATATTAATTTATCTAAGTTTTGGGAAAATATGGCTCTAACTACCTTTTTCCAGTCTTCTGATGGTATATAATCTTCATCTTCTTCAGATTCTTCTTCTATTTCACTATCTAGAATAAGTAAGACAATAGTACTATAAAATGATTGCTTAGCCTGTCCATTCTTACATCTACCATTAAATACTTAAATATGCCAAAAGGTATTTGCAGAGGTAGGTCAAGATATTTTTAGTCAAATATTACCCTGTCAGTTAAAACAACAACAAAACTCATAGACCTTCCAGGACAATCTTCTTAGATAACTATATTTTCATGAAATAATACTCTACAAAAAACTTTAGGGAAAAAATTGATTCAGAGTCAAGACAATCTGTTTCTAAACCTAATCCTGCTTCCAACAGCCTGGTGACAGAATAAACTATATGATCTCAGTTTCTTCCCTTATTAAATGAGAGCTGGGACAAAATAATAGTTTCTGAACAGTGGTCCTTAAAACACTTGAGAATGCTATAACATCACTTTGGGGGAATGCAGGAAGAGAGCACATGTATGTCTCCCCAACTTCTGTTTTATTCAGAGCAGGCAAATTGCTATTTGCTTACATACTGGACTAAGAATGCCTTTACATAAAGGAGCGGGAAATCTGAAAACCATTAGATTGTCAGCATCTTCTCAACTCTACAATGGCACTCAAAATTCAAAATGGTAACATCACATACAGAAATTAATTCTTTCTATAGAAAAGCTAAGATGGGCACTGTATGTATAGTTCCCATGCATACTGAAATAACATCTGAACTATGATATATTATTTCAAGATACAGTCACTTAGTATCCCACTTTTAAGCAAATTTTGGCAATGGACCTGCTCCTGGTTTAACTAGGGGAAAAATACATTTCCTCCAAATAATTAAATGTAATTAATCTCTCTGTGCAGTGATAATACTTTTAAGTTGGACTGTATCCCTAAAAAGAAAAATTCACAATAAAATTATCACCAGCAGCCCTACACTGACCTCTAAACAAAAATGTGTAACAGAAGTCATTCACACAAAGCAGTAACCACGTTTAATCAATTTTTACTTTACCACATTTCAGGAGAGGTTATTGTATTGTATTCAAGTATTTTTCTTTTTTAAATACAGAAATTTAAACTATATATTTAAACTAATAACACTAATGGTTAATTTTTTCTTATCTTATTTCTAGGGTAAGGATTCCTGCTTAGAATGAAAACATTATGGAGTAGTTACACATGCAAATATTCAAGATACATACGTTAAATGTTGTATCGACTACTGGTCAATGACTTTGAGGAGGTAGAAACATCAGCAGAGTTCTTTCTCTGTATAATATATTCCTATCTCAAGGGCCAACAATTTCTTTAGACTTGGGAACCATTGGTTAGAGAAAGAAATGCTTATGAATATATCTAGACTGAGAGGCAAAGAAAGCAGAAAATGGAAAACTGAGGAAAAGACTAGGAAAAATAAAAAAGATGACCATGAAACAACAAATTTAAAGAACAGTCAAAAGTGGAAAAAAAGGAACACATTCAAAATCAGGTATCATAGTGACACATAATAATTACGGTAGGATATTCATGGGCAACATAGCACCAGTACAGCTAAACTAATAATCTAGAACAAAATCCCATTTACTGATGAGCGAGATTTCCAAATCAATGAATTCAGAGTATTGGAAAAAAAAAACACTAAAATATTAAACAGCAAAAATCATATAAAAAACAGTAACTAATAATACTTACTTGTATCAAAATATTTACATCGACGTGGACGGATTATTTCCTGGGCATCTTGAGAAGCAACAGATTGAGATGGATCATCATTGGAAGACTGAGTTTCATCCTCTTGACCTGAGGAATCTTTTATATTCTCTTCCTGTGGAATAATACATTAAATCTCTTTAAGAAAAAGTGTTGCAGATGAAAGGTCATAGTATTCCAGATAAAACTAGAAGACTACATGAATATACCATGATTACACAAGATGCTAACATTAGAGGAAGTCGAGTAGAGTTCAGAGAGATGCACTGAATTATCTTTGAACCTCTTATGCAAACCTAAAGTTATTTCAAAACAAAATAAAAATGAGTACAATTAGCCATTATTACTTTAAAAAACAGCATTTTAAAAGTTTGTACAAATTTATTTAGAACAGGCGTTAGAAAAAACAGGAATGACAGAGCAAACTATTGCCTCTCTGGCGTAGATTATAGGGAACTTTCAATTTGCATTACACATGTCTATATCTTAAGTTTTAATATTTAAATATATTGCCTTTAAAGTTAAGAGTGAAAAGAAATGACAAAAACAAGCAATCAAAATCAATGTATCAATAAAATTTTAACTTCAGGAAGATAAAAATATATGTATAACCTTACTTTATTTTCCCCACTACATCCACTGTTATCATCATTATCAGCATCTTCATCATCTTCCTCCTCTTCCTCCTCCTCCTCCTCATCTTCTTCAGGTAGCCGAATAGTACTATCATAACCATAAAGGCTGAGAAGTTCATGAATCGGCATGTCGCCTTCCTAAATAGACCAAACAAAAGTTAAATTTTTAACAGATGACATTTCATATTCCTATCATTCACAAATCTTAATACAGAAGAATATTCTTAGAACTGTTATCAAGAATTTGTAAATCATAAAAAGTAAAACAATATAATTCTGAAACCAGAAAAACCCTAATCTTAATTATTCTTTTCTGCTTCAATTCAGCGACTGTACACCAACAGTCAGTTCACATTTACTAAGAGCCACACAGAATTTGGGAGTGGGGAAACAGAATAATTAGAAAATAGACTGTAAACAAAGTTAACAAACCAAGAAAGCGGAATGAAATTTAGAGCCCAGCCCAAACACATCAAAAACAGCAATAATATACATGAATGATACTGGGTTACATCAGCCATATATTCTTTTCTAGGGTTATGTAAAATCACTTCATGTAATCTTTACTGTACATCTTACAAAACTGTTGTGTTATCTCCATTTCAGAGATGAGGAAACTGAGGCTAGCAGATTAAGCAATTTCTCCAAAAACCACACAAGTTACAAGTAGTGAAAACAGACTTTGAGTCTAATTACAAAAGCCCATACTCTTAACAGTATACCAGGCTGTTTCAGCCAGGGACCTGAACCTCCCCCAAGCACAAAAAGCACACTCTCCTGAGGGTGAAATGAACAAATATCCACATGTTATGAAATGAAATGAGATTTTTGCAGAAGGTACTCACTCTAATCAGTAGTTAAGTGTTACAGAGTATCAGGGAAACATGACAAAATTATAAAAATAAAATTTAACCCAAATAGTGTGAACCTATAACATACACATACACATTCTGAAGAAAAACTTAACTGAGTCAGTTTAGAACCTAGAAAAAGGATAATCGTGAAATAAGACTTTGTATTTCTCCAGTAGTATCACAGTCTTACTCATGGACAGAAACAAGTCTAGCCTGTGTGTGAAATACCTTATTATAGTGAGGATGAATACATCAAACTGGAGGATATAACCTGATACTAAGTAATTAGATCATACAGTTAACTCCCATCAATCAGAATTTGTGTGTAAAAAGCAAATAACGATAATGTGGAAAAAAATTTCCTTATAGAAAGAAAATGCTGTTTAACACTTCTATTAATATTTCATATTGTAAATGGATACTCTAGTTATAAATCAGTTTGTGAATCTGTTTCTGAAAGAAATCAATGACCAGCTGGTATACTTAACTGACTTAATTATTATGACTTTCAAAGTACAATAAGAGATAATGCTTGAAGTGTTCAAGGATCTAGTCCTTCCAGATACCTGGTCCAGTATAAGCATTTGGTACAAAGAAACAGAAATTTAGGAATTAGGAGTCAGGATTTAAGAAAAAAGAACTTCAAAATCAGGAAAGAAATAAGAATATGATGTAGAAAAGATGGGTTAAATAAACAATCATGACAATATAGCTGCCATCACGTCTTCTATATGCCAGGCATTTGTGATAAATGCTTTGATTCACTACCTTATTCTCGTTTCTTAACAAAAACAAAGTGAGAATATTATACTATCTTATTTGATCTTTAAAAGTACCGGATGAGAGTGGTACCTTTATATGTAAATAAGAAAACCAAGCAGAGAGAAACATGATGTACGGACAGAGACTTTATTGTAATATCTAGAACTCTTAATCTCAGCTCATATTTTCCATAAACTCATTCTGCATCGCAAATTAGAAGCAGGTTTAGCAACTGAAGTCACTTCTATGAGCAAGACGCCACTGAGGTCACTATTATGAATAAGGGCCAAACCAAGAAAAACACTTTAGTGTAGGCTGGCAATTAACATTCACATGGACCTTGAGAATTTACCAACAGCTTGTTTCATAATATTTATTTCGTCTTTAATATTATCTTAATATGCTACTGTTACCTCTAATTTTTACAACTATGTTTAACTGATACTTTGAGAGATCACCAAAAGAGGTACGGTTACCAATAAAACATGAGTTTAAGCAAACTTAGGGAGATAGTGAAGGACAGGGAAGTCTGGCCTGCTGCAGTTCAAGGGGTTGCAAAGAGTTGGACCTTTGATCTGTCTTATTCAAGGGCAACAGAATCACCTTGAGGGATTATTTAAACTTAGAACTGAACTCCACCTCAAAGATTAGCAGGGCTGAGGTGGGGCGTGAGTTTCTGCATTTTTTAAAGTACCAGGTGATATTGATGTTAGTATCAGACCATCTGGAGAACCACTCTGATCAGTTCTAGGATAAGATAACTGCAAACCAGCCTTTTCAGTGGAACGTAATAAATTGTGATCATTATCCTTAATAAAGCTTGTCACTAACTGCTGACATCTAGCTCAGTTATATGTCAAAAAGATAAGTAATGTACCAACTGCATGGAAAGAATTTTTCTTTTTTTTTTTTTAACCACTATTTGGAAAGTGGAATATCTGACTTCCATGGTTAAGTCCAAGATTTTTCTCTCTTGGATACACATATGAGAAGTGTGACTTGCTTTATAAAAATTCATTTCTCAAAAAAAAGTTGGCAACACCCCCAATATTGACTAAGCAGAGAACAGGGTAGAGTCAGAAGTGACTGATCAGTGTATTTGAAAGAGAAGTGCTTGAATTAGATAAAGAGTAACAGAACTGGCAGAGAAAAGTCAAGACAAGTCAAAGAAACAACTGAACAACTACAGAAACAAAAAATGAACACGCAGGTTATCCTGATTTGCAGTTAACTAAAAAAAAAAAAAAGGGCTGGCTAGTTTTTTTAACCTATTTTCTCTAGTTTTACTTAGTTTCTCAAGGCATCTATTAGAGTCTACTTTTCATTCATTTAAGAGTAGCTACTGAACAGTGACTGACTCTATAAAAGGGCTTTGGGAAAACTACACACACAACATATTATTCAAGATGAACCTAGGCAGGGAGAAATTTAGTTTGCTAAGTTGGAATCCACTGCTATCATTTATGTGAGTATAATCAGAATCTGAATTAAATTAGTGATTGTGGTAAAGAAAAAACAAGGGATCCCAAAGAAGAAATCAACAGATTTAACCATGGGTTAAGAGTGATCAAGAGGTCCTTGTGACCCTGAATCTCTAGTTCCAGATATTCCTTAGACCTAGATATAGATTCATATGACATCTAAAAAATATTAAAAGCAATAAACGTCTAAAAAAGTTTTGACAAACTTCTAAAAAGTTTACTTTCGGTCAAAGTTGGTTTTATCACATGTCAACAAAATACCCCTGCCTAGTCCATCAAGTGGAGAAGGCAATGGCACCCTACTCCAGTACTCTTGCCTGGAAAATCCCATGGACGGAGGAGCCTGGTAGGCGGCAGTCCATGGGGTTGCTAAGAGTCGGACACGACTGAGCGACTTCACTTTCCCTTTTCACTTTCATGCATTAGAGAAGGAAATGGCAACCCACTCCAGTGTTCTTGCCTGGAGAATCCCAGGGACGAGGGAGCCTGGTGGGCTGCCATCTATGGGGTCGCACAGAGTTGGACATGACTGAAGCGATTTAGCAGCAGCAGTCCATCAAGAAAATTCTTGCTTAATACTGAAAACAAAAGAATATGTAGTGGTATTATGCTTTTCTTAGGAATTAACTTTTAATTTCTGTTGCCCAATATCAAGTTATTACAAGTAAGCAGCAAGTTAGAAACAACAAATTAGTAAGCAACAACCATGATCCACATAGTATTAAAAAGTATCTTACCTGATCTAAGGTATAAAGGGAAGTCCTAACAGTAAACACAAATACAATAAAACCCCAAATCAATTTTGCTGAGAAAACTCCAGTTTCAAATTCAAGTACCATTTCTTGTTGTCTGTCATCCAGTCCTTTCTTTCTACATTCATTTTTCCAGAAATGTTCTTTCCTCCATTCCAAGCATGTATTTTGACTGAAAGCTTACCTCCTGGACTCACAGCATCTAACTCAATTGGAATCACTGCATTCCCTGACCATTCATTTGAAAAGGGCACATGACCCAAGCTTGAACATAATTTGTTTCCAGAATTTTACCAATAGCAGCTAAAGAATATATGCTGTATCCCAAGCAATAAATCTTGGAGCCTGAAAACTTACAACATATGACGAAAATTGGACTCAAAAAGGACACCACCATGTAAAAAAGTGTTCTGGTGGCACAGGAGTCTCTGAAGTCTAGACCTCCCCCTGCCCTTAATGAAATTACATGAGCCTTACAACTAAATCTTCATTTTGCCTAAGCTTGCTCAAAACGGATTTCTCTTATTTGCCCCCAAATATTTGAAATAAAAAGTAATGCTACCCTGATGACCATTATATCTACTACTGCAGGCAGGAATCCCTCAGAAGAAATGGAGTGGCCATCATGGTCAACAAAAGAGTCCAAAATGCAGTACTTGGATGCAATCTCAAAAACGACAGAATGATCTCTGTTCATTTCCAAGGCAAACCATTGAATATTACAGTAATCCAAGTCTATGCCCCAACCAGTAATGCTGAAGAAGCTGAAGTTGAACGGTTCTATGAAGACCTTCAAGACCTTTTAGAACTAACACCCAAAAAAGATGTCCTTTTCATTATAGGGGACTGGGATGCAAAAGTAGGAAGTCAAGAAACACCTGGAGTAACAGGCAAATTTGGCCTTGGAATACAGAATGAAGCAGGGCAAAGACTAATAGAGTTTTGCCAAGAAAATGCACTGGTCCTAACAAACATCCTCTTCCAACAACACAAGAGAAGACTCTATACATGGACATCACGAGATAGTCAACACCAAAATCAGATTGATTATATTCTTTGCAGCCAAAGATGGAGAAGCTCTATACAGTCAGCAAAAACAAGACCAGGAGCTGACTGTGGCTCAGACCATGAACTCCTTATTGCCAAATTCAGACTCAAATTGAAGAAAGTAGGGAAAACCACTAGACCATTCAGGTATGACCTAAATCAAATCCCTTATGACTATACAGTGGAAGTGAGAATTAGATTTAAGGGCCTAGATCTGATAGATAGAGTGCCTAATGAACTATGGAATGAGGTTCGTGACACTGTACAGGAGACAGGGATCAAGACCATTCCCATAGAGAAGAGATGCAAAAAAGCAAAATGGCTGTCTAGGGAGGCCTTACAAATAGCTGTGAAAAGAAGAGAAGTGAAAAGCAAAGGAGAAAAGGAAAGATATAAACATCTGAATGCAGCGTTCCAAAGAATAGCAAGAAGAGATAAGAAAGCCTTCTTCAGCGATCAGTGCAAAGAAATAGAGGAAAACAACAGAATGGAAAGACTAGGGATCTCTTCAAGAAAATCAGAGATACCAAAGGAACATTTCATGCAAAGATGAGCTCAATAAAGGACAGAAATGGTATGGACCTAACAGAAGCAGAAGATATTAAGAAGAGATGGCAAGAATACACAGAAGAACTGTACAAAAATATCTTCACAACCGAGATAATCACAATGGTGTGATCAATGATCTAGAGCCAGACATCCTGGAATGTGAAGTCAAGTGGGCCTTAGAAAGCATCACTACGAACAAAGCTAGTGGAGGTGATGGAATTCCAGTTGAGCTATTCCAAATCCTGAAAGATAATGCTGTGAAAGTGCTGCACTCAATATGCCAGCAAATTTGGAAAACTCAGCAGTGGCCACAAGACTGGAAAAGGTCAGTTTTCATTCCAATCCCAAAGAAAGGCAATGCCAAAGAATGCTCAAACTACCACACAATTGCACTCATCTCACACGCTAGTAAAGTAATGCTTAAAATTCTCCAAGCCAGGCTTCAGCAATATGTGAACCGTGAACTTCCTGATGTTCAAGCTGGTTTTAGAAAAGGCAGAGGAACCAGAGATCAAATTGCCAACATCCGCTGGATCATGGAAAAAGCAAGAGTTCCAGAAAAACATCTCTTTCTGCTTTATTGACTATGCCAAAGCCTTTGACTGTGTGGATCACAATAAACTGTGGGAAATTCTGAAAGAGATGGGAATACCAGACCACCTGATCTGCCTCTTGAGAAATTTGTATGCAGGTCAGGAAGCAACAGTTAGAACTGGACATGGAACAACAGACTGGTTCCAAATAGGAAAAGGAGTTCATCAAGGCTGTATATTGTCACCCTGTTTATTTAACTTATACGCAGAGTACATCATGAGAAATGCTGGACTGGAAGAAACACAAGCTGGATTCAAGACTGCTGGGAGAAATATCAATAACCTCAGATATGCAGATGACACCACCCTTATGGCAGAAAGTGAAGAGGAACTCAAAAGCCTCTTGATGAAAGTGAAAGTGGAGAGTGAAAAAGTTGGCTTAAAGCTCAACATTCAGAAAACGAAGATCATGGCATCCGGTCCCACCACTTCATGGGAAATAGATGGGGAAACAGTGGAAACAGTGTCAGACTTTATTTTTCTGGGCTCCAAAATCACTACAGATGGTGACTGCAGCCATGAAATTAAAAGACACTTACTCCTTGGAAGGAAAATTATGACCAACCTAGACAGCATATTCAAAAGCAGAGACATTACTTTGCCAACAAAGGTTCGTCTAGTCAAGGCTATGGTTTTTCCAGTGATCATGTATGGATGTGAGAGTTGGACTGTGAAGAAGGCTGAGCGCCGAAGAATTGATGCTTTTGAAGTGTGGTGTTGGAGAAGACTCTTGAGAGTCCCTTGGACTGCAAGGAGATCCAACCAGTCCATTCTGAAGGAGATCAGCCCTAGGATTTCTTTGGAAGGAATGATGCTAAAGCTGAAACTCCAGTACTTTGGCCACCTCATGCGAAGAGTTGACTCATTGGAAAAGACTCTGATGCTGGGAGGGATTGGGGGCAGGAGGAGAAGGGGACGCCAGAGGATGAGATGGCTGGATGGCATCACTGAGTCGATGGACGTGAGTCTCAGTGGACTCCGGGAGTTGGTGATGGACAGGGAGGCCTGGCGTGCTGCGATTCATGGGGTCGTAAAGAGTCGGACACGACTGAGCAACTTATCTGATCTGATCTGAAAGCAAAAGTTGTTATTCCCCTCTGGAAAAAAAAAAGAGAGGATTAAATTGGCTGACAGTACACTATCCTACGACCCATCAGCTACCTGTTCCATAGACTTTCTCATTAGCTTATACTGCCAAAGTCTGTGTTCTATCACATATTAAAGGGCTTTCCTCAAATTAATTGAAACATCACAATAAAATGTTCCCATTCATACAAGTGTTAAGAAATGGGAGGAGCAGAGTGAAAAAAGCTTATGAATCAAGTACAGGGGTTCTCCACAGTTTTGGCTACAGTTTTGTTACAGATTTGAGAATCTTATGAATAACTATTAAGATTTGAGTATCATGTGTCAGACATTTGCCGAATGCTTTATACATATCATCTGTGTAATGACACTGAAGTTTAATCATGTTAAATACCCGGTCCGAAGTCACACACTGATTAAACAGTGCAGCTGAGTTTTTAAAGAGGCTGTCTGACTCACTGCTTTACAGAGCCCTTACATACATATGCATATACGTACTCCTTTCCTCAAAACACGACCCTAGGTTAAGTGTTCATCATTCTTAGGGAGAGTGAAATAAGACGTGCTGGATTGATAGACTATAAAAATAAGGAAACCGGATACAGTACAAAATGAATAAAAATACAGGCATGTGGACTATACTTGCATATTGTGCTTTTAAAAATTAAGTTGTCTAAGTATTATAACAAAAAGAGGGACAATCATGTCTGTATAAGCTGAAGGGAGACTAGTTGGAGGTGAAAGCAGCACAGACTTTTTCAAAGACAAACATGGTATCTGAAATCAAATTTGACCTTTAAGTAACAGGGTACAGTTATCAAGCACCACCAGCAGTATTGTAAGGATGGAGTGGTATCTGTCTCCTAGCTGCAGAGAAAGTGGCTCCCTCTCCCTCACATCAGGGGATTAGTCATTTACTGCCCATGGTAGCCGGAGAAGGCAAAGGCACCCCACCCCAGTACTCTTGCATGGAAAATCCCATGGGTGGAGGAGCCTGGTAGGCTGCAGTCCGTGGGGTCGCTAAGAGTCGGACAAGACTGAGCGACTTCACTTTCACTTTTCACTTTCATGCACTGAAGAAGGAAATGGCAACACACTCCAGTGTTCTTGTCTGGAGAATACCAGGGACAGTGGAGCCTGATGGGCTGCCGTCTACGGGGTCGCACAGAGTCGGACACGACTGAAGTGACTTAGCAGCAGCAGCAGCAGAACTTGGTAGCAGATGATGGCCGTTCAAGGGTCATTTGGTGGATAGACATAGTTCTCTTTTTATACCTGTTGTGACTTACCAGGAAATGAAGTTGGGAAGAAGGAAAGGGACTGATTTTTAGGCAAGAAGGCCTAAGAGACAAGAGTCACAGTTCCTAACGTAACCAACCTCTTAGGCTGGGCTTTGACTATAAAACAAACTAGGAAGAGATGAAGACAGTGAACTCTTCTTTATAGTACCCACGTTGGAGCTTTTTTCTTACCTGTATAATTCATGTGTTGTGAATACTTATTAAAAAAAAACCAAAAAACTCTCACATTTTAATCTTTATTCTCTAGCTCTGGAGATTCACCAAGTAAAATGTGCTTAACACTTTAAAGTATTAATTGTTTTAATGTGATTTTTCAAAAATACAAATAAAGATACAGCTGATCCTGATCTCCTTTCTCCGAAACAGATTGCTACTGTTCAAAGTGAGATGGTGGGTTTTAAGTGCACATTTGAAAAACAGCGTTAAACCTGCATATCGCCATTCCTACAAACCAAAGTTTACTATGGGAATGATTCTGACACCTCTTCTAATATTATCAATAAATTCTAACCTGTACAACTAATTCTCTTAAAACATTTAAATGATAAACTTAACTAAAATGTCTTTTATATTGGTAAGATTCACACATACAAATGTTAACAATACATATCAAAGCTAGTTTTCACTTAAATTTTAGAATTCACATTAAACGAACTTAAAGCTACAGGCTATGCAGTCACTGTTAACTCCTGAATGAATCAACTGTCAAAATTTTGCCACATTACATCAAAGGTCCTTTTCATGCAACCGAAGTACCAGGTATAAACTACCCTACCAATTCCTGACATAACTATAATGTTTTACTTCTATAAGAGCAAATCAGTCATCAATAACAAAATCTTGCCCATTTTGTTTTAAATAAAAACAAAGCTAGTTTGGTTTGGACCTAAAGAGTTTACAACTACAGGAAATCCAATATACTTGCCCTCTAGCTTAGCTGTAAGCTACAGATGAAAGCACTGGTGATTATATGCTACTTACACCTAAGCCTTAATTACTCCAGGAAAGATTAGAAGTAGTCTGAGAGAAGGTTTAAGACTGTCTGGTTGAAAAGAATGATAAAGATTGGTTCCCTTGTCTTTCTTTCCCTTTGTATATATTCTACAAATAATTCTAATTATTTTTTCCAAAAAAGGGAGCATTTGAAAGCAAATTTGGGGGTTGTAACAGACCGAGGAAGGAGGTTGAATAAAGGGAAAAAGAGGAAAAGACCACAACATGAAAAAAAATTTTAGCAAAGTCCCTTAGTAATTTTGTACTAGTTAAATGTAGCAGCCCATTTTCTGAAGTAAAATAATAATGATTCCACCTCATAACCTATTTTGACCATACTTGATTACCTCTTCTTGAGTACTTACTTACTCAAATTACTTGAATATAGAATGTGAAAAAATGGAAAATATAAGATTTTCTTCCTTTACCTTTTATCCCATGGATGGGTTATTTAGAAACAAGAAAATAATCCAAAGTGGTAAATTTCTTTGAAACAGAGGCAAATATTTGGAAATAATCGCCTTTCCACTTCATGAATACATGAAGCAACCATGACTGACATTTAAATCAACTGTTTCCTTTGATGTTTGCCTAGGTTCTGAATCATCCAAGCAAATTATACTAGTCTTTTGAATGCTTTCTAGCCTCTCCTAAAGAATAGTTCTGAGTCCAGATTCCTCATGTGCTTTTTAACTCATCCTTGAAAAGCTTTTTAACAGCTCTACACCATTACCACTATGATCAGTTCTGTTGTCTGGCTTAAAATAACAAAATATTGAATTGCTTAGGTTTATGGATTAAGCCAGCTTTAATTACTACATGATCCAAAATGGAACTCACAGAATTTGACTTAGTCAGACTTTGTTTTCAGCTCTTTAAAGTTCCGAACTAAAATTCTGAAGCATAGATTAATCTTTATTACTATAAGGGTATAAGAATTCACTTTCTGTGATATTATATACTCCAAATGCTTAAAGACTGGCTTATGTCTTACTTCTTTTTTTTGTTCTGAAGTACAGCAGACTGTACATGTAACACCTTTTAACGATAACATACCAAACTGATTTATCCATTCATTCAAAAATGTTCAGTGACCACTCTTGCTATGTGCTATGAAATATACTGGTAAACAGACTATCCCTCCTCTCATGGAACTAAGGAGAATATAGACAAAAACTTAACAAACATACAACTACAAATTGTGTTACACAGAAAGCAAGCAATGGATGTGGTTCAGCAGCTAAAAATAGCTGACTGGGGCCAGGAAAAGCCATTTTGAGGAGGGACTGTTAAGCCCAGACTTAACAGAAAAAGGAGTCAGTCTCAGAATGCACATACCAGAGAGTGTGAATGAGGTAAAAAGCCTTGAAATAGGAAAAAGCCAGCACATCTAAGAACAGAAGCGGCTAACAGCTATGGACACCGTGACAGGGGCAGTGTAATACATGAACAAAGGACCATATGTAGGTGGCCCTGCTGGCCAGGGCAAGGAGTCTGAATTTTCTTCTGGTGTAACAGGAAGCCAACGAAGAGTTTTAAATAGGAGGCTGACATGAACTGATTTATATTTTGAAAAGTTCATCATGGTTACTGTGGTAATACATTGGAGAAAAGTGGTAAAAGAGGACATGAAGAAACCAGTTAGGAAGCTACTGTACATTCTAAGCTAAAAATGATGGCGACCTGGGCTTGAGGGTAGCAGTAGAGATGGAACAAGAGTCAGATATTTCTGGATAGAAATGATAAGCTTATTTAGGAACAGATATTGAGAATGAAGGAAGATGACTCCCTGGCTTCTGACTTACTCAACAAGGTATAGAGTGTTGCCATTTTTTACTGAGATGGAAAAAACAGGGAAGAACAGGCAAATGAAGAGAGTATCAATCAACAGTTCTATTTTAGACCTTTAAAATTCAAAGATGTCTACTGAGATATCCTAAAAGAAATGTCAAGCAGGTGGGTAGTGGAGACAGCAAACAGGATAATGCTAGAAAAATAACTAAGAAATACTAAGCATACAGACACAACAAGATTAGACCAATCACTAGTAATGAGCATTTTTAAACATGGTGTGCATACTTAATGATGATGCAGATTTGAGTCCACCACCCCACCCCAATTTTGATTTAGTATGCCTGGGGGAAAGACACAGGAGTGCATATTTCTTAGGAAGTTCATGGGTGATTCTGATGGGGCTGACTCTCACACTACACTGAGTACTGACGGATGAAAACAAAGCCCAGAACTGAGAACTGGGAAATTCCAAAATTAAACCTTGAGGAAAGGAAGACAAGTCTGCAAAAGCCACTCAACAGGAACAAGAAGATAGGGAAAGCGACAGTGCAGGAAGGGAATGGTAAACTGTGCTGAGTATCTCTTGAGAGTAGAGAAAAAAGTGGCCAATGGTTATAACAATGAAATCACTGGTTATCTTTACAGGAAAGGCAGAGACAATTAAGGGAACATTACAGAGTAGGCAAGACATGAGGAACAGGATGACAACTCTTAAGAAAAAGAGTGGCATGCTTCTGAAGGGGAGTAAATAAAAGGTGCAGTAACTGGGGGAGGACAGAAGATATGTACGATGAAATTCAGTACCCATTTTTTAAATATTTTTGATCCAGTACCTGTGATGTCTTATCAAAGTTAACTACTGAATTCTAATTCATATAATAAAGTTTCTTTTAAAAAATGCCTTTCATTCCAAACATTAAATATCCCACCTATGGCCACACAGAATTTCTCAGTATTGATTTTATATATATATATAAAAAATACCGCTTTCCCCAAAATAACATAGAAAACTAAAATTTAAAGTGTTTCCTCTCTCCATAAAAAAGTTATAACCACTTCATCCTCTAGCTCTTATTGTTATTTACCCTTGCAAGATCCTCTATTTCAGAACTGAAGTTTGTTTCTCCTTCCATCATTTCTTCCTCTTCTAATGTGCGTTCATCATCAAAATCATGAACCAGCATGTCAGCTGATGGATCAAATTCATGGTCATCTGATGTTGCTGAACCTCCTGGTAAAGAATATTTTGAACAGTTTGGTAAACCAAATTATGTGTACCTTATTAATATTAATGTATATGTTATTTGAAACTGGATATAAGTAAAAGTACAAGGGAAAAGCTATGCACAGCAAATTTTATTTCTTGTTTTCTAAAATTCCTGCCTTTACTTATCACCCCCCACAAAACATCTTTAAGGATTTTTTTTAACCCTGTTTTACTGCTATATATTTACAGTTGCAACTATAAAATGAGGGCAGGGTGTCTGAAGAGTACTGTAATCTTCCAAAGCTTCAGTTGTAAATAGTGGCTATGTCAAATAAAAATGATCTTTTGTGTGAAAAAAAAATCACAATTCTTAATTACTTGACTAATATTTAATAGACCCAATAAGTATGAATATAGAGTATGAAATATACCATCATCTGAATATATAGGCTAGGGAAAAGTACAGCTGAACTCAAATATTATTCTACTAGCACATCCATAAAAATATACTTTAATATGAAAATAGCTGTCCTTACTTAGTTGAAGTAACCCAAAGAGTATAAACAGCAAAGTTTATTAAAATTGCATACAAAAGTCTTATGAAAGGTATTAAAAATAATCCAGTAGGTAACTGTTGTATAACTAAATCTATTTTTAGCCTTGTGGCTGGGGAATATTGCTGAACTCAATAGGGTCAAAACTTGAAGCAGTAGATTGCAAATGCTGGGCATATATTGAATATAATCTATAAACTATCCCGACTATGACAAACCTGGACAAAAGACTGTTTGCAAAAGACTGTTAACTAATAAATGAGTTATTTAAAAAAAACAAAAAAATCAATTAGCAATTTACTTTTATCAGTTTAAAGTGTTAAATGTTATATCAATAGATATACCTACTCTCCTACTTCACTGTTGAAGAAAACCAATAAGTAAAACAAAGAAATACAGATGCTGATTTCTTGGAAAATCAGACAATTAAGAATAAGGGGGCACCCAAGACTCCAGGGTTGTTGTTACCTACCAATATTTTTAGCATTAAGAACCATTTTTTGAGTGTTTACTATGCGTCAAATACTATGCTCAAACCCTTCACATACATTATCTCACTTAATATTCCAACAATCCTAAGAAGTAAAAATAAAAACTTGAAGTTCAAAGAGTTTAAGTAGCATATTTAAACTCACAGAACCAGTAGGTGCCAAGAATGGAACTTTAATTCTGGATCTGCTGATTCCAATGCCTGTGCTTTTACTGCTCTTTAAGGCTCCTGTTTAGTCAAGAGTTTCAGAAGCAGTAGATATTCTGCCTCGAAGAATACTTGACGAGAACCTATGGGTTACTAAGATGAGTAAACGGCAAGCTAGGTCAGAGGGCAGAGCACTCAGAAGTCACTGTGCTCTTGGAGGGACAGAACAAAATATTGCTATTAAATACAAAATAACGAAATATATAACTGTTAAATCAGCTAGTCTATCTTGTACAGTACAAATTAGTTACCAAAGTCTTAGACCAACTTATAAAGTTAAAACAACATTTAGAAAAGTATTATCTTAATTTCTTCTAGAAATGAAGAATAACGTGGTACACTTTTAGAAAGGAATCTTACAACTGGGTGAAAGACTAGACACAGGGTTCCCTAAGAGCAGTTTAAGAATTACTAATTTAGTTATAGCTTTTTTGTCCCAATCATTATCCCTTCTTTCTCAGTTTTCAATAGAAAACAGTCCCAAAACTTTTCATTTCACACAGCAATCTTCTAGGATGCTTAGTCAGTAATTAAGTATTCCTACAGATGTTGCTCGGAGAAGGCAATGGCACCCCACTCCAGTACTCTTGCCTGGAAAATCCCATGGACGGAGGAGCCTGGTAGGCTGCAGTCCATGGGGTTGCTGAGGGTCGGACACGACTGAGCGACTTCACTTTCACTTCTCACTTTCACGCATTGAAGAAGGAAATGGCAACCCACTCCAGTGTTCTTGCCTGGAGAATCCCAGGGACGGGGGAGCCTGGTGGGCTGCCGTCTATGGGGTCGCACAGAGTCGGACACGACTGAAGCGACTTAGCAGGAGCAGCAGCACAGATGTTGCTATACTTTTCTCCACTGCTGGCAGAAAGATCCTAAAAAATCTCATGCTACCATTTTGCATATTATTATCCTAATCATAATATAATTCCTACTGAATGCAAATATTGTTAAAAATAATTATGCCTAATTTCTAACTACTTACAATCTTTTACCAACTTAAAAATCAAGCTCACATGAGAAAACAGTACCAAATCACAAGTATTATACACACACACACACACACACACACACACACACACACACACTTGAAGTCCCCCATTTTTGTTCATTATTTGCAAAGCCAATTATACTTAAAGCCTTGTTATTTTAACCCTCCCATTATATGAAATTACAAAGTGTGAGTGAAGTGAACGTTTTCTCTCAACACTCTTAATTCCTTTCCCCACACATACACTGCACCATTCTCTATAAACTTTCAATTTCAGGTTTTTTTCTTGCCTTAATCTTGACTTCTTTGTTTCAGTTGACTTCTTTTTACCTTGTTCTTCAAGACCAACTAACCATCCTATTCCTTTCTGTTAATTACTAAGGCCCATTGTTAGGTTATCTCCTAGGGAGAAGAATCCCAAAAGTAAATTATTAGGGCTAAGGAGTCTGGTGCTTTGTGTAAATATTTTGCTTCAGAATTAATGCAAATATTCCTGCTTTATCACAGAATTCCATCCTACTGCAAAATTACTAAAAAAGTACCTTACCTCTTTGCAATGACTAAGAAAATAAATTCAGTTTGTAATATATGGTGTGGACTTGTTTAATCATTCTATTACCTTCCTACCCTAAAACCCCACCTCTAATGGCTACTGGATGTAATTAGTTTACACTAGTGGAATCAACAGACAAACTACTTAGCCTGGGTCACATGGCTATTATTAGCATCAATTCCCTCATAGCTCAGTTGGTAAACAATCTGCCTGTAGTACAGGAGACCTCGGTTCTATTCCTGGGTTGGGAAGATCCCCTGGAGAAGGGAAAGGCTACCCACTCCAGTATTCTGGCCTGGAGAATCCCATGGACTGCATAGTCCATGGGGTCGGAAAGAGTCGGACACGACTGAGTGATTTTCACTTCAATTCCAAAGTGAAGATGTTACAAAGGACACAGTATTTCACCAATGGACCAAATTTTTTTACATTAAGTTTCTATTTCAAATTTCTCCACCAATTTTTTAAATTGCCTACAATTAGCACTACTTGTAAGAACAGTAAACATTTCTGTGGACAGAAGACTGATGCGACAAATGCTGCCTACCTCAAAAGATGTTCCTTACTCTGAAAACAAAAAACTTCATTCTATTTGTATTAATACAAGCGTTCAGCAAGTAATAAAAGCTATCAAAGACATTTGTTTTCTTCCAGCTCCACTATTCTTCCAGTTCACCCTAAGCTGTTTTAAATGCAATGGAAACTGAAAAGCCACTTATTCATATCACTTTTAGAGTAATTATTTTTATGTACCTATGTATTACCTAACAAAAGTCTTGAAAGTTCACAGAAAAATGTTTAAAATTTGATCTATTTGCAAACTCACAACACTACAAAAACTAGAACTTATCTTTTCAATGAAAATGATTTCTGTATTTGAAAGAAAAAAAATATAAAGGCACAATAATACCACGTCCTGAAAAGGATATGGTAATTTGATTTATCTGAGGTCAGATTATTTCCAACGTCTTCCAACCTACTTCCATCTAGAACATATTTATAAACAAGAAAAAAAAAATCCTTGAGTTTCAGAAATCTCACAAAGCCTAATAATGTACTTCACTTCCAAGAATATCAGAAAGATATTTTCAGCTAAAATAAATATGATAAAATCAACTGTCAATTTGTAGTACAGGGAATTGGTGATGGGCAGGGAAGCCTGGCATGCTGCAGTCCACAGAGTTGCAAAGAGTCAGATGTGACTGACTGACTGAACTGAACTGAATCATTAACAAGGGATCTAGAGTTATTTTAATTCAACTCCTACTTGACACAGAGAACAATGATTTGTCTTCAAGAAAAGGACCCCGAACAACTAAAAAAGCCTTATATTATTTTCAGTATTTTCCAAAACTTCCTAAAATTTAAAACACAAAAAAGTGACTGCTTCAATGATCTGAAAAGGTCAGTAATACAGGTCAGTAATACATCATTATTAAATATGCAATGTGAGATGTTTTCAAATTAAACAATACCATGCCTCAGGAGAGTTCCCTTTCTCACTCTTCCTAAGCTACTTTAGGCTCTTCCTTCACCTGCCTACCCCACTGCAGAAGTCAGTCTCCTCTCTCAGTAAAATCCCTGGACATCGAGGCAGGAAGATCAACACATACCAAACTCTTTCCTGACTGCTGTTTAGCTTCTATCAATTGCTGACACACAGGAACGCTGGACCCAGTGGTATCAGAACCTTCAACTGAGCATAAGAAACCTAAATCCAGATTTTAAATACAATATTCTAATTTTTTAAGCTCACTACACTAGCTGAACAAAAAACATTAATGGCCCAGATTTGGCCCAAAGATCATACATTTGCAACCTCAAAGTTAAAGAAAAAAATGAAATCTATATTGTGTTTGGAAGAGACTACAAGGTCAGATACATGGTCAGAGGAGAAAACTTGATTCTAATAAAATTTTAAAATAACTTTTTAATTTACAATACTCATTTGTTGAACCTTTTATTTTACCTTTCCCTCTCTCATTAAACGCATTAACAATATTTTTCACAAATAAAATACTTTGAATTTTCTATATAAGCAAATATCTCTAAGCAGTTAAAGACTCCTTTTTAAAAATACACTTCAAATCAAACAGCAAATACAAAATACACAAAATACATGTGGCAATTCATTTAAAAAAAGAGAGAGAGAAGAAACCCACAAAAAGTCATGAGGTTGAACTCACAGCAGCCTCACCTGTACTTTCATGGGCAGTCAAATATTTCATCCATTTCTTTTTCCCCAGAGAAAAGAAGCATTCAGAAGAAAAGTCAGTCAGATGATAGTCTAACTCCTCTAACCTTTATGTAACTAATAGGTCAAATGTTAGTTAAATAAAGATGATAAAAAATATAGAAAATACTTACCTGGACTTGAAGACTCAACAGATGGCTGAGGGGGAGAAAAAAGAAGAAAAATTAGCATCTCCGTGTAGTAAATCTTCATGAACATTACAGAATTATTCAACAACTGATATGACACCAAAAACTAGTTACATTTTAACGTCTGAACTAAGACAAACTAAAACTTCCTGCATAATCCCTCCTCTGACATTATGTTTATTTAAACATAGATAAAAATCTAAAACATTCCTGAATCTAGAAACAAAGACAATAATGTGTAACTGATTCAGATTTCAAAGGCAAATATGTATCTTATAATATATGTCATTCAAGAGATATGATTTTGGGCTTCCCAGCTGGCACTAGTGGTAAAGAACCTGCCTACTAATGCAGGAGACATTAAGAAACACAGGTTCCATCCCTGGGTCGGGTAGATTCCCTGGAGGAGGGCATGGCAACCCACTCCAGAGAATACCATGGACAGAGGAGCCTGGAGGGCTACAGTCCACAGGGTTGAAAAGGGTCAGACACACTGAAGTGAGTTAGCACGTGCACAAACATATGATTTCAGATCTCTGAATTCTCTAAAATATTCTCTCTCATCAATACAGGGAAAATTAAACCCAAGGTCTGCTATCAAGCTGTTCTCTGGCTTAAAATGAGTGTGAGAAGGGAGGCAGAAATAATTTAAGATGTTATTTAGAATAAAAACTATATTGTAAGAAAGCAGAAGGAAAAATTTAAATGTGACTTTAAGTACAAACATTACATTACCTTTACTAACACACAACATACTTTTAAATTACCACAAAGTTAGCAATCTTACAAGGTCAATCCAGGAAGGTTATCTAATAGAAGATCACAAAGACTTTCCTATTATAGTACTCCTACTGTACCATTCTACCTCTTATAAATTTAACCACAACCATCTGGAAAATTTAAAGATAAATTAGCAAATTATTTTAGGGTTACCACCACTAGACAGTTTGTGGCTGTGTTTTATTGTAATTCAGCTAATTCAACAGTTATAAACAACAAGTCATCTAGAAACATCAACTCCTATACAATAAATTCAAGAACACAAATTCAAATGATGCCTCAAATGACAAAATCTTTTTAACTAAAACCTTGCCTATTCATTCCAAGCTGTCTATTCAGGCTCATCAGAAGTCAGAGATGCTGCAAGTTCAGAAGTACCAGCAAAAAGATACGGATATTCTAGTATTTTCTTTCTACTAAGATATGGAGCAGAAAGGCAGGAACAAAACTGAAAAGACAAAAAGTGTCCAATTTTTCAAAAGCTAGGCCTCTAAGATAAATTCTTATGAGATATTAAAAATTCCATTTTGAAAACAGTCTACATCACACTATTGCAGTAAGTGTGACATTCTAGTTTCTACATGGTGACTTAACATTGTTCTAAGGCATACTTTTCCAAGGTTCCTATTTGTTCCTTTTAATTCTTATAAGAGAATGGCTCTTGTCTATAGCATTGACTCATTTTAACAAAAGACCATTATTCAGTATTACACATTTTCAAGAGTCACATCGCCATCTTGAACTGCCACAGAGAGTCAAAACAGTGCTACTTTTAAATTTGGTTCCTCTAATGGGAAGCTGTGGAGTAGGGTAACAGAGAATAATGTAACCATAGAAAAGAGTTTTTAGCTTGCTTAATATCTTTTGATGTTGAAGAGGAGAATGTTAGAGGATGAGATGGCTAGATGGTATCACCAATACAATGGACATGAACTTGGCCAAAGTCTGGGAGATGGTGAGGGACAGGGAGGACTGGTGTGCTTTTCGGGGTCACAAACAGTCGGACATGACTGGGAAACTGAACAACATCTTTTGAACAGTTCTAGCTCACTTCTAGCTCAAAATGGATTAAACCACCACACATATTACACAGCAAATCAACATTTAAAAATATTAATCCACTTTCACTTCAAACTTTATTTCCCAAGTTTAAGCACAACCTCTGTCCAAGGCTACAGCAAAGTTAATGATTATCTTCATCTGGTCTCAGGTTCACTATACACAGAGTAGCCTTACAATGGCCGTTATTCCTTTTTAGTAAAATTCTGAAATAGGTTTGAAAGGATTAAAACAAGAGAAACCAGCACATCTTTCAAACTAGCTTAAAAGAAATAGCTCTTTGAGCATTTGGTTCTTTTTGAACACTCCAATAATTATTCCATTTAACAGTCTTCTGATAAAAAAATAAGTTATTTTACTTAAGAATAAAAGGTACACTTTCACTGATGTTATCAGATATTGGCAATAATAGACTAAATTGCAACTGGGGTCTGTATAGTTTGTAAAACTCCTCAAACTGTGCTAAATGTGAATAAACACCATACTGAGTTTTGTTTTACTGGTAAACAGTTACCACTGTAATGCTCTGAAAAAGTCTAAAATATGTCCTATTCATTAAGATGCCAAATGTTAAATGACTGATAGCAATTATACGTATAGCTGGCATAAAACAGAACACCCAGTGCTCAAAGATAGCACTAATCATGGTATGTAAGGCATACTAGGACGTTTTAAGAAACATGATTTGATGGATGGTATACCTGGATTAGCACTGGGGGAGGGGAAGCAGGAATGGTTTGCCTATATATCTACAGGCTAGAGACTGGTGAGGGAGAGAGAGTGGGAGAGAGGGGGAGGGAGGGAGGAAGGGGTGTGGGTGTGTGTGTGCGCCTGCACACACATGCATGCACACACGCTCAGTTACTAAGTCGTGTCTGAGTCTTTTGCAACCCCCTGGACTATAGCCGCCAGGTTTCTCTATCCAAGGGATTTCCCAGCCAAGAATACTGGAGTGGGTTGCCATTTCCTCCTCCAGAGGATTTTCCCAACCCAGGGATCAAACTCGCATCTCCTTTCCTTGGCAGGCAGGTTCTTTACCACTGAGCCACCAGGGAAGTCAATTATATCCAATTAAATCAAATATCAGCTTCTGGAAAACAGGCATTTGAAAACAGTTTATACTGTAAGCATTACTTTTGCCCACCAACAAACAAACTGATCATCTTTCATTATGAGTGTAGTATATAAATACATATAAACGTGAGTTTAGTATAATACCGGAAATTTTAGTATGAAATGAAGGCATTTTTAATTTAGATATTTAAAAGAATAGGAGGACCATTTTATGTTCATATAGTACTACATATTTCCAAATGCATAAATTTACTTGATCATGAACATGGCAATAAAACCTACCCCATCTACCTCATTTTATAGATTAGCAAACCCAGGGAGAAAAACTGACTTGATAATGGTTCCACAACAGGTGGTGAAGGTAAAGCCTAGGACCTAATTCCTTCTATATTTCGGAAGGAAACAACTATTAAATATGTAAAACAAAACAACAACAACAAAAACTCTCTCCTCCTTCCCCTCTATTTTTTTAAAAAATGGTTTTCATCTAGTCAAAGCATGTTTAAAATGTGACTGCAAGTTGTCATCTGTCATGTCAGACTATTATCTATGTCTCATTAGGAACTGGTATCTAACAATACCCTCCAGAAAACCTGCAACATCTACCATTAATGATTACAGTAAATTAGAAAGGACGGGGAAAAACTACCACTAAAGCTAAACAGGTACTCATTTGTAACAATAGTTATTTTCATAAAAATCTAAAATTATAATATGCAATCAGTAAAGAAGATTTATTACACTGGGGATTAAAATGTACTTAAAACACGCTCATATATTACTGATAGAAATAGGAGTTAAAGCGTTCTGCAGATCATCTCGCTAACATGAACTTACCCTACTGATATAACTAAAAAAAGCACATAAAGATACGTGTATCTCAGTTATTACTACAGAGTTGTCTATAGAAAAAGGGGAAAAAATTTAAGTCCATTATTTAACTAGTTAGAAATGAAACATAGTTTTTCCAAGCAAAGGAAATTACTAATTCACTAAAAAGAATGAGACAGTTCTGCTTCTGAGGGAAAAAATGCTAAATACATGTGCATGTGTATGTGTCTATAAACAGATAGCTATATTAGGAGTAAAAGAAAAGTGTAGAGGAAGGGGAAAATTGGGCTGGTACATAAAAAATTTTTCCCCTAAAGGACACACAAAAATCTGTTAACAAGTTACCTCTAGAACATGGGATGGGGAAAGAAGGTTTTTCATTTTATGCCTTTCAGTACTGCTGGAATTTTTTAACCGCTTGCAAGCATTATTCTTTGTTTTTTAAACAGAAAGTCCGTGGAGATTATACAGTGGAACTATGAGCCATTTTCATTTTCTTCTCTTTTAGATTTTCAAGAAAACTTAGTATTTGCCATAATTTTTTAAAAACAAGTTTATATAATTTTGAAAAATAACCTAGTTTTCTTTTAGGTACATACATAATTGTTTTATCTGAGATGGAAAACAGCAGACAGGGTATGAATCGGCTAAATCAAAGAATCAGAAGGAACTGTTAACTTTTATGGCAACTTTTATATCTACACTCATATACTTGATTTAGTTGATCAAGCTGCTAATAGTTGTAACAACTATTCAGTGCCTCAAATTTGTTTAAATGTTTCTCTTCTGTATATTTTTAGACCATGATAAGAAATATCCCATATACCAAAGAAACAAAAGATAAACTAGAATATCACTATTACTAAAACATAAATAAGGTAGTAAAAACACGAAGTAATTAGATTCTTTTATCCTAGACAATCAAAAACACATTTTCAGTGAGTATAACTGTCTTATTTTTTCTCACAAACCAATTCCACCACTATTTAAGTATTAATATCATTTACTTAGTAATGCAGATACTAGATTCTCACAATGATAGGGATGAAGACAGGAGTTTAGGGGCCCTATTACAGGGTGGAGAGAGGGCAGGGAGACTGTGCCAAGGGCCCACCATCCCTCTTCCTTCACACAAAATTAAATCACTTAACTGTTGGTTAAGAAAGTTTTGGAATTAAAATTAGAAAATTTACAACAACAGTAATAATTTATAGAGGATGAACTGCTATTACTAAGCACTAGCAATTCAGAAGTCTTCTATGTTCCAGTCTTGACTGTACTACACAAACAGCACAACCCAGGACAAACTACATAAACTCTCAGTTTCATTTTCCTTTAGAATGAAAAGACTTAGATCTCTTCAGGTTTACTTCAATTTCCTTTGAGATCTAAGTTCCTTACTTTTTTATGAACTGCTCAAAAAACGTAACACTACTAAGGAGTACTTAGCTTCATGTATGGGATATGTTTAAGACTATTCTAAATGTATTATTTTTAAAATCTAGGGCTACTGGGGGAAAAAATCTAATTTGCCAAAAGCTTTTGGAGGTTGCTACTTTATGAATTTCATACAACATAAACATAACATCCTAAGCCACAGCCTAAGTCAAACAGAGTGGTCCCCAGTAACAACTGGTATGTGAACTTAATCACTCCAATGAATTTTGAAACCGTTTGGAAATCTTTAGAAATATACAGTGACTCCATCTGAAATTCATGCAAGAAATTTCTGTATAGCTGGTTACTTTTCATAATGACATGCTGAAGTTTCAATGGCAATACTGCATTTTTTAATTATTTGGGAAAATTATTAGTCTCCAGAATTCTCTAAAAGAAATTCACTTTTATTATTTCCCAACTAATCTTTCCTACCTTATCAAGCACTTTGACTATTATTTCTTCTGAATTAAGCTTTTTAAACTTTCATCATGGGTGTTAAGCACTCTGGATAAATCCTTAATAGCTCTGTAAGTATAAACACTAAAAAAAAATTTTTTTTTCATTACTGGCATAATTATTTTAGGTCTGAATTCATTGCAGTGAAACAAGTTTTGTTTAGAGTAGAAATTAACACTATCAAGAATAGCATTCAAGATGATCCTATTTCCTTAAGAAACAAAATCCAAATAACCCTTGAAAAATGTTACACAAGGAGTCTGTTTTTAACAGAAAGGGATAGATGTGACAGTGACTGAATACTATGTATTATTTTTGGCAATACTAAAGTACTTAAAACTAACACAAAATAGCAAATCCATTAAATTTTCTTCTTTTTATGAGACAACAATATGGCCTAGGTGAAAAGACAGGTCTTAAACTATATGCTATGATCTTTTTTCCCTTGAAAGAGAAGTAGCTTATGTGTTTACAAACTCTGAAATAAAAGACAAATTGTTCATTCCCAAAAGTCTGTATACCACATTCCTTATAAAACCCAAAGGACTGACTATTTTTTCCTCTTATTCTTTCTTTCTCACTGCCTTTGTACAACTGCCACTACTCTGTAATTTCCTTTAAGTGTGACTAGGAGAGCCTCCTTTTCGAAGGTTGATTAATAATTTTAGGGGATAATAAGCAAGGAGAAATATTACCAGAAAGTATTAAGAAATGGAGCATATGTCATTACTTCCATATACGTTATATATGTTTTAAATGTTACTACAATTTTAATAAGCATGACATACTTATTATGGAATAAGATAATCAGATCATGTATGAAAATTTAGTATTCTGTACACATCTAAAGCAAACAGTATTTAAGAATCAAATATTTTTTTGGAAAAACAAGATCAGGGTCACTCTATGCGGGAAACAACAAAAAAGCCCAGAAGCATAATACCTACATTTTTCTCTAGAGACATGTTTCTTCAGTGACCTATTTTCCCTTTAGATTTATCAAATGAACACATATTGTCACTTTGCACGTACTGTTATTTCACCAGTTAGCATCAGTCTTCAGGTCTACTTAACCCATAGTGCAAAGAGCACGGCATTTGAATTATTTTATCACATGCTTTATATTGGCAGCATTAAAAAAAAAAATCTCTTCGGAGTTCAAATAAAAGTAGAAGCACTCTATAAATCAAGCATTTCTCCTTCGTCTAATTTTTAAAATGACTAGTCTCTAAAATCATTCTAATTACTAAAATATTGAGATAGGAAAACTACAAATTCATTTTACTTTTCACTACTCCACTGGTTCTAGATTTTCTGTAGGACAGAGATGAAGTTTCCTCCACTCTTCCGCAAAATTCTATTATAAATAAAACCATCTACAAGTAATTGAAGAACACGAAAGATTAATTTTTAAAAGATAACTAGGTCACTAAAATGCATTGGAAACAAATTTCAGGGTTTTTTAAATTTTCTTGAAATTGAACTATCCGTGTGTTCCTACAAAACATGAAAGTTCCATTCTCCAAGTGATAGGATTTTTAAGGAAACTAAAATATCCACTTGCAATTATTAAGAAACGATCAGTGACTCAATCACTAATGAATACAATCATCTTTAATTCTAAAAGAAATAAAATGTTAAAATGATTTACATATTGTTTTCAGTGTGGTAGTAGTTAAAATTTCTAAGGTTTAAAAAAAAAAAAAAAAGCACATTTTTCACTGTATTTTTATACACTAAGGTATTTTCCTTCAGTAATATCCTGCTTTAAAAATGTGACTACAAAACTTAAAATTCAAACCATCCTGAGCAGCACCACGAGGCAAGAAACCCCATCACCTATTACAGCACAGCGCTGCTTACCTAATGGGCATTCACTGAAGACTATTTGACAAAATATATGTAAAGCCAGGTACCCAGAATCCCTTCCCCTTTTACACACGAAGGAAACAAGCCCTTAAGAACCTCATCAGGACTAAATATCTTTCAGTCCAGTGGAATAAATCCAGTCACATTAAGTGAAATACAAAGTACTATGTTTTCTCCAATTTATATTCCTTGGAATACAATTCTTTAATCACAAAGAGCAAAATAAACGGAAGTAAATCTTAAGATTTAAATTTATTTTTGTCAGAATATTAAAATTTTAAAAATACTGGCAGCAATCAACCCTGCTATTCCTTTTAAATAGCAAATACTCCAGAACATAAAGTCAGTTTCCATACACCAAGGGGAAGGAGCACCCTAAGAGCCACTCCAGAAAACTCTTAAGCTTTGGGTCCCTCCACTCAACAGGTACTTGAACAGGTCTCCAAATTAACATTCTTCTCCGAAACGTATTTTTCTGAATTCCAAAATTTTAAAAGGAAGTATTATGGTATTGATGAACGTGTACTCACCATTGGCTTCATTTAGCAAATAATGAAGACAAAAATAGGGGGTGGACGGTAAATATAATTACCTACTTCCTAAATCTGTTTTTAGGTACCCCTGAGACAATGAAAATGATAATTCTCAAAAGAAAAAAATGTCTTTGCCAACATTTAAAGTGGCTCTACTCAAGAAAGACACATAAGTCCAAATATACCTCTTCAACTCCAGCGAGTGAAGGATATCGAAATTCTTCTGATGGTAAGGGAGAAAAAATGTATTTTTAAAAAGTCAAATGTTTATAGGTTTACATCAGAGGCAAAAATTTTAATCTCCAGTAGTATATACTAAATTCAGATTAATCAACAGAGGTTGTCTGCCCCAACATGATGATTTAAGGGCCCTTTGGATTTAAGGCCCCAAAATTTAAACAATCGCCAGTGAAGAAAGGGGGCTTTGGGAACTCGTTTACTAGAAAAAGAGCAAACTGGGGCGGGGGTTGGGGGGGGTAGGGGGGAGGAGGGGAGTAGGGGGAGGAGGGGAAGGGGGGTAGAGGGGAGGAGGGGGAGGGGAGGAAATCTTCCCTAAGCGGGGAAAAAACTGAAAGAGAAAGACAGGAATAGAAAGCCTCGATTCGCAAAGGCGTAAAACGCCCGGAAAGTGATTAAGAAAGGGAGAAAGCAACTCTTCTGAAATATAGAGAAAAAGAGGTTCTACGGGGAGGCGAAGGGGGAATGTTTGAAGAAATGGTGAGGCTGCCCTAACCTAGAGTGATGGATTGCGAAAAGACCAAGTTCATTTCTCCACGCTCATCTGGTCACCATCAAGAAAATTACTGAGTTAATCAGAGGCCGTTTTCCTTACGTTTTCCCCAACACAGGCGGAATGTCAGTAGCAAACCGATGGGGGTGACGCGGTAGGGCGCAACAGCATCTCGGTTACAGAGGGAAGAAACTTCTCAAGAGGAAGCAGCAGCTCCTCTCTCGGCCCCTAGCACCGGCCGGCGAAGTTGCGCCACAGGCGCCCCTACTCCGCGGGCGCCCCCCACCCCACCTCGCCCCTTTCCGTACGCACGGGTACGCCGCCCTCGACCCTTTAAAGTGCCCCCGAAGTCGAACTACGCCTCCGCTTTCTCCTACCCACAGACCCATCCCAACTAAGTTCCACGAAAAGCTCCCGCCCAGAGCGCGGCCTGTTCTGGACAACAGGTGGGCAGTGGCGCCAGCAGGGCTCGGCCTCCCTAGCCAGGCCCACTCCACTCCTCCCCGGCCCGGACCTGGGGGCGCCCGGCTCCGGGACGGGGAGGGGGAGCTCACTCCCTTACCTCCGCCATATTTGCCGTACTGACGGGTCACATCTCCGCGGCGGCCGCAGCTGGGTCACGGCCAGAACCCGGATGTGAGACTCGGCAACGGGACTCCAGCCTCCGCCGCCTCTGCCGCTCCCGCCGCCGCTGCCTCGGCGGGAACGCGCAGGAGACGCCCGAGCGCGCCCACCACACCCCACTCCGCCCCCTCGCGGCGCCGGGGCTCAGCGGGACTGGAGGGAAAAGGCCAGAACGCGCGCGCGCGCGCGGCCCCGAGGCAGCCCTCCCCCAGAGGAGCGCGGAGGAGGCGGAGCCAAGGTGGGTGTAGAGCGGGAGGTGGGTATCTCAGCCCAGCGGATCAGCGACCCCAGCCCGGGAGCGGGCTCTAGGGACTAGAGGTGAAGGAAACTAGCCAAAGGAGACACGTCCAGCATTCATATCGTTGGGGAAAAGATACGATATATTTAACGTGTAGGCCTTTTTTGAAGTCCCATTTGTTGGAAAAACGGATGTTGCTCTGATTGCAACAACGTCAAGCAGTGCGCTTTGAAAGCGGTTATCCCTTGACGGGTACTTCTTTTGGATCTTTCCCGACAGAAATGGTAAAATCCCATATAACAGAATTTTACAGGTCACAGCAGGGATTAAGAAAAGGGACTGTACTGGGTAGACTGCCATCCTCATGTATCATTTGCTTTTCCTCACACACTTTATGCAATGCCAGTAGTAACGTAATTATGCAATGGTTCTGCACTAGAGAATTTTTCTAAATGTGAAATACTGAAAAGCTGCTCTTTAATAGATATAATCTCCAACTCGACTGTATAGGTGGAGAATTTGCTTATGTGCAGTGCCTGAAATGCCTGCAATTTAAAAGTTTATTGTATTGGCCGAGAACTGCCAACTGGCTTTGGTGCCAATTCTGATGATTGCCAGAGCCAATGATTGCAAAATAACAAACGTGTTTCACTTACATTACTATGGCAGATACTGGGTAATGCAAACATGATATTAAAACGTGTACTAACACATTTTACCAAACCAGAAGTTAGATAGTCTTATTTCATAAAGACCGTTTTCCCCCAAATGTTCAAGGGTTCTTCTTAATGCAACTTCAAAAATGACTTCCAAAATCAACTAATTAAATATGAAACTTATTTGTTCCCTCCAAATAATGCTTTGCCAGCACTATATATTACATAAATGTGCACGTATACAATTTTTCTTTAAACCAATACTTAACTTACAATGAAATATGGGGAAGACTGTTTTAGATTATTTGTATTCCCTTAAAATTCTAGATTCTATTAAGTAGTTTCCAAAGATTCAACATTTAACTTGAAATTATGTCCAGTAATAATTTGTGCATGAATATTTTGTGCATTTATAGGTATATGAAGTAGCTGCTAAGTGAAAGGACATTACCTGGTAATATGACAGGAAAAGAGTCCACAGACAGTCTGTAAACCAATTAAACATAAACATCTGATGCACATTTTCTACTGAAAGAAAAGCAAAGGAAAGAAGAGAAAGGAAAACTTTAAGGTTCCCAAATCTACAAACAATTTTTACCATTAACTGTACTGTACAGAATTTTCACTTTATTTTTTAGAATACTTATATAAAAGTGTTTTTCAGGATTCCTTGGGGGAATAAATATTTTAGCATAGGTATATAGTTTCTAAGAGTTACCCTGTTGAATTACCTTAGTCCTTCTGATTTGAAACAGAAATGACTTTTTAAGTCAGTTTCTAGTCCAACACTTTTCACTTTGAGATGCTTGATGGAAACGGCTGTGAAGGCAAAGAACAATAGATGTGCATAGAACTGAGGTGGGTAAAGATAAGAATAAGGGGCCTAGAGGTAGAAACTCAGGCTTTATAAAACAACTGGATTAAAGGAGAATTATCCATTTAAATGGGAAAGCTAATGTATGAAATTTAGCTGGTTATCAAAAGGAAGATTAAACAGTATTGTCAAAATGCAAGGCATAGGAATAATTTGCTTGAAGAATCTCTGATTCTTCAGTTATCAACAAGAATCCTGATTGTGATAAAGAGCTGGGGTTCACAGTCCTTTAAGCTACTGAAATTGTCAGGAATATCAGGGTCTAGGACATACTTGAATGGGTATCCATTTTACTGATAAAAAACTTCAAGTTTATTAATACTGTCCATCAATTTTACTATTTTTAAGTGGCATTATTGTTTAAGGAAAAAAAATTCACTCTACATTGTTTTTTTGTAAATGTGGGTTAAGTGATTTTTTTTTTTTTGATTCAGACATTCTAAAGGAAAAGAGAAACAGCTCCAATGTTGTAAGTCAGTGTTCACATATTGAATTCAGTATAGTTTTACCCACCTTCCATCTTATTCTAGTGATATATTTATCTTTAAAATTTTTAGGAGGGACTTCCCTAGCTAGCGGTCCAGTGGTTAAGACTCCATGCTCCCAATGCCAAGGGCATGGGTTCAATCCCTGGTTGGGTAACTAAGGACGTGCATGCAGTACCACGTGGCCAAAAAATAAAATAAAATGCTTATTTAAAAAAAAAAAATTAGGAGCCATCTTGTCATGTCATCATGTCACGTGTTAGTCGTTCAGTCGTGCCCAACTCTTTGTGACCCATGGACTGTAGCCTGCCAGGCTCCTCTGTCCATGGGATTCTCCAGGCAAGAATACTGGAGTGGGTTGCCATTTCCTTCTCCAGGGGATCTTCCCAACCCAGGGATCGAACCTGGGTCTTAAAGAAGGCAAAGTCTTTCTCAAAACTCTTGTATACCTCTTCAGTATCAAATATGTATAAATTAACTATTCATTAGTCACAGAATCTTAATGCTGGATGTGACCTTAGAGGTCTTTAGTCAATTTCTAAACTGTCTAGGTAGGAATCCTTCATTCTGTTTCCCCACTACCAGGCTTTCCTGCCTATGCTTAAACAGCTCCAATGTACTCACCGTCTCATAAAAAGGCTGTTCTTTTCCAAAAAAAACCTCTAATGTTTGGAACATTCTTCTTTTTATCAAACCAGAGTCTACCTCCTTGTTATTGTCACCCCTTACCCTGAGTTCTTCAGCACTTTGGATTAATTCAACAGATGTCTTCTTTGTATCCAAATATAAACACTCAATATTTATACTTGGGTTAACAAAAAATAAATCTTTAAAGACTACTGATACTAGAGGAGCTGAAAAGGGGACATTACAAAGTTGAAGCCATGAGAAAATTCACCATTACATAGGAGCTGTTTAAAATTATTACAATTTATAGTCCTTATTATTGTGATATCCAAAATGGTAGTTGTTAGAATTGTGTAGTAAAATGTTCACAGTTAAGTAAAAAGGTGTGGTTAATTCTAATTATATGTAAGATTTGTGGCTAATGTCCCAAAACAAAAAAAAATCACTACAAAGCCTGAATAAATGCCTCTTTAGCTCCCATTCCCCACCACCTAAAGGCTTCCTTGTGTTCAGGCAAACTTACATTAACTTTTACCACATTAAGTTATTCAAAACTGCAATTATATTGGGAAACTATTTTTAAGCAATTTACTGCATATTCCATTAAAAAAATTATTTAACAATTTTATAGAGGTTGCAATACACACACACACACACACACACACACACACAAACCCTTCAAAGTTATTTTGCTTTCAACTAAGGCATTTTAAAGTCTCAATTTTTCTTCAACCAGTACCCCAAACTAACCAATAAATAAACCTGGCAATTTACATGTACCTAAGAAATATATCCTTTTATTCAGGACCAATACCTGATTCAGATATAAGGAATATTATATACATATGTTATGCAATTCAAAAAAGTACCTCTCAAAATGCATCAAGAAAATAATTTGCAACAATTTAGACTCTGGGGCTGTTTGAATGAAATAGATTAACACAGTACATTCAAAACCCTAAAACCAAATTCTGTATCTAACAATTTTCAGAGTCCCTTTTAAGACCATTTTCTTAAATTTTTATTTAAAAGTGACAGCCTTCACATGATGTGCAGGTGAAAATTTATGGGTAACTACTAATTCGATTGAGAATACCTAAAAGTCAAAAAACTTCACCTATTTTTAAAAATGACATTTTAGATAGTTTTACCTTTACTGTAGCAGGCAGCATGTAAATTACAAAGCAGTAATGCATCACATTGGAAGTCCCACATCTATGCGACAATTAGCATCATCTTTTTCTTGGTTTGATTTTTATTAACACCACCCCAAAACACATATATAGCCTTTTGGTTCTGCAAAGAACAGTTCTGGTTTTCCTTTTCGTAATTTTTACATACAGTTTTATCCAGTTGCTCCATTTTATCAAATTATCACAAATTGGTATTTTGATAATATTGTTGACATGATTTTTAAATCTCATCCAAACTCTGGAAATTATTGGCCCATCAACCGTTCTCAAACACTGGAAAAGTAATATAACATTTATATACTTGAGGGAGTTTGGACTTTCCCTCCCTTAATCTCCAAGTGCGCCCCTGCCTACCAGCATCACATCCGTCTTGTCTGCATTGAACCTCAACCAGTTGGTTCTTAACCACGTCCGAAACTCAGCCAGGCACTGGGAGAATCGAGCCACCACACCATCTGGATCAAAGGAAAGAGAGCCTCAGTAGTAACGAGACTGGAGACAATGATCTTACAAGCTCAGTATTCAACCCATCTCTAATTTTTAAAGACAGCCAGGAATTAGGACAGGAATCCCATGATAATTTCAGAAAAACATTAATGAGCCTTGAGTCATGCAATTTGCAACTGATGATAAAGGAATAAAAGTGACTCAATAAATAGGTCGCCTCATTCCACCCATGACTGAAGAAAGGTTCACTCAAGTCCGGGTCACCTCGGCTAAGCGGCCTCAGTAGATCGGCCAGTCTTGTAACTGCATAAGCTTTTCTGCAAAATTAAAGAGTTTTAGCGTTGGAGGAAGTTTTAGGGATAACTGGGGCCCAGAGAGAAGTAGTGACTCGCCCAAGGTCACACAGCAATCGAGGACTAGAGATGGTCTCCATGCCAGACATCTTTCCACCAAAAGCTGAAAAAACAAGGCCATTCAAAGGTGGGGGCGGGGGGGGGGGGCATCTGTCCCCAGGGATCCTCCCACGGGCTGCTAGGACCTCTTTCCCTCACAACAATGCCCTCTTCGGGCCTCTCCTCCCTCCCTTACTCCTTCCGAAAAGGGCTGCTTTGCCCAGGACCCGTTTGCCGAGGACCCTGCTCACCACCAGGGATGCAGTGGGAGCAGGAGTCTCCCTGGGCTGAGACAGGACCCGGAGATACAGCGCGAAAGAGGCGGGGCCACAGCGGGGCGGTCAGCTTGGCCCCACCCCGACCGGGTTCCTGGGCCGACTGGAGGAAGGGGCGGAAGCGGACAGGGCGAGGCGAACTCACTCCGCAGCGGATTCCCAGCGCGCCGCCGCCAACGCCAAAGCAAAAGACCCAGTTGGGCGGGGGTGGGCGGTGGAGAGGAGCTGCGCATGCGCCTTGGGTGGCCGGCGCCACTCCAGGAGGGGCAGCCCGGTGGGCGCGCTCTCTTAGCTCCTCCCCGGAAGTGAAGGGTCTTCCGGGCGGTACTCTGCGGTGGGGGAGGGGAAGGAGAGAAAGGGGACCGAGGACACCTCGGTAGCCCCTTATCCCGAACAGGACTAGGAGAGGAGAGATGGTTTATGGAGGCTGCACTTACAGCCGCTGCTGCTGCCGCCGCCGCCACCTCCGCTGCTGCCGCCACCGCCTGAAGAAGCCCCATCCATCCGCCTGCAGCCCGGGAGACTCAGAGCCTGGGAGGGGCCTGAGGCCCGGGCCGCCCGCCTCCTTCTTCTAGTCGTCGTCCGGAGCTTCCTCTTGCTCCACCAACCCTCTGCCCTCCCCTCCGCCTCCTCCCTCCTCCTCGGCCTCCAGCCGCCAGCCAACCGCGCGGCCTCTTGTTGAGCCAGGGCTCCACCGTCTCCATGACGCCCGGCAAACATTCCCGTGCCTTAGCCAGAGCCGCTAACGCCGGCTTTCGGGTACAGGGGCTTCAGAAGCAGCGAGGAAAAAGGGCGGTTGACCATTCCGCAGCCAGTCGCCACCATGCCCATCTCTCCAGTAAACGGCCGCAGGCAGCCGAACGTCGGGGTGTAAGTTCGGACGCTAAAACTTTAGTCCATCCCCTTGGGTCCCGGAGGGAGCCCTTTTAGAACTTATCGCTTCATCTGTGTGGAGTCAGCAACCTTGTAACCTCCGAGGTGGCAGTGTCTCCTTCCTTGGCACAGTACAGCCTTTTCCAAACCTCTTTTGAGAAAAGACCTCGTTTGTTTAGAACCGCCGTTCCTCCTGGCACTCCTGGTGTGGTGGTTTATTTCTCTCCAACTTGTTACCTTCGAGCTGTACCCAGATGTTCAATCTCTCAGCTTCTGTGAGCTATCAGACTGAACATTACTATGCTCTGTAGTCGAGGTTTTTTTACGCCTTCTCCTCATACCGTCCTCCCTTAAAACTCATTCCAGCTTACAACCTTCTGTTCTGCAGCAGTTGGATTAAGGGCTGGACAGAAGCCCACAGCTTTACAGTTGTCTCACTTAAAACTTCAAATGGTCGCTTAGTCTGTCTATTCCACTAAAATTTCCTAATTGATTCATTCTCCCACACTTCCAGATCACTTTTGTTCTCTCTCCTCAAACCCTCAGCATCTCCCCTCTGCTATCTCTTCCAGCTCAGCTAATCTTTCTTGAGCAGAACTTCTTTCAAAGGTGTTGGGAGAGAATCTTCTTTTTTGTCTCGGATATGGTACTCAGGTTTTTGTCCATTCTGAAACGTGAAAGTGTTAGTTATTCAGTCGTGTCCGACTCTTCACCATCCTATGGATTGTAGCCACCAGGCTCCTCTGTACAGTGGAATTTTACAGCCAAGAATACTGGAGTGGGTAGCCATTCCCTTCTTTAGGGGATCTTCCCAACCCAGGGATCAAACCCAGGTCTGCATTGCAGGCAGATTCTTTACCATCTGAACCACCAGGGTTTGTCCATCCTTCCACTCCACTAAAAACAGCTTGTGTGGTCAGCAATAACTGTCCAGCCAAGTGTAATGGCCATTTCTGTTTCTTAACTCACCCATCAGCAGCTTTGATCTAATTTACCACTTCCTGAGTTTTGAATCACTTCGTTTGGTTTCTGGGACACTACTCTCTCCTAATTCTCCTCTTGCTTTATACCTATTCCTTTTCAAAATATTTTGCTATTAGGTCTTCAGTCTCTCCCATATCTAAATATTGGAGTGTTGAGGGGTCGGTCAGTCTTACAACCTTTTCTCTTCACTCTTGTTTTTTGTCTTTAAAAATTACCCATTTGCTCACAGTTTACAAGTTTATCTCTCCAGCCAATACCTCTCCCAAGAAAACAGGCTTAAAATCAGATAGCTGCACTTAGAAGTTAATTGGCATCTCAAAATTCATATTTAAAACTGAACTTATTTTCCCCTCTAATCAAATTTGCAGTTTCCCATTTCAGTAAATGACAATTTCCATTCTTCCAGTTACTCAGTAAAAAAACTTTAGTTTACCTTTGACATCTCAATACCCCCGTCTACCAGTAGATTCTACCATCTCTGCATGCAAAATAAGTCCAGACCACCACTCCAGGGTCAGTAACTGTCACATTGCAGTAAACTAAATGGTCTCTTTACCATCACCTTCATTCAATGTAGTAATCACTGTGGCTCTTCTCAAAAGTCTCTGATTCTTCCCATTTCACTCAGAGTAATAGCTCATCCTCTGTAGGCCACATAGGATCTCACCTTGGATGCTTCCCCTTGGCTAGTTATACTCTGTATTGTTCCACAACAATATCAAGCACCTTTTCCCACTTCAAGGCCTTTCAACAGCATTTACTGTTCTTTGGAATATTGTACCCTTAGTCATTTCATAATTCATTTGTTTTCTTCAGCTGTCAGCTATCAAAGAGTCCTTCTCTAACTACCCAACATAAAATAATAAACTCTTCCCAATACTTCCAGTTCCTCAACTTACTTTATTATTCTTCAAAAAGTTTATTCTGTTTGGTACATTATATACTTTTTTGTTAATCTGTTTTCATCCAAGCTATGATGTACTCCATGAAGGCAGAGGTTTTTGTTTTGTTCACTGCTGTTGCCTAGACGGAAGATGATAAATATTTGCTGACAGCAAACAAATGAGTGTAATATATACTTTAGTAACATTGGTTACTGCTCCTCTTGTCTGGTTTTTTTACTTGTTGGTATGGAAATCTCAAAGTAAAATTAAGTTGACTTCATGTAAATTCTTAAAAAGTCATAAAACTCTCATAGTACCTGAGAGAGTGTTAGAAAAATTCCCTTGGGGATTTCTGAAACAATGACACATTCATGGGAGATTACCTATTAAGGAAAGAGTAGGGTGGGAGATGGACACTGACTTGACTCGATGAACATGAGTTTGAGCAAGCTCTGGAAATTGATGATGGACAGGGAAGCCTGGTGTGCTGCAATCCATGGGGTCACAAAGAGTCAGACATAACCGAGTGACTAAAATGAACTAGGGTGGGAGATAGGAAGTAGTATAACCTTCACTTTTTGAGGTAGCCATATTATCTAATTAAAAACAAAATTTCATACATAATAAAGTTTACAACCATTGGTTTGACCTCATATATTATTTCTCATCTTTCTCAGTTTAGGATTTAATACTGATCTCAGAAAGGATCTCATGAAACATGTATTTATCAATTTTTCACTTTCCCACTCCAGTTTTTCCTATATTGGGTCTTTTCCTATTGGCTTAACAATACAGATTTTCCTCAGTTTACCATGAGGTTATGTCCCAGTAAACCCATCATAAGTTGAAAATATCATTAAGTAGAAAATGGACTTAATACACTGAGCCTACCAAACATCATGGGCACATGTGCTAAGTTGCTTCAGTCGCGTCTGACTCTTTGTGACCCTATAGGCTGTAGCCCCCCAGGCTCCTCTGTCCATGGAATTCTCCAGGCAAGAATACTGGAGTGAGTAGCCATTCCCTTCTCCAGGGGATCTTCCTGACCCAGGGATCAAACCCCAGTCTCCTACATTGCAGGCAGATTGTTTACCATCAGAGCCAACAGAGAAGCATACTTAGCATAGCCTACCTTAAACATGCTCTGAACACTTACATTAGCCCATAGTTAGACTAAACCATCTAACACAAAGTTATTTTATAATAAAGTGTTGAATATCTCATATAGTTTATTGACCACTGTACTGAAAATTAAATGATTGTGTGGGTACAGAATGGTTGTATTTGTTGCCTCCCCTTGTGATTGCACGATTGGGAGCTGTGGGAGTATGATTTTATATTGTTGGCCCAGGAAAAGAAATTCAAAGTAGGATTTCTAATGAACTGTATTACATTCAAAACATTGTGAAGTCGAAAAATCATAGTTTGGGGATTGGCTGTATAGGGCAGTCTTCCACTGTGGTGAAAAAAACAAAGCACTAGTGCTTTCTTCAATGCTTTTATCTCACTTCTTTGCCCAGTTTATTCGTCTCCTTTTGATTTGGGTGGGAGAGGGGGAGAGTAGTTTTTATCTGTTCTTGTTTGTTATTCACTTTTTGCATTAGGATCTTTAGCATATTAATCATAATTATTTTAAATTCCCAGTCTTAATTCCAAAATCTCTGCCATTATCTGTTGTGGCTCTAATGCTTGTTTCTTCAGACTGCTTTATGCCATGTATTTTGTTGAAAGCTAAATATGTTGCATCAGGTAATATAAACTGAGATAAGTAAGCACTTAGTGTGAAGTTTTGTGTTTATTTGCTTAGGAATCAGGCTGTTTACTGTAGCTGTAGGTTTCCGAGACTTCATTTTCCTCTAGTGTCCTGGTTTTTTGTCTCCTCTGGTTTTTAGGTTTCCCTAGAGACTCCTGCTTAGAATCTGAGCCTTGCAGTTCTTCCCATTGTAATCCCCTGTTATTATACAGAAGCTCTGTTGATGTGGTAAGATGTGCTGGGTGAGAATGGGAAGGCAGAGAGAAGTGTACCTTAATCCTATGATTAGGTCTTAATCTTTTAGTGGGCCTTTTTCCCTGGGCCATGACCTTCATAAGTAATTCTCAGAATTTTTTTTTTTTTAGGTGGAACAAGAAGGTTAGGTGGACTTCAAGTAAGGTATTTCCCTTTCCCCATGTTGCTTAGGCTCTGGTAAAATGGTTTTCCTTGAGGGCAGGCCTCTGTTAAGGATAACTAAACATTCTGTTTATATTTCAGAATGGTTACTTCCTGTCCCCCTGCTGAAACTCAGGGAGTTTTACTCTGACCTTCATCCTGGGAGCTTGCTGGAGCTCCTAAAGGTAAAACTTGATAAGTGTGGGGGCCTCTCTAAGGCTGGGCCCCCAGCAATTTTTTTCTCTTTTGAATTAGTCTACACTCATTTTTCAGCAATTAGGCTATTGCCTGTTAGGTTTTCCTTCCACTTGTTAGCTCTAGTGGCAGTTTCAGTAAGTTGTGATTCTGTTTTTCCTACATCTCTTTCAGTACAGGGGTTTGCATGTAACCTCAATTCTCTGATGGGTCTAAGAAGACCCACTGATTTTCAGTTTGCTAAACCTTCTTCTTGTGAGTACTGGATCGATGTCTTTTGCAGCCTTTACATGTCAGACCATAAACCACAAGTATCTGTGTTTACTCTTTAACCTTTGCATTCTATTGTCTCCATTGCTGTATGAAAATTACTGAGAGGTCAATAATGAGTAACCTAAAGGTTTCAAAAGTCACCAAATTCAGTGGGCTTTCTTTTTACCTCACAGCATTTAACAATATCAATCTTCCCCTCTTTAACCCTGAACCAACCCTGAACTGGTTCACTTATTACTGGGCTAGGTGCCTTTTTTCTAGTTTTACTTTCTACTTCCAGTTTCTCTCCTTGGCCCATTACCCTCTCTTTGTGGCTCTAGGTTTTTATTTTGGAACTCAGTTCATTTATTATCATCTCCATGAAAGTTTCTCAAATCTGTATCTCACTTCTGTTCCTTGAAATTCACTTTCCTCTTGATTTTCAACTGCTGCCAAACAACTCCACCAGATTAGCACTCATAATATCTAAAATTGAACATGTCTACAATTTAACTTTTTATTGTGCTTTAGAAATAAAGGCTAATTTAATCATGACCTTAACTTTATGAGGCCAGTACTATTATTAACTTTAATTTGTGTACGAAGAAGGAAACAGATTAAGAGACTTGCTGAGGAACACATAGTCTGTGAGTTATTGGATGAGTTTGGGGATTTAAATTGACCTAAGTTTGTTCACATGTAAAACATGGCAATTAAATATCTAATAAGTTATTATAAGATTTGAATTAGGGTGGTTATCATTTGTAATGTATAGAAATGCTGAATCGCAATATTGTGCTCCTATTTTTAAAGGGTGAAATAAGTAAAAAAAATTGAATTACAAAAACAAGTGGAAGTACTTTGAAGTTTAAATGTTAATCAGGATGGTTATTATCAGTTACAAAGTCCTATTCTGTAGGGCTTCCCAGGTGGCGCTAGCAGTAAAGAACCTGCCTGCCAGTGCAGGAGACATGAGAGACACAAGTTCAATCCTTGTGTCAGGAAGATTCCCTGGAGGAGTACATGGCAACACACTCTAGTATTCTTGGCTGGAGAATCCCATGGACACAGGAGCCTGGTGGCCTACAGTCCATAGGGTTGCAAAGAGTTGGACATGGCAAGCGACTTAGCATGCATGCAAGCATTAGTTCTGTGTCTGTTGTGTTTTAAGGGTATTTGGGCTGTTTTAATCGAGTATGGTTAAGAAACAGACACAGAAAGAACTAACATAAAGGACGAAGTTAGTTTGTTTTTAAATACTCATAGATCCCTAAAACCAGGAGGCATGGCATGCTGAACCACATAGAGGTGTACATGAAGAGGCACCAGGGCCAGGCAGGATGTAGAACCAGCAAGAGGAAAACCTGGGCAAGAAGCTTTATTGTGGTTTCCATGGCAAGGAATGGACAAACCAGAATAAGCAGATGTAAGAATAGCTTGTTTGAATAATTTTAAAGGTTCTGGGTATTGGGCCTATCCCTAGGTTTCTGGTTCCTGTCTTTGCACTGATTACTGCAAGTGGATAGTGACCCAGAGAGTGAGGTCTCTGAGAGCCTGCTAAAGGAGGAGGTTGAGGGTATGGACTCTGGATTGATTGGTTTGCATATAAATGATGTGTGCATGGTAAGTCGCTTCAGTCACGTCCATCTGTGCAACCCTATGGACTTTAGCCTGCCAGGCTCCTCTGTCCATGGGATTCTCCAGGCAAGAATATTGGAGTACATTGCCATGCCCTCCTCCAGGGGATCTTTTGGACTCAGGAATGGAACCTGAGTCTCTTATGTCTCCTGCATTGGCAGCCAGGTTCTTCACCTGGGAAGCCAATATAAATGGTGTACTTGTAGGCAAGTCCCTTACTATGCATAAAAATTGATTAGCTCTGGGAGGGGCAGTCCCTTCAGGTGCAGCAAATTCCTAGATGTCAAAACATTAAATTACAGAAAATAAAAAGATATGCTTAAAACATGCTTTATCTAGGATTTGTTTTATTTCTACATTTCCCCACCTTAGGTTAAGCTTTGATTACTTCTCACCTTGCCTATTTCCATAGCATTGTAACTAACGGTCTTCTTGCTTCTAGTGTGTTCTGTATATAGCTGAATTTCTCTGAAATATAGTTTTGAGTAGCTTACTCTTCTCTCTCAAAGGCACTCTCTTGCTTGCTTAGTAAATTTCAAAGACTTAGCGTGGTCATTTTATTTCTTCAAAGCTTATTTTCCTTCATGCATCTAACCAAATCATATAAGATTCTCTGTATATACCACCTGCTTTTCTACTTTTATTGTTCACAGTGAGCTTTGCTCAGGGTGTATTTCCTGTCCTGCTCCAATACCCTCATCCCTCCTCACCTGCAGCTGCATTAGACACAAACACACATACATACACACCACACACACTTCTTTTGAATTTGACCTGCATTCAGGCCTGACTCAAATGCCACTTTCATGATTTCTCTGCTTACTCCTCTCACCCAAAGTAATCTTTACCACAACTTTCGTTATATCTTAAGTGTAAGTCTTTTGAGGCAAATACAATTTTGTACTTGCATTGTAATCATATATATGTTTTTTCTCTTATTAAGACTGTCAACTCCTTAGGGCCCATATCTGATTCATATTGTATCCCTGCCAGCATGTAGCCTTATGCACAGTAATTTTATAAATAACAGTTGGATAAATGAAAGAAATTGATTTGGTTTAGATTGAAATTTCTACCTTCATCTCATTAAAATAAAAAGAGACTAATAAAGACACTTTTTCTTAAGCCACTCCTCCTTTCCTGCTGCAGTTATTTCATTGTGAGATTTATGTATGTGTTGCGTGCTTTAATGTCATTAGTCTCTTTTTTCATAGAAGTGATCATCAGGTGTTCATTATATAGATACCAATTATATAGAATGCGTTATATTTTCCGGTTACTGCTGTAGACACTGAAGACATAGGGGTGAACAAAATAGATTAGGTCTCTGCTTCAGAAACTCAGGAACCTACAGCTACATACCTCTTGTATCATGACTATTTTTGAGACAAAACTTTCAAAGTGAATATCTCCTGAATGTCATCCTGTTCATTGCCCACTAATTTGCCTGTATTAAAAGTATCTGTTTTCTAACACAGCTAGGATAGATATGTACCATACATTTCTAACATAGTTGACTACAAGTATTTATTTCAATTTTTTAAATTTACTGGTATTTTCTGTGTCAAATTTCCCACTGTATCAGGCAGAGTACTAAGAGTTGGGGCTTTCGTGGTAGACATAAAATATGGCTCCTTCCCATAAAACTTACAGTCTGAAAATTTGGGAGAGTTTACTGAGGATTCTCATTAGATCACAGTAACTACCTAATTGGTATAAGCAACATCATTGCTTATTTGTTTCTATTTGGTCCCTGTAGGGAATAAAAGAGGAAGGGCTGGTTTATGAGTAAATGTGATATGATTTCATTATGTATTTATTTAGCTTGAGATGTCTAGAAGACATTTAGCTGGAGCTATCCAATTAGACTGGTAAGCATTTGAATATGAAGATTGAGAGAATGTTTTGAATTGGATATAATGATTTGGGAATTCATTCAGCAATTTTTTTATTATACAGCTACTGTGTATTGGGTACTATCGTAGGCACTAATCCCAGGGACGGGGGAGCCTGGTATGCTTCTGTCTATGCGGTCTTACAGAGTCGGACACAACTGAAGTGACTTTGCAGCAGCAGCAGCAGCAGCAGGGATACAGCAGGCAACAAAAGAGCACAAAGTCCCTAAACTTGTGGAACTTAGATTCTCAGGGCTGGAGGGTTAGGTGGGGAACATCTAATTCATAAATTAGATAAGTAAAAATACGTTAGAAGTACTAAGGAGAAAAATTAAGCAAGGGGATATGACGTATTTGAGGGGTATTTGACATTTTAGATAGGGGAGCTGAAGAAGTCCACATTAAGAATGTGGCTTTAAGACCTGGAGACAGAAAGGATGCTAAACATGTACATGTGTGGGAAGAACATTTCAGGCAGAGGAAATAGCAACTGCAAAGGCCTGGCATGTGTGAAAAATATCAAGGATGACACTGACTGAAGCAGAGTAAACAAGGAAGAAAGTATTGATCATGAGGTCAGAGCTCAATCTAGATGCATGTAGGACTTTTTAGGTTATAGTAAGATTTTAGGTTTTTACTCTGAATGAGATGGGAAACAGTAGTGATATGATCTAACTTGTGTTTTTAAAGGTCACTCTGGTTACCATGTGAAGAATAGACTTAAGGGAATTTAGATTAAGTGAGAAGATCAATTAGAAGGCTTCTGTAGTAATTCAAGAGAGAGGATAGTGTTTGGATCATGATAGTGGCAACAAAGAGTGATGACCAATGATTAGATTCAGGATACATTTTGAAGTTTTTTTCACCTGAACAACTGGAAGGAAAACATTACCTTTGACAAAAACGGGGAGGACTGCAAGAGAATTAGGTTTGAAGTCGCTCAGTTGTGCCCAACTCTTTGCAACCTCATGGACAGTAGCCTGCACCAAGCTCCTCTGTCCATGGGATTTTCAAGGCAAGAGTACTGGAGTGGGTTGCCATTTCCTTCTCCAGGGAATCTTCCCAACCCAGGGATCGAACCCAGGTCTCTCGCATTGTAGACAGACGCTTTACCTTCTGAGTCACCAGGGAAGTCATCCAGTAGAGAGAAGCTTATGATGCATGAGAGAATGACTAGAGCAATGTCCGTAAATAGGCAAAAAGGAATGGAATCTAGAACACATGTAGAGGAATTGACCTAAGCAAGAATCATGGATAACTCATTCAGAGTAATGGGAGAAATAGGGAATATAGACACACAGAGAGAGGCAAGTGCACAGATGTAACAGTGGGAGTATTTGAAAGTTACCTGATTGCTTCAGCTTTCTCATTTAGTTAGCAGAAGGTAAACACAGGAGAGGAAATGTTGATATTCAAGAAGTGTGAAATGATGACTTTAGAAGGGGTAGTAAAAATTAACCAAGGTAATGCAGTGTGGTTGCTGTCACATTAAGGACCCACTTTAACAATCTGTAATTTAAAATGAGACCTGGCATCATGGTTAGATGTTTTTTCTCTAGCTTCACTTACCCACACAGGCTGAGTTAAATGCAGTGTATTAATAGAAAATTTCAGTAAGGACAACAGATCAGGATATCATTGCCATTAAAAAAATGGTTTATCACTTATCGATACCAAGAGGAGGGGACCACATGGAAAAGCACTGGGATTTGCCACTGGCAGAGGAATTGATGTGCGACTGAGCAAGCCGCACACATCAAGTTAAGGGCTTCCCAGGTGGTACTAGTGGTGAGAACCTGTCTGCCAATGCAGAAGACATAGGAGATGAGGGTTTAATCCCTGGGTCAGGAAGATTCCCTGGAGGAGGAAATGGCAACCCACTCTAGTATTCTTGCCTGGAAAAATCCCATGGACAGAGGAGCCTGACAGGCTACAGTTCATGGGGATGCAAAAGAATCGAACAAGACTTAGCAACTAAACAACAGTGCCCACAATATACTAGGCACTGTCTTGTGTACTAGTGATACAGCAATGAACAAGACGAAGTTCTTGCTCCAAAGACGCTTACATTCTAGGAGAGGAGTATACGACAACATACAAAGTGTCAGTAGGAATAAATGCTATGAGGAAAAATAAAATGTGAAAAGCAGATTGTGGTCATTTTCAAGTATTGTATTCTTGTCTGATCTTGTTATGATTTGGAAAGTAAAAGTATTGTTTGAAATGTTTTCTTTGGAAACACACTGCCTTTTTATCATTTAAGGGGCAATCATTCTTATTTTAAAGAAGTCTGCAGCACAATTAGAGTACTAGAATGAAAGAATGACTAGATTTTTGTCTTAAGGAATTTTGAGAATTGATCCAAAAGTGAAATCATACTTCTCCTGGATGCAAATATTTTTATTATATTTTCTCTTCTTATTAAAATCTATTATGTAATTGTTCAGGCAGGAACATGATATTCTTTCCCAGGTTTTATTACTCATGCTTCAGTCTGCCTACATAACTGCAGTCTACACCTATTTATGATTACTATGTGTCAGGCATTTCCTAACCATAATATAGAAATGAATACATTTAATCCTCATAATACCTATGTGTGTGTGTTCAGTTGCTCACTCATGTCTGACTCTTTGCAACCCCTTGGACTGTAGCCCACCAGGTTCCTCTGTCCATGGGATTGTCCTGGCAAGACTACTGGAGTGGGTTGCCATTTCCTCCTCCAGGGGATCTTTCTGACCCAGGGATTGAACCCATGTCTCCTGCATTGGCAGGTGAATTCTTTATCACTGAGCCACCTGGGAAGCCAGTAATGTATAAGATACTATTACTACCCCCATCTTACAGATAAGGAAGCAGACCCAGAGAAATAAGTGTAGACTTTTGATCTGACTGGTTTTCAAATTTCAACTCTAGTAGGAATGCTTCCCTCTAAGCCTTTATGGTTTAAATAAAATAATGTTATAGCAACCTCTTAGAATTATTGTGAGGAAAAAATGACACAGTGCTTGTAAACATTCTAGAACTATGCTTACATATAATGAGGTCTCAAGTGGCTACTATTTTTTTTCTTGTTTATATGATCAGATTGTTTCCATGTTTCTAAGTGAAAGTTGCTTTTTTTTTTTTTTTTATCTGTTGGCTAATATTTCTTCAATCCTGGATCTTCTGTGTTATATTTTCTTTTCCTGACATAGAAACGTTGGCTTAGGGCCAAGGAAGTCTATTAGCTTTGTTGGTCCAGGAAAAGGAGCGCTAATGAAAGGAGGATATGCTGGTGCAAACCAAAGCAGAATGGCTATGTCAAAAAACATGATGATTCTACCTGAAGCAAAACAAATGGAGAAAATGACTATTTCCTCCGCAAAGACAGTCACACAGGTAATATTCTTTAGAATTCCAAGTTTGTTTGAAAATGATGCTGGTAATAAATTGATTCAAATGTAAGAGGTAGAAAGTATGCTGTTTTTTTTTTTTTTTCCAAAATTCTTTTTAGGTTTTACACTTAGGTCTGTGATCCATTTTGACTTAATCTTTGTATATGGTACAAGGTATGGTCAGCTGTTGTTGCTGTTTTTGCATAGAGGTATTCAAGTTTTCTAGCACCATTTGCTCTGCACCACAGGGCATGTGGGATCTTAGCTCCCCAACCAGGGACTGAGCCCGTGCCCCCTGCATTGAAAGGCAGCGTCTTAACCACTGGATCACCAGGGAAGTATGCTGCTTTGAAATAATAACTTCTAATACAGTACAGGCATACCTCAGAGATATTATGGGTTCAGTTGGAATAATACAAATGTCACAATAAAGTGGGTCTTGTATAGCTTTTGGCTTCCCAGTGCATATAAAAATTATGTTTGTGTTATACTGTAGTCTAAATAGAGTGTGCAATAGAATTATGTCTAAAAATTCCAATATAGATAATTTAAAAAATCTTTAATGCTTGTTGGAGAAGACTCTTGAGAGTCCCTTGGACTGCAAGGAGATCCAATCAGTCCATCCTAAAGGAGATCAGTCCTGGGTGTTCATTGGAAGGACTGATGTTGAAGCTGAAACTCCAATACTTTGGCCACATGATGCGAAGAGCTGACTCATTTGAAAAGACCCTGATGCTGGGAAAGACTGAGAGCAGGAGAAGAAGGGGACGACAGAGGATGAGAAGGTTGGATGGCATCACCAGCTCAATGGACATGGGTTTGGGTGGACTCCGGGAGTTGGTGATGGACAAAGGAGGCCTGGTGTGCTGCGGTTCATGGGGTTGAAAAGAGTTGGACACAACTAAGCAACTGAACTGAACTGATGCCAACCATCCTCTCAGCCTTCAATGAATCATAATAACGTCAAAGAGCACTGGCCACAGATTACCATAACAAATACAATAATAATGAAAATATTTAAAATATTGTGAGAATTACCAAAATGTGACACAGAGACTCAAAATGAGCAGATGCTTTTGAAAAATGGTATCAGTAGTCTTGCTGGATGCAAGGTTGTCACAAGCCTTCAATTTACTTTACAAAAGCCGCAATATTGAAGTGCAATAAAGTGAAGTGCAATAAAATGAGGTATGCTGTGTTGTGCTAAATCACTTCAGTCGTGTCCAACTCTGTGACTCCATGGACTGTAGCCTGCCAGGCTCCTCTTCCATGGGATTCTTAAGGCAAGAATATTGGAGTGGGTTGCTCTGCCCTCTCCCAGGGGATCTTCCCAACCCAGGGGTCGAACTCCTATGGCTCCAATATTGTAGGTGAAGTCTTTACCACTGAAATGAGGTATACCTATATTGATATATTGATTTTGTTAGAGTCTTTACCATATAACTAACAAATCTTACAGTATAATATTGGCAGTTGGCTCCTATCATTGTTATTAGAGTGGAATAAAGAGAGTCTACTCATGACCTTAAGAATTAGTCAGCTCATGCTGCTATAGTAAAATACTGTAGTGCCGGGGTCCAGCCCCGGCTGATCCAGGGTATTCGAAGGGGAGACGGCTTAGGCGACTATTTAAATATTCATCAAAGATATAAAGAGTAATAGAATGAGGATAGCTCAGTAGGAAAATTCAGTGGAGAAAAGAGGCTGAGTAGCTTGGTTTACGCGGGAGACCAATAAAACTTCAAGACAAGAAGCTTGCACCACTTACGTAGGCCGCAGGCGTCCTTCTGTTCTCCCGAATGAGAGGAGACACTGAGGCCTCCCCGGTTGGATCTTAGAAGCCCAGGCATAATAAGTAAGCATGGCGGGTTCCGCGCTCCAGATGGAGACTCAGCCAGAGTGAGAGAGAGAGAGACATGGGGAGACCAGTCTTTTGAGGAACTGATCCCAATTCTTTATTTTCCAGAGTCTGTTTTTATACACTGAGATGTTATACAAAAGTCACGTGGGGACAGCAGTCCTGACTTTTATTAAAGTCAGGTGCTTCATACAAATGTATACAGAGGTCTTAGGGGTGTTACATCATCTTCTGGCCAGGGGGCCTGCTAACAAATTATGACCCTCTCCTTGTGACAGCGGTCAGTCAACCAGGACACTTATTTCTCCAGGGGTGATTATTCTTAAAACAGACGCCACCCAAATAAAGTTACATTCCTATAGGGTGAGGGTGTAGTGGGTTTTAGTTAAGGAAAGAATTTACTTAGCCTAAGGTCTAACGTGATTAATATCAAAGGTTAATACTTATTTCTTCTATATATTCATTAATGTGTGTAAGGGCAGGGGATGTGGAGACTTAGCAACAAACATTGGCTCAACAAATGAAAAACCCTTCACCAATACAATTTCTAATCAGCCCATTATACTTATACTAATAGTTTTCTAACTTTTCTAAGGAACCTGTTTTTAGAAGGTTTAAAGCATCTCGTGCCTCTCACGGTTGGGAGGCTGTGAGCGATCACATGTGGCCGGACAAGCCTGTCAGGCAGGCTAGAGAACCTTCAGAGGAGTTTGTAGGTTAAAACACTCTTGTCACGCCCAGAAGTTTTTATTAACTGGAGCTCTAAGTTAACTCCTTCTCTGAAAGAGGTGGTGGAGGACAGCCCCCCGTAAAGTCAGAGGTGTAGGTGAGAGCACAAAGTAGTAAAGTAGGCAGGCTCTGGTTATGGGGGTAGATGCTCGAGGAGTTCCAGGGGGACTCGTGAGGCTCGGTCCCGCCTTTGCGTATGTCGAGCCTCCTTCCTCATGACCTTTGCCATGGGCAGAGTACCTCACTCTGGCCCCCAACACTGTAGATTGGGTGGCTTATAAACTTATTTCTTATTGTTCTGGAGACTGGAAGTCTAAGATTATGGTGGCAAATGGTCGGGTACTGGTGATAACTTTCTTCCAGGTTGCAGACTACCAACTTTCTTTGTATCCTAACATGGTGGAAAGAGATTTAGCTAGCTCTCTAGTTTTTTTTTGTAAAGGCACTAATCTCATTTGTGAGGGTGCTACCTTCATGACCTAATTACCTTCGAAAGGTTCCACCTCCCAATACCATCACACTGGGATCAGAGTTCCAGCATATGAATCTGGTGGATACAAAAACATTCAGTCCATAATAATTATATACATATTACATATACATTATATATTACATACATGTTATATAGTATCAACAGCACTATGTAAAAGGTATAATGCATCATGACCAAGCGGAGATAATACATGCAAGGTTGTTCTAATATTCAAAAGTCAGTACTATTTGTCTTATCAGTAGACTGAAAAAAATGTGATTATCACAACAGATAAAAAGAATTTGAAAAATTCAATATCCATTAATGATAAAAAATTAATAAAAAACCATTTCAACTAACTTGAAAAAGAAAGAATTTCCTTAGAAGCATTCTGAAAAACCTACAGTTACTAGTAATCTAGTAACACATAAAAAGAATTTTATGCCTTGAGTGCATTAGTTTCATAAGACTGCCGTTAGATAATATCACAAACTGGATGGCTTAAACAATGTTCTAATCTGCCCTTCCTTAGAAACACTAGTCAGATTGGATTACCTCATTTTAATTATCTCTTTAATGGCCCTATCACTAAATTCAGTCACATTGAGAGGTCTGGGAGTTAGGACTTCAACATATGAATTTTTTGGTAGGGAGAGACAATTCAGCCCATAACAGTTACCAAGGGTTTATCCCAGGGATGCAAAGTACTTTAATATTTTAATATCAGTGTAATTTACTGTATCTCATATCAGTAGAATAAAAAGTGATGATCATCTCAATAGATTTAGAAAAAGCACTTTGCAAAATCCAACATCTTTTCATGATAAAAATGCTTAAAATAATAATAGAGGGGATTCAACTTGATAAGGGACATTTATGAAAAACCCACTAGCATCAACTTAGCAGGCAACTGGATGCTTTCCCTTTGATGTCAGGAACAAGACAAAATTTTCTTGCTGCTTCTATTCAGTTTTGTACTGGAGGGTCTAAAAATAGCAATTAGGCAGAAAAAAAAGGCAACCAGTTTGGAAAGGAAAAGGTAAATCTCTGTTTGCAGATGACATAATGTTATGTACATAAACTCCTAAGAAACCCACCAAAAAGTATTAAAACTAGGGAACTCCCTGGCAGTCTAATGGTTCAAACTTGGTCCTCTCACTGTGGTGGCCCAGGTTCAATCCCTGGTTAAGGAACTAGAATTCTATAAGCTGCAGCATGGCCAAACAAACAATTAAAATTAACCAATGAGTTCTGCTAGATGCAGGATACATGATCAATATACAAATAAATTATAGTTTTTACATTTGGAATAATTTTAAAATTAAGGAAACAATTTCACAGTCACATCCAAAACAGTAAAGTACTTACAAATAAATTTAATAATAGCAGTGACATCTTCAGCTCCAAAAACTGTAAAACATTACTGAATGAAATTAACAATGATCTGAATAAATGGGAGTGCGTCCAAAATTTATGAGTGGAAAAACTTACTATCGGTAAAATGGCGGTACTCCCCAATTTGATCTGTAGATTCAATACAATCCTTATTAGAAATCCCAGCAGACTTCTTTGTACAAATTGACAACTGATTCTATAATTCATATGGAATTTCAAGAAACCCAGAATAGATAAAATACTCCTGAAGAATAAGAATAAAGTAAGCAGATTCTCACTTCCCATTTTCAAAATTTACTACAAATCAACAGAAATCAAGATAGTGTGGTATTGATTGGCACAAGGATAGACATACAGATCAATGAATAGAATTGAGTCTAGAAATAAACCTGTTACATCAATGGTCAACTGATTTTTGATAAGGGTTTGATGACTGTTTTAAGAGGGTCTTCAATAAATAGTGTAGGGATGACTGGATAGCCACATTCAAAAGAATGAAGTTGGACCCTTACCTCATACCATATCAAAATTAATTCAATATGAATCAAAGACATATATATAAAGCTAAAACTAAAAAACTTAGAAGTGGTAAATCTTCATGGCCTTGGACTTTGAAAAGGATTCTCAGATATGACACCAAAAATGTGAACCACAAAAGAAAAAAAAAAAAGCAGATGATTGGACTTTACCAAAATTAAAAATATTTGTGTTTTGAAGAACATAATCAAGAAAGTAAAAAGTCAACCCACAGAACGGGAGAAAATATTTGCAAATGATCTATCTGTTAAGGGATTTGTATATGAAATATATAAAGAATTACAACTAAAAATAATAGACAAATAACCCAATTAAAAATTGGTCAAGGAATTTGAATACTCATTTCTCCAAAGAAATGAGTCAAATATATAAATGGTCAAAAAGCACATGGGAAGATGCATGACATTATTAGTCATCAGAGAAATGCAGATCAAAACCAGTGAGATCTTTATACTCATTAGGATGGCTAGAATCAAAAAGTCTGATGACAACTGTTGGCAAGGATATCAAGAAACCAGAACCCTACTGATAGGAATATAAAATAGTCCTGACACTTTGGAAAACGGTTTGGTAGTAACTCAGAAGTTTAATGGCACCCCACTCCAGTACTCTTGCCTGGAAAATACCATGGACGGAGGAGCCTGGTAGGCTGCAGTCCATGGGGTTGCTGAGGGTCGGACACGACTGAGCAACTTCACTTTGACTTTTCATTTTCATGCATTGGAGAAGGAAATGGCAACCCACTCCAGTGTTCTTGCCTGGAGAATCCCAGGGACGGGGGAGCCTGGCGGGCTGCCGTCTATGGGGTCGCACAGAATTGGACACGACTGAAATGACTCAGCAGCAGAAGTTTAAACATACTCTTACCAAATGACCTGGCACTTCTACCTCTAGATATATATACACCCAAGAGAAATTAAGATATATTTCAAACCCTGACTATTCATAATAGTCAGCAAGTGGAAACAACCCAAATATCCAACAGTGGGCAAATAACTAAGCAGAATGTGATATATTCATACAGTAGAACATTTTTCAACCACAAAAGGGAACGAACTACTGATGCATGCAGCATTGTGGGTGAATCTTGAAACCATTATACTAAATGAAACAAGCCAGTTACAAAATACCACACTCTTTGTGATTCCACTCGCATAAAAGTCCAGAATGGAGAAATCTGTAAAGACATGAAATACATTACTTGTTGCCTAAGACTGGGAGATTGGACTGAAAGACTGAAGGCAAAAGAATGGGGCGGCAGAGGATGAGATGATTAGATAGCATCACTGACTCAATGGACATGAATTTGAGTAAATTCTGGAAGATAGAAGAGGACAAAAGAGCCTGGCATGCTACAGTCCACAGTCTGAAGAGTCAGATATGACTTGTCCACTGAATAACAATAACAAGGACTGGGAGAGACAAGTGTTAGGGAGTCAGAATCAAAGGATACAGAGTTTCTTCTTGAGGTAGTTCTAAAGTTAACTGTGGTGATGGTTGCTCATATCTGTGAATACGCTAAAAACCACTGACATGTACACTTTCAAAGCTATTTAAAAAGATAATCCTTGCAGATTGTATGTAACTTTATGCCAATTTTAAATTTTGAAAGATTTGAAAATTGATATAAAATGGAAAAATTAACATTTTAAAAAGAGAAAAATAAAAATGAAAATTGGAAGCTTTTATTAAAGAAATGAGAAATTTAAAAATCTTTTGTCAAAGATAATTCCAGGCCCATATGGTTTCACTAGTGATACATGCCAAACACATAAGGACAAAAACAGAACAAGAAAAGTGGGTATACCGTAAAACATTTTATGAGGCTAGACTTATCCTGATATCAAAATCTGACTACAACAGTATGAGAAATAAACTTTACAAGTCAATCTCACTTGGAAACATAGATGGAGAAATCCTCAATAAAATATTAAAATTCAATAACAATAGAGACAAAACATTGTAAGAAAGTTGAGTTTATATCAAGGAATTAATATTGGTTTAACATTTAAAAATCCATCAGTGTAATTCACCACATTCATAGCTTAAAGGAAAAAAAGCGTACGATCATCTCAATACAGTATTTGATAAGATAAAAATTTTATTCTAGATTTAAAAGATTCTTCTGAAATGAAATCACAAGACATTTCCTTACTGTTATTTATAAAATCCTATAGCAATGATCATATTTAATGGTAAAGCATTTCTAAGAAGGAACCGTTTCTATCCAACATTCTTGGAAGTCTTAGGCATTTCAGTATGATAAGAAAAAGAAATGTAAAGTATAAGATATGGAAAAGGAAGAAACAGAACTTTGAATATTTGTAGATGACACAATTATCTACATATAAAATTTTAAATCACCTAGTAATTATCAAATTAGTAAGAGCTTAGCAAGATTATTGGATAACAAAAATAATCAAAAGCAAAAAATATATATTTGTATATACCAGCTGCACATATTTCAAAAATTACATATTTTTTAATGATGCCATTTATAATAGTACTAAAATGCATTAAATACTTGTGGATAAATTTAACAAAGATACATATAACCTATAAATTTTGCTGTGAGATATTAAGACCCAAACAATTGGAGAGAGAGCTGTTTATGCATAATAAGAGCCCATATTCTAAGTATATAAGTTTTACCCAAATTTTGATTTATAGGTTCTTTGCAATTTCAGTCAAAATCTCAAAAGTTGTTTTTTTTTATTTTATTTTTTCCAGGAACTTATCAAGGTAATACTAAAGTTTATATAAAACTGCTAAAGCATAGGCATAACCAAGATACTCTTTTTTTCACATACATAGATTTTAATGGTTTTAAAAAAAACAAATTTGTTACTTTAGAAAAATTAATGCAGTGCATTTTCAGCAATGTGATCACCACAGACTGATTGCTCAGTCCACACATAAGTAGTAGCCGCCTTCTATGGTGATAGGGCTTCTCTGCACTAATTCCCATCAGGCCGAAAAACATTAGGGTGGGTTAAGTAAAGACCGAATTGTTGCACAAAGGAACATTTACTCATCAGATCCCACTGATCTCTTCTGTGCCCGTTTCCTGGGCAACCTTCTTGGTGAAGCTTTATTGATCTGGTTCAGTTTCCTGAGGAATTCAGCTCATGTCAACGTCGTTTTGACTTGAGGTTCCCATCTCTATCTTCTGAATGGGCCTCTTGCGCTTTCTAGATTCCAGGAGCTGATGAAGGCCGACGACAACCAGCTGCCCGAGACCAGCCGGGAACATGTACATAAATATGGTTTCTCCATCTAACCCATCTTCTCTCTCGATAATTGTAACTGTTTGATTGAAGACAGCATCTTGGAAAACATTGCCGTTCAAATCCTTGTAGTTCAGGTTGATGACCAGACCGAAGGGCCGGCCGCCCATGGGCTCTGCGGGGATGAAGGAGTACTCAAAGGTTGCCTATCTCTGGGGCGGCACGACCGTGTTCAGAGGAAGAGCAGTGAAATTCTGAATATAAAACTAGTAATTCTGAGGGTAACGGAATGAGGCGTCGAGAGACTCGACGATAAAATCTTCTGTACCCTTGTTTGTAAAGCCTACCAGGAACTTCACAATGTTATTTGCTGGAAAATCTTCTCCTTTCACAAACAGGATGGTTGTATCTGCACTTGGTGAAGCTTCAGGTTCACCTGATACATCATCTTCCTCTTTATCTTCAGCCAAATCTGTCGGTTCATCTTCTTCCACCTCTGCTTCATCGTCTTCATCATCAATTATAGAATCTTCCACTGTTTCTTCATCTTCTGTAAGATCCTGAGCCACTGCCAATGAGCCTCCTGGGCCGCCTCGGAGCAGGAGGGTGGTGGGGAGCACCAGCAGAAGCAGCAGCAGGCGGTGGAGGGACCTCATGGTGCGGCCACTCCGGCATCCAGGGCCCGATCGCGAGAGCTCTCGGCCGCTCCGGTGCAAATCCAAGATACCCTTTTTAAAAGATTTCATTTATTTATTTTTATTTTTGGCTGCACTCTGTCTTCGTTGCTGTGCATGGGTTTTCTCTAGAGGCGGAGAGTGGGGACTACTCTCTAGTTGCGGTGTATGGGCTTATGGTGGCTTCTCTTGCGGCAGAGCACAGGCTCTAGGTGCATGAGCATTGGTAACTGCAGCATGTGGGCTCATTAGTTGCAGTTTGCTGGCTCTAGGGCACGCAAGCTTTAGTAGTTGTGGCACAAGGTCTCCTTAGTTGTGGCTTGATGGCTCTAGAGCGTGCAGGCTTCAGTACTTGTGGTATGCAGGCTCAGTAGTTGTGGCTCGTGGGCCCTAGAACACAGGCTCAGTTGCTCCTTGGCATGTGGAATCTTCCCGGACCAGGGATCCAACCTGTGTCCCCTGCATTGTCGGGTGGATTCTTATCCACTGTTCCACCAGGGAAGTCCCCAAGATACTCTTGAATAAGAACCATGTGAAAGGACTTACTCTCCTAGGTAACAAATTTTATAAAAAGTGTAACATTAACAAAGGTATAGACAAAAAGTCTACAAGTGACTCAAGCACATATAAACACTTGTTTTATAATAAATGTACACTAGAGAGTAATGGGAAAATATTAGGGTTTTAAAAAATTCTTGTTGAAACAATTGGGTATTCATACGGAATAAAAACATACTGGCTTCCTTTCTCATAGTATACACAAAACTCAATTCCAGGTGTATAATAGTTCTAAACATGAAAAGCAAAAATATTTTCATAATTTAAGGATTGGGAATGTTTTCCTGGATGAAAAATCTAAGATGTAAACCAAAAAGGAAAATGTGATAAATTCAACTGCACTAAGAAAAAGAACTTCTTTTTATTAAAAGATACTACAAAGAAAATGTAGCATATTAAAAAGCAGAGACATTACTTTGCCAACAAAGGTTTGTATAGTCAAAGCTATGGTTTTTCCAATAGTCATGTATGGATGTGAGAGTTGGACCATAAAGGAGGCTGAGCATCAAAGAATTGATGCTTTTGAACTGTGGTGTTGGAGAAGACTCTTAAGAGTCCCTCAGACTGCAAGGAGATCAAGCCAGCCCACCTTAGAGGAAATCAATCCTGAATATTCATTGAAAGGACTGATGCTGAAGCTGAAGCTCCAATCCTTTGGCCACCTGATGTGAAAAGGTGACTCATTAGAAAAGACCCTGATGTTGGGAAAGACTGAAGGCAGGAGGAGAAGGGGACAACAGAGGACGAGATGGTTTGATGGCATCACCGACTCAGTGGACATGAGTTTGAGCAAACTTTGGGAAATGGTGAAGGACGGGGAAGTCTGACGTGCTGCTGTCCATGCGGTCGCAAAAAGCTGGACATGACTGAGTGACTGAACAACAGCAACAAGGAAAATGAAGCCATAAAGTAAAAGATGACATTTTCAACGCATAAAACAGAAAAAATTCATAGGACGTTTTGTTGTAGTTCAGTCACTAAGTCATGTCTGAATCTTTGTGACTCTGTGGACTGCAGCACACCAGGCTCCCTTGTCCTTCACTGTCTCTCAGAGTTTGTTCATATTCATGTCCATTGAATGGGTGATGCTATCTAACCATCTTCCTCTGCCATCCCCTTCTCCTTTTGCCTTCAATCTTTCCCAGCATCAGGGTCTTTTCTAATGAGTCAGCTCTTCTCATCAGGTGGCCAAAGTATTGGAGCTTCAGCTTCAGTGTCAGTCCTTCCAATGAATATTCAGGGTTGGTTTCTTTTCAGGTTGACTGGTTTGATCTCCTTCCTGTCCAAGAGACTCTAAAGAGTTTTCTCCAACAGCAAAGTTCAAAGCATCAATTCTTCACTGCTCAGCTTTCTTTATGATACAACTCTCACATCCATACATGACTACTGGAAAAACCATAGCTTTGACTAGACGAATCTTTGTCGGCAGAGTAACGTCTCTGCTTTTAATATGCTGTCTAGGTTGATCATGGCTTTTCTTCCAAGGAGTAAGCGTCTTTCAATTTCATGGCTGCAGTCACCATCTGCAGTGATTTTGGAGCCCAAGAAAATAAAATTTGTCACCATTTGCATTGTTTCCCCATCTATTTGCCATGAAGTGATGGGACCAGATGCCATGATCTTAGTTTTTTGAATGTTGATCTTAGTGTTTTACACTAATGAGTGTTTTACACTGGAGTGGGGGCAATGGCACCCCACTCCAGTACTCTTGCCTGGAAAATCCCATGAATGGAGGAGCCTAGAAGGCTTCAGTCCATGGGGTCGCGAAGAGTTGGAAATGACTGAGCGACTTCACTTTCACTTTCCACTTTCATGCATTGGAAAAGGAAATGTCATCCCACTCCAGTGTTCTTGCCTGGAGAATCCCAGGGACAGGAAAGCCTGGTGGGCTGCCGTCTATGGGGTTGCACAGAATCGGACACAACTGAAGCAACTTAGCAGCAGCAGCAGCAGGTTTATCATAGCTTTCCTTCCAAGAAGCAACCGTCATTTGACTTCATGACTGCAGGACGTTTAATGAACTCTAATGTAAATTTTAAAGAGACAGAACTCAATAGAAAAGTGTGCAAAGGACATGTATGGGACATTTTCCTCCGAAAAAGGGAGTCAGAATGGGAATAGGCATATGACAAGAAGTTCAACTTTATGAAAAGTTCAAAATGAGATACCTGTATACCTATACCCATACTAGTTTAAATTTCTAAATCTGACAATGCTAGTTGTTGATGAGAATATAGAATAACAGCAACTGTCACAATGCTGGTAATCATGAACAGCTTACAGTCAACTTGGAAAAGAGTTTGGTGTTATCTAATCATGCTGCTAAGTCACTTCAGTCGTGTCCGACTCTGTGCAACCCCATAAACGGCAGCCCACCAGGCTCCGCCGTCCTTGGGATTCTCCAGGCAAGAACACTGGAGTGGGTTGCCATTTCCTTCTCCAATGTAGGAAAGTGAAAAGTGAAAGTGAAGTTGCTCAGTCGTGTCCGACTCTTCGAGACCCCATGGACTGCAGCCCACCAGGCTCCTCCGTCCATGGGATTTTCAATTCCACATCTATCTGTCCCTTACAGAAATGCATTCTGTGTATAACAATATGCTTTTACATAAATATTTATTGAAACAGTTTTCATGATGGCCAAAAACTGGAAACAATTCCGTGTCAATTAAAAGTAAAATGGATAAATAAAATATGATATGCTAATCCAACAGACACAACCAATCACCAATAAATTATTGGTGATTATAAACAATTATACATGCAACAATATGGAGAGATAAATAAAAATGAGCTGCTGAACAGAAGACGTCAGATAATTCAGTCATAATATATGACTATTATAAATTTTAAAAACTAAATTGCCTTGCCAAACTAGGTAAATACTAAGTGCTAACCAAAATCTGTAGCAACCAGAATTCTCTCATACTTTGTTGGTGGGAACCACTTGGGAGGAAAACCTTTTAGCAGTATCTACTATATGTGAACATAAAATAATTCCCTACCCAGGGATCTCCCTCAGGCATACACCCAACATAAATTCATACAGTATAGTCAGCAAAACATGCACATCCATCTTAATAGTGGCGTCATTTGTACTAGCCAAAAATTGGGGAACTACTGAAAATCTGTGAACAATAAATAAATTGTGATATATTGACACAATGGAATATTGCACAACAGTGAAAATTAACCATCTGCAACTCTACTTAACCATATGAATGGCTCTCACAAATGTGGATATAATTTTGAACAAAAGAAACCAGATACCAAGGGTACACGCTTCCTGATTTCATCAAAATAAAGTTTACAAACAGGCCAAACTAATCCATGGAGTCAAAATAATCATTACCTTTGGTGTAGGAGATGGAGACTCAGGGAAGGAACTTCTAACATGCTGGTAATTTTCTAAGTCTGAATGGTAGGTACCTGGGTGTCTTCTGTTTATGAAAATATATTAAGCTATCATTTATGTGTATAAGTCTATGTATATATTACTTCAATATAAGTTTTTAAAAGTAAATGCTGTTATTTAGGAATGCATACTTAAAAAAACTATTAAAAAAAGAAAGAAAATAACTGCCAAAATCAAGTTAATTATATTCACTTGGGAGGGAGGGAGAGGCAGTAACACAGAAGGAGCAAAAACCAGCGGAGCTGTTTTTGTCTAGAAGGAGCAAAGTCTCCTAGAGGTTCTTTTAAGTGTTCTAATTTTTTACTTTAGTTGCAATTATAACAATGTTTGCTTTGTATTATTTAACTATATTGTTATGTTTTAATTACATTTCTGTATGTGTTAAATTTCATAATTGAAAATTAGCCCAAAACATATAAGCCAAAAATGTGTAGTAACTTGGGTAATGTATATTAATAAAGTGTTAAATGAAAAATTGTGGGTTTTTTAAAGATTATATATAAATATACCAAAATATTAACAATCAGAATTATCTTTCTACATTTTTTAATTTTCTCAAAATTAATATGTATTACTTGTATATAGATAAAACATGAATGAGATTTTTTTAAGTTGTATTACCTCAGTTTAGAAGTTTTTTAAACATAAAATCTTTTATCATTCAATTTTTCATGTTTGTCCTATCCTACACACTTTATCTTTTTCTCTACCATTTTTATCCCTAGTTTTAGAATTTGTTATACAGAAACCGCATCTTTTTTACTTATTTTATTTTAAATCACTATTTTCTACAGGTGACTGATATACATGGAGTTGATGTTACTCCCAAACCTCTTTACCGTCCAGATCCATATTCCGGTACAGGAAAGCCAAATAAACTATTGACTTCACAAGACGGATCACATACGTCAGACTTCATAGCTTCCTATAGCCTTTATCAAAATACAATAAATCCTAGTATGTTAGGGCAGTTTACAAGGTAGAGTATACTATTTTATGCTTCTTTGTGTTTATATCTTACTACATATTTCCATTTAAGTTGCACTTGTGGAAGTTAGATGTCAGTTGTCCTGTCTGCCAGCTCTGCTCTCTCATCCTAGTGTGCCACCGCTCGTGTTCGTCGTGTGTTTTAACGAGATGCGGGGCTTACGTCTATACTCCTACCAACACCTACCAACTCCTACCAATATATATATTCTATATATATTTGTGAAAACATATATAGATTTTACTCAAGATTTCCTGAGGAACCAAAAAGATGGGACCTAGCATTACAGACATATTTCTTTAGTTTTCTTCAGTTTCTTTTATGCTGCAATTAGGGGCTTCCCTTTTTTTCCTCCCTATTCTTCCATATAAATCCTTATTCTCCTACGCTTTGATTTCTGTCTTGTTTTAGAACTTTTTTTTGGTAAATCATCTGTTTTGCTTTTACATATGCAGATACTTACATAATTGAAAATTTTTAGAGCTTCCAATAGAGAAGTTCAATCTTTGTGATAATAAAACAGTATTCCTAAAACAATCTAAAAGATCATGGGGAAGTACTTTAGTGTGTAACTTTCAATCTGACAAATTAAAAGTTCTAGATGTTAACTAAGCACGAAATTTTAGGAGAAAATATGCTGTCTAGAATCTACCTCCAAATTGCCATACAGATACCATGGGAGTTCTGTGCAAAATAAAGCATGTTCCAATAAACTGAGCCCAACCTTTTGGAGTCCAGTTGAAACTATAAATAGAAAGGAAAAAGTATGTAATATCATGGAGTAATGTTAAGTTCCTATGTTTAAAGGAAATTATTTTTGGACTCTTCAATGTATTGATTTCCCACCAAATATATAAACTTTATTTTAAATTAAATCTTGAGAAGACATTTATCAAATTGAATAAAAGTGCATTTAAGATGGGATTTGAATAATGAGCAGAAACCTGGTGAAGATTAAAGGCAGAGTATTCCAGGCTGAGGCCCTGAGGTAAGAGAGCTCCATAAGGTTGAGGAACTTTAAAAAAAAGAAGAATTGTGATATGATGATGAGATGGAGAATCTCGGTAGATAGGCTGTATTTTAGATTTTTATCCTAAACATACTGTTGGGAATACATTGAAAGACTTTAGACAAAAGGACTAAGACTTTTACTTAAAGAACACTAATCATCAACTTAATTTTTAAAGAATTATTTTTATCACTTTTGCTTATATGATTACAGTGTATTTGATTTCTGTGTATCTGATAGTTTTCATTTATACATTTAATTGCCTATAAGGACATATGAATAAATAAATAATGTTGTTTTTCATTGCTAAAGGTCAGTTTTAGGAAGCAGCACAGTTTCTAAGTCAAGTGTATCCACTAGTGAATCAATGGCAGAAGACCTAGAAGAACCGTCCTTTAAACGGGAAAGATTGTCTAGTTTTACAGGTAATGAGAATCCAGTCTTTTATTTAAGTAACACTTCATTATTTCTTTGTAAATGTGCTCATTATTTTTTGGGTGTTTGAGACAGAAGAACTATGGTAATCACTCCGAAATGCTGGCTTGTGCCACAGCTACATGAGAATTATCAGGGTAATGTTTATATAGTTTGTAAAATTCTCAAGTGACTCCCTTGCACCAACAGCCTCAGTAATCACAAACCCTGTTTAAAAAGGCTCAGCTTCTAACTCAGGAGACAAATAATTCTGATATACTGTGATCGATTCCATAGTGAGACATAATGTGATGGAAACACTTAGAAAAGATTACTATGAGGTGGAAAGTAAAAAGCAGGAGAACATTCATAAAGAACATTATTGACTTTTGAATTGGGTTTTTAAAGATAATTAGTAATTTGTCAGGAGAACAAATTGGAGAGACTCAGTCCAGGTAGAAGATAAAAACATGAGATAATACGAAGGATTATGTGAGTGAAGATCAAAGAGGAAATAGTGGTTGACTAAAGCACTGGAAGAAGTGGCTATTTCCTTGAGGAACATTTGCGCTGGAGTGTGGTATGGATGTCTTTTCCTCTGAGTTGACAATGAAGGATTAGTTAAACTATTTATAGGAAAAGTGCTTAATGAACTCTTTGTTCTGGTGTTAGACTATGTAACAGAATGCTTCTGACAAGTAACAGAATACCCAACTACTATTAGCTTAAATGAAGACAGTTTTTCCACATTAAAGGAAGTTAAAGGTAGATATACATGGAGTTGCTATTCCTTCCAGACCTTCAACAGTATGTGAATTGAGAACTTTCAGATGTTTAAGTTGGATTTAGAAAAGGCAGAGGAGCCAAAAATCAAATTGCCAATATCCATTGGATTATCAAATGAGCAAAAGAGTTCCCGAAAAACATCTACTTCTGCTTTATTGACTCCGCCAAAGACTTTGACTGTGTGGGTCACTACAAACTGTGAAAAATTCTTCAAGAGATGGGAATACCAGACCACATGACCTGCCTGTTGAGAAATCTGTACCCAGGTCAAGAAGCAACAGTTAGAACCAGACATGGAACAATGGACGGTTTCAAATTGGGAAAGGAGTATGTCAAGGCTGTATATTATCACCCTGCTTATTTAACTTATATACAGAGTACATCGTGTGAAATGCTGGGTGGGATGAAGCACAAGGTGGAATCAAGATGACCGGGAGAAATATCAATAACCTCAGATATGCATATGACACCATCCTTATGGCAGAAAGGGAAGAGGAACTGAAGAGCCTCTTGATGAAAGTGAAAGAGGAAATTGAGAAAGCTGGCTTAAAACTCAACATTCAAAAAATGAAGATCATGGCATCTGGTCCCATCACTTCATGACAAACAGATGGGGAAACAATGGAAACAGTGACAGGCTTTATTTGGGGAGCTCAAAAATCACTGCAGATGGTAATTGCAGCCATGAAATTAAAAGACGCTTACTCCTTGGAAGAAAAACTATGGCCAACCTAGATAGCATATTAAAAAGCAGAGACATTGCTTTGTCAACAAAGGTCCATATAGTCAAAGCTATGGTTTTTCCAGTAGTCATGTATGGGTATGAGAATTGGACCATAAAGAAAGCTGAGCACCAAAGAATTGATGCTTTTGAACTATGGTGTTGGAAAAGACTCTTGAGAGTCCCTAGGACTGACTGAAGGAGATCAAACCAGTAAATCCTAAAGGAAATCAGTCCTGAATATTCATTAGAAGGACTGATGCTGAAACTGAAGCTCTGATACTTTGGCCACCTATGAGAAGAACTGACTCATTAGAAAAGACCGTGATGCTGGGAAAGATTGAAGGCAGGAGGAGAAGGGGATGACAGAGGATGAGATGGTTGGATAGCATCACTGACTCAATGGACATGAGTTTGAGCAAGCTTTGGGAGTTGGTGATGGCCAGGGAAGCCTGGTGTGCTGCAGTCCATGGGGTCTCGAAGAGTCGGATATGACTGAGCAACTGAACTGAACTGAACTAAAAGGTAGATAGCTTTTGGCTTTGTGTTTGTGGCATAGTTATATCAGAATCAGAACTGGCAGCTCTGCTATCCTTTTTTCCATCCGTTTCTCGTTTCTTGCCACAGGACCTCATAATACCTGTCCCAACTCTGGGCACCAGTTCCATCTCCCTCATTTATCAGGAGAGTAAACGTTTCCCAGAAGCTTTCCTTTTTCCTGTGTATTTCTGCTTTTATCTCACTGGCCAGAACTGTGTCACACTGCAACCACCAGCTTCAAGAGAGGCTGGAAAAACCAAATACTTGATTTTTCAGGCAGTATTAATGGAAAGAGGCCTCAGAAGAGAGAAAGGCTTAGCAGTGAAAATTAAGACATTAGGAATGTCTGTTGTAGGAAGAAGCCCATCCTCTCAGGATGGAAGAAAGAGAATTAAATTATTGTCATAACCTCCCCAGCAGTCTCTACATATATTCTTGCCACCTTCCAATTTTTTCCAAACTACATGCAGAGTTGAAACCACACTCCTTGGTTGCGACTCAAACTAAGCCACACCTTATATTGGGGCTTGAACCTACAATTCCCTAACTTGAGAGGGAACTCAAATCCACTGTCTTTTAATTGATACTGCTCACCTTGTGCCAGGACTTAATGAAGCTCAGATTCTTTTGTCTCCTTGCAGAAAGAATTCAATGTGAGGCAAAGATAGACAAGAGTGGATTTATATAAGCACAGGATTCCTGTGAGAACTACAAGCAGGCCAACAAGGGAACACAGCCCTGAGAACAAAAAGGGCTTTTGTTTTTTTAGAGTTAAAGAATAAGTGGGCAGGAGAGAAGATCATCTTCTTCCTCATTTTTGGGTAGACAGCATGGCTTGCATCATTAGTTCTTCCTTTGACCCTATATGTTCTAATGGGGACTGTCATGACACTATTTAAATCAGATCTATATTATTAGAAGTATGATGACATATGGTGGCTCAGTCAGTAAAGAATCCACCTGCAGTGCAGGAGACCTGGGTTCAATTCCTGGGTTAGGAAGTTCCCCTAGAGAAGGAAATGGCAACCCACTGTAGTATTCTTCCCTGGGAAATCCCATGGACAGAGGAGCCTGGTGGGCTTCAGTCCATGGTGTCACAAGAGTTAGACACAACTTAGTGACTACACCACCACCACATAGTAATTCATCTCAGGTTTTGGTATAATGTCCCCTTTCACCTACTTTCTTTCCCTTTTCACCTGTGTTTCTGTCTTGACTACATGCAGAAATGCTACTTTTCAAGAACCATTAACTCCCTGACTTCATGTATTAATAACAAGATTCAGACCCTATATATATTTTGTCTTGCGTTTTAACAATCAGAGTTTGTGGCTTGAGTGTGCCTGGTGCTTAGATGCACCTGGTCTTTCTTCAAGGTAGTGTGGATTTTTGCTAGATTAGTAGATTCTTTTCTTGAGTGGTCAGTAGTTTATAACAGTCTCCCCAAACTCCCTTAAAATTCCCTTTCTGTCTTTAATCCTTTAGAGGGATTTCTAAACCATTTAGTTATCCTACTCTATCCCTATTACAATGATATTTTTAGCAATCTAACTTCATTCTCACTGCTTAAAACCCTTCCATGAATTTTCATTGCTCTTAAGAAAAAGACAATAATCTTTATGTAACAATTTGCCTTGAGGCCTACCTCTAAGAACTTCCCAGATGGTGCTAGTGGTAAAGAACCCACCTGCCGAGGTAAGAGACTTAAGAGATACAGGTTCGATCCCTGGATTGGGAAAATCCCCTGGAGGAGGGCATGTCAATCCACTCCAGTATTCTTGCCTGGAGAATCCCAGCACAGCTACTACCTCTACTTGTTTCTAACAAAAACAATCAAAAGTATCAAAACTTCACCTCCAGAGGTGTTGAAGAATAGTATCGATGCTTATATCATCTTGGTTTGCTGGCTAATTCTAACTACAAAATCAAGCCTCTGTAAGTGAGGCAAAACCAAACTGGTTTTTCCAGTAGTCATGTATGGGTGTGAGAGTTGGACTATAAAGAAAGCTGAGTGCCGAAGAATTTATACTTTTGAACTATGGTGTTGGAAAAGACTCTTGAGAGTCCCTTGGACTGCAAGGCAATCCAACCAGTCCCTCCTAAAGGAGATCAGGCATGGGTGTTCATTGGAAGAACTGATGTTGAAGCTGAAACTCCAGTACTTTGGCCACCTGATACGATGAGCTGACTTATTTGCAAAGACCCTGATGTTGGGAAAGATTGAAGGCAGGAGGAGAAAGGGACGACAGAGGATGAGATAGTTGGATGGTATCACCCACTCAATGGACATGGGTTTGGGTGAACTCTGGGAGTTGGTGATTGACAGGGAGGCCTAGCGTGCTGTAGTCCATGGGGCCGCAAAGAGTCAGACACGACTGAGCGACTGAACTGAACTGAACTGATGACCTGGCAACTCATTTAGATTCACATTTCTAAATCTTGAATGCACAGTAACATAATCTATATACCTTTAAAAATTTCCCACACTCATGTCTTACTCTAGGCCAACAATATAGGAATATCTGGCAGAGGGGGTTAGGCATAAGAAGTGGTGTGCTGATAAGTATAAAACTAACCTACTCTGAAGTAGAGAAAGTCCTGATTTGTAGTATTTGCCAATTTCTGTGGTATAAATATTTTCACCCCCAACAAATTCAAGCTATCAACATGAAATTTCTGAGTGGGAAGCTTACAAGACATGCTTAGTGAAACATTGTTATTCAGTATTTTTACAATACAGATGCAATAAATATAAATAGCTTCAAGAGTCTAGAGAATAATAAAATTTAATAACATAGGAAGTGGTCATTTTTGAGTGGTTATTATCTTTGTTTTTAATATGTATTTAGTTGTAAGTTTATATAATTTAATTTTGAATAATGACTATTTAATGATTAGCTTACAAAATTCCTGATAATTTAATAATTGCCCCTTGCAAGCTGGTTCAGTCCTGCTATAACACACTTTTGGGTATATTTAAAAATTTCCCACATGCTTCTAATATATAACACTTTTATAAATTAGTATTAAAAATACTGATGACCTAGATCACATGTCCAGAATTCTGATTTAATTATCATAGAATGAATCCTGAACATCAAAGAAATAGTCCATGTGAAAAGAAATGTGCAGTGGATTTTTTAGGATGGTGAAACTATTCTGTGTGATTCCATAGTAGTGGACACATGACATTATACTTTTATCAAAATCCATAGACTCTTACAGCACAAAGAGTCAACCTTAATATACTACATTGAAAAAAAACAAATTCAAGAGATCAGAGCACCCAGAATGAAATACAAACTGTGACATAAGAATCTAACTGCTTTAGAAATATATGACTACTTCACTGAGAGACTGGGATGTCAGGGGAGGTATAGCTCTAAGTAACATTGAAATTGAATGGAGATTAGAAGATTAAAAGCATGGAGGTACACATAGCCTCCATACTCTTATTGGATAGAGTCATTTTCCACTGGAGTGTGAGTTAACAATCTGAAGCATTGTACATATATAAGGAAATGGCAACCAACTCCAGTGTTCTTGCCTGGAGAATCCTAGGAACAGGGGAGCCTAGTGAGCTGCCATCTCTGGGGTCTCACAGAGTCAGACATGACTGAAGTGACTTAGCAGCAGCAGCAGCACTAATATTAAACATGTAAATAAGTGGGAGGCAGATAGTATGCACTAGATTTTTTCACTGTCATTGGGGTTGGAGATTGCAGGCAAACAAAGGGAGAAGGTTAGAATTATCCATATGATACTGAGTGAGAGTCAGAAAGAGTAAACTAGTGTTTAGCTTAATGTATATGTAGATTATATGTGTGTGGTTGGGGGGGGTTTACTATAGACAAATATTTCTTAAGCCCTCTCTGCTAAGAAAGCCTAGAAGAAATGACACCCCTATAGCAACAAGCATACCCAGTGCCCAGATCTTGGTTTCTGATACTGTTCTCCAATAAAAGGAACCAGGGGTCTTTAGAGAAATGACTGCTTCTAGACTGGAACAGAGAATATATAAGGTAAATCAGAAAGTAAACAAGTATTAGAAACTCCAATACTTTGGCCACCTGATGCGAAGAGCTGACTCATTTGAAAAGACCCTGATGCTGGGAAAGATTGAGGGCAGGAGAAGGGGACGACAGAGGATGAGATTGTTGGATGGCATCACTGGCTCAATGGACATGGATTTGGGTGGACTCCGGGAGTTGGTGATGGACAGGGAGGCCTGGCATGCTGCGGTTCAGGGGGTCACAAAGAGACACAACTGAGTGACTGAACTGAAATAAGTGTTAAAGAGAAAAAACCACATTAAACAAACAAAAAATCTGAGATATGTGAAAAGGACATAGCAGCCAACATCTTGCGATGGTAATAGGAGGAATAATTTCAAGAACAAAATATGTTATGTAATAGTGGATTACAACCCAAAGTATAAAGTAAATATCCATGAGTCCATAGTGATTCAAGTGAATGACTGATTAAATTAATGATTGAGAACAAATGTATACAAAAGAATTCCGAATGATTTATATAGATATTTCTCCTTCAAGAAGGTGGAGCTTAACTGTCTCATTTAAATGTGGGCTTTGCATATCAACTTCCTTCTAAGAAGTACAGGATATAGAAGGGGAGGGAAAGAGTAACTTTAATGCAGAGAAAGCTGACAAAGTCTACCTCAGGTCAAGGTGAACATCATCAGTAGTAAGTCATGTTGATAACATGTACCCTTGATACGATATGATAAGAATGACACTTTACCTCTGTAGTCTGCCTCCTAGAAATCCATAACCTGTCTAATATCAGACAAACTGAACTGATGGACATTCTACAGAATACATGACCGGTATTCCTCAAAACTCAAGGTCATCAAAACAAGGGAAGTTTGAGAAATTGTCACTGTGTAGGGAAACTTAAGAAGACACAATCAATAGACATAATATATCCTACATGTATATACATGTACATAATATATCCTACAATATATCCTGTAAAAGGAAAAGGACATTGGTTAAAATTAAGGAAATTGGGATAGAGTATTCACTTTTGTTAATAATGAAGCATCAGATTGGGTTTATTAGTTGTGATAAAGGTACCAAAGTAATGTTAACAATAGGAAACACTGGGTACAGGGTATACAGTAACTCTTTGTAATATTCTTGTGGATTTCTGTATATATAAAACTATTCTAAAGTTAATATTTATTAAATGTCAAAAAAATGTCTAAGGGTGAGTCACAGCAGTCTTTAATCAGTTCTCCAGATGATTCTGTTGCATGCTGAAGTTTGAGAACCATTGTTTTTACTGTACAACCAAAAGGAGGCTTATGGTTACAAAAGCTTATGATTTTAATGGCAAGGTAGGAGCCAAAACATCGTCTTACCTATAGATTGTGGGTGGTCTCACAGAACAATTGAATAATAATAGCTATCTTTTACGTGAACTCATAAAGTGTCTTGATACGTATGTAATTTGTGAGGAAGGGTGAGAATAAGATGCTTGTGTGACTGAATTGCACTGCAATTTTATCACACCAATTCTAGCTTATGCAGAGGCCAAGGAAGACTTCATAGATGATTAGCTACTGGAGTCTTTGAAGGTAGCCAAGTAATGACATCCCTTTCCCCCTATGCAGTTCTGAATTAATTGAAAAATGTAATAAATGTAGATATGGTATATTAGAGCCAGAATATCACATTATGAATAAAGGCCTGCTGTTAAACTCTCAAATTTGACAGACTTACCCACCCATTCAATAAAACATCAGACCATCTCAGGCCTACCGCAACCCTCTCAATGGGAATCATGAGTAAAGGTGTGGAGAAGAGCCGAGATTGTCATTCTAGAGCTTCTTCCTTCTGTAAGAATCGTCAGGAGTGGAACTATGTTCCCTCCATCATTAGCAGTAAATAAGAACAGGCAAGGCAGATTGATATATTGTGATGTGTTTCTAGGTGGAGAGTGATATGTAGTTAAATCTGGTTTAAAGTCCATTTAGGGTTAGGGTGTCTGGTCAATGAATAGACAAATTCTATAGGTATATAGTGGAGTTTGAAGCAGTTTCTCAATATATAACATATTCAACCAACATTCACACAAAGGTTGCTAGAGAGATCCAGACAAAAATTCTTTCTGCCATCCTAGGGTTTTGTCTATAAGTGGTAGATCCTCTGCCACTAAGTAAAAGAAATCTACGACTTTCCTCAATCATGGTAGGTAACTAAGGTGTTACTCTATTGGTTCCATTTACTGTAAGATCATTCATTTTTATAATTAGCATATCTGTGTCATAATGGTACTTTGAGGAGGTTGTTGCTAAGTCATGTCCGACTCTTTGTGACCCCATGGACTGTTTGTAACACACCAGGTTCCTTTGTCCTCCATTATCTCCCAAAGTTTGCTCAAATTCATGTCCATTAAGTTGTTGATGTTATCTAACTAACTTATCCTCTGTCACTCCCTTCTTTTGCCTTCAATCTTTCCCAGCATCAGGGTCTTTTCCAACGAGTCGCCTCTTCGCAACAGATGGCCATAGTATTGAAACTTCAGCTTTACCTTCTGTCCTTCCAATGAATGTTCAAGGTTAATTTCCTTTGGGATAGACTGGTTTAAATATCTTTTCAGTCCAAGGTACTCTCTAGAGTCTTCTCCAGCACCACAATTCGAAAGCATCAATTCTTCGGTGCTCAGCCTTCTTTATGGTCCAACTCTCACATCCGTACATGACTACTGGAAAAACCATAGTTTTGACTATATGGACCTCTGTTGGCAAAGTGATGTCTCTGCTTTTTTAATATGCTGTCTAGTTTTGTCGTAGCTACTTTGAGGTATATGTAACTAAATATTGGATGAAGACCTGGTGGTCTTAAAGAAAGGAAGTTTAGAGAAGAGCTCAAAACTGCCTGTGTGACTTTAAACTTATCACTTAGCCTGTCTCTCATTTTCTTCATTGATCAAACTAACAGTTTGGACTAGATATATCTCCAGTTGTGTCCATGTGGATACTTTATTTACTTTTTCACTTATCCTATATCTGCTATGTAGGTAGATTTACTATATAAATCATTTCTCCCTCATTTTAAATTTATTGCATAAATAATAAAAATTAAAAAACATTTTTAAAAAGAATTATCCAATACTGTAAAGGATTGGTAATTTAAAATTTTGTTTCCTCAGCTTCTCCATGGGCACTAGTATTTTAATTGTTACAATCATACTGTGGATTTTGTCATGGACTATTTAGTCACTTAACATTTTATCACAAACATTTTCATAATTTTAATATCATATTTAATTACTACTTAATATTCATAGATGAGTATACTCTAATTTATTTATCAGTTCCAAATGTTGGTGATTGATTTGTGGAATTAGTAGCTTGTATTTTTTTTTTAAGCTATGAAAAAGGTGTTTTTCTCATACTCTGGGCCTTCTTAAGGAGACTAAGCCTTAATCTCTGGAAAGTTTATCCCCTTTGCCTATTCAAGCTTTACCCATGTCAGAATCTCATGGATCCCTGCTTCTCACCCTGATTTTTAACATAAAACATTGAATTCTGACTTATATATCCTTGTCATGGCTCCTTTATTACCCACACAACCAAGTCCAGACTCCCAGCCCTGAAACTCTGTCCTCAGTGAAATTTTTTAAGAACCTTGGACTTCTGACTAAACTACAGACTTGGGATTAACTCTTTTCAATGTATTTTTTGTGTGGATATTAAGTCTGTTTTTCTCCTGTATTTAACCACAACTTTCATTGGAGAATCTTTTGAGCTCTTGGTGAAGATGATTAGAGGTGGGCTATCATCTAAATCAAAAGTCAACAGATTAGAAGGACAAGAAGATATAGACAAGATATTAGATATAGACAAGAAATTAGCTTCAGGACTCGGAGAAGGGTTGCATATTATTTGGGAAATACACTTGTCCATATTCCTTTTGAGTTGTATCAACAGTCATTTACCTTAATCTCCCTGTTAATATTATGGGATAGATGTAATGGGATGCCCTTGTAGTCATGACTATACACTTGATATTGGAGTAAGCTTGATGTATCAGCAGCAGAGACGGTTTATGAGCCATAGGATCCAGTTTGGCTTCAGAAAGTTTAAATAGACTACATCTCACAACATGACGTATTCTTTGAGCATATAAAGCCACCTGCAATGTATGACTCATCATGACATTTTGATGAAGTGATGATTAAAATTAGCAGTTAATAGATTATTTTCATTAAGTTATATATTTTAGATTTACGAGTTATGAGGACAGCACCTGGAAAAATTATAACAAAAGAAGACCTGGAGAAGACTGTAGAGATAATTCTCACAGAGACAGAAACAATGAACTTTTTAAATCTACCAACAGTTATGTTTTCTGTAGAATCTGAAGAAGCTGAGAAAGTAAGGTATGTGTGGTTTAATCATTTACATTGCTTTTGTAATTTAAATGCTAAATCAGAGGGCTCTATCTTTGTTTCTGTCTTTGAGGATTTCTGGATAAACACTGGTGGTATATGTGCCTTGTGAAACTGCATCCTATAAAGTGATATGTGTACCCCATGAAATTACATGTAAAGTATATATGTTGTATGTTCTTCCTAGAGGAGTAACTCATAGCTGTACCATATTCTTTAAAAATAGGTGAGCTACTAAGTTAAATAACAAAAGAAATAAAGGAAGCTTCTAAGTCTCAGTATAGGTTTTAATGATTTTTTTCTTTTATACATATATGAATTATTTTCAATTTAAAAAGAAATGACTGCCAGTTTTATATTCAAAACAACTTAAACTTAAGAAGGGAAAATGTGTTATGGGGATATGATGGAATTTACTATTGAGAGCAGATTTTCCATTTCTCTTTATTAATGAATATAAATGGATTTCTGACTCATGTATTTTGAAGTTCTGCTGTTAGGTACATATACATAAAGGATTGTTACATCTTTTTGTAGACTTGACCCCTTTATCATTATATAATACCCCTCTTTATCTCAAATAATTTTCTTTGCTCCAAAGCGTGCTCTGACTAAATTAATATGGCTGCTGCTGCTGCTGCTAAGTCACTTCAGTCGTGTCCGACTCTGTGCGACCCCACAGACGGCAGCCCACCAGGCTCCCCCGTCCCTGGGATTCTCCAGGCAAGAACACTGGAGTGGGTTGCCATTTCCTTCTCCAATGCATGAAAGTGAAAAGTGAAAGTGAAGTCGCTCAGTCGTGTCTGACTCTAGCGACCTCATGGACCGCAGCCTACCAGGGTCCTCCATCCATGGGATTTTCCAGGCAAGAGTACTGAAGTGGGGTGCCATTGCCTTCTCCGAATATAGCTACATAAATAGATTATTTAGTATTTATATAGTTATTCAGATTATTTGCCTTCAAGTATAATTTGAATATGATTCATAGTACTAAAAAATTCATCACTAGCATAATTAAGGTATTATTTTTACCCAAATATAAAATATTGTAAAATTGTTTGGACTATAAAATATAATACAATTAGATCTTGAATAACATACTTTTTTAAAGTACATGAGACATAAGGGAAAAGTCCTAGGACCAGAAAAAGGAAAAGAATAACAATGGGATAGATAAGTGATTTAAAATCAGGGAGAGATGCTAGAGGAAAATGATAATATTAGCACATGGATCTAGAGCCCACTGGCAAGTCTTGGACCCCCCTCCCAAATTGAGAGAATCAAAAGAGAGGCTTTTATATTAAACCAAGACCCTTAGGGCTGCAGCTAGAGAAAGCCCACACACAACAATGAAGACCTAGCACAGTCAAAAATAACGAAAAATATTAGAAGAAAAATAAGATAGAGTTAAAACATCATTAACCCTAAGAAACTATCAAAATGATGACTGATAATTGCAAAAACATTTTAAAAGAATTTTAAAATAAAGTTTAGTTTATATAGTTGTTAGAATTAAAAAGTAAACAAAGCTTTAATCTTTGTTATTAAAAAGTAAGCATTTAAAATTTAAACGAGACATAATTGAATAGATATGTAATAAATCAAAACTTAGATCTAAGTTATACAAAATCTTGGAGAGAAAAATGATATCTAAAGCATCAGAGAGAAATTAAACAGATATTGATAATAGGCTAAAGGTCTAACGTACACCTAATCATTTCCAAAAGGGCAGAATGCAAAGAATGGAAGAGAGCTGCTATTCAAAGACAGTAAGGATTTCCCCAAACTGTTGAAAAACACCATTCCACAGAAATAGGAATAAAAAAAAAAAAAAAGAAATCCACACACACCAATGGATACATTATACTCCAAAATACCAAATATTAAAAGAAGAATTTTTTTTTTTTGCTACCTTGGGTCTTTGCTGCAGCACTTGGGCTCTTTGTTGTGGCACGTGGGCTTCTCTTGTGGCACAGGAGCTCTAGAGTACATGGACTCAGTAGTTGCACTGTGCAGGCTTCACCAATTACAGCATACAGATGCTGTAGTAGTGCTCTATTGGCTTCATTGTCCTGTAGCATGTGGGATCTTATTTCCCTGACCAGAGACTGAACAATGTCCAATGCATTGGAAAGTGGATTCTTAGCTACTGAACCACTAAGATACTCCCTAAAAGATTTTAAAAGCAGAAGAAAACAGTAAAGAACATATCATTTACAGAGAAATAAACCAATAGCATTATTAGAGATAGAGTCACTTCATAAGGATAAGGGAGGTATAATTCTAAACATGAAGCTTCTAATAAAATAACCTCTTAATATATGAGGCAAAAATTGGAAACTTGGTAAGTATTAAAATAGATATAAACATGCCTCTCAATTACTGATGTCAATCAGATAAAAAATTAGTTATAGAAAATTTGAACCCAAACCATAGTTTAATGGTAATATATAGAACTCTGAATTCAACAATTAGAGGACACATACTCTTTTCAAGCACACATGGAATATTATACAACTCACCCACGTACAAGGCCATGAAGTAAGGTTTCAAAAATTTCAAAGAAGTGATATCTGACAAATACTCTGAGCACAGTGGAGTGAAGTTAAAAATTAATAGCATAAATCTCAACTAAGACATAGAGACATATTCACATACACTTTTGAAAGTTAAAAAGTGCATTTTGTAAATTCCTCATGAACCAAATCATAATGGAAATCAAAGACATACTCAGAACTAAATAATTATGAAAATAATGCATAGTACAGAGCTTCCCAGGCCAGGCTAGTGATAAAGAATCCACCTGCCAATGCAAGAGATGCAAGAGACCCTGATTTGATCCCTGGGTCAAGAAGAACCCCAGAGAAAGAAATGGCAATCCACTCCAGTATTCTTGCCTGCAGAATCCCATGGACAGAGGAGCTTGGTAGGCAACAGTCCATGGGGTCGCAAAGAGTTGGGCACGACTGAGCACCCACACCGGAGAAGGCAACGGGACCCCCACTCCAGTACTCTTGCGTGGAAAATCCCATGGACAGAGGAGCCTGGTAGGCTGCAGTCCATGAGGTCGATAAGAGTCTGACACGACTGAGCGACTTCACTTTGACATTTCACTTTCACACATTGGAAAAGGAAATGGCAACCCACTCCAGTGTTCTTGCCTGGAGAATCCCAGGGACGGGGGAGCCTGGTGGGCTGCCGTCTATGGAGTTGCACAGAGTCCGACACGACTGAAGCGACTTAGCAGCAGCAGCAGCAGAGCACACACACACACACACACACACACATGCAATACATATTATGGAATGACACAAAAGTAGTACTTTGAGAGAAATTTGTGGTTTTTTCAAGTGTGTATCAAAGTTCATAAAACCTATGTGGAAATGGTACAAGGCCAATTGCACTATTGGTGGGTACTCAAAGTTGTAGGGATGTTGGGGAGTATAGTGTAAAAGAGTCTTTTGGAGGTAGTTTAATGCAGTGTTTTCCTAAGATTTTTGATTGTTCACTTTTTGATTCACTTTTTGATCACTTTTTAATGCAACCTACATTAAATAATTAATTTTGAGAAAAGTATAATATAAAAAGATATGTGTGGTAAAAATTAATTTTTATCAGTAAGTTGAGTATATATTATTTTTTTATAGCCAGAGAAACAAGAACTATGAGACTCTTTGTCGAAATAGATTGGGCAATGATTTATACGTAGAAAGGATGATGCAGACTATTAATGGAGCACCAAAAAATAAAGACGTTCAATGTGACAAAATCTTGAAAGAAGACAAAGGTAATTTATGTTATATTCTGCTTGGTAAATTACTATATTTTAATATACATCCACTGGGTCTGTTGATTAACAACTATTATAATGAAGTATATAAGGCAAAACGAAATGATTTGGCCAAATCACAATAGCTGGGTACTGTGATCTGCAACTTTCAAAATTTGACAATTTAGTTAATAAGTAATAAATACAGATTCAGAAGATTGGAATAGCATAATTATCAATCTTGATTTTTATACAAACTATATCATGGAACTTTGTACTCTTTACATATTAAGGGCAGATTTATGGCATCTTTATTTTCTCTTGTCCCACTCCCCTCCCAGATACAGTGGTGGTCTTAAAGACAGAAGCCTGCCTTCCTAGTGTGAGACCCTGGCCCTTGGTTCTAGAAGGAACAGAGCAGACCTTATTCTCAAAGAATTTGGCGTGTATGTTTTAACATGTCTAGGAGCTTCCTGGAATATTGACTCAAGGCTTTTGTCTTTTCTTGCCTAATTCAGAAAGACTATATTATGCTTATCACTATTAGAAAGTAACTCAAAGACATAGAAAGAAATAAAGAACACTGATAAAGGTAGCGACATAGGTAAACACAAAAGCCAGTATTATAATTTTGATTTGTAACTCCTGTGTTTTTGCAATGTGATTTAGAATAAATGCATTAAATAATAATTCTAAATCTATGCTACTGGGCATACAAAGTTGAAAGATATAATTTATGACATCAATTTAAAGTGGATGGGATTTAGCTGTATAGAAGCAGTTTATATAATGGAAGTAAGGTAGTATTATTTTAAAGTAGATTGTTAAAATTTTAAGAAATTAATTTTAATCCCCAAGGCAATCACCAAGAAATAACTTAAAAATTGCAGAAAAGAAAACTAGGAATAAGAATGATACACTATAAAAAATATCAAACACAAAAGAAGACAGTTATGGAGAATTTGAACAATATAGAAAGTGTATGACATAAGAAGACAAATTAAAAGCGTCAGAAGTCCTTCCTAAACAATTATTACTTTAAATAAGTGAATTAAAGACTCCAATTAAAGAGTAAAAGTTGGCAGGATGGATTTAAAAAAGACAGCAAACATCAAAAAATCTGTAAGAGAAAACCATGATCCATCTATGTGTTTTCTAACAAGAGACTGTTTTTTCCAGTTTTATTGAGAAATAATTGATATGCATCAATGTATAAGTACAGCATGATGGTTTGATTTACATGTATTGTGAAATGAGTACCACAACAGGTTTATTTAACATATAAACATTTTAAATAAAATGTTTATTTTTTAATGTTTAAATAAAATGTTTATATATCCATTTAAATAAAATGTTTATTTAAACATTTAGCATGTTTATTAACATGGAAGTTAAATAAACATATAGTTACAATAAAAAGAAAAGTTGCATGATATAAAATTAACACACAAAATTCATGTGTATTTCTACATACTACCAATGAGCAATCCAAAAAGGAAATTAAGAAAGTAATTTTGTTTCTAATAGCATCCAAAATAATAAATATAAGTCAGAATAATAAAATAAAAATAAATATATGTCAGAATAATAAAATATGTCAATAAATTTAATTAAGGAGATGAAAAACTTGTACACTGATAACTATAAAACATTGCTGAAAAATGTAAAGGATACCTAAGTAAATGGGAATACATTCTGTATTTATGAATTGACTTAAGATTATTAAGATATGAATACCACCCAGAATAATGCCAAAGACTTTGAAATTTTTTTTTTTTATTTTTGCTTCTTGGTCATGCTGTAAGCCAGATGGGATCTTAGTTCCCTGATCAGGGATGAACCTGCACCCGCTATAGTAGAAGCACAGAGTCTTAACCACAGGACTGCCAGGGAAGTACCCCCAAAGACTTCATTGCAACAACAGGAAAAAAAACCATCCTAAAATTTATGCAGAATATCAAGGGATCCCCAAGTAGCAAAAACAATCTTGACAAAGAACAGAGTTAGAGACCTCATACTTCCTGGTTTAAAAACTTGCTATAAAGTTATGATCAAAATAGGTTGTACCAGCATATAGATAGATATATAAACCAGAAGAATAGAATAGGGATCCCAGAAATAACCCTCAGATATATAGTTAAGTGATTTTTGATGAAGGTGCCAAGACCGTCAGCTGGTGCTGGGGAAACTAGATAGCCACATGTGAAGAATAAAGTTGGATTCAGACCTCATATTATATGGAAAAATTAACTCAAAAGTGTTGTTAAGTTTAGTCGCTCAGTTGTGTCCGACTCTTTGTGACCCCATGGACTGCAGCACACCAGGTGTCCCTGTCCATCACTAACTCCTTGAGCTTACTCAAACTCATGTCCATCGAGTTGGTGATGCCATCCAACTATCTCATCCTCTGTCATCCCCTTCTCCTCCTGACTTCAATCTTTCCCAGCATCAGGGTCTTTTCAAATGAGTCAGTTCTTCCCATCAGGTGGCTAAAGTATTGGAGTTTCAGCTTCAACATCAGTCTTTCCAATGAATATTCAGGACTGATTTCCTTTAGGATGGACTGGTTGGATCTCCTTGCACTCCAAGGGACTCTCAAGAGTCTTCTCCAACACCACAGTTCAAAAGCATCAATTCTTCAGCCCTCAGCTTTCTTTATAGTCCAACTCTCACATCCATACATGACCACTGGAAAAACAATAGCCTTGACTAGACGGACCTTTGTTGGCAAAGTAATGTCTCTGCTTTTTAATATGCTGTCTAGGTTGGTCATAACTTTTCTTCCAAGGAGCAAGTATCTTTTAATTTCATGGTGCAGTCACCATCTGCAGTCATTTGGGGGCCCCCCAAAAATAAAGTCTCTCACTGTTTCCATTGTTTGCCCATCTATTTCCCATGAAGTGATGGGACCGGATGCCATGATCTTCATTTTCTGAATGTTGAGCTTTAAGCCAACTTTTTCACTCTCCACTTTCACTTTCATCAAGAGGCTTTTTAGTTCCTCTTCACTTTCTGCCATAAGGGTGGTGTCATCTCCATATCTGAGGTTATTGATATTTCTCCCGGCAATCTTGATTCCAGCTTGTGTTTCTTCCAGTCCAGCGTTTCTCATGATGTTTCCTTTGGTATCTCTAATTTTCCTGAAGAGATGTCTAGTCTTTCCCATTCTACTGTTTTCCTCCATTTCTTTGCATTAATCACTGAGGAAGGCTTTCTTATCTCTCCTTGCTATTCTTTGAAACTCTGCATTCAAATGAGTACATCTTTGCTTTTCTCCTTTGCCTTTCACTTCTCTTATTTTCACAGCTATTTGTAAGGTCTCCTGAGAAAACCATTTTGTCTTTTTGCATTTCTTTTTCTTGGGGATAGTCTTGATCCCTGCTTCCTGTACAATGTCATGAACCTCCATCCATAGTTCTTCAGGCACACTATCAGATCTAATCCCTTGAATCTATTTGTCACTTCCACTGTATAACTGTAAGGGATTTGATTTAGGTCATATCATAGTGGTCTAGTGTTTTTCCCTATTTTATCCAATTTAAGACTGAATTTGGCAATAAGGAGTTCATGATGTGAGCCACAGTCAGCTCCTGGTCTTGTTTTTGCTGACTGTATAGAGCTTCTCCATCTTTGGCTGCAAAGAATGTAATCAGTCTGATTTCACTATTGACCATCTGGTGATGTCCACATGTAGTCTTCTCTTGTGTTGTTGGAAGATGGTGTTTGCTATGACCAGTGCATTCTCTTGGCAAAATGCTATTAGCCTTTGCCCTTCTTCCTTCTGTACTCCAAGGCCAAATTTGCTTGTTACTCCAGCTATCTCTTCCTATTTTTGCATTCCAATCCCATATAATGAAAAGGACGTCTTTTTTTGGTGTTATTTCTAGAAGGTCTTGTAGGTCTTCATAGAACCATTCAATGTCAGCTTCTTCAGCATTACTGGTAGGGCATAGTCTTAGACTACTGTGATAGTGAATGGTTTGACTTGGAAACAAACAGAGATCATTCTGTTGTTTTTGAGATTACATCCAAGTACTGCATTTTGGACTCTTTTGTTAACTATGATGGCTACTCCATTTCTTCTAAGGGATTCTTGCCCATAGTAGTAGATAATAACGGTCACCTGAGTTAAATTCACCCATTCAAGTCCATTTGCTGATTCCTAAAATGTTGATGTTCACTCTTGCCATCTCCTGATTGACCACTTCCAATTTGCCTTGATTCATGAACCTAACATTCCAGGTTCCTATGCAACACTGCTCTTTACAGCCTTGGGCTTTACTTCCATCACCAGTCACATCCACAACTGGGTGTTTCTTTGGCTCTGTCTCTTCATTCTTTCTGGAGTTATTTCTCCACTGGTCTCCAGTAGCATATTGGGCACCTCCTGACCTGGGGAGTTCATCTTTCAGTGTCCTAACTTTTTGCTTTTTCATACTGTTCATGAGGTTCTTAAGGCAAGAATAGTGAAGTGGTTTGCCATTTCCTTCTCCAGTGGACCATGTTTTGTCAGAACTCTCCAACATGACCTGTCCATCTTGGGTGGCCCTACATGGCATGGCTCATAGTTTCATTGAGTTAGACAAGGCTGTGGTCCATGTGATCAGATTGGTTTTCTGTGATTCTGGTTTTCATTTCTTCTGCCCTCTGATCAGTCAGTCAGTTCAGTCGCTCAGTCGTGTCTGACTCTTTGCAACCCCATAAAACACAGCACGCCAGGCCTCCCTGTCCATCACCCACTCCTCGAGTTTACCCAAACTCATGTCCATTGAGTCGGTGATGCCATCTAACCATCTCAACCTCTGTCGTCCCCTTCTCCTCCTGCCTTAAATCTTTTCCAACATCAGGGTCTTTTCAAATGAGTCAGCTCTTTGCATCAGGTGGCCAAAGTATTGGAGCCTCAGCTTCAACATCAGTCCTTCCAATGAACACCCAGGACTGATCTCCTTTAGGAGGGACTGGTTGGATCTCCTTGCAGTCCAAGGGACTCTCTCAAGAGTCTTCTCCAGCACCACAGTTCAAAAGTATCAATTCTTCTGTGCTCAGCTTTCTTTATAATCCAACTCTCATATCTATGACTACTGGAAAAACCATAGCCTTGACTAGACTGACCTTTGTTGACAAAGTAATGTCTCTGCTTTTTAACATGCTGTCTAGGTTGGTCATAACTTGCCTTCCAAGAAGTAAGTGTCTTTTAATTTCATGGCTGCAGTCACCATCTGCAGTAATTTTGGAGCCCAAAAAAATAAAGTCAGCCACTGTTTGCACTGTTTCACCATCTATTTGCCATGAAGTGATAGGAGAAGGGTAAAAGACTTATGGAAGCTTCCTGATGGGAAAGACTGACTGAGGGGGAAACTGGGTCTTGTTCTGATGGGAGGGGCCATGCTCAGTAAATCTTCAATCCAATTTTCTGTTGATAGGCGGGGCTGTGTTCCCTCCCTGTTATTTGACCTGAGGCCAAACTATGGTGGAGGTGATAAAAATAATTTTGACCTACTTTGAAAGGTCCCATGCTTGCACTGTTGCACTCAGTGCCCCCAACCCTGCAGCAGGCCACCACCAACCCGTGCCTCCACTGGAGACTCCTGGACACTCATCGGCAACTCTGGGTCAGTCTCTTGTGGGGTCACTGCTCCCTTCTTCTGGGTCCTGGTGCACACAAGGTTTTGTTTGTGCCCTCCAAGAGTCTGTTTCCCCATTCTTGTGTAAGTTCTGGCAGCTCTATGGTGGGGTTAATGGCGACTTCCTCCAAGAGGACTTATGCCATAGCCAGGTCTACTGCACCCATAACCCCTGCAGCAATGTACTGCTGACCCGTACCTCTGCAAGAGACATTCAAACACAGTTCTGTCTCAGTCTCTGTGGGGTCTCTGGGTCCTGGTGCATACAAGGTTTGTTTGAGCCCTCTGAGTGTCTCTGGCAAGTATATAGTTTGATTCTATATGTGATTTCACCCCTCCTACTGTCTTGCTGGGGCTTCTCCTTTGCCCTTGGACGTGAGATAAGAGCCAAAATTATAAAACTCTTAAAAAATTTGAGGTAGATATTTTTGCCTTTGCCTTGACAGTAGATTCTTAGATATGACACTGGAATCATTGTGAACAAAAGAAAAAATACTGAGCTGCATCAAAATTAAAAGCTTTGTCCATCAAATAGCTATCAAAAAAGTGAAAGGACAACTTACATGATGGAATAAGATATTTGCAAATCCTATTTCTCTTAAGGTCTAGTATCCAGACTATATACAAAACACTTATAATCCAAGAACCAGAAGACAACAGAATAAAACAGTGGGCATAAAACTTGAACTTGTTTTCCAAAGGAAGAAAACAAATGACCAACAAGCAGAAGAAAATATGTTAAACACCATTAGTCATTAGAGAATACAGTAAAGACCACAATGAGTTGCTACTTCTCCCACATTAAATGGCTATAATTAAAAAGAACAAACCAGAGGACAAGCATTGACAAAGAAGTTGATAAATTGAAGCTCCCATACAGTGCTGCTGGGAATGTAAAATGGTTCAGCTGCTCTGGAAAATAGTTTGGTAATTCCTCAAATAATGAGAAAGACTTTCCTTATGACTCAGCAGTTCCACTCCTAGGTATATACCTCATAGAATTGAAACTAGGTACTCAAATACATGTACACACAAGTTCTTGAAAGCAATACTTACCACAGTCAAAAAGTAGAAACAACTGAAATGTCAATCAGTGAATGAATGAACAGACAAAGTGTGTAAATACATATGTGAAGTGAGTGAAAGTCTCTCAGTCATGTTTGAGTCTTTGTGACCCCATGGACTACACAGTCCATGGAATTCTCCAAGCCAGAATACTGGAGTGGGTAACCTTTCCCTTCTCCAGGGGATCTTCCCAACCCAGGGATTGAACCCAGGTCTCCTATATTGCAGGTGGATTCTTTACCACCTGAGCCACAATGAAAGCCCAAGAATACTGGTGTGGGTAGCCTATCCCTTCTCCAGTGGATCTTCCTGACTCAGGAATCGAACTGGGGTCTCCTGCATTGCAGACAGATTCTTCACCAACTGAGCTATCAGGAAGACTCGTAAATACATATAATGGAATATAATTCAGTCACAAAAGGAATAAAGTACCTTCTCTGAGAAACTACCCCTCTTCTACCCTGGAATATGTCAAAAATTTCTACTCTGGAGAGGACAAAATAGAGGCTCTTTAGATGGAGAATACCAGGCACAGATCAAGACATGGGTTGTTGTTGTTCAGTCACTGAGTCATTCTTTGTGACCCCATGAACAGCACCATGCCAGGCTTCCCTGTCCTTCACTATCTGCTGGAGTTTGCTCAAATTCATGTCCACTGAGTCAGTGATGTTTTGTAAAAAACATCCTCTGTCGCCCCTCTCTCCTCCTGCCCTCAATCTTTCCCAGCATCAGAGTCTTTTCCAGTGAGTCAGCTCTATGTATCAGGTGGCCAAAATATTGGAGCTTCAGCTTCAGCATCAGTCCTGCCAATGAATATTCAAGGTGGATTTCCTTTAGGATTAACTGGTTTGATCTCCTTGCAGTCCAAGGGACTCTCAAGAGTCTTCTCCAGCTCCACAGTTCAAAAGCATCAATTCTTTGGCTCTCAGCCTTCTTTATGACCCAACTCTCACATCTGTACATGACTACTGGAAAAACCATAGCTGACTATACAATGGATACTTAAGCAAAACAAACAAACAAAAAAACTACAAAAAAACCCCAAACAAATACCCCCAATGCATACTGAATTCTATACACAGAGAGTCCCTGAAATCCTATCCTCCCTCATAGAAGGCTTATAAAACCATAGGTAGCCAGATTCTTAATTATACTTTATCTGGATGTACCAACAGTTAATTTATTCATTTGCCTACTGAAAGGCATCTTGATTGTTTCAAGTTTTGGCACTTATCAGTAAGGCTGGTATAAATATCTATGTGCAAGTTTTTGTGTAGATATAGGTTTTTAAGTCCTTTGGGTAAATATTGAGGAGTGTGATTATTAGATTGTATGGAAACAGTATTTTTATTTATTTATTTTTAATAGCCACACTGCCTTCTAAAGTGATTGTACCATTACCAGCAGTGATGGAGAGTTACTGTGGTTTCACATCCTCACTAGCATTTCGTGTTGTCAGTATTCCAGATTTTGACCATTCTAGTAGTGTGCAGTGGTAACTTATTTTTGTTTGTTTGGGTGGGGGTTGGCTATGCTGCATGGCTTGGGGAATTCTGGTTCACCAATTAGGAATCAAACCCTGATCCCCACAGTGAAAGTGCCAAGTCCCAACCACTGGATCACAGGGAATTCCCCTCATTTTTTGTTTTAACTTATTTTCCCATGATGACATATGATAAGGAGTATATTTTCCTATACTTACTTGCCACCTGTATGCCTTTTTATTTGGATGAGATATCTGTTAAGTTCTTTGGCCCATTTTAAAATTTGGTTGTTTGTTTTCTTATTGTTAAGGATCAAAAGATATTTGTATATTTTAGACAACAGTCCTTTTTCAATTGTATCTTTAGCAAATGTTTTCTTCCAGTGTGTGGCTTGTCTTGCTATTCTCTTGACATTTTCTTTTACAGAGCAGACATTTTTAATTTTAATGAAACCCAGATTATCAATTATTGCTTAATAGATTGTACTTTTGCTGTTGTTTCTAAAAAGTTATTGCCATACTCAAGGTCATCTAAATTTTTGCCTATATTTTCTTCTATGAGTTTTCTAGTTTTGCCTTTTACTTTTAGGTTTAAAACAAGTTTTTAGTTAATTTTCCTGAAGGATGTAAGATCTGTATCTAGATTAATTTTTTTTTTTTTTTTGCACTTGGATGTCCGGTTTGTTCCAGCACCATTTGTTGAAAAGCCTATCTTTGCTTCATCTATTTTTGTTCCTTTGACAGAGATTAGCTGACTATGTTAATGTCAGTGTTTTTCTGAGCTCTCTATTCTGTTCCGTGCACATTATCTTGATTACTGTAGCAGTGTAGTAAGTCTTCAGGTTGAGTAGTGTCAGTGCTCCTATTTTGTTCTTTGTCTTCAATATTGTGCTGGCTTTTCTGGTCTTTTGTCCCTTTATGTAAACTTTAGAATCAGTTCCTTTTTGTCAATTCACTTCTTTTTTAATTGGAGGAAAACTGCTTTACAATGTTGTGTTGGTTTCTTTCTGGAAGCATGAGGTCTTCTGCCAGCATTTAGTAGGTGTTCTGTAGGAGTTGTTCCACATGCAGAAGTATTTTTGATGTATTTGTGGGGAGGAAGATGATCTCCACGTCTTACTCCTCCACCATCTTGAGAGTCTCCCCTAGAATCTGTTTGTTAATATGCACAAAGTAACTTGCTTAGATTTGATTGAAATTGCATTGAATCTACAGATCAATTTGGGCAGGACAGGCATCATGACAATGCTGAGTTGTCATGCTATCAATAAACATGGAATATCTCTCCATTTATTTCATTCTTTAATTTTGTTCATCAGAGTTTTGTAGTCTTCCTTACGTTTTGTACATATTTTGTTAGACTTATTCCTACTTCGCTTTTGGGTGCTAATGTAGATCATATTGTTTCAAATTTCAAATTCCTTTGTTCATCGTTAATATATAGCAAAGAGATTGATTTTTGCATAGTGTTAACCTTGTACCCTGAAACTTTGCTGTAATCACTTAGTAGTTCAGTAGTTTTTTTGTTAATTCTTTCAGGTTTTCTATATAGATGATTATGTCATCTGAGTTGAAAAACAGTTTATTTATTCCTTTCCATTCTGTACTTCTTTTATTAGCATTTACTTTTTCTTATCTTACTGCATTAGCTTGGACTTCCAGTATGATGTTGAAAGGAGTGGTAAGAGGAGACATCTTTGCCTTGTCCTGATCTTAGTGAAATATTTTCTAGTTTCTAGAAGAAACTCATTGGGTTTTGTAGGTGTTCTTTATCAAGTTGAGGAAGTTCCACCTCTATTCCTAGTTTACTGCAAGTTTTTATCATGAATGAGTGTTGGATTTTGCCAAGTGCCTTTTCTGAATCTGTTGATATGACCAAGTCATTTTTCTTCTTTGGCCTGATATTATGGATTACATCAATCAATTTTCCAGTGTTGAACTAGTGTTGCATATCTGGGAGAAACTCCACTTAGTTGTGGTGTGTAATTCTCTTTATATATTGTTGGATTTGATTGCTAACATTTTGTAGAGGATTCTTGCATCTATGTTCATGAAAGTTATTGGTCTGCCATCTTCCTTTCTTATAGTCTGTTTCTGGTATTGGAGTAATGCTGGCCTCAAAGTATGAGTTAAGTATTCCCTCTATTTCTATCTTCTGAAAGATGTTACAGGGAATTGGTGCAATTTTCTCCTTAAATTATTAGTAGAATTCAATACCTGTATCTGAGCCCAGTGCTTTTAGTTTTGGAAGATTATTAATTATGACTCCATTTCCTTAATCGAGATAGGGCTATACAGATTGTCTATTCTTTCTTGTGTGAGTTTTGGCAGACTGTGTCTTTCAAGGAATTGGTCAGTTTCATCAAGATTGTCAAATCTATTGGGATAGTTTGTTCATAGTGTTCCTTTGTTATCTTTTTAATGTTCATGGAATCTGCAGGGACATCCTCTCTTTCTCATATGATATTAGTACTTTTTTCTTAGCTCAGGGAATTCTAAAGGGGAAAGAATATAAAAGAGAATGGATATATGTGTGTATATAACCTATTCACTTTGCTATACACCTGAAACTAACACAACCTTGTAAATCAACTATACTCCAATTGGAATTTTTAAAACCAATGCTACAGTTTATACTAAAGAATTTGACAAAGATCAAGTAAATATTGAGACTATGGATCAATAGAAGAGATGGAAATTTTAAAAAGTGCCTTTGCCACTGATGAAGCTAATTGAAACATGTAGCCTTTCATCCACAGCTGAGTGGACTTGCTATTTCTTCCCTTCAGAAGAATACCAACAATAATTGGCACAGCTAGAAAGCGCAGACCTTCTGTGCATGGGTGAGAACAGATGAGAATTCATGCTTTCTGCAAATGAGCAGACTTAACAGAAGAATCCAGAAGTGGCCAAATTGTAATTCCATCTCCTAAACTTTCCTGTAGGATTAGTCATTTCTCTTTGCCTGGTAATGTATGAATAAAGGACATAGAGAAGCCAGAAATGTCAATTTAGCTGAAGTTGCCTCTGTAAAGATTTAGAAAAACTGACAAAAAGTTTCCTACCTAACAGTCCACATGCAATACTTTATTATAGAAGTTGCATTTCAAATAAATGGATAATTCAATGAATGTATTAGTGTTCCTGGCTAACTTTTTAAAATACAGTTAAATTCTAAAAGTTGGTACATTTCATAAAGACAGTTTGTTTTCTATGTATATTATATAGTATAGTAAAAACTCTTTTAAGAAGTATGTGTGATATGAGATCATTTTAATTAAAAAATGCATATGTATTTATTCATGTGCTAACACATATATATTTATGTCAATCTGGAAGGACATGCATGAAAATGTTACCAGTTGTTTCTAGGTTATGGAAATGTAAGTCTTATTTACCTTTTCTTTTACAGTAATCACATCTTTTTACTCAGCTAAAATAAAATTATTTTTCTATTAATGTTATATGGCCAATTGTTATTATAGCCTGAATTAAACCAGTAGATAGAAACAATGTTTTAAAACTTTTAAAAACTATTTACACAATCTTACACTCAGAAATACTCAAAACTTAGGTATAGTTAGGAATACCATTTTTCTGATAGTAGCTAAAATAAGATTTCAATTGTGTATGATAGTATAGAATTAGGAAGTCACAATCCTGATTTATTATTCTAATGTACATAATTATGGCATGTACATAGTACCTATTTCCTAGGTTTTCTGTTTCTTAGGTTAATTATATTTTATCCAATGAACAAATGTAATGATGTTACCAAAACTAAAATTGGGGCTTCCCTGGTGGCTCAGTACTCTTGCCTGGAAAATTCCATGGATGGAGGAGCCTGGTAGGCTGCAGTCCATGGGGTCGCTAAGAGTTGGACACGACTGAGTGACTTCACTTTCACTTTTCACTTCCATGCATTGGAGAAGGAAAGGGCAACCCACTCCAGTGTTCTTGCCTGGAGAATCCCAGGGACGGGGGAGCCTGGTGGGCTGCCATCTATGGGGTCGCACAGAGTCAGACACGACTGAAGTGACTTAGCATTAGCATGGTGGCTCAGATGGTACAGAATCTGCCTGCAATGCTGGAGACCTGGGCTTGATCCCAGAGTTGGGAAGATCACTGGCTACCCACTCCAGTTTTCTGACCTGGAGAATGCCATGGACAGAGGAGCCTGGCAAGCTACAATCCATGGGCATCATTAACTATTTCTTGCCATTGCTGTAAAACAATAGTTTTTTCCCTGAACAATAGATATTCTTACCTTAGATTTTGCTTTAGCTAGCTGTATATAAGCTAAAATATTATAATTTGGTTTAAAGTAATGTTTACCTTCCTTTTCTTTATTTAGGTATAATGTCCACGGCTTGGGATTTGTATGATTCTTACAATGCTATGGAACTTTCATCTTTACCACCAAAACGGTCTATGATTGACTCAAGTAGTAAAGCAAATGTACCTACAAAAGACTGGGAACAAACGGTGGCAGGGAGTAATTTAGAAAAAAGTAAGATTTCATTTATTTCAGTTTTTTAAAAATTGGGATAATTGAATTAAAACATTAGATTAGTTTCAAGCGTGCAACATAATTATTTGATCTTTGTGTACACTACAAAGTGATCACCACAATAAGTCTAGTTACTGTCACTCTATAAACTTCCCTCTCTAGCCATTTCACTTACCCTCAACCTCCTTCCCCTCTAATACCCATCAATTTGTTTATGAGTTTTGTTTTTATTTTTTTTATTCTGCATATGAGTGAAATCATACAGTATTTGTCTTTCTCTCTCTGTTTTATTTCACTTAACATTGTTGTTCAGTTGCTCAGTTGTGTCCAACTCTTTGCAACCCCATGGACTACAGCACACCAGGCTTCCCTGTCCTTTACCAACTCCCCGGGCTTGCTCAAACTCATGTCCATTGAGTCAGTGATGCCATCCAACCATCTCATCCTCTGTCATCCCCTTCTCCTGCCTTCACACTTTCCCAGCATCAGGGTCTTATTTCTAATGAGTCGGCTCTTCTCATAAGGTGGCCAGAGTATTGGAGCTTCAGTTCCAGCATCAGTCCTTCCAGTGAATATTCAGGGTTGATTTCTTTTAGGATGGACTGGTTTGATCTCCTTGCTGTCCAAGGGATTCTCAAGAGTCTTCTCCAACACCAAACTTCAAAAGCATCAATTCTTCACTGTGTACAGCCTTCTTTATGATTCAGTTCTTACATCTGTACGTGACTACTGGAAAAACTATAGCTTTGACTAGACGGACCTTTGTTGGCAAAGTAATGTCTGTGCTGTTTAGGTTGGTCATGGTTTTTCTTCCAAGGAGCAAGTGTCTTTTAATTTCATCGCTGCAGTCACCATCTGCAGTGATTTTGGAGCCCAAGAAAATAAAGCCTGTCACTGTTTCCATTGTTTCCCTATCTATTTGCCATGAAGTGATGGGACCGGATGCCATGATCTTAGTTTTCTGAATGTTGAATTTTAAGCCAGCTTTTTCCCTCTCTCTTTCACCTTCATCAAGAGCCTCTTTAGTTCCTCTTCACTTTCTGCCATAAGAATGGCGTCATCTGCATATCTGAGGTTATTGCTGTTTCTCCTGGCAATCTTGATTCTGCTTGTGCTTTATCCAGCCTGGCATTTCACATGATGTTATCTGCATATAGGTTATATAAGCAGAGTGACAATATACATCCTTGACGAACTCCTTTCCCAATTTAGAGCCAGTCCGTTGTTCCATGTCTGGTTCTAACTGTTGCTTCTTGACCTGCATACAGATTTCTCAGGAGGCAGATAAAGTGGTCTGGTATTCCCATCTCTAAGAATTTTCTATATTTTATTGTGAGCCATACACTCAAAGACTTTCATGTAGTCAGTGAAACAGAAGGAGATGTTTTTTCTGGAATTCTCTTGCTTTTTCTATGATCCAACGGATGTTGGCAATTTAATCTCTGGTTTCCCCTGCATTTTCTAAATCCAGCTTGAACATCTGAGGGTTCTCGGTTCATGTCCTGTTGAAGCCTAGCTTGGAGAATTTCGAGCGTTACCTGCCAGTGTGTGACATGAGTGCAATTGTGCAGCAATTTGAACATTCTTTGGCATTGCCCTTCTTTGGAACTGGAAAGAAAACTGACCTTTTCCAGTCTGTGGCAACTGCTGAGTTTTCCTAATTTGCTGGCATATTGAGTGCAATACTTTCACAGCATCATCTTTCAGGATTTGAAGTAGCTGGAATTCCATAACTTCCACTAGCTTTGTTCGTAGTGATGCTTCCTAAGGCCCACTTGACTTCGCATCCCAGGATGTCTGGCTCTAGGTGAGTGATCACACCTTCGTGGGTCATTAAGATATTTTTTGTATAGTTCTGTGTATTCTTTCTACCTCTTCTTAATATCTTCTGGTTCTGTTAGGTCCATTCTGTTCTTTATTGTGCCCATCTTTGCATGAAATGTTCCCCTGGTATCTAATTTTCTCAAAGGAATTGTTTTCCTCTATTTCTTTGCATTGATCACTGAGGAACGCTTCCTTATCTCTCCTTGCTATTCTTTGGAACTCTGCATTCAGATTCGTATATCTTTCCTTTTGTCGTTTTCTTTTCACTTCTCTTTTCAGCTATTTGTAAGGCTTCCTCAGATAACCATTTTGCCTCTTTGCATTTCTTTTTCTCGGAGATGGTCTTGATCCCTGCCTTCTGTACAATGTCATGAACCTCCGTCTATAGTTCTTTAGGTACTCTATCAGATCTAATCCCTTGAATCTACTTGTCACTTCCACTGTATGCAAGGGATTTGATTTAGGTCATACCTGAATGGCCTAGTGGTTTTCCCTACTTTATTCAATTTAAGTCTGAATTTGGCAATAAGGAGTTCGTGATCTGAGCCACAATCAGCTCCCAGTCTTGTTTTTGCTGACTGTATAGATCTTCTCCATCTTCGGCTGCAAAAGTATAATCAATCTGATTTCACTATTGACCATCTGGTGATGTCCATGTGTAGAGTCTTCTCTTGTGTTGTTGGAAGATGGTGTTTGCTATGACCAGTGCATTCTCTTGGTGAGACTCGTTTAGCCTCTGCCCTACTTCATTTTGTACTGCAAGGCCAAGCTTGCCTGAATCCCGGTATCTCTTGACTTCCTACTTTTGCATTCCAGTCCCCTATGATGAAAAGGACCACTTAACTTAATGTCTTGCATTTCCCTGATAATTGGTGGTGTTGAACATCTCATGTGCCGTTTGGGAAAAATGTCTCTTTAGCTTATCTTCTGTCTTTTTTTTTTTTTTGCTATTGTGTTCTTTGAGCTCTTGGTGTTAACCCCTTATCAGATATATGGTTTGCAAATATTTTCTCCCATTCAGTAGGTTGTCTTTTCATTTTATTGATGGTTTCCCTTGCTATGCAGAAGGTTTTTAGTTTATTTCCCTCTGTATATAAGACAGTATTTTTTCCTTGGTGCTTTGTATATTTTTGTTTTGTTTTCAGTTTTCAGAAGCTTGAGTATGGTGTATCTTGGTGTGAATTTCTTTAGGTTTATCTTTTTTGGAATTCACTGTTTCTTAATTCTGTATGTTTTTCTTTGCCAAATTTTGGAAGATTTCAGCTATTATTTCTTCAAGTACTTTTTTGGTCTCATCCTTTTCTTCTCTCCCCAATGATGTGAATATTATATATCTTGTTAGAGGTCTCTGGGCCTCTATTCATATATATATATATATATTTTTTGCAGATTATTTTCTTTCTGGTTTTCAGATGTGGTAATTTCTATTTTTCTCTTCAAGTTCACTGATTCTCTTCTCTGTCCCTTCCATTTTGCTGTTGAGCCCATCTGTTGAATTTTTTGTCAGATATTTTTTATGTTAGATATATTTTATCTGTTGTCAGATAATTTAAGCATCTCTGTCCTCTTAGTGTTGGTTTCTATTGATTTTGTGTGTTTTTTTGTTTCATTTAAGTAGAGATTTTCTTGATTCTTTGATCAGTGACGTTCAGTTGAAATTTAGAGACTTGGGGTATTATGTTTTGAGAACTGGATCTTGTTTAAACTTCATTTTTAGCAGGATTTGTTTGACACTATTTTGACAGGGAAATTCACTGCTCCATTACCGCCAGGTGAAAGTAAAAGTGGGGTTTACTGCTCCATTTTGTGTGTGTGTGTGTGTGTGTGTGTGTGTGTGTGCACATGCTCACCTTCACTTAGTCGTTTCTGACTCTTTGCAATCCCATGGACTGTAGCCCACCAGGCTCCTCTGTCCATGGAATTTCCCAGGCAAGAATATTGGAGGAAAAAAAAAAAAGAATATTGGAGAAGGTTGCCATTTCCTACTCCAGGGGATCTTCCTGATCCAGGGATTGAACCTGGGTCTCTTACATTTCCTACATCGGCAGGCAGATTCTTTACCACTAGCACCACCTGGGAAGCACCCATTACTAGAGTAGAAATCCATATTTTTCACTTGCCCTTCAATTACACTGAGAGAGGGGATCATCTCATTTCTGTTCTGTAATGTTAGATGGGGAGCTCTAACCTTGTGTAAGGTAGATAGTGAGCTCTAACTTCCATTGATACCTACATGGCTGGGAGGGATAGGAGCACCTCATTAACACTTCCTGACACCATGGATTGGAACTTGGCTTTTTTACTTTGGGACAGTTCTGTAAGTTCTGACTGTACCAATCCAACTCTGACTATTGGGAAGAACCTTGTTACTGCCAAATAGCTGTGGAATTCCATGTTTCCCAAGAGATCTTAACTGACATTGCACAAAGGGCAGCACAGTCATTTTTTTCTTTTTTGGGTAGGATTGAAAGTCCTAGCTCCTTACTGAGCGTTTTCTGACACCACACCCACTGGAAGGCTGGGAGATTGGAAAGCCTTGTTAGAATTGGCAAGAATGGAAGTCTAGACTTCCCGCTTGGCTAGTGGTATTTGTGAAATGGGTGGGGCTAGAATTTTTTCTGTTTTTCCTGGAGAGAAATGGTTATATCCTAAGTTTTCTTTCTTGCAAGGTTGTTGTTTTCCTGGGTTTTGGCTAAAGAGAGGAGGTTTGTCTGGAGTATCTGCAGTAATAAGAAATCCAGGAAACGCACCACTGTGTCATTCCCTGGGTCCTGAGCAATCTTTTTCCTCTGCCTTCTTCTGACAAAGGCTTTCAAAGGCTTCCTCTAAAAAAAAAAAAATTAATGTCCCAAGATTTTTAGTTGTATTTAGCAAAGGAATAGGGAAAAGTGTGTTTACTCCATCTTCATGGATGCAGGATTCCCCTTCATTCTGTTTTAACTAAGTAATAAGTAGAATATCATTCCTCAAATATATACACATCCTGATCTCAGGAACTTATAATCTAGGTTACCTTACATGAGATAAGAGACTATCCAAATGTGACTACATTAAGGATCTAAAAGAGGGAGGTTATCCTGGATTATGTGAGTGGACCCAAACCTATCAAATGGGTACTTTGGAGTATTTTTTCCATTTCTGGTCAGAGAGAGATATAATGGCAGGACCATCAGAGAGATGCAATGTTGCTGTCTTTTGAAGATGGACGGCGGGTTGGTGGTTGCTTCTAGAAATTGGCAAGGAAATTAATTCTCTAGAGCCTTCAGAAAGGAACATAACCCTAATAACCTTTTGGTTTTGGCCAAGTGAGACCTGGGTTGATCTCGAACCTAGAGAACTTTAAATTTGTATCCACTTTAAATTTAATTTTAAATTTAATCTAGAACTTTAAATTTAGTCCACTAAATTTTTGGTAATTTGTTATAGCATTAATAAACAACAGTAGTGTAGTATTCCTATAAAGCAATAAATTAAACCTTTATCTGAAGGTGTAATGAAGACTGATAATGATTTAATTTCAATTTGAATAAAAATATATGGAGATACAAATTACCTTATGAGTTATCATTGCTTATTTTCTGAAAGCAGCACATTTTTTGATTCCAGAATGAGATAATATATGTATATCTTGCATGTGCTTGGTTCCTACAAGACATTCAATAAGTAACTATTAAAGTTGTTGTGAATACTGGAGGAATACAAATAGTGATGGCAAAATGTCATTGATAAATCTTTAGAATGTACAAACCAGCTAATATTATAATATTTGAATTATGTTACCATTGCATCATATTTGTATTTTACAGTTAGTGAAGGTAGTTCTCTAATGGATATTGAAAATGTAATTCTGGCTAAAGTTCGTGATGAAGAAGAAGACAACTCAGATGCAGTATTTAAATCTGATAAGTTTCAGCAGGACTTATTTTTTATGGAACGAGTTATAATGGAAAATATATTTCAGCCAAAACTTGCAGCTTATCGTCAGCTTCCTATTTTAAAAGGTATTTAACACATTATATACTAAAACATCTTTTAAAAAAATAGTGTTGTTTTGAAATAAAGATTGTATACTTTAAAAAAGATATTTAAATATAATCGCTTTTAGACAAGCTCAAGTAATTAAAAAAATAAAATGGTATTATTATTTCTAGATGCAGTCTTTAAACTGAGTTATCACTTATCAGGGAGAAGAAAATGGCAGCCAACTCCAGTAATTCTTTCCTGGAGAACCCCATGGACAGAGGAGCCTGGTGGGTTGCGGTCCACGGGGTTGCAAGGCATCAGATATGACTGAAGCGACTTAGCACATACACACACATCACTTATCAGAAGACATTTTTATATAGTTTCCAGCACTAAAAGGGAATAGCAGGAGAGTCCAGACCTGGAAGCCCAAAGAAAGAGATAGTCTCGTAGATTCAAAACCTCATAAGTTCTTTCCTCTCTGTTGTTCCAATATTGAATTATTCTCTCATAGTCAAACACCCCTTTCCATTGCCATTGATACTTTCCAGGTTCTAGCTTTTATTACCTCTCCCTAATTTTATTACACAGGCATTCTTCCTGTTCTTATGGCTACAATATTTTTAAAGATTTGAGAGATTATTTAATTCAACTTTTCAATTTTTGAATGAATGAAATGAAGGTTATAGAAACTTTCTAAAGTTGCATCAGTTCACTTCAGTCACTCAGTCATGTCTGACTCTTTGCGACCCCATGAATCGCAGCACACCAGGCCTCCCTGTCCATCATCAACTCCCGGAGTTAACCCAAACTCATGTCCATCGAGTTGGTGATGCCATCCAGCCATCTCATCCTCTGTCGTCCCCTTCTCCTCCTGCCCCAATCCCTCCCAGCATCAGGGTCTTTTCCAATGAGTCAACTCTTCACATGAGGTGGCCAAAGTATTGGAGTTTCAGCTTTAGCATGGGTCCTTCCAATGAACACCCAGGACTGAACTCCTTTAGGATGAACTGGTTGGACCTCCTTGCAGTCCAAGGGACTCTCAAGAGTCTTCTCCAACACCACACTTCAAAAGCATCAATTCTTCAGTGCTCACCTTTCTTCACAGTCCAACTCTCACATCCATACATGACCACAGGAAAAACCATAGCCTTGACTAGACAGGCCTTTGTTGGCAAAGTAATGTCTCTGCTTTTGAATATGCTATCTAGGTTGGTCATAACTTTCCTTCCAAGGAGTAAATGTCTTTTAATTTCATGGCTGCCATCACCATCTGCAGTGATTTTGGAGCCCCCAAAAATAAAGTCTGACACTGTTTCCACTGTTTGCCCATCTATTTCCCATGAAGTGATGGGACCAGATGCCATGATCTTCATTTTCTGAATGTTGAGCTTTAAGCCAACTTTTTCATTCTCCACTTTCACTTTCATCAAGAGGCTTTTTAGTTCCTCTTCACTTTCTGCCATAAGGGTGGTGTCATCTGCATATCTGAGGTTATTGATATTTCTCCCGGCAACCTTGATTCCAGCTTGTGCTTCCTCCAGCCCAGGAACATATCACTGATCATTTAAAAAAGAAAAAATAGTAGTTCTGCTTTTAGTTAGGATGTAAATAATTATGAGAGAATAGGAGAGGACAGGCTGATGAACTATAGTAGTGTTGCAGTTTTGCTCATATGATGACATCCAGATAAGAGTTCAAAGAGGCTGCTGCTGCTAAGTTGCTTCAGTCATGTCCGACCCTGTGCGACCCCATAGATGGCAGCCCACCAGACTCCTCCGTCCCTGGGATTCTCCAGGCAAGAACACTGGAGTGGGTTGCCATTTCCTTCTCCATTGCATGAAAGTAAAAAGTGAAAGTGAAGTCACTGTCGTGTCCGAGTCTTCGCGACCCCATGGACTGCAGCCTACCAGGCTCCTCCATCCATGGGATTTTCCAGGCAAGAGTACTGGAGTGGGGTGCCATTGCCTTCTCCATCAAAGAGGCTGAGATGACTGTAATTGGAATAATAAGATATTAGGAAATTATGTAGAGAAAAAAAAACCTCCATAAATCTATCATTTAGTCTTTCGACACATTTGATTTCTGACTGGCCAGAGGGGTAGAAATAGGGTATTCAGTAAATATCCAGAATGGCCATACCTTAAGAATGAAGACTAGTCTAGACCCTCCTCCCCACCAATAAACTTTTTAGCTAATTTAAAAATTTTAATTTTTAAAAGCTGATTTTAAAAATCAACCTAATCTGAAAGTAAGTTAACCGCTCAGCAAAACAAACTTCAATACAGTATTGTATCGAAGAAAACACAATGCAGACATTCAGTGCTGTAACATTTATAATGCACAGCACCCAATAAAAATTTGCTAGCTGTGTAAATAGGCAGGAAAATGTTAGCTAAAGCTAAAAAAGACAGTCAATAGAAACAGATAAAAAGGTGACTGAGATGGTAAAAGACAGATACGAACTTTTAAAAAGCTATCATACTCAGAATAGCCAAGACCATATTGAAGAAGAAGAAAAAAGTTGGAGGACTGACATCATCCAACTTCAAAAGTTAGTTAAGTTACAGTTGTTATTGTGGTATTGGTGAAAGAACAGACACATAGATCAATGGAACAGAATAAAGAGCCAAGAAATAGATCCACATAATTATAGTCAACTGATCTTTGACCATAGCATATTGAAAAGCAGAGATATTACTTTGCCAACAAAGGTCCGTCTAGTCAAGGCTATGGTTTTTCCAGTGGTCACGTATGGATGTGAGATTTGGACTGTGAAGAAAGCTGAGCACCAAAGAATTTATGCTTTTGAACTGTGGTGTTGGAGAAGACTCTTGAGAGTCCCTTGGACTGCAAGGAGATCCAACCAGTCCATCCTAAAGAAAATCAGTTCTGGGTGTTCACTGGAAGGACTGATGCTAAAGCTGAAACTCCAGTACTTTGGCCACCTCATGTGAAGAGTTGACTCATTTGAAAAGACTGATGCTGGGAGGGATTGGGGGCAGGAGGAGAAGGGGACGACTGAGGATAAGATGGCTGGGTGGCATCACTGACTCGATGGACATGAGTCTGAGTGAACTGCGGGAGTTTGTGATGGACAGGGAGGCCTGGCATGCTGCGATTCATGGGGTCACAAAGAGTCCGACACGACTGAACAACTAAACTGAACTGAACTGAACTGATCTTTGACCAAACAGGAATGGCAATATAATGAGGAAAGAAAAGATAGTCTTTTCAACAAATGATACTGGAACATCAGGATATTTATAGGCAAAATAAATAATCTAGATACAGACCTTATACCCTTCACAAAAATTAACTCAAAATGGGTCAAAACTTCAATGAAATATGCAAAACTATAAAACTTCTAGAAGACAACATAGGAAAAAATCTGGATAGCCTTGGGTATGGTGATGATTTTTTAGATTTGACACCAAAGGCACAATCTATTAAAAGAAATAATTGATAAGTTGGACTTTATTAAAATTAAAAATCTGCTCTGTGAAAGACATTGTCAAGAGAATGAGAAGTCAAGTCCCTGACTAGAAAAAAAATATGCAAAGGACATACCTGATAAAGAACTCGTCCAAAATATACAAATATCTCTTAAAACTCAACAATAAGGAAACAAATAACAATTTAAAAGCAGACAAAAGACCTAATAGACACCTCACCAAAGAGATATACTGATGGCAAATAAGTTTAAGAAGATGTTCATCATTATATGTCATTAAGGAATTTCAAATTAAAACATCAATGAAATACCACCATACAACTATTGAATAGCTAAAATCCAAACCATGATACCACCAAATGCTGGCTAAGATGTGGAGCAACAAGAACTCTTATGCAATGTTGGTGGGAAGGCACAATAGTTCAACCACTTTGGAAGACAGTTTGGCAGTTTCTTACAAAACTAAGCATATTGTAACCATATGGTCCATAATTGAACTCCTTGGTATTAACCCAAAGGAGTTGAATACTTATTTTCACACAAAAATCTGCACACAGATGTTTATTGAAGATTTATTCATAACGTCCAAAACTTGGAGGCAAACAAGATGTTCTTCAGAAGGTGAATGAATGAAAAAATTGTGGTAAATCCAGACAATAGAATATTATTCAGCACTAAAAAGAAATGAATTATCAAGCCATGAACAGACACAGACAAAATCTAAATGCATATTACTAAGTGAAGGAAGCCCATCTGAAAAGGCTACATATGCTGTCACTCCAACTATATGACATTCTCGAAAGGGCAAAAGTTTGGAGACAGTAAAAAGGTCAGACGTTTCCAGGGATTAGAGGTTGGGAGAAATGAATAGGCAGAGTATATACGATTTTTAGAGCAATAAAACCATTCTGCATAATACTTAGTGGTGGGTACATTTCACTGTACACTCATCCAAAATCACAGAATGTACAACACCAAGAGTAAATCCTAAAGTGAACTATATAGATTTTGAGTATTAATAATTTGTCACTGGGAGTTCACTTATTGTAACACTGTACTATTGGTGCAGGATGTTGATCTGGAAAAGGCTATGTGTAAATCTGGGTGTGAGTATATTGGAACTCTTCATTTGGGTTCAGTTTTGCTGTGAAACTAAAACTACTCTAAAAAAAAGTCTTTTAAAGAATAAGTTCTAAAAATATGCTTAAAGATTTAAAGGAAAAAATAAGAATACAATGATGATAGGAATGAAAGCTACATATAGGACAAAATGGAACTTGTAGAGATGAAATAGAATACATAGTACTTGAAATGAAAAAATTTACTGCTTGGGTTTGACAGAATACTAAAAGACAAGTAAGAGGAACATTCCAAATTAAAGTACAGAAATAAGTCTAAAAAAATAGAACTTTGGTGACCTGTGTCCCAAGGTCATGTGGTTTAATATATATGTAATTAGAATTGTAGTAGTAGAATACAGAGGAAGAATAGAAAGATATTTGAAGGAAGAATTGCTAGAAATTTTGTATATTTGAAAAAACTTTAAATCAATAATTATAAGAAGCTCAATGAAATCCAAGCAAGATAAACACATTGAAAAGCACACTGAAGTATATTATAAGTACTATATAAGAAAAAATTAAAAGTTGCCAGAAAAAATTCATTACATACAGGGGAGAAATTAATAATGCCCTTATTTCTATATCAGAAGCCAGAACACAATGCAATGATATTTTTACTGTGCTAAAAATTGTATATCTAGAGAAAATATCCTTCAAAAATCAAGATGAAATAAAAACATGTTCAGACAAACAAAAGCTGAGAGAATTCATTGTCAGCGGACCAGCATTGCAAAAAAAAGTTAAAGGAAGTTCTTCAGGCTGATAGAAAATAATAACAGAAATTAGAATCTACAGAAAAGAATGGAGAGTGCTAGAATTTGAAAATGTGAATAAAAGTAAGAGACATTTCCCACCATCTGAAATTTCTTTAAAGGTGATTAAGTCAACAATATTATTCTAGTTTTATATGGTAAAGCAAAGGACATGGAATAACTAAGTCAATTTTGTAGCAGAAGAATGAAGTTGAAGGACTTTACTATATTACAGGTGACTGACTATAAAGATACAGTAATCAAGGCAGCTGAGTATTTGTCTAAGGGTAGACATAGATGATTGAAACAGACTAGTGAGTCCAGAAATAAGCACAGACGTATATGGTTAACTGATTTTTAACAAACATGTCAAGGTAATTCAATAGAGAGAAGTTGATCTTTTAAAAACAGTGCTGAAAGAACTGGATATCCTTATGGGGAGAAAAAATGAGCTTCAATCCTCACATTCTGTTAAATGTATAAATTAAGTCAGAATGGACCATAGATAAATGTAAAAATTAAAACCATAAAGTTCTAGGAGAAGATAAAAGAAAAAAATATTTGTGATTTTAGCATAAGAAAAGATTCACTTAATACACAAAAGTCCCAAGTGCAGGTGTGTTCATTTGTGTCCAACTCTTTGTGACCCCATGGGTGGTAGCCCACCAGGCTTATTTGTCCATGGTATTCTGCAGGCAAGAATAATGGAGTGGATTGGCATTCCTTTCTCCAGGAGATCTTTCCGACCCAGGGATCAAACCTGCATCTCCTGCATTGGCAGGCAGATTATTTACCACTGAGCCATCTGGGAGGCCCCCAAATCCCAAGGCATAAAAGAAAAAAATCAATAAGAATTTTGCAAGAGTTAAAATGTCTGCTCTTTGAAAAACACTGCTAACAGTAGGAAAAAAATGCAGGGAAAAATGCAAGCAACAGACTAGAAGAATATGTTTGCAATATATACATCTGACTAAAGACTTAGACAACACACATTTACTTCCTCACAATTCTAGAGACAGAAAGTCCAAGATCAAGGTGCCAGCAGGGTTGGTTTCCTCTGAGGCCTCTCTCTTTGGCTTGCAGATGTTCACCCTCTTGCTGCCTCTTTACATGGTCTTTTCTCTGTGTATGTTCATCCCTTGTCTCTCTTGGTGTATCTAAATTTCCTCTTCTTATAGGGATATCAATCAATGGATTGGGACCCTCTCTAATGGTCTAATTTTAATGTAATCACCACTTCAAAGTCCTTTCTCAAAATATTGTTACATTCTGACATACTACATTCTTGTGTGTGCTCTGTGTGTCACACAGACTTGTGTCACACAGTCTTGTGCAATTCTTTGCCACCCTATGGACTGAAGCCCTACAGATTTCTCTGTCCATGGAATTTCCCAGTCATCACCAGCTTAACCAGGTGGTGACCGGAGTGGGTAGCCACTCCCTTCTCCAGGGGATCTTCCTGACTCAGGGATCAAACCTGTGTCTCCTGCATTATAGGTGGATTCTTTACCTCTGAGTCATTATGACTTCAATATATGAATTTTGGAGAGAAACAATTGATCCCATAACAGACAGTCATCTTATAAATTCTCACTTAATCTGTATAAACAATAAAGTTCTAGGTCAAGTGTTTCTAATTTGAAACACCAAAAAACAAAGTCACAGCCCCTTAACCTATTCTAGACTTGAGCCAGTTTATAGAACCAGACTGTCTTGAATGAAGGGGAGACTGGGTCACTTTGAGAACGTTTCACGCTACATTGCCAAGAGTGTGTACTGTTAATACTCATCCCAGCTTTCTCCATAAAGATCTACAGCATTTTATTAGAAGGACTGTACACTGTGGATAAGGAAACCATCAGAAATTTCATGGATTACTGAACACTGGCTCTGAGTTCACACTAACTCAGGGAGACCCAAAACATCACTGGGGTCCACTAGGATTTAAAATCAGGTGAACAACAGAATTTTAGTTCAGGTTCATCTACAGTTTGTCCACCCATCATCTTGCAGTTATTTTCCCTGTTCCAGAATGTATACTTGAAATAGAAATATTTAGAAACTGGCAGAAGCCCCCATGTGATCCTTGGCTTGTGGAATGAGAGCTAATTTAAGAAAGGGTGAAGTGGAAGCCCCTAGAGCTGTCTATACCTATGAAAATAGTAAACCATAGCAATGCCACCTTTCTGGAGGGATCTGAGGGATTAATACCACCATCAAGGACTTGAAATATGCAGGAATGTTGACTCCCACCGTTCAACTCACCTATCTGGCTTACACAGAAAACACATGACTCTTGGAGAGTAGCAGTGGATTGTTGTAAGCTTAACCAGGGGTGACTCCAGCTGAAGCTGGTGTTTCAGTTAGAGTCTCATTGCCTGAGCAAACTAACACAGCTTGTGGTACACAGTGTATGGATGCTGATGCTTTTTCCCTTCAGTACCTGTTGGGAAAACCAAAGCTATTTGCTCTCAGCTGGCCAGGTCAGCAGTATACCTTCACTGTTCTGCTTAATGTCATAATTTAGTCTGCAGCAAGCTTTCCCTTCAGCAAGACATCGCACTGGTCCACTACACTGCTGGTATCATGTTGATTGGACCTAGTGAACAAGAAGTAAACTTACTGGCAAGACATTTGCATGTCGGAGGGTGAGAAGTAAATCTGACAAAATTTCAGGGGCCTTCCACCTCAGTGAAATTTTCAAGGGTCCAGTAGAATATGTCAAGATATACCTTCTAAGGTAAAAGATATGCAGTTGCATCTGAGTCCTCTGCAATGGAAAAAAAAAAAAAGAGAGAGAGAGAGAGAGACGCATTCCTAGTGGATCTCTTTGCATTTCATTGGCGGTGGTTTAGTTGCTAAGTCGTGTTCGACTATAGCCCACCAGGCTCCTCTGTGCATGGGATTTCCCAGGCAGGAATACTGGATTTCCCAGGCAAGAATACTGAAGGAAATGGGTTGCCATTTCCTTCTCCAGGGCATCTTCCTGACCCAGGGATTGAACCTGGGTCTCCTGCATTGCAGGTGGATTTCTTACTGACTGAGCCATAAGGGAAGCCGTCTTTGCATTTTAGAAGCAACACATTCCTCATTTGGATGTTATTCTGGTTCATTTACTCAGTGATCTGAAAAGCCAATAGCTTTGAGTGGGGCTCAGAACAACAGAAGATTCTGCAGCAGGTTCAAGCTGCTGTTCTAAGTGCCCTGTCCCTTGGGTGTTATGACCTAGCAGGTCCAGTGGTGTCTGAAGTATCAGTGGTAGACAGAGCTGTTCTTCGGAAACTTTAGCAGATGGGTGTAGAGCACCATGATCTTCTTTTCATTTGATTTAATTTTAGAACCAGAACCTGAAGAGCCCGGAGACTTTTTAGTAGATGGAAAACTTGAAGTGGTCGAAGAAGAGGCTAAGAAGGAAGAGGAAGAAGATTTAGAAATAAGTTCAGAACAATCAACAATACCAGCCAATTTGGAACGACTCTGGTCCTTTTCCTGTGACCTAACCAAAGGCCTTAACGTGAGCAGCCTTGCCTGGAATAAAGCAAATCCAGTAAGTTATCAAATGTTTTAATAATGCTGTCTCTAGCATTTAAGGGCACTTACCAAGTATAACATTAATGATTTTCTTTTCTCATCTGTTAGGCAAGGGATTTAAATTGACATAACCTCTAGTTTTAAAATTCCTCTGAAAACAAGTTTATATTTTAAAAAGGGGGAAATGCAACAGCTAGAAAACAATGTTTTTTCTTCTTTAATATGAAAATGTCGCCATTTTTATTTTAAGAGATGTACTTGGAATATGGCTGAATCTATGTCAGATGTTGAGAAGTGAACAAGAAAATAATATATATTTATTTAATTTAACATGTTAACCAAATTCATGCACCCAAATTTGCATTCTCTTTAAAGAAACCATATTTGGAAGTATGTACTTAATCCATGAGGTCAAAAAAGAGTCAGACATGACTTAGCGACTAAATAACAACTACAACATCTTAATCCAGTGACCCTGTGAAAGTGCAAAATAATTTTGAGATCCCTTAAGAAACTAACACTACAGTGGATACTTAAATAGCACCTACTATGTACCAGGCACTATTGTAAACGTTTTACTTGTATTATCACAAATCTATGAATACAGTACTATTTTCCTCATTATGTTGCACTGAAGCACAGAAAGGATAACTTGCCCGAAGCTATATAACCAGTAAGTGAAACAGAATTCAAACCGAGACATCCAGCTCCAGAGTTCTTGCTTTTAATGAAAGTGAAGTGAAAGTCGGTCAGTTTTGTCCGACTCTTTGTGACCCTATGAACTATACAGTTCATGAATTCTCTAGGCCAGAATACTGGAGTGGGTAGCCTTTCCCTTCTCCAGGGGATCTTCCAGACCCAGGAATCAAACCAGCGTCTTCTGCACTGCAGGCAGATTCTTTACCAACTGAGCTATTAGGGACGCCCTTTAGTACTGCTCTGTTAAAAATCATCTTGAGGAAAATTAGATGAATCATCAAGTTGGGGAACAGTATGTTTTCTTGTAAAAAAAAGAATGATTATAGAGTAATGAGAGTTATTTTTTCCTGAGATTTATAAACTGATTCTGAAGACATGATTCTCAACTAATGCTTCTGAAATAACTTTTTTTTTTCAGTCCTTTTTGAGAAATATTTATTTATTTTGGCCTCACTGGGTGCTAGTTGTAGCATCTTTTTCTTGGTTGTTGTTGTTTGGCTCAGGCTGTGTTGTCCCACAATGTGTGGAATTCCAGTTCTCAACCAGGGATTGAACCCATATACTCTGCATTGGAAGTGGACCCCCAACCACTGGACTACCAGGGAGGTCCCTGATGTATGTTTAAAGTCATCAGAACTAATTTGTTTAAACTGTATTTTTTTATGCATGTTTTAAGAATTAGCCTTGTTTTATCGCTATACCTTATAAGGTACTGTGTGCAAATATGATAGTTGTTATGGATATTAAAAACCTATAATCAACCTGAAACTAACAAAACATTGTAAATCAACTCTACTCCAATAAAAATTTTTAAATGAAAAATAAAACTATAATCATTTCTGTCAAAACCTCAGATATGCAGATGACACCACCCTTATGGCAGAAAGTGAAGAGGAACTAAAAAGCCTCTTGATGAAAGTGAAAGAGGAGAGTGAAAATGTTGGCTTAAAGCTCAACATTCAGAAAACGAAGATCATGGCATCTGGTTCCATCACTTCATGGGAAATAGATGGGGAAACAGTGGAAACAGTGTCAGACTTTATTTTTCTGGGCTCCAAAATCACTGCAGATGGTGACTGCAGCCATGAAATTAAAAAACGCTTACTCCTTGGAAGGAAAGTTATGACCAACCTAGATAGCATATTCAAAAGCAGAGACATTACTTTGCCAACAAAGGTCCGTTTAGTCAAGGCTATGGGTTTTCCTTTGGTCATGTATGGATGTGAGAGTTGGACTGTGAAGAAAGCTGAGCACCAAAGAATTGATGCCTTTGAACTGTGGTGTTGGAGAAGACTCTTGAGAGTCCCTTGGAGTGTAAGGAGATCCAACCAGTACATCCTAAAGGAGATCAGTCCTGGGTGTTCATTGGAAGGACTGAGCTGAAGCTGAAACTCCAATACTTTGGCCACCTCATGGGAAGAGTTGACTCATTGGAAAAGACCCTGATGCTGGGAGGGATTGGGGGCAGGAGGAGAAGGGGACGACAGAGGATGAGATGGCTGGAGGCATCGCCGACTCGATGGACATGAGTTTGGGTAAACTCCGGGAGTTGGTGATGGACAGGGAGGCCTGGCATGCTGCGGTCCATGGGGTCGCAAAGAGTCGGACATGACTGAGCAACTGAACTGGACTGAAATAACACATTACTTAAATTATGTGTATTATTTTGAATAAAATAAAATACTTGTAGTGTGGATTTATCTTTATGAAACTATATTAGGGAACATGTAGATAAGTGAAATTTAATAAATCAATAATAACTGGGTAATAAAGACAGATGAATCATTTTAAGAAACTGAATATACTCTCAGCTAAAAATTAATATATTGCTATTTAGAATAAAGTTAATTTTGAATGAAGCTAAAAATATAACAGATGGCATCCATCATATTTATTCATTAATTCTGTAAATATTTGTTGAGTATTAACTCTGTGCAGAAACTCTGTTAATGCACTAGAGATACAGTAGTAATTTAGTCACATGTAGGCCCTGGCCATACACTAGTTTCCTATGTGCTTTAATAAGGAAAAATAATACCATGGGAACACATAAGAGAGAGTTGTGAATGCTTCTTAGAGGAATTGACGTCTATGCTGAGTCTAAAAGAGATAAATAAGAGTTTGTCAATGTCAAGGGTAGTGATGAAGAATATTTTAAGACAGAGAGAACTGTGGCGACATGATGTTGCTTGGGAGGTAGGATGGTGGGAGGACTATCTTTGTATTCTTTCTGATTACAAAGAAAAGTCTGGGTTTGTTTGATAATTAAACTTTTGTGCATATGTACTTATACAGTTGACCTTGAACAAAAGGGGGTTTGGGGTGCCAACCTTTTATGCAGTTAAAAATCTAAGTGTAACTTTTGACTACCCCAAAACTTAACTACTAATAGCCTACTGTTGACTGAAAGTATTACCAAATATAAACGGTCAGTGAACACATGTTATATGTGTTATATGTATTATAAACTGCAATCTTACAATAACGCAAGCTAGGGGAAAGAGAATATTATTATGAAAAATAATAAGAAAGAGAAAATACATTTATAGTCAGTTCAGTCACTCAGTCGTGTGTGACTCTTTGCAACACCATGGACTGCAGCACGCCAGGCCTCCCTGTCCATCACCAGCTCCTGGAGCTTGCTCAAACTCATGTCCATCGAGTTGGTGATGCCATCCAACCATCTCATCCTCTGTCATCCCCTTCTCCTCCTGCCTTCAATCTTTCTCAGCATCAGGGTCTTTTCCAATGAGCCAGTACTTCACATCAGGTGGCCAAAGTATTGGAGCTTCAGCTTCAGCATCAGGCCTTCAAATGAATATTCAGGACTGATTTCCTTTAGGATTGACTGATTGGATCTCCTTGTAATCCAAGAGACTCTCAAGAGTCTTCTCCAACACCAAAGTTCAAAAAGATCAGAAGATCAATTCTTCAGCACTCAGCTTTCTTTATAGTCCAACTCTCATATAGTCATGTATAGTCATCCATACATGATTACTGGAAAAAACCATAGCTTTGGCTAGACTGACTTTTGTCAGCAAAGTAATGTCTCTGCTTTTTAATATGCTGTCTAGGTTGGTCATAGCTTTTCTTCCAGGGAGCAAGTGTCCTTTAATTTCATGGCTGCAGTCACCATTTGCAGTGAGTTTGGAGCCCAAGAAAATAAAGTCTGTCACTGTTTCCATTGTTTCCCTATCTGTTTGCCATGAAGTGATAGGACTGGATGCTATGACCTTAGTTTTCTGAATGTTGAGTTTTAAGCCAACTTTTTACTCTCCTCTTTCACTTTCATCAAGAGGCTCTTTAGTTCTTCACTTTCTGCCATAAGAGTGGTGTCATCTGTGTATCTGAATTTATTGATATTTCTCCCAGCAGTGTTGATTGCAGCTTGTGCTTCACCCAGCCAAGCATTTTGCATGATGTACTCCAAATATAAGTTAAATAAGCAGGGTGACAATATAATCCTTTCCCAATTTGAAACCAGTCCGTTGTTCCATGTCCAGTTCTAACTGTTGCTTCTTGACCTACATACAGATTTCTCAGGAGGCAGATGAGGTGGTCTGGTATTCCCATCTATTTAAGAATTTTCCACAGTTTGTTGTGACCATACAGTCAGAAGCTTTGGCATAGTCCATAAAGCAGAAGTAGATGTTTTTCTGGGAACTCTCTTGCTTTTTCTACGATCAACAGATCAAAGGATCAACATTTATAGTACTGTATTCTATTTAGCAACACTGTTAAGTGTATGTCATCCATTTAACAGATGAATTGTTAGTGCCTACATCAGTATTGTATTCAGTTCAGTCGCTCAGTCGTGTACGACTCTTTGCGACCCCATGAATCGCAGCACGCCAGGCCTCCCTGTCCATCATCAACTCCCGGAATTCACTCAGACTCACGTCCATCAAGTCAGTGATGCCATCCAGCCATCTCATCCTCTGCCGTCCCCTTCTCCTCCTGCCCCCAATCCCTCCCAGCATCAGAGTCTTTTCCAATGAGTCAACTCTTCGCATGAGGTGGCCAAAGTACTGGAGTTTCAGCTTTAGCATCATCCCTTCCAAAGAAATCCCAGGGCTGATCTTCAGAATGGACTGGTTGGATCTCCTTACACTCCAAGGGACTCTCAAGAGTCTTCTCCAACACCACAGTTCAAAAGCATCAATTCTTCAGTGCTCAGCCTTCTTCACAGTCCAACTCTCACATCCATACATGACCAAAGGAAAACCCATAGCCTTGACTAGAGGGACCTTTGTTGGCAAAGTAATGTCTCTGCTTTTGAATATGCTATCTAGGTTGGTCATAACTTTCCTTCCAAGGAGTAAGTGTCTTTTAATTTCATGGCTGCAGTCACCATCTGCAGTGATTTTGGAGCCCAGAAAAATAAAGTCTGACACTGTTTCCACTGTTTCTCCATCTATTTCCCATGAAGTGATGGGACCGGATGCCATGATATTTGTTTTCTGAATGTTGAGCTTTAAGCCAACTTTTTCACTCTCCACTTTCACACTCATCAAGAGGCTTTTGAGTTCCTCTTCACTTTCTGCCATGAGGGTGGTGTCATCTGCATATCTGAGGTTATTGATATTTCTCCTGGCAATCTTGATTCCAGCTTATGTTTCTTCCAGTCCAGCATTTCTCATGTTGTACTCTGCATATAAGTTAAATAAGCAGGGTGACAATATACAACCTTGACATACTCCTTTTCCTATTTGGAACCAGTCTGTTGTTCCATGTCCAGTTCTAACTGTTGCTTCCTGACCTGCATACAGATTTCTCAAGAGGCAGGTCAGGTGGTCTGGTATTCCCATCTCTTTCAGAATTGTCCACAGTTTATTGTGATCCACACAGTCAAAGGCTTTGGCATAGTCAATAAAGCAGAAAGAGATGTTTTTCTGGAACTCTCTTGCTTTTTCCATGATCCAGCAGATGTTGGCAATTTGATCTCTGGTTCCTCTGCCTTTTCTAAAACCAACTTGAACATCAGGAAGTTCACGGTTCACATATTGCTGAAGCCTGGCTTGGAGAATTTTGAGCATTACTTTACTAGCGTGTGAGATGAGTGCGGTAGTTTGAGCATTCTTTGTCATTGCCTTTCTTTGGGATTGGAATGAAAACTGACCTTTTCCAGTCCTGTGGCCACTGCTGAGTTTTCCAAATTTGCTGGCATATTGAGTGCAGCACTTTCACAGCATCATCTTTCAGGGTTTGAAATAGCTCAACTGGAATTCCATCACCTCCACTAGCTTTGTTCGTAGTGATGCTTTCTAAGGCCCACTTGACTTCACATTCCAGGATGTCTGGCTCTAGGTCAGTGATCATATCATCGTGATTATCTGGGTCGTGAAGATCTTTTTTGTACAGTTCTTCTGTGTATTTGTGCCACCTCTTCTTAATATCTTCTGCTTCTGTTAGGTCCATACCATTTCCTTTATCGAGCCCATCTTTGCATGAAATGTTCCCTTGGTATCTCTAATTTTCTTGAAGAGATCTCTGGTCTTTCCCATTCTGTTGTTTTCCTCTATTTCTTTGCATTGATCACTGAGGAAGGCTTTCTTATCTCTTGCTATTCTTTGGAACTCTGCATTCAGATGCTTATATCTTTCCTTTTCTCCTTTGCTTTTCGCTTCTCTTCTTTTCACAGCTATTTTCAAATATAATCACATATTATTAGGAGTTAGGACTTCCACAAATGACTTTTAGGAGAGGAGACACAATTTAGTCCATAGCACCTCACTTTAAATTTAAATGTCTTCTATTTTACATTTGAAAAAATTAGATCATCCTTAAAAAACCCATGTTGCTGCCGCTGCTAAGTCGCTTCAGTCGTGTCCGACCCTGTGTGACCCCATAGACGGCAGCCCACCAGGCTCCCTCGTCCCTGGGATTCTCCAGGCAAGAACACTGGAGTGGGTTGCCATTTCCTTCTCAATGCATGAAAGTAAAAAGTGAAAGTGAAGTCGCTCAGTCGTGTCCAACTCTTAGCAACCCATGGACTGCAGCCTATCAGGCTCCTCCGTCCATGATATTCTCCAGGCAAGAGTACTGGAGTGGGGTGCCATTGCCTTCATAGGAGATTATAATGTAATAATACAATTTTTGAAGATTATCTCAATATGTAAAAGAGCTTGTTAGCAATTGGTTCTTTTTGAGTACTTATTTTTTAGTCTGAAAATGTGATTATTTTTGTGATTTTGCTTAGGATGATAGAAATGTAGAGTGAAAAAATGGCATATGGTGTTTTTTTAACCTTAATTAAAATATCATCACTCTTCTTAACACAGTTCATTAATATACATCTTTATACATTTGCCAATATTTTTATGCTATCCTCTCTTAGTTTGAATTTTTCTGGTTTTCAGGATCTTTTGGCTGTTGGCTATGGACACTTTGGATTTAAGGAGCAAAAAAGAGGATTGGCCTGCTGTTGGTCAATAAAGAACCCCATGGTAACTCGAGCAGGAATAAGATCTATTTTTATTTAATTAAATGTTGACATAATTCTCGAAAAGTAGTAGATAGTTGTATTTGATAATTAAGCAAAGTCAAGGAAGTTTTATCATGTAAGACTGTATTATCTTTGGTTTAAATCTGTAACAATTAAATAATTAAAACTTATTCTGATACTTTATAGGATACAGTAAATTCACTACTATGTGCTGTTAGATCTGATGATCCAGGGCTGAACCATTATTGTATATCACTGCCCGTTATAAAGAAAAATATTTGCAAATGCAAATTTTAAAAATTGTTTCATTTACTATTGGATTGTTTTTCAGTATATGAATAACTCATCACTTTATAAGATAGATTTCTGTTATCCTCAATAGATGTAAAATAGATTCATATAATATCTTACTGTTATGAATTTTTAAAGAAAATGAACAAGAATCAGTTATTTTTTTTGCTAAATAGCTCTAGTCAATCTGTCACTTACAGGTTTACCTTTAGGGGTTTTTTTGTGTTTTTTTTTCATCGCACCATGCGGGATCTTAAGTACCCTGACCAGAGATCAAACCTGCACCCCTTGCAGTGGAAGCAGAGAGTGTTAACCACTGGACTCCCAGGGAGGTCCCTTTACCCTTAGTTTTTACTTTACAACAGAAATGTAAAGTGGACTACTTTAAAAAGATCAGAAAGGCATACAAAAATAATTGGAGTTCTTATAAATAACCCTCGTCTGTTAGGAAGTTGGGTTTATATAGCCTAAAAGAAAGGAAGAAGCAATTCTAAACATGTGGAAGGATTGACAGGATTCATCAACAGCAAGTTGTCTTCTTTTCCACGTAGGTTGTTAGAAACAAGAAAGGATTTGAATTGGACATTCAAACAAAACAACAAAACTCTAGTCAGAGTTGTAGAAAAGAGTAACTTAGAAAGTTTTAGAGCCTCTTCTATCCTTATTTAGAAATGATTAGATAATACAAGCATTAGAAACAGATACTGGGAGATAGGAATATATGCAGGATAATTTATTTGGTGGCTATTATTTGTATTTTTAAGAATGTAGACCTGTGATGGAAAATCCTGTTGGAAGATTACCCAAAATGATAATTACTGTAGAGCTACATGCTGTATTTTGCAAAATTACTGAGCTCTGAGGATTCATCAAAATAAAGGAAATGAACTGACTGAGGTTTTGTTCTCATGTATATAGGAAGTTAGGAGTAACTGAATGTAGGTTAACTCTCCTCACATCCCCACTGCCGTCAGCCTAGTCTTTAGTCACTGTCACACCCTCCTGTACTGTGGTCTATAAAACCAAGTTTAAATTGTAATATAATATATATTTTTTATTCAGTGGCCAGAGCGTACTTATCAGAGTCCATATGGAGTTACTGCTGTGGATTTTTCAATCGGCTCACCTAACCTTTTAGCAGTTGGCTATCACAATGGCACTATCGCCATTTATAATGTACAGAACAACAGTAACCTTCCAGTTCTGGATAGTAGGTGAGAAAATCCAAGAATTAGATAAATATATAACATGTACTTTTTTTGGGAGAACAAAAAAATTAATGTTATTTAGTTTTGAGTGAATGTTTATACTGTTATTGAGAGTGATACCATTATCTTTCAAACATTTGATAATTCCTCATAACGTCTCTCCAACTGGAATGCTCAGCTTTAACATCTCTTTATCATCTTTTCTGCCTGCTCACCAACAAACTTCTTTTGGTGTATGCTGCTGCTTTTTAAAAAGCTAAAATTTTTTCCAGCTTTATTGAGGTATAATTGACAAATAAAAATTGAGTTTATTTAGGTTGTACAACATGATTAAGTGTACAGTGTGATGATTTAATATATGTATCATTGTGAAATGATTAATGCAGTCAAATTAATTAATGCATCCATAATCTCACATACCTGGAGAAGGAAATGGCCATCCACTCCATTATTCTTGCCTGGAAAATCCCAGGGACAGAGGAGCTGGTGGGCCACAGTCTATTTCATCACAAAGTGTCAGGCATGACTTAGTGACTAAGCAACAACAACAACCTCACATAGTTACCATTTTTTTTGGGTGTGGTAAGAACACTTAAGATCTACTCTTTTAGCAAATTTCATGTATGCAACATAGTATTATTAACTATAATCACCATGATGTGCATTAGATTTCAAGAACTTTCATTTTATAAATGAAAGAAATAATTAATGCGACATATTGAGAAAATAAAAAAAGTTTAAAGTGAAAGAGATCTAAAGATACCTCAAGTTTTTATAATAAACCTGATATTAGTGGAGCAAAAATGAGGTCATATATTCATATTAGTGTTTGAATAAACTTCAGAAGAACTGGAAATAGCCTTTAAAGCAGGTGTTTTTTAGCTTAATTTTGAAATTATTTGCATAGTTTTGTAAGTGTGAGCCTTGTGTTTATTTCCGGGCAGAAGATTCATAATTTTTACCAAATAATCAAATATATCTAGATTTAAAAGTATTCAGCCCTATTGCTTTGGAGGATTCACATAAAAAAATCAAGAGAGTCAGTACTAGGAACAAAGCAACCCATTAATCAGTCAGGAAAGTAGTAATCTGAGAAGTGATTTTAATTTTTCAGAAAAATTTTAAATCTCAGCCTTAGAGAGAATCAAGCCAGTGGACAATGCTGAAATATAAGAAGAAGGGTGAAGTAACTATTTACTCGAATAGGACTGAAATGACTTACTTATTTAAACTATGAGAAATATCCTTGTAAAAATGGAGATACTTATATTCAGTGTATCTAAATAAACTAAATTTACACAACTAGGAAAAAGTAAGTGAATAGAGTAAAAGGAGTAGATTCTTAAAGAAATATTTGCTTTTATAGTCCTATTATGATAGCAATAAAATTTTCTTTTTTGTAAGAAATGAGAAAAACATCAGTGAATATTAGAAAAGTGGTTTTTTCCCCCTGATTTTAAAAATATTTAAAGTTGAAGTCAAGTTCAGAACAATAAAAGCATCATTCTGTAAGTAAGTCATGATGCTTTAGGGAGTTGTCCTTATCACTTAGTATTGCAAGTCTTTTTAAAAATTATGATTTTCTACTTAGTGATTTTCCTTGTTTTAGTGAATCACCTCAAAAACACTTGGGACCTGTATGGCAACTGCAGTGGATAGAACAAGACCGAGGGACAACAGGTGATGACAAAAGAGAAATACTAGTTTCTATATCAGCGGATGGAAGGATCTCTAAATGGGTTATACGGAAAGGACTGGACTGTCATGGTAAAATCAATAAATACGCTCACACTCTTTCTTTCTCTCACACACACACACCCCCACACACACAAATTATCTTTCTCTTGTTATGTGCTGAATTAAAAATTCCTAATGAACAATGTATAAAAGGTGATAAATTTAGGTTTGACTAAATAAGAGAAAAACTGGGCTTGATCATTTTGCTAAGCATCTAACTCTGGTATTTGCTTATTTTAACCTAATGACATGCACAGAATGGCAGAACTCATATTGTTTGCAAGAAGGGACATATTATATCTACAATATTTTTTCACGTGGTAGATAAGCTATCTATTTTTTCTTTAAAGATTTGATGCGCTTGAGGCGAACAACTGCTAGCACCAGCAAAAAAGGAGGGGAAAAGGAAAAGAAAGGTGAAGCTTTGATATCTCGACAGGCTCCTGGAATGTGTTTTGCTTTTCATCCCAAGGTAAATTATTTCAATACAACTTCTAATCATTGAAGTGTATTAAGATATAAGGCTGGGATTTCCCTGGCAGTCCAGTGTTTGAGATTTCACTGTCCAAGGCAGGAGGTGCAGATTCGGTCCCTGGTCAGGGAGCTAAGATCACACATGTCTCGTGGCCAAAAACAAAGATGAAAGGTTAGCATGTTAGTAAATATTGTGCCTTGTAAGCAGAAAACTAACAAACATAGGTATTAGCCTAGGGTGAAATGGCACTTTCCAGTTGGCTGTCCTTCATCTACATTTTAGAAGAAAGGCCTGTTTTTTCTGAGCAACAATAGAAGGATTATCTACTCAATTGCTCATTTTAACTTGAATGCCCAACCTTGCCCCTCTTGGGCACTCTCCTGCTCTGTCATAGTGACAGAAACCAAATCCACTATATAGTCTTCCATATCTCACTGTGAGTGGTGACTCTCATGATTCTGGGGATTGGGAAGACCACTTCAGATTATGCCTATCAAGACCAAAATGAAATCAGAGCACTGTTAGTAAAGTTCTGCTTCTCTAATTCTTTTTACCTAGAGGCTCTTTGGAATCAGAAAATTCAACCACTGTGACTCTTATAAGAAAACATTTCCTATATATTTTCTATTATATGTAATATGATCATCTCTTTAATGATACCATTATTCACCTACTTATGCAAACCAAAACTTGAGTTCTTACTCTATTCTGCTCTATCACCCAAATGATATTTAGGTTTTATCATCCTACTTCTTTTAGTCCAAGCCTACTATTCATATAGTTCAGGCTTTTACTATTTTTCACTTTTATCACTGTGTATGTGGTCAATCAGTTGTGTCTAACTCTTTGTGACCCCATGGACTGTAGCCCGCCAGGCTCCTCTGTCCCTGGGACTGTCCAAGCAAGAACACTGGGGTGGGTAGCCAATCCCTTCTCCAGAGGATCTCTCCTGACCCAGGGATGAAACCCTGGTCTCCTGTATTGCAAGCAGATTCTTTACCTCTGAGTCACCAGGGAAGCCCTTTTATCACTGCAGTCATATTCTCACTGCATTCGTTCTCAAATTCCTATAATCTGCTTGTCACCTTGACTCTAGAAGAGTGGTTCTCAATGTGGGCAGGGAGGGGAGTACTTTCCATCAGGGACATCTCACAATGTCTTCTTCAGATATTTTTGGTTGTTGCAGCTGTGGGAGGTGGGATGTAGGGAGGAGAGTTTTATCTCTCGAGCAGAGTCCAGGGGTGCTGCTGAACACTCTACATTGCGCAAGACAACCACTATCCTCTCCCCACCCAAACAAAGAATTAGCTGGCTCAAAACATCAATATTGCCCCTTTGATTTCTTCTTTGATAAAGCACGTTATTTAGTTTCCAAATATTCACGTTTTTTCTAAGCATCTTTCTGTTGGTTTCTAATTCAATTCCATCATGATCAGAGAGCAAACTTTTTATAAACTGAATCCTTTTGAATATATTGAGATTTGTTTTAGAGCCTAGAATGTGATGTTTACTTGTAAATATTCCCTGTGCATTTGAGAAAAGTGTATATTCTGCTACTGTTGGGTGAAATGTTCTGTGAATATCAATCAGGTTATGTTGGTTGATGATATTGTTCAAGTTCACTATATCCTTCCTGATTTTCTGCCTGTTTCTTCCGTGATTTATTGACAGAAAGGTATTGAAGTGTCTGACCATAATTGTGAATTTGTCTTTTCTTCCTTTGAAATTCTATCAATTTTTTCTTTATGTATCTTTAAGTACATAAGTGTTTAGAATTGTCATGTTCTATTGATTAATCGATTCCCTTATTATACAATGACCTTATTTATAGCTGGTAACATTCTTTACTCTGAAATCTACTTAGTCTGACATTAAGGTAGCCACTGCACCTTTCTTTTAACTAATATTAGCACAGTTTATCATTTTACATTCTTTTACATTTAACCTATTTATGTCTTTATAGTTAAAGTATGTTTCTTATAGGGAGCATATTGTTGAATTTTGCTTTTTTATCCAGTCCTAGAATCTCTGACTTTTGTGATATTTACACAGTTTACCTTTAGTTTGATTGTTGATTTAGTTTGATTTGAGTCTGTCATCATTTCTGACTAATTTATGTTTGGAAAGAGATGCGAAACATATTTCACCCCTTTTTCTGGAGGTAGGACTCTGAAGGGCTATCCCAGCTCCAAAGCTTGTTATAGGTTGGACTGAGCACTCTGTTGCAGCTACATCATAGTTTAACTTAAATATCTCTGCCTGTTCCTAGTTCCCTCAAAGAGGTTGATTCTGAGAGAACTTCCCAATAAACCTCTTGCATGGAAATCTCAATCTCAGGTTTATATACTGAGGAACCCAGCTTTACAGCAAACTTGAGGAGCTCTAGAGAAAGACGTTTATCTGTGTGCTAAGTTGTTTCAGTCACGTCCAACTCTTTGTGACGTTATGGACTGTAGCCCACCAGGCTCCTCCATCCATGGGATTTTCCAGGCAAGAATACTGGAGTGGGTTGCCATACCATCCTCCAGGGGATTATCCCAACCCAGGGATTGAACCCACATCTCTGTGTCTCCTGCATTGGCAGGTAGGTTCTTTACCATTGAGCCACCAGGGAAGCCCAGAGAAAGATGACCTACTTATAAATACTACTGAGATAATCATTGTTCGTATATAAAAAAGGAATTAGATCCCTACCCCTTTATAGGCAAAAACTTTTAGAAGAAAATATGGGAGAATATCTCTATGACTTCAAAGTAGGAACAGTTTCTTAAAACACAAAATCCTAATTATGTAAAATATATAATACCAGCTACATTAAAATGAGAACTTTTATTTACTAAATGACACTAAGAGTTTGTAAAAAAAAAAAATAAGCTGTATGCTGGGAGAAGATTTTTGCAACCTAATAATAGACAAAGCATATGTAATAGAATATATTAGGAACTTATTCAAATGAATATGAAAAAGAAAGATTATTAGTAAAATGGTCAAGAAATATGAACAGAAGAGGAGATTCAATTGGCCAATAAACATAAAAATGTGCTCAACTTTGTTAATATCCACATAAATGAAACTTAAAACCATTCAGTGTAAGTTAATACCTAATAGGATGGCAAAATCTAAGATTTCTGATGTAACCAAACTGTTGAAGAGAATGTGTGTCAAAAGGAACTTTTATATACTGCTGAATGTAAATTGGTAATACTACTTTGGGGGAAAAATGGACTTTATTTTGTAATTTAAACTACATAGACCCCCATGATCTAGTAACTGCATTCTTAAGTACTGATACATGCTAGAGCAATGTGTCTCAGATTTCAGGGTTCTTATAACTTACCTGGGAATCTTGTTAAAATGATTCTGATTCAGCAGGTCTGGGGCCGGGCCTGACATTCTGCAGTTCTAGAAACTCCAGTACTTTGGCCACCTCATACGAAGAGTTGACTCATTGGAAAAGACTCTGATGCTGGGAGGTATTAGGGGCAGGAGGAGAAGGGGACGACAGAGGATGATATGGCTGGATGGCATCACTGACTCCATGGACGTGAGTCTGAGTGAACTCCAGGAGTTGGTGATGGACAGGGAGGCCTGGCGTGCTGCGATTCATGGGGTCGCAAAGAGTTGGACACGACTGAGGACTGAACTGAACTGAACTAATAATACTACCAGGTGATGCTGACTTGACATAGCTCCACATAGAGCCCTGACTTTCAGACTTTCTGACTATAACTTCAGTATAGAAAACACATTTTAAATCCCTATTTGGTACATACATCTGAGATGTCTGAGACTCCGTCTAGTTTAATCTCTCATTCTCAGCAAAAATCATGTTCTTGTTAAGTCATCTGTCTTCTCTTTGACTAATTCTAGTGAAATAATTGGAGAAGGCAATGGCACCCCACTCCAGTACTCTTGCCTGGAAAATCCCATGGATGGAGGAGCCTAGTAGGCTGCAGTCCATGGGGTCGCTAAGAGTCAGATACGACTGAGCGACTTCACTTTCGCTTTTCACTTTCATGCATTGGAGAAGGAAATGGCAACCCACTCCAGTGTTCTTGCCTGGAGAATCCCAGGGACGGTGGAGCCTGGTGGGCTGCCATCTATGGGGTTGCACAGAATTGGACATGACTGAAGTGACTTAGCAGCAGTGAAATAATACTGTTTCCCTGGACTGTTAGCTCTCTCTTGAAATGTTAGAAAGTTTCTTCTTCATTTTAAGTGAATGTTTGTCCATATAATTTCTAGATAGGATACTAAGTTCTACACTCTATTTTAGCAAAGAAAAGAATCTGTATTTTCTTTGCACAGCCATCCTTCAGGGAGTTTAATTATTATAAAATCATGATCTAAAGAAAAAGACAACAGTCAGTTGTCTACAAGGTAGTATTTCTAGTTTTGGTTCTTGAACATATTTTAAGAAATCTTGAATTCTGTCTTCTGTTTAGCACATTTACTAATACATCACAAGTTAATGCATTCTGATTTTTGGTGTTATTAGGACACAAATATCTATTTGGCTGGTACTGAAGAAGGTCATATTCACAAGTGTTCCTGTTCATATAATGAACAATATCTAGATACCTACAGAGGACATAAGGTTAGTTTTAATTACAGTAGGTATGGAAAATTTTATCTTGTTATATTTCTGAAAAAACAGTATCATTAGACACAGTGTTTTTATGCAATAATTTATAACTTCAGATTTAAAAATACAAGCTTGAATTTGTATATAAAACACCCATAGTATGTGGGGCTTTTAATTTGGCTTCTAGATATCCTTGATTTCTTTTCATAAGTTATTAGGACACAATATTTGCTTCTGAAAGACTGCTGATTTAACATGCTGATCTCAAAGTAAAACTGACTCTGGCATATTTGCATTCCCTACATTTTAAAATGCTAGTTCCTACCATGTTTTCTTCATTTTCTCCTTTATTTTTGTTTATTTTTCTTAATATTCCTAAATATTTTTAAATACTATAGTATATATTAATATTTAGTAAGTACTATAGCAACTATATTTGTATGCTTCTGTATGCCATAATTTAGGGAAGAGATTCAACTTTGACCTAGTATTCTTAGCTAAGATAATACTTACACATTAATGCATGGTGTATAAAGCTTTTAGAAATCTGAGCATTTTAAGTTTGTTGGTCAAATTTAAAGTATAAGACATTAGATACTACTTACAATATATGTTAATTTATTTTTCTAATCCTAGGGACCAGTGTATAAAATAGCATGGAACCCATTTTGCCATGATGTTTTCTTAAGCTGTTCTGCTGATTGGGGTGTTATTATATGGCAACATGAGAATCTCAAACCATTTTTGAGTTTTTATCCAACTACTTATGTTGTTTATGATATTGCCTGGTCTCCAAAATCATCCTACATATTTGCAGCTGCAAATGAGAGCAGAGTGGAGATTTGGGACCTTCACATCAGCACGTAAATATTAACATTTTTCTTGAAGATAATTGTAGATAATAAAAGTAGAAGATAATTGCAGTTCCATCTAAATGATGCTTGATGGTTTTGACATTGGTTAGAGAGAACTGTAGTTACTTTAAAACAAGTAATAGTTCATACTGTGAGAGTCCTTTATGAATAAAGTGATGTGCCAGGATAATATATTAATTACCTACATCATATGTATTAATAGTTTAAAAATATTTGAATGAAAATGGGTTACTCTATCTCCTCAATTAAAAAAAATTTTTATTTATTTATTTGGCTGCATCAGATGTTAGTTGTAGCATGTAAGATCTTTTAGTTGTGACATGCAAACTTAGTTGTGATATGTGGGATCTAGTTCCCTGACCAAGGATTGAACCCAGGTCCCCTGCATTGGGAGCATGGAGTCTTAGCCACTGAAACACCACGGTAGTCCCTCATCAAATTTTTATAGACTGATATAGGATATCATAACTACCTTGAATTCTTTGTCATTGTCTGGTTTATGGAAGAATGCAGAGAGGCACTTTTCTGATTGTTCTTAACTGAAGACCTTTTATTAGTAAGATAAAGGGAGCAAAATAAGTATTTTTTATGATATTTACTTATTCTCTTACCTCATTTTAAAACATATTTGAAGAAACATGCAGTTTAATTAAAATTTTTTTCTTTAAGTGTTACATCAAAGTTATTAGAGGGCCATAGACCGTCCTTTTTAATATGAAAGTTTATAAAGTGCTGGAATTGTGTTTAATGATTCTACTTCTTCAATCATTATTTCAATATTAGAAAATATTGTGACCTTTAGGCAAGTTATTAAGGAAGAGAAGCATGGAAATACATTCTTGTTTGAAATAAATGATATAAAATTCAATGGGTTTATTAATAATTGCAAATTTTTTCCTAGAGATTAATAGTTTAGTAACTTTAAAATTTTTTCACGACTCATTCTATAAAACAATTTGAACCAAAAACTCAAGGAGTACAACACAAAGCAATATATTTTTGTCTATGAGATGACTAACATAGAAAGTGGTCACTTAAAGGAGTGTCATCTCTTTTTTTTTTTTTCCTAGTAAAATTGTAGTTCCCAGGCAAAATTTCTTCAGAAGAAGTATGCAAGTTACTGCTTCTTTTATAAGAATGCCAATGGATTGCTTTGGATGAGTAAGAGCTGAGAAGGTTCTTGTTCTTCACTGAAGAAGATTCATTCTTCAATGAATCTAAAACAAGATTCATTGTTCAGATTCACTTATGGTCTAGGGATTCATTTGGATCAAAACATCCTTCCCTTAAAAGACATTTATTATTTAAGAAGTTGTACTAGGGATCCTCAGAGAAACTGAACCCATAAAATAGAGATGGTGGGAGGAAGGGAGAGAGAAAGAGAGAGAGAGATTTAAAAATATTGGCTTATATGATTGTGGGGCCTGGCAGTTCCCAAGTTTGCTTGACAGTGTAACAAGCCAGAATTTCCATCAGGGGAGTCCATGTTGCAGTCTTGAGTGCAAAGCAATATAGAGGCAGAAATTTATTCAGTTTCAAGGACCTCAGTCTTTTCTTTGAAGGCTTTCAACAAATTAGATGAGGCCGACTCACTTTGTGAAGGATAATTTGCTTTATTCAAATTCTATTGATTTAAGTTAATCATATCATACCTTCACATCAGTGTGTAGACTGGTGTTTGACTAAACAACTGGAAACCACAGCTTAGCCAAATTAATGCATAAAATTAATCATCACAGGAGTTTAAAGTATGAGTTCACATCTTAATTGTGAATACTTTAATTTATTTCATTGAAATTAGTTTATTGAAAGAATGAAAGCTTTGATTGAATAAAGGGTGAGAAGTAGTTATTTTGCTTTTGGAAACACACAAAGATGCTTTTAGTTTTTGTTACATGAAATCACAAATATCTCAGGGTCTTCTTAGTCTGTATGTAAAAAGAATATATTAACAATAACTAAATTTACAAATATAATATTTCATTACAGTTTGGACCCTCTGATTGTCAATGTTGCTAACCCTGGAATCAAGTTCACAACTGTTCTTTTTGCTAAGCAAACAGATTGCCTTCTGGTGGGAGATAGCGATGGACAAGTTGCTGTATATGAATTAAAAAATATGCCCACTACTTTGGATTCTAACAGGGTAAGACTTGAAAGTCAAAATCTTATGTCATTTTATGATTTTATTCAGCTGTAGTTTTGTGTCATACAAGAGATTTACACTTCTCAAATATCTGAAGTGTGGCACAGTGGAAAGATATATATAAGTCCCAAAGTGGCATGGTGCCTAGTAGGCTTATTTTATTTGAGCCTCACAGTCTTTATCTGTTAAATGAAAACATCGTTCTTTTTTTTTTGTTCTTTTTTTTTAAATTTTATTTTATTTTTAAACTTTACATAATTGTATTAGTTTTGCCAAATATCAAAATGAATTGAGCAGAATAATTATAAATATTATATGAAATAATTTAAAACTGTCCCTAGTTTATGGTTGTGACTGTTCTCTGCAAATATTCAAAGACTTTTACAAGATATAATATTTTTATTTATTTATTTTTGTCAAGAAAGTAGAATTTATGGGTAAGCATGAGTAAGGAGGGGCAGTGCCAAGGCTCTCATGAGTGCAGGACCCATTTGTCAGAGGGCCACGATTAGGGATATATTTGACCCTACAGCCATCTAAATGAGCCGCTTTTCTACCACCATGTTTTCACATTCACCTGCATTAAACTTAGTAAATCCCCACTTCTTGGAGATGTGGATCGTCTGGTGTCCAGGGAACTTGAACTTGGCTCTGAGGAGGGCCTCAATCACAGGCTTATTGTTCTGCTGTTAGGTGTGGATGGCCGTATGACTCTGGCCATTGCTCCCAGGCACCAAGCATACCTGTCTGGAGCCTAGGCAGAACAGCATGCCAGTCATGAAGGTCCAGTAGAAAGAGTTGTCTCCAAGATCCCTTAGGGCAACCTGTACAGGCAATAGCCAAGGAGGCTGCTGTTTGCAGAGATTGCACACTGGGGCCCTATGAGGAAGAGCACAGCCAGCCTAACTGGCTGCAAAAAGAAATAATATTTTTATTTTTAAATTTTTTTGGAAATAATATTTTTAGATGTTTTCCAGTGTTCCTAAGGTTGCCATTTGTTTCTACTGGTTTGACATTATCCTCTTCCCTAACTCTGATCTTCAGCTATCAAAGCTTTGTTATAAAACTTTGACAAGTAAACCAGCATCACTAGATGCCCACTATTTTTAATATTATATATATATTTTTTGCTTATTTGTTGTTTACAAGTTTTTTAAATTGAAGTAAATTTGATTTATAGTGTTAAATCACATAGTGATTTGGTATTTTTATATATTATACTTAATTTAAAGTTATTATAAAATATTGGGTATATTCCCTGTGCTATACATTATATCCTTGTATCTTATTTATTTTATACCTAGTAATTTGTACCTCGTAATCCCCTTTCCTTATCTTGCTACTCTCTCCTCCCCTCTCCCCACTGGTAAGCACTGATTTGTTCTCTGTATCTGTGTCTTGTTTCTATGTTGTTACGTTCACTCATTCATCTTCTTTTTTGATTTCCCATATATGTGAAAACATATAGTATTTGTCTTTCTCTGACTTACTTCACTAAGCATAATACCCTTCAAATACATCCATGTTGTTGCAAATTGCAGAATTTCACTTTCTTAAAATTTCTGGGTAATAATCCATTGTGTATATATATGTGTGTATATATATACATGTATATATATGTATGCTGCTGCTGCTAAGTTGCTTCAGTCGTGTCCGACTCTGTGTGACCCCATAGACGGCAGCCCACCAGGCTCCCCCGTCCCTGGGATTCTCCAGGCAAGAACACTGGAGTGGGTTGCCATTTCCTTCTCCAATGCATGAAAGTGGAAAGTGAAAGTGAAGTCGCTCAGTCGTGTCTGACTCTTCGCGACCCCATGGACTGCAGCCTTCCAGGCTCCTCCGCCCATGGGATTTTCCAGGCAAGAGTACTGGAGTGGGTCACCAGTGCCTTCTCCATATATATCTATATACATGTATATATATATACACACACACTAATAGATGTCCATTATTTTCAAGATAGCTTTTCAGTTTTTTTCTGTTTATGTTTAGATTTCTAGTTTAAGGAATGAACTAGTAAATATTACCATGAATATATCAACATGTTAACAATATTAAAAATATACATGAATCAATAAGAAAAAATACTAAGACTCCAATAGAAGGGTGAGTGAGGTCAGGAACAGTCATTCACAAAATATGGCTGGTAAATATATTTTAAAATTTAACCTCATTAACAAAAAATATTTAATTAAGTTAAATGAAAAGCATTCATTTAATAGAATTCTCATATATCAAATTAACAGAAATTCTTTTAATTGGACTACTTATTACTGACAGACATTTGGTAAGATAGGTCCTCTCTTATACTGACAGTTGAAATAAAAATTAGTGTAAGTTCTTTGGGAGCAATTTGGCAATCTGAACCAGAATTGTTGACTTTTGGAACTCTATCTTACAGAAATATTCATAAAGGCAATCTAAGAAATTATAGCATGTTTTGTGATAGGATGAGACAAAAAAGAAAAGGAAAGAAAAAAAAGGAAAAGGAACCATCTAAATATCCAACCAGAGGGAAATATGACTAGGCAAGTCAGAAGTGCTGATTAGATTTGGGTTACATGTAAGAGGTGGAGTTTTACCCAGCCATATGGACTATAAATAAACAAACAAGCAGACAGAAAATACTTACTTACATACATACATACTAGCTTGCTTGGGACTTTATACACAGTTTGATCCTCTACTCACTTCAAGTCTTTGCTCAAATGTCAAATTTCTTAGTGAAGTCTTCACTGGCCACCTTATTTAAAATTGCAGCCTCTACTCTCCCCCACACTCCCTATTCAATACTCTTCCATGACTAATTTTCTTAATAACACTGGTCTTTGTGTGTGTGTGTATGTGTGTGTGTGCACGCGTGCGCTCAGTCACTCGGTGGTGTCCTGCTCTTTGACACCCCAGGGACTGTAGACCGCAAGGCTCCTCTGTCCATGGAATTTCCCAGGGAAGAATACTGGAGTTTTGATTGATTGATTTTGTTAATTTCCCATCTCCCACAGCTAGATTATAAGCTCTACATAAACACTGAATTTGTCTCTATTGTTCTGGGCTACGTCTTAGTACAGTGTCAGGCTTATGCTGCTGCTAAGTCACTTTAGTCATGTCCGACTCTGTGCGACCCCATAGACGGCAGCCAGGCTTATAGTAGTTATCAATAAATGCTTTTGAATAAATACGCATTGAAAAGCTAGAGAAAAAAAATCACATATTAGAAGCATTGTTTCTTAAAGGTAGGATCATAAGGGAATTTTAGTCTTATACTTGTCTGTTTTACAAGTCATTATAGTACATCAAGTAATTGTATAAATGCATTGGTCTCCTTACAAAATAGTTTGAGTGTGCTCTGAGGAATGCATCTCTAATGCCTTATTTTTTCCAAGATATAAACTATTTTAATATTTTCATTTTCTTACACATTGAGTACAAGATATTTTAACAGGATGGGGATGTTTGTGCTCATAGTGAACCTTGTTTAAGATATACAGCTCAACAGCCAAAAGAAATTAAAAGAGAATTCTATTTATTTAAGTATTTCAAAAAAACATTAAAATGAATCCAAATATATAGTTCATAGTATTCCTTTTGCTTCTTCCACCCATAGCTCTCAAATCCTAAATATAAACTCAAGGCCTGAATCCATCCTTTTTTGTCTCTGTAATTCTTTCAGTGCTAAGAACTTGTCCACAAGCTCTGAACTGGGGGCAGTAGGGAAGGGGGGCTTGAATTTTTTCAAAATTTTTATTAGTATATGTTGGTGTAGTGGTTGGAGGGAAATCTGTAAGCATTAGCATGTCGATTCTTTTCATCACATGTATTTTTATCTAGTACCGATCAAATGCTACAATAATTTGTCAATATAAATTATAATATTTTGTATACACATCTTACTAATTTGAGCTGTTTGAAACTTTTATATTCAAGTATCTAGCATAGCACTAGCACATAATAGACATTCAGCAAATGTTGAATAGATGTGTGAATGAACAAACCTACAGACAAAAGACATATGGTTTCTAAGAAAGAAACCACAATGTGTGCTTAAGAAACACAATCGGGTAATAACAAAATAATAAACAAACTCCCATAGGAACACAGAGCAGGAAAATAGTTGACTTTTGAAAGGAGAATAGGAAGAAGAAAAAAAAAATAAGAATGCTCTGGGGAAGGCTTTCACACAGGAGACTGAATTTCAACAATGTTTTAGAGGATCAGGATTTTTCCTGTAGACAAGAGAGTAGAACTGTTATTCTAGACTGAGAGAAAGGCTTGAACAAAAATATAGAATTGAAGAGGTCCTTGGCATGCTGCCATCCGTGATGCATGAGGTTGCAAGGAGTTGGACAGGACTGAGTGACTGAAATGAACTGAACTTGGCATTTTAAGGACATTGTGAGTAGACTTTTTGACTGGTAAAGAGATCGCTTGAGAAAAGAGCAACAAAAGGACCAGTCAGGCCATTTAGGACCAGAAAATGTACGACTGCCAAGTTAAGGAATTTGATCTTTATTATATAGATTACCAGGGCTTCTCTGATAGCTCTGTTGGTAAAGAATCCGCCTGCAATGTAGGGGACCTCGGTCCAATTCTGGTTCAATTCCTGGGTCTGGAAGATCTGCTGGAGGAGGGATAGGCTACCCACTCCAGTATTCTTGGGCTTTTCTTGTGGCTCAGCTGATAAAGAATTCGCCTGCAATGCCAAAGACCTGGGTTCGATCCCTGGGTTGGGAAGATCCCTTGGAGAAGGGAAAGGCTACCCACTCCAGTATTCTGGCCTGGAGAATAGTCCATGGGATGACAAAGAGTCCGACAGGACTGAGCGACTTTCACTTTCATACAGATGACTAAAAGGTATTTAAGGTTTACAATTCCAGAAGTGACAAAGGGGGAAAAAATTAAACCCCCATCTCACATTTTGTGTAATAGTGAACGGCAAATGGATTGAAGACTATGGGGGAAAATAAACAAACTCCTAAAAGAAAATGTAGGGTAATGTGTTAATAATTTAAAGTCAGGATAGATTTTTAAAAAATGACCACCCCAAATCTAATTTTTTTCAAATTTTTTCCTTTTCTTTATTTGTAAAATAGGTATAATATTGGCACTAGAATCAAAGGTTGTTAGAAAGAATGAAAATGTTTCAGTCTGGAAGGTGAGAACGGTTAAAAAAAATAAAAAGGAAAGGAAAGCATGGCCTTTTAGGTACCCTGGTGTTTATATTTCAAGTTGTTTTAATATCTGTCAGGCAGACTTGTTCCAAACACTTTCTTAAATGTTTAATAAAGTCTGCTACATAAAAAAAAAAAAAAGAATGAGTTAATATGTACAAAGTGGTTAGAAAGGAGAAGACAATGGCAACCCACTCCAGTACTCTTGCCTGGAAAATCCCATGGACAAAGGAGCCTGGCAGGCTTCAGTCCATGGGGTCGCTAAGAATCAGACACAAATGAACGACTTCACTTTCACTTTTCACTTTCATGCATTGGAGAAGGAAATGCAACCCACTCCAGTGTTCTTGCCTGGAGAATCCCAAGGACGGGGGAGCCTGGTGGGCTGCCGTCTACAGGGTCGCACAGAGTCGGACACGACTGAAGTGACTTAGCAGCAGCAGTGGTTAGAACTGTTACTGGCACATAGTAAACTCTCTATAAATCTCAATTATTTTTTGTATAATTATTTTGTCAAAATTCATATTTTCTGTCCAGGATTTCACATTCCAAGTTAAAAACAACTGATTGGAATAAGAAATTTCCAAGATATATGGAAGACATTTAATATCCAGTGTATGTAAAAACTCCTACAAAACAATAAGAATCACTCAATTTTTTAAATGGGCAGCATATAAAATGTTAACTCAGAGTATGCTATGCTATGCTAAGTCGCTTCAGTCGTGTCCGACTCTGTGTGACCCCACAGACAGCAGCCCACCAGGCTCCCCTGTCCCTGAGATTCTCCAGGCAAGAACACTAGAGTGGGTTGCCATTTCCTTCTCCAATGCATGAAAGTGAAAAGTGAAAGTGAAGTTGCTCAGTCGTGTCTGACTCTTAGAGACCCCATGGACTGCAGCCTTCCAGGCTCCTCCATCCATGGGATTTTCCAGGCAAGAGTACTGGAGTGGGGTGCCATTGCCTTCTCTGATTAACTCAGAGTAGAGGAAAGTAAATTATCAAATAAACTTCAAAAGCTACATTCATTCTCATGAATAATGAGGAAATGTGCAATTAAAATTTTGCAAGATATCAGTTCCTATTGATCAAGTTTACCAAAATTAAAATATTAGTTAATATCAAGCATTAGCAGAGTTGTAGAGAACTAGGAATTCTTATGCAGGGATCATGGGAATATGAATTAGCATGACCTCTTTGGAGAGCAATTCAATAAAACTGAAAATTCAGATATCATGTAAGCCAGTGATACCATGAGATCCTCTTGCACATATGTACTAAGGCACATATATAAGGTGGCAATATGAGTTTTTTTTAATGTTCCTTTCAGACAGAGATGATAACTCAGTTCAGGTTCACTTAAAACATTCACATTACAAAATTTAAAAAAAATTTAGTCTTAGTTCACCTTAAAGTCTTAGATTATATATTTTATTATTCTAAGTCTAGGAAAGCTTAATAAATACTTTTAAGTGAGTTTTTGTAAAAATTAAGTTTCTTTGAATCTTTTAAATTACATTTATAAATTTAATATATTGGATTTTAAATACTTCAATTGTCTTAGGGCAAACAAATCTCAGATACTTAAGAAATTCCTATTAATATAATAAGTTTAAAATATTGAATATGCTTAATCTTAAATTTTCCTAAATGTTCCAATGCTTTTTACAAATTAATAATATTTCAATCTATGATTACAAGTCTAAATCAATTACCTAATTACATTATAGGTAATTTTCATTAGAATCACTTATTTGTTAGATAATCAAATATGACAAATCCTTTTATATATAATGAATATTTAAAATACCAAGCATGTACAAATGCTTTAATCCAAAAATATTATAATTACCTGTTTAATTTGCTGCATTGTGTCTATACTCAGTTTTTATTCTTCTCAGGGCAAACATGTTTTCCCAATAAAGAAATGAGTGAAACATCCCAAGTGGTTTGAAGATTATTTTCTCAGCTGGCCTAGATGCATATTGATAGTAGATGTTCAAGGGCATTTTCCCGACTACCTTGGCTACATGCTGAGCCCTGTTTTAGTGTTTTGTCAACACCCTCCACATGGAGGTGTCTCAAAGCCCATTCTCTTCAAGTCTGGTTATATATTACCTGCATATCACATGTTTTCTTGGAAGTCTGCAACTCTGAATGTGTTGCTGCATCTTGATTCATTTCAATTCATTTACTGACTGTGTCATTAATTCTAAATTACAACAGTTTTCCTATCTTGTAGAACTATAATTGTTCTAGATGTTTAAATGACATTTGTTTGGATTCTGTATATCTCCTAGGGCTTTGTTCAATTTCTTGGTAGTGGTCTGAAAGATGTGCTAATGAGAAAAGAACACTCATAACAGCCTTGTTTCTATATTGATGAATTGGAATCAATCTAAATGAACATCAGTGGGATATTGGATAAATAAAATATGGCATAATCACATAAATGACTATAATACAGAAGTTTGATATATATTTCAATATGTCAATTTGACAAATTTTGAACAAATCTTAAAAAACATAGTGTTGCATGACAAAAGCAAATTGTCAGAAGGTAAATACAATATGTTATGATTTATGTAATATTACTTAGACACACAACTCAAAATTATGTCCTTTACTTGTTATATATATAGTTAGTAAAAGAAAAGAATATAGATTAGAAAGTGAAAGAAAATTTTCATTTTTGTGTTTTGATTTCAATCAGTTAGAGACATCTTTTATTTTGAGCAGCATACTCTGTAAGCAGAAAGCTAAGATCAGAGAGTCTGAATGTTTTCAAAAAACGAGTGTGTGTGTGTGTGTGTGTGTGGTGGGGAAGGGGTGTGTATGTGAATGATTTCAATGCTGGTAAGCAAAAGTTTTCTTTTAACAAATATATTTCATACCTTAGTAAATAAATACAGTTTCCTAATACAAATAAGTTTTTCATTCTTTTTGGCCATTGAATTTTAAAGGTTCAAGAGGTTATATTTCTGAGAAATTAAACAAAGAATCACTAATCAGATTTTATGTTAATTATAACTGACCACAAGCTTAACTGGTACACTTCCTCCTTAGCTTTTCAGTGAAGAATTGCAATCATAATAGTAATTTAAAGTCTCAAAGTAATTAATGTCAAACCATTATTTCCCATAAAGATATCTTACCATGTAACATTATGACCTACAATTTCTCTGTTAATTTTAACCAAGAGTTAATCAAAATTTTGCAAGTCATATGATTTCATCATACAGGAAATATGGATGCCAAATTTATGATAAAGGCTGCCTCTGGGAAATGAAAGGTGAAGGAAGAATAGAATTGGAGAGGAGTACAAAGAGAACTTCATCATTAAAGTTTTATTTATTTTACTAAAAAATATTCAAGGCAAAGATGACATTTGTTGATTTAGGGGAAATATGTAGTTCACAAAGGCTAAGTACCAGACAGCCCATGCATCGAGTGTACTGGAACAGGGTTCATTGAGGGAAACCCATGGAGAAAGGATCAATAGCAACTTTAGGACCACAACACCTGCTCATCTTCTCATTGCCCATCACTTTCTCTGGCCTTGCACAGAAGGAGAAAGGGCTGTGGAGGTTTTAAGTGACATAATTTTCTGAAACTCTGGACCCTCCCAATGTGACCAAGGGTCAGAATATCATTGTGATAGGACATGGCGGGACACTGGCTCTAGCCCTATCCTACTGACTCAGAGCTCATGTTCATGGTGGTGCATCAGCCTGGTGCCTGACATGAACAGGAGCTTGGGGTCCAAATCTTTCAGTTACAAGTTTAAGACGTAGCTGGATGTTAACAGGACTTACCACCACATTAGCATTTACTGTTGTTTGAAGCACCAGCTCCTCTCTTGGTGCACTGGGGCTTGGTTGCTGGGGGCCTAAGTCTTGCATTGAACAGAATTATGGCTTAAGCACTTGGCAGAAGCCAATTTCAGTGGCATGAACCAACTCCTTTTCTGGAAGCAGCCTGTAGAGAATCACTCCTAAATACTGTTTCTGTTCTTATGTTTCAGTATGCTAATGCTTGCATCTTTTCCTCAATACTTTTGAATGTACATTTTTTCCCCCAAATTAAGAGAAAAACAAAAAGAGAAGTGAAATCTTCAAAAATACAAACACATTCACATACATACACACACGGGTGTGTATGTATGTATATATATGTGTGTGTGTGTGTGTATATATATATATATATATATATATATATATATATAAATTAATGTTGAGAGACATTGAAGGCAGAAAAGATAGACCATTCATGCAATAAATATTTACTGAGCATGTGTTATGTGACAGGGTCTGTTTTAGGCACTAAAATAAAACTGTGAACAAGCTATAGTAATGATCTACTAATCTGCCCAAGTGAGAGACTGAACTAGATCTAGGTAGGTTTGAGCCTCCCTCCCACCCCCCATCTTACCCCTCACAGAGCCCCAAGCTGAGCTCCCTGTGTAATACAGCAGCTTTCCACTAGCTATCTATTTTATACATGATATTGTATATATAGTGTGATAGTCAAGTGTATGAAAGTCGCTCAGTCACGTCGACTTTTTGTATAGAGTCGGCCAAAATACTGGAGTGGGTAGCCTTTCCCTTCTCCATGGGATCTTCCCAACCAGGCCAAATAGTGGAGTGAGTAGCCTTTCCCTTATCCTTGGGATCTTCCCAACCCAGGGATCGAACCCAGGTCTCCCTCATTGCAGACAGATTCTTTACCAGCTGAGCCACAATGGTATGTATATATTGTGGACTTCCCTTGTGGGTCAATGGTAAAGAACTTGCCTGCCAATGCAAGAGGTATAAGAGACGTGGGTTCTATCCCTGGGTTGGGAAGATCCCCAGGAGGAGGGCATGGCAAACCACTCCAGTATTCTTGCCTGGAGAATCCCATGGACAGAGGAACCTGGAAGGCTACAGTCCATGGGATCATAAGGATTCAGACACTACTGAAATGGCTTAGTATGCACAGCATGCATGCATTGTATATATATATATCAGTGCTACTTTCTCAGTTTGTCCCACCCTCTCCAGTTTAGCAATTGATTTGGTGTGTCAGAGCTTAAAAGGATAGGGAGGTGCTGAAGAGAGGATAGTATAAGATAAAAGATAGGAATTGACTTACATGACATTATCCATGGTGCTTATAACTCTTTGCAGCTTATAAAACACCTTCAACGACATTAGCTCAATCATCTCTTACAACAATCTTTGGAACTGGATGTTAATATTTTCATTATGCATTTAAAGAAACTAAGATTCCCAGATATCAGTGATTTCTTCAGGATCAACTTTTCTATGTGATAGAGAAAATCCTAGCCTTCTGCTTCAAGTTCCCATCTTTTTACTGTGTCTTTCTTGAAAACTCACCTCCCGTCTTTGGTTTCATTTACCCCTTTGATACAAAGATCATTATTATTAAATGAAATACCAATCCACACAGAAATTCAGATGTTTTACTCTCTTTAATGAAACACTACAGATCAACAAAGAGCTTAAGATACCATTAAGACTAAAAGTGATTTTACGGATGAAAAAACAGAGGATTAAGCACTAAAGCTAAACAAGAGCTACCAAAATTGGCCCTTTACTGAATCCTTATAAAATTGTTTATCAAACTTCATTAAGAGAGCCTCTCAAAGGAAAGAGCAAATTCATACTAGGAAGTAAATGTTATTATTTAAATTTAACTTGGTTTGTTTCCTTTTATAGTCCTACTGGATGCTTTTTATATGTATATCACTAGCTTATAAATTTTAAATGGCATTTTAAACACTACTTTACCTCTTAATTTGTATTTTATTGCATTTTAATTGTGTAACTTTTTTTCTTTTCAGGGAGATGTAATAGTGACTTTGCTTGGGCCCAAGTCAAGTCAAAGCATAATTCATCATCAGTAGTAGAACAATGTTTAATAACCAATATCTGGTTTGTATGAAGTAAGCTGGGATTTTGATTCTAGAAAACACTACTTGATGTATAACCTCCATCTAAATTTAATATAAATTTATGAACTTTTACTTCAGATAAATGTGATTAGTTTTATTATTTGACCTAACTGTAAGAGTTTCACTGTATTTCTCTTAATTTTTGAAATTTATTTCTATTCTTTTTCTTCATCATATTCCAAGGACATTATAAGTACACATATGTACTTATAAAATATACAAATAGGTTAGAAATTGTTATTCCTTTAGAAGCAAAGCTTGTAAAGTATTAGGATTACTTAAAACAGAATCTTTATTAAGACAAAAGGTCCACACACTCTTAAATTTCTGCTTTCCAAACTCTGTTTTCCAGTGTTTATAAATTATGCGGCTGTTAGCATTATGAGAATATTGGATATTCATACCCAATTTTAAATAAGAACTTTATACTCTTAGATCGGAGAGGTACAGCTATAGAACTGAGTTAGACTATTTGACTGGCAAAAGACATGACAGCCAATGTCAGAATTGCATTGTTTGGCCAGCAAGCATCACACTCCCAATTCAGAGATAAGAATTAGTCTGGGATACATCAGGGCATTCTTCTCTGCATCCTTCAGAATCTGCTCTGGGTTTTAAGCCCAGACTTAAGTAGGCCCAGATAAAATATAGAGAGTCCCTGATCTATAGTTTCCATTGGGATGTTATTTTGTGAACAGTTCTAAAGCAACCTTATAGAAATAGGAGTGGGAGGCAGCAACTCCTTCAAATATAGATCGCAACAGTGTGTTCCTTGCTGTTTGTTTTATTTTTTTTTCTCAAAATTTTAAAAATCAATTATTTATTTTAATTTGGCTGCACTGGGTCTTAGTTGCTGCATGTGGGATCTAGCTCCTTGTCCAGGGATCGAACCCAGGCCCCCTGCATTGGGAGCGCAGAGTCTTAGCCACTGGACCACCATGAAAGTCCCAAGCTGTTTGTTTTAAAAAGTCCTGGTGTTTGTAAACTGAGACCATAGGGCAGTATAGCCTGTTCTATAAAGCATTCTAAGTGGAGAGGAGAGCATAAGGCACTTGAAAGTCACTAAACTGTCTGAAAAGTAATATATATTAAAAACAGGATGGAATCAGTGCAACAGTGGGAATTACCTTTTACGAGTATCCACTCACAATCTTCATTTCTTTGGAGCCATCCTTTAGACAAAGAAAGGCAATTTTTAGGTGGACTGAAAGCTTAGATAAGGTTATAAGGATTATAAATGTTCAGGTTATTAGGATTTATAAATTATAAATTTTCTACTGGTTTAAGTCATTAATTCTTGTCTTTTTTTTTTAAGGTTTGGACTTTCCATAAAACTTTGTATAACAAAATAAAAATGTAATTGAAAAAATGTGTCTCTTTTTATTTTATATTTTAGAAAACTTTCACATATTCTATTCTCATTGCTCATCAGGCCTAAATGAAAAGCAAAGCCATTTTATTCTTCTCGGATCCTAGGCAACTGATCCTGAACTGAATCTATTCCATTGTATTAAATCATACAATACATAGCCTTTTCAGATTGACTTCTTTCATGTAATAATATGAATTTAAGGTTTTTCTATGTCTGCTGATGGCTTTATAGTTCATTCCTTTTTAGGGCTGAATAATATCCAATGTCTGAATGTACCACAGTTTGTCATTCACCAACTGAAAGACGTTTTGGTTGCTTTAAAAATTTGGCAGTTATGATTAAAGTTGCCATAAACATCCATGCACAAGTTTTTATGTAGAATAAGTTTTCAGCTCCTTTGAGAAAATACCAAGGAGTACAATTTCTGGATCATATGGTATGAGTGTATTTAGTTTTGTAAAAAAACAAAGCCCTGAACTGTCTTCCAAAGTGGTTATACCATTTTTCATTCCCACCAGCAATTTATGAGAGTTCCTATTGCTCCATATTCTTGCCAGCTTTGGTATCTTCATGGTCCAAATATTGGCCATTCTAGTAGATGTGTAGTGATACCTCATTATTGTTTTAATGTGCACTTCCTGATATATTGTAGAGTTTACCATAAAATTTTAAGAATTGTTAGCCAACTCATTTTATCCTAGTTAAGGGCCTAAGGAAGGAGTGGTGACTGGGCTAACTTTAGGCTTTTGTGCTAGGTATTCATCATTTCATTTGGTCATTCTCTATAGGCATGTGCCATGAAGAACTTACTGAGAGTTCTGAGAGTAAATTGTTAGCTGCTCTTCCAACTTGAGTAGGGAAGAAAGGAAGATTGTATTTGCTAGTATATAGTTGTACATCATACTTAGTATGTTCATTAGGTTCATCTCTGTGGTGGTGGTGTTGGTAGTGATGTTCAGTCGTTCAGTCACAGCCAACTCTTTGTGATCCCATGGGCTGCAGCATGCCAGGCTTTCTTGTACTTCACCATCTCCTGGAGCTTGCTCAAATTCATGTCCATTGAGTTGGTGATGCCATCCAACCATCTCATTCTCTGTCATCCCCTTCTCCTCCTGCCTTCAATCTTTCCAGCATCAAAGTTGTTTCCAATGAGTCGGCTCTTCACATTAGGTGGCCAAAGTATTGGAGTTTCAGCTTCAGCATCAGTTCTTCCAATGAATATTCAGGGTTGATTTCCTCTAGGATTGACTAGTGTAATCTCCCTGCTGTCCAAGGGATTCTCAAGAGTCTTCTCTAGCACCCTGCTGCTGCTAAGTCGCTTCAGTCGTGTCTGACTCTGTGCGACCCCAGAGACAGCAGCCCACCAGGCTTCCCCGTTCCTGGGATTCTCCAGGCAAGAACACTGGAGTGGGTTGCCATTTCCTTCTCTAGCACCCTACCTCTATGTAGTTACTTACAATTATAAATGAGAGATAAAACACTAGTATTTGCTACTTTGTCCCAGTAGGAGTCTCTCAAAATGTTGCACCCTACTGTGAATAGATTGCTATCAACCCAGTAACAATGTGCATGTTAAAGTTCTTTGCATTTTGCAAAACAACTTCAAGTCCATTGTCACATTATACCCTTACAGTGATCCTATGAGACAGGTGGAACAAGAAGTTGTATTATTATCATAATCTGTATTTTCCAGATGATATGTGCATGCATGCTCAGTCACGCAGTCATGTCTGACTCTGAGACCCTGTGGACTGTAGCCTGAGAGGCTCCTCTGTCCATGGGATTTTCAGGCAAGAATACTGGAGTGGGTTGCCATTTCCTCCTCCAGGGGATCTTCCTTACCCAAGGATCAAACCCTGTCTACTGTGTCTCCTGCATTGGCAGGTGGATTCTTCTCTGCTGAGCCACCTAGAAAGCCCTCCAGATGATATAATTAAGGCTTAAAGAGATGATATCATTTGCCAAAGACCATATATCTGGCAACTTGAGCTTCACTTAGAGACTTGAACTTAAACCTAAAGCTTTGAACAGCTCTTGTACATTTTCCACTATTGTGTAGTCAGTGGTTCATGCCTATATGGTTTTTCTGAGGTCTTATACACCAAAACATAAAAGAGTATGTATTCTTCTATAATTAAGGTTTTATCTCCAAATAATAAAGCAGTTTTTCTCAGTTTTTATCCCCTGTCATTAGATCTTGCCATATGGACCTCTTTTGCTGGAAGCACTCTCCTCGCTCCTCACTCCTCTTCAATGTGTTAGCTCTTCACTCACACTTCAGATCTCAGTTCATACCTCATATTCTCAGGAGAAACACTTTGGGGTGCCCTCCTGTAGGACCTGCCACCCAGCCAGGCTAAATTTGCTCCAAATATCTTTAATGTGAAGGGAAATGTTCAGGGCTGGAGAGGGAGGGGAATGAAGAAAAGAGAGAGACCTGTGGATTCATAAAGCAGCAGGGGCCAATGTTCTACTTCTGAAAAGTACTGTTCAGGAAGTAGTAAGATCTAGGAGGGACCGTAGGCAACCTCAAAAAACCATTCTCCATGGGATGAATGATGTGCAGAAACAGCAAAGAAACACTGGAACTGAAAAACCAGCAACAGAGGATGATTAATGACCCAGCAAGAAGCAGCACTTTGATGATAGATGGGCCTTGGCATAGAGTAAAATGCTAGAATTATGCCCTGGAAATGGAATAAAACCAACTCTGAGAGATACTAACATTAACTTTTTTTGGTGTGTTGTTTATTTCTGCCAGGTGAGTGAAATGAAAGTTAGAAACTGAATTATAGAAAATATTTTCCTTGGATTCCTGAATTTCTGAATTGAGATTCATACCTGCTGTGCTAAATATTTCTGTGGTCATTTGCATAGTGTCTGCCTCCTCCCTAGACTGTAAGCTCCTTGAGAGCAGGAACTATGTTTTGCTCACTTCTGTATGTTCAACACCTAGAACAGCACCTCCACAGGGAAATTATTACCACAATTATTTGCTGAGTAAATGAATTATCACATGAATGTAAGAAGTGTTGGCCATGCTTTCCCTATATTATAACATGATCTAATATCTTAAATATGACTTCTTCAACATCCTAACAAAATGTCTCAATATCACAGAGGGTAAGAATATTTTAATGGTGGAAAACTTATAAAATGAGCCTTGAAAGCTGCTAAACATAGATCAAAGGTCTTTTTTGTCTACAACAAGATAAAATGCATCTTCTCCCTTAAGACAAAAGGTATAAACAAATCTATGATCACTTTCTTTGGGTGAGCATTGCTGCTGCTTCTTGTGAGATTGTATTCTGCTGACAATTTGGAGCAGTTTTCCTTCAGCATAAAGCACTTAGCAAGATACCTGGTGTGAAGTTGGTCCTCAGAAATAGTCGTTCTCACTTCGATGATCCCAGACCACATCCCCACTTCTTGTCTGAGAACCTCTTTGCTCTTAGCAGCTGGCTGGGTCCTTGCCAAGGCCCAACTCCTCCTGCGGGAAATACAGATTGTGCTTATGACCTCATTTGTTCCTTAATACAACATCTGGGCTTCATGTCTTGTTTGTTCAGGATATAGTACAATGTTCAAATCCACCCTCAGATCCATAGAACATTTACTAGGCTATTTGTCTTCATTTGCTTAGGTTGGCTTACCCAGTTGGTGATAAAACTAAAAGGCTAACAATTTACATGAAACTAGTTCTGGGTTAAATAGAAAGCAGAACATGCTCACTAAATTGGAACCGTTAAAAACATGGTTATGAATCTTATAAAATGAGCACTGCTTTTTTATTTTAAATTGATGAGACATTCAGGTAGCGTCGGTAATGTCTCATGAAAAATGTACTCTCTCCTTGTCTGTGTGTTCTTTGGATAAACCAGCTGTTAAAAGATATGATGTCATTATACCAGGAAGAACAAATGATCCCAGGACACTTTAGAGACCTTTTGTCATAACTCAATAATAGTTTTAGTGAATTTTCTAAATTATTACACATATTCTGATGATTGCTTTAACAATTTCTAAAAGCCTAAAATAATAATGCAAACGTAAAAAGAATAAAAATTCTCTGTCAATACAAATTAAGCATTATATATTACTGTTTCTAAGATTACTAATAAAAATATTTTTAGCTGCTCACTTAATTCTCACTGATAGGGCATTTTAAAAATCACTAAAATGAATGGTAAAATTTTATCCTTAAGATTATGCAGAGTTATCTAGATAAATGGTATTTCAATATTGGTTCTACAGATACTTGTAGAGTAGCAGTTAACCAGTTTTAAAGAGGGGAGTAGAAGGAGTTTTAAATGAAGAAAATAGTATGTGAAAGGCCTAGAAAGGTAGAGAACACAAACTTTTCCAAAAACTCAGATATTTGCTATAGATGGACCATTTACAGTTTCAGGGTATCAAAGACCTATATGAGCACTGCCAGATCATAAAAAAGTCTTGCAGGCCATGTGAAAGGAATTTTTACTTTTTACTGAGGAAAACAGGAAATCATAGAAGAATCTTCAATGTTGGTAATCATCATGTGTTCTGGCAGCAGTATAGAGAAGGGATTGATGAAGGATGTGAGGCCAAGTGAGAAGCCATTGCTGTAATCTAAATGGAAGTATAGATTAAAAGTGTGACAAAATGTGGCCCACTGAGAAGGAAATGGCAAACCAGTATTCTTACCTTAAGAACACCATGAAAAATATGAAAATGCAAAAAGATAGGACACTGAAAGATGAACTCCCCAGGTCGGTAAGTGCCCAATATGCTACTGGATATCAGTGGAGAAATTACTCCAGAAAGAATAAAGAGACGGAACCAAAGCAAAAACAACACCCAGTTGTGGATGTGTCTGAGGATGGTAGCAAAGTCCAATGCTGTAAAGAACAATATTGCATAGAAACCTGGAATGTTAGGTCCATGAATCAAGGGAAATTGGAAGTGGTCAAACAGGAGACGGCAAGAGTGAATGTCAACATTTTAGGAATCAGCAAACTAAAATGGACTGGAATGGGTGAATTTAACTCAGATGACCATTATATCTACTACTGTGGGCAAGAATCCCTTAGAAGAAATGGAGTAGCCATCACAGTCAACAAAAGAGTCTGAAGTGCAATACTCGGATGCAGTCTCAAAAACAACAGAATGATCTCTGTTCATTTCCAAGGCAAACCATTCAATATCACAGTAATCCAAGTCTATGCCGCAACCAGTAATGCTGAAGAAGCTGAAGTTGAATGGTTCTATGGAGACCTATAAGACCTTCTGGAACTAACACCTAAAAAAGATGTCCTTTTCATTATAGGGGACTGGAATGCAAAAGTAGGAAGTCAAGAAACACCTGGAGTAACAGGCAAATTTGGCCTTGGAGTACAGAATGAAGCAGGGCAAATGATAATATAGAGTTTTGCCAAGAGAATGAACTGGTCATAGCAAACACCCTCTTCCAACAACACAAGGGAAGACTTTACACATGGACATCATCAGATGATCAATACTGAAAACAGATTGATTATATTCTTTGCAGCCAAAGATGGAGAAGCTCTATACAGTCAGCAAAAACAAGACTGGGAGCTGACTGTGGCTCAGACCATGAACTCCCTATTGCCAAATTCAGACTTAAATTGAAGAAAGTAGGAGAAACCACTAGACCATTCAGGTAGGACCTAAATCAAATCCCTTACGATTATACAGTAGAAGTGAGAAATAGATTTAAGGACCTAGATCTGATAGATAGAGTGCCTAATGAACTATGGAATGAGGTTTGTGACATTGTACAGGAGGCAATGATGAAGACCATCCCCAAGAAAAAGAAATGCAAAAAGGCAAAATGGTTGTCTGAGGAAGGTACAAATAGCTGTGAAAATAAGAGAAGTGAAAGGCAAAGGAGAAAAGGAAAGATATAAGCATCTGAATGCAGAGTTCCAAAGAATAGCAAGGAGAGATAAGAAAGCCTTCCTCAGTGATCAGTGCAAAGAAATAGAAGAAAACAATAGAATGGGAAAGACTAGAGATCTCATCAAGAAAATTAGAGATACCAAGGGAATATTTTGTGCAAAGACGAGCACAATAAAGGACAGAAATGGTATGGACCTAACAGAAGCAGAAGATATTAAGAAGAGGTGGCAAGAATACACAGAAGAACTGTACAAAAAAGATCTTCATGACCCAGATAATCACAAGGGTGTGATCACTCACCTAGAGCCAGACATCATGGAATATGAAGTCAAGTGGGCCTTAGGAAGCATCACTACAAACAAAACTAGTGGAGGTGATGGAATTCCAATTGACCTATTTCAAATCCTAAAAGATGATGCTATGAAAGTGCTGCACCCAATATGCCAGCAAATTTGGAAAACTCAGCAGTGGCCACAGGACTGGAAAAGGTCAGTTTTCATTCCAATCCCCAGGAAAGACAATGCCAAAGAATGCTCAAACTACCTCTCAACTGCACTCATCTCACACATTAGCAAAGTAATGCTCAAAATTCTCCAAGCCAGGCTTCAATAGTATGTGAACCGTGAACTTGCAGATGTTCAAGCTGGTTTTAGAAAAGGCAGAGGAACCAGAGATCAAATTGCTAACATCTGTTGGATCATCAAGAAAGCAACGGAGTTCCAGAAAAACATCTACTTCTTCTTTATTTACTTATGCCAAAGCCTTTGACTGTGTGGATCACCACAAACTGTGGAAAATTCTTAAAGGGATGGGAATACCAGACCACCTGATCTGCCTCTTTAAAAATCTGTGTGTAGGTCAGGAAACAATAGTTAGAATTGGACATGGAACAACAGACTGGTTCCAAATAGGAAAAGGAGTACGTCAAGGCTGTATATTGTTACCCTGCTTATTTAATTTATATGAAGAGTACATCATGAGAAATGCTGGGCTGGATGAAGCACAAGCTGGAATCAAGATTGCCGGGAGAAATATCAGTAACCTCAGATATGCAGATGATACCACTTAGGGCAGAAAGTGAAGAAGAACTAAAGAGCCTCTTGATGAAAGTGAGAGGAGACTGAAAAGTTGGTTTAAAGCTCAACATTCAGAAAACTAAGATCATAACATCTGGTCCATCACTTCATGGCAAATAGATGGGGAAACAATGGAAACCGTGACAGACTTTTTATTTTGGGAGGCTTCAAAATCACTACAGATGGTGACTACAGTCATGAAATTAAAACATGCTTGCTCCTTGGAAGAAAATCCATGACCAACCTAGACAGCTTATTAAAAAGCAGAGACATTTCTTTGCCAACAAAGATCCATCTAGTCAAAGCTTTGGTTTTTCCATTAGTCAGGTATGGATGTGAGAGTTAGACTAAGAAGAAAGCTGAGTGCCGAAGAATTGATGCTTTTGAACTGTGGTGCTGGAGAAGACTCTTGAGAGTCCCTTGGACTGCAAGATTAAACCAGTCCATTCTAAAGGAGATCAGTCCTGGGTGTTCATTGGAAGGACTGATGTTGAAGCTGAAACTCCAATACTTTGGCCACCTGATGTAAAGAGCTGACTCATTTGAAAAGACCCTGATGCTGGGAAAGATTGAAGGTGGGAGGAGAAGGGGATGACAGAGGATAAGATTCTTGCCACAGTTCCTCTATAAGCAGTATATAAGTGAAAAGTTTACTGAATTCACTGTCTAGTTGTTAATTTGAAATTTTGGGTCATGTTAATTCTGGACCTTCATGTAATTGATCATTTTGAGCATGTGATAATTAAAGCCAATTATTAAGGCCAAATAATTCATCTTACTTTACTGATGTTGCTGCAATCAATAATTGCCATATATCAGTGGCTTTAAATAATAAGGATTTCTCTTTCATATTACCTGTTCATTACAGGTTAGCAGGTGGTCCTGATCCATATTGTTCTGACTCAGAGACCAGATTCCTTCATCAGGATTGTTGTTGGTCACCAAGGCAGGAGGAGAGTGGTAGAACTGGGGAACCATGCAGTGACCCTTAAATGCCAGGGAGAGGTGACATGTGTCCCTTCCACTCACATTTTATTTGCTAAACTATGTCTCGTGGCCACAAATAAGTTTAAAGTTCAGAGAAATATAATCCTACCATTTGCTTGGAACTAGAAACATGTCTTGGGGAAGGAAATGGCAAGCCCTCCGATATTCTTGCCTGGAGAATCCCATGGATGGAGGAGCCTGGCGGGCCGAAGTCCATGGGATCACCCAGAGTTGGACACGACTGAAGCAACTTAGCACAGAGACATATCTACTCTAGTAATTCATGACTATCCCAGGTATTAATCAATTTCACAGTGAAAGTTTCTAGAGCCAAATAAATTTGTGAAACATTGAGTTAAACAAAGTTAAAGAAGTTTCCTAACTACAAGTCTTGTTTGAGCCCTGACTATATTAGTAAGCTTTACTGATCTTCAGGAAAGGGAATATTGTGATGGGGTATTTTTTTCTCCAAAAATCATCTGAAAAGACTCATGTCCTGAAGACAACACTTTAGGAAAGAGTACTCTAAGGTTCTGCCTTTTTAGAATTTATTTCTAAAGAGGAAATAAGTGGGAAAGAGGAGAGGAAAGAAGGAAAGGGAAGAATACAAGAAGGGGAAAAAACACTGCAAATTTATGGATAAACTTTGAGATTGAGAGTTATGCATAAAAGACCCCAAATTATATTTTTTAGCTAGTTGTGACCCAAAATTACATGTTCTGATCTCTTGTATATGAATTGTTAATTTACTTGAGTATATATTAAACATCATATATCATGCTAGGTGCTTCACTTATATCAGTTGGTACCATCTTAAGACAACATAAAGTGCAGATTATTATCTCCTCCCAGATGAGGAAACTAAAGCTCAGAGAAGCCATTACACAATCAAAGCCATGCAGATAGTAACTTGAGGCTGCTGCTGCTGAGGAGAAAGAGTTGTGTTAACTTCCCAACAAAATGCAGTAAGGGCTCTAGTTAGAGGCATAAGCAACAAACTGTTGTTGGTCAAGAGATTAGAAAGATTAGTTTTCATTTGGGTTGTCTCCTCTCTGATTGGACCTTGAAGGGTATGAAAGGAGTCATATTTGGGCACCTGAGTGGAGAGCCTTAAATGCCAGACTGCATTTTATTCTCCAGGTAATGCTGAGCCACTGAACGTTTTGGGGGTGGGAGTAACAGAATCAGCCAATTATAGCAAGACTTAGAATTTCAAGTTCAAAAGAGTTCTTTAAGTAATTCAATCTTACTCTGTCAACTCACAAATGGGGAAAACAAAGTAAGCCCCTGAATTTGAGGCTCTGCAGCTGGGGCTTTCATTCTTGGCAGTAGCTTTTTCACCTGGATAATGGACATGGCTGGTTAGCTTGCCTGCATCTGGTCACAGGCTGAGCTCAGGTCTTGCAGGCCTCTCATCTTCATCCCAGATTAGCAAGAGCCCTGATGAGGTCTTTAGAGCTGGCAAAAGAGGAGACTATTTTGAGCCTTAGGAGATCAAGTAAGGGTGATGGCAGAGTTCAGAGAAAACAGAGTATATCGAATATCTAGGGTAGGGGTCATTCCTTGGCTGAATAATTTTCTTTTGGGTTTTGCAGAAGCATAGCCCATAGCCGCTGATTTACTGATTTACTGATTTACAGCTTTACTGCAGTGCTTTGTGAAAACTAGCTTTATCAAGTTGAGCTGTATAAGTCTCCAGAGAAAGGAAAAAGTTGGGAATACATGGCTGGATAATTGCTGATGTAAGTGTATTAGACTTGGTCATGCAGACGCCCCTCTGGAGTTGACAAATGACACAGAGTAAGCTGCAGTTTTGGCTCATCAAAGATAAGATAGCTCTGCTTGATGTCAAAACCATCCCTGAACCTTTGGTGATTTTCTTAGCAAATAAGCACTCTACCTCTCAGCTGTGCACACCAGAAACCCAAGTACAACTTATGGCTGCTCTCTCCCTTGCCTCTGTTGCCCAGTCAGTACCAAATCCTTCAGTTATCTAATTATCCTTTTGCCCCATCCTCTCTACCAGGACCTTAGTTTAAGACACCATTATATCTCATCTAAAGTATTGCAAAAGCTTTTTTCTGTTTCCCCTGCCTCAAATATTGTTCCCTTAACCCATTACCTATACTGCAGCCAGAGAGACAAAGAAAGCCTCACTTCTTTGAAACAGTATTCTATTTTTCAGAATCAGAGATGCGTCCAGTGGCAGCATAGATTATTTTGTTATGTTCTCTAGCTTCCCTACAGAAGAACGGCAATGTCACAAATATTATGGGTGAATTGATCTTAATCCACAGGCTCAAGTGATTTTTTCAACTATTACAAAGACTGGAGAAGGAAATGGCAACCCAATACAGTATTCTTGCCTGAAGAATCCAATGGACAGAGGAGCTTGGTGGGCTACAGTCTGTGGGTTTGCAAGAGTCAGACATGACTTAGTAACTATACTACCACCATCACAAAGACTCAGCAAAATCAACTAAATAATTATTTGTCCAATTTCCTAAAAGAAGGAGACAATAATTCTTTAATATCTCAAATTCTAGGATTTTCAGTACAGGTAAAAGCTTTGCAACAGCTAGTGCTTTCAGAGGATTCCTGGAAGGGAAATTTCATTATTTAGCTGTTTGAGATTATGAATTCAGTTTTCTATTATAAAAACATGTGGTGATAAAGGCATACCTAAAAATGGCACCCCACTCCAGTACTCTTGCTTGGAAAATCCCATGGACGGAGGAGCCTGGTAGGCTGCAATCCATGGGGTCGCTAAGAGTCGGACATGACTGAGCGACTTCACTTTCACTTTTCACTTTCATGCATTGGAGAAGGAAATGGCAGCCCACTCCAGTGTCCTTGCCTGGAGAATCCCAGGGATGGGGGAGCCTGGTGGGCTGCTGTCTATGGGGCCGCACAGAGTCGGACACAACTGAAGTGACTTAGCATAAGTCATAGGGTGAAGGATAACAAGGAAGCGTCTAGTCAGAGAAACACTCCTGAATTCTAAAGGAACATTATCTTTCTACTTTGTCTGGATGATAAGAGAAGCAGACAATCAATAATTATTGACTGTTTATTTTGTCAAGCAGGAGACACATTATCTCATTAGCTCTAGGAAGTAGTCACTGTCATCAATGCAATATTACAGTGAAGGATGCTTGGAGATGTTAAATATTAAGATTAAGATTCTAGATCTGGCAAGTGGGAAAGCAGGATTCAAGCCCAAAACATGAGAACCTGAATTCTTAAGTGTGCATTCTCATTGCTTTGAAATAGATGGTGCTTTCAATACTTACAAAAACCCTTATGAGATAGGTTTTCCCTTCTATAGACATGATTGTGCTTGATTTCTCAGTCATGTCCGACTCTTTGCGACCCCTAGGACTGTAGCCCACTAGGCTCCTCTGTCCATGGGGATTCTCCAGGCAAGAATACTGCAGTGGGTTGCCATGCCCTCCTCCAAGGGATCGTCCCAACCCAGAGATCACCCAGGTCTCCCGTATTGCAGGTGGATTCTTTACTGTCTGAACCACCAGGGAAGCCCAAAATTATTGGAGAGAGTAGCCTATCCCTTCTCCAGGGGATCTCCCCTACCCAGGAATTGAACCAGGGTCTCTTGCATGGTAGGTGGCTTCTTTACCAACTGAGCTACCAGGGAAACCCCTATAGACATGATTGTTGAGGCTTAAAATGTTTAAAACTTGCCCTATATCAGTAAGGGGTAAGGCTGACATTGAAACTCAGACTTGCCTACTTTTAAAATCCATGTTTTCCATGATGTCTTCCAAGTGTCCTGTTGTCTCATGAATGCAGCTAAATAGTAAGTGATGCTGTTCGGAAATGACTGAATAACTAGCAATAATCATAAAAACTCATTTTCAGAACTTCATGGTATCACCTATGTGCTTAGCAAATATCGTTAAAGTGAGGTATTGACCAATTAAATGGCAGGAAAGTTCATATAAATTGGCCGAGAGTGGGAGGGCAACTTCAAAACTTGGTTTGACAATATTCACCATATCAAACTCTCATTCAGTCCTCAGCAAAATGAGGGGTTTCATCTTTATGTTATTTACCTTCTCTGTTATGCTGGCCATTTCAGAAGCAAGGCGTGAAGGATCCAGGAAGCTCTGCGGGTCCGAGTACGTACGCACAGTCATCTACATCTGCGCCAGCTCCAGGTGGAGGCGGCACGCGGGGGCACTCCTGCAGGGTCAGCAAGGTAACGTGGATGCGCATGACTTCTTTATTTATTATTACTTTTTTGAAGATCTGTCTTAATAACTGTTTCTCTAGCTACTACTAAGCCACATCCATTTCGGTCTAGGGAGTTAATTATCAAAATAAGCTTAATTTGGCTTGGGAAAGAGATGAACCGCTGGTTTAAAAAAAATATGACATTGTATTCTTTAGGCCCCAGCTTGAAATGAGTTGACTGCGTGACTACTTTGGTGAGCTTAGCATCTATGGCAGGTCCTGGTGGTTGAGCAGGGAGGAGCAGGTGACTTCAAGGGCCATGTTGTAGAAGCAAGATTTTCACATTGGATAATTATAGAATATAATAAGTTGGCATTCAGGCAGCTGCTAAATGAGAATGGGAGGAAATAATCTAACTTTTATTGAGCACTTATTATGTGCCAGGCAGTTTCATGTGTAACATTTCATCTTCTGATAAGGATCTTTGGAAGTAAGTAATGTTACCACCATTTAGTTTTACTGAGGACAAAATTGTTCACCCAGCCGGTTCGCAGTGTGGTTGGGAAGAAAACCAGGGCTTTCTGACTACAAGAGTCGAGGTTTTTTCCTTATTTTACAGTGCGTTTCAGGTGGCGAGAAGATGGTGGGTGTGTGTGCCGTAATACATAATGGCACTGTGGAGGTGGTGATGTTTGATAGAGGCTCTAAGGACTTATGAGGAGTGGGGTGGGAATTCTAGCAGTAATAATTAGGTGCTGATGAGAGTAGATATTGTCTCAAGATGAGAGTGAACTTAGTGTGCTTCAGAAACAGTGAGGCGACTGACTTCACTCTATCTGTTTTTCAACTCAGGTAATTTCAAAGTTGACCATTTCCTACTAATCCTATATTAAAGTGTGAGGTAAATGTTATTTAAGATTCTATTTTAATAATTTTATTTGTTATGTCTTATAATTAAAAGACGAAAGCATGCTTATATAATAAATGTTGTAACCACATACCTGATATAAAGACTTTACAGGTTTCAATTTGATTTAAAATGATTTTGGTAAGCAAAAAGATTTTGGAAAATGATCTACAGTTTTTGTATTTTGGTGGGCCAATGTCTTGAAAAATTGTGAATCAACCAATCCTACTTTAATAATGAGAGGTTCATAGTTACTGCTGCTGCTGCTGCTACTAAGTCGCTTCAGTCGTGTCCGACTCTGTGTGACCCCATAGATGGCAGCCCACCAGGCTCCCCCGTCTCTGGGATTCTCCAGGCAAGAACACTGGAGTGGGTTGCCATTTCCTTCTCCAATGCATGAAAGTGAAAAGTGAAAGTGAAGTCACTCAGTCGTGTCCGACTCCTAGCGATCCCATGGACTGCAGCCTACCAGGCTCCTCCATCCATGGGATTTTCCAGGCAAGAGTACTGGAGTGGGGTGCCATTGCCTTCTCCGTCATAGTTACTAGATGTTAATAAACAATAATGGTTTTTAATCTCAAGACAATAAACATAATTTACCTCTTTGACTATATTTTATCAATCCCTGGATTAGCAAGTCAAAATACAGTAAAAAATATATATATATACATTTCAGTATCTGTAAGACATGGGACGATGGAATGTATGTCTGTGTAAGGCTATTCCCTTTTAACACCACTGACTTCATAATACTGTTATTTAACCTTTCACAGGCTTTCAGAGTACTTTCCCATACATTAGATGTTTAATCCACTACTGGCTTCCCAATCAGTATTCATTCATCTAAATTTTTTCTGGTGCCTGCCAGTGTGCTAAGGTGTCTGATAAGTAAGTCTGAATGAAGTTAAAGTGAGAGAGGCTTATCCATGGACTCTGGGAACAACACTGATAAAACAGTGGGACCCACTTTTAATTTTCAAATATAGAGATTTAAATCTCCACTACCTTCCTTACTGATCAGCTTTGCAGAATGTACACAGGGTTATTTTTTGGTTGATTGTTTTTTGTTGATAATGTATAACTAATATATTTGGAAGCCGCTGGTCACCATGCGGAAGGACCCAGTGCAACTGAAGTCAGGCCCTGACTTGGCTGCGAACTAGCTGAGTGACACTGGCTCTGTCACTCCTCCTCTCTGCACCCACGTTTCCTCCTCTGTAAAATGAGGAGAGTTCTCCCTAAAATATTTAATTTCTCTGAAGCCCCAGACCAACGTTAAAAGTAAAAGTCATCTTCAGGATTCAATTTCTTTCATGCATTTCCCCCAAAGTAGAAGTTGGTTGCTGCCTTTGTCAGATCACTCTAAGAAAGTTATTTTTTCCCTTCTCTATAGCTGAGAGAGGAAACCACTTCCAGCTGCCAAATGAACAGGAGATTTCTGAGGAAAGAGCAGCTCACAACCTTCCGAAGATGGATTTCGCAGGGGAGGAAAGTCTTCAGGGTGAGCAGCTGCCCACGGAAGGGCTTTGGAGGTCAAAGAAGCATTTGGTGATGTCAAGACAAGACTTGCAAACCTTGTGCTGCACTGAAGGCTGTTCCATGTCTGACTTGAGCACTCTTTGTTAGGACGGGAGCAAATCCCCTAGGGTGGCAGAGATTTAGCACATGTTTAATCACAGCGCTTTACTTCCCAGAATAACACTTACATTGTGTCATTAAACTAATGGCTTTTGGGTAGGCAGTTCTTTCCGAAAAGTTGTTGATGAAAGGCGTTTTAGCCACACAAAGTCTATTTTCTCCCTTTGCCAAGGTAAATGCACTGTTCTTTTCAAATTTTAACTAATCCTTTGAAAATTTAAATGTTATGCAAAATTGCAATAAAATTGCCATAAACCAAGCTCACTGTGATTTTTCTGTTTTTAAAACAATTTTAAATAACTTTAAAACAGTAAACAAAAATGCTAATGGTAGAAAAACAAAGTAAGCATAAAAAGAAAATAAAAACCAATGATTACTTCATCATTTAGAAATAACTAACCACTCTACTTTTGTGTTACTATGTATTATTACTGAAAATTTAAACTGATTCACAGTCAAGTATAAGAATCTAAGCAAAGTACATTTTTTCAAAAGTTCTTAAGAGTGCTCTATGCATGTTTTCTATCATGCGGCTCTTCAACATTCTACTTGAGAATAGCTGGGTGCATATATGGGTCAAATAGGGTCCATAAACAGCCAAAATCCAGAAAATGTTTGGGTATTTTACCTCATTCTTATAGTCTGGACAGCCTAGATTTTGCCTTCAGCTACTACTGAGATGAAAAGACATGCTGTTCTCATTCTGGGGACCAAACTACTAAAACTCAGATAGCCAAATCATTGTGTCATAATTGGATATCTTCACAGATAAAAAGACAATGTAAATATCACAAAATATGGTTTTATTCCTAACTCTGTCAGCCAGCCAACTCCCCAGTAGATTTTACAACTGTTCGAGTCTTTGTTCATCGGAGGTGCTGCATATTAATACTCCAGTCTGTTTTTGAAATTTGTGAACTACGTATTGGGCACTTAAATTGTGTGATTGCTTTGCTTTTTGCAGATAAAAACAACAACAACAACAACAACAAAACAAAAAACCGAGTCTCTCTAGAATTAAGTAAATGTCTCCTAAGTCACACAGCTAAAGAGTTGATATCACTGATCCAAACTTGGACTGTGCTAAGTCCCTTCAGTCATGTCCGACTCTGCAACCCCATGAACTGTAGCCCTCCAGGCTCCTCTGTCCATGAATTTCTCCAGGCAAGAATACTAGAGTGGGTAGCCATTTCCTACTCTAGGCTATCTTACCAATACAGGGACCGAACCCGAATCTTTATGTTTCCTGCATTGGCAGGTGGGTTCTTTACCACTAGTGACACTTAGCATGAATCAAGGCAGTCACATTAAACTGCACTGGCAGTTAATTACTCTTTACCACCGGACTCTCTCTGTTTGAAGTCAGTTTCACTGAAGAATGTCTTTTGATGAGATAGTAAAAATTAATAATATTGAATCTCAACCCTTGAGTATATGCCCCTTTAATATTCTGGCTGGTGAATCATGAGAAGACTGCATGAAGCATGTTTCTGGCAGACTGAAGTATGATGGCTGCCTCAAGGAAAAGCTCATCTGTAATCGAGTTGTGAGCTTAAAGGCAGCTGCGCTTTCCAGGAAGCACCGTTTTTAAGAAAAACTAAAGACTGAAAAACTGGTTATTTAGATCTGGGTATTGGAAATTAAATGAAATAAGATTTAAAAATGAACAAAGTGAGCCTGTCACTTCAAGGAAAACAACTGATGATTTTTTTGGTTGATGATCAAGTTCAAGCTTATAAGCGATTTTAGAATACTTTTATCTACCACCCTGAACATCACTGGTATATTAATAGAGTTGATTCTTTGATATTATATAATGATGTGTCAACATTTGGGAGATCTGCTATAACTTAATGAACCAATATTTCCCAAATGATCAATGCATGATACTTCAAAATCATAAAAGGGTAAAAGAGCTGTTCAAAGTGCAAAATAAAGATTTTAATCTAACTGCACAAAAAACTCACTGATACAGATTTCAGATTTTACATTGCAGTTAACCCTTAATAAATAGTTACTTGTTACGTTTTGGTATAATATCAAAGAAGAACATAAAAATGATCTGAAAATGCTATTAAACTAATCTCCCCTTTCGAAATCAAATATCTATGTGTGGCTGAGTTTTCTTCATGTACATCAGCCAACATAACACACAGCAGCAGATTAAAAATGTAAAAGCTGATTGAAGCTGTATTTTATAAAGACAGTCATTAGAGACTTGCAAAAGTATAAATGTTCCACTCTTTTCAATAAATGTTTTTGTTTTGTGAAAATATCCATTTTAAAATAAAATATGTTATGTGTTAATATGTGGTAAGTTTATTTTTATTTTCAAATGTTATTAAACATTTAAATTTCTTAGTGAAATTCTAATATGAAAAACAGTGATAAATTCAACCCACATAAACAGAAACTCTTGGAAGTCCTTAATAAGTTTTAAAAGTGTGAAAAGATTATGAAACCAAAAAAGTCTGAGAATTGCTCTTCCATAATATGTTTTGCCACTAATTTTTCAGGTTCCATCAAGAGACGTTCAGGTTGTTACATCTGCCATGACAAATAAAGATGCAATAAACAGCCTAGTTTATATATCTTTATATACTGACTTTTTCATTTTAATAGGATAGCTTGTCAAGTTGCTTGTGGAAAAATATGTGTATTTTTTTCAGCATACTTTTAGTAATTATTTTTTGTTATGTGCTTATTAGTTATTATAAATGCATCTATTCAGTTTAAATGCATAGAGAAACAAAGAAGAAAGATGGGATCTTGTCTTTTTACTTACATCCTGTAGTCCCTTTTTTGGGGGGAAAAAGGGTAAAAAATATATATGTTTAGGGAGTATACTTCCAGAGAGGTATAAAATACAATAAAACTCTTACTCTCTTCTATTTGATCCTGAAATAATAGCACAATCCTTATTCAGAATTTCTTAAAATTTCTGCCAGAAATAAAAATTATGGTTATACTGAATTTATGTGGTATAGTTACAGATAGAGTCAGATAGCTTGCCCTATGTCTATTATCTATTAATATCATCATCTATATATTTCTATCTATAACAGAGACTTTTAACAGTCCATTAAAACCTTCTTCTCTTTCTCTTGGGCACAGAGAGATTACATTTTCTCAGTGTCTTTTGCAATTTCATGTGGTCACATGACTGAGTTCTAGCTAATTAAATGTGAATAGTAGTGATATGCGGAGAAGGCAATGGCACCCCACTCCAGTACTCTTACCTGGGAAATCCCATGGACGGAGGAGCCTGGTGGGCTACAGTCCATGGGGAGGCGAAGAGTCCGACACGACTGAGCGACTTCACTTTCACTTTTCACTTTGATGCACTGAAGAAGGAAATGGCAACCCACTCCAGTATTCTTGCCTGGAGAATCCCAGGGACGGGAGCCTGGTGGGCTGCCGTCTATGGGGTCACACAGAGTCGGACACGACTGAAGTGACTTAGCAGCAGCAGCAGTAGCGATACATGCTGTTTCCAAGACTAGTCCATCAAGTCTTTCTCCCTCCCTCTCAGTTCAGCAAGCAATATGACTTGTTTTATGATTCTACTTTTTATAGCTGTAAACTATTCTAATACAATATGTACTAAATCTATCATCCTATTTTACACAGAAAGCAGTCACACTCATTGTTATGTTTAGTACATCTTGGAACTATTTCAATAACATCCTAGTAGGTATGGCATATGTTAAACACATACCAAAAGATCACCACTTAAAAGGTTTGTATTAGTTCATGTTTTTACTAGAAATTTATGAGAGTGACTGTTTCTCTATATTCTCCCCAGTCCATGATGTTATTACACTTGCAAAACTTTGCATTTTTATAGATAAGATATTGAGTATAATTTTTTTGTATATGCATTATCATGACTATGATTGCCTTTTAGTATTTATTGGACATTTGTATTTCCTCTTCTGTAAATTAGTCTGTTCATATTCTTAGCCCATTTTGCTATTTCTACTTATTTATAATAGATTTATTGTCAAAATTTAAAGCTTTTAATATTAAAGATATTGATTTTTTGACTGCCACCTTAGTAAAATATCCTCCAGCCTAAGCCTTTGGTATGCATTGATTTCACTTAGCCTCAGTCTTTTGCATATAATGTCATTGCATACAATGTCTGTCTTTTCTTTTATGTTTTCTGGATTTCCTGTTTGACTTTAGAAGACCTCCCTTACTGTGAGTGTGGTTGTGAAAAAGTCTACTAAGTTATATTCTAATAATTTAATTTTTATCCTTTGCATTTAAATTTAATCCATCTTATATTTGTTTTTGTATTGTATGAGGTGCTTGATTTTTTATTTTCTTTAAAATGAACAGAACATTTTTTTCCTGCATAATTTATTAAGTAGACCAGCCTCTTCCCATATAAATTTCATTCCATTTTAGTCATATGTTATTTCACATTATGTTTGGAGGTAGTGTAGACCCTTTATTTTGTTCTTTGCTCTATTCCTCAAATTAGCCCCATATTATTTTGGTTGCAATAACTTTATAGTAAATTTTACTATCTCTTAATAAAAGTTTTCCAACATTGAGACTAAAATTTTTTTCATGGATATTATGAGACATACATTTTTCTATAATTTTATAATCCAATTTCCAAAAAAATTGGAATTATAGTATGAACTGTTTTAAAGTTATACTAATATAGAAAACATTTATATTGTAATATATTAAGAATTCATATCTAAAATATATTACTAAAATAATATAGTGTTTTATTTCTTTTTAGAATTTTTATTATATAGGTTCTGTCTTTTTACATTACTTTTTAATTTTATGTTACCTTTGTATTTGCAATTTTTATTTGTCCCCATGAATGAGAAATTTGCCCCATCTTCATTTCTAAATGCATGTTACAATACAAAGAAAAAAATCTTGATTTTATATACTCATCTCCAGCCACCTTGTCCAATTATTTTATTAAATTTAATGGTTACATTATAAGTCTATGTTGGGTTTTCTAGGTATTCAATATTATCATCTACTAATAAAAAAAGTTAATTTTGTCTCTTCCAATATTTAAGCTTACTGCTCCATAATCTTGTCGTTACATAACTCATTATGCAGAAATTATTTATTGAGAGGGTAATGCACAGGCATTGTGTGGGTGCTAAGGATATACCTGTGAATAAAACAGACAAAATGTATATTCTTAAGGAAGACAGACATAAGCAAAAAAAATATTAGATAATATTGGATAATGATAGAGGCTGAAGAGAAAGTATACAAAGGGGACAGAAAGGCTTGGAAAGAGGGTGGGACTGAAAGGCTAGGAAAGGCCTTAATGGAGAGATGATCATTATAAGAATTTTTAATGATGATGATAATGGTAGACATCTCTTTCATGTTCCTGATTTTACTAGAAATGGTTTCAGCATTCTTTATTCAATATGACAATTGCTATTCAAAATATACATAAAATAATAAACAAATAATAGTCTTTATATGTGCATATGTGCATACGTATGTATAGAAATAATATTGTTGATCATTTAAAGAGTTTTATTCTGTTACATAATGCTTAAGGACTTATAAGTGGCTTCTAAATTTTATCAAATATCTATTTAACTTTATCATATAATATTTTCTGTCTTTTGTTAAGGTGAAGAATTATAGTGATAGCCTTCCTTATGTTGAAATTTCTCAGACTAAATCTATATAATCATACTGCTGCTGCTGCTGCTGCTAAGTTGCTTCAGTCATGTCTGACTCTGTGCGACCCCAGAAACGGCAGCCCACCAGGCTCCCCCGTCCCTGGGATTCTCCAGGCAAGAACACTGGAGTGGGTTGCCATTTCCTTCTCCAATGCATGAAAGTGGAAAGTGAAAGTGAAGTTGCTCAGTCGTGTCCGACTCTTAGCGACCCAATGGACTGCAGCCCACCGGGCTCCTCCGTCTGGAGTGGGGTGCCATTGCCTTCTCCGATATAATCATAGTGTAATAGTTTTTCAATACTCAGAAGGACTAAATATGCTAATCTTTTATTTAGAATTTTTAAGTTTGTGTTCACAAATAAAATTGATCTCTAAGTTTGTCAATGAAGATTAACAGAACTTCATAGAATGAAAGCATCACCTGTTGCTTAGACATTTGGAAGAAAAACAAAAAAACAGCTATAATATGTTTTGCCTGGTGACATTTTGCTGAAGTGAAGTATAATACATATACAATTAAGTGTATAACTTTAAAGTACATTTTTGCTTATTTGTACACCTATGAATTCTTGGAACAAATTCAGTTAATAATATATTATTGATTTTTACTTATCATTGAATTTTATTTGCTAAAATTTTGCTTAGTATTTTTGCATGTATTTTCATTTAAAAACTTGTATCTTGCTATAATTTTCTTTTTTGTAATCATAAGTGATTGTGCTTTCAGGGTTAAGTTAGCCCTATAAAATGAGCTGGAAAAATTTCTTCCTTCCTCTGTCCCTTTCTTCCTTCTTTTTCTAATTTCTGAACGTTTTAAGACATATTTCTCTTCAAATGTTTGGAGGTTTCACTAGCAAAGTCATCAGGGCTTGGCATTTTCTTTGTAGAAAGATTTAATATTTCAGACTCAATTTATTGTACAGATACAGAAATATTAAGATTTTTATGTATTTTTTTCTTGAACAAATTTAGCGATTGTGTTTTTTAAATTAATTTATCCATTTCATCTAAGTTGAATTGATTGGCATAAATTCTTCAAAACATTGTATCTTTTTGCTGGAGGACATTTTTTACATGATAAACCTTTACTATTCCAGTTTCCTTTGTAGATATTGACCTTTTCAGATAGTCTATCATTTTGAGGGTTAATCTAGGTAGCTAGTCATTACTCAGAATTTCTTCTGGAGTTTGCATGACAGCAATCACTAGGCTTTCCTTCATAGTATATGTCCTTGGTTTCAAGAATTTATATTTAACACACAAATTCTGATCATATTATGAGCATTTATTTGTATTTCAGTGTACATAATCTTTAGTACAAGAATTACTGCTCATCACTATTTTCTCTTTCTTCCTGATACACAGTTTCTAATCAATAAGTATATTTCAATTGAATGAATAAAATAATAAATGAATGAATATAATATTTTAATATTATATATTTATGTTCTATTTCCCCCTTAATCAAGCTTGCTGATAGTTGGGAGAGAACAATGCTTCTATTTTGTTAGTCTTTTGAAAGAAAATATTTTATTAGCTTTTAATTTTTTAATTTCATGTTTCACATTTTTGTCTGTAGAAATCTCCCTCACCTGTTTGTCTGTATAAATCTCCCCTTTGTTTTGTTTGTTGTGAAATGCTTTCTTAATTACTAATATTCTTTCTTTCCTTTTTTATTCACTAGTGTATAAGTCTAAAAATGTATTTCTGAGTATTTTTTCAGCTATGGGTTTGATTATGAAGCATTCACCTTCTTACTATGTTCTAAATTATTTTCAGTTTTAGTTTTGTCTTCATCTTTGACTTAAGAATTATTTGGAGTGTTTCATAATTTCAAAATCATACAATTCTGTTTTCTTAGGCACCGATTAATTATTGATTTGTAAACTTAGAAGTTTATGATCAAAGATTAAGGTCTGTAAATTCTCTAATTTCTGGAATTTATTTAAGTTTTTCTAGGAGCCAAAACAGTAAAAAAAAAAATTTCCAGGTACAGAATATATAGTTGACAGTGTGAGTATTGGCTGTTAACAGCTCACAGCTATTCCTTTTTCAGAGAATTGCCCTAGCCAAATGGGCTGTCTCACGAAGGAGTTTATGTGCCCCTCTCTCTGACCTCCCTCCCCTACTCAGTCATCAGCAACATATAATGACTGACTTACACAGAGGACAAAGGGCTAGCCCCCTTTTGTCAAAGCAGAACCAGCAACGTGGTGCACCTCCTTCTCCGGGGCTCAGGCTGAACCTAGACTCCAGCTGAGAACATATGTTTGTTTGTTGCGGTTTTTCAGTCACTCAGTCATATCCGACTCTTTGCAACCCCATGTAACTGCAGCATGCCAGCCTTCCCTGTCCTCCACTATCTTTCCGAGATTGCTCAAATTCATGTCCGTTGAGTCAGTGATGTCATCCAACCATCTCATCCTCTGCCGCACCCTTCTCCTTTTGCTTTCAATCTTTCCCAGTATTAAGGTGTGTTTCCTTAGCTCCTTCCTTTGCTGTTTTCCTTTCTCTCTTTCTCCTCAAAACATTTCCTCAATGTTTCAGCTCAACTGTTCTGAGGGCTGCTGTAATAAATTGCCACAAGTTGAGAGGCTTATAAAAGCAGGCATTTATTCTCTTGTAGTTCTGGAAGCTAAAGTCTGGATCAAGGTACCATGAGGGCCATGCACATTGAGGTCTCTGAGGGAGCTTCCAGTGCTGTCTGCAGTTCTTGACATTTTTGGCTTGTAAAAACATGACTCTAATTGCTGCCTCTGTTGCCACATGGTGTTCTCCTCTCTGTATGGGGTAGAATTGTGTCTTTTCTCCTCTTCTTACAAGGACATAATTCAAAAAAGCTAAGGGACCACCTTATTCCAATATAATCTCATGTTAACTTACATTTTAATGATATCTGTGAAGACTGTATTTCCCAATAAGGTCAAAATCACAGGTACCAGAGGCTAGGAACTTAACATATCTTTTGGGGACACAGTTCAATCCCAAACACTGACCTAACATAATAAATGAAAATATCTATTTTCTATTTTAGGATATGTCATTCCCTCTACATGTAACTGCTAAATCAAGTTTGAAAAAAATTAGTAAAATTCTCCATGTCTTATTTTTCCCTTTTTAAAGATTCTATACAATAAATACTAAAATCTCCTAATTTAATCATTATTTACCAGGTTTTTTATTTTTAGGAATTTTTACTTTACATATATGACTGTGATTATTGGGTACATAAAGATTTGCTGTTGTTATACCCCCCCCTTCAATTTCCATCTCTACTAATAAATATTATTTTTCTTTGTTCCATCTGATACTTTTAAACTTTGAAATCTGCTTTTCCTTATATCAATACTGCTTTTCTTGTTGTTATTTGATATACAAAATTTGATGATTGTTAGTGGAGAAGGCAATGGCACCCCACTCCAGCACTCTTGCCTGAAAAATCCCATGGACAGAGGAGCCTGGTGGGCTGCAGTCCACGGGGTCGCGAAGAGTCGGACACAATTGAGCGACTTCACTTTCCTGCATTGGAGAAGGAAATGGCAACCTACTCCAGTGTTCTTGCCTGGAGAATCCCAGGGACGGTGGAGCCTGGTGGGCTGCCGTCTATGGGGTCACACAGAGTTGGATACGACTGAAGTGATTTAGCAGCAGCAGCAGTGGTAAAGAACCCATCTGCCAAGGCAGGAGACCTAAGAGATGCAGGTTCCATCCCTGTGTTGAGAAGATCCCCTGGAGGAGGGCACAGCAACCCACTCCAGTATTCTTGCCTGGAGAATCCCATTGACAGAGGAGTCTGGTGGGCTATCTTCCACAGGGTCGCACAGAGTCAGATGTGAATGAAGCAACTTAGCATGATGATTACCTTCTTTATGAACTATATCCTTTATTATTATATGAAATTGTATTAGTTAGCTCAGCTTATCACAACAACATTCCATAGACTGATGGCTTACAAACAAAGATTCATTTTCTCATAGTTCTGGTAGCTAGAAGTCCCAGATGAAGGTCTGACAAGGTCAGTTTCTAGTGAGAGCTCTCTTCTCAACTTGCAGGCTGCCATCTTCTCCCTATATCCTCCTATGGCCTTTCCTTAATGTGTGGTCATGAAAAAGGAGAGAGTAAAAGAGAGAGAGAAAGAATCACCTCTCTTCCTCTACTTATAAGGCCACTAATACTATCAAATTAGGTCTCGCCCTTTTGATCCCATTTAATCCAATGGTCCCCAGCCTTTTTGGCACCAGGGACTGGTTTCATCAGTTCAGTTCAGTTTAGTCGCTCAGTCATGTCCGACTCTTTGCAACACCATGGACTGCAGCACGCCAGGCTTCCCTGTTCATCACCAACTCCTGGAGCCTACTCAAACTCATGTCTGTTGCGTCGGTGATGCCATCCAACCATCTCATCATCTGTTGTCCCCTTCTCCTCCTGCCTTCAATCTTTGCCAGCATTCAGGGTCTTTTCCAGTGAGTTGGTTCTTTGCATCAGGTCACCAAAGTATTGGAATTTCAGCTTCAGCCTCAGTCCTTCCAATGAATATTCAGGACTGATTTCCTTTAGGACAGACTGGTTGGATCTCCTTTCAATCCAAGGGACTCTCAAAAGTCTTCTCCAATACCACAGTTCAAAAAAACATCAATTCTTTGGTGCTCAGCTTTCTTTATAGTCCAATTCTCACATCCATACATGACTACTGGAAAAACCATAGCTTTGACTAGATGGACCTTTGTTGGCAAAGTAACGTCTCTGCTTTTTAATATGATGTCTCGATTGGTCAGGGCTTTTCCTCCAAGGAGCAAATGTCTTTTAATTTCATGGCTGCTGTCACCATATGCAGTGATTTTGGAGCCCTCCAAAATAAAGTCTGTCACTGTTTCCATTGTTTCCCCATCTATTTGCCATGAAGTGATGGGACCAGATGCCATGACCTTAGTTTTCTGAATGTTGAGTTTTAAGCCAACTTCACTCTCCTCTTTCACTTTCATCAACTGGTTTCATGGAAAACAATTTTTCCATAGATTGGTTGGGGGAGATGATTCAGGCAGTAATGCGAGTGTAGGGGAGTGGCAGATGAAGCTTCAGTTGCCTGCCACTCACCTCCTACTGTGTGGCCCAGTTCCTAGGCTGTGGATCAGTATTGGTCTGTGGCCCATGGATTGGGAACTCCTGATTTCTTTAAAAAAATGTCTTTTTTAAATTTAAGTATAATTGAATTAAAATGTGTTAATTACTGCCATACAGCAAAGTGACTCAGTTATACATATAAACACAAACACACACACGCACATGCACACACACACATACATATATATATATACATTCTTTCTCATATTCTTTTCCATTTTGGTGTATCACAGGATGTTGAATATAATTCCCTGTGTTATACATCAGTCGCTCAGTCATGTCCAACTCTTTGTGACTCATGGACTGTAGCCCACCATGCTCCTCTGTCCTTGGGATTTTCCAGGCAAGAATACCGGAGTGCATTGCCATTTCCTCCTCCAGGGGATCTTCCAGACCCAGGGATAGAACCTATGTCTCTTATGTCTCCTGCACTGGCAAGTGGATACTTTACCACTGTTCCAAATGGGAAGCTTGTGCTATAAGTAGGACCTTGTTATTTATCCATGCTATACATACCATTCTATATATACTCATCCCAAACTCCCAATGCAACCCTCTCATGCCTCCCTTCCCCTGGGCAACCTCTTTATTTCCCTGAGTTTTGTTTCTGTTTATACATAAGTTCACTGGTGTCATATTTTAGATTCCACATTTAAGTGATAGCATATGGTATCTGTCTTTCTCGTTCTGATTTTCATCAGTTAGTATGATAATCTCTAGTTGCATCCATGTCACTGCAAATGGTGTTATTTTATTCTTTTTATGGCTGAGTAGTATTCCATTGTATGCTGCTGCTGCTGCTAAGTCGCTTCAGTCGTATATAGACGATAGCCCACCAGGCTCCCCCGTCCCTGGGATTCTCCAGGCAAGAACACTGGAGTGGGTTGCCATTTCCTTCTCCAATGCATGAAAGTGAGAAGTGAAAGTGAAGTCGCTCAGTCGTGTCCGAATCTTAGCGACCCAATGGACTGCAGCCCACCAGGCTCCTCCGTCCATGGGATTTTCCAGGCAAGAGTACTGGAGTGGGGTGCCATTGCCTTCTCCATTCCATTGTATATATATACTATACCTTCTCAAAACTACAATGAGGTACTACCTCACGCCAGTCAGAATGGCCATCATTAAAAAGTCTGCCAATAACAAATGCTTAAGAGGGTATGGAGAAAAGAGAACTCTCCTACACTGTTGGTAGGAACGTAGTTGGTGCAACCACTGTGAAAAACAATATGGAGTTTACTCAGGAAGTTAAAAATAGCATTACCATATGATCTAGCAATCTCACTCCTGAGCATATATCCAGACAAAACTACAATTCAAAAAGATACATGCACTCCTGTATTCATGTATTATCATGAATATCATGAATAGCAGCACTGTTCACAATAGCCAAGACTTGGGAACAACCTAAATGTGCATCAACAGGTGAACGGATAAGGAGTGAGTGTTAGTTGCTGAGTCGTGCCCGACTTTTTGTGACCCCAAGGACTGTAGCCCACCAGGCTCCTCTGTCCGTGGAATTTCCCAGGCAATAATACTGGAGTGGGTAGCTGTTCCCTTCTCCAGGAGCTCTTCCCAACCCTGGGATCAAATTCAGGTCTCCTGGATGGCAGGCAGATTCTTTACCATCTGAGCCACCAGGAAAGCCTTCTGGATAAAGAAGATAACACTATTTTAATGTTAATTTCCTCCTAATATCTGTATCTCCAAACATAATCACATTGGGGATTAGAACTTCCACGTATGAATTTGGGAGAGGACACAACTAAGTCCACAGCAGATATCATTCTTTTTCTATTTAATGCTTTTGGTCTTGAAATTTACTTTGTCTAATATTAGTACTGACATTGACTATTTGCTTGTGTCTCTGTGATATATCTTTGGCCAAAATTTCAAACTTAACTGAATTTCAACTCCTATTTTTCTTGTCTTTTGGTTTTCATTATGGATTCTTAAAGTCACAGGTAGCTTAAGCCAATTCATGTTTAATGAGTGACACAATATACTTGATTATATTCTATATAATCTTGATTATTATCCATACAAAGTATTTATTTTAATTCTTTTGTTTGCATAACCAATTCCCCTTCCTCACTTGTTAATTCAGAAATGTTACTGTGCTTTTCCATTTGCTGGTTACTTTCCACTTTCTTCTTGGATGTACAAAATCTTGACTTCTCTCTATTGTAATTCCAATTCCCCTCCTCCACTAAGATGAATCCTTTAGAGGTAGGGTAGTTAAACTATGGCCTGGGAATCAAATCTGTCCTACTGTGTGATTTTTATGGATCACTTGCTAAGAAGGGTTTTTACTTTTTAGATGGCTGGTAAAGAGTCAAACATGACCGAGCATCCACATGTGCATACACAAATTTTCAGTTTTATAGATAAAGTTTTGTTAGAATGCTGCCACACTTATAGTCCCTGAATGTTTTTGTACTTTGACAGAAGAGCTGAGTAGTTGTGACAGAGACTGCATGGTTTACAAGGCTGAAAATATTTACTGTCTGGTCCTTTATGCTTTGCTGACCTGTGATTAAGGACATTCTAATATCCTCTGGTTGACGCAACTCCCTAGAGTGGGTCCTTAGAAGGCTTTTGCTTGTGCTTGTAAACTGGGATATAAATAAAAGTTCAGCTATATGTTTAATTTTTTAGCTGTCCTAGCAAAGTAAAGTTCTTACTATAGAATATTTTTCTTTAAGGGAAAATATAATGTATTTCTATAATTAACATGTATTGTTATTTCCTAAATGGAATGATTCTAAGGTTAATATTTCTCATATGAATTTTAAAAATTATTTCTAAGCACCCTCTGCACAAATCAGGCTGGATATCCTGTGTTTTGATGGTTATGAGATCCACCCGTATCGCTGTGGGAAGCGATAGATTATCCTTTTTTATTACCAATAGAATATGCAGCTTAGAGCTTTCCATACTGGTTATGCTGGTTCCCTGCCTCCCTAAGTAGAGAAATGGCCTAGTGGGTGGGTAGAGAACCTCAAGTTTCTAGTTATGTCCTGCATTAAAATAAAATTGTAAAAAATTGTGCACAGTAGTTAAATTGGCAAGGAAAGAAACTGAGAAGAGATTGCAGGAAACTTTAGTCAGACACAGCATAGTTGTTGTTCAGTCACTAAGTCATGTTTGACTCTTTGTGACCCCGTGGACTTCAGGGTGCCAGGCTACCCTGTCCTTCACTATCTCCTGGAGTTTACTCGAATTCATGTCCATTGAGTCGGTAATGGTATATAACCATCTCATCCTCTGTTGCCCCCTTCTCCTCCTGCCCTCAATCTTTCCCAGCATCAGGGTATTTTTTCAGTGAGTTGGCCCTTCACATCAGGTGGCCAAAGTATTGGTGCTTCAACCTCAGCATCAGTCCTTCCAATGGATATTCAAGGTTGATTTCCTTTAGAATTGACTGGTTAGATCTCCTTGCAGTCCTAGGGACTCTCAAGCATCTTCTCCAGCACCACAGTTCAAAAGCATTAATTTCTCGGTGCTCAGCCTTCTTTATGGTCTGACTCTTGTTACATGACTTCTGGAAAAACTATAGTTTTTACTATATGGACCTTTGTCAGCAAAGTGATGTCTCTTCTTTTTAATATACTGTTTAGGTTTGTCATAGCTTTCCTTCCAAGGAGCAAGCGTCTTTTAATTTCATAGCATAGTTAAGCCTCAATAAAACTTTTAGCATAGTTAAAGCCTCAGTAAGCCTTCTAGTATTCTGTGTTCATGTAAGAGAAGAAGGGAAGAGACCATGTAAACTCAAATGGACACTAATACAGGAAAAAGTAAGTAGATAAGTAGCAGTAAGCAAAAACCTTAAAAGTAACTAAAAAAGTCTTGAAGTGGGAGACAAGAAATTCAATCAGAAGTAAAATAAAAAATAAGCAGAAGTTAGCAAAAAGAAGATAAATTCAGGGATGAGGATTATTTAATAATAAATGTGAACTTGAGGAGAAATGATTCAATATTTCTGACCCAAAAGAAAGCCAAAATGGGTGATTAAAACTTTGAAAAGAATATATAAGTAATCTAGAATATTACATTATGGGGGAGAGAAGAAATTGTTAAAACGTATGATCCTTTCTTTATTTCTGCACAAAGAAGTTGGGGGTGGACAGTGAGCCTTCTGTGATGGGTCAGACGTTTTATATACACTTTCCCTTTTGGTCTTCACAACAAGAACAGAAATAGTGATCACTGATTGTTGATCTGTGATAAGTAGCAATCATTATTACAATCATTTTTACCTTTGAGAAAGCTGAGGCTCCAGGCAGTAGCCACTTTGCCCAAAGCCACACAGCTAATAAAGTCTAGAAGCTAAAATGAGATTCACGTCTGTGAAATCTGTGATTTAAAATAAACAAACCTATTCACATTGTGGCTCAAAAGAAATGAATTCATAGGGGAGCTGAGGTGGAATGCAGCTGGAGGAATGGTTGGTGCATTTGACCCGGGGGACCACTTCTGGTGTTTGGGAAAGCAACCTAGTGGTGGGGCTGAGATCCTGATTGCAGGAGGTGAAAGGGAAAGCAGCCGAGGAAGCCGGATGTAGTGGTGCAGGCCACTTCTTTAAGAATTTCAGGAGCACAAAAGTGTAGTAGATTATCAATGCTATTTAATATTGAGTTTTCTTGATGCATTTTTTGATAATATCTATGGTCAAATCACAATGGTCAAATCACAATGCCAAGAAGGAAGACGTTCATTCTTTAATATGGCTAGATTTAAAATTCTGATTTCTCAACTTTTTTTTTTTTTTTTTTGGCCGGGGTGGGTGGCGGGGGGCGCGGGGGTTGGGGGGAAGGAGGGTAAGCTAAACCTATCCATGGGATAATTCCCAAGAGTGTTTTTTAGAAAATCAATGAGCTGAGATAGCTCAATTACCTGACATGTAATCTGTTGGACTCTGTTGTAAGGGCCTTTTATTATGTGTTTTCTTTAAGGTTTTTTTTTTTTTTTTTTTTACTAACGATGACAGCAGATGACAGTATTATTGACCCTTCGATTTAAGGTGCCAATATATTTAGGACTGAACCATTGTATTTCTTGTGATATCTGACAACAGCATCGGATCATATAGAATTTTTTTTGTTGTTTTAATGAAGAAAAAAAGGAAGGTATCAGTTAATTTTTGTTTGGGGAAAATTTTTCTCTATAGATTTTTGGAAAGGTTTCCTGCTGACGTTCCTAGAGTTAACTGAATATTCAGTAACTTGCAACTAGTACTGACTATACTTGCTGCAGCTGCTAATAAATATTTTATAAAGCAGGAGGAAGATATTAGGTCTCGATTTGGATGTCTGCCAAGTCTAAATTTCTCACCTTGTTGTAGCTCAGCTTCAACCCCACTTTTTCAGCTGCCCCAGGCAATGTACAACTGAACATTACGTTATTAACTTAAATTCAACAAGTGCAAAATCAAATTTAGTATTTTAGTATTAATTCTTCCTGCTGTATTTATTTTTGCTATAAGGATCATTAATTGAGTTGAGTTGAGTTCAGTTCAGTCGCTCAGTCATGTCCGACTCTTTGCGACCCCATGGACTATATATGGTATGCCAGGCTTCCCTGTCCATCACCAACTCCTGGAGCTTGCTCAAACTCATGTCCATCAAGTTGATGATACCATCCAACCATCTCATACTCTGTCATCCCCTTCTCCTCCTGCCTTCAAGAGTCTTCTCCAACACCAATGTTCAAAAGCATCAGGTTCAACTTTCTTTATAGTCCAACTTTCAAATCCATACATGACTACTGGAAAAACCATAGCTTTGACCAAATGGACCTTTGTCAACAAAGTAGTATCTCTGCTTTAATATGCTGTCTAGGCTGGTCATGGCTTTACCTCCAAGAAGGAAGTGTCTTTTAATTTCATGGCTGCAGTCACCATCTGCAGTCATTTTGGAGCCCCCAAAATAAAGTCTGTCTCAGTTTCCATTGTTTCCCCATCTATTTGGCATGAAGTGATGGGACTGGATGCCATAATCTTTAGTTTTTTGAATGTTGAGTTTTAAGCCAGCTTTTTCACTGTCCTCTTTCACTTTCATCAAGAGGCTCTTTAGTTCTTCACTTTCTGCCATAAAGTTGTTGTCATCTGCGTATCTGAGGTTATTGGTATTTCTCCCAGCAATCTTGATTCTAACTTGTGCTTCATCCAGCCCGGCATTTCACATAATGTACTCTGCATATAAGTTAAATAAGCAGGCTGACAATATACAGCCTTGACAAACTCCTTTCCCAATTTGGAACCAGTCCATTGTTCCATGTCCAGTTCTAACTGTTGCTTCTTGACCTGCATACAGATTTCTCAGGAGGCAGGTCAGGTGGTCTGGTATTCCCATCTCTTTCAGAATTTTCCACACTTTGTTGTGATCCACACAGTCAAAGGCTTTGGCATAGTCAATAAAGGAGACATAGATGTTTTTCTGGAACTCTCTTGATTTTTCTATGATCCAATGGATGTTGGCAATTTGATGTCTGGTTCCTCTGTCTTTTCTAAATCCAGCTTGAACATGTGGAAGTTCACAGTTCACATACTGTTGAAACCTGTCTTGGAGAATTTTGAGCATTACTTTGCTATCGTTTGAGAACATTACTCTGTGAGTGCAATTGTGCGATAGTTTTAACATTCGTTAACATTGCCTTTCTTTGGAACTGGAAAGAAAACTGACCTTTTCCAGTCCTGTGGCCACTGTTGAGTTTTCCAAATTTGCTGGCATATTTAGTGCAGCACTTTCACAGCATCATCTTTCAGGATTTGAAATAGCTCAACTGGAATTCCATCGCCTCCACTAGCTTTGTTCATAGTAATGCTTCCTAAGGCTCACTTGATTTCTCATTCCAGGATGTCTGGCTCTAGGTGAGTGATCACACCATTGTGGTTATCTGGGTCATGAAGATCTTTTTTATATAGTTCTTCTGTGTATTCTTGCCACCTCTTCTTAATAACTTCTGCTTCTGTTAGGTCCATACCATTTCTGTCCTTTATTGTGCTCATCTTTGCATGAAATATTCCCTTGGCATCTCTAATTTTCTTGAAGAGATCTCTAGTCTTTCCCATTCTATTGTTTTCCTCTATTGCTTTGTATTGATCACTGAGAAAGGCTTTCTTATCTCTCCTTGCTATTCTTTAGAACTCTGCATTCAAATGGGTACATCTTTCCTTTTCTCCTTTGCCCTTAGCTTCTCGTCTTTTCTCAGCTATTTGTAAGGCCTCCTGAGACAACCATTTTGCCTTTTTGCATTTCTTTTTCTTGGGGATGGTTTTGATTACCATGTCCTATACAATGTCACTGTGAGGTAGAGACGGCACTTTAGGAATGTCTATTGATATGAAAAACACCCAGAAAGTTCAGTAGGCTTCAAATGTTCATTTTAAAATTGAGATACAATGACACAACATTGTATAAATTTAAGGTGAACAACATATTAATGATACATTTATAGATTGGAATAGGTGTTAGCTGACACATCTATCAAAAGTTCCCATCACAAAACTGTTTTTTACTAACCAGCATTCCTCCAAGATAGTCACAATTAGTGAACTTTTACTATATGTTCTTATGTTGTTATAATAATTGCTAAAATTCATCATTGACTATCTGAGTTACAGTATATGGCAATATGCTGGAAAACTGCTTCCTTTTTTGCTTTTTAACTGCCATCATGTTGTAAGGTTTTGAATCCTAATACAGCCTAGGACAGATGGTAAGAAATTACTTCATGGTTGAGATTTTATAACTTTAAAAAATAAGGCAATTTTTATAGTGGACTTCCTACATACTAAAAAAAATTTCTTCACATGATTTATTCATGCAAAATTGCTGTATGATTTCCCCTGCTATTGTTCTAAGAGGGGAGATGTTCATAAATAGGCAAAGAAAATAGAAAATTCATTTATGTACTATACTTAATGATCTAATCCAGATTCCAAACTGGCTATGGAGATTGACAAATTTTGGTTGTGATAAATTATTATACAGATGTATTCCCACTAACAGAAAAAAAGGCACTAACAGAAAAAAACAATGAAAATTGACGAGTTCATTTTGAAATGCTACTTTAAACGCCAGAACAAAGAGAAGAAAAGGGATTTTAAAAGTATACTTAAAAAATATGCACTGTCTTGAGGGGAAAATAAGACATCAGTACATAACTATAAAGCATTGACTGCTTGTCCATTTGTTAAATTCGTTTTGATATGAATTACACATCATTTTTTCCTTAGGAATATAGAGTTGCTAATTTTCTCCATATGTGTACAATTCGTCTTTAACCTTTAACAAATGTCCTCTAGGCGGTCCACTTACCATCCAAGAACAACGCCACTCACAATTTTACATGCATACAAAGGGCTAAAAGCCCCATAAAAATAAATGATCCATGGTACAAGCTACATTAACCCACAGAATAATAAGCTAGTGCAGCCCTATAAATTTTAGTGCCATCCATTCAAAACCACACTGGGTCACTTTAGTATTAAATTCATAGGAACAAAATAGTAAATACACATGTTTTATTTGTTAAGCTGCCAGCTATATATTTTGTGTAAAAGTTTGTTAGCCCAGGAAAAGCTATTGAAAGGTGTATCAGGCAGTGTATATTTAAAAGCAGTGTCTCTTTCCAATACGTGAATTTATGTGTTAACAGACAAACTTACCATTAAGCATCATGTATATTTAATATCACAATATCCACCTCAGTGTGCTAAAAAGCCTTTGTTCATTTGTTGTTTCCATTATCAAAGAGCTAATATTCAGTTCTCCCACAATTTTGTAAAGTGCAGGCAACCCACAAGAGCATCTAGTTTTAGCTTGCAGTCCTGTGGGACTACAATAATTGTTATGAAATCATTAATTCTACCTCAGCAGTTTCAACTGTCAGGTACATATAACAAAAATTGCAGTTAATGAATGCTGCTCAGTTTATTAAATGCAAAATGAAAACCAATATTTTTTTATATGCAGTACTGAGACGTAGTAACATTTATCATTTGTGTATACCATATTGAATAGTCTACCGTCATTTATTGGTCAGGGTGTATAGCCATATTTTTTTAAAAAAGATTTTCATTAAAAAACAATGGAGGGAATTCTAACTCTCTAATGAAAGCATAATTAAAATAATTAGTACCCAAAGTAATGTGTAATAAGAATCTATGTCTATGAAAAAACAATCCAGGAGAACCAAGACTTCATTTCTCCTTTGGATAAACAAGATTCTTTCTTGTGCCATATTCTCTCCCCTAATTCTTACAAGAGTATGAAAAAGTTCCCAAACTTCCAATTGTTTGAAATATTAGTGTTGTGTCTTTCTCTAATGTTTGGGCAATGAAACTTGTGTACATAGATACCCTATATCTTGATTTAAAGAGTATGAACTAGATTTCTTGTTTTCAATCATTCAAAGTAAACTGTGTAGACATTTGCAAGAGCAAAGAGAGAAGAATTTCTGAAAATGAAAGATGCAAAGGCATCATTTTTAGGATCCCAAAGACATCTGCTTCCAATCAGTATGCTCTGGCCAGTCAGTTGTCCAATGTGAACGATCACAATTAGCTTATATCGTGGGATCATCAAGTCCTTGACCTGGGCCTTAATTACCTAGAAATTAAAAGGTAAAACAAAAGGTCCTCACTTAGTCACATTGAAATTTAAAAGTCTTAATTTTTCTCATAAATATAGTGGGTTTAATTGAGGAAAATAGCGTGATACCTTGTGGATCCTTTCAGTAATTGCTATAGAAAGGTAGCTATAATTTCCTTCAGGCATAAGACAGGACATTTAGGGACAAAATGATAGCCCCAGCAAGAAATGTACCTTTTCTAAGGCACATGGAAAAATGATAATCCAGAGAGCAGAGTTTTCAATGCATTTATTGTGTTCTTGGAAAATCTATGTTGAAATGGCTTCCCTTCAAAGAATGCTGGCTTTACAATTATACCATCTTGTTCATGTCTAATTAGGGGACTATACATCTGAAGTCTCCTGTAATACGACTAATTGTGAATGCTTATTAGATTATGATGAAAAAGAAAGAGAAAAGTTGATGGAGTGCCAGCACTTTAGTTGATAAACATAGAAATGTTTTTAAAGGCCCCAGTGTTTTTATTTGATGGCATGCAAAGAAGGTGCTTTGGAGAAGGGATAGGCTACCCACTCCAGTGTTCTTGGGCTTCCCTTGTGGCTCAGCTGGGAAAGAATCCACCTGTAATGTGGGAGACCTGGGTTCTATCCCTGGATTGGGAAGATCTCCTGGAGAAGGGAAAGGCTACCCACTCCAGTATTCTGGCCTGGAGAATTCCACGGACAAGTCCATGGGGTCACAGAGTCAGACACGACTGAGCGACTTTCACTTCACTTCAAAGAAGGTTCTTTGGGGAAGAGAAAATGATCATTAAAATATTGTATCTTTTATAATAACATTTTTTAAATAAATGGGGCAGTTTTATACATTTTAAAAACAGAATACATGCAAGTGATGCACATAATAATTGTTTTAGACAAAGGCTTTTTACACACACAGACACACATGGAATATGACCTAATAAATATTTTCATAAGATAAAAATAAACAGTTTTACTGCTACTACAAATTAACTGCTTTCATTAAAATAGGCGGGTTGTGCTTTCAGCAAATATTCTAGTCATAGTTAACACTTTAGGAAATCACACGTATACCTCAGAAATTGTTTTAGTCATCTGTCTACAGAGTTCTGGTTCATACTGTTCTTCTTGTAGGTAGGTAGTTAACACATCTTTCAGAATATGATTGACAATGACCACAGGAAAATGTTTGGTAGGACCTGAAAATACAGATGAAATTTCTTTCAAAGAAGTAATTTCAAATCATATCTGCCCACACCATAGCTTAATCAAAAGAGTATCAAAACATGGAGACATTTAATCTTCTGGGTGGCCTCTATTGAAGGAAAAAAAGTGGTCCCAATTAGATTTCCAGTGTCACTGAATAACGTGTTTATGTGCCCAGTGCTTGGTATACAGAGGCTTGATCATTATTTGCTGAGTTGATATGGATGAAGAATTCTACCCAGTTCTATTTTCAGTAGTCATCAGTATCTTTTAAGTGTTTATTTTCAATGACTGTATCAGTCAGGGACTAGGGAAATATATCGTGCATTAAAGTTAGGACAATTCCTAGAGGATTTAATAAACAGACTCCTTAGGGAGGTCTGAGCAGGATTCAGGGAATCATGAAGGAATGTTCTATCCCCCTCAGCTGGTGAAAAAGAAGGTGTTATTTTCATCCCAACCTGAGGAGGGAATTCTTACGAGAGATCCCAGAAGAGCCATGTGGAGAGGGCTCCCTCCACAGCAGCCTTTGTCCTTCTGCTGATGGATGCAAAGAGCACAAGGTGAGCCCTTAGGCGGGGTTCACACTCCTTCCTCCCTTCTGACTTCCCACCGAAGTTTCCCAGTGGCTAAACTTAACCACAAGGTGATATCCCGCGCCTAGAATTCAGTTAGGTCAACCTCCTGGGGCTCAATTTATAGTATTTTTATTGTGATGCTTATACAGGAATTGTTCAATTAAATTTAAATCAGCCTGGGAAATGAATCCAGACAAGTAAAATGAGACATCGGAGACAATGAGTATGAGAATTAACCCAAATATTTAGTTGGCAGAAATTTCTCCCCTTCTATAGGAGAGAGACAAGCAGTTATAAATCTGTGAAGGGTTGGTCCTGATTGCTCTTGCTTTGTGGGATCAGAGATGGAGCACCAGCCCCCCTAGGCCAAACACCTACTGTGTCATTGTCCTGTGGATCTTTTAGAAGATTTCCATTTGCTTATGATAGTGAGATGAGGCTAAATGTGAGGGTGGTTTCTCCCTTTCTGTTTAAAAAATTTTAAAGATGTTCCTACCAGGTTGGACCTAATTAAACAGATTATATCTTTTAGATAGGTACTTCTCCTTTTCATTCCCTCCTGCCAAGCGCTCATATCACATTTACCTAAGTTTGACCTGTATCACCCATAGGGAGCATTGGTCCTTTCAGAAAACAGTAAGTTCCTTCAGTGCCTGTGTCCACCTGGTACACCTCCCTGTCCTTTGGGAACAGCATCTCCCACATGGAAGGGACTGGTCCTCTTCCCACTCTAACCATGTGGTTCTTTAGGATCCAAGTCCAGGTCATGGTTGATTGGCGCTGGGTGGACCTGCCCCAAGCTAGGCCAATTAGAATCCTTTCTTGGAACTTTAATACTAAACTAGAACTAGGTAAAAAAAAGTCAGTCAGTCTCTTTTTGGAGTCAAAAGTTATGACATGTGACTCCCAGGAACTGTTCCTCATAGTGAGAAGGAAGCCAAGCCACAGCGAGAGAGGGAGCCCACACACAGTTAGGGCTGGAAAGATGGAGTCCTGGCTGCACCTGGTCCCAGTCTCCAATAGCTCCTGCTGTCCAGCTGTACCAATGCCCTTTCTGCACTTACCTTAGATTTTTAAAAATCTCATTAACCTCATTAACCAGATTCAATTCCGAAAAAACTTTAAACTTTTCTTCTCTCACTTCTTTGTGACCTTGGACCTATACAGCAGAATCATCCATTGTCTTACTCAGGCTTGGATGCTGAGATGCAAACAGAGTCAATAATCAGCATTTGACTTCCAAAATGGGCTTCTCTGGTGGCTCAGACAGTAAAGAATCTGCCTGCAATGTGGAAGACTTGTGTTCTATCCCTGGGTTGGGAAGATCCCCTGGAAAAGGCCATGGCAACCCATCCCAGTATTCTTGCCCAGAGAATTCCATGGACAGAGGAGCCTGGTGGACTACAGTCCATGGGGTCACAAAGAGTAGGACATGACTGAGTGACTTTCATTCACTCACTGACTTCCAAAACAAGCTCCCAAAACTTTCAGAGTCAACTAATGCAAAGACCTAAAAACCTTTTCTCACATGGACATCATGTGAAAAAACATGGACATCACCATGTAAACACATGTAAAACATGGAAAACACATGGACATCACCAGATGGTCGACACCGAAATCAGATTGATTATATTCTTTGCAGCCAAAGATGGAGAAGCTCTATACAGTCAGCAAAAACAAGACTAGAAGCTGACTGTGGCTCGGATCATGAACTCCTTATTGCCAAATTCAGACTTAAATTGAAGAAAGTAGGGAAAACCACTAGACCATTCAGGTATGACCTAAATAAATCCTTTATGACTATACAGTGGAAGTGAGAAATAGATTTAAGGGACTAGATCTGATAGACAGAGTGCCTGATGAACTATGCATGGAAGTTCGTGACATTGTACAGGAGACAGGAATCAAGACCATCCCCAAGAAAAAGAATGCAAAACAGCAAAATGGTTGTCTGAGGAGGCCTTACAAATAGCTGTGAAAAAAGACGGGAAGCAAAAAGCAAAGGAGAAAAGGAAAGATATACTCATTTGAATGCAGAGTTCCAAAGAATAGCAAGGAGAGATAAGAAAGTCTTCCTCAGTGATCAATGCAAAGAAATAGAGGGAAAAAATAGAATGGGAAAGACTAGAGATCTCTTCAAGAAAATTAGAGATACCAAGAGAACATTTCATGCAAAGATGGGCTCAATAAAAGACAGAAATGGTAGGGACCTAACAGAAGCAGAAGTTATTAAGAAGAGGTGGCAAGAATACACAGAAGAACTATATAAAAAAGATCTTCATGACCCAGATAATCACAATGGTGTGATCACTCACCTAGAGCCAGACATCCTGGAATGTGAAGTCAAGTGGGCCTTAGAAAGCATCACTACGAACAAAGCTAGTGGAGGTGATGGAATTCCAATTGACCTATTTCAAATTCTGAAAGATAATTCTGTGAAAGTGCTGCTCTCAATATGCCAGCAAATTTGGAAAACTCAGCAGTGGCCCCAGGACTGGAAAAGATCAGTTTTCATTCCAATCCCAAAGAAAGGCAATGCCAAAGAATGCTCAAACTACCACACAATTGCACACATCTCACATGCTAGTAAAGTAATGCTTAAAATTCTCCGAGCCAGGCTTCAGCAGTATGTGTACCGTGAACTTCCGGATGTTCAAGCTGGATTTAGAAAAGGCAGAGGAACCAGAGATCAAATTGCCAACATCTGCTGGATCATGGAAAAAGGAAGAGAGTTCCAGAAAAACATCTATTTCTGCTTTATTGACTATGCCAAAGCCTTTGACTGTGTGGATCACAATAAACCGTGGAAAATACTGAAAGAGATGGGAATACCAGACCACCTGACCTGCCTCTTGAGAAACCTGTATGCAGGCCAGGAAGCAACAGTTAGAACTGGACATGGAACAACAGACTGGTTCCAAACAGGAAAAGGAGTACATTAAGGCTGTATATTGTCACCCTGCTTATTTAACTTATATGCAGAGTACATCATGAGAAACGCTGGGCTGGAAGAAGCACAAGCTGGAATCAAGATTGCTGGGAGAGATATCAAGAACCTCAGATATTCAGATGACACCACTCTTATGGCAGAAAGTGAAGAAGAACTAAAGAGCCTCTTGATGAAAGTGAAAGAGGAGAATGAAAAAGTTGGCTTAAAGCTCAACATTCAGAAAACGAAGATCATGGCATCCGGTCCCATCACTTCATGGCAGATAGATGGGGGAAACAGTGGAAACAGTTGCAGACTTTATTTTTCTGGGCTCCAAAATCACTTCAGATGGTGACGGCAGCCATGAAATTAAAAGACACTTACTCCTTGGAAGGAAAGTTATGACCAACCTAGATAGCATACTAAAAAGCAGAGACATTACTTTGCCAGCAAAGGTCCATCTAGTTGAGGCTATGGTTTTTCCAGTGGTCATGTATGGATGTGAGAGTTGGGCTATAAAGAAAGCTGAGCGCTGAAGAATTGATGCTTTTGAACTATGGTGTTGGAGAAGACTCTTGAGAGTCCCTTGAACTGCAAGGAGATCCAATCAGTCCACTTAAACGAGATCAGTCCTGGGTGTTCATTGGAAGGACTGATGTTGAAGGTGAGGCTCCGGTACTTTGGCCACCTGATGCGAAGTGCTGACTCATTGGAAAAGACCCTGCTACTGGGAAAGATTGCGGGCAGGAGGAGAAGGGGACAGCAGAGGATGAGATAGTTGGATGGCATCATCGACTCTATGGACATGGGTTTGGGCGGACTCCGGAAGTTGTTTATGGACAGGGAGGCCTGGCATGCTGCGGCTCATGGGGTCATAAAGAGTCGGACACGACTGGGTGACTGAACTGAACTGAAACCTTTTTTCTTTTCTAGAGCAATTTTTTTTCTAATTTAGGAGGAAAAAATGCTTTTAGAAATCAAATTGCAAAGATCTGAAGAAGGATCAGGATGGAGAAAAGAAAGAAAAACTTATCTGTAAAAACAGATTTAAGCAAGAATAGAGAAAAATTTGATTAGTTAACATATCTGTGTCTTAGCGTCCCAGCTTGGGATAGTGATGAGAATTGCCACCTACTGTTTTTTGTTGGGATGAAATCGATGAAGTATTTAAAGTGCTCAGAATAGTGAGTCTGCCACACAAAAAGCTACTCGTTATCTTTATTATAGTGTTGCTGCTGTTACTGTTGTCTCCTCATTGCGAGCAGAAGAAGGCAGCAGGATGGACAATGGTGTAAGGCGGGAGACGGTTTAGGTCTCCACAGGAAGGAAGGACCCCTATAGGGTGGAGCAAAGAGGGAGCGGTGAGAGACTGGCAGGCTGTGTCCAATAAATGATCTGGTGACAGGGCCTGATCATCTCATGGGAGCTGAGCTCAAATGATGCCTTTCTCTTGCCATCTTTCGATTCTGTTTTTCACTATATTGGCTGCATCTCAGGTGCGCTGTCTTGATGTGTCAGCAAGGATGGCCATCTGCAGCCCTGTGTGATGTGGGGATTACAGTCAATGTTTAAATAATCGGGTACCTCTATAGTCATTGCTCCAGAAAAAGTCCTGTGGAGAACTCATTCAATACTTAAGAGGAAGTTATATTGGATGTCATGGAAGGCTTTTATTCTTAGTGATCTAAGGTGATGTTCTATAGTCAGAAGCAATAACATACTGAATGAGAAGCAGTTTAAATATAATACTTTATTTAATTCTCATTGTATCCCTACCATGTGTGACCTATGATCCCTACTTACAGAGGAAGAAACTGAGGTTCAAGGATGCTGAATACCCTGCTCAAACATTATTTATTTAGGAATGGGCAAAACAAGTATTCAGACTCATGTACGTTGGCCCCTACAGCCAGTATTTTCTGCTGTACTCATGTTTCAGTAATCAATTAATGGGAGGAGATAAGGGGCTTTTAATTATAAGAAATATCTTTTCATTCTTCCTTTTTCTTTTTTTCTTTAATTATACTCATGTTTAATCTCATTCTTGGTGGCTATAATTACTCATATAAAGGGAGGACAACCATACTAAACATTTAAGATATGTTTCAATGATGCACATATTATTGGGTAGAATGTGAAAACTTAAACACGGTAATACTGGTGACTGATGTTGCTTTAACTCCTCAAGTCAGTATTTACTGTGTGCTGCTGCTGCTGCTAAGTTGCTTGAGTCCTGTCCGACTCTGTGCGACCCTAGAGACGGCAGCTCACCAGGCTCCCCCGTCCCTGGGATTCTCCAGGCAAGAACACTGGAGTGGGTTGTCATTTCCTTCTCCAAGGCATGAAAGTGAAAAGTGAAAGTGAAGTCGCTCAGTCGTGTCCGACTCTTCATGACCCCATGGACTGCCGCCTACCAGGCTCCTCTGCCCATGGGATTTTCCAGGCAAGAGTACGGGAGTAGGGTGCCATTGCCTTCTCCATTTACTGTGTAGATATGAGAAAATCTTTGCCAAAGGCCTACAGAGTACCTTTCAGATGCAAAATAAACCCAGAAAGAGGTAGAAGTAGAAACACATATTTGATTATTAACAAAATAGCTACCTGACTCCTTATAAAACTGATTGTCAAGTATAAAAGACTAATCATAGAAAACTAATTTGCTTGACTTTTTGAAAGAAAATATGGAAACTTTTTTTCTATACTAAGGTATTTTTAAAATTATTTTTCTAATTTGGTTCAGCACTCAGTACTTTTAAAACTGATGAGACAATTTAGCTTATTTGAGGAAATAAGTTATGAAAGCACGTATTTTTGAAGAAACGTGGGGCTTCATATTTTAAATGCTGTCTTATTGAAATCATCTCATGGGAGTTTAGCTCAAATGATGTCTTTCCCTCGATATCTTTCAATTCAAACCCTTCTGGCATGCAGAGCCCAGAGTCAAGGCACTGAATAGTGAAGATCTTTTAGTTACAAGAAAAGTTGACCCATGCTTAGCTTGCCTAAATAAAAAGTCTACGAGTACAGAGGGTGTTTAGGACTTGGTCTCAGGCTTTGTGTGGGGGCAAGATGGCAAAAGGGGCCATAGAGCTTACATCCTTGCAGGTTTCAGAGGCTGATCCACTTCTTCAATAGCCCAAACAATATTCTCTGAATTGACTCTCAAAGGCTTTCATGACCTTGGCCGAATCCCTAGGTCAGTCACTGTTACATCTCCGAAGCCAGTGTCAGCTTCAGCAGGATGCTATGGACCAAAAGTGAGAATAATGGTGGTGGTGGTGCTCCCCCAAAGGAAACTGGTAAGGTTATCAGGTGGAGTATAAGGGCATATTGAATGGCAGGATGTTATCCGTATACCATAGGCACTGTGAAAATACCCGTGGACAGGCTAATTATGGAGCTTTACAATCCATGTCATCTTGGGGATTATCATAGAAAACTGCCCAGAAGGTCTAATGGGATGTGTTGATGGTCTATAATTTTCTTAAGGTTAACTGGCCACAGATTAAGTCACACTGGCCCATTGCGTCTTCCTTGGGTTACTGGTAAGTCTCTGTGGAATTTCTACACAGCAATAATTATATATAGGTCCAGATAACAGTGGGCAGGTACACATTTGGAGCAAAGAAGTAGTTCTGTGAGAAAATGTGAGGAGGAATGATAGTCACTGTGGATTCCACCTGGAGAACAGGGGCAGGTGCAAGGATTTTTGTTTTTAAAGACCCAAAACCTCTGTGGGAAAAGATAAACATCTCTGTCAACAGGGGACCAGGAATCATTTGCTTTTGCCTTGAAGGCTTTTTTCTCCATCCATTAGCAATCTTGGTTGGTTTTGTTCAATAAAATCTTAATGCCTATCTGTTTCATTTAACTCAAGTAGATACAAAAAACTCCACAAGATAACCTTGAAATACCCAATGAACTTCTTAATTCAGTAACACACACTACACCTCAGTTGCAGCCAATGAATTGCTTGGTATTTGGAAAATACTGATTAAAAAAAAGTAAACAATGGGTACTGGCCCAATTTTGCAGAGGAAGAAATTAAAACAATATCAAATCACCCAATTAATTAAGATCCCTTATATAGTGCTAGTATTGAAGATGATGCCAGGTTATCAGATATTATTTTGAGTAAATATCACTCATGAAATTAGAAGTTTTAAATTGGAAGGAATAATAAAATAACACACCCAGTTGGTAAGTGTTCTCCATGTGAACTGTGAGGCGAGAGGCATCTTCAGGCTGGCAAGGTTCATCCATATAAGACACTGTACTCACAGAGCTAAAAGCAAGGAGAAAGCAAATTTTAACAGTTATGATCACAATGGTAACAAAACACAATGTTGCTTTTAGCAAAAAAGTTATAAGTTTTTCCTCTAAAAAAATTTCCGGCAAGTCTCATGTAGATATATCCCGGTAAAATATTTAAAGTCTAAAACATTTTAGAGATGGAAATATTACTGGAGTAGAGAGTTACTTGGAACAAGTCTCAATATAGTGGTAGAAACCCAGTTCAGTGCCTGGGGCCTTTGATTATCATGAAAGTATTCATGGATTGTTCCATTCGCAGGGTAACAGAGTTTGTACAGTGGGCCCTCCACATCTGTGGATTCTAGAGTTATGGATTTTGTTTGGTTAAATCCATGGATATGGAACCCGTGGGTACGGAGGGCCACCTGTATTTCGCCATTTTATATAAGGGACTTGGGCTTCCCTGGTGACTCAGTGGTTAAGAACCTGCCTACTAATGCAGAAGATGCAGGTTTGATCCCTGGGTCGGGAAGATCTTCTGGAGCAGGAAATGGCAACCCACTCTAGTATACTTGCCTGGAAAATCCCATGGACAGAGTGGCCTGGTGGGTTACGGTCCATGGGGTTGCAAAAGAGTTGGATATGACTTAGTAACTAAACAACAAAAATAAGAAACTTGAGCATCCACAGATTTTGATACCCACAGGGGCTTCTGGAACCAGTGTTCAGTAGATACCGAGGGATGCCTGTATGTGTTTTGAAAGCTACTGGCAGTATATATGCTTCACGTTACTCTCTCCATATACACTTTGTTGTCGTTCAGTCGCCCAGTTGTGTCTGACTTTTTGCGACCCCATGGACTGCAGCATGCCAGGCCTCTCTGTCCCTCACCATCTCCCCAAGTTCGCCCAAATTCATGTTCATTGCATTGGTGATGCCATCCAGTCATCTCATCCTCTGACCCCTCTTATCCTTCTGCTCTCAATCTTCTTCATATATACTACTGTATGTAAAATAGATAGACAATGGAAATTTGCTGTATAACTCAGGGAACTCAAATTGGGGCTCTGTAACAACCTAGAGGGGTGGGAAAGGGTGGGAGGTGGGAGAGAGGTTAAAGGAGGGGACATATGTACATCTATGGCTAATTTATGTTGATATATGGCAGAAATCAAACCAATATTGTAAAGCAAATTATCCTTCAATTAAAAATAAATAAATTTTTTAAAAGGAGACTGTCTCAAAAACAAACAACTATTGGCAATTACTTCTATGACAGGTGCAAAGGCTTTCCTCAAAGTGGACAAAACTCACAAAGGGACTGGGGATTATACAGGGAAGCTTAAAATGTTGGGAAACAAGTTCTCTACATACATGGGGATTATAAAGAGTTTATTATTAAATGTACCTCACAAAATCCCTTTAGCAGAAGAAAGAAAACTGAGAAACCCCTCTACATGATGACAGAAACCGCAATTCACCCAAACTATCATAATCAATAAGCATCAATCACCCTTTCAACAGTAAGAAAGGGTTTTGGCTTGGTTACCAAGGCAATATAAGCTTATCCAGGTGCTGAACAGGAGACCCAAGTGAAGAGGAACTCCTAAAGGCCTACAGCACTGCTTAATCAGAGGAAATTCAGCTGTCACTAAAGGCAGTCTCAGGTCTCTACCCCAATAATCTCCACCTGTGAAAATGGAGGTTAAACAGATGTCATTTCAAAGGAGATGAGATAATAGTGTGTGTGTGTGTGTGCGTGTGTGCTTTCAGAGTGACTACTTTTCTAAGAGGCTACATTTTTGCTTTAATTAAATGAGAATAGGATATTTGTTCTTAATCTTTGGGGCTTTTTTTTCCTCTCTGCAAGGAGTTTTAAATACTTAATTCTGAGGTGTTGGGAATTAGTGAGCTTCTTGCAAATTGCTATTTTAAGAAAATCATGGACATTAAATTTTAAAAATCCTTTAATACAATACAATTTACACAATAAATTAAGGTTTACCCATCTAGCCCAAGAAAGTGATGCAAGACATTATTATGGCTGCTTTTCCATGAGGGATTTCTGGATTAGAGTTAGTCTTCTTTCTTGTAACACCTGCTTTCCTCAATTTTCTGCTGCCCTTTGAAGTAGCAACCAACCTGTTTAGCCACACTGGCTGCAGGTGTTGCGGGCAGCACCAAAGTGATAGCTTCTGCTTGGAAAACCCAATGTTGCATAAGCCCCTTGATTCTAAGATAAGCCAGGCTGCCCCAATATTGTATATGCTACTTTTTATTTTCCAAAACATTTTCCATCAATTATCTCATTTTATCTTTAAAATATTCCCTTTACGTAAGTAAGAAAGACATTTTTCTGCCCATTTCAGTGATAAAGAGAACTAGACAAAGGGCTTAATGCCATACATAAAGGAAAAGCAGACTTGAATTTCACATATCCTATTTACCTCTCAGTGACAAAGTTTTACATATGATCATATCTGATAGAATGGAAATAGGGGCAATGACTTCCTGAAATAATTAATTGCTGCAATTAAAATTTACCTTGCACAAACATATAAAGACCCTATTTTTTCTCTACAAAACACCATATTAAAAACTCACAGAAGACGTTATAGGTAAAAATTCTGAGAGAATTAATGCAACTAATTCAAACAGCAGGGGCCTGTTTATAACTGGTGTATAGATATGATGTCAAGAGCTCAGGAGCTATCTTGGCTCTTGGGATGACCTTATGGATAATGGAACAAAAGCTAGAAAACTAGGTTCCTGAATTATTTTTTCCAGACTTTTTTTTTTAATGCAAGAGAAAATACATTTCTATTTTGTTTAAGCCAATGTTTTTTATAAAAATATTATAAGAAGCATTAGATATAACTGATACAGAGTTTGGAAGTAGGATGTCATAATTAACAGAGCACAAAACTTGGAGTTAATTTTGTGAAAGAGACGGGGCTTTCAGGAATGAGATTTCAGATATTTTGCTGAAAACCTGGCTTCCTTTATCATGCAGAAGGAAGATATTAGTCTATTGATTTCTGTACACTGGAAAGACAAAAACTTCAAGGAAAGTTATAGGAAAATTTTACTTAAAAAAAATCCTATTCATGATATCTTTTGAAACTGATACCTGAGAGTTCTCACATTAGAAGCAGATCGTTTGGAAAAAGGGAGAGAGAAAAGAGAATAATATGCTGAACAGAAAAAATACGATATCTACTGCTTGAAAAAGACAAAAGAAGACATAAAATATTAAAAATACTTGCTGTTATCAATGTCAGTTCAGAACATTGACTCAGAAGGACTTGTACATATTTCCTGTTGGTAAACAGCTTTATTCAAGCCCTCTGAAAATTTTTAAGATAAAAATGTGAGATGCTTCAAAGAGCAAATTTGTCACTTTAATTACCGGTACTGTATCACAGCACAACAAATTTACTGTGTATATTTCACAGTGTTACAAGAGGATGAATTTCAGTCATCTATGACCAGGCCTTCCCTAGTTTATAATAATAATCTTTTTAGATACCTGATCTCACTGCAAATGGAATGCTATAGTTGATTTTTTTAATTTGAAAAATGTTTTTGCTGTCTATGTGTTTCATGAGTGTGTTGCATTTATGGAGGAAAAGGATTTCAACTGGCAAAATGTATCCACGAGAGTTGTAAAGTTTTAGGAAAGAAGGTAGGTTTTTGTAAAATCAGGAAAACTGAAAGTCTGGAATAAGCTGCTGGTAAAAACACTGAAGAAATCAACTAATATTATTCTAGAGAAAAGAGTAACAATTTGTATTCAGTGTAAATGTCAGTTAATACTTTGAATCACATATACTATTGCTCAGAATAGACTTGGAATTAGCCTGAATGTGGAAACAGCTGCATGAAATTTGTCCACAGTAACAAAAGTAATCCTCCTACATTGTATATGTGTGTGTGTGCTCAGCAGCTGAGTCATGTCTGACTCTTTATGATTCTATGGATTGTAGGCTCCCCTGTCCATGGGATTTTCCTGGCAAGAATACTGGAGCCAGTTGCCATTTCCTCCTCCACAGGATCTGCCCTACCCAGGGGTTGAACCCGCGTCACTTAAGTCTCCTGCATTGCAGGCAGATTTTTTACTGCTGAGCCACCAGGGAAATCCATATTGTATATAACCCTCCTGTATTGTAACTGACTGACATTGGAAACGTCCCACGCCAACCCAAGAGCCTGCGTTCTGATTATGCAGAAAAGAGCCCCACACAAAATAGCTAAGGAGTTAGAATGTTTATATTTTTCATGAAATTCAGTTTTCCTGAAGACATCTTACAAATTTGCATGCTGACCATTTCTTGAATTAAACAGAATACAAGGCATGTCTTATTTTTATGATGATTGGAGATAGAAAAATAATGTCAATTAAATCTCACCAGCTATAATACCATCTAATTATTATTAAGAATTCATTTCCAGCTGTTGCTACTGACATTATTAAGTGTTTTGAAGCTGTAGTAAGATATAATATTTGAATAGATAGCTCAGCCTTGTAGTTATTAGTTTAGTAGTTTAAGAAGGTCAGACTATCATCTCGTTCTTCAATTTGTAACTGTGAAAGGCTTCAAAGTACCATATTTTGAATGGTATCATAGCATTAGCCTTTTTAAAAAATCTGTTATTAAAGTCATGTGCTGCCTCCCAGTGGAGATATTTCAGAGTGCACAGAGAAAAAGAAGGCTTCAGGGTATAAACGTGTACATTTTTATTTTCTTCATTCTTTCAACAGATATTTATTGCCCATAACATGGCAGGCAAAGTGAGAAGTACTGGTAAAATTTTTTAAAAAATGAGAGTCCCTGTGCTAGAGAAACAAGATGTAGAAAATAAAATATGCATTGAAACTCACTTGGGAACTTTCTACCTCAAACGTCTATTGATATTTTTATGAATGTTATGCTTAAGATCAAAAGCATAACAAGTCTTCCCCCATCAGTGGAAGGTACAAGTTGTCTGTTAAGGTGATTTAGTTGTGTGGCTATTTAGTTTGTAGCAAGGTTGCCAGTACTTTGGCCATCTGATGCAAAGAGCCAGTTCACTAGAGAAGACCCTGATGCTGAGAAAGATTGAAGGCAGGAGGAGAAGGGATGACAGAGGATGAGATGGTTGGATGGCATCACTGACTCAATTGAAATGAGTTTGAACAAACTCAGGGAGATAATGAAGGACAGGGAAGCCTGGCATGCTATAGTCCATGGGGTCACAGAGTTGGACATGACTTAACATCAGACTGAACAAAAACAAAGGTTGCCAGACTTTTACATAGTTTTGAGATATTTTATTCACATTATTGGTCCTATCTTACAAGAGAAAGGTTATAATGGAGACAAAAGTCAAGAAATATTTCCAAAAATCAAAGAGGAGATAAAATGCCATGGTATGTGTTCCCGAGGGATACATATTTTAGGAGGAGGGATGATTTTGAAGGACAAAGAATGAACCATGCAACCTGTGAAAATTCTAGCTCTGGAGTGATTGATCCAGGAAAGGTGACTGACAAAGCAGAACAATTTTGAGTGGGTGAATACAAAGTCAGAGTTTGTGTCTGAAGCCCATTGATGAATCCCTTCATCCAAGAGAAGGTGAGGTTAAGATCAAGAGCAGCTGATGAAACTTGTGATGCAGCTCCTGGATGAATGCACAGTTCACAGTTCAAAGTCACATTACCCTTGGCAATCATCAGAGAGGTGAGGCTGAGAGCATGGGTGCCATGGTTACCTCTGCAACCCCATGGAGATCATCTAACCCAACAAAGGTTCAATACAAATGATGATGTTCTTCTTTTTCTTTTTTAAATAGGTGAACAATGGAAGGTTTCAGCAAGAAAGTAACATATAACTTGTTTTTAAAATTTGAACAAAATTTTTTTTTTCTCTAAATGTATCTTATGTCTGCAAGATGAAAGCTCTCTGTCACTCTGGACTTAACACATACACGGACCTGTGAACCTAACCCGTTTGTGTTCAGGAACTGGTGGTGGTGGCGGCGGCGGCAGTTTAGTCGCTAAGTTGTGTCCGACTCTTGCGACCCCATGGAGTGTAGCCTCCTAGGCTCCTCTGTCCATGGGATTCTCTAGGTAAGAATATTGGAGTGGGTTGCCATTTCCTTCTCCAGGGGATCTTCCCGACCCAGGATTTAACCTGGGTCTCCTGCATTGCAGGCAGATTCTTTACCAACTGAGCTACGAGGGAATAATATAATAATTATGCATTCTACCATCAAAAAATATTTATTAAGTGATGGCTATGTGCCAGGTACCATTCTAGGTCCTTGGGATGCAGGAAAAAAAACCCATAAACAAAACAAATTAACAATCAAACTAAGATCTCTACCCTTATGGAACCTAGTGAGAAGAGACGGAAAGAATAGAATAAAATACTAAACAAGTTGTTTAGTTGCTAAGTCATATCCTACTCTTTTGCAACCCCATGGACTATAGCCTTCCAGGCTACTCTGTCTATGGGGTTTCCCAGGCAAGAATAGTGGAGGGGGTTGCCATTTCCTTCTCCAGGGGATCTTCCTGACCCAGGGATCAAACCCATGTCTCCTGCAATGGCAGGCACATTCTTTACCACTGAGCCACCAGGGAAGCCCATAAGCACTCGCTCAGTAGTGTCCGACTCTTTGTGACCCGTGGACTGTAGCCTACCAGGCTTCTCTGTCTGTGGGATTCTCCAGGCAAGAGTACTGGAGTGGGTTGCCATTTCCTTCTCCAGGAGATCTTCCCAACCCAGGGATTGAACCCAGGTCCCCCGCATTGCAGGCAGATGCTTTACCATCTGAGCCACCAGGGAAGCTCATATACTGTGTTAGATGATAAATGCTACACGGAAAAGGAGATATTTGTTAAGGGACGCTGGAAGCGGATGGGAGAGAGGTGGTTGTGTTTTATTTTAAACAGAATGATCAAGATATATCTCCCTGAGCCAAGAGTTGGAGGAGGTGAGGAAATGAGCCATGTGGATGTTGGAGGGAAGGGTGTGTCAGAGGGAGGGAAAAGCACATGCACAGACTTTGAGGCAGAAGGCTGCCTGGTATTTCTGAAGAAGTGCCTACAGGCCAGAATAGCTGGCGAGGAGGGAGCAAGCAGGAAGGTGGAAGGATGGGGTTTCCAATGAGTCAGGTAGCTGAACCATGTAGAGTTTTGTGGGCCATCTTAAAACCTTGGCTTTTACTTTGATAAAGTGGGAGCCTTTATAGAGTTTTGAGCAGAGTAATAGCAAAATCTACTTTATATTTTACAATAACTCCAAACGCTCTGTCGAGAACAGGCTGGTATCCCTGTGAACACAGGGATTCCAGTTAGAAAGCTTTTATGGTAATCTAGGCTAGAGACGCAGAGAAGGCAATGGCATACACCACTCCAGTACTCTTGCCTGGAAAATCCCATGGACGGAGGAGCTTGGTGGGCTGAAGTCCATGGGGTCGCGAAGAGTCAGACATGACTGAGCGACTTCACTTTCACTTTTCACTTTCATGCATTGGAGAAGGAAATGGCAACCCACTCCAGTGTTCTTGCCTGGAGAATCCCAGGGATGGGGGAGCCTGGTGGGCTGCCGTCTATGGGGTTGCACAGAGTCGGACATGACTGAAGCGACTTTGCAGCAGCAGCAGCAGCAGGCTAGAGATGGCAGTGCCTGCTATGAATGAAACTGTCTCTTTGAAATTCATAGGTTGAAGCCTTAACACCCCCATGTGAGTGTATTGGAAATAGGGCCTTTAAGGAGGTGATGAAGGTTAAATGAAGCCTTAAAGGTGAAGCCCTACACTGATAGAACCTGGGACCTTATATAAGAGGAAGATATAGCAGGGTTCTCTCCTCCATGCAAAGACACAGTGAAAAGATGGCCATCTGCAAGTCAGGAAGCTGGCCGTCACCAGAACCTAACCCAGCTGGCATGTTGATTTCAGATTTCCAGCCTCCAAGACTGTGTGGCTTACACAACAGAAGTCTGCTGTTTCACAGTTCTGGGGGCTAGAAGTTTGAGAATTGGTGTTGGCTGGATTGTTGGCTGACTTCTGAGAGTCGTGAGAGAAGGATCTGTTCTAGGCCTCTCTCCTTAGATGGTGGATGGCTGTCCCCTCCCTGTAACTCATTTCCTTCCAACTCTGTTTGTGTCCAAGTTGCCTTTTCTTACAAGGACACCAGATACATTGGATTAGAACCCACCCTAATGAACACATTTAAACTTAATTACCTCTTTAAAGACCCTGTTTCCAACTAAGATCACATTCCGAGGTTTGCGGACTAGGACTTCAACATATGAATTTGGCAGGAGTAGTGGGGTATACAATTTAGCCCACAACAAATACAAATACTTTCATGAGATCTCCAAGTTCTAGAGTCAGAGAATCACAGATTATTTGCTCTGATATCTGGGAACTGTGATACTCTGGCCAGTCACTCTACCACACAAAAACCTTAATTTCCTCAATATATAAGGAAAATAGGGAATTTATATCCCTATTTTTTTCTAAGTAATGTTAGATTTCTTCTCTGAACGCCTATATAAGCTTTTATTCCCACTAGCCATGCCAACATTTGATATTAGTCTACCTTCTCATATTTTGCCATTTGGATGGGTGAAATATGGTATCTTGTTTCAATTTTTTGAAGCATTTTTCTCATTCCAAGTGAATTTAAGCAACTCTTCACATTCTGCTTTGCCATTTTGGCTTTGCTTCTGTAAATTGCTATTTATCTCTTTTGATGATTTAAAAATTGTTTTCCTGTTTTTTTTTTTAAATTGTTAATGTGCATAAATTTACAAATATACATCTTTTCCTGGCCTATAAACTGTGTCTATTGTATTATTTTTTGAAGAGAAATGCTAAATTTTAATATAATTGTATTTATCATTTTTCTCTTTTTGCTTTATGGTTTTAGTTTTTCACTTTGGAACTTAAGAAATCTTTCCTTCCCAAAGAACACAAAGATATTTTATACTTTTTTTCTATTAGCTTCATATCTTTCCACATTTCAGGCTTCCACCTAGAGTCTACAATTTACTTGGTGTAAGAATTCAGCTTCATTTTTTCCCCTTCATAGAGTAAGCTAGCTTTCTCCCAAAACAATCTATTAAAAACCCAGCATTTCTCCTTGTTCACATACTATGTTCTATATATTCATAGGTCTAGTTCTAAAGTTTCTATGTGTTCCATTGATCGATTTGTCTGTTCTTACACCTGTTTGTTTATTCCTACATTTATTATTTTTACTTACTACAGCTTTGTGGTATATCATATCTGATAGAGTAAATTCCTCTTCTCTGTTCATTCTGCAAAGTTAACTTAGTTACTCAGAATTCTTATTTATAAAATTTAGAAATGCTTTATTGAGCTTCTCCAAAAGTACAAATGGGTTTTGATTGAGATATATTGCATTTGTAAATTAATTTGAGAACCACTGATGTGTTTTGGTGTTAAACAGCTTCACCTATGAATTATTTCTGCAGTAATTCGTATCTTCCTTAATGGGAATGCCTTTACCTGGAATCACATTCCCAGGACAGTTTTCACAAAGCTATCAATGCAGAGTTTTGCACAAAGATGTCCCACATGGGACTGTATATCTTGGCAGGGAGTGAAAGCCAATTTGGGTGTTCATCCCTAGGGAAATGTGTAAGAACATATGTGATGCAAATATCAAGGACTACTATGCAGCATTAAGAAGCAAAGAGCTAGATATCCATAGTGACATGGGTAAATACGAAAAATAAAAATGTTGAATGAGGTATGAAATTGAGAAAACAAAATGAGGTTTATAGCACAATACCATTCATGTCTTTGTTAAGTACTTGTTCTGTAATGTTTTATGAGAGTCAGTCCCAGGTGGTGCTAGTGGTAAAGAACCCGCCTGGCAATGCAGGAGACAAAAAAGATGCAGGCTTGCTTGCTGGGTCGGGAAGATCCCCTGGAGAAGCAAATGGCAACCCACTCCAGTGTTCTTGCCTGGAAAATCCATGGACATAGGAGCCTAGTGGGGTTCAGTACATAGGGTCATAAGAGTGGGACACAACTGAAGTGAATTAGCACACAGCACTGGTGAAGTCACAAAGGGAGTCAGAGAAGGGGTTCATGAAAATACAGTTTATTATATTCACAGGTCCTAGACAGGACAGACATGACCTGCCACACAAGACCATGTGGAAAAACACTACAGGATCAGTGAGCAGAAGACAGGATTGGGGTTCCCCAGGGAAAGGCAAAGTTGTGCAGGAGAAACAGTGCAGGACTGGAGAGTCTGAATAATTCCAGCGAGCTCTAAGCTAAAGGTCTGTCTAGTCAAGGCTATGGTTTTTCCTGTGGTCATGTATGGATGTGAGAGTTGGACTGTGAAGAAGGCTGAGCACTGAAGAATTGATGCTTTTGAACTGTGGTGTTGGAGAAGACTCTTGAGAGTCCCTTGGACTGCAAGGAGGTCCAACCAGTCCATTCTGAAGGAGATCAGCCCTGGGATTTCTTTGGAAGGAATGATGCTAAAGCTGAAACTCCAGTACTTTGGCCACCTCATGCGAAGAGTTGACTCATTGTAAAAGACTCTGATGCTGGGAGGGATTGGGGGCAGGAGGAGAAGGGGACGACAGAGGATGAGATGGCTGGATGGCATCACTGACTCGATGGATGTCAGTCTCAGTGAACTCCGGAAGTTGGTGATGGACAGGGAGGGCTGGCGTGCTGTGATTCATGGGGTTGCAAAGAGTTGGACACGACTGAGCGACTGATCTGATCTGATCTGATCTGAAGCTCTAGGAGAGGCCCCTCCTTGCCTGGTACTTGGCAATGGGATTAGTGCATGGATGTACATGCTCAGTTGTGTCAACTCTTTGTGACCCCATGAATCGTAGCCTGTGAGGCTCCTCTGTCCATGGGATTTTCCAGACAAGAATACTGGAGTGGGCTGCCATTCCCTTCTTCAGGAGATCTTCCTGGCCCAGGGATCAAATCTGTGTCTTCTGAATTGCGGACAGATTCTTTATCCTCTGAACCATTGGGAAAGCCCCTACTGATTAGGAAAACTGCCTCCTGGGATGTGTTGGGGAACAGAGAGAAGAGGTCAGGCTCTAGACTGGTTAATCTGCATATCAAAGGCACATTCTTTGTTGATAACTTGACTATTTTTAATTATTGACTAGACTGGTAAGGGGTAGGGGAGTTGGGGTATGGATGTCTCATCTGTTGAACCGTGAACTTCCAGATGTTCAAGCTTGTTTTAGAAAAGGCAGAGGAACCAGAGATCAAATTGCTACCATCTGCTGGATCATCGAAAAAGCAAGAGAGTTCCAGAAAAACATCTATTTCTGCTTTATTGACTATGCCAAAGCCTTTGACTGTGTGGATCACAATAAACTGTGGAAAATTCTGAAAGAGATGGGAATACCAGACCACCTGACCTGCCTCTTGAGAAACCTATATGCAGGTCAGGAAGCAACAGTTAGAACTGGACATAGAACAGACTGGTTCCAAATAGGAAAAGGAGTACGTCAAGGCAGTATATTGTCACCCTGCTTATTTAACTTATATGCAGAGTACATCATGAGAAACGCTGGGCTGGAAGAAGCACAAGCTGGAATCAAGATTGCCAGGAGAAATATCAAGAACCTCAGATATGCAGATGACACCACCCTTATAGTAGAAAGTGAAGAGGAACTAAAAAGCCTCTTGATGAGAGTGAAAGAGGAGATTGAAAAAGTTGGCTTAAAGCTCAACATTCAGAAAACGAAGATCATGGCATCCGGTCTCATCACTTCATGGCAAATAGATGGGGAAAGAGTGCAAACAGTGTCAAACTTTATTTTTGGGGGCCCCAAAATCACTGCAGATGGTGATGGCAGCCATGAAATTAAAAGACACTTACTCCTTGGAAGGAAAGTTATGACCAACCTAGATAGCATATTCAAAAGCAGAGACATTACTTTGCCAACAAACGTTCATCTAGTCAAGGCTATGGTTTTTCCTGTGGTCATGTATGGATGTGAGAGCTGGACTGTGAAGAAGGCTGAGCGCCGAAGAATTGATGCTTTTGAACTGCGGTGTTGGAGAAGACTCTTGAGAGTCCCTTGGACTGCAAGGAGACCCAACCAGTCCATCCTAAAGGAAACCAGTCCTGGGTGTTCACTGGAAGGACTGATGCTAAAGCTGAAACTCCAGTACTTTGGCCACCTCATGTGAAGAGTTGACTCATTGGAAAAGACTCTGATGCTGGGAGGGATTGGGGGCAGGAGGAAAAGGGGATGACAGAGGATGAGATGGCTGGATGGCATCACAGACTCGATGGACATGAATTTGAGTGAACTCCGGAAGTTGGTGATGGACAGGGAGGCCTGGCGTGCTGCGATTCATGGGGTCGCAAAGAGTTGGATACGACTGAGCAACTGAACTGTCTCATCTCTCCCTAGCCAGAAAAGTTTTCTAAGACATCAAATGTCATAATACACATAAAAATTTAAAAATATACAGTATAGTATTTAAACATGTGTAGTCTGTGGTATGGGGCTTCCCAGGTGGAGCTAGTGGTAAAGAATCTGCTTGCTAATGCAGGAGACATGAGAGATGAGGGTTTGATCCCTGGGTCAAGAGGATCCCCTGGAGGAGGGCATAGCAATACACTGCAGTGTTCTTGCTTGGAGAATCCTATGAACAGAGGAGCCTGGTGGGTTACAGTCCACAGGGTCACACAAAGTCGAACACAACTGAAGTGACTTAACACTTACCACTAGTCTTGTAGCATACTGAGTATTTTGCACATCAGAATGGGTGCCTCTTGGGAGATGAGAGTGGGACTGAAGATGAGGAAGAAGAGGGAAAATCAGGCAAACAAGAAACAAGGGATCCCACTCATGCTGGTGATGACAATGTGCTATGCAATGCCATATATTTTCAACTCAACTCTGCTCCTGAGATAAATAAGATAATAAATGACATAAATGGGGATAATAAAAATATCTTCTTTACTTAACCAATAGGATTTTTTTGAGATTCATATGGATATTGTATGTGATGTATCTATTGAGCATAACATAATATTAGCTATTGTTGTTGATGTTGTTTAGTCGCTAAGTCATGTCCAACTCTTTTGTGACCCCATGGACTGTAGCCCACCGGGCTCCTTTGTTCATGGAATTCCCAGGCAAGAGTACTAGAGTGGGTTGCCATTCGCTTCTTCAGGGGATCTTCCGGACCCAGAGATCGAAGCCAGGTCTCCTGCCTTGGCAGGTAGATTCTTTACTGTCTGAGCCATCAAACTGAAGCCACCAGGGAAGTCCAATATTAGCTATTATTGTAGTTTAATTTAGGAACATGGCCAACGCAGTTTCTCAAACTTCTCTCTCTTTGGCGGGAAGCTGGGTCTCATCCATATCTTCTTGGGAGCTTTAGTTTGATTAAGATGGCAACTGAACTTATCAGAATGAAGAAACAGGCCAGGCAACATAATTTTTAACTGCATATAGCGACTCAAGTAGTATAGGTTGGAATCACAGAATAAATTCATCACATCTAAAATGGTTTGTTCATTGCCTTTCCCACCAGATTATTTATGTGTGATTTACTAACTACTCATTGCTCAAAAAACATTTATTTGAAATAAAGAAACGAATGAAATCTTTTCCATTTTTTTGCAGAAAAATGACTACCAGGTGATTTTCAGTTTAAGTGAAAAGTGAGCTTCTCCAGAGAAGAATAACCCTACAATTAGTCACCTTTATATACCTAACATTTGGCACAGAGTTGAAGCTTTATAAACCTTGAATAAATGAATAAGTGCAAGAATTTAGTGTGACAACTAGTGTGTTAGATGCCACCAGTGGGTTCAAGCAGAAGGATGTGGGATCTATCAAAACTCTGGTTCATGACATCATGTAATTTTGGTTTGAGGCAAGAGACATACTCTTCAGCCTTCAGCCTTAGGCCTGATCTACCAGTTGAACTATTGGCCTCAGAGAAAAGAAGCTGGGATATCAAGTCATATGATCCTGGGAAAGTAACTTAACCTCAGGCCTCTATTTCCATTTTACGGACATGAGAGCAGTACATCTGTTCAAGGACTCTTTGAAGGCTGCCAAAGCTTGCTTCCAAAAAGAAAGATGTCATTGTAAATACCTACTCTTACCCATGGATGGGAAATAGAAGGTTCTGGTGAATGAGTAGAAGAGTTTCATTAATGCAAGTTACACATAGATAGCCAATTTTGAGAGAATGAGAATTTTTGACTATAAACAAAAGCCCATTTTATCACTTGTTAATTCTGTAGTTTGGGAACCTCACACTCTCTAACCATTTGTTTCTTCATTTGTAAGAGGAAGATGATAATAGCATCTCTTTCATAGAAAGAGCATCATGCATACTTAGTACTTATATGCATACTTAGTATTTAGTGGTACTTATATACATACTTAGTACTTAGCAGCAGCATACTTCAGCACATGCTTTATACTATTGAAATTAATCTATCCAAAAAACTGTTTTGCTATAACTTTCAAAGGAAAGACATCTGCATTTCCAAAAACAACTTTAAAACAATATTGCATTTGATAGTCACTGAGCATTCAGAGTTTTTCTATTAGTTGAAGACCTATTTCATGAAGAAGAATCACCCCTACATCTGGCCCCTTGCAAGGATGAAGACCATGGAAAGTAAGTGGGAGTTAAGGTTGGCAGGCAGCCTCCTGAATGGCCTCTGCATTGTAGGAGTGCTTGGAAGCTGTTCATTTGCTATTTAAGAAATAAAAAGCTCCATTAGAGGATCCAATCTGAATAATTTGTTTGAGAGTCCCAATTTCTAACTTTGAAATATATCCAAATAACGATCACTGAAATGTTTTTGTTAGTAAAAATTTTTTCCTACTGTGTTGCTAAAACTCTTTTCATGTTCTTGTTACCTTTTAATTTATATTTCTACTTTAGCAATAAAATAATGAAAGTGAAAAGTGGAAGTATTCGCTGCTTAGTAGTGTCCAACTCTGCGACCCCACGGACTGTAGCCTGCCAGGCTCCTCTGTCCATGGGATTCTCCAGACAAGAATACTGGAGGTTTTCTTCAACCCAGGGCTTGAACCTGCATCTCCTGCATTGCTGGAAGATTCTTTACCATGATTTTTAATTCTCCAAATTGGGCCATGTTCTGATTCTACATGACTTTCTAATTTGCTCTGAAGGAGAAGAAGTGAATGAAATTATGCAAGTAGGGATGGTAGTTTAGTTTTTGGATGAGAATAGTGTATTTTAAATCATAGCACCAGGATATATGTCAGATTATTATTATAATATTTTATTCTAAAAAATTGAATTTGATCTAACAAGTATTTAAAAATAATTTTTAAAACTCTTACACAAATGTTAGAAATAGCAACCAAATTGACTTAGGATCAGAAGATCCTATAGAGGTTAATTATTCACCCATCTTTACGTCTAACGTACCCTGAGGTTGCTATTCCTTTATATTTCCTATCTGGAAGAGAGAGAAATTGTATAATACTTGTAATTCACAAAATCCAGGGTTGAAAAGTGGAATTTTGAGTAAGTGCATTAGAACATTCTGAGAGCAGAATAATTTGGTTTCAGAATTTGAATGGAAGTCTCTTCCAGTTCTTCTGGCTTTGTTCCACCAGACACACCAGCTCCTGCTTCACAATCATGGAAATGAATATGCTACATCTTTCAATCCCTTGGAAACTCTTAAGAAGGAAAGTCTATTACATAAATTATTTGATAATTTATCAAATTATCAAATTGCATTGGATAATTTGTTTGATTTTCTTCCCAATAGCAGTTTAAAAAAATTTCATGAAAGTATTAAAAATTAATTCATCTTTTTTAGGAGAGCAAATGCAATTTGTAAGCAAAAGACAAAAAATGTATTTTTTTGACCCACTAATTATACTTTTGGGAAGAAAACAAGCAGAGACTTCTTACATAGTAACAAATTTAAAAAGTGGAAACAAACAAATGTTCAATAATTGGAAAATGGTTAGCTAACCCAGAATTATAGGCTGACAAAAATATTATGCAACTGTTTAAAAGGATATGGGCAAAGACTATGACAATACATTACAAAATTTGTTTAAAATAATGCTAAATGCATTGTATGTATATATAGAGAGATTATAAAAATGCAAAAATGATGTATTTATATAATATTGAAGAGTAAAATTCAGGAGACAGTGGAAGAAGTAGCTTGTCTAAACTGCATATGACATTCTTTTCAGTAGATGACTTTTTGGGATGGTCTCTGAAATTATAAAAATGCTGCTGTGTCAACTTATCACTTAAATTTTCTTGGTCTTTTTCTCTTTCTTCTTTTTCTTGATGCATAATACAGTGATTCAATATTGCTGTACATTTCAAAATGACTGCCATGATATATCTAGTTACTATTCTTTTAAAAAAATATGGCCCCCAAAGATGACATAAACCATGTACTTGCACGTTTTTCTCCCTTTTTCTCACTTTTTTTTTCCTCCTGATAAATATCATGAGCCTTTTTATTCAATAATTGAGTTTGTTAATGGATACTCAGTTACTCACTCTTTGGTACGCCCATGAGGTTCCTTCCGCCGGAATTCATGATTACTTAGAGAAGACACACTGCCCCTCTTCTTCAGCAAATGAGCGGTTCTGTCTTTAGCAATGTCTGACATCATCATAATCTATGGAGGAAAACTTTTGTAAAATATTGAACAAAACACCTGAAAATACTTTAGTATAACATGAGACTTATTCTAAATAAAGTACACAGATGCTTTTTTTTAAACCATTTTTGAATAGGGAAGTGGGGTTTCCTTAAGAGTGATATTTAGTATATATTGTTGTTCTGGTCAGTATAGCTGGAAAAATGATAACTGATAACTTTTACTTATACAATAGCATATTTAATTCACATAAGCAGATATTATTGCTGCTACTGCTAAGTTGCTTCAGTCGTGTCCGACTCTGTGCGACCCCAGAGACGGCAGCCCACCAGGCTTCCCCGTCCCTGGGATTCTCCAGGCAAGAACACTGGAATGGGTTGCAGATATTATGCTGCAGCAAAAATACTTAACTGCAAAAGATGTTAAAGTTACTGAGAAGAGAGCCATATGTACAAGAAAGATACCATCACACCAGAAAACAATATTTTTATTGCCTCCCTTCAAATTTAATCTCAATGAAACTTGCTAATTAATATTTGTTGTTTAAAAATTAAGATGAACTGCTTCTCCAAATGGTATTCCCCACAGCCAAGCAGCAGTGATTTACTTTGTAAAGAGCAAACAGAACTTTTCACAGAGTAATTTATTGGAAAACCTACCTCTTTTCACTAATGCTTGTGAAAAAGCTGGAAGTAGAAATGGACTTCCCAGAACTTGAACTAGAATTCCACTGCCCTATTGTCTACATGTACATACTCATAGACTGTGCTAGGCATTAAATTAGGACAGAAACAATCCCTACCTTCAAAAAGGTGGCAGTTGAAGTGGGTAGAGCCGACAAGAACACAACCTGGAACCCCAGTGTAATCAACGTCAGGGTAGACAGAGGAAAACGGAGGGCCTGTGCGTCAGGAAGAGAGGCAGTGTGGGATGTGTGTGTGACTGTGGACCCGTGAGACTGTGTACACGCGTGTGAGCATCTCTGTGTGAGCATGTGTCTTTGTGGGCATGTGCTTATGTGTATGAACATGAGTGTCCCCCCATGATGTGAGCCAGTGTGAGCATCTGTGTGTGTGTGCACTTGTGCGTATGATTATCTGTGTACCTGAGCGTGTGTTGCTGTGTCTGTGTGTGCACCTTTGTGTGTGACATGTCTGTGTACTGCATGTGTGTGCGTTTGTGTGCAGGAGTGTGTCTGTGTACATGAGAGTGTCTAAGCATGTGTATGCATGGACAAGACATACTGAGCCTATTTAAGAGGGTCATTCAGGTTTCATTCTTAAAGTGACACACACATACCTGAGTCTGTTCACCTTTTTCCAAAGCTGCGGGGCAGGCCAGAATCCAGACCTAGAGGTCCTGAGAGGCAGAGGCTGCTAGTGTCTCCAAGCAGACCTCAGGTAGACTGCTCAGAACTCAAGTTGCTCCACAGCCCGACCCGGCTGGCCAGTTCTGCGCTGGGCATCACGCTAAAGCCCAGACATGCAGGCGGGCAGGGAACCAAAAGCCAGGCACGCTTCTAGTTCTGAAAATTGGGGTCACTTTTTTCTAATTTCTTGGAGGGAGGAGGAATAAGGCATGGGAGAGAGAGGTCGTGGACAAGGCAGGCAGGCCATTTCTCAACATTGGGCTCTCCTTCCTTAGCCCCCCGGACCCTCGAATTTGCTTTTTGCCTTGGTCTCTCTGCTCCTGCCCAGGCGCTCTGCGGAGAGGGCGCACTTACCTAAGGCGGGTCTGGAGCTGGAGTTGCAGGCGCGGCTCAGCCCAGGGGCCTCCCAGACCGCAGGCTCCTCCACTGCAGGGCGCCTGGCAAGGCTCCCGCCTCCCAGGCTTCCTTTCTGCCCGCGCACTCCCGCACTCCCACTGGACTCCGCGACTTGTCTCCAAGGTGACCTTCGAAAACAGAGTCCTTGGCCCGCCCCAGGCAGGCATAGTAGTGGCGTGGTCCTCTAAGGATGTGAAGGAGCTCCTCGGCACTGCCCGAGCGGGCTGCCCTGGGCCTGGCTGTGCCGTGGGTGTGGCCACGAGCTGCGGAGGAGCCGGCTCATTCTATAGCGAGGGGGACATCGGGGACTCAAGAGGCCGCCCTGAGAGCCCTCGTCGGTTTCTTTTCGCAGGTGTCGGGGACAGGGATGGGAAATGCCGCCGGTTCCTAGGACTGGAAATGCGAGGCATAGCGAGAAAGTAAAGCACCCCCATCCCCTCACCTGACCCCTGACTCCTGACCCCGCATTCCACCGTGTGATTGATAATAGGAATAATTACATTTACCAGGTACTGGCAAACTGCTTTAGTTTTACCCAGTCGTCCCAACAACTCTTTCAAGAAAGGGTTGTTATTCCTTTACAGATTTAGAGAATTGAGATTCTGAGATAATAAATAATATGCTCAAGACCCCTTGGAATTCACAGGCTTATCTTTCATGCATTACAAACTTTTGTACTTTTTTATTCTTTCCTTAACATCACCCTCCCCAGCCCTTAAAGTTTAAAAAGATTTGAAACGGAGACTGTTTGGGGTTGAGGACTTACCTGACACAACCACTGGACCCTTCTCCTTAATAACTATCCCCCTTATAACTGCAGAACCTCTCCCCCATCACAAGGGGAAAAAACCAGACCTTGAAGGGACCCTCACAAAGTGGGCAATCATTGGAGCCAGAAATAAGATGGTGCCTCTGAGCACCTAGCCTGGTGCAGGTCCTTTGATGAGTGCCCAGTGCAGCTAGAACTGCCTGTCAATCACAATACATCTGGATAAGGATAGAGCACATAAGGGTTAGGATAGTATTGGAGAAAGAGCAGTCACATTTTCTGGCCCATCTCAATTGCTATTCACAGAGAACTAAGCCCAGGAGAGGACTGTGGCTATTCACTATGTAACCGTTGTTGTGGTTGTTCAGTCAGCTCTGTGACCTTGTTGACTGCAACACGCCAGGCTTCCCTGTCCTTCACTGTCTCCTAGAGTTTGCTCAAATACATGTCCATTGAGTTGGTGATGCTATCTAACCATCTCATCCTCTGCCACCCAATTCTCCATTTGCCTTCGATCTTTGTAATAGGAATTAAGTGGCTGGTAAGTATTATCTCATTTAGTCTGTTCAATGACCCCAGGATAAGAGGTTATTAACTTTATTTAAGGAAATGAAGAATCATTGAGTAACATACTCAAGACTATAGTTATAGAGCTAAGATTTGTCCAACTCTAAAGCCCTTGCACTGTGCCCCCACTTCTGCCCACCATGCCCACCCTAAATATGCAATAACTTTTCCAGAAATGTGGTAAAATTTTAAGAGGCTGGTAATAAAAGAGATTCACAACTCAATTTATTTTTGTTTTTCATTTATTTTCCAGAAAAAATTACATTGAAATAACAATTTACTGAGATATTTGATTTTGTTCTCACATATAATTAAACTTTGTCCTGAAATGGGAACCCTAGTTGCAGTAATGTGCCATGATAATTGCATATTCAGAATTTTGTGAAATGGGTGTTGGGAAAATTATGAAGGAAAAAACGTTTGTAAAAATCATTATTTACAAAAAATGATACCCACATTTTTTTCTAATGTATAAGGCAAGTAACATTAAAATGTTCTCATGATTATCTTCAAGAAGTCAGTATTACACATTCATATCACCATTGCTCATCAGAGAGCTTTGGGCAGTTCTGTAAAGGAACAAACCCATGATTCTTTTGCTGGTTTTTTCTTGAGCACAGCACAGAAGCAATAGAGATTTTATCACAGACAAAGCAGTTACGGCTATGAGAATAAAGTATTCTCTGTTGAATTACACATGTAGGAAAAAGAGCCAGTCATCAACATTTTAACTGATTTTCAAAGTGTATTTGAGTCTTTTGGCCCACAATTCTTTTTATAAATATTTTATGCTCAAGGTATTTTGTGAAAATATGTACTCCATCCAAGGTCAAAAAGACATTGCTTACTTTTGCTATAGATATTGTGGAGATCTTTAAATAAATGCTACCACCAACTCAAAGTATACACTAATAGCATTTTCCTTAAGAAAGACAGCTGACTGAATTTTATTACTTTTAGAAATACAGCTAAATTTCTCTGAGATTCTTTCCCTAGTTTCTCTTACTGTTAAAAGTACAAAAAATGCCTTACATTGCTACTTAGCAGGCACAAAAATTAAAATTTGACCATTTTAGATCTTCTCCCATCCAAAGTGAAAAAAAAAATCCTCTGTATATTGAAATCCAGTACTCTTCAAACAGTTTTAAAATCCAGCTCTTCAAATGACTGCTTGACCTGTAGTGAAGCCCTGCTTTTGGATGAGAGTTACATATCATACCAACACTTGGCTTTTTCAAGAAAAATTATTCAGCAGCAATGTTCCAACTCTCTTAGACTGAGAGAGAGACAAACACAGAGAGGGAGATGAAACAGAGGTCAGTCTCTCTCATGCATATATTAAGAAAGTAAAACTGAAATACTGACCTGCAAAATCACAGCTTAAAAATTATCATCCTATCATCTCATAAGGACAAGGAAAAACCTGACATTGGACCTTGGGACAGTGATCCCAGTGCTAGTCATTTTTTGTATTATTGAAAATATTTTAAAGTGGAGACGTATGAAAAATACTAAAATTTGTTTTTCCAAAAGAAAAGGTCAGTGAAGTAATAAACAACTGAACAAATAAGATGGAATTAACATGTGCATGATATACTCATTCAATGGAATGTTTAAAAATGATAAATGGCTTATAATCCATCATGCTGATTCACACACTTTGAATTAAAAATTGAACTGTATTTAGAGAAAGGTAAAGTGATTCAGCTTTATGCTTTTCTCTCTGATCACAGACAGTTTACCCAGGAATTTTTAAAGAAACTTTGTTCATGAAAACAACTGATTTGCAAAATAAAGCAAAGCAAAAAGTACTATGTAATGCTCTGCTTGTAACAGAATGTAGGAGTATTGCAAAATCTATACTAAATAGCACATTTTTCTTGGGTTTAACTGAAATGTTTTTCATATAATTTCTAACAAGCTTATGTAAAAATGCTGTGAGTATCAATTCATCATGATTCAATTTCTTGAAGCGTTTAGATAAAGTATTACCAAGGATTGTTCACGAGTATTAATTATACTCAATAAAGAATCTGGACCATCTTCAACAGATTGCACCATGATGTGATACCCATAGGTGCAGATCTTAAAAATTATACTTAAAAAAATTAAATGGTGAAACAATTTTACTGTTTTGAATATATTAGGTGATAAAATTCACTAAGATATACTAATTAACTTTAAAGTAGATTCATTTAAAGTGGCATAAGTTTTCCTTAGGGTTAAAACAAAAAACCAGAAGCATCTTTTTCAAAGAATTCCTGGTTATATTATTTGAAGTTGCTGAAAGATATGTAAAACAAAACTTTTCTAAAGTTTCTTCAAGATGTGTTTAGAAAACTGTTTTTTCTTGATTCAAAACTTTAAGCTTCATTAAAGCACTAACATTAATTAACAATGTCCAAGGAGTGAGGTCTATGGTCTAGGATCATTTATTCTCAGACCACAATGAACACTTGCCAGAAGCAGCAGTGTTGAACATGATTTGGGAAATACCAGAATATGATGAATGAAGTAAAATTACCCTTTCCTTATTATTATTATTATTTTTACCAGTTAAGGGACACATAAAGTTTGCTTTTCTCTGAAACATCTTTTGTCATAAGGTTAAAGATGTACTTAGAATGGGCAATGTGCTACCTTAGAGTCAGAAGGAGATAATTAGAAATACTGTAAAACAAAGGAAAAATAACTTTAGAAGTTGAAGTTAGAGAATAAGTTGTTATCCCTGTGGTGAATGTCAACAAATAGGGAGGTGACATTCTCTCCTAGGAATACTCATTTTGGATAAAAATCAGATATTAAACATGAGCAACTGTAAGAGGTCTGACCAATGTTAGTCAATAGACCCTAAAATTTGACGTTCTTTCAAAAAGGATGTTTAGTATTCAATTACATATTTAAAATGCAGTTCTCGCTTATAGCAGATGACAGAATATCAAACAAATAGAAATGCTAGTGGGTTTTGTTGTTTGTTTTTATAGTTGGGAACTTAAACATTGCATTCGTATCTCGTTTTTCCTCCATGTATTCAATGGACAAAAAGTAATATAATGGTAGTCATGCTTGATTCACCAATGAGCAAATGGCATTTAACTACTGTTTGCCAAAGAGGGGGAAAAAAAAAGAAAAAAAAGCCTCAAGAGAGAAGCACACACATTAAAGGAGGTGGGGTGGTTCACCAGAACAGTCTCTTTAATCAGTGTAACAAAGACTGATTTTTTTTATTCACATCAACAATTTAATTTGACTCATTTTAAGGAAGAATCATGTTGACTTTACATTAACTTTGAAAGCAGTATTTAGAGATAATCCTAGTTTTCATATCATAAAAAATTATGCTTCCATTTAAAAAAAATCCTGATCAGAAAACTATGTAGCAAAAAGAATACATTTAGATTGAATGAGATTTTGCTCAAATGCATCATCTTTTGAAAAAAAGAAAGAAAAAAACCCCCAACAAACCATAAACTCATCTCCTTAGTACATTTTCCCGTATCATTCAACTTTAATTGACAGACTGTGATAATTTTGAGGAAAAAAATGCAAAAACAAAATTGGTGCAGCTCTCTTGGAATTACACTAGTCCATGCTGATGGTGTTCATTGGAAGGACTGATGCTGAGGCTGAAACTCCAATACTTTGGCCACCTCATGCGAAGAGCTGACTCATTGGAAAAGACCCTGATGCTGGGAGGGATTGGGGGCAGGAGGAGAAGGGGACGATAGAGGATGAGATAGCTGGATGGCATCACTGATTCGATGGACAAGAGTTTGGGTGAACTCTGGGAGTTGGTGATGGACAGGGAGGCCTGGCGTGCTGCGATTCATGGGGTCGCAAAGAGTCAGACACGACTGAGCGACTGAACTGAACTGAACTGATGCTGATAAAGCATTGTTCAAAGGCCTACAGAATAAATAGTGTTAACTCACAAGTTAGATGTCTGTGTCCCTGGCAGGAAGGGAGACATTTTATCTGGATTTCATGACAGCTTGCACCCTCCCTATTTCTTCTTTTAATCTTTGACAACATAGACAAAAGGACAGAAAAATGAAAATGAGAGATTACATGTTAGGCCACTTTGAGACAGCATAAAAGAACTCAAAAAAAAAAGGAGGTGTTTTCCTAAACAAATCTCTCTACCTTTTTGTTTTCTTTCAAGATTTGAGGAAGCTAAATGGACTGAATGGGAAAAAAAAACACAAAAACATGCTCACTAGAAAAATGGTATTCAAGTAATAATTGAATGTCTAAAATCTGATGTAATGTCAGAACTAAGAAGTATTTGAGAGATCTACTAGGGCAGTGATTCTCAAATTTTGGGTGCTTGTCAAAGTATGTATTCTTAAATTCCACCCTGACAGATTTATTTATTCAGTATAAATTTATTGATGCCCACTGTCTTCTAGGCTCTGGGGTTATAGTGATACCTAAGCCAAAACCATTGCCCTTGTTAAATAAATGATAAAACAAGAGGTTCACATATCATGCTTTGAGAAACATATTCTTTCCCAACAATTTTGCCTTGGGAATTATCCTTATTTTGGTATTAGTTTTTCATAGCACCCTTTACTTGGGTATTCAAATGGAATATATATGATAAAATAAAACAGAAGAGTTCATTTCCTAGAATGAGTAAGTAAAACAGGCCAATTGCTCCCATTGTTGTCAAGATAACCTGGATTACTTCCAGCTGCTATGTCACTTTTTAAAAAATTAATAATAATTTTATTAATCTAAGACTCAATGTCACCATTTGTAAAATACTAATTAAAAAGAGTATGTACCATTTAGGGGTTGATATAAAGATTAGGTAAGCTAACATCCATAGTGAATGGTATATGGCACTCAAGGGAAATCACTTTTTATTGTATATCAAGTACTGTGATTGTAAAGCCCCCACAGGTGGATCTCTCTTAGTCAAGTAGAACCATGGAACGTCTGAGGTGGGAGATGTATAGATCACAGTTGTGTTATTATGGTATTTAAACAGTGCTCTGGAGAGCCAAATTTAAACTGCTGGAAGAACTCCTTCATTGCTTTTAGTTATTTTGCTAATAGGAATTCATGTGCAAGTGACTGTTAAGAAAAGCTTGGAAACCACTGGCAATCCCAATGCCTCATTCTAAAGCTGAGAAATTAAAAAGGGCTGTGATTTTCTAAGGTCATATAGCAGAGTTAGTGGTAGAGCTGATATTGAAAGGCTTCTTTGAAATGAATGTTTGGAAATGGGAATATGAGTAATTGTGGCCTCAAACACTTTGCAGATTGAGACTGAGTAAAAATTCATAAAAACAAAAGTAAAACAATTGTAGTCTGACTTTCTGGAGGGGATGGTTCCTCTGTATTCACTTGAAACCATTTGAAATGTAGACATTCTTTCTTTACAGGTGAAATACATTTCCAAATACTATACAATGAATTTTCATTTTGACTGTAAGTGTAGAGAAGAATAGAGCTTTAAAAGCAATTTAAAATTAAATTGTTTGGAACTATATGTTTCAATTATGATAAAATTCAGACTAATGCTTAACAGAAAATTTTTAAAAATAACGTGAAAAATATGAAATTTATTTAAAAAAACCACATTTTCCATGTTGCAAAATAAAGCATTCGTATTTTCTATCTAATTATAGCACTCAGGAAATGCTGTCCTGGCTAATGAGAAATCTTTTTCTTTTCATGCTTGGTATTAAAAATCTGAACATGTACCAGCACATTTTGTTTTAGGAATTGATAATGAACCTGACCTAATGTTTCTTTTATAATTTCACTGTCTAGGATCATTTTTCCTAACACTATTTCTTATTGTATAGTACTATGGATACAAGAATAACAGGAGATTATAAACTACAAGGTTAAAAAAAACCCATCAAAATCTAAATCCCTGATATTAATTTATTGTGTTGTTATTTGACCTATTTTCCAAAAGAAGAAGGGATATATTCTCTACTGAGGTTCTTGTTATTCAATAATAATAATATTTCAAAATTAGTTAATAATTTTGAAATCATTGACTTTTACTCTGTTTCATAAAGACCAATTATGAAATCATAGGATATCTTCATAGTTTCAAATTTGGTATCTAGAGACATTTGAATAATGTTAGAGATTAATGAAATCTGTTTTAAATTACATTTTATAGTATAAACAAAAGTATTCTATGAAAAGGAAAATCTTGTGTTTAATTACTAATTCCCTCTAGAATGGTATAAAATAAAATATAATGAGCAAGACATGAGAACCAATAATATTTACATATTTTTAATATGCTTTGTGTTAATATTTAGTATGTTTTCTCATGGATTAATATCTTAAGAACACATTTTTATATTCATATGCTGGATAATTCTTAATTTTCTGCTACTTACTCTCCATTGGTTCCAGTGTTTGAAATTTCCCCATGTTTTATGGGATTTAAAAGTTTTCATTTTCTATTTTTATTTCAAAATAAAATTGAATATCTTTAAAGTGACTATATTAGTCACTTGTTCAAAAAACTTCAATGTCAGACTGCTTGGGGAGCCAATCGAGAATTTGTTTGCACAGCAAGAATTCTTCTTAGGTAAAACAGATCATTTTGAACAGTCTCTTGGTAGCAAGCACTGATTGAGGAGTACAAATATTAATTAAAAAAATTCCACTATAAACAATTGCCAGTTACAATTTCATTTTAAAAGTAAGCTTACAAAATTTAATTTGATTCTAAAATTTTAAGGGGCTAAAGTTCTTTGTCAAATATGAATGATGTAAATAAAATTTAGCAACTAACGATAAATTTAACAACTTAATAATTATAGTTATTTAATAGTATAACCTAGAACAGGAATGAGTTTATGTTTAAAATAGGTTCTATGACTTAAAGGAAGATTCATGTTTTCAGATTGTAATGGAGGAAGGTTTTACAGCTGGGACTCCTGAAGAAGAACTTCTCCATCCTGAATTCCCATATCGAGGCCAGACTGAATAATTACAGTTTTTATTATATCTTGCAACAATGAAATCATAACATACATTTTTGATAACTCTTTTTGATTCTCTAAAAACAGCAACGATTTATAGTTACATATAATGAATCTTATCCAAAAGGAAATTTATTGCACAATAATGTGGTTAGGATTTCATTTATAAAGCTTATTTTTTCCTTCCCATATGATATAAATGATGATTAAAATTCTACTTCTGGATTTCAACAGGGGACTGAAATCTTTTTTTCTGGGTTTTTTAGAGTCAATATTTTGATTCCTGTGGGTAATGAGGAAGATGCTTGGTACAATTCTCCATGCTAGGTTGGGAGGGTCTCTGTCTAGAGACATTGTGCAAAAGTTGTTAACCACTTCAACCATGGAAATTCTTGAAATTTTAAAACCACAATTTTGGTTTTAGTCTGATTATTCAGTAGTCCCCATATCTGCTAATCTGTGGAAGGGAGGGGAGTAGTTAAGATTTCAACATCTTCTTTACTCTTGTTTATAATTTCATATACTTAAACTTTAAATATGAATTGCTTTCCCTTTTTACACAAGTTATAAAAATAAGAGGCCCTGTTTACACAGTTTGCATTTTTATGAAATTTGCAGTTTGAAAAAAAAGCTTTTTAAAAAGTGGCAATTAATGCTTTTCTTTGAATATGCTGTAACTTTAGATTTTTTTTTGTTTGTTTTCTGAAACAGTTTCTGAATTTAATCCACTAAACATCTGAAGATAGAATTTTTATTTAGCACTAGAGTAAAACATACCAAGGACTGAAGAAAAGGAAGTTTTTTTTTCTGGTCCTGCTTAATTTTCTTTGTGCGTGGCACCCCCTTTATGACAGCTAACAATATTATATTTAAATTTTATATATTGACAAAATGCAATCTACCTCTGTAAGCATTGTGCCATTCAACAGTACTACTATTAAATTTACATACCACAGTTTAAATTACATCCATTTCAGGAATGGTAAAATGCTAAAACTCAAGTATCTAACCGCCTTACTGGAATGAGTACAATTTACAAATACAATAATTACATTTTAAAACCATTAACAATATTACACCTAGAAGTAAATACTGTAGGACTGGTCATGGTATTGTGTCAGGGAAATCATTGCTGAAAGTCATTGACATTTCCAGCAGGTATATCCCAAGTGCAGATTTTTGGTTTGTTTTCATCAAACCAAAATTAAAATCTGTTTCTCATACAACAGTTCTCCTTTATATGAATCTCCAAATCCTTGCATAAGATTTTATTAGTTATCTGCCAAGTATTTTCCTGCAAAATAAAACAACATATCAACAGGTTATCTGCTAGTTCCATAATGTGGTTATTATGTGGGTAACATTTTATTCTTCCTGCCTTATTTCTAGAAACTAAATATTACATACTCAAGGGGTACAATACTAACATAAAACACATAAAGTGTTTAAAGTTTTCAGTTTTCTAGACCAGCACGTTGCCTTTTCACATTTCCATATGTGAACACTTTGCAGAGGTTTGGGTTTTGCCCAGAATAGGTTGGAAGATTTATTCCTGGATGTGAGAATCCAGCTTCTTATAGTAGGAGTAATCATATAATTACTTTTCAATGTGGGCCATTTTTGAGAGTGAAAGGGGGCTAATTAATAATTATATCAATATTGCAACCATAAAACCCTGGAGGTATCCCAGCAAATCCTTGACAAACAAATCACCTTAATATTGGGGAATCCCTACCAATAAACTCTCATGTGTGCCCCCAAAGGGGTCTCATGACCACATTTCAGCTCAAGGTAACTGGTTCTGATCTTTGGCCTAGACTTTTTAAAGTTGTTATTGAAATGAAAGATGGATACTCTTAGATCTCAGCTAAGCCTAAGTCTAAAATCTATGAAGATCTGCTGCAGAAAAAGCATTTTCAGGTAAGAGACAAAACAGCATTTATCTTGCTTGTCAGTGTAACAAAATGGCATTTATCTTGTTTGTCAATATAACAAAGTAGAATTTATAGCATTAACCTCAGTGTACACACATATATAATGGGAATGACAGGTCAGTCCCATGTAAGAACTAGCCAGAGCCATGATAAGTAGGCAGGGCCATCCTAATTTCTGATTTCCCTAGTTTATTGTCCTATTTTTACTTCATTCAACAATTGGTTTGCTTTCTGATTGCGATGGGAAATGGGGGTTGGGAGTGGAGAAGAAGAGGAAGAAGATGATCAGAAAATCATAACATATTCCTTCTTAAGGAAGAATAGCTAAGGCAATATTGTTGTCTGCAAATGAGCACACAAGATACCCACTTACCTGCAGCAAACCTTTTCTTGATGAGTGAAAATCTGTACCCTGCTCCAACAAGTTCAATGTCACAGCCAGAAAGAGTGCTTCCTTCACTTGTAAACTGCACAACCAATGGGGAAGGTTTGCTTGGGCCTTCAGATAACTGAAATCTTGCCAATAAAGAACCTACCCCTACAAAAAGAGTATTATTGATAACAATTTAAAAGATAACAGTCAACACAACATTCTGGATATAATTTTGGAAATTGTATTCAAGGTTAAAGTGCAAAATCAATCTTCCTAGAACATAGTATATGTATATTTCAGGGACAAAACAGTGATGAATAATATTTATCATGAAATATTATTCATTACTTTTTAAATACACCAATAAAAAGGTAATTCAGCCAAATGGTACTTCAAAATTTGGAAGCATGATACTTGGAAGGCAATGTATTTTCAGCTTATGACTAATATACAAGGAAAGTGAAAAATAGCTAAACTATCAGAGTGTGAGATCTGATACAGAATGAAAACATCTTCCATTAGAAGGTGTCTCCTTCATGTATGGTCTGTTTGATGTGGGGTGTTCGGTGGAAAAGAGGTAACAGAGGATTCATTGAAGAACTATTTTCTCTTATTGGTAAAAATAATAATACATAACAAACTTAACCAAAATACTTTTATTACTTTTAGTGTTAAGGGTATTTCAATTAATAGTTTTTTAATACCTGACAGTTATTTCAGCTTTATATATTAAATAAAATAAGCTTGTGATTGCATTACCTCCATTTTCTGACTTCTGAGAAATATCAGGAATCTTCCACAATATTCTTTGTTGGTCAGCATTCCTAAAAATAAAATAGGTAAAAGACTTCTGCATATGTAAGGGTTTTTGTTTAATGGATGTCATATTTTTCCAAAGTGTTAATTAATAAAAATGATCTTAAAAATTTTAGCTACAATTTAAGCATTATCTATCTATCCATCCATCATCCCTCCTCTTCCCCTCCCTCCTTTCATCTATCGACCCTTCCATCTATCCATCCTTTCATTCATCCATCCATCTATCCACAAATCCTCTGCTTTCTCTTTCTTTACTGTCACAACACCGTCAAAGAGTTAAACATTTAGAAGGCAGTGCAGTTAAAAAAATTTAACACATCTACTGAAAAAATAGAAGGGAAGTGTTAGTTGATCAATTAACTCAGGTAATTTAAATTGAAGCTGTTATATGGTTGACATTCTTTTTTTTAATGTTCTACTTTTTGCTTCTAACAATCATATGGAATCACTGTAATATTTTTCCTTAGGAGAATAGCTCTATTTATAGCCATTATTGATACTTGGTGTCTATTCCATTTCTGTTCCCATACCTTCTCTAGTGTACCTTTTAATAATACAGAGACTGCAAAATGAAACTCAGACTCCCTTGTAATTAGGGTCCTAGATGCAGACTAAGGTCCACCAATCACATGCACTAATTAAGATTTGGAGGACAGAAGCGGGGCAGAGGCCATTTTCTTGATGCTTTTTGGGCTGTTCTCTGCTAGTCAGCAGCCTGAGATGATGTGGGGCATCTTCTTAAACCGTGCTCCAGTCCAGTCTCGGTTGTGTAGTTGTTGAGAAGCAGTTTAGGCAGTGCCGGTAGGAGCTTTCTTATCCTTGGATTCTCATGAGGGTGGTGGATTCTCGAATTCAATGGCTCCACTGACAGCCTTCTAATTTCTCTCCTTCCTGGTTGCAGCAGAGGTACCAACCCCCCTGGTGGGTCAGTTCTGCAGTGTTCTAGGAATTATTCTTGGAGATCCAGCCTAAACCTTGTTCTTCTTTTTGTGTATGAACGAAATCCCTGTGTTAAATCATTTTCTGCTTGAAATAGCTACAGCAGTTTCTGTTTTCTGCCCCGAACCCTGACACCCAGGCCTACTGTGATCTCTTCCTATAGGAAACACAAATATTAAAATGTCTGTTAAGCCTTTGTCAGAAGGAGCCCTTTGGTGAAGAGGAAGGGGGCTAGTGGCTCCTTACCAGACTGCTGGTGGAAGCACCGCCTGGAGCTTGGTTACCCCTCCATCCACGGGGACCAAGAACTGCACGTTGTTGAGGGCCACGGCTGTTGTCATTGCATCTGTATTGTATTTGTAATCTATGCGCAGGTCAGTGCTTGCTGGTTCACACCGCCAGTTCACTGCCAAGTTCAGAGGCGTGGACTGAATGCCCTGGGCTGACACCTTGCCAAAGACAGAAAAGAGAACATTTAAGGCTTGACCATTAATCTGAAACAAAACCAGAAGCTATGATTATGTCTTATGGGAATATTCATAGTTATTAAAAGATCCTTGTGCTGCTCACAAATGAGCAGTCAGAAAAAATAAATGTCACCATGATGGGTAAATGAGATTTGGATGCTTCAGGTAAACAGTTACAGATTAAAAACATAAAATAAATGATTAAAATCTCCACAGCACTTTAGAGTTTACAATTCATTTTATGTCAGTTAGGCAGATGCTATCACAGTGCTTAAGAGCTGAGGCCAAGAAGGCAGATAGTCCTGGGTGTGAGTCCTTTATTTTTAAAGTTGAAGTGCAGTTGCTGTACAATATTATGTAAGTTACAGGTGCACAACATAGTGATTCACAGTTTTAAAAGGTTATACTCCATTTATAGTTACTATAAAGTATTGGCTATATTTTCCATGTTGTACAATATATCCTTGTACCTTATTTTATACCTGACAATTTGCACCTCTTAATCTCCTACCAGTGCCCTTCCACTAGTGACCACTGGCTTTTTCTCTATATCTGTGAGTCTACTTCTTTTTTCGTTATATTCACTAGTTGGTTGTATTTTTAAGATTCCACATGTAAGTGATACAGTATTTGTCCTTCTCTGTCTGACTTATTTCACTTAGAATAGTGTTCTCCAAATCCATCCATGTTGCTGCAAATAGTAAAATTTCATTCTTTTTATGGCTGAATAGTATTCTATTGTATACATATAGATATACATATATTCCACATCTTCTTTTATCCATTCATCTGTTGGTAGAAACAGGCTGCTTCTGTACCATGGCAAATTGTAGATAATGCTGCTATGAACACTGGGGTGCATGTATCTTTTCAAATTAGTGTTTTTGGTTTTTCAGATATATCTCAGTGTGAGTTCTGCTTGTCACTTCCAAGCTGAGTGATCTTGGACCAGTCATTAAAAACCTCTCTGTGCCTCTGTTATTTCCTCATCTGCCAAATAAGAATGATAATAATTTAAAAAAATATTTACTTTTTAATTTTTTTGGCCACACCATGTGGTATGTAGGATCTTAGTACCCTCATGTGTGTATGCTAAGTTGCTTCAGTCGTGTCTGACTCTGTGCAACCCTATGGACTCTAGCCCACTAGTCTCCTCTGTCCATGGGATTCTCCAGGCAAGAATACTGGAGTGGGTTGCCATGCCCTTCTCCAGGGGATCTTCCCAACCCAGGGATAGAACCCACATCTCTTAGGTCTCCTGCAATGGCAGGCTGGTTCTTCACCACTAGGGCTACCTGGGAAGCCCCTGAGTACCTTTACCAGGGATCAAACCCACGCTCCCTGCACTGGAAGGCTGGAGTCTTAATCACCGGACCACTAGAGAAGTCCTGGGAATGAGAATAATACTTATACCTAGAGATGTTAGGATGATTGAAGAAGGTGTTTCATATGAAACACTCAGCATGGTGCTTAATATATAATAAGGAATTAACATTTTAATACATGTAACCTATTAACATTCTTATCATATTTGCTCTTCACAAATAGCAAGTTAGACAAAGCAAGTTACGATTACTCTTTCGGAATTTGCCATTTTAAGGACTTAAACCTGGGTCTTCTAACTGGCAGTACTGCGTTCTATGGTCTACTATTAATTCTAGTTAGAAACAACTGTGAATTTGACTAAGGAAGAGTCAGATTTGAAGAATCAGCAAAAAGTTATAAAACAATAATAGCAACTTGAATCTTGGATCCACAGTGAAAATTTTGCAAGGCTATTATTTCTACCGTTTACAAGTATATGAGCACCACAGGGGTTGTGTGGGTGATGTCTGTGCTCTTGAAGTTTAATTCATGGAGTATGAGTTCTGCTGATTTTGAAGACAATAGGCAGCTTTTTATTGGCCTAGCAATACCTGCACATATGACACCATGGGGAAGGGTCCTGAAGACAGGCTGCACTTACAGAGCGGGTGTGGTTGATTTGGAAACAAAACCAGACATGGATCCTTTTATAAAATGAAAGACATGGCTTTTGATGACATAATTTTAGTTGGATGATCATTATAATAAAAGTTTTAAAACTTTACAATAATCTCTATAATAAACCTTATAATAAAGTTTCTACACTTTATTTTTAGCAGCCCAGTCCTCTGCAAATGAATTCTTATTTAGAAGTCTGTTATTTAAGAGCTCAAAAGCGAGCAGACTCCCTCTCCCTTGGCATTTCTACACACTTATTCTCGGCTGGAGTTCTCAACTTCATAGTGGTTCCTCTGCCCAATGAGGGGCTTTATGGACAAGTGATTGTCTTAGTTACTGGGGAGGGTGCTACTGGTAGCCAGAAAGTCAACTTGCTTTGATTTGAGAATGATTCCACAAAGTGCTAATAATGCCTCCCACCCAATCCCTTGCAATGTTGAAAAACAATAACAACAATACAACTAAACCACAACAAAAGGGATTTCTCATTTAAAGCAAAATGGCAGACTTAGGGCTACTTCTGAAGTATGTTAAGCTGTTAGTTCTCCAAGCTTAAAAAATACCTAGGTAAGAATCATTTTTATCCTTATTTCAGATGAGGAAACTGAGGCTCAGGGAGATTAAGTGTCCAAGGTCAGTAGACAGTAGGGAAGCTGACTTAATTCCAGAATTCAGTCTCCTGACTACATATTAATATTTATATCAAGTTCATATTGCAATAGGCGAATTCTGTCTACCTTCTAGGCTTTGTCATAATGATGTTTAAAGCTTAGATGATACTATTCTTACTATAAAAATGTTACACCCATTTGTATTTTTGAGAAATGTACCAGCACATAGACACTTCATGTTGAATGGTTTCCTTACAACATGTGAGCCCATGGGGTGCATTTTCAGCCCATGGGGTGCATTATAATCACTTGGAGGTCTTGTAAAAATATGTAAACCTTGGTCACATCCTTGCCTAATTCAATGAAACTAAGCCATGCCATGTGGGGCCACCCAAGACAGACAGGTCATGGTGGAGAAGTCTGACAGAATGTGGTCCACTGCAGAAGGAAATGGCAAACCACTGCAGTATTCTTGCCTTGAGAACCCCATGAACAGCGTGAAAAAGCAAAAAGATAGGATACTGAAAGAGGAACTCCCCAGGTCGGTAAGTGCCCTATATGCTACTGGAGATCAGTGGAGAAATAACTCCAGAAAGAATGACGGGATGGAGCCAAAGCAAAAACAACACCCACTTGTGGAAGTGACTGGTGATAGAAGTAAGGTCTGATGCTGTAAAGGGCAATATTGCATAGAAACCTGGAATGTTAGGTCCATGAATCAAGGCAAATTGGAAGTGGTCAAACAGGAGATGGCAAGAGTGAACATCGATATTCTAGGAATCAGCAAACTAAAATGGACTGGAATGGGTGAATTTAATTCAGATGACCATTATATCTACTACTGTGGGCAAAAATCCCTTAGAAGAAATGGAGTAGCCATCACAGTCAATAAAAGAGTCAGAAATGCAGTACTTGGATGCAATCGCAAAAACAACAGAATGATCTCTGTTTGTTTCCAAGGAAAACCATTCAATATCACCATAATCCAACTCTATGCCCCAACCAGTAACACTGAAGAAGCTGAAGTTGAATGGTTCTATGAAAACCTACAAGACCTTTTAAAACTAACACCCCAAAAAGATGTTTTTTTTTTTTATGAAAGGGGACGGGAATGCAAAAAGGAACTCAAGAAATACCTGGAGTAACAGGCAAATTTCTGGAGTACAGAATGAAGTACTGGAGTACAGTACATTCTGGAGTACAGAATGAAGCAGGGCAAAGGCTAATAGAGTTTTGCCAAGAGAATGCACTGGTCATACCAAACACCCTCTTCCAACAACACAAGAGAAGACTCTACACATGGACATCATCAGATGGTCAACATTGAAATCAGATTGATTATATTCTTTGCAGAAAAAGATGAAGAAACTTTATACAGTCAGCAAAAACAAGACCGGGAGCTGACTGTGCCTCAGATCAGGAACTCCTTATTGCGAAATTCAGATTTAAATTGAAGAAAGTGGGGAAAACCACTAGATCATTCAGGTATGTCCTAAATCAAATCCCTTATGACTATACAGTGGAAGTGAGAAATAGATTTAAGGGACTAGATCTGATAGACAGAGTGCCTGATGAACTATGGATGGAGGTTCATGACACTATATAGGAGACAGGGATCAAGACCATCCTCATGGAAAAGAAATGCAAAAAAGCAAAATGGCTGTCTGAGGAGGCCTTACAAATAGCTGTGAAAAGAAGAGAAGTGAAAAGCAAAGGAGAAAAGGAAAGATATACCCATCTGAATGCAGAGTTCCAAAGAATAGCAAGGAGAGATAAGAAAGCCTTCCTCAGCCATCAGTGCAAAGAAATAGAGGAAAACAATAGAATGGGAAAGATTGGAGATCTCTTCAGGAAAATTAGAAACACCAAGGGAACATTTCATGCAAGTTGGGCTCAATAAAGGACAGAAATGGTATGGATCTGACAGAAGAAAATATTAAGAAGAGGTGGCAAGAATACACAGAAGAACTGTACAGAAAAGATCTTCACGACCCAGATAATCATGATAGTGTGATCACTCACCTAGAGCCAGACATCCTGGAATGTGAAGTCAAGTGGGCCTTAGGAAGCATCACTATGAACAAAGCTAGTGGAGGTGATGGAATTCCAGTTGAGCTATTCCAAATCCTGAAAGATAATGCTGTGAAAGTGCTGCACTCAATATGTCAGCAAATTTGGAAAACTCAACAGTGGCCACAGGACTGGAAAAGGTCAGTTTTCATTCCAATCCCAAAGAAAGGTGGTGCCAAAGAATGCTCAAACTACCACACAATTGTACTCATCTCACACACTAGTCAAGTAATGCTCAAAATACTCCAAGCCAGGCTTCAGCAATAAGTGAACCATGAACTTCCAGATGTTCAGGCTGGTTTTAAAGAAAGCAGAGGAACCAGAGATCAAATTGCCAACATCCACTGGATCATTGAAAAAGCATGAGAGTTCCAGGAAAACATCTGTTTCTACTTTATTGACTATGCCAAAGCCTTTGACTGTGTGGATCACAATAAACTGTGGAAAATTCTGAAAGAGATGGGCATAACAGAACCTGACCTGCCTCTTGAGAAACCTGTATGCAGGACAGGAAGGAATAGTTAGAACTGGACATGGAACAACAGACTGGTTCCAAATTGGGAAAGGAGTACGTCAAGGCTGCATGTTGTCACCCTGCTTATTTAACGTATATGCAGAGTACATGAGAAATGCTGAAGCACAAGCTGGAATCAAGATTGCTGGGAGAAATATCAATAACCTCAGATATGCAGATGACACCACCCTTATGGCAGAAAGTGAAGAACTAAAGAGCCTCTTGTTGAAAGTGAAAGAGGAGAGTGAAAAGGTTGGCTTAAAGCTCAACATTCAGAAAACGAAAATCATGGCATCTGGTCCCATCACTTCATGGCAAATGGATGGGGAAACAGTGGCTAACTTTACTTTTTGGTGCTCCAAGATCACTGCAGGTGTGACTGCAGCCATGAAATTAAAAGACGCTTACTCCTTGGAAGAAAAGTTATGACCAACCTAGACAGTATATTAAAAAGCAGAGACATTACTTTGTCAACAAAGGTCCGTCTAGTCAGCTATGGTTTTTCCAGTGGTCATGTATGGATGTGAGAGTTGGACTATAAAGAAAGCTGAGAGCCAAAGAATTGGTGCTTTTGAACTGTTGTGTTGGAGAAGACTCTTGAGAGTCCCTTGGACTGCAAGGAGACCCAACCAGTCCATCCTAAAGGAGATCAGTCCTGGGTGTTCATTGGAAGGACTGATGTTGAAGCTGAATCTCCAATACTTTGGCCATCTGATGTGAAGAGCTGACTCATTTGAAAAGACCCTGCTGCTGGGAAAGATTGAGGGCAGGAGGAGAAGGGGATAATAGAGGATAAGATGGTTGGATGGCATTACCGACTCAATGCACATGAGTTTGAGTAAACTCCAGGAGTTGGGCAGGGAGGCCTGGCATGCTGTAGTTCATGGAGTTGCAAAGAGTTGGAAACAACTAAGTGACTGAACTGAACTGAACTGGTCACATTCTGAATAATTAAATAAAAATCTCTGAGAGTGTCAGGGCCCAGAAGAAATATCTGGGAGAAATATCAATAACCTCAGATATGCAGATGACACCACCCTTATGGCAGAAAGTGAAGAACTAAAGAGCCTCTTGATGAAAGTGAAAGAGGAGAGTGAAAAGGTTGGCAGAAGATGTCTCTGTCCCTGTCATCTCTATCTCTAACCCTCTCTTCTTCCCTAGCTCCATCTCTATTTATCTACAGTAGATTTTTATATAGATATCTATCTATATCTATATCTCTGTCTATCTATAATTAAGACCAGCTAAGAACCAGCATTTGTTTATAACTCCCCTGGTGGTTTTAAAGTGCACTCATGTTTGAGATGTACTGATTTCTATTAAAAAGTACAACTTTCAAAAGTAATAATTTAGCTTCCTCATCTTAAGAAAAATAATTTGAGCATATTTAGTCACAAAAATTGCAATGCTCAAAAAATAACCTAGGAGATCAAGTGCCTGGGAATCAGTGGGATACTCAGGCTCTGTAGAATCTTGTTTTGAAACAGGGTTATTAGATCAGTAATAATCTTGGGTAAAGGGCAATCCTAAACACAGAAAGAAAGTTCTCATATCCTGTAATGTGTTGTACCAAATATTCTTTTAACCTTAAACTATTTCTTTTTAATAAATTAATTAATTTATTTTAATTGGAGGCTAATTACTTTACAGTATAGTAGTGGTTTTTGCCTTACACTGACATGAATCAGCCATGGGTGTACAAATGTCCCCCATCCTGAACCCCCCTTCCCACCTCCCTCCCATCCCATCTCTCAGGGTTGTCCCAGTGCACCAGCTTTGATTGCCCTGTTTCATGCATTGAACTTGGACTGGTGATCTTTTTCACATATGGTAATATACATGTTTCAATGCTATTCTCTCAAATCATCCCACCCTGGCCTTCTCCCACAGAGTCCAAAAGTCTGTTCTTTATATCTGTGTCTCTTTTGCTGTCTCCCATATAGGATCATTGTTACTATCTTTCTAAATTCCATATATATGCATTAGTATAGTGTATTGGTGTTTTTCTTTCTGACTTACTTCACTCTGTATAACAGGCTCCAGTTTTATCCACCTCATTAGAACTGATTCAAATGTGTTCTTTTTAACAGCTGAGTAACATTACATGGTGTATATGTACCACAGCTTTCTTATCCATTCATCTGCTGATGGACATCTAGGTTGCCTCTAGGTCCTAGCTATTATAAACAGTGCTGCGATGAACATTGGGGTACACATGTCTCTTTCAATTCTGGTTTCCTCAGTGTGTATGCCCAGCAGTGGGATTGCTGGGTTGTATGGGAGTTCTATTTCCAGTTTTTTAAGAAATCTCCACACTGTTCTCCATAGTGGCTGTACTAATTTGCATTCCCACCAACACTGTAAGAGGGTTCCCTTTTCTCCTCACCCTCTCCAGCATTTATTGTTTGTAGACTTTTTGATAGCAGCCATTCTGACCAGCATGAGATGGTACCTCATTGTGGTTTTGATTTGTATTTCTCTGATAATGAGTGATGTTAAGCATCTTTTCATGTATTTGTTAGCCATCTGTATGTCTTTGGAGAAATGTTGGTTTAGTTTTTTGGCCCATTTTTTGATTGGGTCATTTATTTTTCTGGTATTAAGCTGCATGAACTGCTTGTATATTTTTGAGATGAATTCTTTGTCAGTTGCTTCATTTCTTATTATTTTCTCCCATTCTGAATGCTGTCTTTTCACCTTGCTTATAGTTTCCTTTGTTGTGCAAAAGCTTTTAAGTTTAATTAGGTCCCATTTGTTTATTTTTGCTTTTATTTCCATTGCTCTGGGAGGTGGGTCATAGAGGATCCTGCTGTGATTTATGTCAGAGAGTGTTTTGCCTATGTTTTCCTCTAAGAGTTTTATAGTTCCTGGTCTTACGTTTAGATCTTTAATCCATTTTGAATTTATTTTTGTGTATGGTGTTAGAAAGTATTCTAGTTTCATTCTTTTACAGGTGACTGACCAGTTTTCCCAGCACCACTTGTTAAAGAGATTGTGTTTTCTCCATTGTATATTCTTGCCTCCCTTGTCAAAGATAAGGTGTCCATAGGCGCGTGGATTTATCTCTGGGCTTTCTATTTTGTTCCATTGATCTATATTTTTGTCTTTATGCCAGTACCATACTGTTTTGATGACTGTAGCTTTGTAGTATAGTCTGAAGTCAGGCAGGTTGACTCCTCCAGTTCCATTTTTCTTTCTCAAGATTGCTTTGGCTATTTGAGGTTTTTTGTATTTCCTTACAAATTAATGAAATTATTTGTTCTAGTTCTGTGAAAAAAATGCCTTTGGTAGCTTGATAGGGATTGCATTGAATCTACAGATTGCTTTGGGTAGTATTCTCATTTTCATTATATTGATTCTATGATCCATGAGCATGGTATATTTCTCCATCTATTTGTGTCATCATTGATTTCTTTCATCAGTGTTTTATAGTTTTCTATAGATAGGTCTTTTGTTTCTTCAGGTAGATTTATTCCTAAGTATTTTATTTATTTTTTTTTGCAATGGTTAATGGAATTGTTTTCTTAATTTCTCTTTTTGTTTTCTCACCATTAGTGTATAGGAATGCAAGGAATTTTTGTGTGTTAATTTTATATCCTGCAACTTTCCTATATTCACTGATTAGCTCTAGTAATTTTCTGGTGGTGTCTTTAGGGTTTTCTGTGTAGAGGATCATGTCATCTGCAAACAGTGAGAGTTTTACTTCTTTTCCAATCTGGATTTCTTGTATTTATTTTTCTTCTCTGATTGCTGTGGCTAAAACTTCCAAAACTATGCTGAATAGTAGTGGTGAGAACAGGCACCCTTGTCTTGTTCCTGACTTTAGGGGAAATGCTTTCAATTTTTCACCATTGAGGGTAATGTTTGCTGTGGGTTTATCATATATGTCTTTTATTATGTTGAGGCACGTTCCTTCTATGCCTGCTTTTCAGAGAGTTTTTATCATAAATGGATGTTGAATTTTGTCAAAGGCTCTCTCTGCATCTATTGAGATAATCATGTGGTTTTTATCTTTAAATTTGTTAACGTTAATCTTAAATTATTTCTTAACATAAGTTTCATTAGAATTTATTTTGTAGGACTATCACATTATTAAAAAAATCCAACTTACTTACATTTAATTGTTTAAAATAACAGATTTTAGCACAGTAATGTTCTTAGCAAAATTTTGTTTAGCAACTGTTGTGTCTGATTCTTTGTAACCCCATGGATTGTAGCCTACCAGGCTCCTCTGCCCATGGTATTTTCCAGGCAAGATTACTTGAGTGGGTAGACATTTCCTTCTCCAGAGGAGCTTTCTGAATCAAGGATTGAACCCATGTCTCATGCACTGCAGGCAGACACTTTACCACTCTGCCACCTAGGAAGCCCCCTTAACAAAATTACAGTAAACTGTTTTGTCAATATTTGGAATATTAATTGACGTAGTTTTCTGCAAATTCATTTTTGTGGTGTGTTTCCCTAAATTTGAATAAAATTTTTTTTACTTGTAAGTTTCAAATAATGTATGAATATTCTAAATAGCCTCTACACAGCCTTTTAAGATCTGTATATTCATATAGATTATAGCTTTAAGTAATATTTAAAGAAATGTTACTTTACTTTTATTTAATGTTAAGTATGCTACAATTGTCAACTACAGATTGGCACTTGCTTTCTACCTCTACAATGATTAAATCATGTGCTGCTGTAACTGCTGATTTTCAACAGCCCCTAAAAGAAGTTTAGGGTGGAGAGCAGAAATGAGGTACTTAGTTGTCTGGGGAAAACCAGCAGAACAGGTCTTCAGAAAGTTAGATATTTTCCGGAGCTGATTTTATGAGCCCAGTTCTCCTCATATCTAGAAAAGCACTAAAATCCTTCATGGTGATATCTGCTCCTCATGACTCAGTAACCTTCATGAGACTAGCAGAAACCTGCAAAAAAATATGTGCTTAATTGCATGTACTTTCCCTTCACCAAAATCAAATATATACTGACTTCCCTCCTACTTTTTTGTTACAATTTCTCAGAGCTATCTGAAATGCTGCCTCCAAGGCTATAGTTCTAATTCTGCCTCAAATAAAACTTGACTCACAACTCTCACATTGTACATTTTTTTAAAGTTGACAGAATATATATTTGTAATATGAAAGAGGCAACCTGACCATATAAACAGTCTTACCTGATATTTGAGCATGTCCACATTATAATACGTAGCCTGGGGTTTTTGTTCCGACACTTTCTTTAGGTGAGTCATCAGATTTGGCATGTTTACCCAGAATTCCTTGGCATTGGCATCATTTTGGGTATTATCGCTATTTAATTGGGAAGAAAAACTGATTGAGTAGCATCTTGTGAAAAACACAAAACACAAAACAAGCATCTTAGCAAATTATCATCTGGTTTCTATCTCAGTCTTTGAGAATTTATACAGACTATATTAACAATAGTAGAGTTGCAGTCCTGAATGGTATTATGTTAATAAATACACATGAAAGTGAAAGTGTTAGTCACTCAGTTGTGTGCGACTCTTTGCAACCCATGGACTGTAGCTCACCAGGCTCCTCAAGGCATTCTCCAGGCAAGAATACTGGAGTGGATTGCCATTTCCTTCTCCAGGGATTCCAGGGGTCAAACCCAGGTCTCCTGCATGCAGGCAGATTCTTTACCATCTGAGCTACCAGGGAAGCCCATAAATACCCATAGTGAGGCATTATTGTATTGCTGTAAATCCCAATGAGTACCCAGTGATATTAACCAATCATAATGATAACTGGTTGCTTCAAAGAGTGAATTATTTATTAACCCAAATTTAAAAGCTCTAATACATCACCACTGCTTCCTCTAAATTAGTCAGTTAATGCACTCAAGGAGTCATATACATTGATTTTCTTTTGAATTTACTTCAACAGTCGGTTCTCAGAAATTACTGATTTAAATATTTGGCTCTAAGTAAACACGTTCTTTGTCTCCAACTGAGGAGAAAAGTGTGTTACTAAAATTATCATGCTCCCTTTTTAATATTCACAGTAGTTCATCTAAGAGCATCTAAATCATACAAAGTCACCTCACTTACAAGATGATTCTGGAATTTAAATGATGATAACCATGGCAGTTACACTAGAAAGTGCAGTCTTGGTGAATTAAATGAGTTTTGTATCCCTAGGGGAGTTGATAGCTTCCCCTGATGTTTCTTGAAAATGCTTGCCTCAATGGTAAAAGAATCAGGCAAAACTGTGAAAAGCATTTGCTCATTTCCCGCATAATGAGGAAACTGAGGGCCCAAGTGTCTTAAGTAACTTACTGACATTTCATTTTCAGAATATCCTGTAGAATAAAATAACAGTAGCTAGAATTTTTTGAGCATCTATTATGTACTAGGCACTCTGTTATGTATGCTATAAACTATTTCACTAATATCTACTGTGCAAAGAAAGAAGGATCTTCTTTTTTAAAGACAAGTGAATGCTATAAAAAGAGAAAATTAGAGAGTAAGAAAACAGAAGGGTGTGATAAAGACAAATTGTCAATTTCTATGATTCAGCCTCCAGAAGCCAAATATAATCAGAGCCTTAAAAATGATCCTGGTCCAGAGTGGTTGTAGGGCCCAAGTATCAGCAAGAACCCTATGGTTCTGTTGTGCCTGATAACAGGATGTTGAGGACAAAGCAAAGTCCTATTACCCTGTACAGGTAGGAAGTGGATGGAAAAGACTCTTGGCCCCTTGTCTTTGCCCCTGGCCAAGTCAAGCTAAGGATGCTGATAAGGGCTATCTAAACTGTTATTACCTAAAACATCCAAGTTATCCAGAGCTGCTTGAGGGGTAGCTATACAAGGAGGCAGGAGACAAAAATAATAGAGGTTCAGCAAAATTAAGTAATTTACTTAAGGTTGAACAGCTAAATAAGTAACAGGGTCAGGATTACAGCCCAGGTCAGTCTTACTCTACTATACCAAAACAGATATGGAATTAATATCCAACAACATTTTATTTTATTAATGTTAATAAGCTATGGTTTTTCCAGTAGTCATGTACAGATTTGAGAGTTGAACCTAACAGGAGGCTGAGCACAGAAGAATTGATGCTTTTGATCTGTGGTGCTGGAGAAGACTCTTGAGAGCCTGGTGGGCAGCAAAGAGATCTAACAGTCAATCTTAAAGGAAATCAACCCTGAATATTCATTGGAAGGACTGGTGCTGAAGCTGAAGCTCCAACACTTTGGCCACCTGACGTGAAGAGCCAAGTCATTGGAAAAGACCCTAATGCTGAGGGCAAGAGAAGAAGGGGGTTTCAGAGGATGAAATGGTTGGATGGCATCACCAACTCAATGGACACGAGTTTGAGCAAACCCTGGGAGATAGTGAAGGACAGGGAAGCCTGGCATGCTGCAGGCCACTGGATTGCAGAGTTGGACACAACTTAGTAACTGAACAAAAACAACAACATGTTATTAAGTTGTGCTAAGTAAATCTGAATAACCGAAAAATCTCAATTATATATTTAACAACACAATAAGCTGAGTCATATGTCTATGATAATTCCTCAGGAAAACTTGCTTTAATAAATAGTCAAGAAAGCTTTGGCAATCCAAAGCTTATACAAAGATGCAATTCTTGAATGCTCAAGAAGTCTTGAGAATTCTTTAGACTTGTAATTGGTTTAATAATTGTTCCTAAACATCCTTGGTAAACCAAACCCTTTCATAAGGGAGAAGTAGAAGTAAATTTCAGTTTGGTCCCTGTCATAGGGATTGCAAACCCAAATGTCTCCAGGGACCAAGCTGGTAACCTAAATGTCTTTCAGTAAAGATAATAGAGAGGATTAAGATGACAGATGAAAGGAGTCTTGAGCTGAATTTGAGAATAATGTTGGTTTCCATTGCCTTTTAAAAACTAGGTGTGGTAGTAAGGGTGGTAAGCTTCATTGTATAACAAACACCAAACAGGTTGTAGGACTAATGGGTCACCAGTCATAGCCCTGGGCTTCCCCAGTGATTCAGCTGTTAAGAGTCTGCCTGCAATGCAGGAGATGCAGGAAATACAGGTCCAATTCCTGGGTGTGGAAGATTCCCTGGAGGAGGAAATGGCAACCCAATCCCGTATTCTTGCCTGGAGAATCCCATGGACAGAGGAGTCTGATGGACTATAATCCGTGGGGTCTCAAAGAGCAGAACACGACTGAGCACACATGGAGGTAATCACAGCCCTAACACAATCATCAAATACATTTAATAAAGTCCAAATTAATGAGAGTTTTTGTTTTGTTTAAAAAACAATTTAAGGGTCTATATAATGTTTTGTCAAACAGGAATATTCTCAGACTGATATTTAATTCAATTCATAAGACTGAAGTATTAATATAAATATAAAACTTTGATATATGTGTGTGTATATATATATATACCTAAGAACTTGGTAACATATCTGCCTAAAAATGCAACAAAAACTATGACTATCCCGCCGGTGATATTTACAAACTGGCGAAATAGTGGCACACAATCCCTAATTGCAGATGGAGGAACCTAGAAAAATAAAATTAAGTGGCTCAATGTGCACATCAAAAGCACAGAGGGAAACTGAAATAAAAAGCTGTTCATTTCCAATCTTGGCCATTTCATGTTTATCTTTCACTTCATAGGTGAGCATTTCATTTATATTTTTAAGCCTGGAATCAGGTTTACCAGTTAAACCATCGTAAAGACCAACGAGAAGGAGGTGATCTTAGTCACCATCTGAAAGACCTGTGACTGTGTTTTCATCGCTGGAGTGAAAAAGTCTCATGCAGTCAAAGAGAGTGACTGTATTGGCCCTCAAATTCCAAATGACCTTTAGCTATTTCTTCATAAATATCCAGCTTGATAAATTTCTTTAACTTATAGTTGAATTGTTCATTCATTCAATAAGTACTATTTAAATCCTTTTTGGGCACAGTGGAAGGTACTGAGGATGTGGTGGCAATCCAATAGATGTGTTCTATTCCCTCATGTCTTTTATAGTCCAGTGTGGAAGGTGGATGAATGAAGAAAGCAAACAGATATATAATTACTGGTTTTAGTAAGTGTGACAATGGAAAGAATAGGAATCTTGAAAGAGAATAACAGGGTTACATGACTTAGTTTGGGAGTGGGGATGAGAGTGGAATGGTCAGGCAAGGCTGAGTGGAGCTGAGATCTGAAGGATGAGTAGGAGTCTGGTAGAGAAGAGTGGAAATCCTATTGAAGGCAGAGTAACTGCTACTGCTAAGTCACTTCAGTCGTGTCCGACTCTGTGCGACCCCATAGACGGCAGCCCACCAGGCTCCCCCGTCCCTGGGATTCTCCAGGCAAGAACACTGGAGTGGGTTGCCATTTCCTTCTCCAATGCAGGAAAGTGAAAAGTGAAAGTGAAGTCGCTGAGTCGTGTCTGACTCTTAGCGACCCCATGGACTACAGCCTACCAGGCTCCTCCGTCCATGGGATTTTCCAGGCAAGAGTACTGGAGTGCGGTGCCATTGCCTTCTCCGAAGGCAGAGTAAACAAGTGTACAAAAAAGTCTGGTGGAGAAGAGTGGAAATGCTATTGAAGGCAGAGTAATCAAGTGTACAAAACTTGGATGTGGGAAAGGACTCAGCCATTCCCAAGACAGGCAGGTATGGCTGCAGCTACAAGGATTCCGAAGAGGATGGTGGGAGATGAGGATAGACAGACAGGCAAGAGTGGATGAATCAGGACCTTGAAGGCAATGTAATGTGAAGCCTCCAGAAGGTTATAAGGGAGGACAACCTGATCTGCATCCAAAAAGCTGGCTATTGTGTATAGGAGTGGGGCAAGATTGGAGGCAGAGAGGGGAAGAGGAAAGCGCTGGCTGTGGTCCAGGGAAATGATGGTTATCATTTGGATAGAAGTCGTGATAAAGGGAAAAAGTGGCCATTTTAGAGAAAGAATTTTAGATGGAATATCAGGACTTGTTGATGGAAAAACTACCAAGAATGTTTCTTTTTGTCTCATCCATTGCCAATAATATTGGAGAAGGAAATGCAACCCACTCCAGTGTTCTTGCCTGGAGAATCTCAGGGATGGGGAAGCCTGGTGGGCTGCCGTCTATGGGGTCACACAGAGTCGGACACGACTGAAGTGACTTAGCAATAGTAATGTGTGTATGTGTTGTGTGAATGTGGATATGCATATATATGACAAAACATCACATTCGGATTTAATAGGAAGTGTGAAATGTATTTATATAAAGAAATTTAGAAAAGCTTCTTTGATGCCACACAGGTACCATTCCATCAAAACAATTACCATTACAGTGTAATGAAATTACATGTCTCACAAAGAGATTTTTAAGCTTATATGAAGAGTAGCTTACAGTTCAGATATCATTTGATTTTTAAAAGATGCCAATACAATAAATGGATTTTATTCCTTTTATTATGCTTATTTCCCATCATCCTCATCCACTGTCTACCAGTGATAAGCAAAATAGACAATGAATAAGTTTTATTATTCTAAATGTCTCTTTAGCCACTTGAGAGAGTTGGCCGTTAAAAAATATATATGTATACATATGCATATATGTATACATATATATACACACATAGATATATACAGAGCTCTGGGATTCAATCTATAAACATATCTGAATAACAATAATTTCTCTACAGTGCTTCCCTTTTGCTAAGGTACATCTCTCATCTAAGAATAACATGGTAAGACACCTACATCTTTAAAAAATTTGTGGAAAATATATTTACCAGCAGAGAAGTTGGGGATTTGGCAGGACGTGTTCTAACCTGCTGAAATTTATCACCCGAAAAGTCAGAGCAGCTGGCGATGGATTGTTGGCAAAGTGTCTGGTGATCCCGGCAGGAAAAGACAACACCATTTCTCCAGTAATCTTCACGATACATCTGGCATGTCACAACACGTGAGAGGAAAGAGAGGAAACCCAGGTCAACATGCTGTGAATCAAAGCAGTTGTGAAAAGCAAAGATTTCTGTAATACTATGACATAGCAGAAGAGAGAAAAAGTAAGCTCTTACTTACAATTCACTCTGAATTACTAACTCATTTCTAAGACTTGAGGACTCAAAGTTTTGTATTAACAGTTACTCCAAAAAGTGGCTATTTTGTTGAAGATGTTTTTGCATTGTTAGAATAAAACAGCTTTTCTTTTCCTGTAGAAAAGTCTTTGTGTTCACCTCACAAATAGAATAATTAATCCTGGTGGTTCTCTCTCTGTTTGATATCTGAATTGTTGGAAGTATATTTGAAGATATTAAACTACACAGTGTTGTCACACTATTCACTGAGATTTATTTTAGCTCTCTAAGTAACACGATTAATGCCTTTAGTATGTTCTTTTATGGACTCATGGGGTAAACTTTTTGCTTCTCACTTAATTAGATCTTCATTCCATTAACTTGTCTATTTGGTTGAAACTATAAAATCAGTCACATACATAAGTTAATACAGCTGGATGATAATTTGGAAGGAAGAATAATCCTTTTATTTTTTTTAAAGCTTTATTTAGCACCACTAATTATTAGAGAAATGCAAACCAAAACTACAATGAGATATCACATCACACTTATCTGAATGGACATCATCAAAAAATCTACAAATGATAAAGCTTGGAGAGGGTGTGCAGAAAAGGGAACTCTTCTACACTGTTGGGAATCTAAATTGGTACAACCATTATGGAGAATAGTAAGAGGGTCCTTAAAAAACTAAATATAGAACTGCTGTCTGATCCAGCAATCCCACTTCTGGGCTTATATTGGGATAAAACCATAATTCAAAAAATACATGCATCCCAATGTTCACTGCAGCACTGTTTACAATAGCCACGACAGGGAAGCAGCCTGAATGTCCATCAACACAGAAGTGAATAAAGAAGATGTGGTACATACATAATAGAATGGGATATTACTCAGCCATAAAAAAGAATAAAATAATGCCATTTGCAGCAACATTGGATGGACCTAGAGATTTTCATACTGAGTGAAGTAAGTCAGACAGAGAAAGGTAAATACCACATATCGCTTATAGATGGAATCTAAAAAAATATGACAAATGAACTTACTTATAGAACAGAAATATAGTCACAGATGTAGAAAACAAACTTATGTTACCATGGGGTATGCAGGGGAGGGATAAATTGGGAGGTTGGGATTGACACATACACACAGATCTATGTAAGATAGATAACTAAGGACCTACTGAACAGCACAGGGAACTCTACTCAATACTCTGTAATGATCATATGGGAACAGAATCTAAAAAAGAGTAGATATGTATATAGGCATAACTGATTCACTTTGCTGTATACCTGAAACTAACGCAACATTGTAAATTAGTTGTCGTCTAATAAAAATTAAAAAAATAAAAAGGGCCTTATTGAAATATAATTGATATACAACTGGCACTTATTTATAGTGTAAAGTTCCATAATTTTGACATAATGTACATCTGAGAAATGATCACAAAATCAAGATAGTCAGGATCCCCACGTCCCTACAAGTTTCATCTTGTGTTTTTGTTTTTCTCTCTGTACTTTTCCATCCTTTCCTCCTTATCTCTTGGCACTTGCTAATATATTTTCTGGCTGTACACATTAGTTTGGACTGTCTAAAATTTTTATATAAACAGAATCAAAAGGTGTGTGATTTTTTTGATCTGGCTTTTTCCACTAAGCATAATTATTTTGAGATTCACTCACATAGTGTAGCAACCAATAGTTCACGTCTTTTTATTGCTGGGTAGAATATGGATATACCACAGGCAATTAAAAAAAATTCCTTTATTGAATAACATTTGAATTCTTTCCATTTTTTTGCCTATTACAAATAAATCTGTGATGAATATGTGTGTACAAGTCTGTCTATGGGCACATGTTCTTATTTCTCTTGGATAAATACGAGTGAGATGATTGGATCACATGGTAGGTGTAACTTTAACTTTTTAAGAAACTGCCAAACTGTTTTCTGAAGTGGAAAACATAGCTGAATATGAGAGTTTTAATTCCTTTACATCCTCACCAACACTTGGTAGGTCTGTCTTTTTAATTTTAGTCATTCTAATAGGTGAGTAATGGTATCTTATTGTTGTTTTAATCTGCATTTCCCTAATGGCTAAGGATGTTAGCATCTTTTCATGTGTTTCTTTGTGATTTATCTACTTGGATGAACTGTCTGCTCAAACTTTCTGCCAAGTTTATAAACTGAGTTTTCTGTTCTCTTACTGAATTTTGAGAGTTTTTTGTACATTCTAGATACAAATATTTTTAACAGATATATGCTTTGCAAAGATTTTTTTCCTAGTTTGGCTTGTTTTTCTTTCTCTTTAGAGTATTAATAACTTTGAAGAAGTTTTTTTTTCAAAGAGCAGACGTTTTTAATTCATCAATTTATTCTTTTATGGGTTTTAGTTAATCAATTTATTCTTTTGGAGTCTTATCTAAGAAATCACAGATAAACCTGAAAGTCACAAAAATTTCACCTATTTTATTCCAGAAATTTTTTATTTTTAGTTTTACATTCAGTGTTGTGATCCATTTTTAGCTAATTTTTGCATATTTTCTGTGAGGTATAGGTCCGAGTTTATTTTTAGTTGTGTGGATGAATATATCTAATCATCCTACTACCATCTGTAGAATTAATCCACTTGGCAATTTTGTTAAAATTCAGTTGTCCACATATGTGTGGATCTATTTCTAAATTCTCTGTTCTGTTCCATTGATCTATTTTGTCCATCTTTATACTAATACCACAACCAATATGTCTTGATACTGTAGCTTTTAAATTGCTCTGAAATCAAGTAACATTATTCTACCAACTTTTTTTTCAAAAATGTTTTGCCTATTTTAGGTCCTTTGTATTTCCACATGAAATTTAGGATCTCTGTCAATTTCTAAATAAAACTCATGGAGTTCCAATTCACCCTCTACTGCCTGCTTTTAGAGAATTAGTTTCGGGCCCTTGCTATGCTAAGTCACTTCAGTTGTGTCCGACTCTGTGTGACCCCAGAGACGGCAGCCCAACAGGCTCCCCTGTCCCTGGGATTCTCCAGGCAAGAACACTGGAGTGGGTTGCCATTTCCTTCTCCAATGCATGAAAGTGAAAAGTGAAAGTGAAGTCGTTCAGTTGTGTCCGACTCTCAGCGACCCCATGAACTGCAGCCCTCCAGGCTCCTCCATCCATGGGATTTTCCAGGCAAGAGTCCTGGAGTGGGGTGCCATTGCCTTCTCCGTTCGGGCCTTTAAGGTTTGTACTTTTTCTTGGCCAACAGGCACTATGTTATATTTTGTCAGTAGAGGGCACTAGAGAGACATTGCAAAACGAAGCCATTTTCTTCCCCCCTCTTCCTCGTTGCAGTGTGCTTGCTAGACAGGCTCCTTGCAGTGCGCATGGCTTGTCTAGAACCAGGCTCCTGCAGTGCAGGAGGGATGTGGTGCCCGAGGGTGTGGGTACTGCAATCCCAGTGACACTGGCAGATCCTATAGCGTCTGGCTCCTGAGGTGCTTGTGGCTGGGCTGCCCCAGTGCCCAGATCGGTCCGCGGCGCCAGACTCCTTCATATGCATACTTTCTCCACTGCCGGCTTCTCCCGCGCCCGGAGCCGTTAGCTTCCTCGGGCATCCTCCTCAGCCAGTTTTGCAGCGGAGCGTGCCTCAGTGAGACTTCTCCCACGAACATCTGTGAGGCTGCTGGGCTCTCTCTATATCCATGGGCTGGATACTTCCCAGGAAGTCAGTCGGGGCAATCATAGGGCACACTTCACCTCTCAGGGGTGACTGTCCTTTCCCTGAGGTCCCATGTCTTGCAAATTATTGTTTCGTATATTTTGTCCGTTTTGAAGTGTTTTCAGGTAGAAGGGTCAATTGGTTACTCCATCTTGACCAGAAGCAGAAACCTCGAAATGATTCTTCTTCTTTGGGAAATAATAAATATTTATAATGAGTGGACTTCTTTACGACTTCTGGATACGTCTGGATGACTGACCCTTGCACTGTTCCCTAGTGTACTTTCTAGGGAAACTGAGCTTGGTCAATGAAAACTTGGCTCACACTTGAATATAGGAAACTCTATTTGTCCTATACAAACCTCGTATGCTGTGTAACTGTGACTGATGAGACACAAATGGCTCAGGTGAGATGGTCCTTGGTACACATTCAAAATAGCTTATGTGAAGAACTGCTATAGCCTTGTATGTGCACAAAGTTGGGTTTGGGTTAGAGGTGGAGGGGCAGGTAGGTTTCCTAAAGTTACCCTTTTCCCTCTCAGGTATTATCATCTCTAACTCTGAACTGCTCTGAATGAGAGATTTGGTGTCTGGAAGTTTGCCCCTCCATCTCTCCCTGAGAATATTGCTGATCTCCCAGTTTGGTGTCAACTCAGCTGTCTTCCTTCTCTGTGTCTTAGATTCACGAGCCTTGCTTGATTTACTGGTGATGAATTGGTACTAAGCCTGGAATTCCCCTTAATCTGAGTCTACCCAACATTTTCCAACATATGAGACATGAAAAATTTTAATTGACAACTCTAGAAGAAGACAAGAGCTTCAGCCAGAGCACTTTCAAAATTAGACTGTAGCATCTACCATCACTCAGTATATTGTTAGCAGCAGTGGCTCAAATGTTTTTTGTTTGGTAAGGACTCTGCTCAGTTTCTTTTCCAGGTTCTGCAAAATGAGCTCTACATGGTGTCATGGTAGAGGATAAAGTTTGTTTTTTGAAAGCAAGTCATCAAGAGGAGGGAGTGGTATTTATTAATTCAATAAACATTTATTGACTCATATGTAAGTTGTTTGTTTGAGTGGGAAGGCAATTAAAAAATGAGCAAAACAGCCTCTGTCTTCAAAGGGCTTACAATGTTGGGTGGATGATGAGAGAAGTAGTCAGTATAAGCCAATATAATAAGCACCCAGGCTCCTGACCTACATTTTATTTCTGCACTTTATCTCAATTGTCAGAGTCAGATCTTTGATGATTTATTAATCCATTCAATGTCTAAATCATCTGAAGTTTTCTATATATAATTAATATTTTCAACCTATACTCACTTGTTAAAGGAAAGTCTTTGTTCAACAGTAATGACTGTCCTCATCAGTGAGTGATGTGGGTATATTTCATGTTAGTTTAAATCATGGAAATCTGAAATACTGCAATATGGAAATATTAACACATTACTTTATGAAGTAAATGTGAAATCATATGAATCCCCCAAAATTTGTCTAGAATGACAAAATTTCAAGGTCAGCTGGTCAAGTGGCTAATGAATTGGGCTGTCCCTTTTGCCACAGGCAGCATTATGATAACTGGTCAACAGAAACGCTGGCCAATTTTGGTCAGGAAACGTGTGGACTTCATTTATGTGAGGTCGTCAGAAATGTATCCGTTACATAAAATGTCTCTTCTACTGTGCTGATAACTAAACACATGGGTTTCTTTTCAAGCATAGACTTCTGTTCATAGGCTACTTCCCTTCCTTTATTTATCATCCCTTTTCACTGACTTTGACACTAGGCAAAAACTCCTTTTCATATTTCAAGACTCAGTGCAAAGGCAGATCTTTCCAAAGCCTTCCTTAATATCCTTTCCATTCAGCCCTCTTTAGATTTTCCTTGCTTTAGGTTCCTTGGACAAATGGACAGATTAAAAAAAAGAAAAACTTATTTTGTAGCACATTATTTTATCTACTACTGTGAAGGCAAGTTCCGTGTCTTAGGTTCTAGGAAGGCAAAGGTGCAAAACATAGAACCCAGTGCAGAGTAGGAACTCAATAAAATGTTTAAAAAATAAATTCATACATTTCCCAATTATATATCAGCTGCCTAATCAATGAACCACACATTATATAATGCATATATAGAATGGGCAGTGAGAAACAGGACAAAGATGACCTTGAGCACACTTCCTATATAAGCAAGGAGACAGACACTTGAATATGTAATAGAAATATGGTGGTAAGAGAAGGATAGAATACAACTGAGAAACCAAAGGTTTTCCTGGGATTAGAGAATCAGTTCCTACCACCGCTAAGAGTCAGACACAACTGAGCGACTTCACTTTCACTTTTCACTTTCATGCATTGGAGAAGGAAACGGCAACCCACTCCAGTGTTGCCTGGAGAATCCCACAGACGGGGGAGCCTGGTGGGCTGCTGTCTATGGGGTCGCACAGAGTTGGACATGACTGAAGCGACTTTGCAGCAGCAGCAGCAGCAGCAGCAACAACCAGGGTTGTTCAAATAGGAGCTAATAACAGGAGATGTGTTTCCCCCAGGTGGCAGCAAAGTCAAGGAATTCTCTGCTTATTAGCTACTGAGAAAGTTTCAGATATCATACCTGTTACAAGGTGTTCTGAATACTCAGAAAGAGTGTAAACCATATTTAAATGGATTATATGTCACAATATAAAATAAAGTAGTATATGTCTCATTTCAATGTGTGGTCTGAAAACAAATGGGAACACGTTTGATACAGGATGAGAGAGAACCACAGGCAAAGCAAACCCACATGCTTTTTCTGTATCATTTCTCCATGTGGTGCTGTGTTTGGTTTCAGCCTCTACCCCACCTCACTCCATGATCAAACTTATAACTTGAGTTGTTTCCTTGAAAGCGAATGCCAGAGCGACAGCAATTAGAATGATTCACTTCTAATTTCATCACAGAAGGTGAAATTAAATTTAGAAGCATGTCACTTCATAATGTTCATAAGTTTCAGATCTCATAATTTCAGTGAAATATACTAAACCTCCTGTGTACCCACATATAGTATATGCTGCAACTACTTTATAACAATATAATTGAAAAAAGACTCAATATATGCAGTTATCCTTAAAAGACTCAGTTAATTTGGGAGGGGATAGGAAAAGCACTAAAATTGTTTTGGTTCAAGTGCCACATCATTGAAACGCCAAGGTCATGGATACCAGGCTCACAGGTACAGACCTCAGTTGTCATAGCGTGCCAGGGAGACTGAAACAAGATGAAGAACCCAGCTTGTATAGGGACAGTTCCACAAGTGACTGGTAGGCTGCTACACCACTTTTGGGGGTTTAAAAAAGATTATTATTAAGGACTTCTTAACCCCATTGTCCCATATCTATTCTCCTCCTATAATGGATTTTGCATTATATTTATGTGCAAGTCTTATTTTCCATATCAACTGTCTTCACCACCAATACTAGACTGTAGTATTGGTGGAAACTGAAGACAATGTACCACTGTCTAGTACATTGGTGGCCACATAGCAGACATTCTGTAAATGTTAAGTGAGTAATTTGACTCAGTTTGTTCAGCAACTATGCGTTGGGTACTCCTTGCCAGGTCCTGTTTTAAGTACTGAGGATACAACAGTGAACAAAATACTCAAGGTTCCAGTTCTCATGAAGCTTACACTCTAGTGGAAGAAGGGACAGACAGTGAAACTGAAAACATTGAACACATTGATTAAAGTGTTTATTAATGAGAAAACAAGTGAAATGTTAACTATGGAGAAAGAGACAGTGAGGTAGGGAGAAAGGAAGTGTTGACTACAGAGAGGGCTGGAGAGTTTCTGTTTTACACAGATGGACAAGAATGGCCTCTGATATACCTACTGCAGAATCCTGAAGGAAGGGAGGGTGCAAGTCACTCAGATACCTGGGAGAAGATCTCGCTAATGTGGAAGGAGCAGCAGATGCAAAGACCTTGAGATGCAGATGGGATTGGGCTGATGAAAGACAAACAGCCAGGAAGGTAGAGTAGCTAGAGGGGCATGAACAAGCAGGAGAGTGACAGAGACAAGATCAGAGAGGTGGCAACTGGAATGGGTCACGAAGGACAAAACTTATACATCATTATGAAGCATTTGGTTTTTACTCTGAACAAATTAGGAAGATTTTGAGCCAAGAGGTGACATGATATATTGAGAATAGATTTTAGGGGGCAGAAGTATCCTTACTACAAATTAGATCTCTCTGAATAAATGAATGAATTAAAGCCAATAGTACATGTACAAAAAAGAATTCATTCTTGTCTGATTCCCAATGTTTTTCACTCCATTATAGATATCTCTCCACAATTTTGACTAGTCATTTTTTGGGGGGTGTGTTTCTACTGTAATTTAAGGCACCCTGAGTTTTCTAAGGTATAGATTAGTCAGTAATAAGCAGTCCTTAGAACTGGTGATACAGAAAATAATCTAAATTCTTTATTCAAAGAAGAAGTCCACAGAACAAACACATATTTATATATATAAAGTATGTATACTAAGCTCATGATGCTTACTTTTCTCTAACAGTTCAAATGAACTTTTAATTTCTATTGATGTATGGTTGTGGCAAATGATCTCTCTGCTTTGAAGATGAAAAAGAAAAGGCATGGAAGAAACCAGAAAGTGATAGACTGAATGTTTGTGATATCCAAAATTTATATATTTAGACCTAAACCCCAGTGTGATGATATTTGGGTGGGGCTGTTGGGAGGTGATTAGGTCATAAGGGTAGGCCCTCATGAATGAAACTGGTGCCTTTATAAGAGACTCACAAAGCTCCTTAGCCCTTTCCAATCTGTAGGATTCCTATGAGCCAGGAAGCAGGCTCTCATCAGATACTGAACCTGCCAGGGCCTTGATTTTGGACTTTTCAGCCTCCAGAACTTTGAGAAATAAATTTCTGTTATTTATAAGCCACCTAATCTGTTATAGCAACCCAAACGAACTCAGACACCAGATTCCACAGTGTTTACTTCTCTGCAAAACTCTGGGCCCAGAATAAAACCCAAGTGTTCTTTCAAAGGATATTTAGGGAAGTTGATAGATCCCAGCGGCTAGATAGGAGTAGAGTTACTAACTATATTGGTTTTCCAGCATAATACTGTTAGATTTAGACTAAAAAATACTACTGTTTCAGAAGTGTAAAGAGGATCAACAATTAGTCATATAGATTCTCACTTAAAATATATATAGAGATCCAAGTCCTAACTATCCTTAATATCACTGTTTATAAAATTTTTATAAAACATATAGTACTCTATAGTATATGCACATTTAATTTTTTTTCTGATCTTTTATTCCATGGATACCAAGGTCTTCTAAGCCCTAGTCCTTTCAAGTAAAACACAAAAAGCAATTCTTTCCTCTCCCAGGTTTGTCCTTTGTTTATCCTTCAACTTCAGACCTGGAAGTGCATTAGTCACATACTTCAAAACCAGTTTGACTTAAGTGTTTAGTTTTCAATGTAGACTAACAATCACTTGACCTTTTTTTTTTTTAATCTGACCTCTTTGTAAAATTAATGAATGCCGTAGATCCTCTATGGACAAATGTGCACGCAGACATACACATTAGATATGAAATATAATTTCAAGGGATCCATAGACTTCCTGAACCCCATCCAGGGGACTCCTTACAGAGAGAGAAGTATCTAATTACATCACATGTGCATTCAGGTGAAGTCCATTGTCAAGATGTACTGATATAAGTGAAATGAGGCTCACGTAAATAGGGAATGGTACATTTTTATCTAAAACTTTTACTTTGCTGTGATTACAATTTTTTGGCTAGTTTTTCCTTACTTAACAAGGGTTACATATTAATATAATTTATTCTCTTACTTGGAGAAGGCAATGGCACCCCACTCCAGAACTCTTGCCTGGAAAATCCCATGGATGGAGGATCCTGGTAGGCCGAAGTCCATGGGGTTGCTAAGAGTCGGACGTGACTGAGTGACTTCACTTTCACTTTTCGCTTTCATGCATTGGAGAAGGAAATGGCAACCCACTCCAGTGTTCTTGCCTGGAGAATCCCAGGGACCGGGGAGCCTGGTGGGCTGCCGTCTATGGGGTCGCACAGAGTCGGACACGACTGAAGCGACTTAGCAGCATTCTCTTACTAATCTATGTGTTATGGAAAGGTAGTTTTGTTCCAGGTTCTCATTCAAATGCACCATTGTTTCGGTTTATAGGTGAGTGACTCTCAGCCAGGAAAGACTAAAACAATAAAGACATGATCTAGACATTTCCTTTTGTGAGATAATACATTTTCTCATTGTTGACAGAGTTGAGTTAGGGTTTCCTGTAACTTACAAAAAAGACTGAATCAGAGATTTCTGGGTAGTAAGATTAGAGTTTGGACCTTTTGGAATATATATATATATATATATATATATATATATATATATCCTCTTGCCTGTAGCTGTGGGCCTTGGGGGAGCCCAGTGGGGCACTGGCTTCCCCAACGGTCCCAGCATGAGAAGGGTATATATTTTAAAGAAAGCAGTGAGTTAATATTTATAATTAATTTAATTCTAAGTATGTCACCTGTTATTGCTGACTAGATTTTTTTTGGTCTTAGGATGTGGAATGAAATAATTATATGTGGAGCGTTCCCCGCTGAATAGCATAGAGTTTGGAGAATGTAGTGGACTAAGCCCCAGGCTTACTTGCTTGGATCTGCTCCTTTGAAGTAGGCATTGACCGTTTCTGTAAATGCTGCTGCAACAGGGAGGGTGTCCTGGGCTCCCATGGTTAGGGGGCTGGGTCCCCTGGAAGAACCTGTATAAGATGAAAAATCTTCGCTTAATATGGATTGGAGACAGCCTAGTATATGTGGAACTAAAACCTCATTAAGTGATTATAGGATGAAATCTAATTACTGAAACAAAGTAATATGCTAAGAACCATAACTGTATATTCAACATAGAGCTCAAGTATTTAAAAGGAAATATTTGGCTGGTTTACAGACAAACACACTTGAAATTAATTGAATTAGGTATTCTACCATAGAAAAAAATCCAAGCATAAGAATAAAGTCATGGGATTTTTCAATGTTTACATAAATCATAAGGCAGTATTTGCATGACAGTTTGTACAGCAGGTAGTTAGTAGACAAAATTATTAGCTTTCTATTTGAGCATTCACATCATACAATTGCCAATAGACTCAAAGGTGTTGGCATTACTTCATTTTAAAGAGGCAAACAGCTATGGGGCACCATGTTATACATTATCTTTTTCTGAGTTGTTTCCATTTCCAATTACCCTCAGATCAAGTAGACTCAAGTGTGCTTATCCCCAGACATACGCAACCCAAATGTCCACCTTGACTTATCACACACACATCAATGCATCAATTCACATTATTAAAAATAACAGTAGTGCTCATGTGTACTAAACATCTACTATATACCAAGCACAGCACTGAATATCTGATAAGAATTACTGCATTCAAGCCCCACATCAGCCCAGTGGGAGATAGGCAATATATTCCCATTTTACAGAAAGAAAACTGAAGCTCAAAGAGCTAAGTGATTTGCCCTAATAACATCGTTAAGTGGGAAAAACTAAAATTCAAATGTAGATTTGCCCTCCTATAAAGCTCATGTTTTCCCCTATACGGTTTATAATCTTTGTTGTTTAGTCGTTCAGTCGTGTCCCACTCTTCTGTGACCTCATGGACTATAGCCTGCCAGGGTCCTCTGTCCATGGGATTTCCCAGGCAAGCATACTGGAGTGGGTTGCCATCTCCTTCTCCAGGGGATTTCCCGGATCCCAGGATAGAACCCTTGTCTCCTGCTTGGCAGGTGAATTCTTTACTACTAGTCATCAGGGAAACTGTTTATAATATATAATTTGTCTAAATGAAACATTTTTATATGGTTTTGATGCACCTTGAGGTTTCCAAAAGGACTAAGTTTTAGGATCGTTGCCTTCATTAACAATCTCTGGACATAGTACCAAAGAGAAGAGTTTTAATAAGAACAAAGTATTTAATTATGTCACACATTCACTGCTTCTCCTTCCTATCAAACAAAACACATTTAATTTTCCCCACCTCATCACACACTACACGTTATGCTTTTTATCTTTAACCTTCAGTAACTGTCATCCTCTTCTCTGATTATGAGAAAATCTACCCTTTGTATATTTCCCTCCTCAATAAAGTTTTCTTTGATAATTCTAGTTCATGCTAGTGTGGGCTTTATATTTTCCCTTGACTTTAAATGTCTTGGATGTGGGCATTGATTCTCAACAAATATTTGCTTATTATCTACTATATGAAATGGCAACCCACTCCAGTATCCTTGCCTGGAAAATCTCATGGACAGAGGAGCCGGGTGAGCTGCAGTCCGTGGGGTCGCAAAGAGTCGGACACGACTGAGCGTCTAACACACACACACACATCAGGCATTGTTGCAGGTGCTGGGGATTCAAAGATAATTAAACACAATCCTTGTTCTCAAGAATTTTTGTTGTTTGTGAGCCATGCGGTGTGTGGCATTTTGTCATAGAATTCAGAATGGACTGAGACACGCAGCCTGGCCCCGATCTGTTCTTGACACACCTCCTCTCTATCCTTCCAACAACCCTATACTCTAGCTACGTTCACTTCTGGGCACCATAGTTCTTACTATGGGTTTAATCAACAATGCCAGAGAAGGAGAAATAGCAAGATTTGACAAAGAACCCTTTTACCTTAAAGGATCCACAATTTACAATTCTAATTTCTTCATATCCCTATACATTGCAATTAATATGCCCTCTTCTTTTTTACTTTTTTCATTTATTACATAATTTTCCTTATTGCTATCTGGTCTACATATCATTTCCATGAGTATATATTATTCTACAAAAAAAAAATTCTCCAAATGTTTGGCCACTTCTAGGTAGAAATTATTTTAAATCCATCTTTGTATAATTGGTCTTTTTCTTTCAATTATTTTCTTAAGATGTAATTTTATTATTACAAAGTGGGACAACTAAATCATACGGCAGATAAATTTTTGATTACTAAGAATGACAGATTATTTTACATAAAGATTATACTCAATGAAAATGCTATCAATTATAAACGAATGCTTCTGTTTCCCTGCAGTACCTTAGAAAGTCTTTGTTAATTTGACTATTGGAAAACTAGGCTAAAACTAGGAGAATGTCTAAGATGCTGAAAAATTCAAACCTCATGGTCTAAGATGACCAAAATGGGCCTCGAAACTATTTTCGAATATCTGAAATAGTATTACCAGACAGTGAATCTGGGGCCAGAGTTCATGGCCATGTATCTGCAAGTTAATAGCTTTGTGACCTTGGGCAAGTCAATTACCTTTAGGTTTCTCAACCATAAAATGAAGGCAATAGATTACATAATCTTTATGTAGTAGGATTCTATAATTTTGTTTTAGGAATATAAGGAGTTTTAAACAGAAAGAACAATTTTCTCACACAGAAATTAACTTATTTGAAAAGAGTATCCCTTCATGGTGTTTTGAATGAATATGCCAAATATTTACAGAGCCTTTACTATGTGTAAGGTATTTTTACATATTTTTTTTACACGTTTGGAGACACAAATATGTAAACTTCCAGAAAATAAGGTATAAGCATTTCTAAAAACTAGTAACAGTAACATATGCAAGTAAAAGCTTAAGACAATAGTTCAAGTGACAGAACTGTGAAGTTTTTTCACTGCAAAATTAATTGCCCAATGAGCAGAACAGGAAATGTTGCTCCTTGATTTAAATGCTGCTAGGGCTCTGGAATCTTATAGACTTGGGTGTGAATCCCAGTTCCTCCACTTACAATCTATATGACAAGGAATAAGATATTTAATCTGACTGCGACTTGGTTTCCTCATTTTTTAAATAAAATAGATAATAATATCTATTTTGAAGGCTTGTCAGCCAGTTCAGTTGCTCAGTTGTGTCTGACTCTTTGAGAGCCCATGGATTACAGCACACCAGGCTTCCCTGTCCATCACCAACTCCCAGAGCTTGCTCAAACTCCTGTCCATTGAATTGGTGATGCCATCCAACCATCTCATCCTCTGTCATCCCCTTCTCCTTCTGCCTTCAGTCTTTTCCAGGATCAGGGTCTTTTCCAATGAGTTGGCTCTTCACATCAGGTGGCCAAAGTATTGGAGTTTCAGCTTCAGCATCAGTCCTTCCAATGAATATTCAGGGTTGATTTTCTTTAGAATTGACTGGTTTGATCTCCTTGGAGTCCAAGGGAGTCTCAAGAGTCTTCTCCAACACCACAGTTCAAAAGCATCTTGTGGTGGACATCAAATGGGATAAAATTTGTGAAATCTTTAGAATGGTATTGCTGACTTAAAAAATGCACACACACAAAAAATTGAGAGTTATAAGTTTTATTTAGGGGCAAAATGAAGACATTTCTCTGAACTATCAGAGCATTTCAGATAGCTCTGAGGAACTGCTCCAAAGAGGTAAGGGAATGGTCAGAATATATGTGGTTTTGGTGAAAGGGGAATACATGCAAGCAAACTCATATTTTTTTTTGCAGAAGATTTCTGCTAGTCTGGAGGAGCAGATATCACCATGAAGGATTTTAGTGCTTTTCTAGATATGAGGAGATATAAGAATTGGTTCACAAAATAAAATAATTGGTTCATAAAATATCTATTTGAAGACCTGTTTTGGCAGTTTTTCCCGGAGCACAGCGTGCCTCAGCTCTCCACCCTGAACTCCTTTCAGGGGGTGTTGAAAGTCAGCAGTTGCAGCAGCACATAATTTACTCCTTGTAGAAGTAGATGGCAAGTGCCAATTTGTAGTTGACAGTATGTACTGGAAAAACATCTTGTTTTTGTTGCTGTTATTTTGTCAGGGTGAGCTTTACTAACTTTGTTGAATTACAGTTGACTCTGAATTTGAGTAGCTTTTGAGGCAGAGAATGAAGGGAGATGATATCACAAATGGTATTCTTCACTGAGCAAGGAGATAGAGCAAAATTTTCAAATTCCTTCCAACTCTAAATTTCTCGTATGATAAGAACAGTGAATTCTATCATGCATGTTTAATTTTTTGTGTATTACATGGTGGCTATCATCTGTTCAAGTTACTTGATATAATGCTTGGACTAACAGGAGATGAAAGTTGGTTGAATGCATATTTATCTTTTGATTCATTTGAATGTGAGTTCCTGCACAAGTAGGCATTGTGCTAGATGCTGAGAAATTCACAGAAATGTCTGAGATGTACCTCTACCCTTCCCTTCATGGAGCTTACAGTATAGAAGAGGGCTGTAATATTAGACATGAATGAAAAATGAAGACTCTATGAAGTTAGATAATAGTTCAGTATTATAACAATTATATTACTATTAATGATTATTTTTAAGAATTCAAGATCAAAATAGCAATTATTATGTTTGTTCTACAACAAAATAAAATATCAAATATTAACATGTTTTTGTTCTTTATACATTGAAGGGAGAAACAGAGTCAGGATAATTATCTCTACTTCACTGGCCCAAGTTCACTCTGCTAGTAAGTGGTAAAGCCAAAATTCAATCCAAGGTGTCCCAACTCTAATGAAAACAATAGTAGCAACAATGAAAACTTTATACCTCTTACTTCATCCTAAGAACTATTCAAGAGGTTTTACTGATATTAACTCTTAATTTTGATAATATCTCTCTTAGGAAACTGCCATTATTATCCCTCTTTTCCAGATGAGAGAACTGAGGTTTCAAGTCACTTAGTAGCCTTGCCTACAGTCATCCAGTTAGTAAATAGTAAGAACAGAACAGAGATGCAAACTTAGTACTTCTTGACTTTGGGTCCCGAACTCTTACTTACTCTGCTCTTGGAACAAAGAAGTCAGAACAAAATTACATTAGTCATCTGTGGGCACATATGTAGTCCCCCTCGAAGAATAACTTGTTGCCATTAGCTTGTCAACTTCTGACAAAATAGCAATTCTGTGGTCCTGGAAAGTAATTGTCATGCATACTTAGGGAGTTCTGAGAAATGGAAAAAGGCACACAGAATCACCATAGTGTGATAACGTTTTCTGAAAGGCAGTTTTCTATGACTCTCATTACCAAGCAAAGTTATATACACACACACACAGGTACACACATGCACAGAAAACCCAAGGTTAAAAAAAATTAGTATGACATCTTTAAAAGAAGAGGTCATTCGACCATATAGCACAGGGAATTACACTCAATATTTTGTAATAACCTATAAGGAAAAGTAAACTGAAAAAGAAAAAATATATATGTATATATATATATATGTAAGTATTATAACTGAATCACTGTGTTGTACGCCTGAAACTAACACAGCATGGTAAATCAACTATGTTGTTATTCAGTTGCTAAGTTGTGTCTGACTCTGAAAACCCAAGCGCTCTGGCCCTCCAGGCTCCACTGTCTTCCACTATCTCCCAGAGTTTGCTCAAATTCATGTCCATTGAGTCAGTGATGCTATCCAGCCATCTCATCTTCTGTTGTCCCCTTCTCCTCTTGCCTCAATCTTTCCCAGTATCAGAGTCTTTCCCAGTGAGCTGACTCTTCCCATCAGGTGGCCAAAGTATTGGAGCTTCGGCTTCTGCATCAGTCCTTCCAATGAATACTCAGGGTTGATTTCCTTTAGGATTGACTGGTTTGATCTCCTTGCTGTCCAAGGGACTCTTAAGAGTTTTATCCAGCATCACAGTTTGAAAGCATCCCTTCATGGATCACAGTCTTGTCATGGTGAAAGGGTTTGTGTAACTCAGTGAAGCTATGAGCTATGCCATGCAGGGCCACCCAAGCCAGAAAGGTCATAGTGAAGAGTTCTGACAAAACATGGTCCACTGGAGGAGGAAATGGCAACCCACTCCAGTATTCTTGCCTGGAGAACCCTTGGACTGTGATGAAAAGGTATGGCACTGGAAGATGAGCTCCCCGCCCTAAGTCAGAAGGTGTCCAACACGCTACTGGGGAGGAGCAGAGGGCAATTACAACAGCTCCAGGAAGAATGAAGTGGCTGGGCCAAAGCACAAGTCAACCATATGTCAATAAAAAGTGAAAAAGATAAGTGAGTAAGGAGCAGGGATTGTAATATGTAAAAATATTAAAGGAGAAAGGGAAAGGGAGAGAGATTTTAGAAGAGAAAGGGAAAAATACAAAAAAAAAAAAAAAAGAGGGTGAAAAGGAAGCAAAATACCGAGGTACAGAAATTGAGTAACAGCACAAGGTTTACCTGGCAAATGAATAACTGTGCACCAAGCTGCACAGAGAGGCCTATTGCCAGTCTTTTGTGTGGAGGAAAAGTGTATCCTCATGGTTTGTCCAGAGCAAGCCTGAGGAGTGGCCAAGGTCTCATTTCCTCCTCACCTTCTGCACACATTTCTCCATTTTCTGTATGTTTTTTGCTTTGCAAAGTTGAAATTTAGAACATTTTTTCACATCAAGGCCAGTTCAGTTCATGAAGATTTATTTTCAGTTGTTTTAAATTTAATAAGAATTTATGTCAGAGTAGTGCTTCCTTCAGGGGTGTTTGTAGCATTTGTCACTATAGGCTCAATCAACGGTAATAGATGTTATCTATTGTGTCCTAACTCTGTGTGATGCTTCATTATGTATTATTTCCTTTAATTCATATAACCACCTCACCAAGATGAGGAAGCTTAAGTAACTAGCTGAAATCCAGAGAGCCAAGACATCTATGCTTTTAATTATTGTGCTTTGATGTTACAATAAAGAATCTAGAACTTCATTGCACACTGTGAGTCATGACTGTGTTTCTTTGTTAATATCTGTCCTTGGGCAGGTCAGTGATTCTAACTGCATCCCTATCAAATTGGGATGTCAGGGCCACCAACCCTACCTGACTGTAAAGAGGATTTGCACTTACAAATGCCAGGTGTCAAAAGAGCGGCAAATTTTACTCTCTGTTCATCTGGGGCTAGAAAAAGTCATTCTGAAAGTACTACCTGAAGTATGGACAGCAGGAGAAGGCAGTCTTGTTTGTTTAGAAGACTGTTCCCACCCTTGCAGTCTACCAACCCAAACAACTGCCACTCTACCAGGCCTGCTGTACATGCAGGGCAAGTGACCCACTTTTGTGTAGGAGTGAGAATGCAGGAGACAGAACTCACAGATGGAAGCAACACAGAGTGTCAGAATGCATGAAAGGAGAGAAAAAAATTCCAGGAGTTGTACTAAGCAGCATGAGTGAGCAGGAGACATGGGTTTGATCCCTGGGTCGGGAAGATACCCACTCCAGTATTCTTGCCTGGAGAATCCCATGGACGGAGGAGGCTGGTGGGCTACACTCCACGGGGTCGCAAAGAGTCGGACACGACTGAGCGAGTGATTTAACTTTATTTTTTTTAAAAAAAGCAGATCATATCAGTAGGATTAGTAAATAAAGTATAATCAATTCAATTATAATTTATAGAGTATATTCCATACAAATACTGTTGGAATCAGATTGAATAAAATTTGAATCCTGACTTTATTCACTTACTGTGTGACCTTGGAAAAATTACATAACCTCTCTGATTCCACTTTCACCATTTTGGAAAATGGAGATTGTATTCTTTGAAGATACTGTGACAACTATTATGATATAGAATGCCTTATCTGATAGTATCAGAAAAAAGTCACTTAGAATGAATGCATTTAAATGGCTGCTAAAATTTCATAGGGTATAGTGATAAAAAAGCTTGACTGACAGTCAAAATTGTCAAAAACTAAATTTGTGAAAATATCTTTTCTTAACACACTGCAATCAAATAATCAATGAATTCTTAGAATGAAGAAAAGCGATTATGCAGATATTTTGAGGAAAGGCATATTTTTCTGATAAAAATTGTATTATAGATTTATATACCAATCTAGTTTCAGATTTGGTTTTCATTCATGATTATGAAGTGATTCTATATTGCAGGGTTAATTGAGAGTTTTAGCAATTTTTCTAAGGGTCTCTTAATTTCTCGTTTTTCTTTCAAAGTGGCTATAATATGAGCTTCCTTTATTTCTTCTTCTTCAATTATTAAGTTTAATTTTTGCTAAACCCTCATTTGAGAATGACTTTGAATATGACCTGCTGCTGCTGCTGCTAAGTCACTTCAGTCGTGTCCGACTCTGTATGACGCCATAGACGGCAGCCCACCAGGCTCCCCCGTCCCTGGGATTCTCCAGGCTAGAACACTGGAGTGGGTTGCCATTTCCTTCTCCATTGAATATGACCTAAAGAGCTTTATACCATCACTTTCCTTGACTTCATGGAACCCCATATCCTTTCTAAGATTGGCAATTTCACTTTGCAATAAATGTGCACTGTGTCTGTATTATATGTCTATTGTTTATTTCAGATGTTCATGAAGAAACTGACCAAATCTGCATATTATGTAATGGATGAGGATAGATGCTAGTGTTAATCTGGTAAATTGATATTAGTACAGGTACTAGTGTTACAGATTAATACTTTCATGTTGCATTGATCTTTACTTTCCTACCCAATCTGATAACTGCAAAGACACTGATAAGGACAGTAACATAGGGAGCTTTGCCAGGATGTGAAAATCTGAGTGCTTGCACATAGAAAATACTCAATAAGTGATAGCCATTATCATTAATGGGGCTTCCATGATGGCTCAGTGGGTAAAGAATCCCCCTGCAATGCAGGAGATATGGGTTCAATCCCTGCATCAGGAAGATCCCCTGGAGGAGGAAATGGTGACCTACTCTAGCATTCTTGCCTGGAAAATTCCATGGACAGAGAGGCCTGGAGGGCTACAGTCCATGGGGTCACAAAGAGTTGGACACAACTGAGCACATGGCACACATATACAGAGAGCACACACATTATCATTAACAGAGAAGGGGAGTTTGTGGGGCAGGCACAATATCCAATACATTGTTTCAGGCTCCCCTTAACTCCATACACATTTAGTATATGAGAGGAGATAATGAACTGTGGTGTTAGAGAAGACTCTTGAGAGCCCCTTGGACTGCAAGGAGATCCAACCAGTTCATCCTAAAGGAGATCAGTCCTGGGTGTTCATTGGAAGGACCGATGTTGGAGCTGAAACTCCAATACTTTGGCCACCTGATGTGAAGAGCTGACTCATTTGAAAAGACCCTGATGCTGGGAAAGATTGAAGGCAGGAGGAGAAGGGGACAACAGAGGATGAGATGGTTGGATGGCATCACTGACTCAATGGACATGGGTTTGGGTGGACTCCGAGAGTTGGTGATGGGCAGGGAGGCCTGACATGCTGCGGTTCATGGGGTCACAAAGAGTTGGACACGACTGAGCGACTGAACTGAACTGAAAGAGAAGATTAGAAGTTTTTCTTAGGTCAGTAGAAAGAATTTTATCATGAGAGCTTAACTTGAGAAGGTGAGTTGTACTTTTGTGATCTTGTGAATCTTAGCTGAAATGATGGCTAATAAAATATTGTGTGTGTTACTTAAAAAAAAAGTCACAGCAACTTTGTTTAAAAAATTTTAGGATAGGTTTGTAAGGAAAGGAGTCACAGCAAAGTTATTACATATAAAATTTTCTATTTTTATCTTCTTCTCTACATCTTTGAATGTTACAATTTTACATTAACTAGTTGAACAATTATTTGAAATTTATCTTATATATGTGTATGTTGTATATGTCTGCATACACTGCATATAAAAATGTATACATAAAGTACTTTGCATATTTTGGTATATTTGTATATCTTTGTCTATTTTAGAACTCTAAGCCTAAGAAAATATCTTAAGATCAAAGAATTATGTACAAAGATGCTCAAGGCATATAGGAGTATTTGAAGCAAATTAAATGCCTAGTTACTGAAGTGAAACAAATCATTTGTGACAGAATGAAATATTATGCACATATTAAAAGCTTTAGTAATTAAAATAGCATTAAAAACAATCATGTATCACATTTTACCAGATTGGAAAAGGCAAGAGATACTGGCATAACTCAGTATTGCTAAGTGTGTAGAAAAAATGTCAATCATAATGCTGGTATGAATTTTGGGATGGACATTTTGTAATATGTAGTATTATTTGAAATGTGCATACCGCTTAACACAGTGATTCCATTTTTAGCAATTTATCTTTTGGACAAATATACACAAGTCCACGAGGATATAAGTTTAAGGTTGCTCATTGCATTATTTTACATACTAGCAAAAAAAAAAAAAAAGGATAAACTCAACCTAAAAATCCATTAATAAAAGATAGGCACATTCATATAATTGAATAGTATGGAACCATTAATATGATTTTATAGATGTATATGTATATAAATGCACACACATATACATTCCAAAACACTCCATATCATACATTTAAATGGCTACTATTGACTACAGGTTATAGAGCAGAGTCTATCTTCTATTTGCCTACAATTGTACATATTTCCTTAATGGTGAGAAACATACTTTTGAAAACATGAAAATATTAAGATTTCTGAAATTGAGGTGCATCTTATAATCAATGTGAAAAGAAAACTGGTGGCTGCTAACAGAATATGTTCCAGAGTTGCTTTGGTTGTACTTGTGAATGTAACTTTGAGCTTTGTAACCTGATCAGCTTTGTCACCTGATCAACTCATCTCAGGGATGCCTCAGTTGAGCTGAGTGTTTGAATTGATAGCCTCTCATGTGACTGAATTCGAACCCTTACTGACCCTTAAACATTTTTTTAAAAAGATTCCATCTGATGCAGTAATAAAGTGAAAAGTTATTTGTACACTGACGATAAACTGTCATATACCAGGCTATGCAATGGGAGGTAGAAGAAACTGCCAGGTTCTTTGAAATCTAAATCATAGTATTTTGAAAGATGGAACAAGCCAGTTATGACTGAATTATGCATATGAAAGAATATATAACTTTGGTGTTAAAAATGTATCTGTCAACAACTTTTGGCTGACTTTTTAAAAAGTTGTTTACCTTTTAGCAATTTATAAATAAACTTGGGAATATGAATGCAGATAAAAGCCTGGAATTTTTGATGTGCCCCCAAATTAAACTATCAACATCAAAGAGAATAAAGAGGTCAAGATAATGAACATGTGGTATAAAAAGCATCAAGTCACTATGGTATTAAACATAACTGCTGATGGATGGAAGTGATTTAGATTCATTTTTAATTCTGAAATTTAAATAAGTTTAGATTAAATTTCTAATGGTTATATTGAAGATAGCGGCTTGCTATTTGTTATAATTGGTTAAAAAAATTTTTTTATTCATTTAATGAAGCTTACTTTGCACCAGAAGATTGTTATTAAACCAATGAAGCATATCCCAATGGAGGAATTTTTGGAATCAAGTAAATGCAACACACACACACACGCACTTGTGATTTCAGAGTCTTTTTCTCTAACTTTATTGAGGTATAATTGCAAAATTAAATTGTAAGATGTTTAATGTGTACGTGTGATGATCTGACCTACATATACATTGTGGGAGGATTTCTCCCATCTAGTTAATTCACACATCCATTACCTCACGTATTTTTCTTTCTTTCATCCCTTCCTCCCTCCCTCCTTCCTTTCTTTCCTTGTTTTATGAGAACATTTAAGTTCTACTCTCTCAGCAAATTTCAGTTGTACAATACAGTGCCATCAACTATAGTCACTATGTTTTATGTTAGCTTCTCATGCTTCCATGGTGGCTCAGTGGTAAAGAATTCACCTGCAATGCAGAAGACGCGGGTTCAATCTGCAGGTTTGACCCCTGGGTCAGGGAAGAGCCCCTGGAGAAGGAAATGGCAGCCCACTCCAGTATTCTTGCCGGGGAAATCCCGTGGACAGAAGAGCCTGGTGGGCTACAGTCTAGGGGTTGCAAAGAGTTGGACACAACCAAGCGACTAAACAACAACGACAAATACATTAGATCCTCAGACCATATTCATTTGTAGTTGAAAGTTTGTACACTTTTACCAAGTTCTCCCTATTTCCCCACACCCAGTCCCTGGCAACCACTTTTCTACTCTCTGTTTCTACGAGTCTGACTTTCTTTTCTAGATTCCACATACAAATGGCACCACATGGCACTTGTCTTTCTCTGTCTGGCTTATTTCACGGCATAATGTACTCAAGATCCATCCATGTTGTTGCAAATAGCAGGATATCCTTCTTTCTCTGTATTTATTCTATTATCTATACTTCTTCATATTGTTTGAATTTTAAAAAGTAACTGAAAGAAAGAAAGAAAGAAAGTGAAGTCACTCAGTTGTGTCCGACTCTTTGGGATGCCATGGACTGTAGCCCATCAGGCTCCTCTGACCATGGAATTTTCCAGGCAAGAATACTGGAGTGGGTTGCTATTTCCTCCTGCAGGAGATCTTCCTGACCCAGGGATTGAACTGGGGTCTCCCGCATTGCAGGCAGACAGCTTTACGGTAGGAGCCACCAGGGAAGCCCTAAGATGGGCTCGTCTGGGATTACATCAATTTCATGCTTATGTCAATTTCGTGCTTGCATCAGTTTCATGATCAGAATAAAACAAACTGTGAGCTATTTTCAAAGGCAATTTAATGGCAAGGGGGACATTATCCTATGTTAAAGTAAGAAAAAGTATCATATATTAAATTATCATATGTATGAAAATATAAATTACATAACCTACACATGAAAAATCTTATAAATAAAATATACCAAAATAGTGGTTATCTAAGGTTATTAGATTATAGATTATTTTATTTTTTTATATCTTTCTGTTTTTCTATAAGGAGTATGCATAATGATAGTGTGGCAAAACATTTTATAGATAGAAGCAGTGGTGCATATATATATAAATAACTCAGCCATAAAAACAATGAAATGATGCCATTTGCAGCCACATGGATGGACCTAGAGATTGTCATACTGAGGGAAGTAAACCAGATAGAGAAAGACAAACATAAAATATTGCTTATAAGTGAATCTAAAAAAAAATGATACAAATGAACTTATTTACAAAATGGAAACAGACTCACAGATTTAGAGAATGAATTTACAGTTACCAGGGGGGAAGGGTGGGGGAAGGATTAGATTGGGAGTTTGGGACTGACATGTACGCACTGCTATAACCAACTGCTTTAACTAACAAGCACCTACTGTATAGCAGAGGGAACTCTGCTCAAAACTCTATAATAACCTAAATGGGAAAAGAATTTGAAAAAGAATAGATACATGTATATGTATAACTGAATCCCTTTGCTGTACATCTGAAACTAACACAGCATTGTTAATCAATTATAGTCCAAAGTAATGCAAAAACTAAGAAAAATAAATTGAGAGTTACACTAGTGTCTTAAATAATGCTGAAGTTTCTACATTTCTCCTTTATTAGTTGAGTAGTTTCTGTTCTTACAGTTAAAAAGTGGATGCTGGTAATTTTGAATTACAAAGTTATTTCCCTGCTGCTGCTGCTGCTGCTAAGTTGCTTCAGTTGTGTCCGACTCTGTGCGACCCCGTAGACGGCAGCCCACCAGGCTCCCCCGTCCCTGGGATTTTCCAGGCAAGAACACTGGAGTGGGTTGCCATTTCCTTCTCCAATGCATGGAAGTGAGAAGTGAAAGTGAAGTCGCTCGGTAGTGCCTGACTCTTAGCAACCCCATGGACTGCAGCCTACCAGGCTTCTCCGTCCATGGGATTTTCCAGGCAAGAGTACTGGAGTGGAGTGCCATTGTGAATGGAGAGGCATAAAGAATGTTGTTGGTCTTAGTCTGACTGCCTGAAAGCCTACTATTTGAGATGCCAGTTTCCTGGCGAATGGGCTATGAGCAGCGTCCATAAAAGGTGAAATCTAGGAAAGGATAACAACATTAAATAACTCATTCTTCCTCTTCCTGGACTCACCCTCTGCGATGACGACTGCAACTCTTGAAAGTCACCAAAACATCCTTGAAAAATTAACCTCACCCAAACCTTTTGTGTTTTCTCAGAGGTATAGTTCAAACCTCTAAATCAAATCGTAGGGGAAGCAACACTGCAGTTACTCAGAATATAAGACCGGAAACACAATTGTGAATCACACACTCTGTGTGAATGTGTGCCAGCAGGAGAAGAAACCCCAAGGCCATATTTCTACATATCCTGGTGACTTAGAGCAGCAGAGCCAGCAGCAGCAGATGTCCATGAAGGTTCCTGTCTGTTGGAAGTCTATGCTATACCAGAAATTATTACCACATACATGTTGCAAAATAGTCAAAGACACAAAAAGGTTAAAATACCTTAAGCACAATGACTTATCTTAATGTCCTCAAATCTATCTTTGATTTAATAAATAAAGCAATGAATGCAAAATTCTTAGCACATATTAAGTATTTATTTAATTGTAATTATTATTTTAAGAAATGATTGCATGTATATAGTACTGTATAGTTTATAAAGGCCTTTCACAAGTAATTGACTAAATCTGTTAGGGGTATATATGGTATTGATGAAATATATTTATTCCACATATATATATAAGTTCTTAGAAGTGAGAGATTCTTCTGAGTTTTGAAATCACTTCTTTGAATGCCTTTTTCATTCATGTGTCAGCTCTCACTGAAGTGGATAATCAGAGGTCCTCCTCTCTGTCTGGGGGAGTCAGAGTCAGGAGTACAATGCATGGGCTGCCTCCATCTGTGGACAGCTGTTCTTAGAAGACACACAATAAAAAGCTATCGCACAAGCTATTATGTGTAAAATAAGCTACAAGGATATATTGTACAACATGAGGGATATAGATAATGTTTAATAATAACTATAAATTGTGAATTATTATATTTCACACCTGTAACTTAAATAATATTGTGTATCAACTATGCTTCAATTTTAAAAAAGCTATCGCACAATGAAGGCTCTACCATGCAAAGGAAAAACAGATCCCTCTGATGACTCTTAGCTTCTCCATTCTTTTCTTAGGAAGTTTGAAATCACTTGTCAAATCTGCTGAAATGCCTGGATTTACAAATTCTTTATAAAATAGATGGTAGCAGATTTTCTTCCAACATCTCTCATCAGCAGTGAACACAGCACCCCAAGGAGTGTATCAGCAGGCAGATCATTAGTCTCAGCAAGTTAGCTTTAATGATGGGCTCTGGTGGAGGCTGGTGGAGGTGGGGGGTGAGTGTACAGCAGGGAGGAGGCTTTCTGCTTCCCAATCATTCTCCTGCAGCACACACAGTGCAGGAAAGACTGCTCATTGCCCCTGCTGACAAAGGGGTGGGAGGGCCATGCAGCAACTCACAGTAGATGGAGTTGCCAGATGTTTTATGTGGAAGAAAACTAGAATGCAACAACCCGATCTTCTCCAAAGCAGGCAATAACCAAACAAAACAGACCAGGGATGTGGGAAGTTGGACAAGGGTGTTAAGAGTTAATCACTATTGAGCACTTTGTGTGCACTGACCTCGTACTTGACTATTGAATCCTGACTATAAGCACTACAACTCTATGAAACATGTTACTATTTTCTAGTAATACCATTACCATTCCAAATAGCCAGAGAAGAAAACTAAGACTTAGGCTAAGTAGCTTCCCTAAAGTCACATTTGTTGTTGTTCAGTTGCTAAGTCGTGTCTGATTCTTTGCAATCCCATGGACTGCAGTGTGCCAGGCTTCCCAGACCTTCGCTATCTCCTGGAATTTGCAGGAGTCGTGCATTGCATTGAGTCAGTGCTGCTATCCAACCATCTCATCCTCTGTCGCCCTCTGCTACTCCTGCCTTCAATCTTTCTCAGCATCAGGGTATTTTTTCTTTTTCTTTTTTTAAAAATTTTATTTTATTTTTAAACTTTACATAATTGTATTAGTTTTGCCAAATATCAAAATGAATCCATGAGTTGGCTCTTCACACCAGGTGGCCAAAATATTGGTGCTTCAGCTTCAGCATCAGTCCTTCCAATGAATATTCAGGGTTGATTTCCTTCAGGGTTGACTGGTTTGATCTCCTTGCTGTCCAAGAGACTCTCAAGAATTTTCTCCAGCACCACAATTAGAAAGCATCATTTCTTCAGCACTCAGCTTTCTTTATGGTCTGAATCTCACATCTATATGTGACTACTGGAAAAACCAGAGTTTTGATTATATGGATCTTTGTGTGCAAAGTGATATCTCTGCTTTTTATTATGCTGTCTAGGTTGGTCATAGCTTGTCTTCCAAGAAGCAAGTGTCTTTTAATTTCATGGCTTCAGTCACCATCTGCAGTGATCTTGGTGTCCAAGAAAATAAAATCTGTCACCGTTTCCACTTTTTCCCCTTCTGTTTGACATGAAGTGATGGGGCCGGATGACATAATCTTAGTTTTTTGAACGCTGAGTTTTAAGCCAGCTTTTTCACATTATGCTGAAACTAGACCCAGAAGGCTAATTCTAAAGCCAGTGCATGTGCACACAGAGACACACACATATTCTCTCTAAGTATATATGTATTCCACATATTTTCTCTAGCTATACAAATATGTGTGTGTATGCATGTGTGTGTCCTGAGAGTAAACTCATATAAATTAACTAGGAACTCTTATCCTAGCTTTAATATCTAGGATAATACCCAATACACTTTTAGGTTAACATTTACATGTTACATAAGATTTTTTATTAGAACTCTAACTTGGCAACATTTTATCTTTCTTCAAAGCAGACTCCTTGTAGCCTAAAAAGTCATGCCGTCTTCTTCCTCTGGAAACTCTCCCTAGCTTCTAGGCCAGGTTGTCTTTCTTCTGGGTGCCTCCAAGGCCCTGTGTCTCCTGAGTTATAACCATCTCCATGCATGTTATTGTAACAACTTGTTTAACATCTGGCTTCTACATTCTATGAAGGTGGAGATGTGTCTTGTTCTCGACTGAAACCACAGTATCTTTCATAGTACTGAGGGCACAGTGAGGACTCAGTAATTACTTGCTGACTGAATGAATATAGCCAAAACAATATTTGTTCCTATAGTAATTGTCAAGGCTATGTTCTACAGGTTTGTTCATTGTTCTTCCTATCAGGTATCTACCTGTTGTAGAATTAGTAAGCATGGTAAACCTTAGCATTTTGCTATGTATCCATCATAAGCAATTTTGTGCACATCCATATAAACATATGAAGATAGTCCTAATTCCTGCTAAAGAATATTAACTATGAGTGTGTCTAGACACACTGCAGCTACTATGAGGAGTATTTAAGAAACTCTATTATATCATAACAAGCAACTAATTCCTCCTTTTGAACATGATTTATATGTCTATAAGTTTACTGTGGGGATAGGCAGGGAATGTCATATTTTTTTTTTTTTTGCAAGAGCTCCTACTTCGTGGAAAAAGAAAACTGGTGTCCTATTAAAAAACCTAATTTTATTACTATTTATAAACCAAGAAATGCAAAATCTGTTACTCAGTTATTTGTAAAGTTTATACAAGTTATTGCTTTTTTGTTTAATGGACATGACAAATATTAATAATTTCTTCAGTCTTATATGATGCTCAGTTTTCAGTGTTCATGTGTGTGTGTTGGGAGGAAAAGATAGAAGATTTATAAGACAGATGAAAAGATTGGACAAAAGGCATGGACAGGCAACAGCCAGTGAAAAGAGGCAGTATGTCACATCTATGTTAACTTGTATTTGCTATAATGGCCTTCAAGAAGATGATATGTTCCTTCCAGGCTTGGTATCTGCGATTTTCCTATCCGTTACTTAGGTTAATGGTCAGGTCATACTCAGGGTGCAGCCAGGTGAGCTAGTTAGGTGTGCCCTCTTCCACGCTCCTTGCTTCCCGAACAACAGAGATAACAGAGCAGGAAAAGATCTAGGTACTTAATATATAGCACAAAAATATATCCATTAAATATTATGCATTCAAAATTAATCATTAATATTTGTGTGGCTATTTATATAAATATTAATGATTAATTTTGAATGCACAATATTTAACAGATATATTTTTGTGCTATATATTAATATTTGTGTGGCTATTTATAGAAAGACTTCTCTGGTGGCTCAGACGGTAAAGCGTCTGCCTACAATGCAGGAGACCTGGGTTCAATCCCTGGGTGGGAAGATCTCCTGGAGAAGGAAATGGCAACCCACTCCAGTATTCTTGCCCGGAAAATTCTATGGATGGAGGACCTGGTAGGCTATAGTCCATGGGGTTGCAAAGAGTCAGACAGGATTGAGCAATTTAACTTTATAGAAAAGATACAGTGGAGCAAATTCCAAGGCATTCTTTTTCCCATATGGCTCCTATGATACAGGCTTAGTCCCAAGGCTGGGCCCTCCCCTCCCTGGATTCAGCCTTCATCTCCAAACAAAAATAATTCCCACATTTCCAGTCTGTCTACTCCTGGACTCGTACATAAGGGATGGTGTGCAGGACTTCAAAGCTGAGATGTCTCGAAAGCAGTTCCTTCTTTCTGACCAAACCCAGGGCTCTTAGAGTCTCCTTTCTCCTGGCTCACAGCAGCACCCTTCTCCCTGTGTCTCAGGATGGAAGTATTCACTTATTTCCCAAAACCTGTGCGTGTGTGCTCAGCTGCTTCAGTCGTGTCTGACTCTTTGCGACCCTGTGGACTGTAGCCCACCAGGCTCCTCTATCCATGGGATTCTCCAGGCAAGAGTACTAAAGTGGGTTGCCATGCCCTTTTCTGGGGGATCTTCCTGACCCAGGGATCAAACCTGCATCTCTTATATCTCCTGCATAGGCAGGTGGGTTATTAACCACTAGCACCACCTGGGAAGTCCCTTTGTACAACCAATTAGATGTCAAATGTTTCAACCCCTATGGCTTTTTCAAATATCTCAATGAAAACAGTACTGTCAGTTCTTTACTACTTATCCTGAATTATTCAGTAAAACCCCAAATTTCTCTAATCCTTAAAATCAAAGATGATCCTACCGTCCTCAAAAATTTCTTAGGTTCCACCTTGCATAAAGATTGTAATCAAATCCCTTCTTTCAGTATTTAAAATTCTTTTGGAATATGAGCTCTAGTTAGTCTTTTTCAAGATCATGTCTTAAAACATGCCTGGCCTCTCCCAGTGTTTATTGAATGTAACATAGATGTCATTCCTGGGTGAAACATGGATATCATCTCTGAGAATAACATGGATTTCACTCACCCTAACACCTTTGCTCAAATCATTCTTTAAATTGGGACAGTCTTCGGGATCTGAAGTTCTCCTTGCCCCTTACTGTCAGTCAGGTCAAAGCCCCTGTGTCTCTAAGAAGCTTTCCCAAATTCTTCCCAGTTAAAAGTTTATACATTATTTATACATTTCCAGCATATCTTTATAATTCTATTATGGCATTTACTACAGTGAGTCTGATGGAGATACGAAAGGGAACTCCTGGCCTTAGTCACTCCCTGAGCCCCAAGCAGTCACTTGAGATCAGGAAAATGCCAGAAATAAGAAACAAATGCATGTTAGGCACAGAACTTTCTTGGCCCTTTGCCTTAATTCTCCTCATTCAGTTTGAATGCAAACTCAAAGTATGAAAAATAAAAACATTTCAGAGCAGTGAAGTCATAAAAAGACATGAGGGAATATTAAAATTATATTATTCAGTGAAAGAAGCCAATCTGAAAAAGGCTACACACGATATGATTCCAACACTATGACATTCTGGAAAAAGGATAACTATGGAACTAGTAAAAAGATCAGTGGTTGCCAGGGGTTGGGGGACTGGGAAAGAATGAATGGACAGAGCACAGAGGATTTTTAGGGCAGTGAAAAAAACTCTGGATATCATAATTAAAGATACATTTGTCCAAACCAGTGAAACACACAATACCAAGAGTAAACCCTAATGTACACTATGGACTTTAGGTGATTACATAAAGGTGATTACTTTAGGTAACAGATGTCCCACTTGGGTGAGGAAGGTTGTGCATGTGTGGGAGCAGGGGGTGAATTGGAAATCCCGGTACCTTCCCCTCAATTTTACTGCTAACTTAGAACTGCTATAAAACATAAAGTCTAAATAAACAAAACCAAACCAAAAAGCCTTTCATAGTGTGCAGTATGTTAAAAAGCAAACAAACAAAAATCTCTCTTACTTGATTTTCCTAATTATCCAGCTAGGTGGGTATTAGAGCTTCCCCTTTAAAAATTACAAAACTGAAACTCAGAGACATTAAATTCCCAAGATCACATTATTTTTGAGTGGCACAGTGAAGATTTGAACTTTACAGTGGTTAGCAGTATTGGTTTTATAACATAACATTAACTCCCCTTGAACGGATTTACGCACTGACTAGCTGTGTTATTTGGGGGAAGTCACCTAAATTTTCAGTGCCTCTCATTACTCATCAGTAAAATGTGAATAATACTTTAAATTGTGAATCCACACAGTTGCTGTATGGATTATATGAGTTTATGGCCAGGGAGTAATTAGCAGTAATTAGCTCTCCTTGGCGGAGAAGGCGATGGCACCCCACTCCAGTACTCTTGCCTGGAAAATCCCATGGACGAAGGAGCCTGGTAGGCTGCAGTCTATGGGGTCGCAAAGAGTCGGACACGACCGAGCGACTTCACTTTCACTTTTCACTTTCATGCATTGGAGAAGGAAATGGCAACCCACTCCAGTGTTCTTGCCTGGAGAATCCCAGGGACGGGGGAGCCTGATGGGCTGCCGTCTACTGGGTCGCACAGAGTCGGACACGACTGAAGCAATTTAGCAGCAGCAGCAGCAGCAGCAGCTCTCCTTGGTAAGAACTCATCATGATATTTCATTAGCAGTGTTGGTATCAGCTGCAGTACTCTGCACATATTGAACCCAAATAAAATCATCTCTTCACCAACTAGGGACCCTGTGCTTGGTGACTTGAGATAGAAGCTGCTAACTACTCTTAAGCTTTCCTGCAGGTATTTAATTGTATATAATTCTGATATGAATTTTGTACATTCATGTCATCTCTAGCAACCCATTCACATCATTTGGCTTGAACACAAAGGCTAATACAGAGAGCACTTTGCTGACTATGATGGTAAGAAACACATATTTGGTCTTTGTTCCAGTTCCTGGCACAGAGCTCCTCAAACTCATGTGATTTCTTGAGTGAAAGGGTTGAATGGGGGTTGTTATTCATAAAAAAGCCTCTTTCAAGCATACTTGAATTTCTACTAATGAGGTGACTCTTGGAGGATGGAGACTGGCTGGTTAGAGGAATGGAACTTTCTGTCCTGTCCCCCAATCTCAGGGAGAGGAGAGAGCCTGGACATTGACTTAATCACCAACAGTCAATGATTCACACAACTGTGCATACATAATAAACCTCTGAAACAATGAGGCTTGGAGAGCATCTGGGTTGATGAACAAATCAATGTACTGGAAGGGCACACACCCATGAGAGCTCCATGCCCCCTTCTCTCAGACTTTGTCCTCATCATTTCTTTCAATGCGCCTGCATTGTATCCTCTAGAATAAACAGGTAATAGAAAGTAAACCACTTTCCTAGTTTTGTGAGTTGTCCTAGCAAATTATTGAACCCCAGGAGATGGTTATGGGGAACACTCAATTTGTAGGTGGTCCATAAGAAGTACAGACCTGAGACTTGTGACTGGTATGTGAAGTGAGGGGACAGGCTGGTGGGGCTGAGCCTTAACCTGTGGGGTCTGCCTGACTTTAGGTAGTTGGTGCCCAAACTATTTAGTGTGAAGGGAGACACCCTACATGCTTGGTATCAGGAGTTAGAAGAATAAAGAAAACGCTTCTCTTTTACTGACTTTCTAGTCTGTCTCCAGCGTGACAGTCACATATTAACTTAAATGATATAAGGCACCTGCCTCAAAGAACAGGAAGTCAAGGGAAATATCAGCATGTTGGTCAATCCCAGAGAATTTCAGAACTACTAATTCCTTGTGAAGAGGTCAAGTGAATCGTTTTTTTTTTTAATATTTTACTAGTTTTGTTTTTGAGCCTCAGAACCAGCATTGTGAAAGTCACTTAGTCGTGTCCAACTCTTGGCGACCCCATGGACTGTAGCCCACCAGGTTCCTCTGTCCATGGTATTCTCCGACAAGAATACTGAAGTGGGTTGCCATCCCCTTCTCCAAGGAATCTTCCTGACCCAGCGATTGAACTTAGGTCTCTCACATTGCAGGCAGATTCTTTACCATCTGAACCACCAGGGAACCAGCATTAGGTACTTATTTATTTTTTGGCCGTGCAGCATGCCAGATCTTAGTTCCTCAACCAGGGATTGAATCCACATCCCCTGCATTGGAAGTAATGGGCCTTAACCACTGGACCATCAGGGAAGTCCCAAGGTCGAGAGAATTCTGAAACCATCAGCAGACCTGCCTGGTAGAACATTTTATAGGTTCTGCTCCACTTAAATCTTCCTCACAGGTTTAGGCTTTTTTTTTTTTTTTTTTTAAACTCTCTGTGACCTTCAATTGTGAATAGAAAAGATTTTGCATTTCATAATCACATTGTAGTTTACATTAAAAAATTTGAAATAGCTAGGGAGGGCAGTTTTAATATTTTCAACGAAGACAGTCTTGTATCACTGCTTCTTATGTTTCTGTAGTTTTCCCCAACTTGGTTGTACTTAACCCTGTGTTTGTAGAGTTGAGTGCTCCGTAACTTTATTGATTGAGAAGGGCCTACAGTGGGGGGGTGGGGGCGGGGTGGTGCTTCCCTGGTAGCTCAGATGGTAAAGAACCCGCCTGCAATGCTGGAGACCTGGGTTCGATCCGTGGGTTGGGAAGATCCCCTGGAGGAGGGCATGGCAACCCACTCCAGTATTTTTGCCTGGAGAATCCTGCCTGACAGGCTACAGTCCATGGGGTCACAAAGAGTCGGACACGACTAAGTCCAGCACAGCAACAGTGGGGTGGGGGCAATTAGTGGACAATTTCCACTAGAAGAATATTGTGAATTTAGCAAAATGGCTCCTTCTCATAAAATTGCTTATGCCTTTCAAGTTTCCTTTTTCTAGTGACTCTTGGATGAATGAATTTATATCTGTTTGGTCATCTGTGAAAAATTTGACCTGTTTCTTACAGGATTACTATGTCGGGGGAAGAAACTTGAGTGGCCCATGACTAAGATTATGTATTATGAACTATTAAGTAGGGATATTTAATAATTCACTGAAGGAGGTCAGAAGTTAAAATGTCCAAGAGTTGAGTGTTTCATATAGACAACACAATTTCAAAGAGAAAAGTGTATCTTCCATTGTACAGAAACATACTTTTCCTTCATGGGGTCTAATCTGGATAAACTTGAATGTAGGTTTGGCTGGTGGATTGAATGCGAGTGGGGTGGCCATAAGACTAGAGGGTTCAACAAAGTCAAAGATAATGTATAGTCAGAGGACTGGGAAACTGGAAGGTTAGGAGAGTTAGAGAAACCCAACAGCATCACCTATTTCAAGGGACTGTCACAAAAGCTAAATGAGATATCACGGACATGGAGCAGAGCATCAGGCCAGGTCTCCAGCTAGGCAGCCTAGATTTCAATCTCTACTCTTCCTCTTCCTGGCTGAGTGACTCTCAAAAGTCACATATGTTATCTGAATCGGAATTTCTTCATCCATGAGTTGTGCAGATGAAATGAGATATTAGATGAAATGTATTTTTCATGTAGTAAAGACTCAGGTATTAATTATTATTATTCATTATTTTTCTTACCTCAGTTCCTCCTCTTTATTTTCAACCCCTATGTGCTCCATTCTTTTCCCCTGTTTTATTTCTTTTCTGTAGAACTTATTACCATGTCCATGCTACATATTTTACTTTTCTTCCTGTTTTTGATTTTCCACATTACAACATAAGCTCTGCAGTGACTCGGAATTTTTTCTGTTTTGTTCTCTGTAGGGGAGTGCCTAGAACAGCACTGGCACACAATAGTACTCAGCTAACTGAATGAAAGAATCATGCCTAGTACAGTTTTTGTACTTCAACAAGGGGGACAAATTGTTAGTTTTGAAATAGCTGAAATGATACTTTCTGATAGGGGCCATTTCTTAGACGTGGCCAGACGTGTGGGTTACTGAGTGGAGGGAAAGTTTATTGGAACTGAAGTTGAAGAAGCCCTTGAGAGAGAATGTTGATGGATCACCCACATAGAATCTATGTGACAAAAGGAAGCTAGGGAGTGAGGTAGAGAAGAGGGTGAAAAGGGAGCTGCCAGTGTCCCTAAGCCTATAGATGAATGCAGGGGAAATGCTCTGTAGGTCGGTGTGAACAGCGATAAATAAAAGGTGAAATGATGGCTACTTTTCATTATGGGGAGACGGGGTTGGAAGTTTTAATGGAGAGTTGGAAGAACTCATACAGCCTATAGCAGACTGATGAACTTTCTGTGGAGAGTGTTATAGGGGAAGCAACGGCCCCTGGAGAGAGCGGGGATGCAGTGAAGGCAACAGGTGGGCCAGTTTGGCAAAGAGCCTGGGAGTACAGACAAGGGCGTTGCTAAGTGACATTCCCGGGAGTGTGTTGGGAGTGAGACCAGTGAAGAGAAGGAGTGGACTAGAGAGGAGAGTGGCTGTATGCACAGAGGAGAGAGGCAATCTTCAGAACAAGGATACAAGAATCTATGGTTGTAGATTGTTTTTTTGTTTTTTTCATGATCAGATACAAGATGATTTTGTAGTTAAATAAGCTAAACAAAGAGAGGGACAGCACATTTCTGGAAACATTTTGATGTTTGAATGCTCTAGGGAATTATTCAAATAGCTAATAGTCTTATCTTCTACTTTTTATGGAATATCTTTCTCTTCCTTTCATCTCAGAAGAAGACTTAACAGCTTCAGTAGGATATACTCCTGAATGAATGAATTTTAACAGGTTCTACCTTATGTAACCTTTACCTTTTTTTAAAGCTCAACTTAAATAGGTTAAAATTTCAGTGACAATTTTTTTTTTAAGTGAAATTGTTTAAAACTAAACCATTAAGACAAGCTTTGGAGCTCTTGTGAGTTAGAACCATTGTCTAACACTTTTATATCTCTCTTGTTAAGTTAAATTTAGAAGTGTGAAGCATCTCATATTATTTCCAAATAAGTTCATGAAGTTCATTAGTTAGTTGGTTGATTGGTAAGTGGCTCACTCACTCACTGGGTGACCCACTGACCAGAGGCCTATAAGAAAAAGCAATGGATATGACAGGCTAAGGTTTTGAACATGATAAAACACTATTTAAATGCCAACAAATAATAACTTAAAAGTTATTTAGAACAAATGAATTTTTGACTTGGGAATCTTTGGTCCTCTTATATATTCCCCAAATAAAGAATTGAAGATAATGATAATTAACATTAATAACAAATATGGGTAAAGTCAGAGTGCCCTAGAAGAATATACTAGAAGTGCTATTCAATAAAATATGTTGAATGACCATGTCTTTTTGTAATTTAAAGTTTGATTAGGGGCACTATTCTCAAAGCAATTTAACAAGTCATTGTTTCTATGCCATTTTATCATCACAGCAGAAAATTAAAAAAAAACATTCCAGGTTGCATTAGCTAAAACTACCTGAGGCTAATTTACATAAACCACTAAAACAAGCCTTTTCCCATTCTTTTTTTTTTTTTTTTCTTTTCCCATTCTTAAAAGATAGCCACCCTTGTGTTATTTTTAGTTTCAGGGGGTAAGATGTCGTCCTAAGTCTTCCCTTAAAGTTCACTGAAATGTACTTTAATTTGCATGAGCATTTCTTGATAGATAAGTAGGACATATTCATGACATGACCTCTCCTATAGTCCCTTGGAAAACCTTGTTTGTACTTCCAAACCTTCAGCAAAGTCCAAGATAAAGCTAACACAAAGCTAGAGGTTTCAATTAATTTCTGTTCAACCTCTTTCCTTGTGTGACTTCTCTTGTCTCAAATTGAGATGTTTAAGGAATTTGGATTTTACTAATTAGAATGGCAATGTTACCTACCAACATTAGATACCCCAAATCTACTAACAAATATTTTCTTTTCTTAAAATTAAAAAAAAAATGTGGTTCATGTTGCTATTCCACATGCTTATTAATATTTATGTTTGATTGATGATATATTTTAAAAAACAAACAAGCCAACAATCAAAAGCTGTCTTTAGACTGGAATCTTACAAAAAGTCTATCTCTTGGATTTCTTTGGTTTAAAGAAATCCTAACCAAAATAAAAGCAAACCAGACAATAGATACTCTAAAGCCAAAACAAACTGTACCAACAAAAAACTATGAAAGTTTTTTTGGAGCCCCAGACATTACTTGAAGTTTGCCAGTAGCACATGGCTTAATTTCCTGTTTAAAACAGGGTAAACTACAACCTTTAATGCAGTCAAGCTGAACCAGAGAAAGAGCCTTTATATATGCAGGTATTGGCAGTATGTCAAGATCATAAACCTATTCAGTCATAGTGTCTCCTATGAGATGTGCTGATCAGTAAAAAGACACCTGGGCACTTTTATTCATCTAATTTGAAGAGAAAGTTTAGAAGGTCATAAGTTTGTGGATTTTGCATCTTGGTTATTACAAAATTAATGACCTGAGGCAATGAAGGCTTCCAACATCATGTGGAAAATATTCATCCTTCTCTAAGATTGTCTATCCACCTGTTCTCTGCCTGAGCCAGGAGAGACATCAGTATTTGGGAAGCTTTGAATCAGACAATGTTTCCTGCTACTAGCCAAGCCACTCCAAGCTAAAGGGACAATCTTGCAAAGAAAAGTCACTGTTAAGAGAAAAATGTCACACCACACAAACTACTTGAGAATTTGTGCCAGTCATTCTAATATTTTAAATTGTGCTAAAACACACACTTAGAGAAGTTCTTTTTGTTATCATGAAATACAAAGACCATATTTAGAATCAATTCTTGAGTAGAAGTTTTGTTTGCAACTTTTTATCCCAAGATAAACTTAGCTATTTAAAATTATAGAAAGTAGAGATAAATATGTATAAGATAGTCCATTTGTTAAGTTTACTTACTTAATTTTTCCTATACCATTAGTTTAAATGGATCATTTTATCAAATGCTTGGCCTGTTAAAATGATTTAGAATTTAAATATAAGACAGAAGAATGCTAATCCTTAATGCAGAAATAACAAATTATTCAGCATTGAGGTTAGATGACGGACATTACACTTATGTATATTTTCTTTCATCTTCTAAAATGGCAAGTCCAGTGGTAGTTGTCCATTTTACTAGTCATTCCAGTTACAATTTCCATATCAGAAGCTGTAAATAGAACTTATGAAAATACTTTTTCTTTTCTTCATTTTTCTGATCTCTCATGCAGCATTCCTTGTCATAAGAATATATTTACATTTTACAATAATGGATGTTGTATCTGAAATATTAATTATCCAAAACAAAATTAAATGCCAGTTCTAACCAAAAATGTCCTTATATTTATTGCATTGCACTTGCAAAAGAGTTAGGAAAGAGCCCTGGTTGACAGAGTTAAGTTCCTTGCCCAAAAAAGGTGTTTTTTTTTTTTTCAATTTATTTCAGTTAATTAAGTAACCAATATTAACTGCAAATTAGCTTTAATTTTTTAATATGAAAAATTGGAGATCTCATACAAACCAAATTCATGGAGTATTTTATTTAGTATTTAATATTTTCTAAGTAGCCATAGCATTTTTATATAGAAAGTGAGACCAGGTCTTTCGAAGAAAACTGGGATTTTTAAAAAATGCAAATGGGGAAAAGCATGAGGGGAGGAAAAATTAGAATCTGGTATGCTATGTACTACTTACCTTCAAAAGTCAAATAAAACTTTCCTCTGTCAAACCAAACGAGGGAAGGCTGTTCATTCTCTGTATGGCCAGGAGTTGAAGCGGGATGGGAAAGGTTAAGGAGAGGGAGAGAGAAGGACACAGTATGAGTTACAGAGCAGGTCATTAATCTCACTAAGGGGAGGGTGGAGGCACTGCATGCCATTAGCGTGCAGGGAAAAGGGAAGGCTGGCAATCTATGTTTTAGTTTTTTTTTTTTTTAGTTTGGGAAATAGAAAGCAAAAGCAAAGCTATGTAGGCCTAAAGGGATGGGCACGTGTTGCTGGCAGCTTGGTACTTGGTGCTGGTGCGCATGGAGCAGAAGTCTTCCTGGCCATGCAGGGGCGTCAGCATATTTTAACTGCACTAGTTTGGGCAAACTGTCACTCAGCAATTGCTGTGTTTATTTCATCTTCACTGTCATCCCCTTCTATGTTTTAAAAAAGAAACTAGGAGTTATGGGTTACATAAAACTTAGCTGAGGTTTTCAATGACAACAGCATTGCACATCAATTGAAAGTTCATGGCAGATGCCATATATCTTCCATTCCTTTCCCTGGAATCACCTTAGGCAACCAGACACAAAACACCCTTTACCTATATACCATAGAAAAAACAAGATTACTAATGGTGTTCTACTATGTTTTAAATAAAAAAGCCATCACTGGATATGTAATTCTGAGCAGTTAAATTATCCCTCCCTTTGTTAGTTCACAAAGCAATAGCCTCTCCCCTTTTTTGAACCTTTTCACTGAGAAACTGTCATGCAACCTACTGCTTTATAATATATGATCACTTGAAAAAAAAACATTTCAGTGGCATGAATTTCACGATGAACAGTAAGTAGACGGTGCATCTGAGAGGCACTGGACACTCATGAGGTGAGTAGCATGTCCATGAAGTTTAGCATTCAGATGGCATAATGGCTTGGATTTTTAAAGTCTAGATATCTAAAGATCACTCAGCTAGCACCATACCTGCAGGCGTTTCACAGCGCCTTTCAAACGAGGGCAGTTTGTCATAAAAAACATCATCTTCTGACACTTTGAACCAAAGAAATATAAAGGAATGAAAATAAAAACACAAATACAAATCTCAAATGAAATCAAGCAATGCACTTTACTGATCAAAACACAGGAATGATTTTAATGAAAAAAAGAAACAAAACCTAAGACACTGGGATTATGGACAGAGTATAAAAAAGTGATGTGCTTATTTCATGATGAGTCTAAGAGCAGAAATGGAAATTTTTTAAATGCCAGATTTTAGCATTTGTGAATTTGCTGAAGTCAACTCCGTGGAAGAAATCACACCCCCACCTTTTCAGGGAGTTGTTAAAGGCACTGTCATTAATAATTGACTTGTGCAAGTGTATTTCACTCAGACACAATTCTCAAGTGACTGGACATATATCCATCAACAGAACCTCCTGACAGAGTGCTGGCAGCTCAATGGGATCACCCAGCACGCACCTGCCTCCCCATGGGGAAAGAATAGGCTTTTAATGAGATCATGAAAAAGCAACAGTATGAATCTGAGGTCCCTGAATGAAGTCTCTCATTTCAACTTCATCAATATCCAACCTGTCCTTGGTACTTATGGATTGTTAGTTTTGAACAGCATTATTGTAATTTCATCTTTGGCTATGGTATTGATCATGGCCAAATGTCTCTGTAGTAAACTGATCACAATAGTTGCTATGAACTCCAAGCATTCTGGATGTATGTACATGGTCTCCCTCTTTACCAACAAACAAATGCAGATAACTGAAGTTTTACTCTATGTGATTTAGATCAATCAGTGCCACAGATCTGAAGGATATTATTATAACTTTAACAGAAAATTGGATAAATTCTGTACCCAGACAAGTAAGGGAGAATCTTTCCTACAATGTAGAGAAGTATAAGATGAGGAAATAGATGAGGGTAGTAAAATTACTCCATAAACTATGCTTCTTAGAAAATATTCTACTAGCTTGGCTCTTAGACTTGGTGAATAAGGCAGGAAAACTGCTTCTTTGTCAATTTTTAAGGCTCTAAAATAGCACCTGTCAATCAGTTGTTTTAAAATACTAAGATGATGCTATTTCTCCATTTTATTTATTTATTTTTGACCACACTGAATGCCATGCAGTGTCTTAGTTCCCTGACCAGAGATCGAACCTGTGCCCCCTGCAGTGTAAACACAGATTCGTAACCACTGGACTGCCAGGGAAGCCCCTGTCAATCAGTTTTTAGTATACATGTGACTTCCTCAGTGGCTAGAATAAGTGAATGCAATTTCTGTAATATCTACAGTAGAGCAACAGGAACTGGCACTAAGAAGGACACCCCATAATACCCCCAGAAAATAGGACACAAAAGATTACACAGACTGTAACAGTGCTCTTTCCTACCTACTAGGAATGGTGGAGAATATTCCTTTCTTTTGAAAAACTGATGTTTTATTTACAATCTCCTTAAAATGAGGAGACTCCAAGACTGCCATCTTTTTCTTTGAGCTGAAGTTACAAAAGAATAGTTTATAAAGGTTGAACAGCATGCTTATCATTTTTTTTATTATGGTTATGGACAATGAGGACTTAGAAAAAAAATTCTAAATTTAAAAAATGGGTGGTTGGATAGCTCTGTGCTTGATTTAAATAAGGGCAACAATCAGATTAAGTAAAGAAGAAAAATTTTGTTAAGAGCTAACCAGGGGAACTGTCTCCAATTGATCTGAGATGGGGAAGCCAGTATTGGAGACAGGCTTTTCCAAAAAAAAGGGGGAAAAATACTAAAATTAAGTGTGCGAATTTAAAATCGGGATCAGGAATACCTGTCTCTAAGGGTCTTTCCTTTTGTGCAGAATAATTGATGTTAACACAGAAAAGTTTTTTAAAAAGCTTATTTAAGTCAGAATTTCCACCCAGCCTGGAGAGACAAAAGCTTAGAGGAAATGTTTTAAGTTTTAGATTCTATGGTTAATACTTGTGTATTGAATACAAATCACTTTTGCTCCAAGTTCTATACCAAAGGAAGCATCAAAGTCCATCTGATGCCCTTAAAGGATTACTTTTCATTCATTACTGACTCCTGGGATGTTAAAGATGTAATTAAAAATGCATAATGAACAGCTGAAGAAACATAATTAATAATGAATTTAACAATGAAGACAAATTGTCTTTATCATTGTATTTTGCATTGGGGTAGATTGCAAAGGAAGGTTTTGCAAACATCTAAAAAATGACTATCACACATAGAAATAAGAAGCAAATAATAAATTGGATATTTACAATTAGAGATAATTCCTTGTTTATCTCTATCTCTAAATGTCTAAAAGTCTGGTTCTTATAATAGAACACCTTTAAATATTTTCTTTGAATATTTTAATCAGACTTTCCCTCCCTACCATATCAAAGAGTGAAGATCCTGTGAGCTTTTTTTTTTCAGTACAAAAGGGGTTTATTGTATTTCATTCATGCTAATATGTGCACTTTTTAACCTCTCTGAAATTAGGATGGATCTTAAAATCAGTATGATAAGGAAGTATTGCACCTTAACTCATGTGGCAGCTTCCCCTCCCTTTCTCAGTCATATATAAAATAACAGCGCAGCTTCTAATTGAAGGTATCCTAAATTCAGTGAAGTACAATTACAAAGGAACATTTCATTATTTGAATGTGACTTATTCACATTCAAAATAGAAAGGGAATAGAAAATAGAAAATCCTATTTTCAGGTGTGGCATCAGTTTTACTAATTTATAATCATAGATCTCATGAAAAAGATTTTATGTCCAATGTCTTGCTAGGGGCGTATTCTTAGATGAATTGTAGGAAGATCAGACATGCCTTTAAAAATTTAGTCCTCGAATTATATTAAACTTTGCACTAAGCAAGTACAAATAATAAGTATCCAGTTTTTACCACACTTGTCCCTGTTTTGGCACAAGTGTCATAAAAATGTCAAGAAAGTATCATGGTGGAGGGAGGGAAATGTTGAGCCACTGAAGTCAAGAATTTGCTGCTGAAGTTCTTCATCTCCCCCAAGCCATCTGACTTTCTTAAGTTGACATACCAAGTCAAGTCATGAACAGGCAGCCCCTTGGTGCTGAACAGCCAAAGAACAACCTCTTCAAAAAGAGATAAACAACACTACACAGGGTGCTGCTGGGTGGTCACTGACAACACATTTACTTCAAAGAGAAATGGCTGTCAGGTGACTCACAGCCACAGGAAATAAAGAACAAGAGAGCGAGGGAGATGAAAACCAAATACAAATAACAGAGCTGAAGAGATTAAATCAGAATGCTTCTCAGCAATGAAGCGATGTGACTAGCCTCTTGGGTGGTCTTTTATTTTTCTTTCTTTCTTTCTTTCTGTTTTTAGCCCCTGTATGGCTCATCTTGAAAGAATATGTACTAGCTGTGTTGAGGATCACAGTCACTGGCCAGGTTCTAAGGTTTCTGCAGCAGAGTGCATAAAAACACATGATACAAAACACGGCCACAGGTCAAACGCTCTGTGTGCCATTTTCTCTGTGAATCTCAGTGAGTTGAAGGAATAGGTTAGACAGTCAACTGGGGTCGCTTAAGGTCTACTCTCTGAATGACAGTTTATCATCATTACTTTTCTCACTGAACAACCAGGAAAATCACAGGGAGTGAGTGGAACAAATGACTTTGAGGCAAAAACCACAGAAAACCAAAGGAGCAGGAGTGAGGGAAATGGCTGTAGTGATCAAGAACTTAAAGAGAGCTCAAAAGTAAGGTTGGAAGTTACAGAAAAAAACAAAACAGTAAACAACAAAACCCAGAAGGAAACTAGCTAATAGGCATCTAAATAAGAAGCCCTGAATTACCCCAACTGACGATGCAGATAAAGAATAGACTTGACTATATAAATCATGTTAAATATCTGTCTGTTAATGAATCCTACAACATTGGATAGCAGGCTGTATTTTCACCAAATTTGAAGAATTCTTTGGGGATGGTCTGATTAAAAATATGAAGCAGGTGATAAGGTTGAAATTCTCTCTGAGGGCCTAAGAGGCACATCTTAACTTATTTCCCTGGGAAAAGAGGGATTTCTTCTCTAGAAGAGCTTCAGGCTTTGATCAAAGTACTTCTCACATGGACAACTCTGTAGCATGCTGTTCTTTGGCAAGTAGCAGTAGGAATTTATTCAGCGTTGGTTAATGATTCTCCCAAGCAATGCAGCATGGGCCAGCTGGTTTATAATATGGGAGACTTGGAGGGCATTCAGACAATAAAGGAAGACAAGGGGCAAAAATGGAATGGAAAAGTCCAGGTTAGAGACACCATGCAAACATGAGAGAGGCAGCAGGAGCTGAGGAAGGTGGGTAAAAAGTGGGTAGACAGAGACCAGCCTTGGGAAGAGGGAAGATGCTCCAGGCAAAATGAGGCATTTAAACCTGGGAAAACCATCCAGCTGAGCAGTCATTCTCAACTCTTCACTTTCATCACACCATAAGGAAAGAGGCACAAAGGCATTTACTGAAAATGCCAGCAATGACTTATTTCTTGGGGAAAATTGACCACACATCACTGAAAAGCACTAGAAAAAATGTCAAAACATTTTCTCAAGTCCCACAATGCCCGTGTTTATACCATCTGTCAACGTAAGCAGAACCAAGGTGATGAAGAAATGAAAGCTTCAAGAAAAGAAAAGTTCTACATTTTGTTATTTCTGATGGGTTACATGGCTGGAATTTAAATAAACATTCCCCTCTCAAAGATATCTAAATAATATCTAAATTACAAGATCTAATTTGATGATTTCTTCTTTACTTTCATGAATACATCTGTATGGAGACAGAACAAGAGAATTCCACATTCTTTTACTTGCTTATCTGCTTAGCTAAAGCATTTGCCTTCTTTGCTGAGAAGGTGCTTTTAAAAGAAGAGTCAGATGATAGTAGCAAAACACACAGCAAAACAATTTTGACCAGAAACATAGGGTGTTAGGGTTTTCAGATCATAAAAAAATAGCCAGTCAAAACCACAAATGGATTAAAAGAGAGGAGATAATTTTTACCAACTGTGGGAGTGGTGGCCGCACTCAAGGAATTGGTAGATGATATTGAAGAAGTGCTTTCAGCCCGGGCTAGGGGTGCTATCGGAGGAGGGCTGGAAGAATGGATGGGAGGGCTGAAAGGTCGGGGCTGCAGGGAGAAGAAAAGAAATGGAAAGTTAGATTCACAGGTCTTCCTTTCATATTTTTAACATCTCCCAGCTCCAGATATGACAACTCAGGTTCTTAAAAGAGGACAGCTGGTACCATTTTTTCATTGAAATTGATTATATCTGTACAAGAGCTTGTGGATGGAGCCAGAGGAAACAAACTATAATGGGCTACACTCAACAGATATATCACATTAAGAGAAGCCGAGATCTGGGATGTGGTCAGTGATGTTTCAGGATGGTGGACTCACATGCCCTTAGGGACTAAATAAGTAACATAAAGTGAGAGCTTATACCTACTGAAAGATATCTGAATACAAAATACTGTAGTGTGCTGGCTAAACCAGATGTCAGGGACATCATTATTACCCTGTGACTCCTGTATGTGAATTCCAAAGAAATTTACCTCTGCCAGAGTCTCTTAATTGTTTGCACAGAATGTTTTCCACCCCTCGCCTTAAAACATGATGCAAAACTTCCAAAAAACTTCCAAAAAAATTCCCTGAGCCGCCACTCTCCTTTATATTCACCCAGTGTGTATACCACCAATAACTTCTCTGTAGTCTGGGGTCAGAAATCTGGACTTCTCCTCTCTAGGAGTCTTCCAAAATCAGAAAAATATGGTGAAAGGAAACACCTCCCATTCCAAAGGATTTAGGACAATTGAGTATTATTATCTTAATTTTCATCAAACCCACTGGGGTAGAACTGAAGACCCCATGATCCTGTTCCTACTACTTTAGGCCGTGGCTTGAATGATGGTGGAGATTTGAGGGCAATTGAAATACACACTCTGACTGCAGTGACTTTCAGATTTTGGCCGTCAGGGCCATTGGTGCAGGCGCTGTAAGGCTTAGACCTGGAGTTGAGATGACCCATGTTCAGGCATTTGGACTCTGTCATTCCCACTGTATGCTTCTGAGCGGGACAGGGCAGAAGGGAACATACCACATCTCCGATGCCAGGCTTCCCTGGAGGTAGCTTTGGCCGAGACGGAGGCCGGGGAGGAGGTGGGGGTGGGGTCGTGCTGCTGCAAGGAACCAAGGGGGTGGCTGGCCGAGCAGGGGATGATGCACCTGAAAAACAAGCTGGTATTAAAAAAGGCTAGAGACATAGGTGGTCAAAGAGCTGTTATCATTTGATCCCACCTTTCCATTCCCACAGTACAGTGTAATCACCAATACGTTCTTCACCTCAGCAGTTAATACAGTCAAGACTGTAGCACATGGGGTTTGGGTTTCTTTTTTTTCAATAAAGAAAAAAAATCACTCAGTTGAACTATGGTTGATGGCTGAAGCTGAAGCTCATGGCCTTTTGTTGTCATGTGACACCCAGTGAAAGGTAAATCCTTTTATAACTCCCTGTGACAGAAAATATATACTTAATACTCTTTTGGCTGGGTGAGTGGGTAGCTTTCATTCTGATCATGATACACATGAAACTTATGATAGATTTTCTTGATCTTTACATATTCAGAATTTATGTCCAAGATGAAAACGGAGGTTAGAACTTGAAGAAAAAAGATTTTTCACAGTATATGTATATATGTGTGCAAAAGTCGTGTTTGAATTTTTGTGACCCTATGGACTGTAGCCCACCAGGCTCCTCTGTCCATGGGATTCTCCAGGCAAGAATACTTGAGTGGGTGGCCATGCCCTCCTCCAGGGGATCTTCCTGCCCCAGGGATTGAACCCACGTCTCTTTTGTCTCCTGCACTGGCAGGCGGGTTCTTTACCACTAAGTGCCACCTGGAAAGTCCATATATGTGTGCGTGTGTGTGTGTATAAATATGTGTTATGTATATAAATACTTTTATATATCTATAAAACATGTAGAAGAGAATTATCCTTCTTACTGTGCTTTACGATATGAGTAGTAACTTCATATAGCAAAGTAGTAGTAACTTCATCAAGCAAACCCTTGATGGTAAGCAAAGAACAAAATATAAGAAAGTACATTAGCTATTGTGAGCGTACTTTGTTTGTGGAATCTTAACAGAAATACATTGGATTTAGAGGATTTTAGTTTTTAAAGGAGGCTGCTTAGGAACCTGTCTGTGTAGAGGTTGCCTGCGACGATTTTTGTGATGATTTTTAAGAGTCTCTTGGATTTACTTTTCTGGCTGTCAATGACAAACAAGAGAAACACAGAGCACACACAGAGGTCGGCATGCACGCTAATGAGCACACCAGAGGGCTTAGACTTAGGGGTTGGCCTATCTTCAGGCGTATGTCCGGGATATACGGGAAAACTACTTGGCTAACAATCTTAAGGAAGTCAAATCAATATTCCAAATGGTTCTTGTTCAGTCAGAGAACTGCCAGCTACTCCTGAGGCTTTTTCACATTGGTTAGAAGCACAGGTATCAAATTACTCCAAGAAAATTCCAAGAAATTCTGCCCAAAGAAAATGTCTCCCCCTCCCCCTACCTCCCCTCCAACACACCACAAAACTCTGCTCTCTGGAGAATCCTAGACCAGATTTTCAAGGAACTTTGAAATTTGAATCTTTGAATTTTCAGATTTTCAGGCAACTTTAACCATCAAAGCTCATCATCTCAGGATCTGCTTCCAACTTAGGAGAGTCCTTGGGAGTGAAAGCCTTGTTCCTCTGTTTAAAGCAGTTTGAAATCTTGAGTTTGTTGTGTTTATCTGTGTGGTTTATTGTAAGTGTAATTACATTAGTGTGAAACCATACTAATTACCACCCATCCTACCAATATTTCCTAGTTACCACTACGAACTTTTAACTGTAGTCTCACTTTTTATTTTGTTGGCCCAGTATCTATGCTACACATTTTACTTGCATTATCTTATTTTATCCCCACAATAAGCTTTGAAGGAAAGTACTTCTACTATCTCAGCGGAAAGTAAGGCTCAGAGATATTCAATAACTTGATCAATGTCATATAGTTCAAATGGCCTATTTAACTACAAAGTCTGAGTTTTTAAATGTAGTATCTTGTAGCTATAGGTGGTGGCCTATATAATGTAGCCCCACATTTTGCACAAAGCCTGGTCTTCTTTTTGCATGGGCCGACTGCACTTTTCTCTCAATATAAATATCCTTAGTCTTTTGCTGATCTTCTCTTGAATAAACGAATAGGGGATATTTCAACAGGTCCCACGACAAAGGTTTCTTTACACCTAGGATGTTTTCAGAAGTGACAGCAAAAAGATGGGAAATAAACGTTAACACAGCAAAGTTTTTGTCTGGAAGTTTTATAGAACTGTTTTGGGGGTTCTGTTTTGCTGGAAAACCATGTCATGGGGGTTGGGTCAAAATGTCTATCCAGGGGTCTATTTCCAAGAAATGGTCTTCTGAGTCAATCCCAGGAAAAGGTCAGCTGCTTATCCTTTTCCTACAAGTTCCAGAAGGGAAATTTTAAAATCCAGTTTCAGTAATTCTTGGAAAAGTGGTAACAAGTTATCATGGAGGCAGTATGAAATACTAAAGAAACTGACGAAAAGTCAGATGACCTGAGCTCTGGCTCTGTCCACCTCCTATCACCTATAAGAAGTTGACTTCTCTGAACCTCAACTTCATGTTTTAAAATACAGGACATGTTTCTACCTTACAAGGCAGTTGCAACAATTGAAATGGAAAATGCTCATTTAAGTATTACCAAGTCATAAAATACTACACAAATGGAAGGCAGTTGTTGATGATGGTAAAATTTGTGCTTTTGATACAGCTACAACTAAAAGCGAAGAAAAAAGTGGCTAGTTAACTGGCTGTGTTTTCCTTTTGGAGTACCCTGTTTAACTTACTTTTTCTTTACTGAATTGATCTCATTGATTTGTTATGCTGTTAGACAACACCAAGGGAGTTTTAAAAAGCAAAACCCTGTTTCACAGCAGAGGGTAGTTTGGGCCTACGGAGTATTTCATAATTGAACTAAGGCCTCACACGATGTTGTGAGATTACACAATTATTTTGTACTGAAAGAGTAAAGAGGGTTATTTGCACATCTCTACCCTTATTCTTCGATCTTCAATTCTACTCATTTCCCCTTCAAGCAGTGTTTATTCCCAAGACAATGCTAGAAACTAATTGGACAACATTGTTTAGCTTTAAAAATCATATGTACATTTGAATTTGTGAATTCAAAAAGTTGGCAACCACTGACATGCTCTTGATCCATCTGCTGCTTTCAACCTGAAATCCCATCATAGTTTCTTTGGTAACTCCTGAGGACCATAAAACAATGGCTCCAACTTTCACTTCTTTTTGTTTGTGTGTGGGGGTGTGGGGGTGGGGGTGTGTGTGTGTTGTGGAGTCGGCAGGGGGGCAGCTGGGGAGAAGTGATCACTGGAATTCAACAAATCTCAGGTCAGACAGATCTTGACTTTGCTATTTATTGCTTTGTGGCTGTGGCCAAGTCCTGCCTTTGAGCTTCCATTTCCTTACCTGTAAAATGAGGCTAGTATATCACAGTGTTATAGGGGATAATCAAATGAATGAAAATATATGTACTTTGAAATATGTAAAGAATTATTCTTTCCCAACTTGTGTTTCTTAGAACACAATTATACTATTTCTTTGACAAAAGTATTAAACACATGTGGAAAAGTTTTCATACTATGTTTCTTTTTAGGTAACTGGCACATTAAAAGCCCTAAAACAGTATGGCTCAGTGGAGTTTTCTGCAATGATGAAAATGTTCTGGAATAAGTGCTGTCCAATAAGATAGTCATTAATCACTTGTGCCCACTGAGTACTGAACTGTGGCTCCTGCATCTGAATAATTGATTTTTAATTTTAATTAATTGCCATTAAGATTAAAATAGCCACATATGCTTAAAGGCTTCCATTTTGGACATTGCTGCTCTAAAAAAACTTGTAGTTAGGAAATATATTTGTTTGATTCAACCCCAGGTAGTTCAAATTCATTTGTTTATGGATGTGTGGGGTGTGTCTGTTTGTGTTTAGCATCTTTTAATATGGGTTTACTTTCCCCAGTTGGGAAATGTTGAACATTCAATCTTTACTAACACTTCTCTTTCCCTGGTCTCCAAAATTGCTACAGGCCAAGGAAACACTTTTTCCATTCCATCCCCTGGGCACACAGCCCACACAGGAGAAGAGATAGTCTTTGCCAAGAATCAGTGTCTGCATTCCAGTAAAGCAATATTCTGGCCAAACTATGTATTTTAAATCTTTGCCATAAGGAAATTAAAGTTCTTGAAGCAAATTCTTAACTTGCAACTTTTTCAACAGCAGGTAACTATTCCGATCCACAAGTACTGTCTAAACTTGGTCAGTGACAGTCATCTTGCTGTGACTGAAATTTTTAATGTAGGTATACAGTTTGAGATACACAGGAAAAGTTATTCCCATCAGGCTGTTATAAAAAGCAGATAATGATAAGCATTACTAATCTTTAAAACATGAGACCATATCCTATTGTTTCAATCCTAAGTTTATATTTCTGCCAATCTGTTTAATGAGCAAATAAACTGGGACTTAATTAAGGAAATAATGGTGCACAGTTTTATTTATTCATGAGTTTCACTGGCCCAGTTTGGTTTTCCACTTAGAAATTCAATTCTTTAATATTAGCAAAGTATAGTATTTTCCAGCTCAATTATTAAGAACCAATAGTCTTTACTGGTAACACTTTCAAGTAATTTTAAGTAAGAATATGGAAGTTAAACATGAAAATGACAACAAAACTGCCAAGGATTCCAGAAAGAAAGCTAGAGCTACTCTATTTATTCATTAAATCAATGATCAATTCAATTAATCAAGTATATCCCAGAACCTTGTAGAAGGTGCTTGAGGAGCCTGGGGAGTGTCCTGTCCTCCCCTCCCCCAACTAAAGGTGTTTACTTTGGGTAGAGTATAGTGACCAGGCCACTGGAGAGAAGGTATTATTCCTTGAAAAGCACTTTCAGAAGACTCAGAGCCTGGCCCAGGAAAGAGTCCCATTCAAGACAGTGGAAACATGTCTCTCTTTGACAAAGGACAACCAGCTTCTTTTGGGCTGAGGTCTGGACTGGAGTCTTTACTTAGAGGCCCTTTATTATCTTTAGAGTTAGGTAAGGACCCTTACATCACCCCCAAAAGATCTAAAAAAGAAATAGAGGATGGAGGTGGGGCTCTAAGCCCCAGAAATACAGAAAGGAGCACAAAGCAGTAGGTTTGGAGAAAAGACTTTTGGCGATCTTGATGACAGTGTGTAATACAGGTGCATGTCAGGGTCAGATAAGTTTGTGATATTTTGTCACTAAACCTTGCAAGGGCTCCTGGAGGGCATAGTGGTTAAGAACACAGGCCTGGGATCAGATAGATCTGAGAATGAATACCAAGTCTATCACCTCTAGCAGTGTAAACTTAGGCGAATTACTAAACATCCATGAGCCTCAGTTTTCATATCTGTAAAATGGGGGAAATAAGAGTATTCACCTCATGAGGCGGTTGTAAAAATGAAATGATGTGCATAAAGTTCTTAGCATGAAGCCAGGAAAAGAAACTATAGCTGTTGTTCTTATTGGCAAAATAAAGGCTCTCTAGGACCCTATAAAGAAACCTGCTGATTTTGTTTTAGCACAGTTTTTCAAACTTAAATTTGATTATTGAACTGTTTTCCCTTTCTGGTGAAGGAGGAGAACACCTGTGATACAAAACACTGATTTTGTGTACAGTACAGAAGATTCTCCAGTCTTTTCCTTGATTAGCTTGGATGCTCTCACTTTAAAGCTCAGAGCAATTTGCAAATGCAGAGCAAACACTGAAAGATGTGCCCTTGAAAGCAGAAGCAATGATGACTATTAAAACAGAGACAAACATACTTCCTTGGTGTCTCTTAGTAGATTCGAATAATTTAAACTTGGTCACCTCTTTCAAAGCAAATAAAAAACAAATAGCCCTTGACATCCCTGAGAAGGTACCTAACAAAAAGGACAGGAACAAGAGAGAAGGCACCAGAGGATCTTGGTAGACAAACAAGAGCATGAATGGAATGAGTGATACAGAAGAAGAATGCATTAGGAATATCGTGATCTTTCCTGGGTATGCATGGCAGTTCCCATCCTTTCATCATTAGAGAATACAAAATGAAGCTTCAAACAGGAAAATCAAAAAAATCAGACTCCATGTCAATGTTTGCATGTAGAGTCCCAAAAGGTACATTTGTGACAAACTGCTCCATCACCTGTCACCACACTTAGAACTGACCTTATAGGCTGACTAGCCTGTCAAATGATGACATCAGAGAGCAGTTTGTTTCAGTGGCAGCCTGATTAGGCTGGAGATGCAATAAGGCAGCCTCTTTTTTGCTGTCCTCTAAAATCTCCTTTTCAAATCCTACTTCTTTTTCTCTGAAATAGAGAAGTTAACATAGTTTTCCCCAATTAAAAAAAAAAGAAATAGAAAACACATATACCTACAAAAACCAGGGCTTTTGGAAAAAATATAGATTTATAAGCTTATAAATCAAATAATGTCTGAGGATCGAATGTATAACACGGTGATTATAGTTGATAACACTATATTGTATGATTGAAATTTGCCAAGAGAGTAGAGTTTAAATGTTCTCGTCAAAAAAAAAAAGGTAAGTATGTGAGGTGATGGATGTATTAACTTGGTGGGAAGAATATTTCACAACGTATGTGTGTATCAAATCATCACATTGTACACTGTAAATATCTCATAATTTTGTCAGTTATATTTCAATAAAGTGGAAGAATTAAAAAAACAAAAAAACAAAAAAACAACTAGGGCCCCTGTGGAGACATCTGATGAGGAAATCAGACATTTAACTTGAAGCACATTTTCTGTGAAACCTGTCTTTCTAGAACTTTCCTGAATTCTAAAAATGACATCACAGCTTTCTTTAAAAAATAGAGATCTTATCCGCAGGGTGGAAGGGCACTCCTAAGGGTCAGGAGTGCAGGGCAGGACACATCCACAGACTTGCACTATGACCGCGAGCATTCGATGGACTAGGACATGCCACAGAGCACAGGACACCCACACCAAAGGAGGGATGGCTGAAGCTCTAAAGCCAACTGCCAGGCAGGAGGAGGGTGTTGCTCACACTGCAGCAGCCACGGCCATTCCCGGTCACACGAAGCACACGCAAACAGTGAGACGTACCACTGGTGATCCCCGTACCACTGCCCGAGCCGGGTCCGGGGGATGAGACCACAGTCCTGTAGGTGGGTGGTGGTGGGGGAGGCGGAGTTGCTCTCTGTCCCAACCCAAAATCTTTAGGAGATGAGATTGTTTCTAAGTAATCATCTTTAATGAAGTTCTGCTCAGCGACTTTCTTCTGGACTTCTTCTAAATTGAGCGGCGATGGTACACTGCGAGGAGGACCCGGAGGTCCTGAGGGGCCAGGAGGACCCGGGGGGCCCGGAGGTGGGGAGTCAGCTGGGTTGTCTGAGGCAGCTGGTGGGGACACCACCTTTTCCCTTGGAGTCAACTCTGGAGTAACACGTTCCGGGGATGTGTCAGAAAAATGGACCCACTTGTCTTCAGCATTAACAGCAACAGACTTGGGGGATAACACGGGGCCAAAAATGCTGTCCAAATCATTGATGGATGGTAGCTTTTCAATTTTGACCTCTGTGGCTGATTGGTCATTTCCTGTGGTTAAAGTAGTTGATTTTAAAATTTAATTGACTTTGTTAAAATTATTTGTATAGGAAGTGGGAGGGGTGAGGCAAAGCCTGATAAATAGGTTATCTTGTGAGGTGCCAAATTGGACATATTTCATGACGGAAAAATATCTTGATTGTAGTTGAAGGGGAGGAGAGAGTTCCCTGCCTCTAAACTGTGAACATTACCTTTTCGGCTATTATTTACCCTTGTGTGAGGTGATCTGACTTGGCTACATCTACCGTCACCAGAAGCTCCAGCATGCAACTGGTCATTCTGAGAAGGCATTCTCAGAAGTGTACAGGCTCTGGAACTGCAAATTTCAAAAGGGAGGTCCCTTTGGAAAGTCTGGCCTAATGAAATACATAGGACACAACAGAAAAAGAACTGATGGCTGAAAATCATCCTCATATTTGATGAAGATTGTCTACTCTAGCATATTAAATGAAAGTGTTTGGTGAAACCAATGATAATATATGTTAGTTAAAAAAATTACCACATCATAAGTAGTTGTATATCTTCCACCTTGAACACACCAGAAACACAGCACAAAGATTAAAGAGATATCCCCACATGAATATTTACAAATATACACAAACACACCCCACGCACCACACACATAGGATATTGAGAAGAATTGTTACATATAAACCCATTTAATAAGGAACAAAATTAAAAGAAACCTTTATAATTTCTTTTCTCATCAAGTCTAACCTGTTAATACCATAGGCATAACTGATATATATATATATGAATTCATGAAATAAAAAGTCTGTTTTGCTTAAATTTTAGCATTAGCTATTCTTTTTAATTCTTACCAATAACAAGAGGAAAACTAAAACTATCTTCTATAGCTTGGCAGGAAGTAGTTGATAACTGAAATGTGAGGAATTGTACCATTTTTTAAACCAAGATTATTCAAATTACAAATTGTTACCTAAATAATTTCAGGGCATGAGCCATTTTACATTTAAATAACCTTTTAGCTGTAAGAGTAGGCTTAGTATTCTTATATTTTCACATTTGAAAAAAGTTAACCTTCAAGGTTTCAAGGCCACAAATAAATGGGATAGCAGTTTGCCTGGGCCACAGTATTTATAATTTCACTGCTGGTAGATTTACTTATCTCTAACATATTCATGAGAATACAAGGGGCCAAAATGATTTGAACTTGTAAACACCTTTACCTGTGCACACTGGATGACTCTCTGTTGGGTCTGAGTCAATATAAATTTCATCAGTGACTATGTCTTGCATTTGCTCTTGTTGATAAATACCCCCTCTGTAGTTATCAAACTCACCAGACTGCATAAATAGCTATGGATGAAGCTGCAATAGAATTCCAAAGGTGATGAAGAACTACATTCTAAGGACCCAGACACATAAAATAACTATTACTGCTTTTGAATTGCTAGTCCAGTAAGACTAGGTACATTATAAATTGTAGGACTCCATAGTATTGATTTTAATAGATGGTGAAAATATGCCTTAGAAGTCATCTGTCTAAAGGCATGTTGCAGTTCCTTGCCATATTTCATCATCCTTATACATCGCTTTGCCATGGGATAATAAATAATGACTACTGGGGAAAAGCCTGCACCACCCTAGCTTACCTGTATGCTGCATATTCCAGGACCCATTTTATTATTATTGTGGACTACACAATATTAATTCTAGATAAAAACTTATCAGCTCTTAGAAAAATACGAATTATGCCTTGAGACTTTTAATTCTTCAGTCATTTAAAATGAGGTCCAATGAAGTGAAATGTCAATTAAACAATGGCTTTTGATATTGAGTTTTTATTTCTCTTATCTCACAAATAAACATGGCCTTTGTTCAACAAAATTATACAGAGGAAAAAATGAGAAAGTGAACCTTTTTGTGAAACCTGGGAGTGATACTTAAAGAAGTGTACATAGTAAACTGCAGTGGAGGTAAAACTAAATGCATGTTCACGTTTAGTCTAGCCTATAGATTTCAACACATCAAAGGCATGTTGAGGTCCAGGGCCGCTGCTGATTGCCACACCATCCTAGGACAGAAAAAATAAAGCTTACCTGGTCCAACTGTTAAGGGGGAGCCTGTTCGGGGTGGGGTGGCTGGTACATTTTTTGGAGGCAGTGGGGGAGGTGCTGCCAAGAGATGAGAAGCCATGCATTACTGATCACTTTCTCCCTAAGTTATGGAATATTCCCCAGATAAGCAGGATTTGGGCTATCATTCATATTCTGCTATTGGAAAAGGAATAACTATTAGCAGTCCATATATTTTTTTTAAGTTCAAAGTTTAGTGATTGAAGCAGGACTCATTCAGATTCTTCCACTTTATGATAGGAATTTGTCAAAAGAAAGTCAGATAATAGCAACAACAATATCATCATTTCATTCATTCATTCCTTTGTTTTATAAGTGTTAAAAGCCACCAAAGTCCTGTGACCTGTACTAGGAATGAAGGACAAGGGGTTGAAAACAATGAGCCTTTGCTCTCAAGGAATTTACAACTGAATGAAGCGAAGACTGTGGTCCCAGGCAACTGCAATCCAGAGTGTGGTCAAGGAAAGGAGAGCAGCCTGGGTGAGGGGCTTTTAATAGAGTCAGGATATTATAGCTTGGATTGAGTCAGGAAAGATTTCTCAAAGTAATGTCTTGAATTTGGGCATATTTTTGACATCTAAAGCAAAATTATTTGGGTCAAGGAAGAATGAACAGATTCCTTTGGTGGAAATTATAGCTGAAAAAAATCCTTGGGCTAGAAAAAGTATTGTCTTACAAGCCCAACCCAGACTCATCCTTTTGAACTGGGCTGTCACTTTGCGGGCAAAGTTAAGAATTTCAACAGGTAAGTCTTTTTTTTCTTTTCATTCTTTAAATGTATGTTTTCCTTTCACTGCTATATCTGGTAAATCTGACGAGTTTCCTTTTTCTTCAGGACTTCTTTCCCCAGTTACCTGGAGTAGGGGTTAGGGGCATTCTGGAATAAACAGGGCTGATGGCTCTGCTTTGAGATAAATGTGCCCTGATCTTCTGTCTCAGCTTCTCTCTCCCATATGGCATCATTCCTCTTGTTCTCCAGTTAAACTCTTTCCCCTCAAGGTGTCCTCTCTATCCTTTGAAGCCTCAGTTGTTCTGTAGGACAAGTAGAGACCTTATCTGACCTGGTTAGCTCTGTGTTGTGCGCTAGCCCATGCCTAGAACGTAGCAGGGTCTTTAGTCTACTTGCTTATCATGCCTACATAAACCTATTGAATAAATGAATGAATAAGCCTGTGAGATGTCACACAGAAGCAGCTGTGGTTCAAAGTTACTTATTTTACTTTATTTATTGTATTATTCTTGTCTCAACCGACTGTCCTAGACCCCTTAACTCTAATGCTTATTAGAATCATACCTCTTCTCAATATTAAACAGTCCAAATGTTGCTTACGTAGACTTCCTAAGGCTTGCCTAATTTCACTATGCAGACAGACAGTAAAATGAGTCACTTATTTTTCCAGACAGAGCAGACACATAACTTACTTCCAGTGGGAAAAGGCCTTGTTAACTTTGGCGACTCCACGCTTGGATTAATTGGTTGGCCTGGACCCCATATCTCAGGCTGATCTAAAAGAACTGGAAACATAAAAAGAAAATTTCCCCGGGTGAGTTGAAAAAAGAAACATCCTGATTTTAGAATTGATAATTTCAAGTTAAAGTGGAGCTTGACAAAATTATTTCTGCCTTGCCTCAGTCCTAGTAAATTAACTTAGAGATGTGCTGTTCCTGATTCTCTTCAATCAGAGAATGGAAAAAACAGCAGGGTGTGCATGTTTGTGTGTGTGTGTGAGCCCGTGCGCAGATGGGGTATCTGTGTGTGGACATACAGCTAAACAAAAACTTGCAAAACAGAGTGTCTGCATTCTTTTCCTGGTGGGTCACTTAAGGACATTCTAAATATCAGTACGTTTCTGGTACCCACTTGAAAATACAGGCATTATTCCCATGGACACTTGTTTTAAGTTGGTTTATTAAAGTTTGCCAAGAATATGCTTCAAGAATGAAAATGTCTGAATTCTGTACAGTTCTTCTCACCTTTAAAGGATGTTATGGGATCTTTAAACAAGTCTTTTACAACATTATAAAGAGAAATGAAATTATTTAGAAAGGGTGAACATGTTAAAAGAACCAGAAAAATAAACAAGTGCTTAGCCATCTAAGGGCTTCCTGTTGGCTCAGTGGTAAAGAACCTGCCTGCCAATGCGGGAGATACAAGAGATGTGGGTTCGATCCTGGGGTTGGGAAGATCAGGGGAGAAGGAACTGTCAACTCACTCCAGTGTTCTTGCCCAGAGAATCCCTTGGACAGAAGAGCCTGGCAGGCTACAGTCCGTAGAGTTGCAAAGAGTTGGATGGGACAGAGTATGCATGCATGTAGACATCTAAAGTCAATCAGGGCAATTGGTATTAGGCCTAAGGACAATGAATCTAATATTTCATCTATTTTTTGTTTCTTCCTTCTGACTTTTTTTGTTGCTATGGTAGCAATATGATACACTAGTTCTCATCATCTCTCATGTGCCAGGGTCTCTGTAAGCACTGCCTGTGATTCATTATGTTGTAAAACACAGGCTGGGAATTAGTTGGATGTGGATTTGATCCAGCCTCCATGGGGTCGCAAAGAGTTGGACACGACTGAGCGACTGAACTGAACCGAACTACTAGGACCTTGGGCAATTCATTTAACCTCTGAGCTTCCCTTCTTTCAGTGCAGAGATAGTAAGAACCATCTCTAAGAGTTAGTATAAGTATTAAAGGAGGTAATGTATATAAATATAATGTACACAAAATTCCTATCACAAGGCCAATAGCTATTATGATTTTTCAGTCCTCACCATACCACCACGTAGTTGGTGTTGAGGAAACCAAAGATGACAGTGATTAAACAACGTGCTCAGCAACACGTGGTGAACATAGAAGAGCTAAGGTCTGGTCCCAGGCACGCATACCTAACTCCAAAAAACGCACTTTCCTCTCAGGCCTTGTAAACTAGTGATAGAAGAATCAATCAAAAATGTAAGAGTGGGTAGATAAGAAAAGTAGGTGGAAGAGCTAGTATGCTTGGTGCCAAGGTTGGAACTTTACAGAACTTCAGGGGCTGAAAGCACCTAGAGCATAATCAGGCCAGGCTTATTGTGTGTCTCCTCTTCATCACAGACCTCAGTGATGGTCTTAGCTTTGTTTTTTGTTTTAACACGAAAGCATACATTGTCCAATGATCTGACACAGTATTTTGTTTTTTCCATGGATTCAGTGTGGGATACCACTTTGATTTCTAAGAACTATTTTGTATATCAGGTTTCCATATATGATGGAATTTTTTAATAGGTAGATTCAAACATAGCAAATCAAACCACCTTCAGTTACTACACATATTAGTAAAAGTGAGACTGATCCCAGATGAGTTAATAAGACAACTGAGCAACCTTAATGCTGGGTCCCCTTTCCTTATGGATTCTAAGTTGCAGACATTTAAATCACTGAAGGAGTATTTAGGGATGTTCCTTATTCACTTTCCTAACTACATGATTGAAAAATACTCAGTTGTGGCTGCCTGCTAGTTGTCTCCCAGGATCCATTCTCCATTTCTGCTACAGTTAAGGCTTAGCTGGCCAGATGGCACTAAATTCTTTCTGATGGGCTCTGGCTGGAAGTGGTGTGTGTCTCTTCCAGGTTTTGCTCTTACAGAATTGGCAGTGAGTTCCATGGGTCCTCCCTGACACTTCTTTCTTCTGACTGGAACATAATGAGAATTTGAGCAGCCCCCTTGCACCCAGAAGTGAAGGCCACATGCTGGGGATGGCAGAGCTCCCCTTCCAGTCCTATATTTTGTACTTTAAGACTGTTTACATGAAACAGAAATAAAATCTATCTTGTTTAATTTACTATACTTTGGAGTCTCTTTGTCACTATCTGAGCCTACTCATTATGCTTTTAATTCTTATCGTCCTCAGCATTTTAATCTCCTTCACCAATGGGTCTTAGAAAAATCATTTTATTATACGCAATCACAGTGTTCTTAAATGATTTTTTATAAAAAAACATTCCATGTTATCAAACAGCTGCTGGAGATCCATGCATTAGACCTACATACATCTTAGGAACAGCTTAGATCCCTTTCATAAGGAGTTTATGTCAGTAAGGTATACATTATTCACAGCCATCCAAAAATGGTTAATATTTAAAAGTTAAAATATTTAATTCTAGGAATTAAATTTAGTAGGTAAATCCAACAATAACAGCCAAAATGATATTTCTCTCATAACATCTTTTTTCTAAGTTGTTAAATGATTTAAGGTCATTCCTGGGTCTTGAGTTTGCAAACAGTGTCTGTTCTGTGAGCAGTCCAATTGACACCTCCACTGATGAGGTGGACAAGAGAGAAAATGTGGTCATAGAGGCTAGATCACAATGACAGTGATTATGATCAGGAATTTGAAGGTCTGGCTCCATAGTGATAGCAGTTTGGTTCATAAACCACCTACTCCCTGACCAGTGGGTTGTACAGATTTTCAGTAATTCTTATTGAAAGAAGAGTGAACTTGTTAGCTCTTAGCTACCTCTGGAGGTAAAATTTCAAATCCTGAAATACTAAGAGGTCTGCAAACTAAACTCCCATGCTGATAACACACCTAGATCAGAACTATTCTTTCACATGAAGATCTAGTGATACATCAAAAACATGCCTCAAAACACATTTACTCTAGACGAGTTATACTTTATTGAAAAGAAAAACAAATCCATAGATACACAGTTTTTCCTACCTTCTGTCTTCTGTTCATCAAAAGCTGATTCTAATGGTGGACCAAAGAGGGGAGCAAGCGCCGTGGTGTCCTCTGAAGGTTTTTTGCTAAACCACACACATTACAGCAAAACATAGAGAAAGGAAATATTAATGTCAAAAGAGATATAAAGCCCTCAAATATCTTCCACAGTAAGGCTGATGTACGTGTGCACTTAGGTACATATATAAATATGCACTCACGCTCTGGAGAGGCTAAAAAGCATATATATGAAGATGTCAAATGTATGTGGACAAAAGAATTAGTAAGAGGTAAGATCCCTGGTTCTCAATGGGGTGCCAGGGGGCTGGTCCGACAGAAATAAGACAGAGAGAAACTCTTTAAAAGCATCAGATTCTCTAAACCTAGAAGAGATAATACTAAAGATAACTGTTTACTGCAAAGCACCTTCTTCTCATAAGATCTCAAAAACCATTTATATCTGTCTTCATTGCATCTCTGTGTTGTAGGTAAAGCAGAGCATGGTCAGCGAATGTCAGGCACAGGGAAATTAAGGAACAAGCCACCAGGAAGTTCATCTTTGAATAAGAAACTTAGTCTACCAACTTTTAACTTCATCCTCCCCCCTCCACCCTACACAGTAGACTAATTATAATCTCCTAACACCTTAATATTGCACGTCTCAGAAAGAGAAGAATATTGAAAAATCAGGGAGAAAAGAAGGGTAAAAAGTTCAGTGCTCATCCTTTTAACTAATTATTGCTTAAATTGACTATTAACAAAAGGCGCATAAATTGTCTCCGTTTCTTCCCCAGACCTGATTTCTCTCATTGGTTCTAATTAGTTTTGTGTGTTTGCTGGGGGATAAGAGGTGAAGAGGAGAGGGGTTAAAGGAGGAGGGAAAGGTAAAAGGATCTAGCGTTTAGATAGAAATAGGAGTCTTTGCAGGGAAACACCGCTTATGTTCACAAGACTTACTTATCCCAGGGATTACACAGTATGAAAATATAATGCCTTGCCAAAATCAGAAAACAAAACAGAATATTCTTCTGGTGTCTGATGTAGAATGTATCACAAAACTGTATCCAACTAAACAGGCTGCTCTTTTTTAAAACACTTTTAATTGCAAAATAATTGGTTTACAATGTTGTGTTGGTTTCTGCCATACAAAAATGTACATCAGCCATAAGTGTACAAATGTCACCTCCCTCTTGAACCTCCTTCCTACCCATCCCCCATCTCACCCCTCTGTGTCGTCACAGAGCACCAAGTTGAGCTTCCTGTGTTATACAGCGACTGCCATTACCATATTTTCATATGGTAATATACATACATCAATGCTATTCTCCATTTGTCCCACCCGCTCCTTCCCTCGTTGGGGCCACAGTTCTGTTCTCTACATCTGTGTCTCTATTCCTGACCGGCAAATAGGTTCATCAGTACCATTTTTCTAGATCCCATATATATCCATTAATATATGATATTTGTTTTGTTCTTTCTGACTTACTTCACTCTGTATAACAGGCTCTAGGTTTATCCACCTCACTAAAACGGACTCAAATTCATTTCTCTTTGTGGATGAGTAATATTCCATTGCATGTATGAACCACAACTTCTTTTATCCATTTGTTTGTTGATGGACATCTAGGTTGTTTCCATGTCCTGGCTGATGTAAATAGTGCTGCAGTGAATACTGGGGTACACGTGTCTTTTTGAATCATGGTTTTCTCAGGTTATATGCCCAGTAGTGGGATTGTTGCATCATACGGTAATTTTATTCCTAGTTTTTAAAGGAATCTTCCTACTGTCTTCCATAGTGGCTGTAACAATTTACATTTCCACCAACAGGATAAGAGGGTTCCCTTTCACCACACCCTCTCCAGGGTTTATTGTTTGTAGGCTTTTTGATGATGGCATTCTGTCCCATGTGAGGTGATACCTCATTGTAGTTTTGATTCACATTTCTCTAATAATAACAGGCTACTATTTGTAGGGCAATATAATCATAGTTCAGATCAGCATTCCATATACCAAATGATGTCTTCCCGTAGACCTTTAACTCTGTCATTAGTGTAGGGTTGCATATTCTGATAGATGTTACTTTAGATGACTACAGCTGCTACTGCTGCTGCTAAGTTGCTTCAGTTGTTTCCGACTCTGTGCGACCCCAGAGATGGAAGCCCACCAGGCTCCACTGTCCTTGGGATTCTCCGGGCAAGAACACTGGAGTGGGTTGCCATTTCCTTCTCCAATGCATGAAAGTGAAAAGTGAAAGGGAAGTCGCTCAGTCGTGTCCGACTCTCAGCGACCCCATGGACTACAGCCTACCAGGCTCCTCCATCCATGGGATTTTCCAGGCAAGAGTGCTGGAGTGGGGTGCCATTGCCTTCTCCGAGATGACTACAGAGTACTTCCTTAATGGTCTCCCTCAGGCTTCACTTAGGCGAAATGATAACATATTTAAATCTGCGATGACCTACACACAGAGCAGACCCTTTGTTATTAGATGCTGAGAGTTTAGCTCAAAGGAGATTTGTTCCATTGTTACTAGTGCATGATACCTTGCATAAAACACAACTAACATCTTTCATGCTCACCTTATGAGCTCTGGAGTTGGTGTGGAACGCCTGGGTCTCGCTACTTCTTCACCTGATGCATAGGACAAAGAAAGTTTTTAGGCATATTTTTACCATTTTTTTCTTTTATGTCTTATGAGCTATGTTTGAAAACAGAGATTTAAATCCCACAAATAGGCAACTCCATGTGAAAACTTTGCAAGACAAACCCAGGAACAAACTCCCCTGGCAATGCAACAGTCATATATTAGGCATAAGTAGTAGCATTTTCTTTGGCATTTATAAAACCTTATCAAGGAATTACCATGATGAGCCATCAAATGGAAGATTTGTACACTGCAGAGCTTAGTGGAATAGCACACTGTTCTTTGAATGCCTGTTGCCTTGATCAGTTCTGCATTTCAATTACCATGAGAATACCAAGCCAGGCCATATGTACACAGTGCATGAATCCAGCATTCTCTGCCTGTTCTTTTCTTGAAATGCCAAGAAAATGTTATACTTTTAACTAGGAACCATTTATTTAAAATTTCCTAGAATGTGCTGTATGCAGCAGAAGAAAATCATGCCACATGTATATTATAACCTATCTCACATCACTTTGTTGTACTAAAATTTTCATATCAAATACACAAGAATGGGTATTGCATCTACCTTCAGTTCCTTCTGCCCTCCTCCTCTCCCTACTCCAATTAGCAAACACACACTTGATTAAATTCATTTCTGAAGTCAAATGATACAGCATGTGTGCTCAGTCGCTTCAGTTGTGTCCAACTCTTTGTGACCCCATGGACTGTAGCCTGCCAGGATCCTCTGTCCATGGAGATTCTCCAGGCAAGAATATTGGAGTGAATTGCCATTTCCTTCTCCAAGGAAGGTAATAGCAATGTTTATTCAAAAACATATTCACTTTTAGGATTTAAATATTAATCATTCAGAACCCACTGAGCCCTTTTACCATTACAGGATTTCTTTGCTGTAGACATTCATCAGCCTTAAAAATCAAGCTAAGAATTTATATGTCAAATGTGTATATACTCCAAGATCCAGGGAACTGTTTCGTCTTTTAAATTGTACTCTATTTCTGGTAGCTAAGATATACTTACTGGATAAGTTCCTTTTAATTGCACCCTAGAATTAGAAATAGACACTATAAGGTTTAAGACCACATATACGTACAATATGTATATTTCTGTCATTGCAATTAAACTGAACTTAAAGAAATGCAGATGGAGAAAAATGAATTTTTTTTCAGCGTTGCATTCAAGTTAAAAATTATAGACACCCACATATAAATAAATTTTTCACTTTACTTAACGGTTACCGAGAGGAGGGAAAAGTAATAAATATTCCAAACCAGGGGAAAAAACAAAAAACAAAAAACCCTTACCTGGGTAGATTTAGTAAATTAAAGTAAAAAAAAAAAAATCTTGAGATCTAGCATACAAGAAAGTATATCCAAGTTTAACTTATGTTTAATTTTTAAAATTATATGTATGAGGTGTATTCTCTTCTCTTATTGAATGGGGTCCATAAGCTGCTTGTAGAAACAGTCATTAGTTGACTAATGCAATTTTTAAAGATGCATGTGGAAAATGTTAAAAACAAGGAAAATTTGAAGGCATTACCTCTGAATGGACTGATCTATTCAGGTAACCAGAGAATTCCATTCTTCCCCACTAACGCTCTCTACCTCAGTTTCTTTTACATGCCTGCCATGGGGGCACCGATCTATCAAGTGGGAATCATTCCTTTAGCTCAAGGCATTGTGATCCTATTGGAATGCAAATTTCCCTGGCAAGGATAATCTGGCAAGAATAATCTGAGAAGGTCCTTTTCAGATTTTTTTCAGGCCCTAGCAGAAACTTTTTTTGGTAATAAAGGATTAGTTCAAAATCACCATGAAAGGTTCTTAGAATGTGATGCTTCCAGAAAAGCAGACCACTAGAAGCATGGTCTCATAAGATGGGCATGGGTTGGCAGGGCCTCCTTAGGAGAATGACAGGGGCAGAGTTTAGGATGGGGAACTGCAAGAACAAGAAACTTTTCAAAACTCATACAATTAAAAGTTTGGTGGGTGATAGCCAAACACACATTTATTTCTACTCCTACTTTAGTAAAGGCTCAATCTGGTGGTCACAGATTTTTCTTCTCTCAAATGATAGCATAACTTAGGACAAATATAGCATCTCTGTAACAGACCTGTAAGAATCTTCTTTCCCTCTTTCCTAAGGTTTTATCAAAATTTTGTCTCATCTTGAAATCATTTGCAATAGTGGAACAGTTTCAGCATGAATAAGGATCCACTAGATGTTTTCTGATGACTAGCCTAATCTCTCAAACTATATTTTCTGGCTTGTTTTGCCTAATAATATAATTTGCATACATGTGCCACATAGAGATTATTATGTTATTAGGAAAAATCTTTTTAAATTAATAAATACTTTATTTAACAAACATTTTAAATCAGTATTTTAAATTAAGTTAACACACTTGTTTTAATTAATGCCTATATTAAATAAATATGATCATTTAAATTAGCTATGGTCATTATGAGAGTTTTGATACAGGTTGGCTTTTGGAAAATAAGACTCCATAGACAAAATAATAAGACAACAATTGTTTAAATGTAACCCAAATGGTTTTTCAGGTTGGAGAGCCTCAAATAGTCAGATTTTTATTAAAAAGGTCTGAAGGAAAAGATTGGGGCTTTAGGTCCAAGTAGTCAATCATGAGGTTGACATTGAGGGAAAGGACCTATTTAGTATAAAGAGACCTGAAATTAAGGAGCTGGGGGACCCCAGAAGCTGTATTGAAGACCTTTTGATCTCTGTCTTACCCCTTTATTTAAAATGTAATACTCATGAAACTAAGAAAGATATACAGTTTATTTGTTTGGTATTTGTTGGTATTCATCATTTCCCAGTGTATCAATTCATTTGAAAGACATTTATTGCTGAGAGGTACTAGACAAGAAGCCCCTGTAATATTTTACTAAATATTCCTCATGAATGAACAATCACTATTCAAGAGGAAGCAAGACATGGCAGAAATATGCAAGCAAACTGTTATTTAGAAATTAGAAAGAATAAAATCACATCAATTTAGAAAGGAACAGATGTTCGAACCATCAGCAGTAAGCATTCATCAACAGAAAAGCAAGTCCCATTGTCCCTGGATCTGGCATACAGATCTCTGATGGCCTTGATGTCAATGCAGGACAAATCCAAAGCAAGGTTAAGGTGATACTGACCACACAAACCACGTTCAGGAAAAAGGCCTATTGATTCTAAAACCTTCTCCTCCCTAAGTGACCACATTTTCCTTCTCTAAAGGACTGTCATTATAGGTAGACTGTGAACAGACTTACCGCATTTTGAATTAGTTAATTCACTCTTTTCCTTTTACTAAAAAAAGGAGTAACTTGTCATAATCTGAGACGTTACCCAACTGCTGGACTGGAATCAGCCATATAGTCCCTGCAGGTGGTATTTTTGATCATCAACTCTGTGGCTTAATCAGAGAACCACAGCTTGTCAGCTGGCACAGAATATTTGCCTCCAGGAGTAACTGATTGATCAAATTGGCATAGGCCTAATTTCCAAGCGCATTATTTCAGTTCCATTACCTCTCTCAAGGGACTGACCAGGCAGGTGGAGGTTATTTCAAACATAGCAAAGACTCTTCTTGTTGCTTCAAATTTATCACACTTTCAACCTGAGGAAACTGACTAAGATTTACTCTGGACAGTGCAAACTGATACTGGTTTGTCTCCAGTGATGAAATATATATATGTGATAACCTAGAAAGATTGACTTTAAAGCATGTCTATTTCTCCCAAGATAAAAATTATGATTATGCATGATTGTATATCAGTATACTGACAAATATGAGTTATGATCCAAGGACTTATATTAAATTTAGGTTTGAAAACAATGTGGCTTACACATTCCTGGTTTTCTTTATAGTTTTCTTATTCTATTATCACCTTGCTATAAATGTCTATGCTGATTTCTGGATAATCTCCAGAGCTTGCATACATGCACACCACACACACACACACACACACACACACACACTCACACACTCACACACACCACATTTTTCATATTTAGCACTGGGAGTTGGGATACCTATTGTATTAGTTTAGTTTGTTATGGAAACATGCTCTGATGATCCTAAAACATGCTCTTGACACATATAAGACCAGAGATTTACAGCCACTAAACCTAATTTGTCTGCCTCATTTACACTGGGTTATCATAAATTTAATAAGACAAACTGGCCACCTTGCCTAGGCAACAGTTATCTCTATAAAGGTTTAAGGTAAAAATGTTGAGGGTTCTTACCGGGCTGCGCCTCTGTGATCAGCAAAAAGGAAGAGAGAACAGATACCTAGTCAGAGAATGATGGATCAGTCAACAGGCTTGGGTAATAGAAGACTTCATAAACAACTAACTAAACACTCACTCCAAGTAATCAGGCCAAAGGAAGGCAGACAGTCATTGTGTTTGTGGCTTAGTTAAATCAAGGAGGTTTTGGAGAACTTTAAAGGGAATATATCCACTGTATGATATAGCTTTGCTAATGGGTACCAGTTTCAGTTATGTGTACGTACAGACAAAGCAGAAACATACAAGAAAACTTTACTGATAGCTTTAAATGTATTGTCATAAGGAGTTTTCTTCATAATGTTTGAGGAGGGGAATTTTAGAGACGGTAGTACAGAGAAAACTGTTTTCCCACACAATAGAGTGTTAGCACACATCATAGATGTGATGGATTTCCCACATAATTCAGGCTTTAATCAGAGTCTCCAAAAATCAGAAGCAGGGTAAGAGATACCTCTTCTTTGCCTGGTTTTTCTCTTTAGTGTTCGGTGAAATGAGTGCTGATAAGAACTTTTTAAAAAGTCTGTATTCTTGGCCTAGTGCCTTAAGCAGCCTCTACAAATGGATAGACTGTGACGGGGAAGATGAGGAGCTCCTGAGAAGTGCAGGGGGGAATGTTAAAAACTGTCCAGCAGCAATAAAACACTGTGGGCCAGATGCCTGAAAAAATACAAGATGCTGACATTCAACTTCTTTCTTTCACTCTTCAAACCTTGATCATGGCTGCTATCAATTTACCCCAACAACCTCTGGTTGCTCTCCCTCTTTAGGCTTTGTCTTTAGTAACAAGAGTGACTGTGATGCGAATGGAGAAGCAGCTGTTTCTCAGTTTCATTTTCAGGAATATGGCTTAGCCCATGAGTTCACCAGAGGTTGCCTGGAACCCAGTACTGGCCAAATTTCAAAATCTGGGCAGGAAGCACAAACTCAGAAATATCTAGAAGGTTGCTTAATGAAAAAGATGATTCTACCCTCTAGAACACAGACAAGAAATAAAAACCTATAGTCATGTATACCTGGGGGCTTCCACGGATCTCTAGGCCAACTGCCTCTGTGATATAGAGAGCAAAATGAGGCTTTGAGGTCCAGAGCTAGGAAATGGATACAACCAGAAACCGACTTTAGAGCTCAGGTCTGCTAAACTCATGTTTTTTCTAGGACACCAAGCCTGATGTTGTTGGAGGACTCCAAAGACAGGGAGCCAGGAACTGGTAAGTAAGCTAGGATTTTAGAAATACTTACTCTAGTTGATTTTACTTGAAATATTTTAGACGTTATTATGTGCCATAGTTTTCTGATTCTGTTCCATATTGATCCCACCTTTCTTATAAATATATGCATGATGCAATTTAAATAAAATTAGAAAAAAGGACACATGAATATGTATTTCTTGGCTTAAATTCTTTTACTGACAAATTGTTACTGTCTTTTGAGAGAAATTCAAGCACTCTTTTATATAAAGATTTAGAGTTTATAATTCTTTACTGACCAGGCTAAAGTTCTTCTCTAAAGAACTTTGTGGGCATTTATGATTTTAGCTTTAATTTCATGACAAACAATTCATTCTTAAAAGCAGCATAAAATACAGCAAAGAGGGGATTAAAATTAATGCAATTTCCCCCAAGATGATTATGAGAAATAATGCAAAATTAAATGTATATTTCAACTATGCAGAGGCAGAAACTTAAATTCAATAATCTTTACTAAGATTATAGAGGACATTTGTCACAATAACTTCAATTATATTAATTCACCCAAATTAAGTTCAATCAGTTAAAAACCTATGTAGTTTAATCAATAGTTCCTGTTTGTATGTTTTCTAGTAAGGTAACATGAAAAAAGGAACCTCAAGTAACAGCTGTTGAAATTCATGTAGTCACAAGCTTATTCACAAGAATCCAGAAGATCCAGCTAAAAGCTGTGAAAAGCTCAGACCCAAAAGCTTCAAGGTCCATAATTAAAAGCTATCTGAAACCTTCAAAAGGAAAGGGATTCCATAAGCCAAATTGAAAGGCGTTTTCTACACTAATTATCACCTTTAAGGAGCATAAAGTGGTTGTAGGTTTTGCTGAATAGCAAAATCATTCTCAACCAGGAGGGGAGGGTCTTTCCTGTCAACAGTTTATTTTACTCTTTTTCCTGTCATTTCCCCAGAATTCTGAGGCCTTTAGCCTCAGAATTGTTCTACCAATATACAGAATTTGCTTCTATATATTGTTCTACCAATATATAGAATTTGCTTCAAGGGTGGAAGGAAACATTCAGCATCTGATCTTGATATATTCTGGAAGCTGAACACTCTCTGTGTTGAACTGCAGACTCAAAAGCATGCAGGGCAAGGAGCAGGAAAGCTATGGATCAGGGCATGAGAGTTTCATGGAGCTTCGGTGAAGTGGCCACAACTCAGGGCCACTTGAACACAAATTATGGGCCTAATCCTGCTGAATCTTCAGAGTTGTCAGAGAACAGGCCTATTGATTCTGATTTTTAAATGGCAATCAGATTGTTTGCATGACCAAACAAAACATCTTTTCAGTTGTTCAGAATCTGCAGGTGGCCAATTTGTCTCTGATTGCAGACATTTGTATCACACATAATAAGCTCTCAGAGAATTTTTTATATACTGTTATTATTATTTCACCTGATTACTCAAACAGGGACGTTGCAGTTGGTCTATTTGTTTTCTGAACAAATTTCCTGTGTTCCTAGTTAAACATTAATTGTTCAGTTCCTCAACTTTTCTCCATCTTCTGATGCATTCTGGAGAAGGTACTGAAAAGCATTTTATTTCCCCCTCTACTTTTATTTTGATGTTCAAGTTAGAGATCAGGTTTACTTTGTATTTTGAGGCTATTTTCAAAATGGGTATACTCTGCTAATTTATGATTTGGTCACTAGAATGAAGATCTTTGTTTAGAATATTTTGCATTTTTAAAATTTATATACTCTGCCATTTGAATATGCCTTCTAAAAGAAAATATTTCAATACATGTCCTCACAGTATCCCTATCCTACACCAGCCTTGTTTTGTTTATTTTTTGCACAAAAGGATTAATTTAAATTCAGCCAACTAGGATAACTTAAGTCTTTGCCAATACGCATAAGTGTTTTGAGACATTTATAAAAAGAAGTCACCAAACACAATCTGTCCAGCTTGTCAAAAATCATTAAATAACCAGCATCAGGTTTTGAAGCTTTACAACATCCTCATTTGCTAAAATTCAGCGCTATAGGGAAACACCAGAAAATGCGTGAAAAGCCACAAAGCACTAAACAAATATTATTTTTATGCAGTCTAGTCATAGCAAATTCAGTGATTCATGGTAGTGAATTTTCTAAGAAAGAATTAGCATATATGATCATTTTGTTTATTATTATGACACTAATCAATATTTTTATTTGCTTTTAAATGCTTTAGGGTAATCTATCTGGCAAGCATCTATTGGAAGCCCCCACCCCTGCCAATTGCTGTGTTTGTCTATATTTAAATTTGTTTCTATACCTCTTACAAGTCAGATGACAGTGAATGCTTATCAGATCCAATAAGACTTCGTAGAAATAGTCTTCTGAAACTCCATATGGGAAGAGAAGCAAAGAGCCTGTTACTAGCTGAGACATCACTAAAAGTTCCCTGGGTTGGATATCAACAACATGGGCATTACCCAAGAAAAATGCAGCAGGGGAGCAAGAGGAAAACCCATCCTTAAAGGCACAGCTAGCAATGAAATGGAGTACTTACAGTTAAAATTGCTGTAAGAACAACAAGAGGAAAGCAAATGAAGAATAGGAAATTTTTAAAGCACCATGGGTAAACTTCAGGCTATTTAATCTTGTTAATATTTGAAGTGGCCAAGTTTGGATAATTCAGAGAAAGATTCAAAGAGAATAAATGAAATGGGCAAAATATCAAAAAGGTTACAGAAGCACACCAACAATACATGTGTCACATAGCATGTGACACAGAGTTGACTCTCAGTTACTCAGAAGTGGGCCATTCCATTTATTAATAATTAATTGTGATACGTACTAATTTTATGCTTGGGAACCAAGTCATGGAGTCCATATTTTGATAAACTGTAATATTTTGATTCCATCTTTTGTTCTTCCTTTGTCTTCTGCTCTTCCTTCCTCCAATCCCATGAAATTGCTATCAGTGCATTTCCTGTACGTGGTATAGAGACTGCCAGGCTTGGGTGAGTGGGCAGGATGGGAGGTCTAGCAATTATTGCAGCATCCACTTAGGTGAGGTCAATAGACAACCAACCACTTCTCAGTGGGTGTTAACATGGAAATACAATATTTTCATATTTTCCACTGGAGAGGTCACCTGTATCAGCATCCTGGGATCATGTTCCCAATAAACTAGGCAGAGCAGCCCAGAACAATGAAATATTTTTTTTAGTAGGTCAGTTTCATTGTTGCTCTAAAAAAAAAAAAAAATGTAGATACATTTTATCAGATTTGTGCTGCCACTGAAAATCACCCCAGTGATAAAAAGGACCATGTAAGAGGTGATTGGCACCCCACTCCAGTACTCTTGCTTGGAAAATCCCATGGACAGAGGAGCCTGGTAGGCTGCGGTCCATGGGGTTGCTAAGAGTCAGACACGACTGAGCGACTTCACTTTCACCTTTCACTTTCATGCACTGGAGAAGGAAATGGCAACCCACTCCGGTGTTCTTGCCTGGAGAATCCCAGGGATGGCTGAGCCTGGCGGGCTGCCATCTATGGGGTCGCACAGAGTCGGACACGACTGAAGCAACTTAGCAGCAGCAGCAGCAGCAGCAGCAAGAGGTGATTTACGATTTATAAAGATCTTCTTTATTATCTCTGACAACTCCAGAAGGGGATAATTTTTCTGATTAATTAAAAAAAAAAAGAAGAGAAAAGGACAACTTGCTTCTCCTAGGATGGATTCACAAGCATTCACTCAGGATGCTATCATGTTGTACATTACCAAAAAAGTAACAAAAAAATATATGTAGCTTGATGAACCCAAATAGAAGCTGCAATAAATGGAACTTAACACTAAAATATTTTATTATATGCCTGTGTGATTGGGGTAGAGGTGAATCTTTACAAAATCACCCGATGGCCCTTAATAACAGGCTTGGAAAATCACTTAGCAACCAGCTTCCTCTTTTCCTCATGGGGCATAATTAGGCCACGTCCTATTTGTTTTTAAAATTCAGAATCTTGTTTAGGTGTTAAATACAGTCAGTCATTAGATATACAGACAGTGAAAATGAACAGAATAAACAATGTTTGGCAAAGATATAGAAAGAATTTGTTGTTTCTTACCGGACTTTTCCTCTAAAAGCGTAAGCATGGAAAGAAAAAATAAACAGAAAATGAAAGAGGTGAAATGTATATTCAAGAAGATGCAGCTCAAGGCTCAGAATAACCTTACTTTAAAGCAGCTCTCCAAGGCATGGCTTTTATAAAGGCTTCCTGTAGGCATCAATATGATCATTCCCAGGCTGCTGGCTTTAGACCACCCCCAATACATGCCACTTGGCGATATTGTTTTGAGCTATAGGCACTTGAAGCCAGCAAATTCGGGGAGAAACTTTCTCTGAACAACCCTAATCTGCCTAAAGATAAATCTTCCAGAAAGAACCTAATTGTCATAAGAGTATAATAACAAGGGAGAGGAGATGAGACGTCAACACCATGTCCAGACAAACTTTGCCACAAACTATCACACTTCCCATCTGTGCTTCCAAAGGCCCATTCATGGTCCCTAAAAATCATTTACTCTCCCCTTAGATGCCTCCTTCCTTCTCCCTATTAAGATGGCATTTAGCCCTGAATTCTGAAACCACTCATTTTTCCGGAGGGTCTGCCAGGTATACATGAATAGACACGTTAATAAACTTATGTTTGTTTTTCCTTTGTTGATCTGTCTTTGCTAAAAAGTCACAGCTGAAAACCTAAGATGGGTTGATGTAGTTTTGCCTCCTTTCCAAGATCAAGTGATAGAGGACATGGGTGTGGTTTCCATTTAAGCGCATTCTAAGCTCTTTTTGAATGGCTTCAGTTCAGTTCAGAAACTCAGTCATGTCTGACTCTTTGCGACCCCAGGGACTGCAGCACACCAGCATTCCCTGTCCATCACTAACTCCTGGAGCTTACTCAAACTCACGTCCACTGAGTCAGTGATGCCATCCAACCATCTCATCCTCTGTTGTCCCCTTCTCCTCCACCTTCCATCTTTCCCAGCATCAGGGTCTTTTCAAATGAGTCAGTTCTTCGCATCAGGTGGCCAAAGTATTGACATTTCAGCTTCAACATCAGTCCTTCCAAAGAACATTCAGGACTGATTTCCTTTAGGATGGACTGGTTGGATTTCCTTGAAGTCCAAGGGACTTTCAGGAGTCTTCACCAACACCACAGTTCAAAAACATCAATTCTTCAGCGCTCAGCTTTCTTTATAGAACAACTCTCACATCCATACATGACTACTGGAAAAACCATAACATTAACTAGATGGACCTTTGTCAACAAAGTAATGTCTTTGCTTTTTAATATGCTGTCTAGGTTGGTCATAACTTTTCTTCCAAGGAGCAAGCGTCTTTTAATTTCATGGCTGCAATCACCATCTGCAGTGATTTTGGAGCCCCCAAAAATAAAATCTGCCACTATTTCCGCTGTTTCCCCATTTATTTGCCATGAAGTGAAGGGACCAGATGCCATGACCTTAGTTTTCTGAATGTTGAGCTTTAAGCCAACCTTTTCACTCTCTTCTTTCACTTTCATCAAGAGGCTCTTTAGTTCTTCACTTTCTGCCATAAGGGTGGTGTCACCAGCATATCTGAGGATATTGATATTTCTCCCGGCAATCTTGATTCCAGCTTGTGCTTCATCCAGCCCAGCATTTCTCATGATGTACTCTGCATATAAATTAAATAAGCAGGGTGACAATATATAGCCTTGATGTACTCCTTTCCGTCTTTGGAACCAGTCTGTTGTTCCATGTCCAGTTCTAACTGTTGCTTCCTGACCTGCATACCACTTTCTCAGAGGCTTACTTTTATCAAATAGACTTTGAAAATAGAAAATTATCCTTGGTATTATTGAAAGAAGCTGGCAAATTCTATGAATGCATTGCAGCCTGTCATGACTCTAGAACATGAGATTTTCCTCAAATTCCAATCTTGTCAGGGAATCTGGTACCTATTAACTTCTATCAAGATACTCTGTCTAAAACCATCAGTTCTTTCTTCCCATCCTTCATTTGTTACCACTCCCCATGGGAAATGACAAATTATTTCCCTGGTGAGTGGTCCCTGGCCCCCAGGAATGCTCTTCTCTTTTCTCCACAATTTATTTATTTCTTTGGCCACACCATGCAGCATGTGGGACCTTAGTTCCCTGACCAGGGATTGAACCCACGTCCCCTGCATTGGAAGTCTTAACCACTGGACAGCCAGGGAAATCCACTTCCACAGTTTCTTAATAAAGGCTTCATGTCTTTTTCCATGTTTCATTTCCTAAATCCATCCTTTGCATCATCCCTAGAATTATTTTCTAAAAATAGTGAAGTGAATGTGTTACTCTGCCCTGCAAAAACCTCCCTACTATGTAGAAAATAGAGTTCAAATTCCATTCTGTCATTTAATGCCTTCATGATGGGCTCCAGCTCACCTTCACTCCCTCATCTTCCACTGCTGTCTGTATAAAATCTACATTTAGCTGCAGTCACTCCTTGACATCTCCTGAACATGTAGAACATTCATAGTTCCCTGACTTCTGCTCAGGCTGCTTCTTCAGCTTTGATGCTGTCTTCCTCTCCTTCAGATTGTTGTTGTTGTTTAGTCACTACGTCATTTCTGACTCTTTGTGACCCCATGGACAGTAGCCTGCTAGGCTCCTCTGTCCATGGGATTTCCCAAGCAGAGATACTGGAGTGGGTTTCCATTTTCTACTCCAGGGGAATCTTCCTGACCCAGGGATTGAATCCTCATCTCCTGTGTTGGCAGGTGGATTCTTTACCTCTGAGCCACCAGGGAGGCCCTCTCCTTCACAGACCATCTTACATATTCTTGAAGGCCAATAGCACTTCCTCCATGAGGCCTTCCCTAAGGTTCCCAATCAGAGTAAATAGTTCCCCAGCATCTATTAGACTCAGAGAAGAACAGGTACACACGGCTAGTATATTTTTTGCAATTCTTATTTTATTCTGTATTACTTTGACATCTCCACTCAATTATTCAGTTCAGTTCAGTTCAGTCACTCAGTTGTGTCTGACTCCTTGCGACCCCATGGACTGAAGCACGCCAGGGCTCTCTCCCTGTCCATCACCAGCTTCTGGAGTTTACTCCAACTCATATCCATTGAGTTGGTGATGCCATCCAACCATCTCATCTTCTGTCACCCACTTCTCCCCCTGCTTTCAATCTTTCCCAGCATCAGGGCCTTTTCAAATGAGTCAGTTCTTTGCATCAGGTGGCCAAAGTATCGGAGTTTCAGCTTCAGCATCAGTCCTTCCAATGAATATTCAGGACTGATTTCCTTTAATGGACTGGTTGGAACTCCTCACTGTCCAAGGGACTCTCAAGAGTCTTCTCCAACATTCAATTATTAGCTCCAAGTAATGATTATGAATGGGCTCTATCTAGCCCCAAACATAGTACAAGGCACACAGTCGGTGCTCAAATCATGTTTATGAGTTTTCTTTTTGTGGTCATTAAAACATAATACAAATGTTTTAAGCACAGTGTCTTTTAAAATCCAAAAAGATGAATTGTTACCTGAAATAAGGCTGAATTGTATATAATATATAGCCCAAGGGATATGGCCCCAGATGTAATAGTTCCTTCACCAGCTCTTATAAATATAAAATTCACTTTGCTTCTATTTAACTGTTGATCTCTCTGCCCATTGGTGACCTCAGGGGCTAATATACATTATCAAGACTCCAAGGAAGTGGCACAGCTTTGCACACACATTGATGCAGAGCTATGTGATTGGTTCTCCAGAGTGGAAAGTTCTCCCGTAGCAAAAAAAATCTCTTGTGTTTCAGCATAACTGAGGATCAGCACAGGGCCCATGTCCTAGGTACTGTTTTCAGACCCAGACCATTGCTAACTAGTACAGAGAAATGAGAATTATTAAGGTCCAGAATTTACAAACAAAAAGAATTTTGGGGTTAAAATCAAATAGCTTCAAAGGAGTTGTCATGGAGGGAGATGCAAACGTTATTATATAGTCAGATGAATTTAATCCCTTATTTTCTGGATGCTTTTGAATAAGTCATACTGTTTCTCAATTCCATTTTGTAAAGTAGGGACTGTGAAGAAAGCTGAGTGCTGAAGAATTGATGCTTTTGAACTGTGGTGTTGGAGAAGACTCCTGAGAGTCCCTTGGACTGCAAGGAGATCCAACCAGTCCATTCTGAAGGAGATCAGCCCTGGATGTTCTTTGGAGGGAATGATGCTAAAGCTGAAACTCCAGAACTTTGGCCACCTCATGCGAAGAGTTGACTCATTGGAAAAGACTCTGATGCTGGGAGGGATTGGAGGCAGGAGGAAAAGGGGACGACAGAGGATGAGATGGCTGGATGGCATCACCGACTCGATGGACGTGAGTTTGAGTGAACTCCAGGAGTTGGTGATGGACAGGGAGGCCTGGTGTGCCGTGATTGACGGGGTCGCAGAGAGTCAGACATGACTGAGCGACTGAACTGAACTGAACTGAAAGTAGGGATGATGCTGTCTTATACAACTGTCATGAGGATTAAAAGATGTGAATGATAGTGACAGGTAATGTTCACTGAGACTTTACTATTATTGTTTAACTTTATGAGATTGGTGTCATTGTTACCTCTTATTTACCAGTGAGGAAAAGGAGGCTCAGATGAGCTCGAAGATCACGTGGCCACAAAAGCTGAGAGTGGGACTGGATCCCTGCTTCTCTAATTCCAGAGAACCTTGGCAGAGGTGGGTCGGTCATTGTTTAGTCCATCAGTCATGTCCGACTGTTTTGTGACCCTATAGACTGTAGCCCACCAGACTCCTCTGTCCATGGGATTTCCCAAGCAGGAATACTGGAGGGGGTTGCCATTTCCTTCTCCTGGGGGTGTTCCCAACCCAGAGATTGAACTCACATCTCCTGAAGTGGCAGGTGGATTCTTTACCATTGAGCCACCAGGGAAACCCAGTTCCCACAGTCCTTATCAGCACTGGGATTTAGAAACAACAGAGCCGAAAGCTTACAGACTGCAGAGTCTGGAAAATAATCTTGGATTTTTCCAATGGAGGGAGTTAAATAGATCATGCTGGTCTATCATACCAGGTCACAGGGAATGAGGTTTTCAGAAAGTGAGCTTGAATTTCTAGGCATGGTTTTGAATCTGAGAATTAAACTCTGATTATAAGGTAAATGTCTCAGCTTTTTTCTAGAATTAAGTGTATTTTATGAAATTAGAATCATAAGAATAAATATAAACACAAGAATGCTAAGGACCCTCCTCTCCTTCCCATTCTAGGCTGTATGTTGATTAAAGCATTTTTATTCCATATGTTGTTTTAATTGTTAGCAGCTATCAACACCTAGGCTATGCTGCCTGGGTTAAGGGTTTCTTCAGAGTGATAAACAAACAAACAAAGATAAAACATGACAAGACAATTCTCCTTTGGGGAAAGCAAAGATATTTCTTGATTTCAAATGAACTATCATCAGAGTGGTTTCTAATTATGGAAAAGATAAAAAAAGAAACGAAAAAGAGATGCATACCTCCAGGTACTCATGTTCACAGAAACAGAGTAAGCACATTTTTGGATTGAAAAATACATACACCTAAAATATAACCATTGTCTCTAAGTGCAGAGATAGTCCTGTGACCATCCTTGTGATCAAGGAAGCTTTCCAAGGAACACACAGACCTCTGCCCTCTGTGGATGGAGGGCCTCTCTCTGGGTGCATTATCCTAAATCACTTTGTTACGCAAATAGTCTTTCAAGATAGGGCTTGTTGAAGCCTTCATTTCTACATGAAGAGCTAGACATCGGCAGGATTTAAAAACTGAATTCTGTTTAAGACCCAGACCAAATGTAATAGCGGTGAATGTAGAAAATATACACCGTAGTTTTAATGATCCTTTTATGGAGATTTTGTGTTCCAAATACACCCCTGTCCTCTTAACAAGGAACTAAGCTGCCGTGGGAATTTTTGGTATCAAGTTTCATATAGTGGGATCAAAACACACAAAAAACTAGATTTAGAAGTTTTTTAAGAGTCGACAATTGTTTAAGCTTAAAAATAGGATGGCTGTCTTTTGAATGTTTATATTTTAGCTAATAAGACTTTTTTTTATAGATATAACCATTTCCTAGCAGTTATGTACGAATAGCCAGATATTGACAAGGAGCAAAAGGATTATTTATTTATTAATAAACCATTAACAGTTATCTATTGGTTACCTAATAAAGACCAGACACTATTCTTGGTGAACAAAACAATAGGAACAAGAGACAAAAAGCTTCCACTAACTTTTTGGGGAGAGGAAAGATAATAACAAATATAACAAGTAAGCAAAGTATTTAGGGTTTTAGAAGATGATAAATGTAATTTCAAAAAGTAGAGTGAATAGAAGGGTTTGGGACTGGCAGGGTATAGAGTTTTGTGATTTTTATTATTTAAAAAATTTTTAACAACTGGAGTATAATTGCCTTACAATGTTGTGTTTCTGGTGTACAATAAAGTGTATCAGTTACATGTTTACGTATGTCCCTCCCTCTTAAACCCCAGCCTTCTAGGTCATCACAGAGCACCGAGCTGAGCTCCCTGTGCTGTACAGCAGATTCCCACTAGCTAGCTATCTATTTTACATATGGTAGTGTATGTATGTTGATCCTAATCTCCCTATTCATCCCATCCTCCCTTCCCTCTCTGTGTCTACATGTCTGTTTTCTACATCTGAGTCTCTATTCCTGCCCCGGAAATAGATTTGTGATTTTTAAATAATGTGGTCAGGAGAGGTCTCATTGAGAAGGTGTCTTGGACAAGTTGAGAGAGGGTGGCAGTGCCAGTATTTGGGGGAAGAGGACAGCTCCAGGGAGCCATGGAGGAGTGGGGTGAGAAGGAAGAGTGGCAGGTGTTAGTCTGGGGTCATGGGTGTCGCCACCATGAAGGTCTTGGAGGCCACTGAGAAGACTGGCTTCACTCTGCTCCAATGTAGGAGTTCTCAGCAGGGACATTTAGTCACTTTTGATTGCTCAGAAGAGGCGCTGATGAAAAAAGACCAGAAAAATGCCAGGATGTGACATATGTTGTTGTTTTTCATTACTCTTTGGAAGCTTGTTTTGATTCCTCATGTACCATGCTAAAAATAAAAGATGGGCTTCACATGGGCTAGGAGGTGGAAAGAGAGTTTCAACTAGGCAAAGCAGAAATCGGTCCACCCATCTTGCTTTCCCTCTGTGTTGGCCACTTCAGGATGAATAGCTCAGATTGGCATCCGTGGCTTTGCACCACTGCTGTGCTGGTGGCTGATTTGAAACGATAGTTCCTAAGGTCCATGGGCAGTTAGTGGCTGTCCTTTAGACAATATAAGAGACAGAAGAAAATCTCACCTTCATTCTTTTAAGAAATGAAATTTCCCCCAGTCTCTGAGGAAACATTTTCTGATATAATTAATATGGGTGATTCATACTCCAAGGTTTTTTTCTAAAACAATTAAAAAGTATATCCATTGCTGTAGATTATTTCTGGCACTAAAAAAAATTCTCCTTAGGAAAAAAGGAATAGATACTTTTTTCTTATACTGCTATACTTAATTTTATACTATTATTCATACATGTGTAGAAACTACTTAGTATAAAAATAAATATAATAGTATAAGCGAGATAATAAAGTATCCATCTTTCCTTCTCAAGGTCAAGGACCATAAGTGACTGAATTCTGAGACTTCAGGTAAGAAAACAGATATCTCATTAGGATGTATAGGATTAGGGGAAGAGAATTACAACAAAAAACTGGCCTCCACAGAACACAACACATTAATAAACTTTAGAAAAGAGCCTACAAATGACTCCTGTAAGAGAAGAAACAGTCGTTTGTATTGTTTATCCATCCAATAATTGAGAAAAACTTGGCTTTAATTGAAGGGGAAAGATGAAAAATTTGCTCTCTGTACAAAATAATGCAAGGGATATAAGTTGCATTATACCACAATGAAACACCAAGTTCCATATATTTCCCACAGTGAAGAGCTTCCTTTTGTCTAATCAACCAGCAAGTATTGTCTAAGTACCTGTATTGACATGCCATTCAATGTCATAGACTCCAGAGGAAAGGCTCCTTCAAGGCAAGAGTAAGCAAACTTCTGGGTGCAGGGTTAGTCATCATAAGTCCAACACTTACTGAACTATTCACAAGTTATGTTTCTTTTATAAACTTATTTTCCAAAACGATTGCTTCTTGAGTCGATTCTATCCCAAATACACCATAGCTAATAAAAATGATTATAAATTAAAATCTATATCAGTAGGACTAACACAACTGAGACCTTAAAGATAGAAAAATAGCCTTTTAGATTATAATTAGCGTTGTAATTGGGTGCATGTTCAGTCATGTCCGACTCTTCTGTGACCCCATGGACTGTAGCCTGCCAGAATTCCTCTGTGGAATTCTCCAGGCAAAGAATAGTGGAGTGGGTTGCCATGCCCTCCTCCAGAGGATCTTCCCGACCCAGGGATCAGACCTGCATCTCTTGTGTCTCCTGCGTTGGCAGGCAGATTCTTTACTGCTAGTGCCACTTGGGAAACCTTAGCACTGTAACTAAAAGTATATAATTGAAGAATTTGCTGCCTTTGGTTGAGGACACCCTAATGTTTTTATGTGAATCAATGCCGAGTCTATTGTTTCATTCAATTAGATTTTAAGTTGATAACAGAAGGTCTGAGAAGTTGATAACTGAGGCTTAAGGTCTCCAACCCTAGCGTTCATGTTTCTGGAACCCCTAATTAGATAAAGTTGTCTGACACAGTAGAAAATAATGAAAGAATCTACAGTTATGCAAGGAAATTCTACTTCTTACACCTCACAAATGGAAGCAAAATACCAGGTACTCAAAGGGTACAGCCAGCATTACTTGGAGAGATAATGACAAAGGCGATCCAGATTGAATTAATATTCTGCTCATTTTCAAGGAGATCAAAACATACAAGAGCTTAGGGATTTCTTCTGACCATCGTGGGGTAGGTAAAAGGGTTTGGAAAAATGATATTCTAATTTTAAATGTCAGGAAATGGAAACAACAGAGAATTCTCTAAGAAAAAATAATTAGTAATGAAACAAAGATCAAACACACTTCAGATATGAAAAGAATTCTTCTGCAGATAGCCAACGACTTATAATTCAGGAAAGAAAAGAATATATCGATAAAAGAAGATCCCACCCAATTCCCCATCTATCCTTCTCTATAAGGCTTGGGAAAAAAGAGACACATCTCGTACGTCAACTCCAGATGATTTTGATCAAGCTGTTTGCAATTCTGTCTAGAGGGGGCTTCTCAGACTACCTCTGGGATGTGGGACCCAGTCACAAGATCTGCTGAGGGTTTGGAAGGGGAGTGGCAGCTTATACATTCCATGCTTGACATCCCTGGCCTAAACCCAACCCAAATCATGCTTGCCCTGTGAAGCTCTTCTTGAAGGGTTGAACCCGAGCTGAGCTTCTCCCTTCCAACTTGCTGCCCTGGAACTCTGCACTGAGCACTTATATCAGAATGCTTGCTATCTGTACCCTGCCCTGGCACCGTGCAGAGTTTCTACCAGGAGCGAATGCCAGTGTGTAGGAGACTGGAGCTCTCCTCCCCCAACTGATGACTCTCTGTTTTTACTGAACTCAATAGGGTGCTGAACCTTCTGCCAAAGTGAGGACAGGGAAGGGGGTGGTGTTACCAAGCAGCAGCGAATTCAGGGATTTTGCTCTCTGGCAGGCTAATTTGAGGGTGGGAGGGTGGGTGGAACACCTGGAATAGGCAAACAGCACCAGAGTGTCTTCAATTGCAAGCTAGCTGTCTCCCCCTCCCCAGAGTTTGTGATGAAATAACTCCGTTTTGCATGGCAAATCTCTTGGAACAAGATGAAATGGACTGCCCCTTCACAACTCCATGTCAAAGTCTTTATTCCTTATTTCGCTGAATTTTGCAGGGTAAAGGGAGGAGCTGCTAGCACACATGCCAGGCTAGGTCAACTCCCACTCTCAGCATTTCTATCAGCCCTCTTTTCCTTGCCTTTGCTCAAGTCCTCCCTCGCTATTTTTATTTTCTTCCTGCCTCCCACAAGTCTCTGAACTTAAGGAAAAGAGAAATGGAGCTGAAAAGGGAACTGCTACTTACAGGGTCCCTTCCCAAGTGACAGGCATCAAAGGGGGAATTTTGCAACATTAGCTCATGTCATCTTTACATCAGTCCTGAGAAAGTATGTATTATTTTTCCTATTTTACAGATTTAGGATCTGAGATGCTGAGTTAAGGAGCTTGCCCATGGACACACAGATAATAAGATACTAACTCAAAAGCCCATGTTCTTCCTCTTTAACCAATGTGCTTCAAGGAAGTGCTTTCTTTCTCGGTCCCCTTGCTATATCCTTAACCTGCTTCTAAAACAGCAATTTCCATAGAAATTATTGGGCTAGAGTACACAGCAGAATATCAAAGCTGAGAAGGATTTAAAGAGGACTGAATCACACCCTAATTCAATGTAGATGAGAATATATACTGTGTGTTTAACTTGGCAGAAAAGAGGAAGTTGTTGGAGTTCAAGTCCTGGCCCTTTCAGCTGTCTCTTGATATCTCGGAGCTGATTTCTTCTATAAAACAGGGGGACCACCACTCCCTTGCCTGCTTAACAGCATAGTTTGCCCAAGACATCTTTCTGATCATGACAGCTTTTGTAAAACATAAACCATTATTATAGTGAATCGTTGACTTAAAAAATTCCTTGCTGATTGATTGATGAGGGGAACTGAAATATATGTCATATAAAAACAAGGTGTCATTCCTTAATATTTAAAATAAAGGTGACACAGCAGCCATTAAGCCTGACTGACCCATAAGCTCGGCTTTGCTCTCTTGTCACATGGAACTTAGGAGGGAGTGTATGTATGCAGACTGACATGGGCTCTTTAGACTCCATTAAAGTGATAGCCTTCAAAGAGTTTGTGAGTACTCACAAATTATTTGTAAAATGTTTTGCATGATTTAATGTATTTTTCATTTTTCCTCTGTAAAGAGGACCAATAGCTTTCATCAAAAGTAGTATAATATAGTGGGTAAGAGTTCTTTTTTTGTAATATGTTGTATGTCCAAAACCAAAAACTAATAATTGTTTCTTGTAATGCATTTATCTCTTAAAGAAGGTAAAAATATAAAAATGTTGAGTTGCAAACCAAAGGCAAATAATACTAGCTTTTAGGTTAATTGGGCTAAAGAGTCGGACACGACTGAGCGACTGAACTGAACTGAACTGAACTGATAGCTCAGTTGGTGAAGAATCTGCCTGCAATGCAGGAGACCCCAGTTCAATTCCTGGATTGGGAAGATCCGCTGGTGAAGGGATAGGCTACCTACTCCAGTATTCTTGGGCTTCCCTTGTGGCTCAGGTGGTAAAGAATCAGCCAGCAATGTGGGAGACCTGAGTTCAATCCCTGGGTTGGAAAAATCCACTGGAGTAGAGAAAGCTACCCACTCCAGTATTCTGGCCTGGAGAATTCCATGGACTATATAGACCATAGCATTGCAAAGAGTTAGACACGACTGAGTGACCCTCACTTTAGGTTACTTACTTTAAAAAGTGTATCAATCTCTTAAATGATGTAGAAAACAAAAAAATGGAATTTTAAACTGCTTTATCTTTACTGCCATCTATTACTGAAATCTCATTTAAAAAATACTGTAGCAAGTAAACATTCTGAATTAGAAAACAGATTTCTCAGTTTAAATCTCAGCAACTTCACTTAGTAGCTGTGACATTTTGGGTGAGTTAATTAATTCTTCTATGCCTCAGTTTTCTCATCTGTAGAATGGAGGTAAAAATAGTACCGATCTCATAGGTTGCTGTGAGGATCGGTTCATTTCAGTTCGGGCACTCAGTCATGTCCAACTCTTTGTGACCCCATGGACTGCAGCACGCCGTTTGATCCCCTGGAGGAGGGCATGGCTACCCACTCTAGTATTCTTGCCTGGAGAATCCCCATGGGTAGAGGAGCCTGGTGGGCTATACCATGGGGTTGCAAAGAGTCGGACATGACTAAGTGACTAAGCATAAGGCTTAATCAATAGTAAAATCAATTAAATAATACTGTCTACCTTTATAGGAGCCTTATAAGAATTAAGGAAGTAGTGCCTGTAAAGTACTTAGTATTTTGTAAGTAAATTTATGTAAGGCCCAAAGGAGTTACTCAGTAAATGATAATTATTATTAATCAGAATAACTCAGTTTGTTTCATGGTGACTATTCATAAATCTCATGGTCTCAAGGTCAGAGACCATGTAGAGAACTTACAATGCAATTACGTTGCTGGTTGGCAGATCTGAAATGTGATCTGGCTGTATATCAAATGCTTCACATATATTAATTCATTTATCCTCACAACCCGTCCATCTTGGGAGGCACAACACAGCATGGCTCATAGTTTCATTGAGTTAGACAAGGCTATGATTCATGTGATTAAGCCTTGACTGGGGTTTAAATGTTTAAGTAACTTACTCGGGATCATATGGATAATGAGTACAGAGCCAGAATGAAAACTTTGTTGTTGTTCAGTTGTGTGCAACTCTTTGCAACCACCATGCCTCCCTGTCCTTCATCTCCCTGAATTTGCTCAAACATGTCCATTGAGTCGATGATGCCATCCAAACATCTCATCCCCTGTCGCCCCTTTCTCAGTCTTTCCCAGCATCAAGGTCTTTTCCAATGACTCAGCTCTTTGTATCAAGTGGCCAGAGTATTGGAGCTTCAGCTTCAGCATCAGTCCTTCCAATGAATATTCAGGGTTGATTTCCTTTAGGATTGACAGGTTTGATCTCCTTGCCACCCAAGAAACTCTCAAGAGTCTCTAGCACCACAATTTGAAAGCATCAATTTTTTGGCACTCAGCCTTCTTTATGGTCCAACTCTCACATCCATACATGACTACTGGGAAATCTACAGCTTTGATCACACAAACCTTTGTCGGCAGAGTGATATATCTGCTTTTTTACATGCTGTCTCATGGAAATGGCAACCCACTCCAGTGTTCTTGCCTGGAGAATCCCAGGGACGGGGGAGCCTGGTGGGCTGCCGTCTATGGGGTCGCACAGAGTTGGACACGACTGAAGTGACTTAACCTTAACCTAGGTTTGTCATAGCTTTTTTCCCAAGGAGCAACTGTATTTTAATTTCATGGCTGCAGTCACCATCTGCAGTGATTTGGGAGCCCAAGAAAACAAAATTTGTTACTGTTTCCTGTTTTCCCCATCTATTTGCCGTGAGGTGATGGGACTAGATGCTGTGGTCTTAGTTTTTTTTTTTTTTTTTTTTACTTCAATAGTAGAACTATTTTATTAAACATATGAACGTACTGATTTTGTACAACACGCATTTCTTTCTCTCCTCTGCCCCAGGAAGCCAGCGCTCTAGAACCCCATGTTTATAAAAACACACTTTGGCAGCTACTATGACAAGGTGAAAAAAGTGCAATTCTGAAAGTGACAACACATAACCAAAGTGGGGAACAGAAAAGGCAGAGCTGAGTGGGCCCAGGGCTGCTCATCTTCTCTCAAGAGGAAACAATTTAAGAATAGAAACTCTTGAGCATTATTTAAGCAGTACTGCCCAGCTCTCTTGGTAGCATCTCTGTTTCAATTCCATTTATCTTGATGTTGTAACTAACTAATCTGTTACTTCTTTAAGAAATTCTGCCCTGGTTTATATCCTTTTCAGTGACCCATATCCCTTTGAGCTTCAAAAACACAGAAGTCGCTCAGTCATGTCTGACTCTTTGCGACCCCATGGATGGTAGCCCACCAGGCTCCTCGGTCCATGGGATTTTCCAGGCATGAATACTGGAGTGGGTTGCCGTTTCCTTCTCCTTAGTTTTTTGAATATTGAGTCTTAAGTCAGCTTTTTCACTCTCCTCAATGACCTTCATCAAGAGGCTCTTTAGCTTCTCTTCACTTTCTGCCATTAGAGTGGTATCATCTGCCTATCTGAGGTTGTTGATACTGCTCCCAGCAATCTTGATTCCAGCTTGGGATTCATCCAGCCTGGCATTTCACATGATACACTCTGCATTTAGCATATGTACTCAGCCAAATAAGCAGAGTGACAATATACAGCCTTGACATACTCCTTTCCCAATTTTGAACCAGCCCATTGTTTCATGTCTGGTTAACTGTTGCTTCTTGACTTGCAGACAGGTTTCTCAGGAGACAGGTAAAGTGATTTGGTATTCCCAACTCTTTAAGTATTTTCCACAGTTTGTTGTGATTCACACAGTCAAAGGATTTCACTTAGTCAATGAAGCAGTAGTAGATGTTTTTCTGGAATTCCCTTGTTTTCTCTGTGATCCAACCGATGTTGGCAATTTGATCCCTGGTTCTTCTGCCTTTACTAAATCCAGATACATCTGAAAGTTCTTGATTCATGTACTGCTGAAGCCTAGTTTGAAGGATTTTGAGCATTACCTTGCTAGCATGTGAAATGAGTAAAATCGTGTGGTAGTTTGAACATTCTTTGGCATTGTCTTTCTTTGGAATTGGAATGAAAATTGACCTTTTTCAGCCCAGTGGCTACTGCTGAGTTTCCCAAATTTGCTGACATATTGAGTGCAGGACTTTAACACCTTCATCTTTCAGGAATTTAAATAACTAAGCTACAATTCCATCACCTCCACTAGCTTTGTTTGTAGTAATGCTTCCTAAGACCCACTTGACTTCACACTTCAGGATGTGTGGCTCTCTGTGAGTGACCACACTGTTGTGGATATCTGGGTCATTAGGACCTTTCCCATATAGTTCTTCTGTGTATTCTTGCCACCTCGTCTTAATCTCTTCTGCTTCTGTTAGGTCCTTGCTGTTTCTGTCTTTAATTGTACCCATCTTTGCATGAAATGTTCCCTTGTTATCTCCAATTTTCTTGAAGAGATCTCTAGTCTCTTCCATTCTATTGTTTTCTTCTATTTCTTTGCATTGATCACTGAAGAAGGCTTTCTTATCTCTCCTTGCTGTCCTTTGGAACTCTGCATTCAGTTGGGTATATCTTTCCCTTTTTCCTTTGGCTTTTGCTTCTCTTTTTTTCTCAGCCATTTATAAGGCTTCCTCAAACAACCACTTTGCCTTCTTGCATTTCTTTTTCTGGGGGATGGTTCTGGTTACCACATCCTGTGCAATGTTATGAACCTCCGTCCACAGTTCCTCAGGCACTCTATCTATCAGATAATCCCTTGAATCTATTTGTCACTTTCACTATATAAATGTAAGGGATTTGATTTAGGTCATACCTTACTGGCCTAGTGGTTTTCCCTACTCTATTCATTTTAAGTCTGAATTTTGCAATAAAGAGTTCATGATCTGAGCCAGTCAGCTCCAAGTCTTGTTTTTTCTGACTGTATAGAGCTTCTCCATCTTTTGCTGCAAAGAATATAATCAGTCTGATTTTGGTATTGACTATCTGGAGATGCCCACATGTAGAATCAACTTTTGTGTTGCTGGAAGAGGATGTTTGTTATGACCCATGAGTTCTCTTGGCAAAACTCTGTTAGCCTTTGCTTTGATTCGTTTTGTATTCCAAGGCCAAACTTGCCTGTTTCTCCAGGTATGTTTTGACTTTCTACTTTCGCATTCCAATCCCCTATGATGAAAAGGACATCTTTTTTTGGTGTTAGTCTAGAAGGTCTTGAAGGTCTTCATAGAACCATGCAATTTTAGCTTTTTGGGCATTAGTGGTTGGGGTATTGACTTTGAATTATTGTGAAACTGAATGGTTTGCCTTGGAAACAAGCCGAGATCATTCTGCTGTTTTTGAGACTGCACTCAAGTACTGCATTTTGGACTCTTTTGTTGACTATGAGGTATACTCCATTTCATCTTAGACCCTCTTACCCACAGTAGTAGATATAATGGTCATCTGAATTAAATTGAATGCAAACTTAGTTCTGACTTATTTCGGAGGAAAAATTTGTATTCAGTACAGAACTGAGAGTTTATAGTTAAAGACAACTCTCAAGGTAAGTCAGCTGTGATCCTTGACTCACCAAAGAACAAAAATAATGGAATTAACAGCAGCTCATAACAAAAGGAAAAGATGATATTTTACCAAGAAGTAAAATGTAGTGTCTGTTTTCTCAATTCCATGAATGCTATAGAAGCTACAGGATCAAGGTACTTTGTGAGCAGAACACATCACTGAAGCACGTGATGAAAATTCTATGGGTTTTGGAAGAAATGGATATGTCTACCTCTGAGATCCTGTGAGGGGTAAGGAAGCCAAGAGACTGTGAAATGGAGGCCAGAGGAGAAGTTGGCTACACAAGACCATATATTTAATCAGGACTGAGTGAAGAGAGGCAGGCATTTGGACCACAAGGGGGAAGTTCAGCCTCTGTGGGCCACCTGCCATATCAACTATACATTATTTAAAATGTTATTATTGGAGTATAATTGCTTTACAATGTTGGGTTAGTTTCTGCTGTGCAACAAAGTGAATCAGCAATATGTATACATATATTCCCTCTCTTTTAAGATAAGCTTGTAGTTAACATGAATGTTGAACAAAAATCTGTCCAATATTTCTGATGTTAGCTCTCAGTGCTGGCCTCAAATATTTAGTGAACTGATTTGAAGAGGGATGGAAAATGATGTCATTTCTGGGTGAAATAAATTTGGTGGGGGTGCACAATATAGATCCCATTGGGAATGCTAGCTTTCAATAGGGTTTCCTGAAGAAGCACCATACTTACTCAAGGGATTTTGTTAAAACAAAATTAGGAATGATAAAACAATTTAGGAATGCTTCTGGAATGGCTTCAAAATCAATCTACAGGCAGCACAAAAGTTATTTTATTAACACATTTTCCTAGTTTGATACTCAGAGTAATTACTGATCTTGGCTTTACATGACTTTTGGCTCTTTGGGTTTCCTGATTCATCACCATTTAATGATATTCTTAAAAATGTGCCCCAGACACTGCAAACAATTCTAACAACAATAGAATGATCCCTCAATGTACTATCTGATCCTACAATATGGTGTTTACTGTATTAACTCATTCCACCCTTACAACAGCCCTGTGAAGTTGTTACAGGAGTTATCTTCACTCACTAATGAAGAAACCATGGCTCAGGTTTTGTAATTTGTGCAAAGCAACCCCAGCGAAGCGGTAGAGCCCAGTTGTCTGAGTAATTGTGACATCATTGAAATAACTGTCTATTTGCATTTCCCTCAAGTTATCTTAAAGGGAATTAATGGTATTCCATTGCATGTTAAGATTTATTTTTGTTGTTTTTGTTTTCCCGTTTGAGAAATCTTTTACTTTTAAGAACAAAATCCTTTGTGAAAGATATAATAGAGGTCGGTTTCTACCCTGAATGTAAAGAGTGTGGTACCAAGGGAAGCAGAGAGCAGAGTGATTTATCCTACACCTGTTTCCATATTCTCCTTTAAAAGAAAAATCTTTACATTTTATTAACATAAAGAGAGGGACATCCCAACAACCACTGTGTGATGTAGGTGTTCATTATTCTCATTTTAGTTATGAGGAAACTGATACTCAAATAGGTTTAAGAGACTTGCTTAAGTTTGCAAGAGGTTGAGTTCAGTCTATCAGATTCCAGTCTAGCACTGTATGCTAGGTCCTTCAGGGGTAAGTACAAAGTCTCTATTTGTGCTTAAAGAAATATCAATCACACATGTCCAGTATTGAAAAAATGGATTTACAATTCCTCTAAAAGGTCAATCAGATTTGGCTCAAAATTAAAGTTTAAGACAGGCAAGAGATTGTCCAAACCTCTTCAAATGAATTCAAGCCTTGAGATACAGATACATCATAATCCCATGACTCTCAATAAAGGAGCAAAAGTTATCTTAAAATATGTATATATAGTATATATAAATAAATAAATGCATACATACATATATACATAATAGTGTGATGGTTAATATTATGTCAACTTGGCTGGCTATCAGGTATCCAGGTTAGACATTATTTCTGGGTGTGCAATGAGGGTGTTTCCAGATAAGATTAGCTTTTGGGTAGCATTTGAACTGGTGGACTCAGAAAAGTACATAACCCTCACTTATGTGGGTCAGCATCATCTAATCTGTTGAGGGTCTAAAGAGAAAAAAGGGGAAAGGAATTCACCCTGTTTTTCTGTCTCATCATTTGTGCTGGGACATCTCTTCTCATCTTGCACCCTCAGACTGGAATTTACACCGTTAGCTCTCTGGTTCTCAGGCCTTAGACTGAAATGAATTATACCACCAGCTTTCCTGGGCCTCCAGCTTGTGGACAGTATATTGTGGGACTTCCCTCCATAATCATGTGAAGCCAATTTGTTACAACAGGTCTACCATCTATTATCTCTCTCTATATCACATATATACATCTATCTATCACATATACTGGAGAAGGAAATGGCAACTCATTCCAGTATTCTTGCCTGGAGAATCCCATGGACAGAGGAGCCTGGCAGGATACAGCCCATGGGTCACAAGAGTCAGACATGACTTAGCGACTAAGCCACCATCACATATACACATATATGCTGTTAGTTCTATTTCTCTGGAGAACCCTGAATAATACCCTAGTAATAAAGAGACAAACAACTGCAAAGTACTGCTTTTGCATCAGGAACTGTTACTAGGATATTCTATGTGCTTTCTCCATTCACTCATTTATCAAGTCTGTGTGCCCAGTATGTGCCATGTACTGTGCTAAGCACAGGGGACAAAAAATCAAAGACGATTTGATCCTGCGGAGACAAACAATAATCTGCAGAAAAACTCCATAAGGACTATTATTATCCTTCAGTTCAGTTCAGTTGCTCAGTTGTGTCTGAATCTTTACAATCCCATGGACTGCAGCGTGCCAGGCTTCCCTGTCCATCACCAACTCCTAGAGCTTGCTCAAACTCACGTCCATCGAATCAGTGATGCCATCCAACCATCTCATCCTCTGTCATCCCCTTCTCCTCCTGCCTTCAATGAGTCAGTTCTTTGCATCAGGTGGCCAAAGTATTGGAGTCTCAGCTTCAGCATCAGTCCTTCCAATGAACACCCAGGACTGATTTCCTTTAGGATGGACTGGTTGCATCTCCTTGCAGTCCAAGAGACTCTCAAGAGTCTTCTCCAACACCACAGTTCGAAAGAATCAATTCTTTGGCACTCAGTTTTCTTTATAGTTTAACTCTCACATCCATACATGACCACTGGAAAATCCATAGCTTTGACTAAATGGATCTTTTTGGCAAAGTAGTGTCTCTGCTTTTTTTTTTTTTTTTATTATCCTTCCTTTACAGAAAAGGAAATATAATCTCAGAACAATTATGGAGCTCATCTAAGTTTACACAGGTAGAACATGGCAGACCTGGGCCTGCTGTCTGGACACTGGCTTTTTCAATTATTATATGCCTACCTCTTAAGATTCTATAAGAAATTATTTAAACAAATGACCACAAAACACTTGGAAGAGAAGGTGGTAACCCTAGGTGCCAAAATGTGCCATGTAGATTTGTCTTCAGAAGGGTGTTTTACACAGCTGTTAAGAGTGCCATTGGCAGACAGCCTTCATCTGTCAGCACTTCAGGGTCTGACCCAGTTGCAGAGAGCCACCTTGGCCAAGGTCATGCCCCTTCTTAGCCAGCCCATATTGGAGCACTGATTGATGTAGCAGTAAAATGATTATTCATCTCAGCCCAATTTAGAACAACTGTGAAGGGTCATTCTAGCTCAAGACTTCCTCAGATGATTAGCTGAGGCTGTTGTTGGACACGCAAAACAGTTTACCTCCACCCTATGCCCACCCTACCCCTCAATACTGAGCCCAGTATCTTTCACACTAAACTTGGAATTAGAGATAATATGCTTCATGGAAAACCTGTTGAGAAAAGGAGGGACTCTGTCCTTTTGGACAGTCCAATCCCTTTGGATTGAACTCTGTCCAGTCCTCCAAAAAGCACAACTATAACGTGAACCAAAGTTATACAGAGACAGCATTTGGGTTTAATTTGGGTTTAGCACATTTCTCTCAATGATGAGGCAGTCTCTCAAAAAGCAGTGAATTCTGTAAGATAGAGGGAGCACTATTACTGTTGGAGGAATCTGTATCAATCACATAAATTGATATTTAACTGAAATTGGTATTTTTTAGTTCTGCTGCTGGCTAGTATGTAGGATAACATCAGTGGTATTTAGAAATCAGTGATTAGAAATCTTTAAAAGGAAATTTCCTCATTTCAATAAGTTTGGGGAATAACTTAAAATAGATGGAAAAATCCCACTTCCCATTACTCTGAGATTATTTAAGATATAGCGACACAGAAACTGTCCATGTCTACCAGTATCCATTCACTCCTTTGTCTTCTAATAACAGAGCCTGGGATTTTAGCTGGGTATATGTGTATCTGGGCTTCCCAGGTGTCAGTGGTAAAGAATTCACCTGCCAGGGCAGGACATGGCAAGAGATACGGATTCAATCCTTGGGTTGGGAAGATTCCCTGGAGGAGCAAATGGCAACCCACTCCAGTATTCTTGCCCGGAGAATTCCATGGTCAAAGGAGCCTGGTGGGCTACAGTCCATCCTGCTTTGACTTCAATGTGGAATAGAAATAAAGCATCTGTTCTGTTTAAGCCATGACTATTAATATTTTGGTTTCTGGTGAAGCAGATCTACCAATATTCCAACTCATACATATCCCTAATTCAACAACTAATTCAAAACTAATTGAATCCCTAATTCACCTGGGTGATTTTCCTTCTTTAAGCTATTAGTATAATATCTTAGGGCTTCCCTGGTAGCTCAGATGGCAAAGAATCTGCCTGCAAGGCAGGAGGTCCGGGTTTGATCTCTTGAGAAGGGAATGGCAACCTACTCCAGTATTCTTGTCTGGAGAATTCCATGGACAGAGAAGCCTGGTGGGCTACAGTCCATGAGGTCACAACAAGTTGGACACGACTGAGTGACTAACACTTTCATGATATCTTATTAGGAGATCACAACATGAGAAGAATAGAAATTAGCATCTTTTGATTGTGAGTTGCATCCTCCTTTCTCTCTCTCTCTTTTTGTGCTCTGCCTTGTCCTGGTCCATATTAAAACTTGAGTTCTATATAAAAATCAAGGGCCAAGGTAAGATCTGGACTGGAACTATGTTTATTTGTCAATATAGTAGGATTTTTGCTAGCAGCTAAAACTCTGATTTTTTATGTTGCTGAAGCTTTCTTTTTTAGGGAGGAGTAGTTTTCATATAGGTTTGTTTATATTGTATATACAAATAGATATATATGATTCATTCATACATCCATTCATTTTATTCATTTATCAAGTCATTTGACAATGAAGTATATATAGTAAACCTATCCAAATAAAGTGAAAATAAATTCATGATAAGAGATACCAAATGGGTTACAATTCATTACTACATATTTACAGGTAGATGAAAAGAAGAAGTGAAACACAACCTTGTCTTAAAATTCTTCAAAAGAAATAGAAATCAGAAATTCAACATCAGCCATTGTTGTGAATCCTACCATTTTCTTTAACTCTATTAGTGTAACAACTGATGCTTTTGTGGCATTAGAACCAACACCTAAAAGAAATATTCTGATATATTCTTAATTGGTATAGGTCCTATTTCTCTTTTTGTACCTGAATTAAGTGTAGATGTATGAACATTTGATTGCGTGGCTGGAAACATCTAAAGTTGTACAAAACATTGCTTATTTTTATCCTGGCACTAACTGGATTTCAGAAGGTTATTTCCATTCATCCGGTTCTGGAGATAAAGTTCTATTTATGTCCTTTGTGAAATATCCCTATGTTATGGGTTATCTAGACAAGGACAAGGATTCTAAAGGCACGAATATCTTTTCAGTTCTAATCTCTCTTTATAGTTATGTTTATCTAGAAACATGCGGATCTTTCCCTAAAGTAACAATCACAGCTCATTTTCTTACACTAACTGTCAAAAATCACGGATATTTGGGAATCATAGTAATGACAGAGGTAGGTTCTCACATTAGAGGGAGTTGGCTAGGAATGCCAGGGCAGTAGTGGTGGGGGGGTCCCAGGCTTTCTTGGTTTGTGGGGCTACTGGTCTGCCTAACCCTGGGATGACTTTCTCTGGGTGTCTCAATTTAGTTTTTGCACTGTTTCTCTATTTTTGTCAGTCTTAACCACATCATATCAATGTCTCACTTTAAAAACAGGTGTTGGGAAGAGCTCAGAGTGACAGCCGCTCTCCTTGCTATATCCTTAGCAACATATGGAGTGGGAGGAATAGCTACCAGATGACTTGAGTACACATATTCTTTTTTATTTTTTTAATTGGAGTATAGTTGCTTTACAATGTTGTATTAGTTTCTGCTGTACAACACAGTGAATCATATATGAAGAGATATTCTCTTTGATGGAAAGGATTTCTTCTAACTAGCTTTCAGAAAATATATACCACATGCCTGGAATCTTTCTAATAAGTTTTATTTCACGTAAATTTGTTCACTGAATTCCATGAACTTGCCTTCTTACACTTATCCAGGTAGCTCCCCAATGCCCCACTGTCTATTACACCCTAAACAGAAGTAAATATAAATTGGTTTCAATCATTTAAATAAAATTTTACAAAGAATAAAAATATTTTAGTAAGTAAAAAATGATTTGAAAGATGTCAACTGAAAAGTGAAAGTGTGCACATTTAAAGTGTGCACATGTCCTTGTTACTACAAACTGCTTATATTACAGGCCAATATGTCAGTTTAAAATTTGTACCTTCCATTGCAGAAGGGAAAGGAAACTAATACATGTCATGACTCCCTTTTCAAGAAGACATCTTAAGATGGCAAGTGAGTACATGATTAAAAAGTATCTGAAATATTATTTGCTGTGGTTGATTACTATTAGCAATCATGTTAGTTGACTCTAACAGTAGTGGTAAAAGCCATTATAAGCACTAAAGAAAGCATCATTAGAGATTTTATCCATCCCAGGCAGGCACCCAAAGGATGGGTGATTACAACTCTTATAGAAATGTTAGTTGACATATTCCAGAAGCATAGAAAAAATGGTCCAGCATTTATTAACTATCTCATTCATGGGAAATGCTGCTGGGAGATCACATCTCTCTAAAGAAGATGCCAAGAAGCTAAGAATATATTAGCTCCTAATACAAGAGCCTTCGTCTGCTCTTCACAGTTATTTTTAGAAAACAATTGCAGCATTTATCAAGCACTATAGAGAAAACACTGTAATTGTTGGAACTCAGAATGCAGCTAGAGAAATTTAGTAGATGAGAATTGGAAAAGAAGTACAAGTTGCAGAAAAATACCAATTTGATTAATATAAATAAGGCATATCTGTATTTGGGGTTCCTAAATAGAGTCTTTATGACAATTTGATAATAAAATATAATGAAGCTTGTGAGTTTTAATATCTTTTTAGACTATGGTTTATTATATTAGATTAATATTTCTTTTTGAAGCATTGGCAATGAAAAGGATTTTTCCCTAAAGAAAGCAATCTCCTTGGTTTTCTTTCCATGAGTTTTTATGTGTTGCATCATAAAATAAGACATTAAAATGTGTTTTTAAAAATCGTTGTTAGTAAATATGTAAACTTCATATTGTTTTTAATTGTTTCAGAAGTAAGTCTGGATAATGTTTGTTATTTTTTCCTCCTTTGAAAAATGCTTGCAGGAAAACGTCAAAAACAAACGTGATCCCACTTTGAAAAGCACAAAAACTGCAATATAAAATAAGCATAATTTTCCATAGCTAGAATGAGCTGTTTCAGGTTTACAGGGTTCATAAAATCATGACCATTGCAGCTATCAGCTTAGAGAGTTTCTGATCTACTTAACATGTATGGGCAGAGCACAGCTGTCAGTCCAACCTCACCAAAGCTTGAAATAAAAAGCCACTCACCACCGGCGATGGGGAAAGTGCAATGTTGCCTATTGATGCCTTCAGTTCATCTACAGTTGCAGCATTCTTAAGAATGTCTTTAGCTTGCAATGGCTTAATCTTGATATTAAACTTCTTGTGTGATTCTTCTTCCTCTTCTGATTCGCTCGAAGAATAAAAGTGCTTTCCTTTGGTAGGTAGAACACAGTTAAAGATGCATAACTCTGTCTTTTCTACTCAGAGGCAATGATGAGTATAAGACAAGAACGATAGCACAGAGGCAGCTGAAGCACACTTGGGTGGCAGAAAATCAAAGCAAAACAAAACTCAAAGTGTAAAGCAGGAAAGAGTCAGAATGTATCCACCTTTCCCTGGAACATGATTAAGGATGGCAAATTTCAAGGAGCAATGGTTACAAAGTCCATTATGTGTGTACACTCAGCACTCACAGGCCCATGGGAACTTCCTCTCACCATAGCAGACAGGAAGGCTACTCAGCGAAGGTTGTGATGACTTTTTGTGCTTCAGAGTGTGACCTGCTCGGACCAGAGATGGTTTGTGGGGAAAGCACAAGCCAGAGCTAACTCCCAGCCACCATAAGTAGTGTTATCATATCAGATTTTAGAAGACAACCCAGCACCCATAATTTGCACAGTTGTTTTTCAGCGCAATTTTTCTCTTTCTCCTCTCTCTCTTTCCTATGAATAGATTAAGGCAAAGTGCCTGCTTGTTAGTGATCAGGCTGTTCTCTGTGCTGTTTATTCATCTCTAATACTAGTGACAACAGGACTTGAGAAGCTTGGGTTTCGGCACTTCTGCAAATCCTAAATTTATCATCCTGCTTTCTGAAAGCAAATGGAAATTAAAATTAAAATATAAAGAAAGGATATAGCCGGGTTCCTCAGGTCTGATGCTGTAGCCTTCTTCATCCAGCTCAGGGGAATTCTATAAAATACAAATGCACATTAAACAATCATTGTCCTGACAATGGTAAAGAAATTACTCACATTCCTTCAAGAGTCATCTAGTTAAGGATATAGACGTGCCTCTTGTTTTGAATGCTATATGTTTATAAATTTACTCAAGGATATTTGGAGAGTCTTCCTATTGGGAAAATAAATTAGAAGCCAATTGTCAATGAAAGAAAATGCTCGAAGAGAATGTATCATGCATTTCCTATATAAGCCAAGGATTATGCTAAGCAACATGGTGGGGATACAACATGCAAATTATCTTTTGTCTGTATTCTGGTAGTCAAAAATTCAAAAAAAAAAAAAAGGCAAAACACAAAATATTACTGATAGGGGTCTGAAAGGAAAGGAAGTTTATGAGATCTGGAAGAATCAGGGAGTCTTTGTGTGCCTTTTGGGTCAGATGGAGCGGAGAGGGGAGTCCGTGGTGAGGAAGAGATTGTACCAAGACACCAAGGCAGGATTGGACAGTATGATTCTCACGGTGAAAGGGAGAGGGAGATGAAGATGACAGGACTCGAGAGGAAGCTGTATGGGGGAGGAAGACCATGGAAAAGAAGACTGGGGTGGGGGCCAGGCAACATTCTAGGGGAAAAGTCTGCACTTGACATGGCTACTGCAGCTTCTCAATTAGCGTGGGACATGCTGAAAGCTTCCCTGGTGGCTCAGATGGTAAAGAATCTGTCAGCAATGTGGGAGACCTGGGTTCGATTCCTGGGATTAGAAGATCCCCTGGAGGAGGGTATGGCAACCCACTCCAGTATTCTTGCCTGGAGAATCCCCATGGACAAGGAGTCTGGCAGACTACAGTCCATGGGGTTGCAAAGAGTCGGACATGACTGAGTGACAGCACAGCACTTGCTGAAAGCAGAATCATGAGGTGTTGAAAATATGCTAAGGATAGACTGGGGACAGAAAAAACTGGAGAAAGGAAAACTAACTCATGATACTTGCAACAATTCAGGTGAGATATGCTAAGAAGGACCAAGTTGTTGGTTTTGGCAAGGGATGAATCGAGGACATTTGGAAGGACAGATTGTGAGTTCTCAGTTACAGATTGGTCATGGGAGAAAAAGGAGAGGAAATGTTCAAGAAGATTCCAAGATTTCTTCCATCAAATCCTGGGAGTACTCCTGGCTGAACTCATTCTAACAGGAGGCAACTAACATTTTTAGGAAAAAGGTAAGAAAAATAAAAGTCTGCATGATTGGGTTTAGTGTTGTCATATTTTAGTTCCTATTATATGGCGAGTACCATGACCTACGTTTTATTTCACTGACTCTTCATAGCAGTTGTGTGTGTGTGTGTGTGATAGTTGCTCAGTTGTGTCCAACTCTTTGTGACTCCATGGGCTGTAGCACACCAGGCTCCTCTGTCCATGGAATTCTCCAGGCAAGAATATTGGAGTGAGTAGCCATTTCCTCCTCCTGGAGATCTTCCCTACCCAGAGATTGAACCTGGGTCTCCTGCACTGCAGGTGGATTCTCTACCATCTGAGCCACCGGGGAAGCCTCATAGCAATCAGACATGGAAAGAATCATCCCAGCCACCAGGAAGGAAACTAAGACAAATCAGATGCCATTTCTCTAGGAAATACATATAGCAAATGACAGACCTGGGTCTTGACCCCAGGTGTTTTGAGACTAAACTCTGTGCTTGAGAGGGGAAGAGGGGGCAGAGTTCAAAGGTGGCCTCCTGAAGTTGAGGTTATAGGACTGAAAGAAAGAGGACAGAGCTGGAGAGAGAGATCTTGGAGTCACTGAAGCAACATATACGCCATGACCACAGAGAGAAAAGGGCATGAGTGCCATGGAAAAGCCTCTATTTATTGAGCATTTATTATCTCCCTTTTGTCCTTTCAGTACTCAAAGTTAGTTTTTTTTTTTTTTTAAGTGCAAGATTATTAAGTTTATTTTCCTGCCAAAAACCTGTACGTGCCTTTTTACTGCACTTAGAATAATAACCTAGCCCATTATATAGCCCACAAGGCCCTGTCTGATTCTCACACGGCCTTCTTCCCACTGTTGACATATGAGATTTGATCACTGCAAGCTTCTTCCCACTTCTGGGTCTTCATAAAAGTCCTCCTTTTTGTCTGAAAGTCTCTTCCCTCAAATATGAAGTCAGTTAAACCTTACTTAAAATTTAGAGCTTTGCTTAAAGCCCACATCCATCCCTAGGTCTTCCCTGCCAAAAACACAGTGATATAGTCTATTAAGAATAAAACCTTTCTTATTACTTAAAGAAAGTGGAGTCTAGTGTATTAATATAATTATAGCCACAATTCTCTATGACCTGAATAACTTTTAGGACTAAGCAAATTTGAGGGAAATTCTGCTTCCTTTAAACACTCACAAGTTGTTAAGGATAGCACTAAGGTTTAGGGTTGGATGGAGCATCAGAAATACTTGATGAATAATCAAGTATTTCTTGATTATTCATCAATAATCAAATATTGATGAATAATCAATAATAATTTTGTATTTTAATTATCATGCTTCTTGTTTGCTTAGAGTATCCCATTCCTGCACATTAAAGATGTCTATAAAATATAACAAAATTTTTGTTATAATAAAGATTCTACAAAATCTTACAAAATACAACAAAATTCTTTTTAGGTGAAAAAGTGTTAATTTTGAGAAAAAAATTACCCTTGTTTAATATATTTAGTAACTTCCCTTATAATATTATTTATGAACAATTTGGATGTGGGGTAAAATGCTGTGCTGTGCTTAGTGGCTCAGTCATGTTCAACTCTTTGCAACCCCATGGACTGTAGCCTACCAGGCTTCTCTGTCGATGGGGATTCTCCAGGCAAGAATACTGGAGTGGGTTGCCATGCCCCGCTCCAGGGGATCTTCCCCACCCAGGGATCAAACTCAAGTTTCCCGCCTTGTAGGTGGATTCTTTACCATCTGAGCCAACAGGGAAGCCCAAGAGTACTGGAGTGTGTAGCCTATACCTTTTCCAGGGGTTCTTCTCAACCCAGGAATTGAACTGGGGTCTCCTGCATTGCAAGTGGATTCTTTACCAGCTGAGCTACCAGGGAAGCCCATGGGGTAACATAGGGGCTATCATAGATCTATGGAATTGAACTGCGGAAAATATAAAAAAGATCTCAACATTGGGAAACAGGTATAAGGGAAGACCAGGTAATGAGGTTGACAGAATGACATGTTCTGGAGTGTATGGCTGGCATGAATAATTGAATTTTCTTAAGATTCAGTTTTCCTTTCTATAAAATGCAGGTAATGTAGTATTCACCTTCTAAGGTGGTAAAAAACAGTGGCAGATTTTATTTTCTTGGGCTCCAAAATCACAGCAGATGGTTACTGCAGCTATGAAATTAAAAGATGGTCACTCCTTGGAAGAAAAGCTATGAGAAACCTAGACAGTGTATTAAAAAGCAGAGACATCACTTTGCAGACAAAGGTCTGTGTAGTCAAAGCTATGTTTTTTCCAGTAGTCATGTGTGGAAGGGAGAGCTAGACCATAAAAAAAGCTGAACACGGAAGAAATGATTCTTTCAAACTGTGGTGCTGGAGAACACTCTTGAGAGTCCTTTGGACAGCAAGAATAAACCAGTCAATACTAAAGGAAATCAACCCTGAATTGGAAGGACTGATGTTGAAGCTTCCAATACTTTGACCACCTGATTTGAAGAGCTGACTCATTGGAAAAGACCCTGATGTTGGGAAAGACTGAGGGCAGGAGGAGAAGGGGTTGACAGAGGATGAGATGGTTGGGTGGTATCACTGACTCAATGGACATGAGTTTGAGCAAACTCTGGGAGATAGTGAAGCAAAGGGAAGCCTGGCATGCTGCAGTCCACGGGGTCACAAAGAGTTGGACATGACTTAGCAACTGAACAACAAAAAGGTGGCAAGAATTTAGTAGCATGTCATATTACGAATGGTGGTATTTAAAAAAATGAAATTCTTATTATTAACAAATGTGCAAATGCATTAACATCAAGTTTAATTTTTATGAAAGAGGAAGTTAGGTCAGATAGTCACCTAAGTTGTAAATATAAAGCCATTTTGTAGGAATTATGAATTTAGGCACTTGGTATGCAATAAAAGTGATTTTTGATGTGAATATGGCCTGTATGTTTTCTATGACTAGAAATATAAGAGCAATTTTGTCCATCCTGCTGTGGCTGGTGAAGTGTGTCGTGATGAGGTTAACTGGCTATTGGGGGAATCACAAGGAGAGTTTAGGTCTCCACTGGGATTCACCCTCACTCCTTGGGAAAAAACAACTGATTGCCATTTGACTTGGGAAAAATCTGTACTATGAGACTAGAATAATTATCATATGCTATGGTAGGAATATTTGTATTGCTCCCAAATTTATATGTTGAAATCCAAACCCCAAGGTAATGGTATTAGGAAGTGAGGCCTTTGGGGGTGATTAGGTCACAAGGGAGGAGACTGCATGATTGGGATTAGTGCCCTTATAAAAGAGACCACAGTGAGGTTACAGTTAGAAGGTGCCTTCTATGAACCAGGAAGTGGGCACTCAATCAGACACTGAATCTGCTGGAATCATGATCTTGGACTTCCCAGGCTCCAAAGCTGTTAGATATAAATGTTTGTGCTTATAAGCCATTCAGTTTTTGGCATATTTGTTATAGCCACCTGAACAGACTAGGACATTGCAAAATCAAGGCCTAGACATGAACTGACTTGACTCAATACTCAAAGCTGCTTATCAATATAATTAGGATTGAATATCTGGAGTTAATATTTTTAAAAGTGTTTTTTGAACATGTATGCCAGGCTAGGGAGGCTACTGAAATATTCTGCAAATAGTTAGCTCATTGAATCCTCTCAATAATGCTATAAAGTAACTACTGACTTCATTTATGGTGGCCAGCAAATAACCAAAGCCACACATAGCTGTTCCATGGAGGGGCCAGATCTCAAACTCAGGTCTAATAGACTCTAGTGCTCTTAGCCTCTATAGCAGGCTACCTGTGCCAGCACCTCCTAATGAGATGTTTCCCTTATTTCTATGTTCTATTTTAAATATAAGCATGCCTCAACTCTTTTTCACACTGAAATATTTATAAAAACAATCTGATACTCACATATCTTTCCCAATCAATTTCTGCATAAAATCCATTTGGTGCTCCATTGCTTTTCTTCTGTAATAAATTTGAAAATACATTTAGAAAAGAAACATTTGAATTAATAAAAAATAAACAAAGAAAACTTGTCTTATCTGCATTTAGCAAGAGCTATCAAAATCCAGCACTGGAAAGACACATTAGAGCAGCCTATTAAGCAACCACACTGGTGTAACTGAATGGTAACTTGAGTTGCCATGACACTGCATAAAAGAACTTACACACTTACTTCACGAAAGACTGTAGGGACATGCATAGGGATATTAACAAGTAGCTACTCAAATGTTATATAATTACTAAAGAATCAGCAGCCCCTATGTATTATTTAATCCTCTATACCTCAGGGGATATAACCAGATGTATTCAATATGTACATATTTAAATGGAAATATTTTGACCCACGTTATTCTCATACACGGTTATTTCCAACATATCCAGAGAATATTCATCCAAGTCATTAATTCATCTTCTTCCAGCTTTTCTAACACTGACTCAAGTTTTCCTAAACATCCTTGATAAAATATAAAGGGAATCAGATTCAAATTAGTTAACTCAGCCTCTAAGTATTAAAAAATAGTGTTGATGTTCTTTTCAAGTGACTTTTCTTATGAAATTACTAAAAGAAAATTTGAGGATTAATTGTGGATTTCTATCATCCATGCATCCTAGGCCTCCATGAGCACACATCATTATGAGAGGATTGGGCATCAGCATTATTCTCTCAGAATTATCTTAAAGTTCTATTTTTGGCCCTGGTACTGCCATGACATGTATGGCCACGAGAACTTGAGCAAGGATGTGGTATCATTCAAACCGAAATGTCTAGGATTCTCTATTTCTCGTGAGCAAAGGATAAAAACACAGATGAGGTTGGTAATGGAGAGTCCATTTAATAACATTCCTGTTGTTAGCACATAGAGCAACGATATGTCACTGAGCACTCGTGGATCTCACAACAACACACATCGGATGCTGATGAATGAGGCTTGACGACAGGACACCTAATTTTGCAATCACAAATGAAGGCTGGTTGAGCTACAATGTTAACAGCTGACACCATTTGACAAGTAGGTAGGAGAAGAAACCTTTTCATCTATGCATGCAGGATCACTAAAAAACCAAATCAGAGGTAACCTAATAACATCATCATTGATTGATACTGCATGTTGATTGGGTGCTCTAAGGATTAGCAGTAGTTGAGTGAGGGGAAATAGTGTGTGAGGAATAGATAATGTGTCCATTATTTTCCTGTCTCTTCCCATATACCAACACCGCACTAGAACTTACAAATGCACAAATTCTGTCCTGCCTCCACCAACCAACACACTGGGACAAAGGGCCCATGCCCCATATCCCTCTTCTTTGTCTTGCTCCTGACAAAGATTATATGATTAATCAGACTACATCATTTTAAGCTTCTCATAGAATTGCCTTCATTGCATTAGTGCTTCAGTGATATTCTTTGCTATTTGAACGAAGGTTGTTTTAAAAACTTGCCATATCAACTTTGCACCTATATAAGCTATGAAGCTACTTTTGAGGACATGCCATCTCATAATAAAAAAATCTCTCTCGTGGTGAATGGCATGGTTCTTACTTCCTTTTTGTCATACTTGTTTTCTTTTAAAATTTCTACTTTAACAATGTTTGCATATGTCTTCCTTGCAAAACTCTCCAAATCCTCCTTATAAAGCTGCTGCTGCTGCTAAGTTGTTTCAGTCTTGTCCGACTCTTAGCGACCCCATGGACTGCAGCCTACCAGGCTCCTCTGTCCATGGGATTTTCCAGGCAAGAGTACTGGAGTGGGGTGCCATTGCCTTCTCTGCCTTATAAGGCATATATAATATATTCAAAATACAAATGTAATTTAGGGTAATGTGAAATCAAATGAACTAAGCTGATCTCAAAAAACTAAACTTATGAATTCTGTGATCAGTATAGTACTATTAATAGATCTTTTAGTCCTTAATTCTTTATTACAAAGAATTGCTATCTAAAAACCAGAGATTAGATAAATTATTGAGTTCAAAATTTTTGAAGTTCTACACGTTTGCTTCCATGATAATCTCATCTCTGTAACCAAAGCCTTTCAAGACCAGGATAGTTGATAGGTTCAGCTAAATAAAGACAAAATGAGTGTGTGTATTTCTTTACTGACAATATTAGAAATACAAAGTTCCTCAATTTTTTGAATTTTCTAGATCTGGGCTGAGGGAAAGTTTCTCAGTTTCCATGGAAACCAATGGAAGATTGTGATAAAGAGAAAGCAAAGCCTATAAAAAGAAATTTCTTTTAAAATAATAACACTTTAAACATAAATACTACACACAAACAACAAACCATAATAGTACATTCTTTTGGGTCGATATTAAACACACACACACACACATATACACACAGTTCTCTTAGAGAAATTAATAATTTAGCATCATTCACACTAGTGAATTCTTACAAATATATTTGGTTTTGCAAGTGGAAATTATCAAGTTAGAGCTAATGTAGAACCTGGTTGAAATTCTTCTGGTAAAACTCTAAAGAAGCAATTCTCCCAGTTTAACAATTTAAGCAGCTCATAGTGGTGATATGGAGGTAATGGCTCTATTGATTTTCAATTGGGAAACAGAGTAAAACCATGGAAGAATGTAATTTAAGTGGGGAAATATGTAAAAATTAGGCTTAATATTTAGAGCAATATTGGCTATTCACCAACATATTCAATATAAAGAGTGATTTTTCTCTTGAAGTAAAAGGTATGTATTTTTAAAATTCTTTTCTATATTTTCTAAAATCCACAATTTACATGAATCACTTCTAAAACTTGAATATATGACTGTTATTTAAAGATAATCAAGGCTGATAGCAATATCGATCATGTTTTAATAGGTATTTTACTTTGGTCAAGCTTATTATCTCCTCTCAGATAATATGATTGGTTAGATCAATAAGTGTAGTAAAATTGCATTCAATTATACATTCATCAAAGTTCTTAATTTTAACTGTGGATGCTCCTCTTTTCCAAGGTCAGATCATGGCCACATTGTGCTCTTTGGTGAGAAGTATTAAAGACATGTGAAATACTGCCTAAATATTATCTTTTTGCCATTGAGATAGACTTGTCTCACTTTGTAAATAACCCTATGCTGCTAAGTCGCTTCAGTTGTGTCCGACTCTGTGCGACCCCATAGACGGCAGCCCAGCAGGCTCCCCTGTCCCTGGGATTCTCCAGGCAAGAACACTGGAGTGAGTTGCCATTTCCTTCTCCAATGCATGAAAGTGAAAAGTGAAAGTGAAGTCGCTCAGTCGTGTCCGACTCTTAGCGACCCCATGGACTGCAGCCTACCAGGCTCCTCTGTCCATGAGATTTTCCAGGCAAGAGTACTGGAGTGGGGTGCCATTGCCTTCTCTGAACCCTATTGAATAGCACTATCCAATAGAACTATCTGTGAAGAAGTAAATGTTCTGTATGTGTGTTGTCCGGTATGGTGGCAACTAGCCACAAGTAGCTATGGAGTGCTTAAAATGTGGCAAATGTCACTGAAGAATTGAATTTTATTTTATTTTTAAAAATTAAAAAAAATAGGTATTTATTTAACTGAAGTATAGTTGCTTTATAATGTTTCTGGTATACAGCAAAGTGGTTCAATTATATATATATACACACACACACACGTGTATATATATACACTCATTCTTTCCCATTATAGGTTATTACAAGATATTGAATATAGTTCCCTGTACTATCAAGTCGGAGAAGGCAATGCACCCCACTCCAGTACTTTTGCCTAGAAAATCCCATGGACGGAGGAGCCTGGTGGGCTGCAGTCCATGGGGTCGCTAGAGTCGGACACAACTAAACGACTTCACTTTCACTTTTCACTTTCATGCATTGGAGAAGGAAATGGCAATCCACTCCAGTGTTCTTGGCTGGAGAATCCCAGGGACGGGGGAGCCTGGTGGGCTGCGGTCTATGGGGTCGTACAGAGTCGGACACGGCTGAAGCGACTTAGCAGCGGTGCTATAAAGCAGGTCCTTGTTGTTTATCTATTTTACATATAGTAGTGTATATCTATTAATCTCAAATTCCCAATTTATACCTTCCTCCCTTGGGTTTTTCCTTGATAAACATGCTTGTTTTCTATGCCTGTGGGTCTATTTTTGTTTTATAAATGGGTTCATTTGTATCTTTTTTTGTTGTTTTAGATTTCACATATAAATGATATCATATAATATGATGTTCATCTCTGTCTGCCTTACTTCCCTCAGCATGATATTCTCTAGACCTATCTATGTTGATGCAAATGGCACTATTTTATCATTTTTTATGATTAATATTTCATTGTATATATGCACTATGTATTTATCCATTCATCTGTTGATGGCCATTAAGTGAGGAACTGAATTTTAAATAGCCACATGTGGCCACCATTTTGAACAACCCAGCTATCATTGTTGTATAGTCTGGGCCACCAGGATCAGCACCCCAAGTCCACTGTGAAGTACCTGAGGTCCCACAGGCCCAGGTCCTGCCAAATTCCTAATGTTACTTAGATAGTGCTTACCCTAACAAATGACTACTCAATATGTATAATGTTGTTTATATTATAGCCAAAGTTTTCTTAAAGATAGCAGATTCTTTTAAAAATCTGAATTGCTGTCCTTTTTCTAAGACATAGGCATGTCTCTTATGCCTGATCACTTTTTAAAAGTATATTCAGACACCAACATATACAATCTATAGAGTTGATTTAAAAATTGGCCCCAGTATTGGGGAATACTATCTAAGAAAGAGTCTTAAATGCTTTTGTGTTTTCAAACTTCAAACTGGGATTTTACTCACTGTTTCTACAACCCCTTGGAAATTTTAAACTAAAATCTGTTTCCTTACCGAAACTTTTTTTCCTCCTTCACGCGCGCACTCTGCTTTGTTATTGTAGGGTGGTTCATGTGGGCTGGGCTGCTGGAATTGATTGTTTTCATGTAGAAAAAAGTTGTTAAAGGATCTGTTTGTTCTTCAAGACACATATAAAGAATCACATGGAGTCAGCAAACATACCATAGAGGAAACAACATCTAGGCCAAATTGGAGGGCCTACCAATCTTGGCAGGGTTCTCGAAGAAAAGAGTGGACTTTGGGGCCCATAATGAGGCTCTATTCAGCAGGCCAGTGTGGCTAGGCCAGGAGAAGAAGGGAGAAGGGGAAAGAGGTGTCCCCGGCACCAGGGGTGATGTGAATCCAGTCCTTATTCAGCCAGCACTTAATTCATAGGTAGAGACCAAACACTGGGCCACACCAGAGACTGAATAAAGATAGTTGGATTTCTAATGGCAGTCTGAAAAGGCTAGCTCCACTGTATATTTCCCTGGATCATAGCCTTCTGGGGAGACACCAAGACAGAGCACACACAGCTGCCAGCTCCAAATCTGGACCCTTTCCTGCACACGTGTTCAGGATAAGCTGAGATCTCCCCATAGCAATGAACGTGACATCCAGTCCCCTGGTCTAGGTGTGGATGGAAATCTGAACTGCTTAGGAAAAACTCAGAGTGTGTCCTGCACAAGTCAGAGTTTGTCTCTGGGTTAGACTGCATTGCCACACAGATGCCTAAAGTCTCAAACTTCGAGACAGACAGCTTGGCCAGGAGTGGGCATATTCGACCAGTGGAGAGCAGGGCAAGCCCATCTCGCTACATGCAGCCCAGCCACAGAGCCTCTGTAGACAAAACCTCAAAAGCCTTGTCACCAAAGATGGGCTTCACTGGATTTGCAGAAACTGAATTTAAACAGTTAAACCTGTTGTGTAACTCCTGTGTTGACAAAGTCATTTATAAGCATGAAGTGGGTACACCAACACCTATAGTTTGTAGAACCACGTTAGTGAAACCATAAATTTCAACTTCAGATATTCAGAAAGAAATCACTTTAAAGCTTACTTAGCCACGTAAAAGTGGACTGGCTCCACTGACATAAGGTCTTAAAGAAATCAGTCTGAGTTTGAAAGAAAATAAGGTTGAGATTTCCAGGGTCTAAATGCAAACAGAAATTTTGGACTTCTATAGCAACTAGTCTGAGAAGGCGTTCTCAAAATTTGGTGCCCATAGTACGTGGGGAAAACTGGAGGCACATTTCCAAGTGGTAAAATATGCAGCTGGCTTCTGCTGCTGCTGCTGCTAAGTCGCTTCAGTTGTGTCCGACTCTGTGCGACCCCATAGACTGCAGCCCACTAGGCTCCTCTGTCCCTGGGATTCTCCAGGCAAGAATAGTGGAGTGGGTTGCCATTTCCTTCTCCAATGCATGAAAGTGAAAAGTGAAAGTGAAGTCGCTCAGTTGTGTCTGACTCCTAGCGACCTCATGGACTGCAGCCTACCAGGCTCCTCCATCCATGGGATTTTCCAGGCAAGAGTACTGGAGTGGGGTGCCATTGCCTTCTCTGATGCAACTGGCTAACAATGTCCAATTACCTAGGAAGCTGTACACCCTGTTTCTGAGAGCATGAATTTATTTTGAAGGCAGCCTATTTTCCAAACAGGTTTGTATTATTTCCTGAGAAATCAAAATTAAATAACTCCTCTTTTCTAAAATCATGACCAGTGATACATTCGTGGCAATTCCAATTAAGGAACAGAGGGCACGTCTGCTGGTAAATAACTCGATGTGACTGGGCATGGTGGCAATGACAGAGGGATTGGGGAACTCAGGGCTGAAGCCCTGCCTTAGGATGGGTGAGTCTGCAGAATCGCAGCGGGGCTCATGGGCACAGCACATACTGAGTCACCGGTTGCACACCAGTGCTGTGCCAGGTAACAGGTGCATGTTCCCCTCAAGATGCAAACAGGGGGTCCCTAGAAGAGCAGAGACCTGAGACAGCAGGGGGGCTTCAGAGACGATGACCGGAGGCATGGGAGGAGCTTTAGAGAAAGAAAAAAAAGGACAAGACTGAGGGTGCCAGAGGGAGAGAAGCAAGAGACAGCAAACCAGCCTGGGAGCAGCATGGAGGGAAAGCAGAGACTAGCTAACAGAGCCTTGCAAGGGTGAGAATGAAGGGGACAAGAAAACTCAGGGAGGGGACTGAGACAGAAGCAAAGAGAAGACACAGAAGCAGAGTACCTGAGACAGAGTTAACGAGAAGGCTCTGAGCCAGAAGCAAGAGGTGAGGAGAAGCTGAGTCTTCTGGGTCTTTTTTTTCCCCTGCTGAATAGAGCCTTGATTATAGTGTTACCCAATGTCTGATAAATTTCAGTCTACTTCCTTAACATTTCATGGAGAGAACTACATGAATGCAAAAGGCACCCCAAAGCTAAGAACCTTGAGTTAAATGTGGGAGAAAAACTCCTACCATAGCTGCAATTAACACCCCAATTTAGGTCTAATATTATAAAGGGTGATTTAAAAAAAAATTATCTATCAGGTTTATTTTAGTTCCCACTCCAGCCCAATGAGCCTAATGTGAGTCCCCTTTTTTTTTCCTCCTTCAATAACAGCTGTTCTTTTGAACCTTCTGAATAGGCATCTGATTCAGCTTTGAAGGAAGTCATTTTAGAAGCTGGTGCAGCCTGTCATCAGGACAACTTGGATAAACCCAAGCTCATGCACCACCGACTTCTCTAAAAAGGCAAGAAATCTGGTGACCAGTGAGGAATCAGAGTTCCTGTTAACTCTTAAACCGGTGAACACATTTTCTTCCTCCAGGCTGTAAATTCAGGCATAAGTGGTTTCAAGACCATTCCCTACTTATGAATTTAATACAGAAAATGTATCTGCAGCTCAACTGCAAAAAGGGAAAGGCTTCTTTCAATTTTATTGGATCTCAGCTCCATTATGACTTTGTGGCCTCTGTTGGAGAAAAGCATTCTCATATAATGAGCTCTTATATCATTAAATTGGAAATGAAATAACAGTTGATGGTAGCAGCCCCTGCAGGAACTGTCTGACTTTTGACCCATCATATTGATGACTGGTTGCCTTGCCTGCTCTGGGGCAAGGTTTTAGGTGAATGCAATAAATAAGTTTAACTTGACCAAGACTGTATTTATGTCCCGTGCAATTACTACAAAAAATTACAACAGTGAGAGGTCTGAAAAGTCATTTAAGCTCATTTTTCCCCCCGGCAGGAAAAAAAAAAGAAACGGGGCTTTAAGAAATTTAAACTAGCATAGGTTGAAATGCAAACCTACTAAAAATGGTCATTTAAATACTTACAATTCCATCTCTATCTGGTGAACCTCTGTAACAAAAAGAAATTAGTAGCTATTAGGAAAATGAATCATTCTTGCTACACAGACTCAAGTACAACAATAAGAGTCATTAACCACCTCTCGCCAGTTCCCACCCCAATAAACCTGGATAATGAAAGCTACTCAAAACAAATTGGTTGAATGATATTTCAGTGTGGGGTGTGTGTACATGTATGTGGGAGGGAGAGATTCATTGAAAATTGAAATCCAAAAGGCACAAGTTGTTGGTGCAGTGTCTTGCCCACTTTTGAGAGAATTCAGTAAGAGCTGTCCCATTTAATCAGCTGCCATTTAAAACTACCACCAGGAATGCCAACTGATTTGTTCTCTCATCTTCTCCCCATAAGTGGTCTTGAATTTCCTCTTATAAGAAGGAATTTCTATGGTATTTTTCAAGTCACTTTGAGAATCTGTATTTTCCTCCATCTTTCTATATTTACTGCTCCTTTGATTACATGAGAACGGGAAATGAAGGGCAATTTTACTAAATGGTTCACTTTGATGACTAAAGTCCAGGGTATTTAATCCACAGTGATGCTAGGCTACAGTGTTTAAGAATAAGGTCTTTAGAGAAGGATGAATCTAGGTGTTCCGACTCTATTATTTACTAATTCTCTGATCTTGGACAAATTACTTAACCTCTCTAAGTCAGTTTAAATATGATAAGTATATAAAGAACTTATAATGATTCCCAACACATACTAAGTCTTCAAAAATGTTTGTTACAGGTTTTTTTCCTCTTCCATGATGGCCCTGCCCTAGGAACAAACACAAAACTGCCCACTTGCAGCCATATTAGACTTTATAGCAATAGAGGAAGGGTATTACTGTTACTCTGGAAAATTGAGGAGGAACAGAAGAAAGGGAGAAGTAAAAGGGTAGTCATTGTAACTTTATAACCTCATATTAATTCTAATATTAATATTTTAATTAATGTTAATTCTAATATTAGTGTTTTAATATTAATTCTAAATATTATTTTATTAACATGGAGACCAGAATCATGCTCAGGTGAGGACCTGCACTGTTTGAAAGGAAACCTTAGTAAGTGCTTGGGTGGAGTGAAAATAAAAGTCCCTTAGTCATGTCCAATCTTTGCGACCCCATGGACTATAAAGTTCATGGAATTCCCCAGGCCAGAATACTAGAGTGGGTAGCTGCTCCCTTCTCCAGGGGATCTTCCCAACTGAGGGATCGAACATCGAACCCAGGTCTTCCGTATTGCAGGCAGATTCTTTACCAGCTGAGCCACCAGGTGTGGCTGGAACTGTTCCTTAGGAGGTGGGATCAAGTAAAATGTTCTTTATTTGCTGGGACATCTTCTTAGCTCCAAGGTTTCATTCCTTTCCCTGCCAACACCCCCTTCAAAATTAGCAGAGCATTCTACTTGGATTACAAAACATTTGATGGGAGTGCATCATTTTTCATAGTCATTTCCCTGTGGATGCAAGAATGAATCAGTGATACAGGGGCTAGAAGTAGAGAGGACCCTGATTTTGAAAGACCATGAGAGCTGACAGAAGTCTGAGGGTGTTTGGACATTTGCTGGCTATGAGAATTCCGAACAGTTGCTTCAAAGAAATTTCATCTAAGAAAGAAGGATAGGAAGAGTTATATATAATTCATTGAACAAATATTGAGTGACTTACAATGGGCCAGGCACTAGACTAAACTCAGGAGATAAAATGATGAAGAAGACATGCTTTTTGAGATAAGCAAGTAAATCCAGTGGGTTATTATAACCACAATAAACCCAGGTGGCAAGAAAGCACAGAGAAAAGTACAGACTCACACTCATCAAAGCCAATTTTCCTTATCAGATTTATATACTGAAAAAACAAACAGACATTTCTTACTAGGATTTCAGCCTCTGCTAAAGGGATCAGGAGAGAGGAGAGTTTGTTAACTTTTGCGTAGGACAGATCCAGCGGCACTCATCCTCACGGGGCTGTTTTTAGGGGCAGGTGATAGATGCAAGGGGATCTAAAATGGGAGGCCACTTGGTTTCATGCATATTACCACTATAGGGATGGCATTTCAAACATTTTCATCAGAATAAATGTAATTGTACACAGCAGTGTTGATGTCTGTTTGAATCCTTTGTCTTATCCATTGATGGAAATGAGGCTGGTTCTTCCCAGTATGGTGGTAGTAAGCACGGTGATGGAGGGCACCAGCTGTAGCACCAGACTGCAGGGTTCAGTCAGCTCAGATCTCCCAGCTGCATAACTTTGAACAAGAGCTTCACCCCCTTGTGTTTCAGTTTCCTCAGTTACGTAATAGCTGTGATAACGGTATATACCTCACAGGGCTATTAAAGGATTCAGTGAGTTAACATAAATGAAGAGCCTGGAATGGTGCCTAGAACATTGTAAATACTCATAAAATGTTATCTAGATTAGAGTTATTATATCAATATAAGCTGACCCAGGATGAGGAGTAGAGATTTTAGTAGCCTCAGACAATTGGACATGTCCTCAATTTATTTCCTAACCCCCTTTTATTAAGTTTTATGTGTTTAAATAAATACAGCAGACCCACTATATTTACTGACTTGCATTTTAAAACTGATCATCTACCAGGCACCTTTTGCCTCTGTTTTTAAAAATGACAGTTACCTCTTGCCACTACTCCCTTTTCTTTTACCCCGCTATTGGCCTTGATTATAATTTTATCCATCTATTCCGTTTTTTTTTTTTTTCCCTTCCTGGGTGATAAAAGAACAGGCACTTGATTCTGGACTAGAAAACTGGCTCCATGTCTTATTTTCTGGGAAGCCTTCAGCAATTAATTCATTTTGGCATTGATTTCTCATCTCTAAAATTGAGATATTACTTCTAACCTTATTGAATTACTGTGAGGATTAAAAAGGATATCAGTGCATTACAAAATACCTTGCACAGAGCCTGCCATTTAGCACAGGCTCTCTCTTTTCCTCTTTCTATCAGCCACTGTAATGATGATCAAATCAGGAAGCTCTGGTTCTAACCCCACTCTATCTAAGGGCACCCAATCAGCTGAATTTGGAGCTGGCAGCTACCATAGCAGGTTGCTTGGCAACCCTCATGGAGTTGCAACAGCCCTGAAAACAGTTTGAATCAGCAAGGTTCAGTGATGGCAGACTATCATAAGCATTACCTAAATTTGAAGGGATAGCACATTGCCAGAATATTTCCCCAGCCTTCTGTAAGAATGATATGTGACCCAATCAGAGATCAGGGGGTTCCTGAAAGGCAGAGGCTTACACTAAATGGCTTGTCTTTTGACCATCACCGCTGATGGAACCAGTTTATAGCTAATTTGCTACACCTAAGTAAACTGGGGCACTCAGATTATAAGAAGTGAAAGAGATACTTGGGATTTTACAAGCAAATGTCTCATTAGAGTACTTCAGAGAGATGTCGGCCATCTACCCAAAGCCGTGAGGAGTAACTTTCTCATTTTCATGATTTTAGAAGTGATGATGGAAGAGCGGTGCTTTCGCCAAAGGCAAATAGCTCAGCCTGCCCCGGGGAGGTTGTCTGACCTCTTTTCCCTTTTTCAGGGACTTTTTATCCTTTTTAGTTTTCTTCACACACCAGAGATTACGTGTAGTCAGCTACAGACACTATCTTCAAAGAAAACTGGATTTGGTTTCTGCTAACAACATTCTCCCGAGATACGTCTAATAGTATCCCACATAGCACGTGGCACATTGTAGGTGACACGATGTTGCTGACAGACGGACTGAGACAGAGTCTGGCCTTTCAGGGAAATTAGACTCTAACGTCAACGCAGGCCCATTAGAGGAAAGTGTATTCTAAGGCCGGGGAGCTATTGGCAAAGCTGAAGCCAGGGCCCAGGTCTCCTGACTCTGCTGAATGAACCATCTCCTATTCTGATTAACTTTTCAAAAATGTCAATTTCTTAAGAAATAACGGAAGTTGTATAATGCTCAGAAAATTTTCTAATTTAATCATTTAAAAACATTGGCAAGACTAGATAGAGCAAATGTAGTTTCCATGAAATAACTATTTACCAAAAGAGAAAGCACAAAGAAAAGGTAAGATCAGGAGACTTAACATCTGATATTTGGACAAAACGTAGCTTTTTACCCCTTAATCGGTTACAGTCTCTGGTTTAAAAGCCTCAAGACTTCAAGGTTGCGCACTGTCTAAGGAAGAAAGCCCAGACACCTCAGCCTGGCACTTAAAGCCCTTCCTATCCAGCCCTGATCTTTTCAGCCTCACCTCCCAGCATCACATTTACCAGCAGTCGACAGGCAGACAGACTGCCCTGTTTGGCTTGTCCTGAAGACCTCCTTGGATTTTCTACATCTCTGCTTTGGCTGTTGCTCCCTTTGCATGAAATGCATGTCCTCATCTTCTTGAAGATCAAACTCAAGGGTCCTCCCACTTTGAAACTTCATTGAACATCTCTTTAAATATGAGCTTTTCCACCCTTGAATTTCCCAGGAAATTCCATTTTTAGTTGCTCAAAAGGAACTTACCACATATTAATTTGTACTAGTAATAGTAGTGGCTGCTGCCATTCACTGAGCATTTACTAAGTACTAGTTACCAGTGTAGTCATGTTAAATGTTAGCTGTTTTATTATATGAAAGATACTTCAATTTGCATGAATTAAAAATTATCAGAGGACAAGGCCACAAGGTAATGCTCCACATCTTGTGATAACATTTATGCAGGACAAACATGTATAGAAGGAAAAGCTAAAGGTGTGAGATCAAGATAACCCTTTTCCTTTTTAATTGTTTCTAAACAACTATTGATTTTCCCATTTTCTAACTTTCTTACAGGGATTCTAGCCAAATAAGAGGTTTAACGGGCTCATTATTCTTCTATACAGCAGCCCAAACCAGATACACATTCCCACATGGGCACTATCAGCTGATGCTGAGCAGTGGTGTTCTCCTCAAGTACATACGTAGAATCAGTGTCCTTTTCTTTCTTCCGTATTCCAAAGGCCTTCCTTGTACGTTTTTTCAATCCTATGGGAAAACAACAAAAGGTCAGAAAGTCTATTTTCGAATGTTCCTAGCAACATTCAAGGGAACTATTTTTAAAGTTGCAGCACATTAGTTAAATCTGAATGTTCAAAAAGACATGAAAGTTTCTTCATGTGTATGCATGTGTGTGCATATGTGTATGATTCATTATCATATTTTTCAACAGAGTTTATCAAGGACATGGCACTGTAAGCTCTTAGCACTATAAGCAATGTAAGAATATAAAAGTGAGGCTTCCCTGGTAGCTCAAGCAGTAAAGACTCCACCTGCTAATGTAGGAGATGTGGGTTCAATCGCTGATTCGGGAAGATCCTTCATGCTGCGGTGCCACTAAGCCCATTTGCCACAACTATTGAGCCTGTGCTCTAGAGCCCTGGAATCTCAACTACTAAAGCCCTCACCTAGAGCCCATACTCCCCAACAAGAGAAGCCACTGCAATGAGAAGCCTGTAAATTGCATTTGGAGAGTAGGCCTGGCTTGCTGCAACTAGAGAAAAGCCCACACAGCAATGAAGCAAAACTAAGTAAATAACAAAATTATTTTTTTTAAAGAATATAAATAAATAGAAAGGAGATCAGGACCAGGTACAGAAAAGTTGGCAAAGCTTTTCTTAGACTATTGTTATTCATTCTTCAAATAGGCACTATGCCAAGAAACCCAATCACAGATTTAGAACAGTAATTTCCAGATTAGATGTATTCTTGAGAACAGGATAGTTCCAAGACAGAAATCATGTAAACCACATGAGAGAGCCACATTGGTCTGACATCTTTGTATTCATATACCCAATTCATCCTTTTCTACTTTCTCAATTTGGTGGCTTTATTGGATTCTCTGAACATACCACAACATCTGTACTCCAACATCTCTTTTCTCCTTGTTTGGTCCTTACCACTGGCTGAAATGTTTTTCCTATCTTGTTGATATTTAGAACTTCCATACATGCTTCCAAGGCCCCATCAACTTCCACCTCCTCTGTTGAGGGCCTCCTAATCTTAGTGTAGCCAGAAAACGACTGTCCTGTGCTCCCCTCAAATTTTGCTCCTATATGTATCGACTTAGCAACTAACCAACAATGATACAGTATAATACAACAAATTACTCCACCTATTAATTCCTATGTCAGTTTCCCACATAGACTGTAAGACTTTCTAGGCCAGAGGCCAAGGATATGCTCTCTATATCCTCTGCACCAAACACAGGAACCAGATAATATTTGTTGATTTAAGATGTCTTCTAAGAAGCATCATTCAGGTGCTACTGGAATAAGAAGGCTCCTTTCTTCCATCCTAGGTAAACCAAGCCCAATCTTGTATGTTCCATCCTTGTCCTATCAAGGTTCTGTCTGGGATTCCCATCTCCTACATGTCCTGTGGTTACACGTGTGGCTTGCATTTCTCATGTCGTGTGAGTTCTCAGTTGTGTCCAACTCTTTGATCCCATCGACTGTAGCCGGTCAGACACCTCTCTCCATAAGACTTCCCTGGCAAGAATACAGGAGTCGGCTGCCATTTCCTCCTCCAGGGAATCTTCCAGACCCAGGGTTCAAACCTGCATCTCCTGCATTGCAAGTGGATTCTTTACCACTGAGCCATTGGGGAAACCGGTTCCTCATGTTAGTGAGTCTTATTCAGATATACCATTGCCTATATATTCAAAGCCTTAGACTTGTTACTGGTGGTTTGGAAATTTTTCTTCACAAATTATATCTGGAAAAGTCACTGATGTTCAGAATTTGTTTGGTACTACCGGGTGGATCTGGAGAAGAAAATGGCTACCCACTCCAGTATTCTTCCTTGGAGGATCCCATGGACAGAAGAACCTGGCAGGCTACCGTCCGTGGGGTTGAAAAGAGTCAGAGACGACTGAGCGACTACCACTACCAGATGGATTGGGCGTCCCAGGGGGCTCAGTGGGTAAAGAATCCACATGCAGTGCAGGAGACGATCCCTGGGCTGGGAAAATCCCCTGGAGGAGGGCACGGCAACCCACTCCAGTATTTTTGCCTGGAGAATCCCCGTGGACAGAGTATCCTGGCAGGCTACAGTCCTTGGGGTTGCAAAGAGTTGAACGTGACTGAAGTGACTGAGCATGCACGCATGCTCCAGGTGGATCAAAGGGAAAAACACTGACAAAATCAGAGATTTGATGTCATCTTCTAAAACATATGAATCAGCCCAGACCACTTGGATGATCTGAGTCATTCATTATCTGACTCTCAAGATACTACTCAAATATAATCTCCAAATGCCTCTGTTTGTCTAATTTTGCATTTGAACAGTCATTCCATTTAAGAGGTTTAGGTCTTTAAAATGTCAATGTTTGTTTAAAAAAAATCTCCTCCCACATTAAGCTGTTCTCCATTACTCTCCACATGAGGTGTTCATAGAAAACTTACTGACATTTAAAGTATCCACCCATTACATTTAGGAATACCTTCCCTCTGTCATTTTAAATTTTGAGTGTGAGAAACTTCTCACCTCTAATTGCCTTATGTCCTTATAGGGACAAAATTGTCATTTTCTTCCTATAATTTTTCTTGAGCTTTAAGTCTCTTCACTGGCTTCTCCATGCTCTTAATTCAGCTTTGGGGGTCCCAGTGAGTGCTATATTCACTGGTCAATATTGGTTTTTATAGGATTATAAAACAAATGCTATTATTGTCTTATGTTTTCAAATTACTTTAGTTCCTGTAACTTGATCATGAGATAAGAGATAGCATGTCCTACCAAACAGATGAGAAAATACAGACAAATTCCAGTAATTCTTGTATTAAATTAGTAACAGAACAGGCAATAGAAGATTTCCATAGACTCTGTCCTGTTTTTGACCACCAAATTTGGATAATAGCCAATTTGAACTAGGTCATGAACGTCATGAGTTGTCCATTTTCCAGTGAAAACTGCTCTGGCTCAGGCTTCAGGAGACAGAGTCCATCGCCAGCATCATTTCTAATTGTATAGATGAATATGAGTTACATTTTTTTTTTGTATTTCCATCTCTCAGTTTACAACAAATCAGCCAGTAACAAGGAATGAAAGAATTTGCACATATTCACAAAATGCAATGCCATTCTGTAGTTTTAGTTTCAATGAAAGTCATATTTCCCATATGTAGAATACATTCTCATATATGGAATATACACAGAAATACACCAGAGGTGTGACAATCCAGAAAAACAAAACTAATCAAACTGTTGAATAAGAGAAAACACTGAAAACCTTTACCCCTTGAAAGATGGAAAATGTGAAAGTTTAGAAAACTATAAAGAAAATTCTGAAAGGCAAAAAAATATGAAATACAAAAGTTATTCATATCTTAATAGCTCTTTGAGAAGATGCAGGAAGAAACAATCATACCAAATGAACTAAAAGTGAATGGATAAGTGTGGTCAAGTATTTTGAGAGTTTATTTAAAAATATTTAAAGAACATATACATGTCCACACTGCTATATTTAAAATGGATAACCAACAAGGACCTACTATACAGCACATGGAACTCTGCTGAATGTTATGTGGCAGCCTGGATAGGAGGGGAGTTTGAGGGAGAATGAACACATGTATATGTATGGCTGAATCCCTACCCTGTTCACTTGAAACTATCACAACATCGTTAATTGGATATACCCCAATACAAAAAAAAAAGTTTTAAAAAATATCCAAAGAAATTCTTCAAAAGAGAACAAGGATAGTCAAAGATCTTATAGTAGTAACAAGCTTAAGATACCACATATGGTAACATAATAAGCTTAAAAAATACTATATCCAATGATTTTTTTCACTTCTGACTCTCAAACCACATGAAAGTTTTAAAGTGAATTTCTACAGTATAATTATCCTTTAGGCTGGGTCATGAATTTTTGTCAATTATTCTTTACCAAAAATGGAAGGGAAAAAATCAAGTGTCTTTGAGAAATGAAGTAACTAACTTTTCCCTTGCCAACGTCTAAACAAAGATTTCTAAAGAGGAAGAGTTTTAATGTTCTGATGATCTGAGGCTAGGACAGTCCTCGTCCAAGCTATGGAGCTAAGAACACACTCCCATGTTCATGCAGAACTGGGTCAGGCACACGGAAGTCTGGCCTGTGCCTGCAGCATCTCTCCACCTCATTTAGATTCCTTTAGCCTCCTCTGGTATTATGGGAGAAGCTAGTAAAGTCTTGGAACTACAACAGCAAAATTTAAAAATAGACGGATTTTTAAGATGGTAGGAAAGCTTATTTCAAGATAGGTAGTCCTGGGTATGATGTTACAAGGTAATGAAATAGCAAAGATGCAGAAACGGACAATAGCAACAGCACAAATATATAGAGTAATGTTTGTAGCTACCAAAACTGAGGTCCAGCCTACGGGTTAGGTACCAGCTGCTTTGCATATATTGACTCATTTAAATTTCTAACAAGCCTTGTGAAAAAGTAGAAGGTATTTTCTTTGCAAATGAGGAGCCTGAGGGTTTACCTGAGTTAGGTTTTATTTATCATCATCTCTAGGGGTGGGTAATGGAGGTTCTTTACCCACGGATTCCCAAGAGTTCTGCTGGACTGTGTCCTAATTTTCTTTACATCCCCTCCTTGGGTGGGGGGGACAGTTTCATTCATTGATCATTCATAGTTTCCTTTTCCATCTATATGTAGACGAATCCTAAATCCATAGGTCAGATCAGATCAGATCAGATCAGTCGCTCAGTCGTGTCCGACTCTTTGCAACCCCATGAATTGCAGCACACCAGGCCTCCCTGTCCATCACCAACTCCCGGAGTTCACTCAGACTCACGTCCATCGAGTCAGTGATGCCATCCAGCCATCTCATCCTGTCCTCCCCTTCTCCTCCTGCTCCTAATCCCTCCCAGCATCAGAGTTTTTTCCAATGAGTCAACTCTTCACATGAGGTGGCCAAAGTACTGGAGTTTCAGCGTTAGCATCATTCCCTCCAAAGAAATCCCAGGGCTGATCTCCTTCAGAATGGACTGGTTGGACCTCCTTGCAGTCCAAGGGACTCTCAAGAGTCTTCTCCAACACCACAGTTCAAAAGCATCAATTCTTCGGCACTCAGCCTTCTTCACAGTCCGACTCTCACATCCATACATGACCACAGGAAAAACCATAGCCTTGACTAGACGAACCTTTGTTGGCAAAGTAATGTCTCTGCTTTTGAATATGCTATCTAGTGCTATTTCCTAAGCTTCTGGATATACAGTACTTTTTATCATACTCAAGCTTCTATAAATAGGCATCATATTTCTTTGAAAGCCTTTAGGTGCCACCTTATACACATGTAACCAAACCTTTAAAGGCATGTCCAATCACTTACAAGTGTTTTCTGAATAAATCCCCCTTAAAATGAAACAGTTCTCCATGAACAAATGAATTAAAAAGAAATGTGGTGTACCCTTACAATGTAATATTATTTAAAGGAATGCAGTACTGACACATGCTACAACATGCATGAACCTTGAAAACATTATGCTAAATGAAAGAAGCCAGATACGAAGAACCACCCAGTGTATGAATCCATTTATGTGAAATATCAAGGGCAAGCAAATTCATTGTTATAGAAAACCGAGTAGAAGTTGCCAGGGGTGAGGAAGAGGGGAAAAGAGGAGTGTCTGCCTAGTTGGTATGGAGTTTCCTTCTAGGATAGTATGAAAGTTCAAGAAATCTATAGTGCTGACAGCTACTCAACACTGAGAATGTACTGAATACACTTTAACATGGCCAACATGGTAAATTCTGTCATGTTTATTTCATCACAATAAAAAAGAAACAGAATAATTCAAGCCAGATTGTCCTGTGACCAAGGGGAGAAAGATAGGAGGGAGCAAAGAAGAAAAGAAAGAGACAAGGTGGATTGGCTTAAAAGTTTGGGATCTTTTTTTTTTTTCCTTTTAATTTATTTTTGTGCTAAAGTTGTCAATATTTAGTAAAGACACTGGGAGCTAGATAGTCACAAATCTTTCTTCATGATGACCTTCACTATCAAGAAACTGGTATGTCCATGACAATTGTTAACTACAACTAAACCTCCAGCACTTCTTTCTCATGTAACAGATGTTTACAAAAAGCATCATGAACACATTTTTAATGTTCCTTTCAGCTTTTCTCATCAGATCACAATGTTATGTTAACCCCTACTAGATGGTAAGCTCCATGAAGGTAGCCCCTCCACTGTGTAATAGATGTCTGTCTTTATTTTCATTGTCCCATAGTGGTTCCCAAATAGAATATTCCTTAAAGTAATTCATTCAATTGTAATAACATAGAGGCACTATTTCTCATCCCCTTTTCAAACTGTAAGTCAGACCACTGGAAGCTTATGAAATCAATTTGTTAGGGTGAAACCTTCATTCAAAAATGAAATAGAAGATGAAAACTAAGTGTACATTGCCTGTAGAAAGGATGAAGACTATATCATGAAATTCTTGGTCTCAGTTATGTGAGTGGTCAATGTTTGCAAACAGGGTGACCATGTAAAATACTTTTCTTATGACAGCTCCAAAATGTACAAAAGTGTTTAAAAATAACTTTAAAAAGTCTTTTAAATTTACAACACAAATGACTGTGTTCACTAATGTTCTTCTCTGAAATGTCTTTGAACTAATTATATTTTTAAATTAGATACCTTAGAATTTAAGATACCTTAGAACTTCCTTACTTTGAGTGTACAGCTCTGCAGGTGAAGAAGAAATAGTACAGCAAAAAAATTCCCTTTATCAATTTTCTTTTCTCTCAAGTATAACTGTTCTGTAGGGATTCATTAAGTAAACACTAAATTCTAAATTTAGCCTTTAAATGTTACACAGAAAATAGAATTTTTAAGAAGGACCTTCCAAAAAAGAATTTGGCCTCAGTACTCTGTTTTATCTTAGATAAAACATCAAAATCTGATACTCAAAAGAAACCACAGAGTTTTTGCTTGGTTAGTCTCATGTCTCCTAGTTTTAAAAATTACTCTTGATATATTAATACTTTTCCCTAAAAATAAAGATTAGTTCTTTAGATGGACAGATTGAGATAACAGTCCTGGAGCTGAGATCAAATAGGAGAAATCAAGGTGTAAGCATCCTGTAGGCAGTAGCCAAGGACTAACTACACAGAACACAGAAGATGCTGCTCTTCAGCAGAGATGCTGCCACACAGGAGTGTAAGCGCAGAGCTCTGCCAGCACCTCCTCCTTTCTCTCCTGTACTGAATTCTTCTAGCTGGTAGGACAACAAGAGGTCAAAGGCAGAACGGTCACCATCATCAGCATGTTGGTAGCAAGTTGGTTTATCTTCCAGCTATCTTAAAGGGGCTGGGGGAAGGGAAAAGATGTGGCACTACTTTTTAATACCTTTCTCACTCATGTACTGGTGGCTCAGATGGTAAAGAATCTGCCTGCAATGCAGGAGACCCAGGTTCTACCCCTGGGTCAGGAAGATCCCTTGGAGAAGGGAAAATGGCAACCCACTCCAGTATTCTTGCCTGGAGAATCTGGACAGAGGAGCCTGGTAAGTTACAGTCCACTGGGTCATAGTCCAGACAGGACTGAGTGACTAACACTTTCTTTTTTCACTCATGTCACAGTCTTGCTTTCATACTGCTTTCACTAACAGCTCTTAATTATGGTGTTAAACACCCCATATAAGCATACTGCTTTTAACATTGTTGAAAAGGTGGCACTTCTGGAGAACACGTTCCTGGGGTATATCTGGTCCTTCTGCTTCCCACCCGCTACAAACAGTGCTTTTGAGCAGAGCTTGGACAAAGGAAAAGGCTTGGGCACAAGGCTAGCTCTAAGAGTGACCTGGAGCTTTGGAAGAAAGAGGAACACTGGAAGGAGGAGAGGGTGGCAGTGACAATAGTTTAAGGTTGGTATGTAAAACACAGTTCATAGAGGAATACAAGCCATCTCATTATCTGCCTCAGAAGCATGAAGACACACCTCCCAGAAGCCCTGCAGGGGACATGGTAGAAGGGAACAGAATACATGGCCTACTTTGGAATCTGGAGATCTGGGATCATATCTCAATTTGACTTCTTACTGGCTGTCATTTGCAGCAAAACTTACAGACACTATGAGAGGAATTGCGTTAATTTCAGTATAAGATTCATGTCTTCACAGGACATGAGGTTTGGAGGAACAACCTTTGTTTTTCTCTCTGTAATCCCTAGAAGTGAGGGGAAGGCAGCACTGGTTCACTAGGTCCTTCAAATGTGCCGGGCACTAGGCTAAGCTTTTTTCAAATTTAGCCAGCTGAGCTATTTAAAATATTAAAAGATGATGCAGTTAAATGTTGTTCTCAATATGCCAGCAAATTTGGAAAACTCAGAAGTTGCCACAGGACTGGAAAATGTCAGTTTTCATTCCAATTCCAAAGAAGGGCAATGCCAAAGAATGTTCAAACTACCATACAACTGTGCTCATTTCACATGTTAGCAAGGTCATGGTCAAAATCCTTCAAGTTAGTCTTCAACAATATGTGAACCAAGAAATTCCAGACGTACGTGCTAGATTAGAAAAGGCAGAGGAACCACAGATCAAATTGTCAACATCAGTTGGATCATAGAAAAAGTAAGAGAATTCCAGAAAAATATCTCCTTCTGCTTCATTGGCTATGCTAAAACTTTTGACTATGTGGATCACAACAAACTGTGGAAAATTCTTAAAGAGATGGGGGAAAAAAAAAAAAAGAGATGGGAATACCAGAGCGCCTGACCTGCCTCCTGAGAAACCTGGATGTAAGTCAAGAAACAATAGTTAGAGTGGGACATGGAACAACAGACTAGTTCAGGATTGGGAAAGGTGTCTGACAGGGCTGTATATTGTCACCCTGCTTATTTTACTTATATGCAGAGTACATCATGGAGAATGACAGGCTGGATGAATCCCAAGCTGGAATCAAGATTGCTGGGAGAAATATCAATAACCTCAGATATGCAGATGATACCACCCTTATGACGGAAAGTGAAGAGGAACTAAAGAGCCTTTAGATGAAGATGAAAGAGGAGAGTGAAAAAGTTGGCTTAAAACCCAACATTCAGAAAACTAAGATCATGGCATCTAGTCCCATCACTTCATGATAAAAAGATGGGGAAAAAACAGAAACAGTGAGAGACTTTATTATCTTGGGCTTCAAAATCATTGAGGATGGTGACTGTGGCCATGAAATTAAAAGATGCTTGCTCCTTGGAAGAAAAGCTATGACAAACCTAGACAGTGTATTAAAAAGCAGAGATGTCACTTTGCTGACTAAGGTCCATCTAGTCAAAGCTTTGGTTTTTTCAGTAGTCATGTATGGATGTGAAAGTTGGACCATAAAGAAGGCTGAGCACTGAAGAACTGATGCTTTCAAACTGGGTGCTGGAGAAGAGTCTTGAGAGTCCCTTGAACAGTAAGGAGTTTAAACCAGTCAATCCTAAAGGAAATCAACCCTGAATATTCATTGGAGGAACTGATGCTGAAGCTGAAGTGCCAGTACTCTAGCCACCTGATGCAAAGCGTCAACTCATTAGGACCCTGAGCTGGGAAAGATTGAAGGCAGAAGGAGAAGGGAGCAATGGAGTATGAGATGGCTGGATGGCATCACTGACTTAATGGAAATGAGTTTGAGCAAGCTCCGTGAGATGGTGAAGGACAAGGAAGACTGTTAGGGAGGAAGACTGACAGGGAAGACAGAGGTATCAGAGGAGAGGAGGAGGAGCCCTAAACTGCATGGGGTGGACCTATCTGAAGGCATGTGCATTAAGGCAAGGAACAGAGATCGGGGAAGCAGTGTGGTGTGACCTCACCACATTTTTAGGTGAACAGCACATATACAACAGCACATTGAAAAGCTCAATTTAGCCCAAAACACACTGAATAAATAAAAACCAAATAGATGTAATGTTTTAAGTACTTAAGATGTTTCAGGAAATCTGTCAGGAACTTCCCTATATTAACACAACCTTACAAAGTAGGAGCTATTATGTTATTGATTACATATCATGGTTCATGAGGAGTGACTGGAGCCAGGTCACACAGGTGGTAATTGACAGACCACATTCAGAGTCCCCTCTGCCTGACTTTAGAGCCCATGCCCTTCACGTCTTTGGAATATCTTTCTGTTAGTTCATAATTTGTTTTGCCCTCTTATCAAAAACAAGAGCAAAAGCAAACACAAAAACCTTAATTTTTTTAAAATTGAAAGCCATTTTTAGGGAAATTAGGCAGGACATTTGTTAAGCACAAAGACTGTATTTTGCATATTTACATCTTTGTGTGCTGCCCAGTGAACATAAGGAGACCCAATAAATGTTTGCTAAATGAATTATTTCTGTGATAAACATGAATTCTCAGCTTAAGTCTTCATCAGCTTGAGGGGTTACTCAAAGGTGAATCGCATGTAATGGAATTACTTATTTTCTCCAGGAACTCAGGCCAAACATTTGGTCTCAGTAATAAAAAACAGGCAAATTTAATTGCCCTGGGCATAATGCCGCATATTGACAGCAACTCTCACTGGTAATATCTATTCATTATGATGGCCACTGTATTTCTGTCAGGAAAGATTAAAATACTTTGTGTATTAGCTTTTCCTCTAAGTTTTAAATATAGGTACTATAATCCAATTCAGATTCTTTGTTTTAAGAAGTTCTGACAGAAAAATTTAAGACCAGTTAAGAAGAAAGCCAGTTCCTCCCATGATTTTTTATGATATTTATGATTTTCAGCATCAAGACTACTGCCTAAGGTATGGGAGATGCTTAATAAAGGCAAGTACCAGGGAATATGAAGTTCAATGTCAAGCAGTACTTGGCACAGTCAGTTAACAAATGTTTCTTGATTGATCTACGCATTTACCGTTTTAATCCAAATTATTCAAAACTGGTGGGCATGTGCTCTTCAGTCTGAATGCTTTACCTTCATTTTTATGTGACTCAAAGGAAATCCAGGTGATCTTTGTACTTAGTGAGTACAGAGCCTCTTTATAAAATAGCACCCTTTCATTCTGAGCTGAGTCTATTCTCAGAAATACGCACGTTAATGACACACTCCATTAGAATTGGATTGCAAAAGAGGCTGATGTAGATGGTACCTTGAAGATCAGGTTTGATATATGGGAGTTCAGGTTAGTGCACTAAAATGGAGATGGCCATAAGTCATTTAAGACTTCAAGGGCTAAAAATAATAATGATTTTTAAGGAACATGGACATGGTAACATGGAAGAAAATGTTGAAACAAAAATGGTCATGAAACAGGCTTTCCACAAAAGGACCTAGATTTGCTATGTCAATATCACTGCAATGAAGGAGTTGAGTGAAAATGGGAAGAGTTTTGAGCAGCTGAACAATTTCTATTAAGCATTAAATATAGTAACAAGGTGAGCTTTCCTGGTGGCTCAGTGGTAAAGAATTTATCTGCAATGCAGCAGAGGCAAGTTCGATTCCTGTCAGGAAGATCCCCTGGAGAAGGAAATGGCAATCCACTCCAGTATTCTTGCTTGGGAAATCCCATGGACAGAGAAACCTAGCAGACTACAGTCCATGGGGTCACAAAAGAGTCAGAGAGGACTTAAGGATTAAACAACAACAGTAACAAGATCCATAGGAAACATACATAGTTGTAAAAAAATGTAGGAGCTTTGAATTCTGAAAAACTTTTGTTCAAATCCCATCTTTACTACCTCCGGGGGCAAATTACACAAACTCTCTGAGTCTGTTTTCTCATCTATTACAAAAGGTGTTTGTAAAGTTTCAGTGGGTGTAAAGACTTTATATCTTACCTAAAATATATATTGTATATTACTTTATGCAGATTTATCTTGCTTTTATTTTGCAGTTTTGATTATTTACAAAGCAATGAGAAATCAGCTATTCTAACAGATTACTAAAAGTAACTAAATGACTGACTTCAGCAGTTACAGCATCTCCATTGCTCTATTCCTTTAGAAATAAAAACATAACATGAAATCTTAAAATAATCAAAATTTCAAAATCTCAAGGTTTTCCTGGTTACAGCTATAAAAACCAAACCAAGATTAAGAAATGGAATTTACTGACATCTATCATAAAATTTCCCCTGGAGAAGGAAATGGCAACCCACTCCAGTATTCTCGCCTGTAAAATCCCATGGACAGAGAAGCCTGGCAGGTTACAGTCCATGGGGTCACAAAGAGTTGGGCACAACTGAGCAACTGAACACACACACATCATAAAAGGTAAGTGGGGGATGGTTTAATACTCACAGTAAGAAACACAACTATCTCCTAAAGCAGGAAAATATTACATCATTGGTGAAGACTTTACTGTGTGCAAATCTATTACAAACTCTAATCAGCTGGTCATCCCAGCATGATTGAAAGTAGGCCAGTGTTACTCTTACTTGGGTTAGCAGTGTATAGAATTTGTTTTCTGCTTCTTGCCAGCTAGGGAGAATAATACTTCAAGCACTAGTGAAATTAATTTGACCTGTTCCATGAGAACCTTGTTCTGTAAATGATTTTCCTCTTATCCTCTTTCTCTCTCTCACTCTTTCTCCCTATATCCACTGACATTCTTCTCTCCCTTCCATCTCCATTCCCTCCCCAGCCTGACAGTGACATGTAGACAGAACTGAAGTTAATGATCCTGCACAGAAGGACTCTGGTTTTCAGGCATAAACAGAAAAATTCAATTGAATTGTAATTCACCAAATCTCATTTGCAAAAAACTCCATTTTCAACAAGAAAATGAACCCAAAAGCAAGTAAACTGCACAATAACAGAAATGCTTTTCATATTCTCTCTCTCTCTTTTTAATATTTCACCCAGAGAGAAAGGGGCAAGTCCTTTGGTAAAATCTCTATAAATTTTTAGTATATGTGGCATTTAGCACTGTGAATTAAATTCTTCAAAGGATGAATTTTAAAGAAAGATGGAACATGTCCTACACAGAATTATTTTGGTTTTCATTCTAACTTACTATTTGGAGGCAGAGAGGTGAACAAAGGGAAAGAGATTTACATGGCATGGCAAACTCAATACATCATAGCTATTAGCTAGCTTTATTTAGTGAGAAACCATGGAGCCTGCTTCTAAAAAGGAATGCAAATGGTTTAAAAAGTTAAAAACACATAAGTATGGAGTTATTTCTTTTTAAAAGAAGGTCAGTTATTGGAGGAACATATACAAAATAAAGGTTAAGAGGGAACTAAGTTCAGAATTTAGGTCTAATTTCTTTTGAGAGGTCTCTGGAATACATGTGGATTAATTCTGTTTCTAAGGTTTATACTAACAATAGTCATTATCATCATCATTCACCTATCTATTCACCGATCCTCTGTACTTCTGTCCACTCACCCACCCATCCATCCTTTGACTATAATTTCCAATAGGTAATAAAGTTCATTGTCATAAAATTATGCCTGTTGGATGATATAAATCTATCAAGTTGCGATGAAAAGCTGCTCGCTTTTAGTCTGTTCTCACTGGAGGTAGAAAATATCAAGTCAGTCCTCTTGGAGAGTTAACCCTTGGTAGGTATGATGATTTATTAAGCCATTGCCTCAGCATCTTGGTAACCTAAGCAGTCATATTATTGTTCCCGTGTTTTATTTACAGATCTTATAATCTAATCACTTAAATTCATGTCTATTGGTCTACCAATGAATGATTCCCTGATTCTAGGCCCTCATATTTACCTAGGAAGCTCAGATGGTAACTTTTCCCATCACTGGTCAGTATTCTCTTCACCAATTTCTCAATGTTGGGCAGGCAGATAACTCTAGCCTTTTATTAAATGTCCAGAGTCCTGCTAGCTTTCGAGTATTTGGAATCACCATCAGAAGATCTCATCTTCTCATTTGGTGGTTGATAGAATAGGGGTGTGCTGGACATCTGTCATGTGCCATGGATGCTTCTGGACTAGAGATGCAGTATCTAATATGATGCTTGAATTATGTGAGGTCAAAGATCAGTTACTAAAACCTTAAAACACTCTCCTTCAATTAAGTACGTGTCATCCACTTTGGCATCTCCTTGCCAATTCATGGATAGGACATGCGTGCATAACTGTGTGGTGTTTAAGATGAAGAGTGACATGAGATGAGGATGTCAGGGGCCAGATTATACAGGGTCTTAAAGGTCAAGTTAAGGACTTTAGATTTTAAAGTACAATGGGCAGACATCGAAAGCATTGGAGCAAGAAAGTGACATCATCTAAATATCTTTTTTTTTTTTTCCTACCAGCAATGTGAATTGGTTAGTACCAGAGAGCTCCAATAGTAATTTGTATAATGGTCACTGCGATGTGCTAAATAAATAAGTTGTCTCTTCTAGATCATTAAAAGACACAATCACATTGATGTACCAATTATTTGAAAACCAGCATTAGAAGTAGGTTCTGTTTAGAAACTCTAACTAAAATATTTATTAGAATAGCTGAATATCTGAGCATTTCTCACCACTAAAGAGTTTGCCATTTATGACAGTATGTAATTATACCAAATTTGACAATCCTAATTGAGATTCAAACTAATTCAGAGCCTTCAAACTAATGAAACTCCCACAACTCCTGAACTCAAACTCCCTGAATATACTTTACCATATTGCTTCATTATATGTGAGTGGGCAACATAGGTGTGTATAAATAAATATATAATAAAAATATATATATATATACGTAAGAGAGAAAGAGAGATCAAGAGAGACAGAGAGAGAGAGAGCACACACAAACTATTTCTCATGATGTTCTAGAATACAGAATTTTTTTTGAGTATGGTTTTTGTTTCTATTTCTATGCTAAATATATCTCATTACTTTCTAAATGTCTAGAACAGTGTCATGAACCCCTATTTGGCTGAATAGCATTCCCCCAACAATCTGGGTCACATTCCCAGTGACACTAATACCATTTCAAGCTGAAATATGGCTTTCAGCATTTTGATTAAATATTCTGCTAAGTACTCTAAGAAGACTTTTCGATTTATGAGACTATAACCTCAAAGGTAGAAGAAGGTAAAAGGTGACTTTAATAATGATAAAGAAACCAAAACAAAACAGAAAAAAAGGCATTAGAAATGGGGTTTATAGAAGGAACATCAAGATCCAAATGCCGAGTCTGAATTAAGTTAATTATGTGGTACTTTACACAAATGTATGTTGTTCTTCCTGGAACAGACACATTTACAAGGGTAATTCTATGCGAAATTCACAAGTTTGCTAGCATCCTAGTTAGGCTGCCCCAGATATTCCTCCTCTAAAATGCCTTTGAAAAGGGTGTGTGGCTCCACACTCTTTTCTGCAGTCACCTAAACACAGGCACACACCCTGTCCAGCACCACCATTTGCTTATGTAGAGCCCATTCAATTCCCCCTCCCCAGGATTTAAGCAGAATTAAATCTGCTCTGAAGTTACCAGAAGACAGATCTTGCTTAGGCTGGCATTTCAGACCTGGTCTATCATATTTCTCTAGTTTTAGCTGTCACTATTACTCTGTAAATAGTCTGCTCTGCAACCGAATGAAAATTCTCCTCATTCCCTAGACAAATGTGCACCTCTGCGCCCTACATCTTAGCTTCTGTTTTCAAGACTCTCTCTTTGGCCCACCTTCTTTTTAACCAGTAACCACAGAGACCCAGCCATCCTCCAGCTGCTTCAGAAATACCCCAACACACCTGCAGGAGGGTCTCCTCCAGAATTGACTATTTCTTCTCTTGAGTTCTTCTAAAACTTAAGACTTCATGACAAAAATCATCCAACTTTGCTACATAGGACAGTTTGCATGCATGCGTGCTCAGTTTGCATTGTCTTTATTCTTTTGGAGTTTAAGCTGCATGAGGACAGGATCCATTTCTCACTCATCTTGTGCCCCATCACTGAAGCTAATTCAGTGCCCCGCACACAGCAGGTAGTTCATTAACTTTCATGAATTGAGAAAAGGGTTCCAAGCCAGGCCAAGGCCAAGTGTCAGAAAAAGACCTTCTCCATATCTGCTGGATATAAGCAACCAAATCAGGAACTTTTAAGTTAAATTCCTTCCATCACTGAGAAAAGAAACTCCACTAAACTTGCTAATCTTCATGTGTTCAAGTACATGTCAAAAATATACCCAACACCCTAAAAAGCCAGCAAAGTAAATGAAGAGGTAGAAGCAAAGGTGAAAGAAGATACATGAGTGTATGTACACAAATACGATGCGCTAATACTTGCATGGACCTCCCTGGTGGCTCAGTGGCAAAGAATCTGCTTGCCAACATGGGAGATGTGCGTTCAATCCCTGGGTTGGGAAGATATCCTGGAGAAGGAAATGGCAACCCACTCCAGTATTCTCGCCTGGGAAATCCCATGGACAGAGGAGACTGGAGGGCTACAGTCCATAGCGTTGCAAAAAGAGTCGGACATGACTTAGTAACTAAACAAGAACAACAACCGCACTTGTGTCTTCAACACAGAAGAGATCCTTAGGCTCCCTCAGTGCCTGTTCTCTCTTATTTTAAGGGCAGAGATAACATTAATCTACTCTTCCAGACCTGAATGGCAGCAGCCAATTAGCGCAGGTCAAACAGGCAAAGCTAAGCATCAGTAGCAATAGCAGCTGCTTGAGAGGAAATGGCACATAACACTCTTAAGAAAATGAGAGGGCTTTTATCATCAGGCTACCAGCCCAGCTTGTTACAACAGAGTCTCTTAGTTTTGTTAAATTCTAGAATGGGGCATTAAGTGGTACTCTAAACAATGATAAATTAAAAAAGCACTTTTTAAGTTTTAGAAAAGGCAGAGGAACCAGAGATCAAATTGCCAACATCTGCTGGATCATGGAAAAAGCAAGAGAGTTCCAGAAAAACATCTATTTCTGCTTTATTGACTATGCCAAAGCCTTTGACTGTGTGGATCACAATAAACTGTGGAAAATTCTGAAAGAGACGGGAATACCAGACCACCAGATCTGCCTTTTGAGAAATCTGTATGCAGGTCAGGAAGCAACAGTTAGAACTGGACATGGAACAACAGACTGGTTCCAAATAGGAAAAGGAGTACATCAAGGCTGTATATTGTCACCCTGCTTATTTAACTTATATGCAGAGTACATCATGAGAAACGCTGGACTGGAAGAAGCACAAGCTGGAATCAAGATTGCCTGGAGAAATATCAATAACCTCAGATATGCAGATGACACCACCCTTATGGCAGAAAGTGAAGAGGAACTAAAAAGCGTCTTGATAAAAGTGAAAGTGGAGAGTGAAAAAGTTGGCTTAAAGCTCAACATTCAGAAAACGAAGACCATGGCATCCGGTCCCACCACTTCATGGGAAATAGATGGGGAAACAGTGGAAACAATGTCAGACTTTATTTTTTTGGGCTCCAAAATCGCTGCAGATGGTGACTGCAGCCATGAAATTAAAAGATGCTTACTCCTTGGAAGGAAAGTTATAACCAACCTAGATAGCATATTCAAAAGCAGAGACATTACTTTGTCAACAAAGGTTCGTCTAGTCAAGGCTATGGTTTTTCCTGTGGTCATGTATGGATGTGAGAGTTGGACTGTGAAGAAGGCTGAGCGCCGAAGAATTGATGCTTTTGAACTGTGGTGTTGGAGAAGACTCTTGAGAGTCCCTTGGACTGCAAGGAGATCTGACCAGTCCATTCTGAAGGAGATCAGCCCTGGGATTTCTTTGGAGGGAATGATGCTAAAGCTGAAACTCCAGTACTTTGGCCACCTCATGTGAAGAGCTGACTCATTGGAAAAGACCCTGATGCTGGGAGGGACTGGGGGCAAGAGGAGAAGGGGACGACAGAGAATGAGATGGCTGGATGGTATCACTGACTCAATGGACGTGAGTCTGGGTGAACTCTGGAAGTTGGTGATGGACAGGGAGGCCTGGTGTGCTGCGATTCATGGGGTTGCAAAGAGTCGGACACGACTGAGCGACTGAACTGAACTGAACGCAAGTTACAAAACTGCTACTTCCCACCATCAAAAAAGGATTAAATGATGTTTGGTCATCTTTGCTTAAGAAATATAAGCAACATAAGAATACTGATTTGTCAGAATATTTGTTGCTTATATTAAAGATATAAGGTATATATTAAAACTTCTAAGATATTTCTAAGTGAAGTGAAAGTCACTCAGTCATGTCCGAGTCTTTGTGACCCCATGGAATAGTCCATGGAATTCTCCCGGACAGAATACTGGAGTGGATAGCCATTCCCTTCTCCAGCAGATCTTCCAAATCCAGGGATTAAATCCAGGTCTCCCGCATTGCAGGCAGATTCTTTATCAACTGAGCCACCAGGGATGTAATATACATTACATTTCTACATATATTGCACATTAAAAAATATTTTTCTCTCGGAAAATTAATTTTTTGGGATAAAACTGGTTAGCCATAAGGTAGCATTCCCTGGTGGCTCAGACAATAAAGAATCTGTCTGCAATGCAGCAGACCTGAGTTTGATCCCTGGGTTGTAGGAAGATCCCCTGGAGGAGAAAATGCCAACCCATTCCAGTAATCTTGCCTGGAGAATCCCATGGACAGAGGAGCCTGGTGGGCTACAGTCCATGTGGTCACAAAGACCTGGACACGACTGAGTGACTAACACTAACAGGGACTATTCATACATCATCTCATCAGAACACACAGCACCACACTGTGTGTGGTGTTTGGCAGATAAAGAACACTTCTCTGAGAAGTTCCACAGCTTGGCAGTACGGCATGGATAGGAAGTGATGGTCTGAGGTCCCATGTGGGCTTGTTGAAACCCAAGACGTGTGCTCTTGACCCATTGCACGTGTCTGCTAGGTGGGATGTATGCAGTGCCCTGACTGGGCACTTGCTGAGGGCGCTCGGGAGATCTGGTGATTCTCTTCTCACTTCCCCAGTCTCCTCTGCCAGCACTCCTGGGACCGCCTGTTGTAGCAGTAGCAAGGACAAAGTCAATGGTTGGCATGTAGGAATGGAATATTTCCTTTGCTACCAAGTCCTAATGTTTTGAGTAGGGTTCCCCTCTGCAGAAATGGAAGAGGTTGATCAGACATCTCTGTATGGGGTGTCCTTTGGTCAGGGAAACTCACTCTGGGCCTTTCAGGATGCCCCCATACTAGATCAGATGCAGCCGCAATCAGAAGGCAAGGTGAAGGGAATGTATCTTTTCTCTCTCTGAATTATCAGTTTTCATTTTAGAGACAGAGACAGTGACATCAGCCTCTTCACTTACTCTCAGCCATCAAAACGTACCCTGACACTATTGTGCACCCTCTCTTGCTCAGCTGTACCCACCGGTAGGCCATACTTGAAACAATCAGTTGGCTGTTTTTCACTTCTGCCTAAGGCACTCTCCAGGACTTATCAGGTTTTATTTGTAAGTATTGCATAGTCAAGGATGCTTGGCTACCTGGTCACTGTCCATAATAAAACTACAAGCCTTAGTCCCTCATCCTAAAGAAAATTTTCATTTGAGATAACTAAACAGAATTTTGTTTTTGAAATAAGAGAGTAACAGGGAAAGTTCATAGTTAAAGGAAGAAGGTTATAAACTCAGGCATGTTTCTTAAGCAATTAAATGACCTTAAAATATCTGTTTGAATTCTGTATTAGAAACTGCATTATAAGATACTACAGTTTACAGAAATAATGCACGGCTCCAATCCTGTTTTTCTCAGGAAGTATACTTTAGAATTCCAGGAAGAACATACTCATGTAAACGGCCTCTCTAGCTATAAAAAATTTGGTCTTTTACTACGTAGCAGTGGTCTTCATCTTTTATTTTTTTTTGGTCACAGACTCCATTGAGAATCTCATAAAAATATGGGTCCTCTCCCCATAAGATACTGGCACACACATATATCTACCAACCTGTGCATATCATTTCTGCATTATAGACTGGCTAAATGTATCACGGATCTCAAGTTAAGTCCCTTCCTCTGTAGGAACTCAAATTGTTTTGCATTGATATATAACAATAGGATAAAATAAATGATCACGGCCAAGACAACCCAGCAATGCCAGGCATTATGATGAATCTTTGACAGGGACTAAATGTTACTTAGCACTTCAGAAAGAATCAGGGCTTGAATCAGGCTTAGAATTCACAGTGTCTGTCTCTGGACCCATGATGATAGATGCTGTACATTACAATAAATCAGCTGAGTCCTTTGTCATGTCTCGCTCATGGAGTCTCCCTATTTTTTCTTCTGGCTGGTCTAGTCATCCATTTGTTTCTATTACAAAAAGCCACAGTGCTTTTGCCGGACCTGCAGCTTTCAAAACCACGTGAAGCAGGGAAGAAAATCCCAGTTATTTCGGAAGCAGAACTAGAAGCTAAAGAGCTTGGTTATCAGCAATGATAATGGAAGAAAAAATAAACCTAGTTCCTTTACTGGGTTAATTACAATGCTGGGCTCTCTCACATATTCTATCTCATTTAATCTGTAAATCAATCCTGTTATTAGGTACTATCAGTCCACTTTTTACATGGGGTAAAAATCTAAGAGATTATGTGACTTGTGTAATACACCATGATTAACAAATTTCACTAATATTTAAAAATATTTGTGTCTAGTATTTTTTCAACTTTCATGAATGCTTTTAAAAGTACTATTTAAAAACACCTGAGATCTAACTCTATGCTTCCAATATCTTGAAACTATCTGTGTCTGAGAGACCTCAAAGCTTCTTCAGATGAAAAGCTATGCAAGGGGGGAAAAAGGTGACATACACCACCCAGAACACTCAGGTGAAACACTGAGGTCACATGGATTTTGCTGAGACAAAGCAATTGAAACCGTATGTGGAGGACTGGGCTTCCATCCAGGAGCGCTCACTCATCCTGCTTCTTCTCTCAAGACATGATTAAACCAACCACAGAGATGATCAGAGCTATCAGGCGGTCAGGATGAAACTTCGTCTCCTCTTTCCATTCACCCTCAGACAACAAATTAGCCTTTATCTACATTTCCTCCTAGATCAAAAGGCAAAGCCTTTACGGACTGTCATGGCAGGAACATCAGCTTGTTTTGGACTATAAAGGAGTCATGAGTCATTGTTTTGCTCTATTTGTTAAGAACTCTGGGACATACCAGATAACACAGTAATTTTGTAATATCTTGACTGACTGCCTTCCCCCAACATCCCATTAACAGACAGTCGAATATAATGACTGTCGTTCTACTCTCTTAAAATTCACTTCAAGTATCCAGGTTGAAAACAGCCACACTACAATTTTTTATATCTTACAGAGGTGTCCCCTCTCTTCACCTTCTTTGGAAGCTTCCCATTTCTACCTCTCCTTTCATTTCTCTACCTCTTGGGGAAGTTAGCTGAGATGAGGTAGGCAGACAGTCTAGGGGCCAATGTGTCCAGAAAACCCAACACAGGGACTTCTACCTGGGGAACTATCACTGTAGAACAAAAGAACAGTCAGATAAGAAAGTTTCCAGACTACATCTTCCAAAGTCATGCTTGGAACTGACCCTGGCTCCCCCATCGGAAACAGCCTCCTGTAACTGAAAGTGAAAATATTTGGCAAATGCTTACTGAGCACCTAATATATTCTGGACATTACCCTAGATATTGTTCTACAGAAATAAATAAGGTATAACTTTTGTCTTTGAAGAGCACTGCTGAGTTAGAAAGAGAGATTTATAAACATAAAATTTTGATAGAGCATATCTGGATACGCTTACATGTAGTAGTTAGAGTCTATGGCAGCAAATAAAAAGGGTACCCACCCCAACCTGGGGACTTAGAGAAGAGTCCCACCTGACATACATAACCTGAGTATCACAGGATAAGTAAGAATTAGTGTGGTGGAAACAAACAAAAAAAAAGGGATGAGCAAGAAAAGTGGTATGGACTGAGTAAACCATATAAACATAGGCACAGGATGATGAAACGGATAACATGTATGGAAAATAAACACAATTTGCTATTTGTTACTAAAGCTAAGTAAAAAGGAGACAGTGATAGGAGACGGGACTGTTCTCTATAGAAGATTAAATAAGCTCAGATAATTCTTAACATTCTCTGAAATATGATCAGTTATTAACGACCTTTTATAGATGAGAAAGCCAAAGCTTAGGGGAGTTAACAAGCTCACTGAAAAAAAAAGACATAGATATGTGGCATTCTAGCTCATAACTGTCTGACTCCAATGGCCATGCACTTTCCAGTTTCCACCATACCTTGCAGCCTTCCTGATGAAGCATTAGCAAGAGCACTAGACCAGTCATGCAGAGACTGGTCACTGGTTTTAAACAAGACAAAGCCTTGAACAAGTTCAAGTTGGGGAAGTTGGTTCATAATATACTTTTGTGTGTGTGTGTGAGTTAAAGTTTTACTCAGGGTCTTCTTGTTGCTTAGTCTAAGTCATGTTCAACTCTCGCGACCCCATGGCTCCTCTGTCCATGGGATTTCCCAGGCAAGAATACTGGAGTGACTAGCTTCTTCTTTGTCCACATAATATTCTTTTAAAAATTATTTTTTATAACATTTAAATTCTTCTCACTGGTTTACTCTTACATGTAATTTCCAGTTAGGTCCTAATATAAATGCAGCCCAGTTATTACTGTCCTATTCAGTGACAATTGGCATATATAGTTATCCCCCTGAAAGGTAGCAAGATCCTGGAGTAGGTCTTCCTGTTTGGGGGCTTCTTATCTATTCTGAGCTATTCTCTACAATATAGGCAGAGTGGTTTTCCAAATCTGCAAATCTGATTATGTCTTCCTCCAGCCTAAATCAGTCAGTTCTAGACCCCATCAATACCCCTGCACAGTGTTTAAGATCATTCAACATGACAATCTCATTTATTCACTGGCTTTCTTTCCTGTTGCTCTCCCTGGGCCATGCCACCACCCAGTAATACTTCACTTCTTGCACCCTCCATAAGAGTGTGCTATTGGTTCCTGAGCACACTTTCCTTTCTGCTTTGAATTCCTTTTCTCAACACGTTCAGGCAGCAAAACTCCTACTTGAGCTTCAGGTTAAAACCTAATCATACCTTTTCCGTAAAGGTTGCCTTAGTAACATCATCTAGATAGAATCAATTACTTTCCTTGCTGCAGCCATCAGAACTTGTGAATGCCTACTGTTATTATTATTGCCTTATGATTAATGCCTTATTATTGCAACTACTTCATGAATACAACTTTTCATTTTTATGACTTCCATTTATAGGAGGGAGGTCTCATGCTTGCTTCATCTTTGCATCTCCAGCTTCCGGCAGAATGATTGGCAAATAATACATATTGATAAATATCTGAACAAATGAAAGTTATTCAAATCAATGAAAGATGCAATCTTAGACATTTTTGTCTTAGATGTGAGTCATAATCACTGTGCTTTGTTTTGAATCTATTTTGGAAAATTAAATTTCTATAAGTTTGTTGAAATAAACCCAAAGGCACAAAGACTGACTGTTTAACATGCTGTTCATAAGGCTGCATGTTAAATGACATTGAACAAAAGCATAGCAAAAGCTCACCAAAGCTCGGAAAAGCTGTGCTTTAAAATATCCATTATAATAAAAGGCAATGAGTCAAATCTTGTCAAAGTTCTTGCATTCATTGGACCTTGGGTTTTAATACTGCCTGCCTCTCTGATCTAAAAAGATGGTAGCAAGGATAGTTTCTGTGAGGGCTGATGGGAAAATCCAGACTCTCTTCAGTGTTAAATTGGAGCTCAGCAGGTTGAAAATAGATCCCAAGTGTCCAGTTCCCTGAAAGACAGAATCAGCCATTTAGCTCCAAGAAACCCAAGGAGAGGAGATCGTCCTCTGAAAGACCTCAGGGTCTCCTTGGTTACAGGAGCTGAAAGTTGTTTTAATGTTTTTTAGTGTGTATTCAGACCATACTCAAATCCTAATGCCATAATATCTTGCATATTTTCCTCACATACTCAAAATCAAGAGGGGAAGCAATTAAGTCAGACAAATATTCTTGTTCGTTAAATAAATAGAATGGAAATCCATCTCTTTACACTACAAATCGAAACTTGGAAGGAAGAAGACAAATGAGGATTGAGGGTAAAGCATGGCTTTGTGAGAGGCATCTTGGGAGGGGAATCAGGACACCAGTATTCTATTTCAGTTTTGTCTCTGAATTGCTATGAATTTTCAGGCAAATCACTGCTCTGCAGCTTCAGTCACTTACTGGCCATTTAGATGGACAAATTCCCCAAATTCCATTAAGTATAAATTACTTTGGATGTAAAATTAGGCTAGCCCATACCTACCTTAGAAGATTTCATGAGGAACAGACAAGAGAACATGGATGAAGTATGTGTCCCAATGCCCTACGGCAGAAGTTCCCAACCCATTTGATGTCTAAGTAATATTTTCACAAAATAAAAATACCTAAGAGCTCGGTCCATTAGTGGTGGTGGTTTAGTTGCTAAGTTGTGTCCGACTTTTGCGACCGCATGGACTGTAGCTTGCCAGGCTCCTCTGTTCATGGGATTTTCCAGGCAAGAATACTGGAGTGGGTTGCCATTTCCTTCTCCAGGAGATCTTCCTGGCCCAAGAACTGAACCCGGGTCCCCTGCATTGCAGGCAGATTCTTCACCAACTGAGGTATGAGGGAAGCCCACATTAGTAGTTAGGTACAAATAACTTGATAAGTATTTTTTTGTCCTTAACAGCTTAAGAATTGTATGAACAAAGATACACATATATTGGAATAAAAAAATGAACAATTTTATTATATTTGTAAATAACCACGATTACTTCCTAAGGAAATGTGTGTTCTTGCTGGAACATTGCCTCCTTAATTTCCTGCCCCACATGGACTTTCATTCTTTACTTGCTTTCGTCACCGTAACTCTCAAAAACCCAACTTTGCAAAAATATGAAATCATTTGAAAGAGTAGCATGGTCTAAGGTTGAAATGTGAAGCACCTTAAGTTTGTTCACCATCTGACAAATACATTATGTTCCCCTGAAAAATTTTAAATTCTGAAGGCACCATGGTACCCTGGGGCAACTTGGCTCATATTTTGGGAACTGCGGCTCTAGCACATAGCAGTTACTCAGGAGAAATCCAAAGTAGATGAATTATCTCTTTCAGGTGAATACTTCTATGATTTGTTAGTTTTTTTACTGCTTTTTCTATACTAGTCTGGATAGAGTTCATAAGAAAATAAATCTAAATCAACTACTTTCCCTTTTCTCCTGGATTAAAAGACATCTTTATCATTAAAATAAGTCACTGGTGTCAGTATCTAGAAACTGATCATCTTTGACACTGAAGGTTGCCCATATATATTAATCACTGCAATCATATCTAAAAATACCCACATGCCCGAGAGAACTTACTTTCTCCTACACAGGCTAGTTGTGATCTTTTTCCTACTTGAACTATAAAGGAATTAAATAAAATCTGTTCACAATTTACCAGCTGCATATGGTACTACTTTTTAAGGAATGTTGTATTTAAATGCAAAATCACTCAATTTGGGGAATATTTATTTATGAATTATAAAGGCATTTCAGCCAGCATGTGAATCATGCTTAAATGAGGTGAAACTGAAGGAGGAAACAAAAAGTTAATGCATAAAGTCCTTTTTATTTGGCATGACAGAGGATAGAGTACAGTAGAAAAAATCTCTCAGGGCAGGAGAAACAGCATGTAAATGCTGACTCTGGGGCTCCATCTTGTGTCGATGGCAATTTATTGTTAATGCTTCTCTGGAGTGTTACGTTAAGAAGGACTCTGAGGGAAAATTCAGGCTTTCAAAAAATTAAGGGCCATGATCCCCTAGTGATGTCAGGAGCAGAGACTGAAAGTGTACATGCTGCATATTTGCCACTTCCGACTGAAATATACAGAAATCCAAAACACCCATTTTTGCTTACTTCTTTTACTGTTTTACATTAAAAATAGAAAATAAAACAAATAATTACAAGCCAATACTCTCTCAAATTTTAAATAAATTTTTCAAGTTGACATACGGTAAAGATAAATAGCTTTCTGCTATAATATAGACTCAGGTCAGCTGAGAGAGCAAATGTATCTTTAAGAACAGTCCCCAAAGTAGCAACATTATAATAATACTAGGAAGTATTAAGCACACAACCATGTTAGGGTTGAAAACACCTGACCATCATCCTCTGCTACTATTCTAAAGGAATAATTCTCTTTATTTGATATCTAATTGCTGTAAAATGCAGTTGCAATTTCCAAGGGGCTCATCACAGATCTTTTAAAATCCACTTGAGGTAACCGTAGATTCACATGCAGTTGTGAGAAATAAGAAAGTGAGAACCGTGTGCCCTTCAACCAGTTCCCTTTTCCAGTGCTGTCTTGTATGACTATAATATAATGTCACATCCAATGACATACAATAATGTCATTGTATCAATGTATCAATTGTATCAGATTTGATCAGACTTTCATGCACTCATATGTGTTGTGAATGTGTGTTTGCATTTTTCAAATTCAGTTTTATAACATATGTAGATTCTTGTGACTGCCACTACAGTCAAGCTACAGAACAGTTCTATTACAAGAAACCCCTGAATTACTCTTTTTTTTTTTTGGCTTAAGCAACAGAAATGTATTTTATCACAGTTCTGAAGGCTAGAAATCCAAGACTAAGACTTACGTAGGTTTATTTTCTCTCTAAACCTCGCTCCTTGTCCTACTCCTTAACAGCCATAGCCACCTTTCTCCTCTCTTCTTAATCCCTGGGAACTTTTTTTCCCCCTCTGTCTATAATTCTGTCATTTCAAGAATATTATATCAATGGACTCATACTATATGTAACCTTTTGAGATTAGCTTTTTCAACACAGCTTAATTCTCCTGAGACCCATCCAGTGTGTCTACATGTCACTAATTCATCCTTTTCGTCACCGAATAGTATTCTATAACATGGATTCCATAGACTGGTTTAACCATTCACCCTTATTGTAAAATGAATGGCTAGGTTAAGAAATCCAGTGAATGGAAGTACCAAAAGTACAAACTTTACATGCATAATATCTGATAGAGGAACACAGGAGTTCACCAAAATAACTTTTACCTTTATCCTCTCATATTTTGTGAGGCTGTGGAAGATATTTGGAGGGTATCCCAAGGCCCCTTAGCAAGGTGAAAATCTGATTAAAGGAAACAGGACTCAGTGATGAGAAACAGCCTGTTTTTAAACTAAAAACAGGGACTGATGACATAACTATGGCCTGTTCCCAGGATGACAAATACATTTCCCTTCCAGTAAAAATTATGAGCTATTGGTAGTGGCTGCCTGAGGGCAGTGATGAGAATTCAGAGGCTGAGTCCAGGCTCAGCAGGAACAGAACCTGATGTCTACCCCAGGCATTGGTGGAAATATTGCCACATCTGTGCCAGCTGTTTGTCACCAGTTAGAACTAAAGAAAGCCTGCAGCAACTGAAGGTCAATGACCAGCATGAAGCCTATAAGAACAATGTTTAGAAAATCAAACCCAACCCCTGTGTCTCTAGCACTTTGGGTGCAAGGAGCTCCCAGCAAGCAGGTGTCATTGGAAAGTTTATCTTTGTGGTGGGAAAGGATGGCTCAAGCAGGAACTACTTCATAATAATCTACTGAGTCCTTTTAATTCCATTCTACACACATCAGTGAAATAGCTCTTACTGAGAGAGAAAGCATTGACCTAGTTAGCAGGTGGAAGTTTCTTCTTCCCCTAATTTTTGAGTGTTTGGTACATGACAAGGAGGGTGCTAATGCATTTTATATACATTATCTTCCCTGGTGGCTCGAGTGGTAAAGATTCTGCTTGCCAATGCAGAAGACACAGTTTCAACCCCTGTGTCAGGAAGATCCCCTGGAGAGGGAAATGGCAACCCACTCCAGTACTCTTGCCTGGGAAATCCCATGGACAGAGGAGTCTGGTGGGCTATAGTCCTTGAGGTCACAAATAGTTGGACGTGACTTAGCAACTAAACAACATACGTTATCTCATTAATTCTTATACAATATTGTGAAATTCGGTCCTATTATTACTCTCATTCACAGATGAGGACTGAGGCTTACAGAGATTTGGTAACCACTGAAGCCAGGAAAAGGAAGCCCTTGGTGTCCATCTCCGCTGCCTTTCCTGCCCCATAGTCATTTCTTTCTCTTTATTAGGTTAAAAGAAATTAAAGGTATGCTTAATATACAAACTTATGGTGGTTCTGGACAACATGATTATTTTCACAATCCCTGCTTACCTCTGGGCAATGGCAAAATCCAGTGCCTGGATCCCCACGGTTAAGGACCAGATCTTGGAAATGGAAACTCAAGTGAGCATTTTGAAGCCACTTTGCTTAGTTCTGAGCCAGTCTTCGTAAGTTACATCTTTCATCACCCTAACATACCACAACACAGGTCTTGTTACAAACGACAGAACTACTGGATAAAAAATTGCTGTTTTTTTTTTAACACCTACAGTGTGAGAAATTATGTTTATGTTAATAATAACAAGTCTATTAGATTGAGAGTTTCCCAATGAGATTTACAAGGGGGTAGAAAAATAATTTTAAGAACTAAATAAGTGTTAAAGTTTAATGGGTATAAACCTTTTATATTTAAGCAAAAAAAATTGGTTCTATTTTTCTTTTACATATGTTGTTTATTCCCATTTAATCATTCCATGAATACTCTTCATTCTCACTTCTAGATATGATAAATATAGAAGTATTTTTATATTTATACTCATATTGCTCTTTATTACTTTAAGTTGTGAAGAGAAAAAACACATTCTTGTTATTAGGTAGTCAAGAATAAGATTCTTTTATTTCACCTCTCATGATGTTATTCATGAAGAAACTTGCAAAGCTTATCTGAATATTTGTTCTATTCTTTAATTTAAGAATATGATTAGGTAAATAGTCTTTAAAATATATTGGTATCTATTAATCTTATTTAGAAGAATAGTAAATCAAAGTATATAAGAGATTAAAAAAAATACCTGGCAAGTTGCATCACAAATGAAGAATGATACCAGGTCTCACATCTGTGATCTCAAGTCAAATTCATTGTGCCTTAGAGCTTACACAAATATTCCATTTTCCTAATTGGCTAGAAGACAGTCATAAAAGGGAACTGTGTACTTAATCAGCTACTTACACTAGTAAGTGCTATGAGCCAAGTGACTCTACCAACAATGAACAGAACTGTGGGGCAACAGAAACTCTCATTCACTGTTGATGGGAATGCAAAATGGTACAGTCACTTGGAAGACAGTTTAACGGTTTCTTATAAAACCAAATATACCCTTATCATGCAGTCTAGCAACTGAGCTCCATGGTATTTAGTTAGAGGAGTTGAAAACTTATGTCCACACCAAAACCTGTACACAAATGTTTATAGCATATTTATTCATAGTTGCCATAAACTGGAAATGATCAAGATGTCCTTCAGTAGGTGAATGGATAAATGAACTGTGGTACCTTCAGATGAAGGAATATTATTCAGTGCACAAATGAAATGAGCTATCAAGCTGTGAAGACATGAAGGAAACTTAAATGCATATTAATTAAGTGAAAGAAGCCAATTTGAAAATGATTCATACTGTAGGATTATAACCATGTGACATTCTGGAAAAGGTAAAATTAAGGAGAGGTAAAAAGAGGGTTCATGTGTGTTAGGGGGGTGAATAGGCTGAACCTAGAGGATTTTTAGGGCAGCGGAACTATTCTGTATGATACAACGGTCAGTCCATGTCATTATATGTTTGTGCACATATAATATATACAACACTAAGAAAATGACCCAAAATGTAAACTGTGGACTTTGGGTGATGACGTATCAATGTAGGCTCATCAGTTATAACAAATGTATCATTCTGTTGGGGGATGTTGATAGTTGGGGAGGTTATATATGTATGTGTGTGTGTGTGTGTGTGTGTGTGTGTGTGTTAGGGGGTGGTGCTGGGAAGATATGTAAATTATCTGTGCTTTTCACTCAACTGTTCTGTGAACTTAAAACTTCTCTTTAAAAAAGTCTATTAGAAGGGGGAAAAAATGAATACAACTGGGAAAGGAAAGGACTTTACCAAAATGGAGGTCAAGGAGAATATGTCCATCCCTAGACATAATCATTCTCACAGGCTTATTTCGAGCTGAATAATAATATTCTTGGCTTAAATGAGGTAAAATTATCTGAGAAATTTTAATGTTTAGCAATCTGGGTCAAGATTCCTTGTGAGAAGGAATCTAGCATCGTCTGGGAAATGGCTCGATAAGACCTTGGTCCTAAATTCAAAATGTAGAGTGAGGTTGTAAGACAGAGAGAGGGGTCAAAGATCTCTTCTCCTTTCCTGAAGTACTGTAGCCAATGCTCAACCTTAGTGACAAACCAATGAACACAGAAGATTTCAAGTTTACTGTAGTTACACAATATTAACATGTTTTTTTATCACCCCTAAACAACATTTCTGGGCAAGACTGAAGGCAGGAGGAGAAGGGGAAGACAGAGGATGAGATAGTTGGATGGCATCAGCGACTTGAGGGACATGAATTTAAGCAAGCTTTGGGAGTTGCTGATAGACAGGGAAGCCTGGCGCACTGCAGTCCATGGGGTTGCAAAGAGTTGGACACAACTGAGCAATCTGACACAATATTTAGCAAATTTTACATTGTTCACTAATATCAGAAGCAATGATAAGCATTGATGTTGGTACAATTTGAGAAGGAGGACATCTGAGTTACAGAAGTAGACTGTAGACTGTTTTCCTTATTTAAAAAGTTCAGATATACAGAGCTACATTTAAAACCAATAATTCTGAAAAAAATTATTTTCTAATGTGTCTTCCAATTTTATAGAGATTTACTATAGGACTCTATTAATCAAACTAACAGATGTTGACAGAATCCAATTATTCTTAGTAACACACAAAGAGGATAATATTTGTTTTTATCTTCAGACAGATTAGGATTACTCAATAGGCCATCTATGCATTTACTTAAGGCACCAAAAACAGGAAAAAAATACTAAAGAATGATGTTTCCTAAAACAAATATGGAAGATTCTGAAACTTGCTAGACTTTCTTATCTTTATTTGACTGAATAACATCATTTTTATTTTGAATTAGATGTGGTATTGGATAGGATGCCAAAATGTTCTTCAGTACCTAAAAATTGAAATGAAATCTTAATCTAATCTCTGTCCCCAAGCAGTTTAAAAACTTGATGGGTAAGTAAAACACACAGCAAACAAAAAGAGAATACGTGGCATTATATCATCATGCAGAAAACTGTGTTTCTGTTAATAAACATAATAGAAATTTTATGAGTCATTGGACAATAGTTTTATAGATGAGATGAGAGTTAGGCAAGGCTAGAAAGACTGGGCAGGTCAGTCCTTGATATTCAGAAGTAAATATTCAGAAAAAGATATGGAATTTTTACATTCAGAGGAAGTTTAAATAACCCATTGATCCCATGACTTCTGCAGATGGTTCCTTTAAAATGTCTTTACTTACAGATAATGTTTTAGGAATATGCTCTCAAAAAACCTCACTTACTGAATCTTCAGAGCTCAGAGTCATCAGGTATAAGAAGTGAAGCATCAGGAAAGTGATTTTCCTGAGTGTTTGAATTTTCACCACAGGTATCGCTTGGAAGCTAAGTGATGGGGAGGTATAAATTCCCATCACAATCTCAAGACCTGCTGGGAATACTGTAAAATTCATAGGCTAAAAAGGCCAACAGTTGGAATTTGTTTTAAAGACTCCTGACCTTCTAGCCCAATGTTTAGGAAATTTGTTATGTTTTGATTTAAAAAAAAAGAAACTGGGGTTAATGACAGAGGACTTTTTTTTTATGCCCAAATGATTTAAGAAAACAAAGTCTAAAATAGGCGCATCTTAGCCTCTTCAGCAAACACTAAATAAATTCATTCTGTTTCCTTCTAGTCATGAGAAATCCCTGAACCCTTCACCTTCTCTTTATCCTAAAGTTACCATGTAGGTATTAGGGATCTAAGTAAAGAAAAACAATGATGACATATGTAGATGCTAAGTAGAACATAAGGTATGATTTCCTATTGGTTAAAGCAGGACTGTGTTTGATTGATGGGGAAAAAAAGAATAAAGACTTCTGCTTCTTATATTAGACAGAAGCATTTTTTCTTTTTTCTTTTTTTTAACACACGTCTAGCAATTTTATTCTTTTAAGTGTCAGAATCTAGGAGGCAGTAAAATTATTTTACAAACTGAAAGAACATATTAATAGTGTTTTGGTTACATCTGAGAAAAAGTTCAACAAGAATTTATTGCTAATGGTCTGCAAAGAGTAAAACACAAATTAAATATTAAATCAAAAGGGAGGTAAGAATAAAGAATGAGAAAGGAACATTGTGAAGGTTATCTCCACTTCTAATTGCACTTAGAGCTTTCTAGCTCACAGATTTAGCATGAAATGGAAAATATAGGAAGGAAGATCCACTAAAAAGTGAAAAATTAACTCTCTTCAGTTCAGTTCACTCGTTCAGTCGTGTCTGACTCTTTGCGACCCCATGGACTACAGCACTCCAGGCCTCCCTGTCCATCACCAACTCCCAGAATTTACTCAAATTCATGTTCATTGAGTTGGTGATGCCATCCAACTCTCTCATCCTCTGTTGTCCCCTTCTCCTCCTGCCTTGAATCTTTCCCAGAATCAGGGTCTTTTCAAATGAGTTAGTTCTTCATATTAGGTGGCCAAAGTATTGGAGTTTCAGCTTCAACACCAGTCCTTCCAATGAACACTCAGGACTGATTTCCTTTAGAATGGATTAGTTGGATCTCCTTGCTGTCCAAGGGACTCTCAAGTGTCTTCTCCAACACCACAGTTCAAAACCATCAATTCTTCTGTGCTCAGCTTTCTTTATAGTCCAACTCTCACATTTGTACATGACTACTGGAAAAACCATAACTTTAACTAGATGGATCTTTGTCAGCAAAGTAATGTCTCTGCTTTTTTTTTTCCATGTTTATTTTATTTTATTTTATTTTACTTTACAATATTGTATTGGTTTTGCCATATATCAACATGAATCTGCCACGGGTGTACACGTGTTCCCAATCCTGAATCCCCCTCCCACCTTCCTCCCCGTACCATCTCTCTGGGTCATCCCAGTGCACCAGCCCCAAGCGTCCTGTATCCTGCATCAAACCTGGACTGGCGATTCTTCTTATATGATATTATACATGTTTCAATGCCATTCTCTGCTTTTTAATATGCTATCTAGGTTGGTCATAACTTTTCTTCCAAGGAGCAAACGTCTTTTAAGTTCATGGCTGCAGTCACCATCTACAGTGATTTTGGAGCCCTCCAAAATAAAGTCTCTCACTGTTTCCATTGTTTCCCCATCTATTTGCCATGAAGTGATGGGACCAGATACCATGATCTTTGTTTTCTGAATGTTGAGCTATTAGCCAACTTTTTCACTCTCCTCTTTCACTTTCATCAAGAGGCTCTTTAGTTCTCTTCACTTTCTGCCATAAGGGTGGTGTCATCTGCATATCTGAGGTTATTGATATATCTCCTGCAATCTTGATTCCAGCTTGTGCTTCTTCCAGCCCAGCATTTCTCATGATGTACTCTGCATAGAAGTTAAATAAGCAGCGTGACAATACACAGCCTTAATGCACTCCTTTTCTTATTTGGAATCAGTCTGTTGTTCCATGTCCAGTTCTAACTGTTGCTTCCTGACCTGCATACAGGTTTCTCAAGAGGCAAGTCAGGTGGTCTGGTATTCCCATCTCTTTCAGAATTTTCCACAGTTTATTGTGATCCACACAGTCAAAGGCTTTGGCACAGTCAATAAAGCAGAAATAGATGTTTTCTGGAACTCTTGCTTTTTTGGTGATCCAGCAGATGTTGGCAATTTGATCTCTGGTTCCTCTGCCTTTTCTAAAACCAGCTTGAACATCTGGAAGTTCACGGTCCACGTATTGCTGAAGCCTGGCTTTGAGAATTTTGAGCATTACTTTACTAGCATGTGAAATGAGTGCAATTGTCTGGTAGTTTGAGCATTCTTTGGCATTTCCTTTCTCTGAAATTGGAATGAAAACTAACCTTTTCCAGTCCTGTGGCCACTGCTGAGTTTCCCAAATTTGTTGACATATTGAGTGCAGCACTTTCACAGCATCATATTTTAGGATTTGAAATAGCTTAACTGGGATTTCATCACCTCCACTAGCTTTGTTCATAGTGATGCTTTCTAAGGCCCACTTGACTTCACATTCCAGGATGTCTGGCTCTAGGTGAGCGATCACACCTTGGTGATTAACTGGGTCATGAAGATCTTTTTTCTACAGTTCTTCTGTGTATTCTTGCCACCTCTTCTTAATATCTTCTGCTTCTGTCAGATTCATACCATTTCTGTCCTTTATTGGGCCCATCTTTGCATGAAATGTTCCCTTGGTATCCCTAATTTTATTGAAGATATCTCTAGTCTTTCCCATTCTATTGTTTTCCTCTATTTCTTTGCATTGATAGCTGAGGAAGGCTTTCTTATCTCTCCTTGCTATTCTTTGGAACTCTGCACTCAAATGGGTATATCTTTCCTTTTCTCCTTTGCTTGGCCTTGAAGGTTAACAAATCCAGCATATTAATAAATCTATCCATAGAACATTGAAACACCATTGCTCCACTTTCTCTTCAATGGTTCAGTTAAATAGGAGAGAGTCTAACACTTTCACATTTTTGCAGGTGAAGGCACCAAAGGAGAGACAGGAGGCAAGTGCCTTCTAAGAGACTGTTCAGTGAATCAGGTGCTACATGGGGTATGAGTGATAATGAATTGTATATTATTTTACTTTCACACGTGTATGTTTTCAAGTGATGCATACATATCCAGTGATTCCATTTGCCTTTAGCTAGTGAACTATCTCCTAGCTATAATTTCTGTTCTTTCATGAGGATCATAGAGGGGGGATAGGAACTAGCTATGTAAATAAATGTAACAGCATATGACAAAGGAATATGCAGAAGAAAGATACCACTAATCTGCTTGGTGGGAAACAGGAGGTCTGAAGCAAAGGGGTGAAACAGACTCAGCTGTAAAAGCACAGGGTTTCCTCTTTAGTTCACCTAATGAAAGAGTATTTGGGTTCAAAAAATTATGCTTATAAGTATTTAATCACAAACTGAGGAGCTTGGATTTTTATTTGTTAAAATTAGGATCATCAATTTTTGCAAAGGTGAAACTCAACCACTAAATGAAGTCAATCCCAATGGTTGACAACATTTGGGGTGCATCAGATCAGATCAAACTAAGGAACTCATTCAATGCAATTATTGGGGCCCACTCCCTGAGATTCAGTGTAATGGGGTTACTGAATTTATAATAACATTTTAAGGGGTTCTAGTACAAGTAGTTCATAAACCACACTTTGAGAATACTCCTAATTTTTCTACTACTTTTCAGAACTGATGACTCATCCCTTGCACAAATTCATCTTCAGGTCTTGTCCAAGCCACTTAGACTTTTCAGGCATTCAATTATAGTGGGGTGTTTTATTTGAAAAACCATGTATAATTCAAAATACTTATATGCATACCTATCTCACCCTCTTCTTGATAACCATTTTTTTAGGCAGGGTATAAAAAGCCAAGTGTAATTCAGATATTTATGAATCAATTGATGTCATACACATCAGAGACTTTATATATTAAAGAATCTTATAAAGATGGATAAAGTAAAATCACTTTCTAATCTATATTTTTCATAAATCTGAATTTAAGTTGGGCTTACTTTAAAGTAAGATGTACCTATAGGTTAATACTCATTTTTTCTAGCATAGTACAAGTGGTTGTCACTCTATTAAGATAAACAAAGACCTGAGGGTTTAAGAATGAGATTTGGAAGGTAAATTATTTTAACATAATCTTAGATTACTCAAGGTGGATCATCTTTTTAGGTTATTTTATGCAAGAATAGCTCTAATTGCTTCCTATGTCTCTTACTGGAAAGAGTTAACTGTTTTCCACTGAAATAAATTGGCAAAGCCTTGCATTAAAAAAAAAAAAAAACAACTTGTGCTCAGTCTGTGAAATGTGTTTTCCCCTCATTTAATGAAAAACTCAGGGGTAAATGCATTTCCCCAGATATCCCAGAGAACAATGATACTCCATTCACGTTTGTAGGCCTGAGACCTGACCCGTCTTCACACAACTTATTCCTACAAGGGCTGCTGAACAGGATAGTCCTTCTATCTTCCCTTGCCAGCTCATCTGGTCACGTCCCCTGAGAAAAAATACCTCAGAGCAAATCCATTCATTTTCAAAGGCAACGTTTCACAAATGTGGTGTCTTATAATATCCCCCCTGTTACTTTGAGTCCACTTACTCTCATTCAGAATTTACAAGTCCTTTTATTTATTTTTTTTAATTTAATTTTATTTTTAAACTTTACAATATTGTATTAGTTTTGCCAAATATCAAAATGAATCCGCCACAGGTATGGCATTGAAACATGTATAATATCATGTATTAAACAAGTCGCCAGTCCAGGTTTGATGCACGATACTGGATGCTTGGGGCTGGTGCACTGGGACGACCCAGAGGGTTCAGGATGGGGAATACAAGTCCTTTTAAAATCAAGATGACCTTTTCCCAGATTTCTAGATAACTCACAACCTCTTTTACCTGCCCTACAAGCACGGTAGGTGTGGAGAGAGCACTGAATGGACTTGAGGAGGAAGGGATTCCAATGCTGTTCTCAGCACTAGGTGGTCCCTTCTCCTTTCTGTGAGGTGAGATTCAGAATCCATCATCCTCCTCTCTGAGCTATACTTCAATGTTTCTCATTTTCTCTTTGTATAACTCTCCTGATGGCAAAGTAGTTGGTGACTTGACCTTGTTTCTAGTAAGACATCAACTAGTGGGAATGCTGCATTCCATCAAGATACACACTGGTCACCAGGTTCCATGCTATCTGCTATAAGCACCCCATACACAGAATGAAGAGTTAACTCTTGAGAACTCATGGGGACTCTCAGGTGCTATTTGGGCAATGGTTGCTTGTGAGGCAAATTCAACTAAATACAAAAGAATTAGCCAAATTACAATCTACTTGCTTGTCTCTAAAGAACATTCTGTGTCTTCCTTTATTTGGTGAAGTAAAATTGAGTACCAGACTCCAGCCTTATTTTTTTAATGTTAAAATGTTAACTATATCAGGACCAAACTTACGTCTGGTGCTCTGTTGTTACTAAAACAATCGTTCTTCAGTCTTTGGCAGGGTAAACAAAATGAAACTCCACTAACATCGAGTTTTTCTAATGAAGAATGTAGGATAGCTTGGCTTGGGGTGAATTGAGGATGTTCCAGGCAAAGCATTTAAACTTAAGAAAATGTATGGACCCTAATAAATGAACTACTTTTATAGAAATAGATACTCATCATAAATAGCTTTTACTTATTCTTTGAGTCAAAACCAGCAGGACCTACTAGGAAATACCCTGTTGACAGTTATTATGTGCAATTAAAAGTAATAAAAGTATATTCCAGAATAATAATAATAGCTAAGATTAAGATTTTCCTATTTACAAGGCACTATTTTAAGAGTTTTATGAATACATGCCATTAAATCCTCTCATAACATGATGAAGTGATATATTATTATCCCCATTTGTATACAAAGACCAGAAATGATAAGTGGTCATTTTTCAAGGTCACACAACTAGTAAATGTTCAAGCTAGAGTTTAAAAATATAAAGCTTGACTCCAGAGCCTTGACCCTTAAACCACTACAGTATACTGCCCTAAGGGCTTCCCAGGTGGCACAATAGTAAAGAATCTGCCTACCAACGCAGAAGATGCAAGAGACATGGGTTTGATCCCTGGGTTGGGAAGATCCCTTGTTGCAGGAAATGCCAATCCACTCCAGTATTCTTGCCTGGACAATTCCATGGACAGAGAAGCCTGGCAGGCTACAGTCCATGGGGTCACAAACAGTCTGACATGACTGAGCACACATGCACATACTGCTTTAAATTAACAAATTGGCAGCTTAAACAGATTGGGCTTTATTAGCCTAAGCAGTGAGATTTACTCTCACATCTTCGATGGAAGGTCTTGAGTTTTTGCCCACTAATAAAAAAAGTAATCATATCAAGAAAAAAGTTACAAAATAAATTTCTCCAATTATTTCCATACATTTTTTAAGCTTTGGCATCTATCTATGATGGCTCTTCTCCAGGTCACAGTTGACAGATCAAAAGACTCGTATCAAGCACTATACTAACTGCTGAAGACATAGTAAGAAAAAAAAAATTCTTGCTGTATATGGAAAGATAGATGATGAACAAATAAATAATTTATCTTGTGTCAGGTAGAGAGAAATGCTATGCATAAGAAAAAACAGAATCAGGTGGTGTGCAGTTTTGAGTTTGCCATTGATATTTTATGTGGTGTGCTCAAGACAGGCCTCTCTGACTAGGTGCTGTGTGAGCAAAGACTTACAGGAAATAAGAGAATATACATATACCACGTGGTTATCAAGGGATGAGGATTCCAGTTAAAAGCAGAGCAAGTGCAAAGATGCTGACACTGGAAGGTACAGGAGCCAACAAGGACCCTAATGTGGTGGTAAAAGGTAGAAGAGGAAGTTGGAGAGGTGGCAGGCTCTAGGCTACACAGGGTATTGTAGGCACTGTTAAGAGTTGATTCTTTCTCTGTGGGAGATGGAAAGCCATTCGAGTGTGTTAAAGAATGGTCCACATCACATTTTTTAAAGGATCGCTTTTACTGTCATGTAGAGAATACAGAGAAATGGGACCACGATGAAAACAGAGCTGGTAATTAGGAGGCTATTAAAATAAGCCTTCTGAAGGTAGACTGTGGCTTAGACCAAGGTGAAAGCTTTGGAGATAGGGAGAAGTGATTGTATTGGGGACATATTCTGACAGGAGAGAGAACAACATAGTTGGTTGATTGGACGTGGTATGCAAAAAACAGATAATTCAAGAGTGACTCAAAATTCTTGGTGACAGCAACTGTAAGAACAAGGTTGGCATTTACTCAGGCAGGGAAGAAGGGAAGGCTTTGGTTAAGAAATAACACTTGAACCCAGTTTTGAATAGGTATTATAACCTTAGGGAAGGATGCCCCGGAGCAGGGATGGATTTTTATTTTCATCAGGTTGGGTGCCATGAGCCAAAGCCAAGGCAGATGAAATAGCAAGAATGTTGTGAGAACCACAGGTAGTCTGGTAGGACTGGAACAGAAGTGTGAGACTGGGGAGGCCAGCAGGGCCCAATGAATGAAGAACCTCTCAGATGCACACTTTATTCCACAGGCCCCTTGTCAAGTGCACAGGATTTGAGAACCATGATCTGGTTGCAGAGCTTTAAAGCTCTTCTCACAGGACGTCTGCCTTCTTCCTAAATTCCATTTGGATATCACTTTTTATTCCCATATACCTGTTCTTATCCCATAGAGCTCTCTTCTTCTATTCTGTGAAATGACTATGTCTATCATTTTTACAAAACTTTCTAAAAACTCTTGACAATGGGCACCCATATGTCCATCAGCTTATGCTTATTATCATATAGCTCAATGGATGTCCCCAGGGAACTGACATAAAGCTGGGTTAGTTAGAAAAAAATGCGTGAAGCTAAAGACAAGCAGCCTTGAGAAAGGGTGTATCGAGTACAGACATGGCGGGAAAAAAGGGCAGTGACAGCTTCTTTCTCTCTCTCTTTTTTAAAAAATAAATTCCAGTTTATTGATTTTTTCTTTTATAGACTGTTCTTTTAAACATTTTAAGTTGAGGTATAGTTGATTTACAGTATAGTCTTCACTTTCACTTTTTTTTAAAATTTAATTTTATTTTTAAACTTTACAAAATTGTATTAGTTTTGCCAAATATCAAAATGAATCCACCACAGGTATACATGTGTTCCCCATCCTGAACCCTCCTCCCTCCTCCCTCCCCATACCATCCCTCTGGGTCATCCCAGTGCTCTAGCCCCAAGCATCCAGTATCGTGCATCGAACCTGGACTGGCATCTCGTTTCATACATGATATTTTACATGTTTCAATGCCATTCTCCCAAATCTTCCCGCCCTCTCCCTCTCCCACAGAGTCTATAAGACTGTTCTATACATCAGTGTCTCTTTTGCTGTCTCGTACACAGGGTTATTGTTACCATCTTTCTAAATTCCATATATATGCGTTAGTATACTGTATTGGTGTTTTTCCTTCTGGCTTACTTCACTCTGTATAATAGGCTCCAGTTTCATCCACCTCATTAGAACGGATTCAAATGTATTCTTTTTAATGGCTGAGTAATACTCCATTGTGTATATGTACCACTGCTTTCTTATCCATTCATCTGCTGATGGATATCTAGGTTGCTTCCATGTCCTGGCTATTATAAACAGTGCTTCGATGACCATTGGGGTACACGTGTCTCTTTCCCTCTGGTTTCCTCAGTGTGTATGCCCAGCAGTGGGATTGCTGGATCATAAGGCAGTTTTATTTCCAGTTTTTGAAAGAGCATGAAAATAAACAATGGAAACAATGAAAGTTGGCTAATCCTACAAGTAAACATGTGTATGACTTTAGGAACCCCTAAACAGACAAACGTAAGACCATAAATACTAGAATACTTAAAGAGAAGGAGAAAAAAATTATGCTTTTTCTCTCATTAGATTTTTATCCAGAAAACACATGCTTACTGATGTCTCTGGATCAGCAGTGTCCCTTGTAGATGCCCCACAGATTCTTTCTGTTTATTGTGCTAGACATTTGTTTGCCATGAACACATTCCTTGGACCACTGAATTTGTTGAGTAAAGAGCATGAGATGTGCAGTGTTTGGATCTGGGCTTGGTAAGGACTTTGGATTTCTAGGCAAGTCAGCTTATGTCTTTGCCTCAATAGCCAATAAAAAAGATAAAATAAAAACAACTGCTTTACAAACCTTTCAGAAAGAATGAAGTATAGGAGAGCACTTTATAAAATGCTTCACAAATGGCAATGTGCTTTAAATATGTAAATTATATATTTCATAACATAATCAAAGCTTGTGATTGGGTTTTCCTTATATCTAGTGGGCAGGATCCAATCTTTTTACCCCAGTGGTTCCCACATCAGTTTTTGGGAACTGTATTTGGGAAGCTTTTTAAAGATACACTTCCAGCACCTGACACATTGAAGATATCCTGACTCAGAACTCCAGGGATGGGCCAGGAACAGGAGCTCCCATGTGACTTGGATGATCAGCCAGAATGGAGAACTATTGTTACTTGACATTGGATATTTTCCAATCCCCAACTAATGCCCAATGTCAGTACACAGCAGGAACTTAACTCTGGTAATGGAGAAAGATTAAAATGTAAATGTCTCTGAAAGACATAAGATCTTGAAAAAGTCACAGTAATTTACAAAGAGAAATGTGGTATTTTAGTTAGACTAGATCTTAATAGGAGAATAATTCCTAGAAATGAGTCTTGAAGCTAAAATTGATCGTCGGTTCTTGAATCCTGATTTCTTATAGAAAGGGAAAATGCGAAAGAAATGAAGGAAACATTTCAAAGTGTAACCTGAGATTGAGCCTGGTGGCGCTGTGTCTTCCTTATTCCCCCTTTTAGTTTTTTTCTCTCTCAGTACGCAGCACACACACACACACATAGGACTGGACTCATAACATTTTTCTAGACAGCTCAGTAAATTAGCTCATCAGATTCAAATTATTAATCATTTGAGTACCTGCTATGTTCAAAGTCTGCTTTTATGTAGAAAAACAAATGTCTGGGATCTTGCTTAAGGGAGAGAAACAAGTACAACTGTCACTGTAGTAGAGATGAGGGAAGATAACCTCCACCAGTTAAAACAGTCCCGTCACCTCGCTCCTCTGTGCACTTCCCTTGTGACCAGCCTGCCGCATGGTCAGAATCAGAAGCCAGGGGCCATCAAGTTAATTAGTTATTTTAAGCATCAAGGATAGAGTGAATTCAAAATAGAGAATGGTTATCAAACCAAGATATACGTAGATTAACCATTCAGGTTCAGTCTAAGAAAGACAAGCATTCTCTAAGGGGTTCCTTTCCATGAGGAGGCCCTGGAATATATCACCAGATTAGGCAAGGGTACAAGGGCAAGCCTCTGTGACAAACATGAGGTCTGAGATAAGAGTGAAAGGGAGTCCAGAGGAGAGGCCAACAAAGGCTTTTATAGAGGAACTGATACTTGAAATGGACTTTGAAGAATGAAAAAAACATTTAATTAGCAGAGATGAGAGGAAGACAGTCCCAGTGGCCGCTTGAGCTTTATTTGGGAAAACATCTTCCCTGCTAGTGAACAGCAGTTCAGTAGTTATTTGGGACATTCAAATGTGTCCCAACACCCTAGCAGCTGCCCTTCCCCCAAAATAAGACAGAGTTTTTTCAGCTCTAACTGCTGCAGCTGCATGCCAATCACCAGGCAGGACCCGCTGACGCTGCAGCCCTGAGCAGGCACCTGGTCTGCCTTGGGGGAATGTGGGAGGGGAGATGAGACAGTCATTCCCCTTGTCTACTTTGTAATCACTGAAGGAGAATTCCTAGAGCCCAGGCTTCAGGTGATACATGGCTACTCTTTCAAGAAGTTTGGCATATGGTCACTGCCCACTGCTACCAACTGAGAAAAGGGACAAGAAAAAAGAAGGATAGGAAGGGAAGACAAAAAACAAGACCACAGATAGTTTCACAAAACTTAGAGAGAGGGATTTTTGGAGCTAACTTATTGATGATAAAGAGTTTGGTTCAGGAGATCTCAGGATGTGGATTAATGTTTGGTGTAGTGATAAAATTAGCTATCAACTCCTTGAGTGTTCACCATATGTGTTGGGTTCACTATCTCTTTATGCTTGTTCTTAGTCGTGTCCAACTCTTTGCAACCCCACGGACCATAGCTCAACAGGTTCCACTGTAATGGGATTTCCCAGGCAAGAATACTGGAATGGATTGTCATTTGCTCCTCCAAGGGACCTTCTCCACCCAGGGATCGAACTTGCATGTCCTGCATCTCCTACACTGGCAGGCATATTCTTTAACACTGTGCTACTTAGGAAGCCTCCTTTACATCCTTACCCTACAGTCTCATCTCCATTTGACAGATGAGGACACTGTGGTTTGCAAAAGTAAATACTTGCATGGATTCATAAAGCTTTTTAAAAATAGCTGAATTAAAAAAAGATTGAACCCAGTTTACTGACTCTAGAAATCCAGGCTCCTAACCCCATCACAATGGGATTAACCAGTTAGGTTCAGCCATGGGAAGCAGCTTGGGTACAGTTATTCCAGTTTACTTAACAGAAAGATATTCTCCTTCCTCCTCAACTTCACTGATTGCAAATTGAAACATTCTCCATTAGAGCCTCCTTTTCGAGAAGAAAAATGCTAATGCTAATACAGTACCTCCTTCCTTGTCAACAGCTTTCAAACTAATTATCTTCATGACTCCAGAGGGACCCAATCACACGTCCCATCTCCATCTTGCTACCTTCTGTTCTCATTTTCACCTGCTGCTGCAACACACTAGTCAATACTGGCCCCCTTTGCATCTTGGCACCTTCACACTCAGCTCGTGTCTGCATGCCCCCAGGAACAAAAGTTCTGAAGTGAAGTAAGTTTCACACTGCCCCTGGTGTAAGGATAAAGCCGCCACCATCGGAGGGAAGCCTAGATCCATGTAGAACCCAGGTCACTGATAACAAAGACAAACTCTATCTCTAGTTTTCTTTCCAAGATACCCAGATAATGGGTAGTTTCCATTTAAGCTTTAAACACACAACACATATTTTGTTTTCTTTGAGGTTTGTCAGAATCTAACCATAGACAGAAAATTAAAGGCTTTGATAGGATTTCACCACAGAATACATATGCACCAGGCATGAATCATTCAGTTTCTACAGTGTTAGAAATGAAGGGACACTAGGAATCAGACTGACTCTGTTTTCCATTTCCATGGGTGAACACTGAGGCCCAACAGCCTGGCATAACTTACATGAGGACCCACACTGAGCCACATGCCGGATGTTGACACATATGGGTTTGAGAGGATAGAAAATTACTAAATCTGAAATAGGGTTACTTGGGTCCAGTTTTGAGGCTTTGGACTACAATTTTTAACTGGTTCATTTATAAAACAACAGTAAGTAGAGGTATGTTTGGGATATATCTCCAAGTATATATAAGGCCAACTTTAACAATGAGAAAGTTGGTCAGTGAAATTGGGGGTTTTCAATGTACCTTATGGACTTGGAGGGTTCAGAATGTGCCACCCAAAATATATTGCTTTGGCATTATGATTATTTTGAGCTAAAGGCACTTGAGAAAGAGCAGATGCAGGAAGAGATCTCTGACTGCTCCTTTTCTACCCAAAAGGAGGTCATAAAATTTCCCATGAGAAAGGTGTACTCCCTGTACTAGGAAGAGAAGCACATTCTTATCACCAGACACTGGGCACTGATACCAAAAGGGACCTGTACAAATCAACCTGCTAAAATCACCCTTATCTTACATTGGTTCCCCCATTTATTTCCTAGTCACTGTCCCACAGTTTATTGCCCCCAGCCCAAGCCCCTTTTGTCTTGTCACATCCTCACAATTTATTGTTCTCTGGGTTAAAAAGTTTACAAGTTTGGGAGCCTAATGTCTTCTTCAGGTTTTCATTTTCCTTCTGAAGATTCCTGTCTACCTGTAAAAATATTAAATAAATGTATATGCTTTTCTCCTGTTAATCTGCCTTATGTCAGTTTAATTCTTAGGCTAGTCACAGAACCTAAAGGGGGAGAAGGAAGTTCTTCCTCCTCTACAAACTGTAGCTAAGACTTTAGGCTCTTCTTTCATCACTATCAATCTTATGGGAAATTCACACATGATCTAGTACAAGACCTCTCGCCCTCTTTACAACACTCCCTAAATTCCCAGAAGATCTTCACTTTTATCCCCATAAACTGTGTATGAACCAAGACACACGTTTTTAACCCCATGAACCATATATGAACTAAGACACCTGTTCTTATCCCCATGAACCATATATAGACACACACCTTCTAAGCAGAAGGTCAAAATGACAGAGAGGATGTACAGTTCAAGTGTTCTGTGAATTGCAGCTCTATACATTTTTCTTTCAAAAGACATTGTTTTGCTCCATGGCTCTCAAAGTATCTGTTTGCATACATTTTGACAGGATATAAAGTTAAATCCATTAAGAATGGAAAGACATTTATAATAAATAGCTAACACCATGGCTTCATGAAAGAAAAAAAAAAATCATATCCCAAAGATTGGAAGGACACAATCTTTAAATAAAATTTTTGAACAAGGGTGGTTGGCAACCTTAAACACAAACATACACACACATAACATTGTTTTAATTTTGATCACTTCACTGTGGATTCACAGCAGTCTGCAGCCTGGTATTTGAAAACTATATCTGTAAGCAATGGGAGCCATTAAATGTGCTAAGTGGAGAGTACCAAGAATAGACTTGTTAAAGAAAGACTTGATGACAAAGACTATAAATTAAGGAGTGAAAGGACAAGGTGACAAATCCCCATGTGCTGCAGAGGAAGCAAACTGTACTCTCCTCCTACTTAAAGAATTAAAAACAGTCTAATCGTTCTAATAGATGTATAGTCTGTTGTGCTGTGCTGTCACTAAGTCATATCTGACTCTCTGCAACCCATGAACTGTAGCCTGCCAGGATCCTCCGTCTAAGGAACTTTGCAAGCAAGAATATTGGAGTGGGTTGCCATTTCCTCTTCCAGGGGACCTTTCCCACTCAGGGATGAAACCCACGTCTCCTGCTTTGGCAGGTGGATACTTTACCACTGTGCCACCTAGGAAGCCCTAGATGTATTCTATATGGGCCTAATTAAAGACCTAGAATGTATGTAATACAGAGCTATATTAGGTGATGAGTAAACTATGAGAGACTTGGAGATAAGCACACATAAGTTGGGAAGATGTGAAAAGGGAGAGAGGATGGAGAGAATGGGAAGGGTGGGGTCTTCCCAGAGACTAGATAGCCATTTGCTAAACCAGTTTCCTCCTCTTTGTGGACCACAACCAAGTTATATTTCCAAGAGTCTCTTGCAATTAGATGTGCTTTGTGATGCAACAAAACTTTAGTGGAAGTGATACTGGGTACTCCCAAGTGAGAGGGCAGAGGAATGGCTGTGCCTCTCCCAGCTACATAAAGAAGACTCTGAAGACCTAGAGACATAAGACGGCAAGAACTTAGGTCTCTGACTGAATGCATCAGATACTCCTTACCTACCAGGAATACCCATTATGGGAATGAGAAGACACATTAGATAGTGTGAAGCCACCATAATGTCTGAGTTTGTTCGTTATACCAGCCAGCATCACTATAAAAATAATGTATCTGATGATCATGCCTAAGTTCTAAAGAAAAGAACAGCTTTATTGAGATACAGTTTATATACAGTAAGTTTCCAAGCCAATGATCTTTAGTATGTTCTCAGACTTGTGCAGTCATCACAGCTACCTAATTCTAGAGCATTTTAATCACTTCACAAAGAAATCCTATACCCATTAGCAATCTCCTCCCATTTTCATCCAACCCTTCCAGTCCTAGACAGGTGCTTATCTTCCTCTCTCTACAGATTTTCCTATTCTGGACACTTTGTATAAATGGGATAAAACAATATTTGGTCTTTTGTGATTATTCCCTCTTACTTAGAACAGTGTTTTCAAGGTTCGTCCACGTAGCATGTATCAGTTCTTCATTCTTTTTATTGCTGAGTAACACCCCACTGTATGGATATACCATATTGTACACTTTCATTCGTTAACCAAGCTTTTCTTGTATTTGCTGTAGGAGCTTTAAAATATCCTATCATCATATTGAAGAGGTGATTCATTTATCTAGAGGATGCACACACACATTCAAAGCCCTGTGGGTTACAACTATCAATACTTTGCAAAAAAATGGCTTGCTGCTGCTACTGCTGCTAAGTTACTTCAGTCGTGTCTGACTCTGTGCGACCCCATAGACGGCAGCCCACCAGGCTCCCCCATTCTTGGGATTCTCCAGGCAAGAACACTGGAGTGGGTTGACATTTCCTTCTCCAATGCATGAAAGTGAAAAGTGAAAGTGAAGTCACTCAGTCGTGTCCGACTCTTAGCGACCCCATGGACTGCAGCCTACCAGGCTCCTCTGTCCATGGGATTTTCCAGGCAAGAGTGCTAGAGTGTGGTGCCATTGCTTTCTCTGAAAAAAATGGCTTATTTGACTTAAAATCATTCAAAAAATCAGTCATTCAGAAAAATCGAAATTCCTGTTAGAGTGATAACATACAAATCACCTTAAAGTGGAAAAAAAACCCAAGAGGAAAGCACATGGCTTTATACCTTTAATTCAAGAATTCTAAGAAAAAAATAATACACTGCAGGCAAACAGTTTGGCAGTAGCCTCCATAAGGATGCATTTTGGGGAGGAACCCACAGAACTAAAGCTAATGTCAACACAAAGCAATTAAGTAGAAATTAGGTTTTGCTGGGTCAGGAAAAAAGTTCATTAAAGGAATCAAGTCTCAATGTTTTTCTAAAGATAAATCCCAGCTTAGTCTAAAAAATCATTAAATCTTAATTACAGAGTTAATTTGTTGCTGGTGTCTACAAATGAAATATTAACATATTTCTGTAGCCTGGAAGTTTAGAATTGTGATTTTTCTTTTCATGGTAGAGAAGTTGACTATCTGGGAAGATTTATAAGACTGGAGAAAAATTGCAAGACAGAAAAATGCTGCTTCTGTATTCGATCTCTTTAGGTCATCAGGAGGACATTCACAAAGAAAGAATTGACTCTGCAGGCATTACATTCATATGATAGACACTTATCAAGCACTCCTTGTTTCCTGGGCCCTATTGAGGTGCTGGGAATACAGAGACATAGAGACATTGGCTTGGTTATTACAACAGAATGTAGTAAAATCTGTAGAGAGTCATGGATAAAGAGGAAACTTGGAGAGAATGACTAATTCTGACTGAATGCCTTGTCTCAATGGCAAATATATTGTGTACGGTCTTGGGATGAGTAATTTGCTATGTGAGGAGAACAAGGAAATTCTGGATAGTGGGAATGAAATCCACAAAGATTTGGAGTCATGATAAGTCATGGAAAGTTTAGGAAAAAGTGAAACGAGAGTTATGCAAGGCAGAATTACTGGGAATACAGAAGTAGGTTAAAAACTGGTTTGGGTTCAATCTATAGAGCTCATGAGTTTAGATTTTGTTCTTTAGCCAGCTGAGAACTAGCAGATTTTTCTAAAATATCTTATTTTCTAAAATAAGTTAACGTGGTTGGGTTATTTTTGACGTTTTACTATAAAAACATACACACACAAAAGAATAAGATACGAATTGTGGTTGATTACCACATGCATATCAACCACCTGGCAATTGTCAACATTTTTCCACTTTTGCTTTATTTAAATGGAGGATTTTAAAGCAAGTCACACACCTGATTTCATCTCACTCCTACATCTTTACATGAAAATATGTTCTTATCAATCCACTTTCACATCTAAATAAAATAATATTGTACTGGCATAATTTAATCATTTATGGACTTAAATGCTCTTATCTTATAAATATCTTTTTATAGTAGGTTTGCTCAAATGAGAGCCCCCAATTAATTTCCTATGTTGCCCAAGTTGCAAGGATTCTTAAAAATTTTAGTTTAGAACACTACTTCTTCATCCCACTCTCTTTTATCCCCATGCCACTGACTTCCTAAGAAACCTGGTATAATGTTCTGAAGTCTGTCCCACATACTGCATTTATCTGTTTGCTTCCTTATTGGTGTAATTTAATTTTCCACTATTTCTTATAACTGGAAATTTACTCTGAAAGGCCTAATTAGATTCAGCCTCAATTTTTTTGTCAGACAAGAGTACTTCATAGGAGGTACTGCATAATTTATATTGTACCCCACTGGGAAGCACTTAATATCAAGTTGTCCCACTCATAGTGATGTTAATACTGAAGATCAGATTTGCTTCCAAGATGACTTCACCTAGGTCTGTGTGGAAGATGGGACTATGGTGAAGTCATTCTGGTGGCAGGGAGATCAGGTATTACAGCATTATAGGAGCAATGAAGTAGACATGAGGCAGGAAACAGAGATAAACAGAGAGAATGCCATAATGGACAAGTAATTTTGGAGTAGGATCATTGGAAGACTGGAAATACATTAATATTATAAATTTGGATGGGGGATGGGAATAGGGTCAAGTGAGCCAGTGGTGAGGACAAAAGAATGTAAGCTCCATGATAGCAAAAGACTATGTATATGTTGCCCAATGCTAAACTCTTAATGCTTAGCACTGTGCCTGGCACACAGTAGGTATCTGATAAATATGTGTTAAGTCCATATATGACTGTATTGTTGGATGGACAGGTAGGTGGATAGAGGTGTGGAAGCTACTAAAATAAAAAATTAGTTGGATGTTCACACTACTGCTAGTAGCTGGGGAGATCCTGCATATTTAACTTGCCTTCAGGATATTTGTCTATTGATTATTACTACCTCAGGAAAATGCTTAACACTGTAAGGTATATCTCAAATTGTATAACCCAGGAATGTAAAAAAAAAAGATGCAAATGAATCTAAATTTAGTCCATGGGATTCATATCTGGATTTTAGGAATGTAGGAATGAACTTTGTGATTATTTGGGGGCCTCAAATCATAAAAAAGTTTTAGGAAGTTTCTAGGATGATGACAGTCTGAGAATTTATGCATCTATATCAATGGCATTTAACATATAAAGTTAAGAATATTAAAAATCATAATTATTAGCAAAATAATGATCTGGTTCCTTGAAAATCAGTAAGTCTCTAGCCAGACTAACTAAGAAAAAAAGGAGAGGTGACACAAATTGCTAATATCAAAAATAAAAATGGAGACATCACTTTTAATGTAATTAAAAATGGCAACCCGCTCCAGTGTTCTTGCCTGGAGAATCCCAGGGACGGGGGAGCCTGGTGGGCTTCCGTCTATGGGGTCGCACAGAGTCGGACACGACTGAAGCGACTTAGCAAAAGCAGCAGTAGCAGCAGCAGCAAAGACTTCAAAAGTATGACAAAAAATATTAAGCCAACAGATTTGAAAGGCATAATTTGCAAAAACCCATAAAAGAATAAATAAAAAATGTGACAGGTTTATATCTATAAAGGAATTTTAGTCAAAAAACTAATACTCTTCCAAAGCATCAGGTTCAGATGGGTTCACTGGTGAATTCTACCAAACATTTAAGGAAAAAATTATACCAATTATCTATAATTTTTTCCAGAATGGAGAAATATAGGGAATATTTTCTAACTCATTCTAAGAGGTCAGGATTACCCTACTACTAAATTCAGACAAAAACATTCCATAAAAAGAAAACTGCAGATCAATATCTCTCATGTACATAGATTACAAAATTGTTAACAAAGTATTAGCAAATTGAATTCAACAATGTATATAAGGAATTATATATCGTGATCAAGTGGGATTTATCCTAGGTATATAGTCTGGTTTAACATTCAAAAATTAATTAATGCAATCACATGAACAGGCTAAAGAAGGAAAAATCGCACAGTCATATCAATAGATACAGGAAAAACATAAGGCAAGAAAGGAAATAAAAGGTATACAGACTGTGAAGGAAGAAATGAAACTTCGTTCACAGATGACATGATCATTTTTGTAGAAAGTCTGAAAAAAATGAGCAAAAATCTCCTCGAACTAGTAAGTGATTACAGAGAGTTTGCAGAATATAAAGTTGATATGCAAATATAAATCACTTTCCTTTATGCTAGTACTGAAAATGTGGAAATAAAGCACAGCATCATTTCCAACAAATATGCTAAGTCACTTCAGTTGTGTCCGACTCTGTGCAACCCCATAGATGGCAGCCCACCACACTCCCCCATTCCTGGGATTCTCCAGGCAAGAACACTGGAGTGGGTTGCCATTTCCTTCTCCAATGCAGGAAAGTGAAAAGAGAAAGTGAAGTCGCTCAGTTGTGTCCGACTCTTAGCGACCCCATGGACTGCAGCCTACCAGGCTCCTCCATCCATGGGATTTTCCAGGCAAGAGTACTGGAGTGGGGTGCCATTGCCTTCTCCGTCCAACAAATAAAATAGGTATAAATCTAACGAACTGGTATAAGAACTATATGAGTGGAATTATGAACTCTAATAAAGATATCAGAGAATAATTAGAGAGATATTCCATGTACATGAATAGGAAAAATCCAGTTCTTCCCAACTTGATCTTTAGATTCAATGCAATCTCAATAAAAATTCTAGCAAGTTACTTTGTAGATATCTAGAAACTGATTCTAAGGTTTATGGAGAGGCAAAAAATCTGGAATAGCACAGTATTTAAGGGTAAGAACAAAATTAGACGACTGATACTACTATTCAAGAAGATAGAGAGCCCAGAAACAGAATCACTTAAATACAGTCACTTATCTTTGACAATGCAGCAAAGGAAATACAGTGAAGCAAAGACTGTCATTAGGTGACCTTGGGTATGGCAATGACTTTTTACATATAACCATACAGGCATGATCCATGAAAGAAATAGCTGACAAGCTGGAATTCATTAAAATTAAAAATCTCTGTCCTGCAAAAGATAATATCAAGAAAATGAGAAGACAAGCCATAGACTGGTAAAAAAATGTGTGTAAAAGATAATATGATAAAGAACTATTATTCAAAATATACCCCCAAAAGCCTTTTAAAGCTCAATGTGGATCAACCTAGAACCTATTATACAGAGTGAAGTTAAGTCAGAAAGAGAAAAACAAATATTGTATAATAAAGCATATATATGGAATCTAGAGAGATGGTATTGATGAAGCAATTTTGCAGGGCAGGAAAGAAGGCACAAACATGAACAGAATTTTGGACACAGTAGGGGACGGAGAGGGTGGGATGATTTGAGAAACATGTGCATTACCATATGTAAAATACATAGCCAGTGGGAATTTGCTGAATGATGCAGGGAAACCAAATCTGGCGCTCTGTGACAACCTAGAGGGGTGAGCTGCAGGGGGGCGGGGAAATGGGAGGGAGGTTCAAGAGAGGGGGAAGTATGTATACCTATGGCTGATTCATGTTGATGTGTGGCAGATAATTGCAATATTATAATTATCCTCCAATTAAAAATAAAATAAAAATTCTCATTGATAAAAAATAAAATGCAAAACACAATTGAAAGACCAAAGACATGAACAAACACTTCACCAAAGAAGATACATAGGTGACAAGTGAAAATGAAAATCGGTCACACAGTCATGTCTACTCTTTGCAATCCCATGGACTATAGCCTGCCTGGCTCCTCTGTCCATGGAATTCTCCAGGCAAGAATACTGGAGTGGGTTGCCATTTCCTTCTCCGGGGATCTTACCAACCCGGGGATCTTACCGACCCAGCGATCGAACCTCAGTCTCCTGCATTGCAGGAAGATTTTTTACCAACTGAGCCACTAGGGAAGCCCGTAAGTGTATAAAAATATTTTCAATATCATCAGTTCAGTTCAGTTCAGTTCAGTCTCTCAGTCGTGTCTGACTCTTTGCAACCCCATGAATTGCAGCATGCCAGGCCTCCCTGTCAGAGAAGGCAATTGCATCCCACTCCAGTACTCTTGCCTGGAAAATCCCATGGATGGAGGAGCCTGGTAGGCTGCAGTCCATGGGGTCGCTAAGAGTCGGATACGACTGAGTGACTTTACTTTCACTTTTCACTTTCATGCATTGGAGAAGGAAATGGCAACCCACTTCAGTGTTCTTGCCTGGAGGAAGAATCCCAGGGATGGGGGAGCCTGGTGGGCTGCTGTCTATGGGGTGGCACAGAGTCGGACACGACTGAAGTGACTTAGCAGCAGCAGCAGCAGCAGGCCTCCCTGTCCATCACCAACTCCCGGAGTTCACCCAAACTCATGTCCATCGAGTTGGTGATGCCATCCAGCCATCTTATCCTCTGTCGTCCACTTCTCCTCCTGCCCCCAATCTCTCCCAGGATCAGAGTCTTTTCCAATGAGTCAACCCTTCACATGAGGTGGCCAAAGTACTGGAGTTTCAGCATTAGCATTAGTTCTTCCAAAGAACACCCAGGACTGATCTCCTTTAGAATGGACTGGTTGGATTTCCTTGCAGTCCAAGGGACTCTCAAGAGTCTTCTCCAACACCACAGTTCAAAAGCATCAATTCTTCGGCACTCAGCTTTCTTCACAGTCCAACTTTCACATCCATACATGACCACTGGAAAAACCATAGCTTTGCCTAGATGGACCTTTGTTGGCAAAGTAATGTCTCTGCTTCAATATCATATGTCATTAGGAAATCACAAATTAAGACAATTATGAGGTACCACTATGCATGCATTAGAATAGCCCAAATCCAGAACACTCACAATACCAAATGCTGACAAGGATGAGGAGAAACAGGGACCCTCATTAATTGCTGGTGGGAATGCAAAATGATATAGCCACTTTGAAAGACAGTTTGGCAGTTTCCTACGAAAATATATATATTCTTATCACACAACCCAGCAATCACACATCTTGGAATTTACCCAAACCAAATGAAAACTTATGCCCATACAAAAACCTGCACATGCATGTTGACAGCAGCTTTATCATAATTACCAAAACCTGGAAGCAATTGAGGTGTTGCTCAGTAGATGAATGGAAAAATAAACTGTGGTGCACCCAGACAATGTAATATCATTCATCACTAAAAAGAAATAAGCTACCGAGATACAAAAAGGCATGGAAGAAATTTAAATGTGTATCACTAAGTGAAAGAACACAATCTGAAAATAAAGCTTACTGAACTTCCGGTTATAAGATGAATAAGTTCTGACAACCTAATGTAAAACATGGTGATTATAGTTAACAAAACTATATTTTATACTTGAAAGTTGCTAAGAGATTAGATCTTAACTGTTATCACCACAAAAAAGAAACTGTTAATTATGTGATATGGCTGAAGTGTTAACTAACCCTGCTGTTGCAATCATTTCAAAACAAACAAGTATACCAAATCATCATCTTAAAAATACCAAGGTGTAAGTCAACTATATCTTAACAATGCTGGAAAAACTAAAATTATAATAAAAAACCTAATACTATATAATGAAAATGATACTTACAAAAATAAAACTTAAAAGACTTAAAATAGGCCACCAAGGCAAAGACTCTGGTCTTTAATGATGGTAGTGTTTTCCCCTTTTCTTTTTTTCAAATGACATCTTTTTTAATCTCATAGAATGCTGTCAGCCCTCCTTATCTTTAGGTTGCACATGTGTGGATTCAACAAACTGCAGGATCATTTAGTACTGTATTTACAACCCGTAGTTGGTTGAATTCACAGATGCAGAACACCTGGATATGGAAGGCCAGCTATGGGACTTCAGCATCCGCAGAGTTTGGTATCTGCAGCAGGGCCTGAAACCAATCCCCCATGAATACCAATGGACAATTGTATTACCTCCTCTGTTCTGAATGTTTGAAAATATCTATATTCTTCCTAGTAAGATAAGAAAGTTTGTATTATCATATTCCTTCCTTACTACCAGATTAGTAGCATTTATTACCATTAATCATTACTTTTCAATGGTTTAATAACTGAAAGGATCATATGTTTAACCAGTGATTATTTTTTAAATCTCCTCTTCTTTTTTATTAATGATAAAGTCTGATTCATACCACTTTAGTGAAAATTTGGGGCTTATCAGTTCACATTAGTGAAAAATCAGGAATGGCACTGCCTTCAGACATACTGGAACCACACCATCAGGGCACCATGACCCTGAGCACTCAATTCCCCATTTTCTGAGGGGACATTCTTCTCACACTCCACTGTTTGGAGACTGTAGCTACAGGTGCACATCCTCTCAGGTTTAACTTCAAGAGAACAGGGAGTACTGTCAAGAGCTCCCACGTAATTCCCAGAATTCATTTCTGACTCAACCCATCACTGATCTAAATGTTTTATTGATTTTATTTTTATAAGGATTGTCATTTTGTTCTGCTTGGTTAAGTCTGTGCCACATGTCATATAGAGGAATGGCTAGCTCCCAGAGGAGATTTTGGATACTAGAGGAAGAGTAGATGCATTCTAGCAAGACAACAACTCTAAAAAAATTGCCTATTTTGTACTGTGCTTTCATATTATCTTGTGACTACCATCCCCAGCGCACAAATGAGAACCTGATGCTCGCTGAGTGGTGTGGCTGGGACTATAAATGAGGTCTCCCTTCTCTTAGCTGGGTGTCATTCTGCTGAACGAGATTGTGCTGCATAGTAGAATAAATACTCATTACTCCAAAAATGAATGAAAGAACTCTTCTCCCAGAAAAAAGTCTTTTTTATCTTGTTGGATAAAATAAAATATTTTGGAGGCAAATATAAAAATTCCTCTTTCCAAGTTTTCAATTGTTATTTCAATGTCTCTGAAATCAATATGATGAATAGAGTATGAATTAGCCCCTAAGAAAGTTGATAGCCCCAAGAGACAACAATTGTTCACTAATTCACATTGATCTTAACATCTCATGATTCAAATAGCAAAGTTGCTGGCAGAGAGTGCTGAGATCAGTTGCTTACCACTAGAGAAATCACCCTAGCACCCTTCTAATGATAAGATTTACATGAAAGTGAAAGTCACTTCAGTCAGGTCTGACTCTTTGTGACTATACAGTCCATGGAATTCTCCAGGCCAGAATACTGGAGTGGGTAGCCTTTCCCTTCTCCAGGAGATCTTCCCAATGCAGGGATCGAACCCAGGTCTCCCACATTGCAGGCAGATTCTTCACCAGCTGAACCACCAGGGAAGCCTAGGAATACTGGAGTGGGTAATCTATCCCTTCTTCAGTGGATCTTCCCAACCCAGGAATGGAACCGGGGTCTCCTATATTGCAGGCAGATTCTTTGCCAGCTGAGGCAAGAAATCCTAAGATTTACATAGTTGCTTGTGAAGTTCCAACATACTACAGATGAATGATTCATTTTCCCTAATTAAAGGAAGACATCAAAATGATTACTTCTTTTACTCTTTCACTCAGTGTAATGACTGATTTGGGTTGATCCTGACTGAAGCCATAACAACTTAGAATGATATACCTAAAATTTGCTCTTTTAATAAAATGGGCTGGAAAATGGATGAACACTTAAAGTTCAGACTGCATGTGTTAAGCCACTTCAGTCGTGTCTAACTCTTTGCGACCCTATAGACCATAACCCCGTACACTCCTTCATCCATGGTTTTCTCCAGGCAAGAATACCAGAGTGAGTTGCCATGCACTCCTCCAGAGGATCTTCCCGGACCAGGGATTGAACCTGCATCTTGTAAGTCGTCTGGATTGGCAGGCAAGTGCTTTTTGCTTTCTCCTAGAATTTACAACATGGTAGAAACCGAAAAGTTTTTCATGACAAACCAGACTTGAAATTCTACAAAGGCAAAGACCACATGTATTGAACTCACTGCCTGGCAATTACCCAGAGACTTGCACAGGAGAGATAAATAAAGTGTGTCGAATAACTGAGTGAGTAAACGATTCACTTAACTTTCCCAGAGGAGCACGAGTCTTCCAGCTTTGGGATTCCACTCTGACACTTTGTTCTAGAACTCTGAGCCTGAATTTCAGAAAGTCCTTCTGATTTGTTAACCCCCACCCCCCATCAATTTAGAAATATCTCCCCTTTTTCAGATTTCTTTTATATTTTCTGTCCATAACTCTCTCATTTAGAGTTTACTTACCTCACTTTATATATGTGTGTGTGTTATTGTCCTCAATTTTAACTGGAAGTTTCTAGATTCTGGACACTTAGGTTTATCTTTTTTATATACCCTGAAACCTAGTACAGCTCTGAAATATTTAAATTTGCATTTCACCTTTTTCTAATAACTTGGGCAGTTCCCATAAAGACACACCCAAGAGAAACACAGTATGTTTAAAACTAAAAACCAATAAAATAGAAAGCAAGAGTCCATGTAAATAGAAGGGGATACATTCTTTCAGAGTTAATTAGACAGATTGTACTTGGGCAATAAATTTGGTTTCAAGTTTTCCAGCACAAAAAGAAAAAGAGGGTATCCAAATTATATGTCAGATAACTATGCACTGGCCAGAACATTTCTCCCTATGACATTACACCCAAATAAAAATTTATCAGGAGTCTCTGTAGCAGAAAGCAAATGGACACTGGAGTCAGGCTGTCCTGGTTTTATATCTCATTTTCTGTCCCTTTCCTAACTATGTGACTTCATTTAAACTCACCAGACCTCAGTTCCTTCATTTGGAAAATGAGGACTTGGGTAACTATAAACCCCAAGGGGCTATTCTAAGAAGTGCTATTACTAAGCTAGTTAAATAGTAATAATAATAATTAATAGTAGTGCATCTTACTGTACCAGGCACTGTGCCAAGGGCTCAATGTATAGTATCTCACTTCTCTCTTGTTCCTCTCTTGTGAGGGAGGTGACTGAAACAGTGTGGTGAAGTGTGGGCCTAAGGTCCTGCAGCTAGCCAGCCCACTGTGTGACTTTTAGCATTTGATCCCTTGCATGCCTGGTAAATATCTCCTGCCATCCCATTTTTACAAAAAGAGTAACTGCTGCAGTATGCTTTTCTATATGCATAATTTCAAACTATTCTGGGACCATATTTGCACCCTTGTAAAGAGAAAATGGCAGATGACATAGAAATCTCAAGTCTCTTGAGAATACTAAATAAATTTCTGTGTGCTTTCTTTGCATGTTTGTATGCACTAAGTTTAGATCAGTCAGGTTCAACCATAGCTTCCTCACACTGAATTTTCCCTGTGCATAGCACACAGAGGCATAGCGCCTATCCAGCCCCATCCCATCACTCTCTGCTTCCCAGGAGATCTTATTTCCAGGTTCCAGGTGAGAAAGAAGTCAAAAGGGCATTTATCAACTTAAGTGAGTTACAGGACAGTCAATAGACTGAGTTCAATTCCAGGCATGCTATTCATTAACCACTGGACTTTGGGAAGGTCACTCTGAAACATGAGTGTCACTGTGGGTAAAGTGAATAAGTTGGACAAGTTTAGTAATAGCTATTGAATTGCTGTTTTAGGGACCTGTTTCAGGGACTGCTACTCCAGTGCAAAGAGGAGATTAAAATGTTCTCAACCCCTAACTTCAACTGGGGAAACTCTAGTTTTATTGTTTTTTTTAATTTACTGCATGTTGACTTTAGTTTGAGTTAAAAAGTGCCTCTGACACATTGAACTAGATGATTGTTAACAGTCCTGGTTTAACAGCGTGGCTGAACAATCTGAATGCACATCCATTCCTGGCTGAACTGACTGCCCTAGGTGGGACTTCGGTGTTACAATTTGCCACTAGTAGTAGGCATGGCAGGTTTACTAAGAGAAGAGTTAGGAAGAGAACTTTTTGCTTTTCTTTGCTAAGTTCTGAAAAGAAGCAAAATATTCTAGATGATAATCCTTCTCGGAAACTGGCAAGTAGATGGCCACAGGAAGACACTGGTTGCAAAGGAGACCAGATGAACTGGGAAATTATTTACTGCTTCCAGCAAATTAGCTGAAGAAGAAAAAAAAGAACGCTTTCTCCCTTTTAGTACTGTGGGGAGGAAGTAAACAAAACATTCCATCTGATGTGATTCAGAATTTCCCAGATGCTAAGCCAATCGGCCTGCTGGAGAGTTCTAAGCCATTAGGACTTTCCCAAAGCATCCTAAAAGCACAGAACCCTCTCTTATGAAAGATGCAGCAGCAGAAAGGACTGCCCGCAGGCTCCCACTCAGGAGATCTGGTCCTCCTGGTCTTTCCTCTGTTTCTCTTTGTTTGGAATTGGGCAAGTCACTTTTTTCTCTCTGATGTTGGTTTTCAAATCTGTCAAAGGAAGATTCTGGACTAGGTATGTTTAACTAAGGTCTCTTCTTGCTACAACATAGAATGTTCCTCCAAATAACCCAGGACTCAGCCAAATGGACAGCCCCAAGTCGCCTGGCCTCTGGAACACTTCTCAGTATTGAAGTAGAAACCTCTTAAGCCCCAACCCTGCAGATGACGATACTCTTACTGACTGGCTCCTCAGTACCTTCAAGGTTTACTGGGTGGGGCATAATCGTTTTAGGCACATCTTGTTCAGATGGTCTAGTGTAAAATCAAATTCTTGATGTGCTTTTCCTTTTCTAACTCATTTTTATTTCCTCTGTACTTCATGCTGATATTTCAGGACAATGTCTGCTTCCCCCTCAATGTCCCCTAAATATTACATATTAAAGAGTAGTGGATAATAGATTCTAACAACAACAAATAGAGAGTAATAATGCAAAGGTTATATTATTACTAAGTGGGTTACTTAAAGGGGTTTCCCAGGTGGTACTAGTGGTTAAAACACACACACACACACGCTAATGCAGGAGATTTAAAAAGAGAGGTAGGTTTGATCCCTGGGTTGGGAAGATCCTCTGGAGAAGGACACAGCAACCCAGTCTAATATTCTTGCCTGGAGAACCTGATGGACAGAGTCCATAGTCCATGGCCTATAGCCCATAAGGTTGCACAGAGTCGGACATGACTGAAGTGACTTAGCATACATGCAGCTTACTTAAAATTGAATTTTAAATATTTCTACTCTTAAAAATCACAAGTCATTATTATCACAGAGAATCTTCCTTCTGTCAGATTTCTTCATTGTTCCTCAGCTCCTCAGTCTATTGCAGATCATAGCTCACTACAGTCCTTTCAAAGTCCTTTCCTGGGCAATTCCTGGATATTTGAATTTTTTCCAACTTCCTTTTATAGAGCAATTCAGTTCCCTCTCTTTTCTAATGATGCTCCTTGGTTATTCCCTGGGGCCAGCTTTCCACATCTAAAAAGCACAAAGTGTGTTTTTTTTTTTTCTAATTGATTTCTCTGAGCAGTTTCTCTGAGGAAACATCTGTTTTCTCATCTATAATATGAGGGAAATTGTTCCTGTGAGTTATTGTGAGGCTTCAGTGAGATGATACCTGCGTGGCACCCCAAACAGTGCCTGGTGCATGATCATAGTAGGTGCTGAATTAGTGTTAGCCACTGGTATTTGCAGTACTCCAAAATCTTTCAGGATTGTTTTGAGGATTAGAGATAAAGGGCCTGCCCCATGGGAGGCATATATAAGCATGCAAATATGTTAATAGTTACAAACTGTTTACTCAAAGCCAAGCTCTGTTCTATATATGTCCATTTAATATTCACAACAGACAAGAACTATGGATACTCTTCTTATCCTCAATTCACAGATGAGGAAACTGAAGCATAAAGAGGTTAAGTAACTTGCCTAAGGTCACACAGCTAGCTATCGGCTTAACTAAGATTTAAACTCAGGCAATTAGACTTAAGAGTCTAATTTTTAGACTTTACCTTTTTAGTTTTACCTTCCATGTTGTCCTGCCTGTTAACTTTTTTAGTAGCATTGTTAAATAAATGAGGGCAGTAGGTTCATTGAATGCATAATCTAACTATAGGACTCTGTATCAAGGTATAAATTCTCTCAAAATACTTCTGAAACACTTTAAAAGTAGCTTTTGGCAGCTCACTGGAATGCCAAAATGGCAGTTCACTAGGTCTTCCAGGAATGTTGTCAAGAAGTCTGGTTGTTTTTCCATTGTTTACTATAAAATGCAATGACTGTCTAAACAGAACTATGCCAAAGAATACTAGCAAAAATTGTTAAAGTTTCAACAACTGGATCAGCAAAGTGTTATGCCAGAGTGCCTCTATCTGTATAGATGTATGAGCTACAAAGACGACCTTATTCATGAGACTTATGAGTCTGAAAAACATTTAATGTTTCAATCAAATAAAGCCAACCACATAATCAATCTGGTACTTATTTTGTAGTCACACATTTATTCCTATCCCATGCTGTAATTAAGCATCAACCATCAGCTGCCCAATCAAAGACTGAAGTTCAAATGATTTTCCTAAAATCAAACCAAACATTTTCAAGGTCAGCTTCAGCAATGGCTAATCCAGCGAAGGAAAAGATCATTTGGCCCTCCAGACTTCCAAGCTGCACACCCGTGATGAGATGGGCTACTGCCCTTCTTGAAATGAAGGCCTTTTGTTGGGAAGTGTGTGTGAGTAGACACTTGGTTGGTTCCTAGCCCAGTACCTAGCCCCTCCCTCCCTGGTCATAGCACACTTTCTCTTCCTGACACTACCTGAACTTATTTCAGATATCCCCTCCTCCACATATCCATGTGATTCAGGGGACTCTAACCCCTGCCTCTCTGGCTCCAGCAAGTGGACCCTGATTACCCTCATTAAGCTAATCTGATCACAGTTGTCTCATTCCCCTGGCTAAACCACTGTGTTAGGGATAGACCCAAGACATGAAACACGAGACATTTGCTTGGGGCTTCTGGGAAATGTAGCTGAGTTCTAAACAGAGACACCCTAGAGATGGCTCCCTCTGCCTCTGGACATTGTTTTATCCAAAGCTAATGCTTGTTACAGTCATAGTCATTTTCCAGTTCTGAGGATAGCAAAATGGAGGAAAGAAAGCCTAGATCCTGATGACAGTATGCTCCTAGAACCTGTTTTTTTTTTTTTTTTTCCTGTTAAACAATGATTTTATTACTTTAGTACAATACACAAATTTATGCAACCAGGGCAGAGGCTGTGGATGACTCGTATTTCCAATTGGGGGGTAGGACTCATTTGTTCTTGTAGTATTGAGCCAACTGGTGAATATGGCTCTCAATCAGAATCAGACGTAATTTAGCATCTTTATCCTTTCTGTTCCTCTCAAGATGCTTTCGGATAGCAATAGCTTTCTTAATTAAATGATAGAGATCCTCAGGGAGATCAGGAGCAAGTCTTTTGGACTTAAGAATTCTCAGGATTCTGTTGCCTGTCACAAAATGTACTTGCACAACACCATGAGAGTCTCTCAGGATCACACGGATCTGTGAAGGAGTCAGGCCCTTCTTGGCCAGTTTGTAGATCTGCTCCTTCACGTTGTCAGAAGTGAGCTTCAGCCAGGTGGGGACGCTGCGGCGATAGGCCAGAGCCGACTGGGACAGGCCCTTCCCGGGAGCGCGCATGCGCCCCATGATGGTGGCGGTGTGGTAGCAAAAGGCTAGAGCTTGTTTTTTTACTCTCTCTGCTCCATCAATTGTGTAAAATAATAAACCTCATGATTGAAGGCGTTTGAGTTAAACTTCTCCCATATTTGAATCCCTAAGGATTCTAAGCCCCACCATGCATGCTTACACTTGTGCAGGCTTGTTTCAGCGTAAACCAGACTGCTTTCAGGGAAGGGTGCTAGCTCCACTGTAAGTCAGGATGAAACAGAAATTCAATATCTGCCCCAAACCTAAAACATGACAAACCTGTCAGCTTGCTGCCCAAAGTGTGGTCCCTGGACTAGCAGCGTCAGCCTAACCTATGAGCTTATTAGAAATGCAGAATGTCCACTCATCTGTGTTGGACATTCAGCTTGTTTCCATGCCCATGCTACTGTAAACAGTACTGCAATGAACATTGGGACACATGTGCCATTTTGAATTATGATTTCCTCCAGGAATATGCCCAGGAGTGTGATTGCTAGGTCATACGGTAGTTCTATTTTCAGTTTTTTAAAGAACCTCCATACTGCTCTCTACAGTGGCTGTATCAATTTACATTCCCACCAACAGGGCAAAAGGGTTCCCTTTTCGCCACACCCTCTCCAGCATTTATTGCTTGTAGATTTTGGGGGGATGGCCATTCTGACTGGTGTGAGGTGATACCTCATTGTAGTTTTGATTGGAATTTCTCTAATAATTAGTGATGTTGAGAAGAGAACCTGCCGTATAATACGAGGAGCTCAGCTTGGTGTTCTGTGATGACCTAGAGGGGTGAGATGTGGGCGGGAGGTCCAAGAGGGAGGGGATAAATGCACATATAGCTGATTCACTTCATTGTAGAGCAGAAACAAACATAACATTGTAAAACAATTATAATCCAATTAAGAAATAGTGAAATGAAATATAAAAAAAAAAAAATGTAGAATGTCAAACCCCACCGCTTTCCCACTACCTGACCTGCTCCATCACATCACACATTTGAACAAGATTGGTTGGTGTTTCCAGCACATGGTAAATTTGAAGCATTATCCTAGAATCTTTAAATCCTGGAATAAAAGGGGAAGAAAAAGGCCCAGCAATATGGTTCCTCGGGGGATCTCTTGGGAAACTTTTAAGACTCAGTCTTCTCCCCCTTTTCCTTGTCTCTCGTGGGAGGGAAGGGCCTCGAAATTGTGTACTTTGTTATCCTTCTCCAAGTCCCTTTCTCTAATGATTTTTCTCTTTTACTCTTTGAAATCAAATTACAATACCTGCATGGCAGGATTCTAGTGCCATTCCTCTGCGGCCAGGTAGCAAGGAATGCCTTTCCCAGGTATGATGGCTGCTAGAGAAGGCTTTCATTCAACAAAGGGCACCACACCTCACAAACTCAGCCATTACTTGTGCATTCAGCTCGGGGCAAGAAAAGCCAAATTGGAAAGACTAGTTATTCTACAGCTGCTAATCTAGCCCACTAGTAACTGTAATAACCTGGTACACTGCAATGACCTGCAATCTGGTCATTGCACATGACCTGGTACCTGATTTGTGGGGCCTGGTGCAACATGAAAATTAAGAATTCTAAGCAAGTAAGAGCAAGGCACTGAGCCAAGTGCAGAGCCCTTCTAAGCCTTATGCAACAGGATAGGTTACACAGACACAAAGCCAGGCCTACACTCAGGAAAAAATGGGCAGAAGAGAATATGAATCCAGTTGTCTGGATTTACTTTCAGAAAAGCTTTTGCAAAAAAGAGAAACTGTCATTGGAAGAGGTCTAAGATTGCCTTATGGTGAATAAGACTCCATGATAAAAGCATTCATACCAAATATCATCTATTTATTTCTTCATTCAAACTCACCAAAAACAAGGCACGTTGCTAGTTTCTTGGATACAAATTTTAAAAAAGACATTCTCCACCTTCATGGTGCTCACACTCCAGTTGGCAAACTAACATGAAAATAGACCTATAATCTGAGGCCATGGAAGAATCCCAAAATGTTAAGTACTTGAAACTGAATCACCAACCCATAAAATCTAAGTGTGTTCTGTAAATTAGTAACGAAATTAGTGAAGTTACCCTTCTAAAAAAAGTTACTTTTCCTTGTTGCAAACTTCTCAAAGGAAGCCAATAAGTAGGCTGATTTAGTGGTCTACAAGTTGACTTTCTGAGGAACAAGGTACATCATTTTGCCTATGTAGAAATTTTGTCCAGTGTGCACCTACTTATTCTTCACCTTCATGAGATATGGCCCCCACTATTCCTTTCTTCATTATATCCTCTCAAAACATTTATACCAATCTCATTGCCAGAGATGGGCAGACCAAATAAACTGATCCATTTTCCTGATATTTTTGGAGACTGCTTGGCAAGGAGAGAATGGAAGAAATTCCATTTAATGTCAGGCTTTATGTTAAAAAGAGAAAAAAAGAGGCAGTTTGTTTTCAGTTCAGTTCAGTCGCTCACTTTGCGCTCACTTTGTGCTCACTTTTGTCCGACTCTTTGCGACCCCATGAATTGCAGCACGCCAGGCCTCCCTGTCCATCACCAACTCCCGGAGTTCACCCAAACTCATGTCCATCGAGTCGGTGATGCCATCCAGCCATCTCATCCTCTGTCGTCCCCTTCTCCTCCTGCCCCCAATCCCTCCCAGCATCAGAGTCTTTTCCAATGAGTCAACTCTTCTCATGAGGTGGCCAAAGTATTGGAGTTTCAGCTTTGGCATCATTCCTTCCAAAGAAATCCCAGGGCTGATCACCTTCAGAATGGACTGGTTGGATCTCCTTGCAGTCTAAGGGACTCTCAAGAGTCTTCTCCAACACCACAGTTCAAAAGCATCAATTCTTCAGCGCTCAGCTTTCTTCACAGTCCAACTTTCACATCCATACATGACCACTGGAAAAACCATAGCCTTGACTAGACAGACCTTTGTTGGCAAAGTAATGTCTCTGCTTTTGAATATGCTATCTAGGTTGGTCATAACTTTCCTTCCAAGGAGTAAGCATCTTTTAATTTCATGGCTGTAGTCACCATCTGCAGTGATTTTGGAGCCCCCCCAAATAAAGTCTGTCACTGTTTCCACTGTTTCCCCATCTATTTGCCATGAAGTGATGGGACCAGATGCCATGATCTTCGTTTTCTGAATGTTGAGCTTTAAGCCAACTTTTTCACTCTCTTCTTTCACTTTCATCAAGAGGCTTTTTAGTTCCTCTTCACTTTCTGCCATAAGGGTAGTGTCTTCTGCATATCTGAGGTTATTGATATTTTTCCTGGCAATCTTGATTCCAGCTTGTGCTTCTTCCAGCCCAGCGTTTCTCATGATGTACTCTGCATATACGTTAAAGAAGCAGGGTGACAATATACAGCCTTGACGTACTCCTTTTCCTATTTGGAACCAGTCTGTTGTTCCATGTCCAGTTCTAACTGTTGCTTCCTGACCTGCATGTAGGTTTCTCAAGAGGCAGGTCAGGTGGTCTGGTATTCCCATCTCTTTCAGAATTTTCCACAGTTTATTGTGATCCACACAGTCAAAGGCTTTGGCATAGTCAATAAAGCAGAAACATGTTTTTCTGAAACTCTCTTGCTTTTTCAATGATCCAGCGGATGTTGGCAATTTGATCTCTGGTTCCTCTGCCTTTTCTAAAACCAGCTTGAACATCTGGAAGTTCACAGTTCACATATTGCTGAAGCCTGGCTTGGAGAATTTTGAGTATTACTTTACTAGCATGTGAGATGAGTGCAATTGTGTGGTAGTTTGAGCATTCTTTGGCATTGCCTTTCTTTGGGATTGGAATGAAAACTGACCTTTTCCAGTCCTGTGGCCACTGCTGAGTTTTCCAAATTTGCTGGCATATTGAGTGCAGCACTTTCACAGCATCATCTTTTAGGATTTGAAATAGCTCAACTGGAATTCCATCACCTCCACTAGCTTTGTTCATAGTAATGCTTTCTAAGGCCCACTTGACTTCACATTCCAGGATGTCTGGCTCTAGGTCAGTGATCATACCATTGTGATTATCTTGGTCGTGAAGATCTTTTTTGTACAGTTCTTCTGTGTATTCTTGCCACCTCTTCTTAGTATCTTCTGCTTCTGTTAGGTCCATACCATTTCTGTCCTTTATCGAGCCCATCTTTGCATGAAATGTTCCCTTGGTATCTCTAATTTTCTTGACGAGATCTCTAGTCTTTCCCATTCTGTTGTTTTCCTCTATTTCTTTGCACTGATAGCTGAGGAAGGCTTTCTTATCTCTCCTTGCTATTCTTTGTAACTCTGCATTCAGATGCTTATATCTTTCCTTTTCTCCTTTGCTTTTGTTTTAGACCTTCCAAATCCCAATGCTGGGCAATTTTCTCATCTTCAAACACCAAAGCCAGTTAACCTTTTGTGGAGGATTCTGATGCAAGCTGCGTCTGGCCAGGGCAGTTGATGAATGAGCAATGTTGGCTATGAGTGTGAAGTGGGAAAGCTCTAAAAGCCTTATGCGACAACCATTTGTACAAAAGCCTGAAGTTATTTCACTTCAGGTGTAGTGTTCAGATGTAGAGTTTATCCTTAACATTTGGATGAGAATCCCCAAATTATAATTACTACTCCAGAGACTAACAGAGCATGTGAGATGTGGATGTTGGATTCACAGCTAGGTATACAGTAAGTCCCCTACATGCAAACCTTCAAGTTCTGAACTTTCCAAGATCTGAACATGCCCCAGTATGCCAGCTGTTGTACTGTACTACTGTACTTTTCAAGGTACTATACTGTAAGATTAAAATGTTTTATTTTTTGCATTTGTTTTTTATGTATTATTTGTATGAAAAGTATTATAAATCTATTACAGTACAGTCCTATGTAGCCAATTGTTAGTTGGGTACCTAGGCTAACTTTGCTAGACTTATGAACAATTGCACTTATGAATGCACTCTTGGAATGAAACTTGTTCACATGTAGGGAACTTACTGTATACTATAATTGACCCTCACTTAAACTTCTGAATTCATACCTGGGTGTTTCATAGTCAGACCATAGGACCTTCAAATCACTCCTTACTGTGAATCTAAAATGCATGGTATGAATACTGGAAATCTGAATGCTAAACTTGCAAATATCAAAATACTACTACTATTGTTTGTCAAGCATGGACTCCAAAAACGTGATTTAACCAGGTTGACATTCTTTAAATAACTGAAATTCACATAATTAAGCTTCTCTGAGGGAAAAACTTTCAAGTAGAGCATAAATATTAAGCTTGAAAATCCAATAGGGGGAAAGTTTGAGACATCTTATTTCAGATCATTTTATCCATGATGGATGCATTCACCATTTAGAAAACAATTTCTGATCTGCATACTCATTTGAATAGGGTCCAGTTGGCATCAGAAGTAGGGCATCTTGGATAAACTATCCTGTGACTTGTGGTGGGGGAGGGAAAGCTCTGGAGCCTTGATTTTAAAGGGTACCAGTGACACATATCCAATACCATGCTTTACAAGGAAGCTGGGCACACAGCCTGCCTTCCTCCATCTCCATTGCAAGCCTGGAAACAAGCCTGTCTGTGCTTTTGTGAATGTGAACCTACATCAGGTTGAGCCAACTCAACCAGTGGGAAATACAAATGCCCTCTTCATTTTTATTCAGAAGATCAGAAGCTTGCATTGCAGAGCTTCCTAGAACAGCATGCCAGAGAAACTCTAGGAAGTAGAGCTTCCTTAAAGAAGGCACATCCTGCCGTTAGCCATGGCACATTTTCAGAGGGCCAGAGAAAATCCTTAAAAGGAAAAAGAGGAGCTTGAGCTAGGGCAAGGTTGCTATCATTTAATGCCCAAACACAAGGATACATCTATTTATAAATAGCTAGGAGAACATCTCACTGGGGATGATGAATAAACAAGAGCTGAACTTAAAGGGCCTTCCATACCTAATAAGATCATATTGTGCTTCATTGATTGTAGAATCTGCCTTAGGAGATTGTATGTTTTTATTCTTGGAGTTAGTCTGATGATATATTCAATATTTTCCTATGTTTTGCAATGGTGTGAGGATTAGCAGAGTAAAATGCTGACAACTGCACACTCGGTCACCCCTGGGTTTGAATCCAGGTTGAACCATGTTCTAGCTTTCTTATCTTAGGCAAATTAACTTAACCTCTCTGAGGACTTCAATTTTCACCATCGATAAGTTGAGAGTAATAAAGCACTGATTTAGCGACTGAACAACCACAATACAGCACCTGATTCACGACGTTAACGTAATGATTCAGTGAGCAAAGCACTGACAGAGCCCTCAGAACAGGGCCTGACACACAGGAAGAGATTCTGTCTTTTCCCACCTGGAAGAAAGGTGACTAGGGACAAATTTTGCCAATCTAAAACCCTTCTTTGATTTCATTTTTCCTTAAGTATTTGGAAACAAAGCAACTCTCTGACCCTAAGATCACAAAGCTGTAAATTAGTACCATTGGGGTTTAAAGAATCCTGACAAGAATGTAAGATATAGTAGTCAAGGATCCTTTGTGGAAGGGAGTCATATATTGATACTAATTCAATTAACACTTACCAAGTTCTTATGTGCCTGGCCTTATGCTTGTGCTCAGGATACAGTCTTCCTGATGAACAAGAGGTACAGGGCTTGCTTTCTATACTTGGGCTGGACTTTGAAGGACTTGGAAGAATTCAAAGAAGGAAGTTACAAAAAATAGTCTTGACAAAGGTTTTGAGATAAGATAAAGATGGTGGACATGGAAGAACAGAAAGCTTATTTGGAGCGGTTTCTGCTTATAAAAGGCCAGAGAACTTGATACCATAGTGATAAGAAAAGGAACAATTGAGGTTTCAAACAAGGGCAAGAAGTAAGCAAGTATGTATGTGGCACACAAGAAGAACGGGGAGGAAAACTGGATAGAGCCTGGGAATATGGACAGCTTACAATCTATTTCAGGATTCCAGAGGTGAAATAAGGTCCAGTTTACACTAGTGGGTGACAGAAATAGTAAGGAAGACTACAGAGAGGCATTTTAAGGAAAGAATTGATGGTACTTGGTAATTGAACCTTGAGATAAGGGAGAGAGAAGAATTAAAGGCAATTCCATGTCTGACTCCTAACCAGTTGAGATGAATAAAGCATTAACATGGCTCAAAGTACAGAATCTCTTTAGATTACTTAGTTTCAAGATAGTCAGTTTTATAGATTGATTTTATCAATGAAGAGTTTCTGAATCAAAGCAGCACATGAAAAATTAGTAGCAGAGATGGAATGAAATTTCCAATCCAGTGCTTCTTTCTACTACTACACCAAAAGAAAGGTCACATAAAGCAGACTCCAATTCAAACTCTCTGTACAAGCTGTGAGGCCTCATTCTGCCTGAGCCTTGGAGCAATTACCTAACTCACAAGATTGTGAAAAACGAAGCAAATGATGTTTAACTAAATAGAGCTCAACAGCTGTTGGGCTTTCACTCTACTATACTTTACTTCAACCTTGATTAGACTCTGCAGAGCATCTTTTCTTCTGAAATTGTATGAACTCATGGACCAAGGCAACACATATTCAGGAACTACCAGAAGAGAATTCCTGAAGCCCTCTTGTATTCCTTAAAGGATTTACTCGATGGTAATGGAAGAAAGGGTGTTTGGTTGGTACGGGAAACACGGTAAAGGACTCTGTCATCTGATTAAGAGACCAAATCACAGACAGGTGCAGCATAAACCAAGCAGCAATGAGCAAACAAAGCCGGTCCATACACATCCAGATGGATGCTCAAGAGGGGGACCACCAGCAATAGTATGTCAAAACCCAGATGCCAACCTAGACTGCCAGAATGTCAGAGCTGGAAGAAACGCCCAGTCATTTATGGATGAGGAAACCGAAGACAGGGAGGGTAGTGTGTCAAGGAGGGTGTGCAGCAAAGTGAAAGGAGAAAGACAGTGAGGTGGTTAAGAGTACAGACACTGGAATCACATCATGTAGATCTGAACCAAATTACTTAACTTCTCTTGGCCTCACTTGATGATCTTATTTTTAAAATGGAAAAAATAATACCATCTGTTAGAGGAGGCTTCACACAAAATGCTTAATGAAAAGTGCCAGGCAGAGCTGGTTCTGAGCATCTTTTGAATTTTGACACTTACCCCTCCTGACCTGCACACGAAGTTATCATATGTGCTCTAACGCATGACTGTTGTGAGCAAGTGAACAGAAAGCCATTGTTCCCTCAGTTTTCTTCCCAACCTCCTAAGACCACAAGACCCAGACCACGGAGCTATTGCCAACACCCCCCATCCCTGCACTGGAAATATGGAAGGCGTATGGTAAGACAGGAATAGCAAGAGTTAAGAGAAAAACAAAACTTGGCTGCTGTATTAGTCCCTGTGGCAGTCAGCCAAGGCTCTTTGTGGCCAAGGAGAACTTGAAGGAATGGGAAGCACCTTAAAGGGGTAACTTGTTTCCTCTCTGGGGGGAAGGGTTTTCCTTACAATGGCTAAAGTCATTTATCTCTCAACCAAAGGATGAGATTTCCTGATATAAATTACTCACCATTGTAAAAATGTATAAAAAATTTTATTAGGCAAGTGATTGCTATGTGCCAGGTACTAAACTAAGCACTTTCTATATATATATTAGCTCATTTATTCCTCATAATAACTCTATGAGATAGGTATCAGTATTGCAATGTTGATTTTGAAGTCTGAGAAAACAGAAAACAGAGGCATAGAGAATTAATTAGCTGAGATTTCAGAACTTGTAAGTAAAGGGGGCAGGATTTGAAGCCCAGAAGCCAACCCTGAAAGGCCTCTGTCTTATCGAACTTGACTGCAGGAGGGGAGCAGGAAGGGCAGAGACCACAGAACAGGAACATGGGAAGCAGCAAAAGATGCCAACCAGGTAAGAGAGCACAGGAAGGAAGGAGGAGGGAAGAGGGAGCAGTGGAATAGTGTGAAACAGCACCCAGAGCAGCAAAGATGGGCCACGTGGAGCAGCCAGGCAGAGCACAGCTCTGGAAATTATGTTGCTAAGCTTGATGGAGTCAATGAAGACTCATTAAAACATGTAGCCAGCAAAACAGGCACATTCAAGATCTCAGGTAGGGTGATGAGTGGTGATAAAGAGGGCCCAGGTGAAGTCTTTGACTGCTTTTGACAATGGACAAAAGCTTCACCGACCCAACTTCCTCCGATAAGCCCACAATGGCACTCATTAAACAGAGATGATAGGATCTGGGCTCAGCCGTCCCAGTCTGCTCTGCCATTTCCTAGTAATGCGTGTGACTTTTGACCTCATTTCCCTTGTTTATCAAGTGTGATTAAGAATAACCCTCACTGAGTGGAAACTGGTGCGGCCACTATGTAAAAGAGTATGGAGGTTCCTTAAAAAACTAAAAAATAAAGCTGCCATATGATCCAGCAATCTCACTCCTGGGCGTATATCTGAAAAAGATGAAAACTCTAATTCTAAAAGATACATATACCCCAATGTTCATAGCAGCACTATCTAAAACGGCCAAGACATGAAACAACCCACGTGCCCATCAACAGAGCATTGGCTTAAGGAGATGTGTGTGTGTGTGTGTGTGTATAATATACATAATATGCACATTATATAATATGCATATTATATATAATGCATATATTATAAATATATATATATTTATAATATATAGTGGATATATAAATATATAATGTATTTTGTAGCAACATGGATGGGACCAAAAGGTTATACTAAGTGAAGTCAGACAGAGAAAGACAAACTGTTATATAATATCACTTATATGTGGAATCTAAAAAAAAACAATACAAATGACTACTTGTAGATGACATGATACTATTACTGTTTGCAGATGACATGTTACTATACATAGAAAACCCAAAAGAAACTATCAGAAAATTACCAGAGCTAATCAGTGAATTCAGCAAAGTCTCAGCATACAAGGTTAATACACAGAAATCACTTGCATTCCTATATACTAACAATGAAAAAACAGAAAGAGAAATTAAGGAATCAGTCCCATTCAGCATTGCAATAAAAATAAAATATATAGGGGAAAAAACCTACCTGAGGAGACAAAAAAACTATATATGGAAAATTATAAGACACTGATGAAAGAAATCAAAGATGACATAAACAGATGGAGAAATATTCCATGTTCCTGGGGAGGAAGAATCAATATTGGTTTCAATTTTGGTAGTACAGAATGCAATCTACAGATTCAACACAATCCCTATCAAATTACCAATGGCATTTTTCACAGAACTAGAACAAAAAATTTCACAATTCATATAGAAACATAAAAGACGTCAAATAGCCAAAGCAGTCTTGAGAAAGAGAAATGGAGCTGGAGGAATCAACCTTCAGTCATCAAGACAGTATGGTACTGGCACAAAAACAGAAATATAGACCAACAGAACAAATTAGAGAGCCCAGAGATAAACCCACACACCTATGGGTATGTTGTTTTTGACAAAGGAGGCCAAAATATACAATGGGGCAAAGACAGCCTCTTCAATAAGTTGTGCTGGGAAACTGAACAGCTACATACAAAAGGATGAAATTAGAACACTTTCTAGTGCCATATACAAAGATAAGCTCAAAATGGATTAAAGACCTAAATGTAAGACCAGAAACTATAAAACTGTTAGAGGAAAACATAGGCAAAACACTAGACATAAATCAAAGCAAGATCTTCTGTGACCCACCTCCTAGAGTAATGGAAATAAAAGTAAAAAATAAAAAGGCTTTTAATTACACTTAAAAGCTTTTTCAAAGCAAAGGAAACTACAAAGTGAAAAGACGACCCTCAGAATTGGAGAAAATAATAGCATAGGAAACAACTGACAAGGAATTAATTTCCAAAATATACAAGCAGCTCATACAACTCAATACCAGAAAAACAAACAACTCAATCAAAAAGTGGGAAAAAGACCAAACATACATTTCTCCAAAGAAGACATATAGATGGCTAACAAACACATGAAAAGATGCTCAACATTGCTCATTATTAGAGAAATGCAAATCAAAACTATGAGATACTACCTAATACCAGTCAAAATAGCCATCATCAAAAAGTCTACAAACAATAAATGCTGGAGAGGGTGTGATGAAAAAGGAACCCTCTTTCATTGCTGGTGGGAATGTAAATTGATACAGCCACTATGGAAGACAGTACAGAGATTCCTTAAAAAACTAGGAATAAAACCACCATGTCACCCAGCAATTCCCCTCCTAGCATATACCCTGGGGAAACCAAAATTGAAAAGGACACATGTACCCCAGTGTTCATTGCAGCACTGTTTCCAACAGCTAGAACATGTAAGCAACCTAGATGTCGATCAGCAGATGAATGGATAAAGAAGCTGTGGTACATATATATGGTGGAATATTACTCAACCATAAAAAGGAACACATTTGAGTCAGTTCTAATGAGATGGATGAACCTAGAGCCTACTATATAGAGTGAAGTAAGTCAGAAATATAAATATAAAAACTGATGCACATATATGGAATTTAGAAAGATGGTACTGACAAATTTATTTGCAGGACAGCAATGAAGAAACATAGAGAACAGACCTATGGACACGGAGGAGGGGGTAGGGGAGGAGGGAGAGGGTAAGATGTATCGCGAGAGGTAACATGGAAACTTACAATACCATACATAAAATAGATAGCCAATGGGAATTTGTGTATCACTCAGGGAATTCAAACAGGGGTTCTGTAATAATCTAGAAGGGTGAGATGGGGAGGGAGATAGGAGGGAAGTTCAGGAAGAAGTACCTATGGATGATTCTTGTTGATATTTCATGGGAAACAACAAAATTCTGTAAAGCAATTACCTTCAATTTAAAAATAAATAAAGTTGTAAAAAACAATACAAATTAATTTATTTACAAAACAGAAACAGAATCACAACAAAAACAAGCTTATGGTTACCAAAGGAGAAGTGGGGGAAGAGGGGTAAATTAGGATTATGGGATTAACAGATACACACTACTGTGTATAAAAGAGATAAGCAACAGGTATTTACTGTATAGCACAGGGACCTATATTCAATAACCTCTAACTGAATTATCTGGAAAATACATATACATATATAACTGAATCACTTTGCTATACACCTGAAAGGAAAGGAGTATGTCAAGGCTGTATATTGTCACCCTGTTTATTTAACTTATATGCAGAGTATGTCATGCAAAATGCCGGACTGGATGAAGTACAAGCTGGAATCAAGATTGCTGAGAGAAATATCAATAACCTCAGTATGCAGATGACACCACCCTTATGGCAGAAAGTGAAGAAGAACTAAAGAACCTCTTAATGAAAGTGAAAGAGGAGAGTGAAAAAGTTGGCTTAAAACTCAACATTCAAAAAACTAGGATCATGGCATCTGGTCCCATCACTTCATGGCAAATAGTTGGGGAAACAATAGAAACAGTGTCAGACTTTATTTTTGGGGGCTCCAAAATCACTGCAGATGGTGACTGCAGCCATGAAATTAAAAGATGCCTGCTCCTTGGAAGAAAAGCTATGACAAACCTAGACATCATATTAAAAAGCAGATACACTACTTTGCCAACAAAGGTCTGTCTAGTCAAAGCAATGGTTTTTCCAGTAGTCATGTATGGATAAAGAAAGCTGAGTGCCAAAGAACTGATGCTTTTGAACTGTGGTGTTGGAGAAGACTCTTGAGAGTCCCTTGGACTGCAAGGAGATCAAACCAGTCAACCCAAAAGGAAGTCAGTCTTAATATTCATTGGAAGGAGTGATGTTGAAGCTCCAATACTTTGGCCAGCTGATGCGAAGAACTGACTCATTGGAAAAGACCCTGATGCTACGAAAGATTGAAGGCAGGAGGAGAAGGGGACAACAGATGAAATGGTTGGATGGCATCACTGACTCAATGGACATGAGTTTGAGCAAGCTCCGGGAGTTGGTGATGGACAGAGAAGCCTAGTACGCTGCAGTTCATGGAGTTACAAAGAGTCAGACATGACTGACCAACTGAACTGAACTGATTTGAAACTAACACAATATTATAAACCAACTACGCTGCTGCTGCTGCTACGTCGCTTCAGTCGTGTCTGACTCTGTGCGACCCCATAGATGGCAGCCCACCAGGTCCCCCGTCCCTGGGATTCTCCAGGCAAGAACACTGGAGTGGGTTGCCATTTCCTTCTCCAATGCGTGAAAGTGAAAAGTGAAAGTGAAGTCGCTCAGTCGTGTCTGACTCTTCGTGGCCCCATGGACTGCAGCCCACCAGGCTCCTCCATCCATGGGATTTTCCAGGCAAGAGTACTGGAGTGGGGTGCCACCGCCTTCTCCGATACATCAATTAAAAAGAAAAGAATAACCCTCAAAGAGTTATAGCGAGAAACAGGTGATCTACCATTTATTCAGCCAGTCACTCAGAGCCCTGCACACTGATGAATTATACATAGCAATAATAATGAATATCATCACTACCAGTCTCCAGTGATTGTGGCCAATTGTACCCCCAGAGAACCTATACCTTCAGACCATTGCATGCTTCAGGGGCATTTGCCTTATATAGTGAGTTCAACTACACTGTTGTTTTTCCTGCTGACTAAAGAACTTGTAAAGAGGACAAGAAACACAGCACATAGGTTAAAAAGCAATACCTAGGGCTGTATTTGTATTTACTGCAGAATAAATAGCATAAATGCCCTATTTTGGGTTTATAAATAAACTTGGAGAAGATCTGCAAATTTTTACACATTTCTAAAATATGCATTTTATTATAGTTATTGAGGACTGAGAAATCTGTTAGGAATATTAAAATCAAAAGCAGTGTTAAGTATTAACAACAGTAAAGTTATTAATGTGGAATTGGGAACTACAACCTTTTCAAACCACACAGTCAGAATGACTTTATATCTTATATGAAACAAAAGTGAACTGGTGATTGAATTGCCTCTAAAAATGCTATAAAATAAAAATTCTATGATGTGCCCAACGGATTGTTAAGCAAAGGGGGAAATAGATTTCTGATTCTAGCATAGGAAAAGTGTTTTAAGTACTGAAAAGGTATTGCAAATTTCTCTGAAATGTCCAGTGCAGTTTATTAGTTTGCTTTATCATACAATGCCATAGAAAACTATAATGTAAAATGTGAGAAACTGGAAACCAATTTGATTAAAAAGAATCAGAACGAATACCTCCTGGACATAGTTTTTTTTTTTTTTTTCTTACCTCTACAATCATCTACTTATTTTTATTACCCAGAAAATTTTATGTGAGGTATTATGGATGTTTTATAGCATATAGAGAAATTGGACAGTAATCTCAAATTTACCATCTACCTGGTGAGAAGAAATAGGTAAGCATGCTGTAATTGTAACAGTTACCCATCAGTTGTGGTGATGATATCACTGTTTTTCTTGATGTGGCAATATGTTGGATATAATTTCTCAAAGGTTAAAAATTTGAAAGACAGTATTACTAAGTTTGAGAGTCAGATTGGTGTTCAAGTCCTAAATATTTAGGCAAGTCATAAACTCTCTTAATGGGCTTCCCTGGTGGCTCAGGGGTAAAGAATCCACCTGCCAATGCAGAAGACGTAGGCTTGATTCCTGGGTTGGGAAGATCCTCTGGAGAAGGAAATAGCAACTCACTCTAGTATTCTTGCCTGGGAAATTTGATGGACATAGGAGCCTGGTGGGCTATAGTCCATGGGGTGGTAAAACAGTCAGCCATGACTTAGCAATAACAACAAACTCTCTTACTCTCGGTTTTCTTTTCTTATAATGGGAATAATTATCATAGTATCAAACTCAAAGAATGATTGTGAAGATTAAATGAGAAAAATGCTTATAAAGAATTTAAGAAAAGTTTGTGGAATATAGCAGGGGCTCAAGAAATGGTAGCTAGTTTTAAATACATTGGTAAATCTGAACTCTACCCGAACATTGCCTCCTCCTGGGGAGGGCAGTAGTTACAGCAGTACTTACTTGTTAAGAGCAATTGTGAAATATTTCAGGGATAATGTCATTCTCAATCTTTCTTAGTATACAACATCTGGAGATCTAGGATTGTTCTAGGGCAGCTATCTTTCTATAAGCTCTAATTAGGGAATAGGAAGAAAGGAAGGGAGAAAGAAAGTCAGTTATGGACAACTTCAGAAGAAGAGGTGATTCAGAGCTGATGGCTATAAAAAACTGTTCATCTCACTCATCAGCTGGGAAAATCAACAACTTACCATGCATAGATGTATGTATAACACAGGCACTGACAATTTAAAAAGTTAAACCAGTTTCACAGCCTTTAAAAATGAAGAAATGAAAAACTCTGAGGATTTGATTTATGGTGTTAGCTCTAAGACAGTGATGAATAAGAAAGACTTACTGGATATCAATGGGAAGAAATATTCCCTCAGGCTTTTAATTCAGCCAGAACAGGTGCTTACGGTGTCAAGTGAATGTAGCCACGGGCTCTTCCAAAGGGCTTAAACAGACAGGCAGGCATTCTCCTTTTCTTTTGGAAAATCTAAAATGTTCATCTTCCCTTCTGGAACTGCCTAGCAACAAGGCACTTGTCATGTTGGGATTTGGTTGGCATTCATTCAGGAGATAAAGCAATAAGATCAGGAGATCAGGAGCCTTCTAAGGAATCTGGGAGTGTCAAGGCATGGCTGGAACTCAAAGTGGCTAGTCTGAGAAACTATTCAGAAAGGTCATTAGGTAAAAAGTAGGTAAACTGGCAGGGATCAGGGAGCACAGACGCAGAGCAGTTTCAGGCAAATCCCTGAGAACACAATCGATAGACATTTTCGGAGCACCCTGTAGCAACTTCTGGGAAAGCTCACTGAATGAAGGATATATACATGTGGTCATGGAATGCATGTGGTATTAACAATGACAATAACAATGATAATATAACAATAGCAACTATGACCGATTGAATGCAAAGGTCATAGGAAATATTTTTCATGCACAGTGTCATTTAATGCTTGCAACGACTTTGACTCACCCCCAGCTTTGACTCACCCCACCTTACCAGGTTAGGACCCATATCTGAAAAGTTCTGTGACGTGGAAAACAAACTTACTTATGGTTACCAAATTGGAAAGGGGATCAGGGAAGGATAGATAAAGAGTTTGAGATTAGCAGATACAAACTACTACATATAAAGTAGGTAAATAGCAAGGTCTTACTGTATTGCACAAATTATTTAATGTGGATTTCTTTTCTAGAGCTTTCTGGTATCTTCTGTCTTAATGGCAACCCACTTCAAGTTAGCGCATTGAAAGATAGAGCTCGTTGCTTTACTTGACAAACTTTGACTAAGATATTTAATATACTGAAATAAACCATAATGTAAAAGTATATATATATATATAAGCATTTATATATATATATATATATATATGAATCACTTTGCTATATAACAGAAACTAACGTAACATTGTAAATCAACTATATTTCAATAAAAATATATGAATAAATGGCTCTGTCAGAACCCCATTCAGTGCTTCCTTCATAGCATTTTGCTCACCTGGAATCATTTCATCATCTGTATTAATTTTATGTCTTTGTTACTATACTGTAAACTCCAGAAGGTCTGATGTTTGCTCACCATAGACACTTAGTACCGAGCACAATATTTTGAACCTGAATAAATACTTGTTGACAATCTTATGAATTTTTGGTAGAGTAAAACCTGAAAAAATAAAGACATCCAAAACCCCCTGAAGCTCAAGCTTGCCCGAAGGCACACATAAGTTGCAGAAGCAGGATCTGAATCCAGGTCTGATGTGACTGCCAAGCCTGTGCAATTGTCTGCTATGAATACTGAGAAAAGCATACCAGAGTCCTAAGAATCAAGAAGACTAGAACAGGAACACGTGCCACCATCAGAAATGAAAAAAATCCAGAGAACACTGACAGTTTTGGCACCTGCAGGTAGGCAGAGAGAGCTATGTAGCTGGAGGCGTGCACGGGTGTCTAGTTAACGAATGTCAGGTAATAAAATTCAGAGAGGGCAGAAGAGGTTTTTATGGAAACATTTGTAGGAAAGAATGGAACACTGAGAGGTCAAACTCTGTCAACAGCGAGGTCTCTTAATACTTCTCTCTTTCTGATCTGGCTTGGAGAGAAAGCCTCAATGATGAAAGTCAGCTTAATAAACTAACTCAGTATCAAAATGACTATCAAAGAATTGAAGTGCTTCAAAGCCATTTAAAAACAAGTACATAAACCACCCACACACACATGTTGGTATATTTGGATCTTTAATATCTTCCATTTTTCACCTGTCAACATGCTTCTGAAAAAAAGAATTGAATGCCAGAGCCGTTTGTGTTAGAAAAAGAGTTGCATGAATATAGTCAAATTAATTCTCATTTTGAGCCCTCAGATCTCAGCACAGATAGCGCCAAGCTCTTGGGGGAAGGGCACCAAAATTCCTTCCAATCTCTCTTAGCTTTCCCAAAATGAACATAAAATTTGAGTTATATCAGAGTATTTATTACTCATACACAGATGCAAGACAATCTCCTCTCAAAAATAAAAAAAAAAAAAAAGGAAAGAAAGAAGAAAAAAAAACCCAAACCAAAAAACAGCCCTTCTCCCCTCCCAAACCAGAGTGCCATCTGTAGCCACTCAAATTCATCCAACATCCACTGTAATTGTTTAAAGACATAAATGGAAGCATGACCTTCTCCTAAAACTCCTCCAGTGGATTTCCACTGCCTCAGAATAAATTTTAGATCCACCTCTGTTGCTCATTAATACATCCCTGACCTGAATCTTGTCTTCCTTCTTTCTTGCCTCCTTCCTGCTCCTTCCCTGATCTCCAGCCAACCTGGCTTCCTTTTGTTCCTTAAGCGTACCAAGTCCTAGGTCTCTGACCCTTGCAAGCCTCACTCCTGAAGGATCTTCACGTGTCACAGTGTGAAGTAGTCTCAGATCAAATGCCTTCTGGGACCCCCTAAAGAAGCATTTACCACCATTCCCCATTCTCTTTCATAGGATTCTTTTTTAAAATTGATTTTGCCACCATCTGAAATTGTCTTGTTTATTCATTTGCTTTGTTAGTCTTCTCATAGTAGGATGCAAGCTCCATGAGAGCAAGGACTCTCTGCATCTTGCTCACCTGTACCCCATACCTGGAACTATACCTGGATGCGAGCTCACAGCATCCCAATGCCACCACTCTGTATCTTAGTCAAAGTCTGTCAAGAAAGCAACGGGCTCTATTCTTCAATGCGCTAACTTGAAGTGAGTTGCCATGAAGACAGAAGATACCAGAAAACTCTAGAAAAGAAATCCACATTAAATAATTTGATCTGGCACTTAGATTGAGCACAGTAGACTTTGCTGAAATTATATATTAGGCTTTGTAACTAAGGCAACATAGATTTTAGTTGGACACACTTTTAAATATATTTTAAATTGTCCCAACTACAAATTCACCATTAGAAATAATATTTTTACCGTTTAATGGAATGATATACTATAGCATTCCCTGTTCAAATAAATAACTCACCAAATTAAGAAAGATATTTCTCTTCTGGTATCCAGAAATGAAGAAAATCATTAGTATGCTTGAAAGGTGGAAGATACACGGGGAGGGTTTAACTCAAGCAGGGACACATTCTGAAACCCTAGTACTAGATCACAGACTCTTAAAACTAGTTAGCACCTTCAAAATTACCTAATCTAACCTTTCACTTGAAAACAGAGCTTCCTAGATATCAAATGTAATAACAGTTCTAATACTACATTATATGAAAATTTTTAGCTTTCAAAATACTTTCATATGTATTTTATGCTTGATATTTATAATCTAGTGAGAAAGGCAGGAAAGTTCATATCATTTACCATCCTACATTTGGGACAATAAAGAGATAGTGACTTGCTCAAGTACATAGCCAGAACCTTGAAACAAGCTGTAAAAAATCAATGCACACCCACCTGGCAAATTCTTGGCCTCATCCCCACAGCTAAGAATGGTGCCAAAAGATGTTAGAATTTTTTGAATTAAAATCAATTTTTCTTTCTACTCTTTGCTTTCTTTTCCCAATGTTATATGGCTATCCAAGGTCCCTTGGACAGCAAGGAGATCAATCCAGTCAATTCTAAAGGAAATCAACCCTGAATATTCACTGGAAGAACTGATGCTAAAGCTGAAGCTCCAATACTTTGGCCACCTGATGAGAAGAGCTGCCCCACTGCAAAAAATCCTCATGCTGGGAAAGATTGAGGGCAAGAGGAGAAGGAATGATAGAGGATGAGATGGTTGGATGGCATCATCAACTCAATGGACATGAGTTTGAACAAGCTGCAGATGATGAAGGAGAGGGAAGCCTGGCGTGCTGCAGTCCATAGGTTCCCAAAAAGTCATCCATGACTCAGTGACTAAACAAAAACAAAGTCACCTCTACTGGTTGGGGTACTGCCAGGACTAGAACCCAATACAAAACATGTACTGCCTCACCAAGCTAACTTATTAAATGAAAACCAAGAATCCATACCATTTCATGAGACTTGATATGAGCCATTCTAGCTCAAAACACTCATCAATGTCCAGTTAACAGTCTAAATGTCTAACACCAAAGAAATAGTAAAATAATGTATGATGTTATAGAATATTATACAACCAGCAAAATAATGTCTCTGGAGATAATATCATAAGGATCATAACGACAGCTAACATTTGTTGATCAAACATTTACTCTGTACCAAATACTATTCTTTAACTACATAATATATCACATGTATTATAAAAATAATAATAACTATAGAGCTCAGACAGTAAAGCATCTGCCTACAATGCGAGAGACCCAGGTTCGATCCCTGGGTCAGGAAGATCCCCTGGAGAAGAAAATGGCAACCCACTCCAGTACTCTTGCCTGGAAAATCCCATGGACTGAGGAGCCTGGTAGTATAGGCCATGGGGTCACAAAGAGTCGGACACGACTGAGTGACTTCACTTCATAGATAACATATCAAGTTAATTTAATCCTTATAATAACCTTTTCACGAGGCATTATCTCATATAGAAGAAGAAACTGAGGAACAGAGGGGTTAAAGTATTTTCCTAAGCTAGCATAGTGGGCAAGGGTAGAGCGATCAGGATTTGAATCTGGGAACTTCGACTCTAGTTCCCATGCTCTTAACAAACATCCACGCCTAGGATAGTGATTACAATCTAATGGAAACTAATAAAGTTATGTGTATAAACATAACACATTGGTTTCTTTGATATAAGTCTGTATTTTTATCATAAAACTACTAAGAGCTAGCATTTATTGAGTGCTTACTTAATACCCCAGGCAAGTTCCAAGTGGATCTGTATATAAATCTTATTTAATTCTCCACCATCTTGAAATAGGTATTATGTCCTTCACTTTACTGGTGAGATTGCTGAGGCTTAAAGAGCTTCAGACTATCTCTTCCCAAAGTCCATATTCTACACTCAACAAATGGAAGCAGCAGTTATTGTTATTTTCTAATAATGAGATTACTGTTGATTTCAATTTCTTCTTTGTATCTTTCAAAGTTTTCTACAATGAAACCTTGTCTTTGTCTTCCTTAAAATGAGAGGAACACAAATTAAAGAGGCAGAATGTGTGAGGTACTAGATTTAAGTGCATGCTCCTGGAACCAGAGTGTGGCTCTCTGCCAGAGGGAGCCTACGCAGCAGATGGATGCTTTGGGGAGAGCAGAGTGAACAGAGTTCTGGGTACTTCCTGGCATCCAGGAACCAGGCTGAAGTCTTCTATGTGCCCGACAGAGAATGCTGAGTAAGTCTTTACTATGGACCAATACTCTTCTAAATGTCTTACATGTATTAACTCATTTAATTTTCATGGTAACCGCATGCTGGGTTGCTTGAATATCCTCCATAGGGTCTGTGACCCCTTGACAGGATTCATTCCTTCATTCACTGGATATTTATTGAGCACTTACACATGCCACACATTGGTGATACAAAAATGATTAAGACATGGTCCCAGCTCTGACAGAGTCCTTGGTCCTTGGGGAAGGCACAAATAAAGTAGGTACATGAACAGAAAATAGCAGCTAAGATTTATTGAGAGATTAACACTTTGCCTCAACGCAACATCATACGTAAGTTTCTACCTAAGTTTCTAGCCCACCAGTCTGTTCTGTGGATTTTGGCCTTACTATGCTGGTCTCCATGATCAAGTGAAAAATTTCCTTAAAAACCTCTCTCCCTTTCTTTCTCAGCTTATTGGTTCTATATCTCTGGAGAAATCTGATTGCAAGACATGAACTTTCTGTTTAATCCTTAACACTTTTCTGTGATTAAATCACCATGAAAAAGATACAGTTAATATCACTCTTGGGCTTCCCAGGTGGTGCTAGTGGTAAAGAACCCACTTGTCAATGCAGGAAACAAAAGAGATGCAAGTTCAATCCTTGGGTTGGGAATACCCGCTGGAGGAGGGCATGGCAACCCACTCCAGTGCTCTTGCCTGGAGAATCTCATGGACAAACTAGCCTGGCGGACTACAGTCCATGGGGTTGTAAAGAGTTGGACATGACTGAGTGACTAAGCACATCACTCTCACTTTCCAGATGAGAAAACATGTTCACTGACTTCCTAAGGTCACACACATGAGATTTAACCTAGGTCTGACTGACTTTAAAGTCAGGGCTCTTAAACCTTCTGCTACTTGGCGTTGAAGAGTTGGAATTAAGAACTAAGTCAGCACAGGGCAGGGAGCACCTCATCCTCAACCTAGGAGAATGTGGGAAGACTTCCTTCCTTGAAGGGGTTGCTTTTGTTTGACCTTGAATGATCAGAACAGACTGTCACCACACAGAGAAGGAAATGGACAGTGTATGCAAGAGAAAGAGAAGGCAAGGAGCTCCTGTCTGGCCCAGGCGATGAGACACAAGGGTGTACAGTAGCCCACGAGTGAAAATGTTGCCCAGCACACAAAGACATTTGGAGCTTGCCTTTAAAGCATGAGGAACAATCAAAGGCAGGTGAGGAAAGTGACCTCTCTGATGGCTGTGAAGAGGATGGATTGGAAGGTAGAAACAGCAAGATCTTGTCAGACGTGGTAGCAGGGGAAGAAAAAGACAGATCGGAGTCAGGAAGGATAATCAACAGCTCCTGAGGACCTCCTGACATGAGGGAGTCAGAAAGGAAGAATTGGAAATGAATCCCAACACTGACTCTGCCTTGGCTACTTTGTAGACACAGTTCTTTGAATTAGGGGCACAATGAGGCTAAGAGAAACTTAATGATTAAGGTCAATAGCACAGGAGTAGGGTTCTACCTGCTGCAGGGCTTACAGAATACTTTCTATCATCGCTACCATATACCAGTGCTGTGGGCAATTTTTCATACGTCATTTTTCAGTGACTCACTAAGGGCATTTATAAAGGCTGGGTGTACTGGCTGCACAGCTAGACCACCAGTACTCTAGTTTTAGGCCCTGTATTTCAACTTAGGGAAACTGCTCATTGTAGGAAAAGCAAAGTAACATCATCTCAATTGGCAGAGGTGCCCTGGAATGTGATGTTGAGATAAGTGCTGAGGCCAGAGAGAAAGATGACCATGATTGATTAGTGATGTCTGCTACAGCCAATGAAGGGATAGTACAGGACATAGACACTGAGAATAGAGGATTATAGAATATGCTAGTAATTAACAGTACAGTGAACAGAAGAGGGAACTCTGTAAGGCTTGTCCGCAATGAGATGCAGCAATAATCTACCTGAAAAGCAAAATAGCAAGCAGTAATGACTAGCCACCAAAAGCTATCAGACCCACATTGTAACAACCAATCTGAGAGAGCCATCTGAAAAAGAAGCTGGCATTTGCATCACACCCTTTTGATGTTTTCATATTTATGATCTCATTTGATTTTCCTGACAACTGAGGGCGGGAGCCAGCATTACTGCTACCTGACAAATGGGGAGGGCGAGGCCAAAGAAGGTCCAGAACTCACTCAAGGTTGCACAACTATTCAGGAGATTGAGTCTTTTCAGGTCCTCATCCTTCCCTTTGCACACCCCTGACTCACAGACAGCATCTGCTGTGGCAGCCCAGGACAAAGCTATAAATGGGCCCATTGTATGTGTACTCAGCAGAGAGATGGCCCTGGGGACACATTCATTTGTGTGCCTTTGGGCAGTTACCCAACCAGCCCCAGCACCTTTGAACGTGAAAGGCACCACAGGCTCCAAGTCTTTGTCTATTCACACTTTTGGAATCACTACTAAAGTAAAATTTGACTTGTCCTCTTATACAGGGAATAAAAATCCTCAGGAAGCCTGTTTCACTTGGCTTTGGTTTCCTCAACTGCAAAATGAGGCTGGACTTGATTGGTTCATCTTCCAGGGTAGCACACATCATCACACTTTCATGATAATGGCCAAGGCTTTCACGGAATCTCGATGAACACCCAGCTGTCCTTCTCAGGGAGAAAGGGCTATTGTTTGTAGTAGGAGCCAGGCTTTTTGATAAAGTGTTTTGTAGAATGCAAGCTGTGAAAGTTTAGAGTCCACAGGACTAGTGATATCATATGTCCCTTCCCATGATAAAATTAGAGGAATCAGTCAGTGTCATTGAAAGGAGCTCACTGGACTAAAACACTCCTGCTTAGCTGGACTTCTTCAGGATAGTGACTGGTCTGGAGGCTCACGATCTGATAATAAAATTAACTTGTTTATTTCTGAAGAAGGCTCTTTAAATATCAGTCAAATTTAGATGATCTGTTGTTGGCTTGTCAGCTAGAGACCTGGGCTAAATTTCAAACACCAGCCAGATTTTCCAATTACAGCATTATACAAATAAAGAGCACTTGACTAGGAATCAAGATTGGCTCATAAATTCTGGTTCTGCCTTTTGGTAAGGTTGTCACTTTGAACAAGTCACTTAACATCATTGAGCCTTGGATGCCTTCTGTTTGAAATGAGGATAGTAATACCTATTTATACCACATAGAGACAGTGTAGAATAAAATAAGTACTGAAGATGTGGTACTTCTATATACTAGATCTAAGCTTCTGAAGATGGAGTCTACAGCTGTCTTTTTTTTCAGTCATATTCACTGGGCCTAGCATCATAACTGAGACTAAAGAAAAAGCTTCAGATATACCTGGTAAATGAATGAACATTTTGGAAACTTTGAGGTCTGTATATCACATAATCTTACGCCTGTGTCCTAAGTGAGCATAATCTCCTTCTACTGTTTGTTAAAGATATGTGACATGGATCACTCTGAGTCTTTAAAAAAAAAAAAAAGCCTAAAATACTAGTTCATAATAGAAGTCTATATGAACTCAGGAGAAACAAAAGTCTCTGATACATAGTCAAAATATTTGTGAATTGGTGTGTAGCTATGATTCTGACATCATTTGTCATGGAGCTCTATCTTTTGCATGGAAATATTCAAGCCTAGAATTGTAGTTGAACTTTGAGCTCTAACTTTGAGCTTGGTGCCATTAGCCAAGGTAAGAGCATGATATGCCTCCACTTACTGAAATGTGGGGGAAGAATGAGTCTGATAGGCACCATCGTAAGACAGTCATAGAACCAGTGTCAGAATAACAGGCTTCTGAATACCCACCTGTTTCCTGACACATGGATAACACAGGCCCATGCAGACTGACTTCTGCAAAAGGAAACTGACTTTCCTACCATTGAAGGGGATCCAGCAAAAACACTAGTTCTAAAAGATACATGCATCCCAGTGTTCATCACAGCCTTATTTACAATAGTCAAGATATGGAAGCAATCTAAGTGTCCCTCAACAGATGAATGAATAAAGAAGATATGATAAATAGCTGAAAAAAGTGAAAGTGTTAGTTGCTCAATCATGTTCAACTCTTTGCAACCCCATGGACTGTAGCCTGGCAGGCTCCTCTGTCCATGGGATTCTCCAGGAAAGAATACCAGAGTGGGTAGCCATTCCCTTCTCCAGGGGATCTTCCTTACCCAGGGATCAAACCCTGGTCCCCTACACCGCAGGCAGATTCCTTATCATCTGAGCCACCAGGGAAAGAATCTAGAAACTGCTTGCAATGCAGGAGATCCAGGTTTGATCACTGTGTCAGGAAGATGCCCCAGAGAAGGGAATGGCTACCCACACTAGTATTCTTGCCTGCAGAATTCCTTAAGTGGTATTATTTACTTACTCAGCCATAAAAGAGAATGAAATCTTGCCATGTGCAACAACATGGGTAGACCTGGAGGGTATTGTGTTAAGTGAAGTAAATCAGAGAAAGACAAATACTGTTTGTTTTCACTTATACGTGGAATCTAAAAGACAAAACTGATAAACAGATACAATAGAACAGAAATGAACTCACAGATACAGAGAAAAAATTAGCGGTTGCCAGAGGGGAGGGGGGTGAGGGAACAGGTGAAATAGGTGAAGGTACAAGCTACCAACTATAAAATAAATAATAGGGATGTAATGTACAGCACAGAGAAAATTGTCAATAATATTATAATAACTTTATATGGTGAGTAATCTATATGAATCACTATATTATATATCAGACACTAATATAATATTGTAGGTCAACTATACTTCAACCAAAAAAAAAAAGAGAAAGGGACTCAAGGGTATGTGTCTATTTGTTTTTACTTCTCTGAGTCTCTCTCTTAAACACTCCCCTGACCTTTGCTCCAGACACACTGGCCTCCTTGCTGTTCTACCCACATTCTGAGCCTTTCACTAGCTCTCCCTGCTGCTACTTTGGATTATTCCTCCAGATAATTACTTGACTGCTCACTCCCTTCCCTCCCTCAAGCCTTTGCTTAAATGTCTTCTCAGAGAAGCTCTGTGCAGGCAGGAATCTGTTTTATTCACTACTCAGCCTCTAACACCTAGAACCATGTCTAACACCTAGTATGCATTCAATATACAATTTTTAATGCATAAATAGTTCTATGTTCAGAGCTACATAGGAGAGTTGCATAAGCGCATTTTTGTTTTTCAGCACAGCGAAAGCAAAGATGCAAAGCAAACTTGCAGCATACGTGCAATAGGACAGTAGAGGAAAAATACAGCAGTAAGAGCGGATAGTAATATATCTGAATCATTTTTTGTGTGTCAGGAAAAGTATGCTTTGAGGTGGGAGGAAGAGGATTCAATTATGGGAATTCAAACCTTAGAGGGAGTGAATATGTGGAATCCAAATCATTCAGCAGATGCCAGAGACTCTTAGAGCTGGAATTTCTAGAGGGATGACGGATCAATGCTCGTACTTTGTTTGCAAGGAAACAGAACTCCAGGAAGGTAAAGTAATCCTCTCCACACACATAGCTGAGAAGTGACAACACTTAAGACTCAAACCTAAGTCTGATGCCTGGGTCCATGGTCTTTGAAACAAAAAACCCAATCTGCACAAATTCAGTGAACATATTGAGTTTCTAAGATTCACAAATTCTCCAGTCAAGACTAATTTGGCATCTGAGAAACCTCACATCCATCACATGCCACTGCATGCACAAATATGTCATACAACGTTACATTTGTTTACACACATTAATTTACTTACAATACTTTCCCAAATTCCAAATGCCTGGCTCTATAGGCATTATTTTCAGATCTGGTCATAAGCCAGGAAAAAGGAAATAGAACCCAGAATGAAAAGGAGGAATTGAAGAATGAGAAAAGTGGAGAAAGGAAGGCAAAGATACAAGGAAAGCAGAAGGGAGAGAAAAAAGAAAAAAATGTACGGGGTATTGACAACAATGCCTGTGGGAATATCTTTGAATAGCTCTGCTATAACTTGTCTCTTTCCATTATGAAATCATTTCCTTGGCGCTAATCCCCAAAATAATTCAAGCTCAAGTACATATTTTCAAATGGACTATTTCTTTTCTTTGGCTTCTCAAAAGGTATTATCTGTATCTTACAATTAGCACTCCACAATACGTATATTTCCCTAGTTATCTCATGTTTATAGATCTTGTTTCTCCAGGAAAAATATAGATTTGAGAATTTATTTTTGTTATATTCACCATAAGTGAAAGTGAAAGGAAGTGAAGTCGCTCAGTCGTGTCTGACTCTTTGCGACCCCATGGACTGTAGCCTATCAGGCTCCTCCCTCCATGGGATTCTCCAGGCAAGAGTACTGGAGTGGGTTCCTTCTCCAGGGGATCTTCCCCACCCAGGGATCGAACCCGGGTCTACCACATTCCAGGCAGACGTTTTAACCTCTGAGCCACCAGGGAAGCCCATATTTACCATAATACCCCAAATAATACTTTAAAATGTACACTGTTAAGTGATCAGTCACTTACATCTGGTTTTATTCACTTAGTCAATAAACATCTAAGCATCCACTCTGCATAGCGAGATAAGAACAGAGAGGGAAATGATGGATCTAATTCTTGCCCTCATGGAGCTTACCTCTGAGTCAGAGATTCAGTTGATACACTGTTAAACAACCGCAGATCATAAAAATAGCTTTTAGGAAAGACAGAAGACCAAGATGGACTCAGTGCGCAGGGTGTGTGTCTGGGAGCTTGGGATGACAAGGATGGGAGGGAAGGCCTCCAGACAAGGTGGCAGTATTGCTGGGACCACAAGACAATCAGTTACACCGTGAGCTGGAAAAACAGTGTTCTTGGCCAAGCAAAAGCCCTGAGGCAGGGAAGTATTTGCTCTAGACAATCTGAGACAGGTAACAAAGCCGTTGGTGTACGTGACATACTAGATGAGCTTGATCAAGCCCAGGAGGCCAGAGCTCTTGGCTCCTGTAACTCCTTTACAATCATCTTTCTCCCTTTCTTAATTCCATTCGTGAGTTTCCATAATGCAAGCAGGGCTTCCCTGGTGGCTCAGTGGTAAAGATTCTGCCTGCCAGTATAGGATACATGGCTTTGACCTCTGGGCCGGGAAGATCGATCCCCTGGAGAAGGAAATGGCAGCCCACTCCAGTATTCTTGACTAAAAAATCCCTTGAACAGAGGAGCCTGACAGGCTACAGTCCATGGGATTGCAAAGAGTTGGACCAGTCCATTCTGAAGGAGATCAGCCCTGGAGTTTCTTTGGAAGGAATGATGCTAAAGCTGAAACTCCAGTACTTTGGCCACCTCATGAGAAGAGTTGACTCATTGGAAAAGACTGATGCTGGGAGGGATTGGGGACAGGAGGAGAAGGGGACGACAGAGGATGAGATGGCTGGATGGAATCACTGACTCGATGGACATGAGTCTGAGTGAACTCCAGGAGTTGGTGATGGACAGGGAGGCCTGGCGTGCTGCGATTCAAGGGGTCGCAAAGAGTCGGACACAACTGAGCGACTGAACTGAACTGAACTGAGTGACTAAGCACAGCACAACACAGCACAAACCACAATTATGAAAGTAAAATTAAACATAATTTTAAAATCCAGCATTTAGAGTCTCTAAAAGTTCTAAAAATACCCCCAAAAAATTGTTTTGAAATTTCTCTCCATCTCTTCATTGTTCTCTAGTAAACCTTCTTGCCCTCAAATAGCAATATGAGAAACCGAAAACACATTTAATGGCATTGTTTTCTTTTGGCTAACTACTATATAAAATGTCGTGTTCTTTATACATTTCATGGCAAATATTTAGTTTCAGGTAAATAATCTTTGATGGACTTAGTTAGAGAATCCAACCACTATTTATATCGCTACAGAAAAATTTGTTCCAAGTGACTGCTTCACAGACAAACTCAGGAACATAAAAACTGTGAGTTGCTGACTTCCTGCAACTTGTTTATTTGAAACATGGATAGCATATGTGCCAAATTATTCACAGTCTTCCAGCATGGTTTATCTAAGTTAATCTTTTTTAAAGACTACATGTTCTTTTAGAGATTTAAAGTTGACCTTGGGAATTAGATGGGAATTTATACATAAAAGGAGGCTTTTTCCAACCCTGAGCCCTTTAAGAAGGAGAGAAATTGCATAAGGAAGGGAATATATATTAAAATCTCGTATGCCTCCTTATGATTTTCCAAAATAACATCACTATTTCTGGGAAGGGAATTGATAGAAAAGTAAGAAGCAGTCCCTTTAAAACTTCTTGCTACTGCTGCTGCTGCTAAGTCGCTTCAGTCGTGTCCAACTCTGTGCGACCCCATACACAGCAGCCCACCAGGTTCCGCCATCCCTGGGATTCTCCAGGCAAGAACACTGGAGTGGGTTGCCATTTCCTTCTTAGCTAACTACAAAATGAACAGTTACAGCTTCAAAATGCTTTGTTCCTTTTTGATAATAGCAAAGAATCTTCCAAACAAATAAACTTCATTCCTAGATAGGGGAAAGAAAAGCTCTTACCATTACAAGGTTCATTGTAACAACAGAAGATCAGTTAACCTAGAACTGCTTAAATTTTTCTAAACATTGATTTTGGAGATAATAGGTATTAAGAAGGAATTGAGAAGTGTGATTCTGTGAATACTCATATTTAAAAGAAAGACAGATGCAACCAGTAAAACTTAAGTCCTAGTCTTCAATCAGGTTAACATGTCCACTTTGATACAAAGCAAAAAGAAAAAGTTCATATTTAAAATGTTATGCGGGATCAAAACAAGGAGACTTGTGATGAACATGGGTCCAAAATCTGTTCTCCTATTTTTTACCTCAATGTATTAGTTTTTATTCTTGCAATTTAGAAAAAGTACTGCAGAAGCACTCAGTACAGAATACACTTACTGATGGGCTATTATGACTAATAAAGACAATAAAATTTATTAAATTAATCTGCACATTGCAATTAAACCCAGTGAATCCTTAAAATATGCTTGTTAACTTTAAAAATTATTTTAGGATGAAACCATCGGCACCCCCAAACTTTTCTTTTCAGTAAAACACCTAAGAGCCTGAATAGAGAACTGAAAACATCAGCGCGTTTAGTCCAGTTCTGCCAGACAAGGGAAAACTTCCCATACCGCCTTACAAATTAACAAATGTCCCTGGAAACCCTGACTCAGTTTCCCTTACCTTAAAAAAAAAGTAGCTAAAAGGTCATTTTCAAACTTTAATAATAACATATGTAAAACAGCAAAATCCTTGAATAGTTGCTCTAATCACACAGACTGCACTGTAAGCTTGGCCAGTACACACACCCTTTATGAGTATTAATAATTCCCTTTGCTCATCCTCTTTCCCTTCATAGTCATACTTCTTAAGGCTCCACATCACATGATATTCTTTAGGAAAGACCCAATACTAACCATTGCCAAAAAATTTTTTTCAATGTAGAAATCAACAAATCAAGTCCCTTAAAATACACTTTTGAAAGAAAAATATTTGAAAAGAGTCATGGAGGCACAAAGTATAATACCAGTAACATGCTTGAGGTCCCTGTAGAATTATTTCACTGCCTTCTGTGATACTGGACCCAGTGGAGAGGTAGTAACAATGCTTCTCTATGGTCAGAATTTCTAATAGACACTGAATGAATGGAGCATATATCCTAGTCCATCAAAATGAGAACACAAAAGTAAACCATGAGCCATTCTGATGAATATCTGTTCACTCTTGCTTTACACAGAGTAGAGAAGCAGCTTTGAAAAGTTGCCATGGTCATGTTTTTCCTGAGCAATAGACATTAATAAATACCAAAACACATACACACAAATGCAAATGTGAGTTCTCTCCCTTTCTAGAATAATGTATATGGGCAGATGACATATGTGTGTATAACTGTGCATGAGTGTGTGTGTGTGTGATTGTCTGTGTCACATGTACTAATTGAGAAGAGACAGCATTTAACTATCTGGATGTTTGGTGACACATTCTCTGAGCCCACTGATGTTTGGTAGACGGCTGCCATGACTGGATTTTCAGTTCCTTTTAGGGGGTTTCTTATCTTTCCAAGGCTATCTTGATAGATAGAAGCCTAGGGAAGAGTTAAGTTGGAATGATAACTGCTATGACACACTTTCAGAGTAAGAGCATTAAAGAGGTGAAATTGTGAGATGCAGTATCAGAAACTTGCATATATTGGCAGAAAGGCTGGCATCTAAGTTGGAAGGCCATTGATAGGCAAACTGGACTTCTGGTTAAGGTTCCCACCAGCCTTTCTAAAGTCATTGAACCAAGAAGATAATAAGTCTTGAATAGCACTGAAGCAGGAACTATAGGTAGATTAAAAAATATTAGTCTCATTTACATTTTTAAGCCACTGGAAACACCTGTCCAATTTCTTTTGCAAGGATCTGATGGATGGGAACCGCACCCCTAGTGTCATCTTTAACTCCTAACAGTGCTAAGATAACATCCTTCATTAGATAAATTTGGCAAATGCAGAGCAATAGTGTTAATTCAGCTCCAACACAAGTCTTTGTTACAGTTCTCCTTTCAGTGTAGTCAGCCCAGATAAGCTTATCACAGGGCTTTGAACTGACATTCTGGGATAGCACAATAGACAATATTACCAGAAGAATCCTTAACAAGCATCAAAAAATATCACTTCCTTCAGAGATAATTTCAGTCCATAGTTTATAAGGCAAGAAGTAAATCTTCCAAGTCCCTGTGTAAGATTAAAATCTAATCAGAATGTGTGTGGATTTATTAAGAAATGCTACATGAAATTTAGCTGGAGAAATCTAGTACCTCTGTAGACACATTTTTTTTCTGAAGAGGGCAATGCACATGAGCTTCTAACTGAAAACTCCCTCAGTAATGCTCTTTCTGTTTGTCTTGCCTTGTTATGCAAAGGTTAAATTCAGTTTGAATTAATGAAAATGATTTAATCTTGATCATTAGTAAACTTGGTTTATTTAGGCCGGTGTTTAAAGAACTAGCTTAAGAACTCTTCGCAAACAAGACCAGGCTCCATAACAAAATGATATCCAATCTCTCTTTTAAGGCTATTTTCTAAAATCTGTGGGCCATGACTGTAGAATTCTTCACTCCCCCAAATCACATTAACAATGTTTGACATGATGACGGACAGAGCAAAAAGAATTCATTTCTGCCAAATAAGTATAGGCAACACTGCTGTTTTTCTTTTTTTTCCACAACCATTCTCTTCTTATTCCATTTTGGTAAATTTCTAAGGAATGTTTCAAATCTGTAAGACAGACCTTGACTTAAGAGGTGGCCTCTCTGCCATTTTCATGGCAGATTTGAGACCCATTATGCACTCGATTCTGCATTGTGAAATCCAGGCTGGGGACAAATTTCTGCCTGTCATCTTAGGAAAGGCCAGGAGTTTTGCACCATCCTGTACTGTGAAAGCAGAAAATCAAAGCCAGGGTAGGGCTGCCTGCTTCTTTCCTAATCAGCTTGCTGCTTTTCTGAGGCAATCTTGGTTGTCACCATGTCAAGCTTAGAAGGGTAGTTTAGTAGAATAAAATGTAGTTTAAACAACATGTCTCCCAGGAAACTTCCTCTTTACACTTAATATTGAATGCAAAAAGCTAATCAGTTAATTTGATGCTTGGCTAAGAACCATGACACAGGGAACGCATTTAAGAAGCACAAAATTCTTCTTAAAAAAACCTGATAAGAGCCCAAATAAGAAGACAAGAGTCCCAAATGTTTTCCTCACATCATTCATTCTGTTGCAGTGACAGCCCCCTACAACTAGGGCCTGTGGACAAAATGAAACCCCTCACCCCAAGGGTATGCTGTAAATTGCAGAGATAAAAACATCTTAGAAGAATTTTTAAAATTTTTAAACAGTTCACTGAAAATGACAGCATGGATAACTGTGTCAATGACCTCTCCTGTCTACTGTCAATTTCAGAAGACAAGTTTCCACTGTAAATGTTTAATCAGTGTAGTCCCAGGAACCCAGAGCAGAAAACCTTATCTTCTCTCCCAACTTCTCTGCTTTGCAAGCTCTTTCCTAGCTCTATCTCAGTTCTTTGCAAGCACTTTAGGTTTTTCTCTCTCATAAGAGCTGGGAGCTCTGTAGGTTCTGAGCTAAACAGAAGCCCTGTGGTTTGATTCCATTAGTCTGAGCCCTGGTCCGCTGCAAGCAAACTGCAGCATTTCTGTTTGTACATCCTGGCAACCGGGTTCTAGACCAGCCACAAACACAGGCTGCACACATATTTCAACGCTGTTCTCCCCAAACCTTGCCTGTAGCCAGTCAACCACAACAGAAAGCATCCTACCTTCCATCATGGTGGCAGAATTGCATTCCTTAATTTCCAAAGAGTCTGAAAAAACACAGGAGGATACGATTCCAGGTCTCAGCTTAAGTCCTCGCAAAGCTGCTGCCGCCGCCGAGAGATCAGCTGTGTCCGCTACTGAAGCCAAAGGAGACAAGTGTTAACCCCATAGATAGGCCATGGATGCTGCTGGTGCTGCTTCACCTACAGGCTCCCAGGAAGATGCTGCGAGAGAAAGGGAGAGGAACAGGCAGCCGGCCGAGCTGCACCGCCTGCGTTGCCTCGGCCAATCCCTTCAGCTCTGGACCGCGTCACATGGTAGCCAGCCCGCATCTCCTGACACAATACCCCGGGAGAGCACACAGAACCTATTTCCCGTCCCCATTCCCCTCCACCCCCATCCCCTCCGGCTTGTCACCAAATGCACAGCCCCTTCCCCACCTGGTGACGCACTTCCCCCGCCCCTCCTCTTCTTCTTAAGCTTATTGCAGCGGCTGGGTACCCGAGATTAATTATCAGACGCCGCCACCTTCACCGCGGACTCGGGCATGAAAGGCGCACCTAAGTGACTCGCTGCGGAGAGGAATTATTATTATTATTTTAAAGAAACACTTCTTAGTAATTCCGTGCAGCCTGGAGTCTTGGCTGCGCACACTCAAGCTCCCATTCCCATTTCCCTTTGCCCTGAAGGAATTCCAAATGTCAGTATCTGTGGCCTCCGCACACATCTGTGACTCTCTCTCTCATTCAGGAGAGAAAACTCAATCCGGCTGACGTCACATCATAAACAATTATCCCCAAAAGGATGGTGCAGAAGAAATTTCACCCCAGCTGCCTTCAAGAGAGCCAGGGGATTAATCGCGCATGACATGCCGAAGGGCTGGGAACTGTCATTAAAACAAAGAAACAAAAGAACCCACCCGAGTGGGGCTCTGGAATCGCACTGGCAACGCATGAGATAATTTCTGGGGCGGGAGGCGGGAGAGAGGGGAGCAGGCAGAGAGGGAGGCCTCAGATGGACTTCCCTTCCTCCCTACTGGACCCGGGCAGCAGGACGCCACGGGGACCGCGGGGCGCAGCTCTGCTCCGCAGCGTTCGAGTCCAGCCGCCAGCGCATCCTTCCGGCCCAGCGCGCACGTGAGCCGCCGCGCAGCCCCAGGTGGAGAGTGGCCGCTACTACCCACTGCAGTCGCTGTAGGAAACCCAACTTTCTTCTAAATGACACTTCGCCCCCTCCCCCTCAAGCACCTCTAGGATCTATCTGCAGGCCTGAAAGCTCATTCGTTCACTCCAGTGGGGATCCGGAGGGGGACCCAAGTGTGGAGCCCTGGCCCGAAGGACGGGTGGAGTCCCGGTTATACAGCTTCCAGGGATGGGCTCTGGGCGCCGTGCTGCTGCTTATGTGGGAAAGGTTATGACACCTCGGCTGCTGGGTTGAGACTGTCACCTGACTCGTCCCTAGGGATCCGGGAGCCTTTCAGAGGGCTCCCAAGTACGAGAGGGTCTGGAGTTCCTCAGTTCCATTCTAGCAGGTTTAGTCCTCAGAGCGCTGAGGAAGCAGAAGGCAGGCGGAGTTTGGGAGGGAGGAGGAGACAGAAGGAAGATAGGAAAGAAAGGAAAGGCCTCTTCAGAACCCTAGGAGACAACAGCACAAGCGGGCATGTCTCCCTCTACAATCTGGCGACGTGACTAGGAGAAAGGCCATTACATCACAGAGCAATTGTGAACATCAAAGGAAATAACGTCAAGAAGTAAGGTGCTTTGCACATCAGGGTTGAATCTCCAATACTATTGTTAATTATTTATATTATACATCTACCCATGAACTTTTGATATTGCCCAGCCGTGGACATAGTCTAGTTTTTTCTATATGAGCAAATATTCTATGAGAGAGGTATTGGCGGCTGAGAACTACTAGAGAAAATATAACTAGAAGAGCTAACTGAAACCATATTAACAGATGAAAAAAATTCAGTTCCTTAGCAACTTAGAAGTTTTGAAAAACTCCTTGGTCTCCCTAAGGACACATATTTCAATGGCCTTGAAATTTCAAAATGAAACTCTGCAGGAGATACAGACACTTATGCCTTTTCCCTTATATCTGTGAAGCAGTTGAATTTTAAAAGAGGGAAGAATTCTGAAGCGAAACATGGTCTTGAGTACAACTTACAGTTCTCTGAAAACTGCAAGGGTATTATTGCAAAAAGCAGATTGATTAGTGTAGGAGTCTTTAGGCAAACATTTTTTAATGGTTAAGAATATGGATAGATATTAGTGTCAAACAGACTGAGATCAAGTTCTGTCTCTGTCACTTCATGAGCTCTGTGACCCTGGACAAGTTATGTAATTCTCTGTGACTCACAGCTTCCTTATTTGTGAAATGGAGATAATAGTACCAAGTTCATAGGACTATAAATAGTACTAATAACAAATCTTTATTAATGACTTACTGTGTGCTAAGCAGTGTCCTAAATACTTTGCCAGTTAATTACTTAGTATTGTGTCTGGAGCATAATAAACCCTTCATATTGTCTTTTTAAGATTATTTCTACCAAAGGGCTACCAGAGGCATCAAAGAAGCTTGTAGCCAACTGAGAGTTATACCACATACACAGAAAACAACTTAGTGAAAGATTAGGTGATTCATCCAGAGGTGTAATGTTATTAGAGAGTTCTCAGAGACTGCTGTGTAGAAGAGTGATTACTGAATAATATAGGGAACTCTAAATTAGAAAATTGTCTTAATATGGAGTCTGGAGGTAAGTGGAGGCCCTGAGGTGCAGGGCTAGGCAACATTGTCAAAGATATAAGGGGAAAGGAGAGCCAGGGAAACCCAGACTGCCTGCCTTTTCTCACCTAATGTGAGTTTTACAGTGTGTTAGAGCAAACCTCTCCGATTCAGTGTGGGCACACATCAGTTTTGTTTACGACTAGACAGAAATAGGAAGTGGAGAAGGAAATGGCAACTCACTCCAGTATTCTTGCATGGAGAATCCTAGAGACAGCAAGCCTGGTTGGTGGGCTGCCGTCTATGGGGTTGCACAGAGTCGGACACGACTGAAGAGACTTGGCAGCAGCAGCAGAGACAGGAAGACAACTCAGAGATTCTTTTGGTTAGTGGAGTGTTCATAGAAAAAAGAAGTGTCTAGTTTCGATTGCTAGAGAAGGAACAAGAAAGGGATGTATGGTAAAGGTTGTTAGGTCAGTATCAAGACTGGTTAAACTTTATGTAAGCTTATCAAAAAAAAATATTACCATCAGTTATAAAAGCATCTGATGAGCAAAGTTCTACTTCAAATAAAAAACTGTTCAATTATATTATCAGAAAAAGATTACACATTCTAATTTTTTTCATAGGTTTTTTTGGGGGAAAAGTTATTTTCTCAAGAAGAAAGTACTTTAAATTGTAGCCCCGATTTCATCCCTTCCTAGGATAGCTTTTTCTTACCAAAGAGTACAAAGGAGAATTTCTAGCTGCTATAATAGTGAAATACTTTTTTTCTTTTTTCTGGTTTTAAATGGAAGACAAAAGATCTGTGGAAAAGATCCGGCAAATTACTGACTTGCCCCAAAGTACAAGGGCTATGCAGGAGTCTAACCCAGGATGGCAAATGTGTGCCCAGATTACACCAGGCTCTCAGAGAGTGCCTGAGACTAGTCCAAGACCCAAAAACTTAATTGCTGAAACTACTAGACATTTAAAATTTTTTTCTGAAATAATATTTGTATGCTAGTGATGCTTTGCTAGCTAATGTGAAGAGCCAACCTGTTGGAAAAGACCCTGATGCTGGGAAAGATTGAGAGCAGGAGGAGAAAGGGACAACAGAGGATGAGATGGTTGGATGGCATCACTGACTCATTGGTGCTGAGTTTGAGCAAGCTCTGGGAGATAGTGAAGGACAGGGAAGCCAGGTGTGCTGCAGTCCATGAGATGGCAAAGAGTCAGACACGACTTAACAACTAAACTGAACTGAACTGAAGCCCTATTACACATTTTTTTAAAAAAACAAATCCTATTATATAATTTACCATACACATTGAATTTCTTCACTATTTCTCAATTGTAGTGTGTATGTGGTGGGGGTCAGGAATCAGCTTATATTTCAGAAAGAGAAAGAAAATAATCAGAACTGAGTCACAAAGGAAGAAACAAAATTAACACAAAAGGAAAGCTTTTAAAAATGGACCCAGATACATAGCTCCAAGATAGTGACCTAAGGACGACATTGACTCTGTGCCTCTTGCTCTCCCTGCTGAAGCAGTTCAGTGAATGTCAGAAGGGAAATATTTTCTAAGCTCTGGAAATCAGCAAGGGTCCCACTTGAAGAATTAGATTTCCATGGGATGAAACAGATAAGGAGCAGAAAATATATATACCCATGCTCAGTATATTTATATTCTTTGTTAACAGGGAAAACCCCAACTGGAACTGACATGGGCAGAGAAGGAATCTTATGGGTATCTCACAGTATGGGAAGCACTGCACAGCTGAGGGAGAGCAGGAATTCAGTCCTCCAGGAAACAATGTGACCAGAACCAAGTACTCACAACTCTGTTTCTCCCAGCCCATCAACTTCTTTTTGCTTCCTCGTTTTTCTGCCTGTGATCAGAGAGCTGGCCATTTAAGTCTTTCAGGCTCATATCTTCATAGCTTGACTATCCGAGATCTACTTCAAAAACACTTCCAGGAAGGACTCTGGCTGACTCTGGTTTGGAGCACCGTTCAAATTTTGGACCCATTAACTAGGCCAGGTTGATGACGTCTCATGATGGACTTCTTCAAATCTAAAGTTACTTTGGGCTTAGTCATATGTCCATTACTAAGACTAAACCCAGCAGGAAAACAGGCACGTTTCTATGACAAGCAATAATATGAACCCCTTACGATTGGAGGGATAGAAGAGACATTGTCAAAGGAAGAGAGGGCACTATTACCAGAACAAATGTTGGGAGAGAAACTATAAAACAAAAACTGTCCATCATGTAGACGTTAGTCAGTGAACCCAAGATAAAATTTGCAGAAGGATTCATGATGGCAGAGGGACTCAGATGCCATACCCACAGCATTCAGCATATGTGAAAGGTTATTTGTATATTCTCACTCACTACATTCAGAGGGAATTGCAGACCCTATAGTCATCCTCTTCCTCTCTGTGGGAAAGGAGGGCAGAAAAGGGGAGAACTCTCCCTATTTATGGAGAAGGCAATGGCACCCCACTCCAATACTCTTGCCTGGAAAATCCCATGGGTGGAGGAGCCTGGTAGGCTGCAGTCCATGGGGTTGCTAAGAGTCAGACTGAGTGACTTCACTTTCACTTTTCGCTTTTCACTTTCATGCATTGGAAAAGGAAATGGCAACCCACTCCAGTGTTCTTACCTGGAGAATCCGAGGGACAGGGGAGCCTGGTGGGCTGCCGTCTCTGGGGTTGCACAGAGTCGGACACAACTGAAGCGACTTAGCAAGCAGCAGCAGCTCCCTATTTGTTGATCCACAGACACCAAAGACATACCCTGAAATGTTTGCCACCCTTGGGTTCTTCACTTCCCAGAGAACCGTGTATCTAGATGTATACCAGTACTGCAGGAACTTCTGTCAGCTGGGAGTACTGTTATATCTAGACTTACATTGACAAAGATAAGCAGTAAAGACTGAACACACCAGCTGAGTCAGCAATTTCACAAGAAGGAGAGGGTAAACAATCATAGCTCCACTGAAGTAGAGGAAATGTAGAAAACCAGAGAGGCATTCTTTAAAAAATCAATTTTTTACTTTTGATAGAATTTCAGGGATATAGCAGCAGTAAGCAAGAGCAGACTGCTATGATAAGAGTATACTGAGGGCCAGAAAGAGAGTATGAAATTAGTAAAAGCATTCTTATTAAAATTTTTAAATGTTATAGCTGTAGTAAAGATATGATACTGATAAGAGGGAATATTAATGGGCCCAGTGGCAATATGCTTGAAATATAGACTGTCCCAAACACAGTGGAATTTTTTTCTCTTTGAAGAATCAGTTAACTCAGATAAAGGTTTAACAGTTTGAGAAAGTAAAAAGATAAAGCTCTGAAATTCATTCGTGAATTATAAAATCTAACAAAAAATAATTAAAAAAGCTCAATCTTGCTTCTGAATATTGATGCAAAACTTTTACATAAAATAACAGTAAATGAAATCTAGCTTTTCAAAAGCATTATATGTATTTATATATATTTAATACACATATATTACAGATATGCTAATAAGTTAGACTTTATCTTAGGGGTAAGAAAAAGTAATTCAACATTAAGAAATCTAAAGTATTATTCACAATGTTAAGCTATTGAAAACAAAATTATGTTATTATCTCCATAATTGCTAAGGAGATATCTGATAAATTTCAACTTTTATCACTCATTAAATAAATAAAAATCTATTATAGAAAGATATTTTTAAAAGTTCCTTGGTATGATGAGATAAGCAAATCTCTTCCCTAAATCTGTCATCTTGTTAAATGGAGACATATTGAAAACAATCTTTATTAAAATCAGAAATAAGACTTAAATTATGCCTTTTATTTAATACTTAATACTGTTTTATGGATGCTGGCCAAAAAATTAAGGATAAAAATTATAAAATTGTGTCAAAGATAGTGACATGTATTAATCACAGCATTTTCTCTATCAAATACACAGGAAGACTGCATTTGTTGGTTTTCCTTGCATCTGGATGGAGTTATATGAATGAAATAAGGCAGTGGAATTTCCCAGGCCTGGCCTTTACAGACACCCTACATGCTCTCCATACCTCTTTTTTCCCTTCCAAATGGCAAAGAGCTGCTTGATATTCATTAGACTTCAAATGCGCAAAAACTAAACTTGTATTGTGTTCATCTCTATACCATTTTTAAACATTATATATGTGAATATGTACAGTTTGCATATTATAAGTGAGTATAATCTTTTGTGAATGATATATCCCATAGTATATATCTTTAAAAGAGCTAGAGGAAGAGTAATCCAAACAGGGGACACTTCAGGTGTAGAGGCCATCAAAGGGAAAGGATGCTGAGCAGCAACATGGTGGTTGGCAAGAACAAGCGCCTTTCAGAAGGTAGCAAAAAGGAAGCCAAGAAGGATGTAGTTGACTCATGTTCTAAAACTGGTATGATGTGAAAACGCCAGCTATGTTCAACATAAGAAATACTGGGAAAACACTAGTCACGAGAACTCAAGGAAACAAAATCTCATCTGATGACCTCACAGATCATCAAATTCAAGCTAGTTACTGAAGATGTTCAGTAATTAAATCAGTAATTCAGTAACTTGAAAAACTGCCTAAGTTCCATGGCTGACTTCTTACCTGTGACAGACTGTGCTCCCTGGTCTAAAAATAGCAGATCATGATTGAAGCTCATATTGATGTCAAGCCTACCCATAGTGTTTGCTTCATCTATTCTGTGTGAGTTTTACTAAAAATGCAACAATTAGATTTGGAAGATCTCCTATGCCCAGCACCAACAGGTCTGCCAAGTCTAGAAGATGATGATGGAAATCGTGACCCAAGAGGAGCAGACAAATGACTTGAAAGAGGTAGACAATAAATTGATTTCAGATAGCATCAGAAAAGACGTAGAAAAAGCTTGACAGTCTATTTATCTGCTCCATGATGTCTTTGTTAGAAAAGTAAAAATTCTGAAGAAGCTCAAATTTGAACTGGGAAAACTCCAGAGCACCATGGTGAACACAATTTTTGGAGAAGCTACTGGAGATGAGACAGGTGCTAAAGTCAAATGAGCTAATGGATATGAGCCACCAAGAATCTGTTTAAAATTCAGACAATTAATGATGATAAATAAAAGATCTTATTTGTGATGTTTAAAAAACAAAGAAAATAACTAGGTATGTTCTGGAATCTAAAACTGCACTGTCTGATACAGTAATCACTACTACATGTGATTATTTAGCAGCTGAAATGTGCCTGGTCTGATAGAAAAAAAACTTATGGTTATCAAAGGGGAAAATCATGGAAGAGGGATAAATTAGGACCTTGGGATTAACATATATACACTACTGTGTATAAAATACATAACCAGCAAGGACCCACTATATTTTATATACTATATCATATAGGGAATTATATTCAATATCTTATAATAACTTATAATGGAAAAGAATCTAAAAAGAATACATATATTATATGCAACTGAATCACTTTGCTGTACATCTGAAACTAATGCAACATTGTACATCAACTATATTTCAATAATTTTTTTTAAAAAGACATGTGACTAGTCTGAATTGAGATGTGATATAAGGGTAAAATGCACACTTGATTTTGAAGAGAGGACAAAACAAAGAGAGCCTAAAATATCACATTTATAAATTTGATATTGATTACTTGTTGAAATGATAATGTTTTATATATTTGATTAAATAAAATATATTAGTAAATTAATCTTGTTTCTTTTTAATGTGTGTACTTGAAAATTTTAAATTGTATATGTGGTTCACTTTTGTGGTCCATGTTATATTTCTGTTTTTCTTCTGGAGACTGACAGAAAACCAGTAACAAAACATTGTGAGTAAGTACGGGATGAGTTAATTTAAGAGGTTATGTGTTAAGGGTGTATATCATGATCACATTCACATTTATTCATTTCTTCACCAGGACTTCCCTGGTGGCTCAGACAGTAAAGAATCTATCTACAATGAGGGAGACCTGGGTTCCATCCCTGGGTCGGGAAGATCCGCTGGAGAAGGAAATGGCAATCCACTCCAGTACTATTGCCTGGAAAATCCCATGGACAGAGGAGCCTGGTAGGCTACAGTCCATGGGGTCGAAAAGAGTCGAACATGACCGAACGACTTCACTTTCCTTTCACTTTCACCCAACAAAGAACTGTTAAGAATTATCTATGCCCAGACACTGTGTCAGGTTTGGGGGACACAAAAATAGAAAAGACATAAACTTTTCAAGAAGCCTATAGCACAGGGGAGGAGGCAGATAAGCAAACCAAAAATTACGATACTGGTTTATAAATGTTCAGATTTAAGGCAACACAAAACAGGGGCACCTGGGGTAAAGGGGAGGCAAATAAGACTTTCAAGAAGAACTGCTTGACCTGTCTTTTAAGGGCAAATAGGATACTCTTACAGACCCATTCTTATCCAGACCTACCTCATTCTTATTTCTCTTCAACTTGGATTTTTCTGATAGCCTTTTCATTGTTCTGGCTAGATCTCCTGTTCAGTGGTCGACAAAAACGCCCATTGTCAAACTTTGGCATCAACTTACTTAAACTCAATCCTGGTTTTCCTTTAATGATATATTTTCTCTTTCCTCTGTATCCACTCTACTGGAGACCATCTCTCTCTGCCATATCCTACTCTTCATGCCCAACACACTAGGTGAGGAGAGGGTGACATTGTCTTACCTCCCCATTTCAGCTTCTGTGTTGATCGTTTGTTGCCATTGCCAAAGACATCTTCTAGGTCCATCCTGCCTACTTGCCCCCACTTTTGTTGTTTTTCTTTTTATTATATCAACCCCAGACCAACTCCAGGTCAAGTTTTCCTCTATGACTTCAGCAACTGTATCACAGTCCTCTTTATCTCACCACCTGGCCTCATTTTTCATGGCTTCAGCATGTCTTCCATCATCCAGCATACCTACCTCACAGTTCCTTGAGTTTCTTAAGTCTGATGACCTTAATTCTCTTACTATTTTTATCTTAGTCACTAAAAGCATAGCCATATTTTGGACCTCATCTTTATTTTTATTTCTTCGACTGAACCTCTAAAGAAATAGCGGTTTTTACCTAACCTCTAAACTCTTTATCCACCCTTCTCCACCCTTACATACCACATGTATGCCTTAACACGTCCTGAATCTACTTTTGCTTCTTATTGTGATCTCTAGGACTGTGACTCTTTCTTATTCACTTCTCATAGCCTTGGGAGTAAAATCTGTGGTGAGCTAAGAAAGCAGTCACTCCCTCAAAACTCAATAATATTTGTTCTAGTTCTATAACAATAATATCTGTTCTAGTCTTTTCTCTTGATAAATGTCATTCTTCAAGGTCAAACTCAAATTCTCATCAGGAAACCAAACACAGGGATCTTTCCTTCTTTAACTCCTACTACAGGAACCAAATCAACTTTTGATTATATAGCTTAGCTTAAGTCATCTCCAGATTCTTTCTTATCTACTAGTCATTGCCCAATAGAAATCTGTAAGAAAAGAAACGTACTTTCTATTTATTGATGTTTTCTAAAAAAATAATACAATAATAGATATATATTTGGTGATTAGAAAATTATTTGATAAACACATAATTTTTATTTTGGTATGTAAATCTAGTAATAAAACATTAATCTGCTTATTCTCATAATTACTTTTCATAATTATTTCTCATAATTACTTCAAAAAATATTGAGGAGAAAGTAAAAATTTCTTGTTTGATCTCCTCAGAGAGGTCTGTGAAAATCCCAGTGGGAATATAAGCCTGGCAATTATTTATCTGATTGGATCCAGAAGCTGGACCTGGTTGTGAGAAGTTATTATTAGAGAAATCAGAAAAAGAAACTACAGAGCACCATGATAACAGCCAGAGTTTAGAAGCATCTCATAGCATTCTATATTTTATTAAGCACTCTACAGGCAGTCTGTTAACTTCTGAGTTAGGTATTCTATTCCCACTTTACAGATAAGGAAATAAACTCAGAACTAGTAAATGACTTCTCCAAGAGAATAGCAAATATCAGAGCCAGGGTTTGAACTCACATCTGACTCTAAAGGCCATGACTTACCCTTAAAATTTGATGAGTTTAAATTTGTTCTGTGACTAGTAATTGATTTGGGAGGGGGTCTAATATTTCTCAATTCTTTTGGTAATACAACTCGCTTCTTTAGGGAGAAATTCCCTTCTTCCCGTCACACTCCATCATGAAGTAATGGTTGCTATCATCTCTCAACATGACAATGCCTCTTTATCCATAGTATTTAGTTGAGGAATAGATGGCTACTCAAGCTGAGCCAGCACCGCCTGATTTCCAGATCATGACCCACGCTGGCCCAGTGAAGATTCTTCTTCAAGAGTCAAGAGACTAAACCTGTGAGTGAGGAGTCTTTTCCTGTTAGGTATTCCAATTAGAAGAATGTAAACCTGAAGCCATGGCATGTCCCTCACCTCCTGAAAGAAGACTGTGTGCAAGAGAGAATAAAACTGACATGGTGAGAGAGAGAAGGAGAGATAGCCCTATTGCTTGCAATCCCCCTTTTTTCCTTTACTGCTTCTGACCTTCCCATGGTTACAGGAACCAATAACTTCCTATTTTGCCCAAGCAAGTGCTTTTTCTCATTTGCAAAGGAGTCATAAATGATTCAGCCCAACCCAGGAAGTGCTGAAGGTCAAAAGTCGGTAAAATTAAGACCTGTTAGCACAATGAAGGAGCAAATGAAGTGCTGGAAGCAAAAGACAAAGCCGAGAGGTTGCAAATCAAACAGTGCTGAGAGTGGATCCGGAGATGAGAGACAGTGAAATTAAAGCTACTGAGACCATTTATTCTTCAAGAGCTCTATGAGACCTGAAACTTTTTTTTTAAAGGTCATTAGCCAAATAACAGCCAATAAGTCAGCTTATTCAAAAGCATAGATTAAGTAAGAGCAATAATCAGAATTTTATAAGATAAAATCATTCCTTGAAAGAATTAAGCCAGCCCTATCTTAAAAGGGTAGCTTTTTTTTTTTTTACTGGTATTCACTACCTTCTTTTTAATGACCATTACAAACTAAATAAATCATATACTAGATGCAAAGAGGAATCTAAAAGAAATCAAAGATATTCAAATGTATAATACCTCATACTGGCCAAGAATTAGAGTTATATAAAATTTACTCAGAGATGAAAAAGAGCCTTGGCTCTGAGTAGACTTAATTTCACCAGGATGATGTGTTGCAGTTTAGATTAAATGAGAATTAGTCTTTGACAATGGACTGCAGAGGCACACTAATATGGTTGTAAAAAAGAAGCTTCCTCAGTCTGCATTTTCATTGCAAAAATATAATTGCAAGAGTTTAATTTCCTAACTGGGTTTACCTAGAGATCCATGTCAAGGAGCAGGCTCTAAAATGTAAATAATTCATTGGTTCATCTAGTGATTTTCAAAGCTACCAAGGACTTTAGTGCCCCGACCTCTAGGAGAAAGGGGTGAAGTCTTGGATTGAAGCTTTATTTAGCAAATCCTTTCCATTCAAAACCCATAAGCTTCTTGTCCCAGTCAGCAAGTGTCCAGAAGGTGCCTTGTCAACAGATCCCATTCGAGGGGAGCACTGCTGGGAGCTGACAGAAGTGGGAGGAGCCTTGGGAGCTTCCGTGGCAATCTGGCCCCTCCTGTGAATTGAAAACAACTTTGGTTTTTCAGCTGGAAGTAAATTACACTCCTTGAACTCACTTTCTGTTTTGTGATGTGCCTGTATGCATATGTGGTATGTGTGGTTTGTACATGTGTGTGCACATATACAAATGTGCTTATCAACTGTAATTGGGTGGTGTTTTCACATATGGCATAGTCCAATAAAAATTGTGGAATTTCCAATTACTTCTTATAATTTCTGTGATCATTGTCCAGAAGAAGAGCAATATAAATCCAACTCATTGAAGAATCTGCCACTAATACAGTCAAGTAGTATGGTTAAAATTGTGGAGGGTTGCTAATTTAAATGGATCAATATGTGCCCATGGTTTAAAGATAATCATTCAACTTTTTTTTGTTGTTGGAGGCTTTAAAATTAGGGTGTGGCCTAAGATTTACACACAAAGAAGACATGCTTATAGGACTGCTTTCCCCTACCTCTCTTTAAGAAAATCATTGTGCCTCTACTGAGTCACTTCACTGGAAATAGGCCATGGTGAAATGTTTCTACCATAAAAAGGACAAATTACTAAGTTCTCTAAATCTTATCACTCTTACAGTTGACAATTAAACCAAATTATTACACCCATAAAATAGTATTAAGGAAGGTCCTTGCTAAATAAATTGTTTCAGTTTCAGGGTTGCTTGATAAATAGTGGAACTTGTCAGCAAAGTAATGTCTCTGCTTCTTAATACGCTGTCTATGTTGGTCATAGCTATTCTTCCAAAGAGCAAGCATCTTTTAATTTCATGGCTGCAGTCACCATCTGCAGTGATTTTGGAGCCCAAGAAAATAAAGTCTGTTGCTGTTTCCATTGTTTCCCCATCTATTTGCCATGAAATGATGGAACCAGATGTCATGATCTTAGTTTTTTGAATGCTGAGTTTTAAGCCAGTTTTTCATTTTCCTCTTTCACTTTCATCAAGAGGCTCTTTAGTTCCTCTTCACTTTCTTCAATAAGAGTGGTATCATCTGCATTTCTGAGGTCATTGATAATTCTCCCGGCAATCTTAATTTCAACTTGTGCTTCATCCAGTCTGACATTTCGCTTGATATACTCTGCATATAAATTAAATAAGCAAGGCGACAACCTACAGACTTGACATACTCTTTTCCCAGTTTGGAACCAGTCCATTTTTCCATGTCTGGGTCTAACTGTTGCTTCTTGACCTGCACCAGGTTCCTCAGGAGGCAGGTAAGGTGATCTGATATTACCATCTCTAAGAATTTTCCACAGTTTGTTGTGATCCACACAGCAAAGTCTTTGGCATAGTCGATGAAGCAGAAGTAGATGCTTTTCTGGAATTTTCTTGCTTTTTCAATGACCCAAAGGATGTTGGCAATTTGATCTCTGGTTTCTCTATCTTTTCTAAATCCAGCTTGAACATCTGGAAGTTCCCAGTCTGCATACTGTTGAAGCTTCACTTGGAGAATTTTGAGTACTGGTTTGCTAGCATGTGAGATGAGTACAATTGTGTGGTAGCTTGAACCTTCTTTGGCATTGCCTTTCTTTGGGATTGGAATGAAAACTGACCTTTTTCAGTCCTGTGGCTACTGCTGAGCTTTCCAAATTTGTTGGCATATTAAGTGCAACACTTTAACAGCATCATCTTTTAGGACTTTAAATAGCTCAGCTGGAATTCCATCACCTTCACTAGCTTTCTTTGTAGTGATGCTTCCTAAGGTCCACTTGACTTCCCACTCCAGGATGTCTGGCTCTAGGTGAGTGATCACACCATCATGGTTATCTGGGTCATTAAGATATTTTTTGTATAGTTCTTCTGTGTTTTGTATAGTCCTTTATCTATAGGACTTGCCAAAGACTCCATATAGCATTCATATCTGTCATAGACACTTCACCACCATTGGGTGTGCAGGTTTATATGGCTCAAGTGGCAAAACAGCTTGACTAGCAAGCAACCTGGGCCTGCTGCACAGCTTTTTCTTGCCCTTTTTCTCTGTTCAAAACTGGCAGTTTTATCAGATTATTCAGTAAATGGATCAAATCAGTGTTCTTAAATGAAGTATGAGTGAGTGAGTGTTAGTCGCTCAATCGTGGCTGACTCTTTGCAATCCTGTGGACTGTAGCCCACCAGGCTCCTATGTCCATGGGATTCTCCAAGCAAGAATACTGGAGTGGGTTGCCATTCCCTTCTCCAAAATGAAGTATAGATTATTTCATAATCCAAAGAGGCAACTAGGTCTACACCTTTTTCTTACTTGTTGGAGTCACTTGTCCTTCACTTTGTAGAAATCATCTCAATGTATCCCAGAAATTCCTTGAGTTCCTAGAAATTTCACTGAGTTTGTGAACCCTGAAATTTGTGGCCATACCCCCTGGTATGCTTGGGTTTGTTAAGGTATACAAGGATATTAGCAGCTTCCTGTTCACTAGTTTCAATCAGCCTGATGGCATCAATGCAAAAATATTTTCCCATAGAATCACTAGATAAACAAGGTCCTTGAGCACAGAAGTATTAGAGAGGTTTGAGGTAAGGCAACCTAGTGAAGGTGCATTGTTACTCCCTCTATATGAAAGAACACTTGTTCTGGTTGTGTTTACTAACAAGGGAAGGGAAAAAAAAAAAAAAAAAGCACTCGTTAGATCAATAGCTACATATCAGATATCAGGAGCTGTGTTGATTTGCTACAGTAAAAATTTACTTCTGGTCAACAGTTTCAATTGAAGTCACCATCTGACTAGGTTTATGATAATTCACTGTCATTTCCAGGATTTATATTTTCTCTGTCCTGGCCTAGTAGATAGATTGAATGGGTAAAGTTGTAGAGACCAGTATCTCCCCATGTTTCAAGACTTTGATGCAGTATTACTTTTGGTTTACTGTTTCAGCAGGAAGAGGCCTTTCCCACCATAATACTTGCCATTCCACAGATCAAGGTGCTAATATGAGAAGGCTGCATATGCCTGTTCTAACTATGCATTCAGAACCAGGAAAATAGCCAGAACTTGGGCTTACAGACAGGCATGGGTCAAAACTCCATCAACCACCTGTTCTCCATAAGTCTCTCATTTTGACTAGTGGACCCCGGTAGCATTTGTTTTTAGGAATGAGCAGCCATTCAGAGTCAGTTTCTATTAATCCCTGGAAGATGTGTCTAGTTTCCTTTCCTCAGTGTGCAGTCACCCCAGTGAATGTGTTAGGGGAAGCACACTGACTGAAACCACCCACCCTGGCCAGGCACCATAGTAACCATTTGCATGAGTTGTTTTATGACAGGAGATCCTGATAAGGAATACAGAACTAATAAGTCACCACCAAAGGGAAGAGTTCGGGAAAGGTCGAAAGGAGACACTGCGTGTCCGTCCACTTCCCAGAATCCCTCTCTCTAGCATCCATCTTGGCTGAGCGATGCATGCGCCACCAGGAAACTCTGAATTAGAATGATTGGCCAAAGACCACCGGGAAACTAATCCCATCACTATAAAACCCAAGACTGCCTTCTCCTGGGTTCCCTTACCCTACTGCTCTCCACCTCGGTGCCCTTTCCCAATAAAATCTCCTGCTTTGTCAGCACACGTGTCTCCTTGGACAATTCATTTCTGAGTGTTAGACAAGAGCCCGGTTTCAGGCCCTGGAAGGGGTCCCCCTTCCTGCAACAAATGGTGACTCTAGCGGGACTCTTCTTCGCTGAGACTGACATCCTGACTATTTGGGGTACTCACGGGCCAGCTTGCCTGCCAATGGACCAGACCCAGTGGCCGCAACTGGGACCCTTTTGTCCCTGGTCTCCTCCTGACATGGACAACTGGCCAGAGTGCCCCGACCAGGTAAGGAACAAGAGACTTTATTGACCTCTTTCCCCTTCCCTCTCTCTTTCCTCTCCTCAACCCTTCCTATCCTTCCCCGTTTTTCTAGATCCCCAGTCCTGGATGCAGGAATCTGGTTGAAGGGCCTCAGCCTGAGCTGAGGATTGGAGACTGATCACCTCCTCTTGGCAGAGAACTCGAATTCTGGTTCTGCTCTGGTCTGGTCTGATTTCTGGTAGGGCCAAGTTCCATTCCTCCCTTCTCTGGAGGCCCAGGGTAAAGTCCCATAACGCCTGGGTATCTGTAGGTGGCAGACATCTGTAAAGCCACCCCTTTCACCCCCCCTCCCGCCTCCTCCCCCTTCTTCTTTCAACCTGGCTTCCTTTCCTCCCTTTGAAATCTTTGAAGATGTTAGTACTTGGATCTGAAGTTCTGTGTCTCTATAGGAGATTTTCTGAGGGACTTTATTCTTGTATTTAAGGGAATGTCTGATGAGGACTTGCAGGTTTATATGTGTGTGTTTTAACTCTGTGTTCTATGTTGTGATTTTTGATGGCCATTTTGCTTTGTCTGGCCACCATTTGGTTTAGACCTGCTGCCATTTTGTTAGAACTTGATTTTCTTTCCCTGTGCCTTGAGACCAGGGCTCTCAGGAACACTTATCTAGACCATCTCTAACTCCTGAGACTGAGGGAAAAGGGGAAAAAGACTTTAAAAATTTTATTTCAACTGTTTTTTAATAAACTAGTAAATTTTATATTGTAATATCTAATTCATGACTAAACTTAGAAAATGAAGCTAGATCTTGCACTGTGTCTGTCTAAATGTGTCTTGGTATGTCTTTGTCTCTGGGTAATATTTTTGAGGTTAATTTGTAAATGAGCTCTATTTAATCAGCTTAAAGAAAAGTAAGCGCTTACAAATCAAATAATTCTAAATTAAATAGTAAATTCCAGGTTCATGTGAACTGGTAAATATTCAGTATTAAATACCTGATATTAATGTTTGTTTGTTGACCTATCTAATATAGACATGTCTTAGGGTAATTAACATTAAATAGAATATTTTCATTATACCTAGGTTTAATATAAGTTAAATATTATATCTGTTACAAGTTTGTTGACAAGGAAATTACCTCAAGTGAAGAAACTTCTAAAAAAATGTAAATGAGATATGAGCTTTTATATAAACTCTATTAAAAATAATTATTCTTTAGAAATATCTGTCTAGGGATTTCCCTGGTGGTCCAGTGGTTAAGACTCTGCACTCCCAATGCAGAGGGCCAGAGTTCAATCCCTGGTCAGAGAATTAGATCCCACATGCTGCAACGTAGAGTTCCCATAAGGCAGCTCAGAGTTCCCTACATTCCACATGCCACCACCAAGACCCCACACAGCCAAATAAATAAAAATAAATAAAATAAATATTTAAAAAAAAAGAAATATCTGTCTAAAATAGTCTCTCCAGATTGGCATAACTTAAATTTCTAAGGGTTGTGCCAAGCGTGCAAAGTGTTGGAAATCTATTGAATAGTTAGGTCATTTCCAAATAAAATAAGATTTTGAAACATTTACTACTAAACACTAATTTCCTTTTACAGAGAAACTAAAGAGATTTGGGACTATAAATGAATAATATTTGGTGCCTTCCTAAAATGTTCTAAGAAAGCAAGGGTTTTAGAAACTATCGCTGGTATTTATGCTCACCAATCTATAAAATGCTAGTATAAAAGTTAGTTCTTGGTTGCTAAAGGAAAGTAAGAAGTGTGTTTTCAGTAAAAAAAAGAAAAAAAAAGAAAGAAAGAAAAGAAAAAGAAAAAGGTATGAAAAAATACTAAAAAGAGTTATGCATGATCAGGATTTTCTAAAATTGAATTACAATTAGTTAGATAAATGGATTTTATTAGAAATGACAGAGCCATAAGAAAACTGGTTAGAGTCAACCAGGTCCAAGGTGGCGGAGTTGACTTTCACTAGACCTTGAGCCTTGGTATTTAGGCCTACTGTGACATATCAACAAGCTAAATGATACGCCCATCAACATTGACTAAATCTGACCAAATGTTCTAAACCCTTTTAATTGATCTTTTCGATAAATCTTCCTAAATAGAATTCTTTTGAAGTTCTTTTAACCTCTGGCTAACTTTGGTGTGCTTCAGAGGGCCCCTGAAACATCCCAAAGAGAGATATTAAACTGTGTTTATTTGGTTGGTTAAATTACAGGAAAAAGGTTATCAGATAAGTAATAAATCTGCTCATGTTATAATGTATGGTAAAATTACTAACACAGATGTCCTAGAAATTATATGGAGTTCTTAACATTTTGATATGTCCTGGTATTCTAGTGGAAAACCTGATGACTTCACAAAAGTTAACAAAAGGACTGAATGAACCAGTGAATATGCTTATAACTTTAATGGTTTCTATCTGAAAAATTATGGGTTTGAATCTTAGGTTTTCAGGGAGTAGGGAAAACCTTCCTCTCAAACTAATTATGAGACTACTTTGGTAAAATTAAATGTTATAAACAAAACAATTATATTTTCTCTCTATCTGACTCCTCCAGAAATTCGAAAATCTTAGGTTTCCAGTGAAGTGAAGTGAAGTCGCTCAGTCATGTCCGACTCTTTGTGACCCCATGGACTGTAGCCTACAAGGCTCCTCTGTCCATGGAATTTTCCAGGCAAGAGTACAGGAGTGGGTTGCCATTTCCTTCTCCAGTAAGTTTATCAAATGAGTTAGGAAGGTTATCTCACGGGTACAAAAATCTCAAGAAATTTTTGAGACCTTAAAAAGGGAAGAATTCACCTAGATTTGTTAGGCAAAATCTGTGATAAGCCTTTGATGTGAGTTTCCCAGCCCTGTTTTATTTTAAAAGTTCAGTCTGAGATTCTATCAATGTTTCAACAAAATAAAAAGTCTATGATCAATTATGGTTCTATAAATCACCATACCAATATTAGTGAGACCAGACCTATTTTGCAAACAAGCTAGCCTTAATTTGGTTATATTTGATAAAAATGAGGGTAACTTTAGGGAGAAAAAGATATTTCAAAAAATGTTAAATCCCAGTTTGTTAATGGAGGTCTACATCTAGTAAGACTCATCTCTTAGATAGTTCTTTGCTGTTATGTGATATTAATGTAAAATTTAATTGAATTCTTAAAGAACACCCTAAATTTGTTTCTGAAGCTTATCTCAGTAATCTATCTTTGGATGAAGATCAGATACCGCCTCATGACCTGCAACCAGGACTGGAAAAAGACATAATTTAAGGGACTGTCTCCAACCTGGATGGAAGGACTTTTTTATCAGGTACTCTTAACTAGCTCATGCACAATGAAACTGAAGGGAAATTAACTCTTAGATTAATTCCCACTTCCAAAGGCCCCTACACTGGGTTGGTCTATAGAGAAGACAGCTGACTTGATCTCACCTTAAAATGATGCTCAAGCAGGAGAAACTACACTACACCAGGATGAGAAGACGACAACATCAGAGGTAGACAGCTTGCCCAAGATGCTGGAGCTGATTCATATGATCATTTATGTTTTCTTGACTTCTTAGACCTGTGCATATAAATCAAATGCTTTTCTATCATAGGTATGATTCTATGCTAGTTTTAGAAATCAATTCAATTGTTGGGTTTGTGGCTGATTACCTGAGTCTAGTTCTGGATTACCTTGGTAAATTTCTCTACTACAAGGCTCTAACTGGTTGGCCCTGAGAAAATATACTTAAAATTATAGTCATATTCAGGTCACTGTGGTATTACTAGATGGGATCCCCTCACCGGGCCAATTAGTAATGCCTGCTCTGACTCTGGCCATAAATTTGAGCTTTTTTCTATTACTCAAGCTCAATCAGAGCAACAAGAAAAGTTTCAGCAAAGGAGGAAAAAAATCTCCCACAATTATGGTATGGATATATAGATAACACCAGGCTATGGTAATTTTGGAGAAGGCAATGGCACCCAACTCCAGTACTCTTGCCTGGAAAATCCCATGGATGGAGGAGCCTGGTAGGCTACAATCCATGGGGTCGCTAAGAGTCGGACACAACTGAGTGACTTCACTTTCACTTTTCACTTTCATGCATTGGGGAAGGAAATGGCAACCCACTCCACTGTTCTTGCCTGGAGAATCCCAGGGACGGGGAAGCCTGGTTGGACACGACTGAAGTGACTTAGCAGTAGCAGCAGTAGCATGGTAATTTAGGTTTAAAGTCTCCTCTGTGTTGGAAACAATTAAATCACACTAAGGACAGTCTAGTAACACTAGAAAACTGGGCTATGTGCCTTATAGACGGTGCCAATATATAATTTCCCTGGAAGATAAAGATTCTATAGAGCAGACTAAGTCAATGACCTGAGATATACTGGGCTACATCTAATGGAAGCTCTTAACTTAAGTCTTACTTGTGACTTTACTAATACTGCTGGCTATGTTATTTGTATTTCACCTGTTTTACAAAATTGCTGTTTCTTACACTGTCAAATCGGAGAAGGTAATGGCACCCCACTCCAGTACTCTTGCCTGGAGAGTCCCATGGATGGAGGAGCCTGGTAGGCTGCAGTCCATGGGGTCGTTGAGGGTCGGACACGACTGAGAGAGTTCTCTTTCACTTTTCACTTTCATGCATTGGAGAAGGAGGTGGCAAACCACTCCGGTGCTCTTGCCTGGAGAATCCCAGGGACGGGGGAGCCTGGTGGGCTGCTGTCTATGGGGTCGCACAGAGTTGGACATGACTGAAGCGACTTAGCAGCAGCAGCACACTGTCAAATGTGTGTTTGAGGCCTCTAGTAGAATAATATATAGCTCCATATGAGATCGATGATGGTAACAGTGTAACTCTAGATATGGGAAGAAGCAACAAGAGGGAATATTTTCCTGGACCAAGAGGCTAGCAAGACAGGTAGTCCAGAGAATTTTGGATACTGTTTTATGGCCTAGTCCAGTAGCAGCACATTGAGTAGCCTGTAAACAAAATCTTTGCCAGACCTGAGAATGGACATTCTCAGCACCATGGGATAAAATGGTCAAAATCATGGTCAAGTTTATGAGCAAAAAGGGGCTCTGCCAACTGAAGACTGACACATGCCATCTACATCTACAAAGATCCAACGCCCCTGAAAGGAGTTCAGGGTGAAAATCAGGAATGAGGCACTCTGTGCTTTGGGAAAAACTGGCAGAACAGGCCTTCAGATAGTTAGATCTTTTCAGGAGAAGATTTTACGAGTTCCAATTCTTGCATCTTCTCATACCTAGAAAAACACTGACGTCATTAATGGTGACATCTGCTTTGGCTATTAAGGAAAGTTTTACAATTGAAAGTCAAAATAGAGTAGCTGATTCAGACATCCTGGGAAATCACTAGGTGATGCTATGGGAGTACTTTCAGACTAGACCTTGTATTGCTAAACACTTGAGTTTTCTGAGTTGTGTCAGGCTTAGATGCCACCATTCTCAAACAATGTCTGCTGGAAGCTAGTAACTGCAAGCTTATTTTTTATAAAACTAGGTAACTGGCTACCTGGCTACAAGTCTCCCCAAAGTGCCAGGTCCAGACTGGGTTTCAGGCCTATTCTTCTAAAAAGAAATGAGATTTATTTTGTCTACTAAATTCCAGTTATCACTCCTCCAACTACTTCTAACTGGGTCTGTTACACCAAAATGGCAGACCAAGGGATTGAGATTTTAATCATACAAGACTCAGATCTAGAACTTGGAGCTCAGGAATATTTCCCATTCAGTGTCAATTCTCCAAGCTGAGGCAGTCCTATGCTGCATTTTGACAGGAAGTTATCACAGTCATAGTTGCCTAGTTCCCTAAATTAAAACTGAGCAGGACTCTGTAGGGCTCTGGAGTACAGATCTGTTCTGTGTTCTCCATTGCTTGTCTGTAGGTTATAGGCTTCATTCAGCCTCCTTGAACTTCCCTGAGTTCCAAAGGGTGGATTCAAACAATTGCTAGTCAGGGAAGGGAGGAGATACAGAAACAGGAGAAACAATCAAAGGTTGGTACAGCCTCCAGACAGAGTCCTGGTTCCTACTCAAAAAAATATGCATAACAATGTTTTTGAGCCCCTTCCCAGGTGGAGGATGGTAACTTCAGACTGAACACAAGATTCCTGGAGCACAGCTCTGTTGCCTCACCACCAACCAATCAAAAAGAGTCACAAACCCAGCAACCCTCACCCCAAATGTTGCCTTCTGTTTCCAGGGACTAGAGATAACCATCCTGTTAGGTCTCCTGTTTGGCCCCTGTTTATTTCATCTCTGAGAGGGGCCAACAGTTTCAAACTAAATTGCTGTTATTATAAGGGTGAATGCTGGTTTCAGGCAAAAAATACCTTGACTTAGATCTGGTAGAGAGAGACTTCTGCTCTGCAAGGCAGGCCTACACCCATGCACAGCAGAAAGAAGTTACAGAAGAAAGAGAACTCCGCCCCAATTCCCAAGAAGTATCTTGAGTATGAAGTCTCTCAGGGGGGAGTTGTTAGGGGAAGCACACTGATTGAAACCGCCCACCCTGGCCAGGTACCATAGTAACCATTTGTATGAGTTGTTTTACGACAGGAGATCCTGATAAGGAATATGGAACTAATAAGCCACCACCAACATGAAGAGTTCGGGAAAGGTCAAAAGGAGACACCGCGTGTCCGTCCACTTCCCAGAATCCCTCTCGCTAGCATCCATCTTGGCTGAGCGATGCATGCACCACCAGGAAAGACTCTGAATTAGAGTGATTGGCCAAAGACCATCTGGAAACTAATCCCAACACCATAAAACCTGACATTGCGAGCCATGTGGCAGAGCAGTTCTCCTGGGTTCCCTTACCCTACTGCTCTCCACCTGCGTGCCCTTTCCCAATAAAATCTCTTGCTTTGTCAGCACATGTGTCTCCTTGGACAATTCATTTCTGAGTGTTAGACAAGAGCCCAGTTTCAGGCCCTGGAAGGGGTCCCCCTTCCTACAACAAATGGACAGAAATCCCTATGGGAAGGTTGGGAGGTAGACTTGTAGAGCAATTTTTATAAGTACAGCAAATCTTTTACTTAAAATGACCTTGGATATGGTGTATTAATTTCCTGCTGTGATAAATTACCATAAATGTAGTGTCTTCAGTTCAATTCAGTCGCTCAGTCGTGTCCGACTCTTTGTGACCCCATGAATCACAGCACACCAGGCCTCCCTGTCCATCACCAACTCCTGGAGTTTACTCAAACTCATGTCCATCAAGTCAGTGATGCCATCCAGCCATCTCATTCTCTGTTGTCCCCTTCTCCTCCTGCCCCCAACCCCTCCCAGCATCAGGGTCTTTTCCAATGAGTCAACTCTTTGCATGAGGTGGCCAAAGTACTGGAGCTTCAGCTTTAGCATTAGTCCTTCCAAAGAATACCCAGCACTGATCTCCTTTAGGATGGACTGGTTGGATTTCCTTGCAGTCCAAGGGACTCTCAAGAGTCTTCTCCAACACCACAGTTCAAAAGCATCAGTTCTTCGGCGCTCAGCTTTCTTCATAGTCCAACTCTCACATCCATACATGACCACTGGAAAAACCATAGCCTTGACTAGATGGACCTTTGTTGGCAAAGTAATGTCTCTGCTTTTGAATATGCCATCTAGGTTGGTCATAACTTTCCTTCCAAGGAGTAATCGTCTTTTAATTTCATGGCTGCAGTCACCATCTGCAGTGATTTTGGAGCCCCAAAAAATAAAGTCTGACACTGTTTCCACTGTTTCCCCATCTATTTCCCATGAAGTGATGGGACTGGATTCCGTGATCTTTGTTTTCTTAATGCTGAGCTTTAAGCCAACTTTTTCACTCTCCTCTTTCACTTTCATCAAGTAGCTTTTTAGTTCCTCTTCACTTTCTGTCATAAGGGTGGTGTCATCTGCATATCTGAGGTTATTGATATTTCTCCCAGCAATCTTGATTCCAACTTGTGCTTCTTCCAGCCCAGCGTTTCTCATGATGTACTCTGCATATAAGTTAAATAAGCAGGGCAACAATATACAGCCTTGATGTACTCCTTTTCCTATTTGGAACCAGTCTGTTGTTCCATGTCCAGTTCTAACTGTTGCTTCCTGACCTGTATATAAGGTTTCACAAGAGGCAGGTCAGGTGGTCTGGTATTCCCATCTCTTTCAGAATTTTCCACAGTTTATTGTGATCCACACAGTCAAAGGCTTTGGCATAGTCAATAATGCAGAAATAAATGTTTTTCTGGAACTCTCTTGCTTTTTTGATGATCCAGCAGATGTTGGCAATTTGATCTCTGGTTCCTCTGCCTTTTCTAAAACCAGCTTGAACATCTGGAAGTTCACGGTTCACGCCTTAACACAATGCAAATACAAGTTTATTACCTTACAATTTTGGAGGTCAAAAGTCCAAAATGGGTCTCACTGGCCTAAAATCAAGGTGTTTGTAGGGTTATGTTCCTTTCTAGAGGCCATAGGGTACAGTTTGTTTTCTTGTCTTTTCCAGATTCTGGAGACTACTTGCACTGGCTCATCACCCCGTTATGTCTTCAAAACCAGCAGGGACCAGGTGTTTAAAGATGGCTCCTTTCCCCTCTCCTTGCTTCCCTGGGAGCCTAAGGGGATTCATCTGTTCTATTTACTGAGAGTTCCTGTAGGTAACTCTCACAAAATTGTGGGGTCCCTGATGCTTGGATGCCCTTGGAGTTTTTAAATTTCAGGATTGTCCAGATTGAGTCTCCAGCAAGTGATTGATGACAGCTCACATTTTTCTACTCGGTACAGGTGGTTTCCACTGTTGATGACTCTTCAAGGACAAATACTGAACCTTGTGGGGGCAAGAACAAAATAACAGATTGCAGATAGACTAAAAAACAATTCAATACTCATCAAGAAAAGAAGTGAGAACACCAGTTAAAACAGCCTATGTAGACAATGTCACCATTACACTTCTGGACACTAAGAACCATGGGAGCTTGGAGAGACTGGAAGCCACCGATACATGGAAAAAGGAAAGATTTTACCAGAAACAAGAAATAGAGTCAGGAGAACCAGAAAAAATACCTCTGATGACTTTTTGAGCAGTAGGACTTAGTTGTGTCTGAAACCATTTACCTGAGTTGAAATTTTTTCTTTTATTTTTCAAAGGAAGCTTAGGGTTTTTATAATTTACAATTGTAAGACTGAAGAAATACTGTTATCAAACATCGATTAAGGTGATTTGGTTAAAGGCATTATAAGTCATTCAAGAGTCTTTTGAAGTAGCTTTAAGCAATATGACTTTATTTTAAACAATGTTTGATTTATTGTTTATAAAGTAACATTATCCTCAAAACAGCAAAATATTTCTGCTGTTATATAAATAGCAGAAATATTCATATAAAAATGTTTTATTTTTTGTTAATTTTTGTAATACTTTGTACTTTAATTTTTCATTAATTTATACTTCATTTTATATTATTGTATTTATCTTAAATTAACAGTATCTTTAATAATATGCCTAAGTTATTTTTATAGATATAGATGATATACAATCAGTATTTCCCTCCAAACCCTGCCCAGTTCTGCCCTATCAGTAAGTGGCAGGCTATTAAGTAGATTTATATATATAGATTTTTGTGCATATGTCTTATGCATAATTCCAAAGATTTTTAATCCATATACAAGTAAATATAATTATATCCCCCTTTTTTTTACACAACAGGCAGCATAATATACACAGCAATCTTTCCTTTACTCATTACATTTAATATCTAGACTGATAATTCCCAAGTTTAAAGACCAGACCTTTCCCCTTAATTCTAAACCCACATATCTAACCACCTAATTGGCATCTGCATTTGGGTATACAATCAGATCAGATCAGTCGCTCAGTCGTGTCTGACTCTGCGACCTCATGAATCGCAGCACGCCAGGCCTCCCTGTCCATCACCAACTCCTGGTGTTCACTGAGACTCAGGTCCATCGAGCCAGTGATGCCATCCAGCCCTCTCATCCTCTGGTATACAATAGGCATCTCAAAATGAATTTGTCTATAATGGAACTCAAGAACTCTTTCCACACCAGTTCCATTTCTAGTTTTCTTTTTAAAATTTATTTTTAATTGAAAGGTAATTGCTTTGCAAGAATGTGTTGGTTTCTGCCATACGTCAATATAAATCAGCCTTAGGTCTACATATGTCCCCTCCCTCTGGAACCTCCCTCCCACCTCCCACATCATCCCACCCATCTAGGTTGTCACAGAGTACTGGGTTTGGTTTCCCTGAGTCATACAGCAAATTCCTACTGGCTGTCTATTTTACATATGGTAATGTGTATTTCTACTTTTCTTCATCTCAGTCCCTGAAATCTGCATTCTACCTGTTTAGGCGAGAGACATCATCCATTCTTTTCTCTTTATTTCTCTCAAAATGGTTTCAACACTAAATCCTATTGGCTTCAAAATACATCCACAAGTTACCTGTAGCTTATCATCTCTATTTACCACCATCATCTCTCCCCTGAATTACTGTATTAACATTTGAGCTGATCTTCCTCTCTAATTTCCAGAAGCCCACTCTCAATGCAACAGTCAAAATTTGCTCTGTCACTTGCAAGACCCTTCATCATGGGCACTTCTATTCTCTGAACTCATTTTTTCTGATCTCCTTCTTATTCTCATTGCTCCAGTCTCATGAATTTTCTTGCTATTTCTCTGCCATGCAAGGCAACTTACTGCTTCAACGCCTCAAATTATCTGCTTTAGTTTTTCTGTTGTCATAGTCGTTAAATTCTCTTTTAATAATTAAAAAAAAATGTGTTCTTTATTCAAAAATTTTAAAATATCTGAGTCAGTATTAGTTTGTCATTTTCTGTTTGCATATTGCTCTAGGTATTGAAAACAATTTATTTTCCTCCAAGTGCTGCTTTAGAGAAATATCATAAATTCTTTAATATACTGTTTTGACATTATCTTTATTTTCTAGATAGTCTATGATATTGTTTGGCTTCCCTGGTGGCTCAACTAGTAAAGAATCTGCCTGCAATGCAGGAGACCTAGGTTACATCCCTGTGTTGGGAAGATCCCCTGGAGAAGGGAAAGGCTACCCACTCCAGTATCCTGTCCTAGAGAATTCCATGGACTATATAGTCCATGGGTTACAAAGAATAGGACACAACTGAGCAACTTTAACTTTCATGATGTTGTTTGTACATTCGCTCCATGAACTGGGACTTATTTTAAAATATAGTATTAAAATGTATCGCTAGAATTAAAAAAAAAAAAAAAAAAAAACAGCAGGGACCGGTATAATCTTGCTTGCAATGACATATCTATGGCTCTAATTCTTTGGTCTCTTTCATTTTTTAAGAACCGTTTGATTACATTGGTCTCACTCAGATAACCCAAGATCATCTCCTTATTTTAAGGTCAATTAATTAGAAACTTTGCTCTGCAGCTTGGTTTCCCTTTGCCATGAAACATGACACATGTTTCATGTTAAGATGTGGGCATCTTTGGGAAGCCATTATTCTCCTTCCACACCTATTCTCTCCCTTTTAAAAAGGGTTCTGGGTCTGTGATGTGGCTCAAGTCTGGGAATTTGTTAAGGAAACATGACCATCTATTACATCAATTCATGTCAGACCTCTGTTACAATATTGAATTTTGTTTTCTGTATGTCTTGCTTATACAAATGAAGTAGGTGGTTCACCATTCTCCTAGGGATCCCATCATAATTTAGCCACCAGTGGCTCAGACTGTAATGGTAAAGCACCTGTCTACAATGCAGGAGACCTGGGTTCGATCCCTGGGTCGGAAAGATCCCCTGGAGAAGGAAATGACAATCCACTCCAGTACTATTGCCTGGAAAATCCCATGGACAGAGGAGCCTGGTAGGTTACAGTCCATCGGGTCGCAAAGAGTTGGACACGACTGAGCGACTTGGTCTAGTCTAAGATCCCTACAAGCAAAATCACTCTGTTTACTTCTTGCGTCTTGTCACTCAGGTTTCAACACTCATAGAATTTAGAGTTCCTATTTCCATGGCAGCATCTCTTGCTTTTCTTGCAGACAATTGCCACTACAGAACCTTTCCAGGATGCTGACACTGCCTTCACCAATTAATATCTCAAAGCCTTGATGAAGGATATGTACTCTGGGCCTGCTTAGGTGATATAACAGTAAGTGAAAGTGAAAGTTGCTAGTCATGTCTGACTCTTTGCGATCCCTTGGACTGTAGTCTGCCAGGCTCCTCTGTCCATGGAATTCTCTAGGCCAGAATATTGGAGTGGGTAGCTATTCCTTTCTCCAAGGGATCTTCCCAACCCAGGAATCAAACTCAGGTCTCCCACATTGCAGGCAGATTCTTTACCAGCTGAGCCATCAGGGAAGCCCCAATATAAAAGTAGTCCACTCATAATAAATCTACTTCAGCTTTCAAATTTCCATAAGCCTTCAGATGTAGCACTGATTCTCAACTGAAACCAATTTTACTGCCCTTTAGGGACATTTGACAATGTCTAGAGACATTTTTGGTTGTCACAAATTGGAGGAGGTTCTCCTGGTATCTACTAGGTAGTGGCTAGGGATACTTTTAAACATTCTACAATGCACAATCTCCTGGTCTCTAACAAAAAATTATCTGGCTCCAAAATATCAATAATGCTAAAACTGAAAAACATTGCCCTATACCATTCCACAGGCTTCCCAGGTGGCTCAGTAGTAAAGAATCTGCCTGCCAATGAAGGAGATGCAGGAGATGCTGGTTCACTCTCTGGGTTGGGAAGATTCCCTGGAAGAAGGCATGGCAACCCACTCCAGTATTGTTGCCTGGAGAATCCCATGGACAAAGGAACCTGGCAGGCTAAGCCCACGGGCTCACAAATAGTTGGAAATGACTGAGCAACTAAGCACAGCACAGCACAACATAAGTGATATCATACGGTATTTTTCTTTCTCTTTCTGACTTAATTCACTTAGCATGATAATTTCTAGTTGCATCCATGTTTCTGCAAATGGCATTATTTTGTTCATTTTTATGGCTGGGTAGTATTCCTTTGTATATGTGCTGTGTTAAGTCGTTTCAGTCATGTCTGACTCTTTGCGACCCTATGAACTGTAATCCTCCAGGCTCCTCTGTCCATGGGATTCTTCAGGCAAGAACACTGGTGCGGGTAGTCATGCCCTCCTCCAGCGGATCTTCCCAACCCAGGGATCGAACCTGCACCTCTTACATTTCTTGCGTTGGCAGGCAGGTTCTTTACCACTAGCACCACCTGGGAAGCCCATTCACATTGTATATGTATGTACCACGTTTTCTTTATCCACTCATCTGTCAGCGGACATTTAGGTTGTTTCCATGTTTTGGGTATTGTGAATGGTGCTGCTGTGAACACAGAAGTGCATGCTATCTTTCTGAATTAGTTTTGCTCCAGTATATGCCCAGGAGTGGCATTGTTAGATCATATGGTAATTCTATCTTTAATTCTCTGAGGGACCTCCATACTCTTTGTTGGGGCTGGTCTTAAGGATCAGCATTCACCTCCTAGGAAGCTCTCTCTGAAGCGGTCATTATGGGTTCTGTAGGCAAGAGGAACCTAATTCTCTTACCTAGAGAAGGAAAGGCTGCTTCCACCGGCAAGGGAAGCTCAGGGGAATTTAGAAATTCCAGGTCCTCAGTTTGATTAAAATACAGCCAGATATGCTCATTAATTAATGCCCTAAATTTAACATGAGAGAATACAACTTTGGATTTGGTTGTTAGAAATTTAGACTCTGAGGCCATAGGAAATGGGGCTTCCTGTTGGATAGTCATAGAAGTTTTCTGATTATTTATCTAGCTTTGAGCTGGAATTTTAGAGCCCTAAGTGCAACTCCCCACCCTACCTACATTCTCTATTATATTTAGAAGCAACCAATCCATCTGAAAGTTCTTATGCATGTTATTTCATTACAGTGTTCTATTGTAGCAGCTTATAGCTTTGACTCCTACAAGAACTTGCCTCCCAGTGACTACGGTGCTTATTGAAGTGACCGTTTTGCTACCACCTGCCATAAACTATACTAATGACTCATTTCCACTGAAAATGTAGGTTATGAAGCCCTTTAAATCTAATCAAGTCAAAGAATCAATACAAGACTCACAGATACAAGTTTCTGTGCCCTTAAGACTACTTTGAATATAGAGAGTTGCATTAGTTTGGGTTTGGTTGGGATAACAGAGTTATAAGAAGAACTATGAAAATAAGTGCTTTAATACATGAATTAGAGCTTACAGAATAGAATGATCTTGGAATCTGGGATATCTCGTATACTAAAGCTGAAGACCTGGAGAAACTTTCAGCGTGACATAAATGAAAGCCCTGGAACAGAAAAAGAAAGCTGCCACTTGAGAATTCTGCAAACCACTGCGACTTAAAAGTAAAACCTTCAAAAGAAATTCGAAAGCCTGACATGTATGAATGCTAGGCTGCTCTAAATAAGAGCTTCTGCTTCACTCCTCTTTTTCAGATCTCATGCAAATACTTTTGTTGGCAAATTCTGACCCAGAAACTTACAGATAAGGGAATTCTGGGTAACGTAGTTCTTAACTTTAAAATGGACTGGTGGTGACAGTGTCAAGCTAACAAAAACAAATGCAGCACATTCATCCATTTTACAAATACTCATAAATCTTTGTAATTAAACTTTGCCACCTTTGACAGCCCTGCTGTTTCAATTCTTGCTTGTTTGACCACAGTCTGCTTCTGAATATCCTTCCGGGCCTTCATGAATCGTATTCCAAACATAACTGCCCAGTTACGTTTGATTCCAAGTTAAATTTGATTCCAATATTTCTCTTAACTTTGTTTTTCAGAACATTACACTCACTGTTTGGAAGACCATATTTCTGGACTGAGCCGGGTGGTTTATGTGTTTAAACTTGATTTTGCTTTGCTAATCCTCTGGGCTTTTGAAAACGAAATCTTCATGGTAGCTGCAGATAGAAGCCTTTTTGTATTTCCTTTACTCTGTGACCCCACCACTCTGATTTTAGTTGAAGCATCACATCCTTGGAGAATTTTCACCTGACTTCCCATAGATCTGATCTACCCCATCAGATCAGACGGACTACATTCTTATAGCAGCTCTTTGTACTCCCTTATAGCACTCATCATAGTATGTACCTTATACTTGTGCCATTATTTATAAATAACTCTAACTCCCACTGAACTATAAGTCCCAGGAGGACAGAGACTATAACTGTTTTGCTTACCATTACATCACAGTGCCTGATACATAATAGGTGTTCAGTAAATATTTGATGAGGTGTCATCTGATAGGCCCACGGCACCATCCCTTGCAAAAGTGACAGCATGATATAAAGAAAGGAGTGCGAATAGACCATCAGAAGAGCTTGGTTCTACTCCCACCTCACTTGCTATCTTGTTAGACAGCCCTGGGCAGGTGACTTAAGCTTCCTGTGTTTCAGTTTATACATTTGGGAAATGAAGCAGTTGAACTGAAGGGAGTTTTTCAGTTCTGAGTGTATAACTTCTTTATATACCTATATACATAGACTTTTCTTAAAATAGTATATATTATCACATACTTTTGATATGGGGGTCTGGGAGATGAGGTATACTGAGATGACCTGCAATTTTTAGCTTGGATGACTGTTTTTTAAAGATGTAAACAAAAGCAGTCCGAGTTTGTTTTCAGAGGCCCCAGGTTTCTCTTCTTTAAAATGAGACTAAGAATGACTACCCTATAGAATTCTTATGAAGATGAATTAAGATCATCTTTGTGAATCTCCAAGCGCAGTTCCTGGAATATAGAAGGCATTGAAAAATTCAACTGAGTTTACAAATAAGGAAATTGAGGCAACAGAGAAATTTCATGGGCAAGTATGTTGCCTAAGCTCATGTGACAGGAACACCTATTCCTCAAATCTGCCTGGATCACAGGTCTGTCTGGCAATCCTGTGAAAAAGGAAGATAATAAAGGATAAAACAGGATAGTTCAGAAATGAAGACATGTGAGTAAAGGAGTAGGCACTTTTTTATACATGGTATAAACAGTTTTCAGTATCTAAAAAGACATCAAGCACCGTGCTTCTTCTTCCTTTAATCTCCTTTAATGTTTATGGTGGAACTGCACTGAGTACAATGAACAGCATTTGTACACTATCAAACTTTCAAAAAGTTAATTCAAAATGCAATACAATTTTTAATTAACCAAAATGCTCAGAGAAGAGCAGGATTTTGTTTAACTGAGAAAGAAGTCCAACACCTATTCTTTTTCTACCCATGAACTTGAAACCTTCCGAGATTAACATTTTAAAACTTTATACCTATAACATGGGTACATTCTTGGAATTTTTTGTTGTTGATATCTAAGGATTTATTGATAGGTATGTTATTAGTGATTATCAATGATTCATTTAATGTATGTATATTTTTTGAATGTCTAGCAGATTGCTAGATGCTAGGAATACAAAGACAGTAAGTATAATTTCTTTACTCAAGATTCTTACAGTCTAGTGCTATGAATAATAAACATATATTACTAAACAGGACTCCCCTAGTGGTTCAGTGGTTAAGACTCCATGCTCCCAATGCAGGGGGCACCCTGACTTGGGAACTAAGATCCTGCATGCCACATGGTGACCCCTCCCCCAAAAAGAAAGAAACCACTAAAATAACTAAAAAGTTATCGTTTTAGATGTTGTCTCAGAGAACTTTTTCTGAAATGGATCAGTTTTTATCTGCATTAAAAATTAGCAAAGGCTGTTGACCACTGGTTCCCCCCTCAACACACAGACACACACACACGCCACACAATGATGGTCTCAAGGCAAACACAGAATGTCCTACTGTCTGTTTGCCTCCTCATCACTCCTTTGATCTTTAGAGTCCAGGAAGTATTGAACCATTGCACTGTCAAGAGCTGCACTAGAGCTTCTTTCTATCAAGAGCCTTTTCACCTTGTTGAGTCTTTTTTTTTTTTTTTTCCCTATCTTTTATTTATTTATTTTTAAAATTTTATTTTATTTTTAAACTTTACATAATTGTATTAGTTTTGCCAAATATCAAAATGAATCCACCACAGGTATACATGTGTTCCCCATCCTGAACCCTCCTCCCTCCTCCCTCACCATACCATCCCTCTGGGTCGTCCCAGTGCACTAGCCCCAAGCATGCAGTATCGTGCATTGAACCTGGACTGGCATCTCATTTCATACATGATATTTTACATGTTTCAATGCCATTCTCCCAAATCTTCCTACCCTCTCTCTGTCCCACAGAGTCCATAAGACTGTTCCATACATCAGTGTCTCTTTTGCTGTCTCGTACACAGGGTTATTGTTACCATCTTTCTAAATTCCATATATATGCATTAGTATACTGTATTGGTGTTTTTCCTTCTGGCTTACTTCACTCTGTATAATAGGCTCCAGTTTCATCCACCTCATTAGAACTGATTCAAATGTATTCTTTTTAATGGCTGAGTAATACTCCATTGTGTATATGTACCACAGCTTTCTTATCCATTCATCTGCTGATGGACATCTAGGTTGCTTCCATGTCCTGGCTATTATAAACAGTGCTGCGATGCACATTGGGGTACACGTGTCTCTTTCCCTTCTGGTTTCCTCAGTGTGTATGCCCAGCAGCGGGATTGCTGGATCATAAGGCAGTTCTATTTCCAGTTTTTTAAGGAATCTCCACACTGTTCTCCATAGTGGCTGTACTAGTTTGCATTCCCACCAACAGTGTAAGAGGGTTCCCTTTTCTCCACATCCTCTCCAGCATTTATTGCTTGTAGACTTTTGGATCGCAGCCATTCTGACTGGTGTGAAATGGTACCTCATAGTGGTTTTGATTTGCATTTCTCTGATAATGAGTGGTGTTGAGCATCTTTTCATGTGTTTGTTAGCCATCTGTATGTCTTCTTTGGAGAAATGTCTATTTAGTTCTTTGGCCCATTTTTTGATTGGGTCATTTATTTTTCTGGAGTTGAGCTGTAGGAGTTGCTTGTATATTTTTGAGATTAGTTGTTTGTTGGTTGCTTCATTTGCTATTATTTTCTCCCATTCTGAAGGCTGTCTTTTCACCTTGCTAATAGTTTCCTTTGATGTGCAGAAGCTTTTAAGGTTAATTAGGTCTTTAGTCTCATAGCAAACTTTGAACCTTCTCCTGAATGAATATAGACTAGGGGGCTTACAGCATGGGTGCTGATTCTTTAGTCATGCATGTAGAAGTTTATTCCTTTTGCTCATAACCTTCTTCCTATCTTGCAGAAGCACTGTATTTATTATCAGTGGCATGATCTAAACTCTGTCCTTCAAAATCTCTCCATCTTATTTTACTGCAAATTTATCCATTTGCAATATTCATAAGCTTTCCACTACTAATTTTAAACATTCATTTCCCTTTTTTATACACTGTACACATACATGCTTACTAGCAGCATTTCCCACACATTGCTCATAATAACTGGGGAAATAGGACAACTGACTGGAACTAAAAAGGACCCACTTGAGGTTCTTGGTCAACAATTTGAGGTGATTTCTATCAGCTCAATTGACTGTTTTCCCCTTGGCACCTCCAGCTGACATGTGGATATGGAATAGAGGAAAGCTGGATTTAACCAGGGTTGTAGCTTTGCCTGCAGGTAAGATGATAAGAAAGATGGGCAAGGGACTGGATCTGTGCAAGTGAATACAAATATTGACCTTGGAGTCTTAAGCTGGATAGGAGGCAGGAGAAGGAAGTGAACCATGAGAAACAGTGAAAAGGTAGAAGGATCAGTTGATTAAAGATGACTTGAAGAGTCAAAGATCATTGGAACTAACAGTTAGAGGAGAGAAAATAAGTTGAAAAGATGAAAAATGGTGATCAGAGTGGGATTCCATTCCACCCAGATGACTGGGTGGCAGGTAACAATCTTGACAAAGTCTACAGTTTGACTGGGAGCCCGAGGAGGCTGAGATAGGGTGGATAGCAAGATCATCAGGAGAGAGACATTAAGGTTGTGAGCATACTGTGAAAGCACTGCAGAGGCACATATTGAAATTACCAAGAGTTAAGATATAAGTAGTATGGAGAGTGTGAGCATGAGCCAGGGGCTGGAATCGCCAAAAAATGTGGAAATGGTGTGATAACTTGGGTGTCAGTAGGTAACAGCTGTAATTCCATTAGACACAATAGTAATATTACTGAAAACCTCAGAACTGAGCATAAAGACCAATAAAAACATTTTAGCCCAGAGATTTAGGCCAGTAAAGCACTAGAACCATTAATAAATCAACTCTATTGATCAATTTTTATCTGATGAGAAATACACTTTAAAAAAGTTGGCATTCATTGTCAACAAATAAAAATGGAAGAAATTTCATAAAAGTCTAGGCTTCCACCTTCTCTTAAAAAATGGGAAATTTTGGGACTTCCCTGTCAGTGAAGACTCCATGCTTCCAATGCAAGGCACATGGGTAACTAAGCCCCACATGCTGCATGGCCGAAGTTAAGAAATAAATGATTGTTGGGTAATCAAGAAACAAAGTCTGACACCGTTTCCACTGTTTCCCCATCTATTTCCCATGAAGTGATTGATGGGACCGGATGCCACGATCTTCATTTTCTGAATGTTGCAGCCATGAAATTAAAAGACACTTACTCCTTGGAAGGAAAGTTATGACCAACCTAGATAGCATATTCCAAAGCAGAGACATTACTTTGCCAACAAGGTTCGTCTAGTCAAGGCTATGGTTTTTCTGGTGGTCATGTACGGATGTGAGAGTTGGATTGTGAACAAGGCTGAGCGCCGAAGAATTGATGCTTTTGAACTGTGGTGTTGGAGAAGACTCTTGAGAGTGCCTTGGACTGCAAGGAGGTCCAACCAGTCCATTCTGAAGGAGATCAGTCCTGGGATTTCTTTGGAAGGAATGATGCTAAAGCTGAAACTCCAGTACTTTGGCCACCTCATGCGAAGAGTTGACTCATTGGAAAAGACTCTGATGCTGGGAGGGATTGGGGGCAGGAGGAGAAGGGGACGACAGAGGATGAGATGGCTGGATGGCATCACTGACTCGATGGACGTGAGTCTCGGTGAACTCCGGGAGTTGGTGATGGACAGGGAGGCCTGGTGTGCTGCGATTCAAGGGGTCACAAAAAGTCGGACACTACTAAGCGACTGAACTGAACTGAATCAAGAAATGGAAGGATAAGTCAAAAATAATTTTCAAAAAAGGAAAGTTTTGTCAACATTGGGCTCAAACTGACAGGCAGGAAATATCCAGTGAAGTTGAGTCCTGACTGCCCCATCAAACAGGATACACTAATTTGTTGCAATCCCCATCACTCCTTTGTGTCACACCTGGCCTCTTTAATCAAATTACTTATTACTTCATCTATAGGCATTTGAGTTTTTAATACCATGTCAAATAAATAGATGATATTTTAGCCAAATGACTGTACAAGATTGCTAAAGCTATTCTTAAAAGTGAATCTCAGAAAAGGAAAAATATTTACATGTTGGAGGGTTCTTTTGAGCTGGCATTTAAATTTATTGCAGTTTTACCACATTTCCCACACCACTTCACAAGCAATCATCCTCATTGAATCAACATCCTTAAATTACAATTCATTTCAAATTATATTCTAAATATATACTTTGCTTCATAGAAATAATGATTAAGAGTCTAAAAGGTATCTTATGTTCAACCTTCTTAATTTAGAAGAAGAGAATAGAAGGAAGAATAGGGAGCTAAGGTAATATGTTCCAGGTTAGGAACCACGCTGCATGGCATAATTGGAATTTAAACTCTTGTCTTAACTCTTCCAAATTAAATTTTAAAATGATAATTTCTTTGGTTTAGGATCTTTAGAAATATGTTTGTTGTAAAATATTGCGAACATTATTACAAAAGCTTTCAGATTTTAATAGGTTAACAAATGTGTACTTACCACCCAGCTTATTAAACTTGAAAATGTCTTTGGGTTTGGGAAAGAAAGTTTAGATAAAGTTGAAGCCCTTCCCACAAGTTCTGCCCAAAGTCTCTTCACTTCCCTCCTTCCTCAGATGTAGCTATTATGCCAAATTTGGTATTTTTCATTTAGGAAGGCCTTTAAAAGGAAATAAATTCTAAAAGTAATTATATTTATGGAGAGATTTTATTCTTATTAACATGTGTGGACCTAACAATGCTAAAAGGAGAATGCATGTAGAGTTTATTTACAGACACTAATATCCCATTGTAGATAATCACGATGGTGTGATCACTCACCTAGAGCCAGACATCCTGGAATGTGAAGTCAAGTGGGTCTTAGGAAGCATCACTATGAACAAAGCTAGTGGAGGTGATGGATTCCAACTGAGCTCTTTCAAATCCTGAAAGATGATGCTGTGAAAGTGCCACACTCAATACGCCAGCAAATTTGGAAAACTCAGCAGTGGCCACAGGACTGGAAAAGGTCAGTTTTCATTCCAATCCCAAAGAAAGGCAATGCCAAAGAATGCTCAAACTACTGCACAATTGCACTCATCTCACATGCTAGTAAAGTAATGCTCAAAATTCTCCAAGCCACGCTTCAGCAGTACGTGAACCGTGAAATTCCAGATGTTCAAGCTGGTTTTAGAAAAGGCAGAGGAACCAGAGATCAAATTGCCAACATCCACTGGATCATCGAAAAAGCAAGAGAGTTCCAGAAAAACATCTATTTCTTCTTTATTGACTATGCAAAGCCTTTGACTGTGTGGACCACAATAAACTGTGGAAATTCTGAAAGAGATGGGCATACCAGACCACCTGACCTCCCTCTTGAGAAACCTATATGCAGGTCAGGAAGCAACAGTTAGAACTGGACATGGAATAACAGACTGGTTCCAAATAGGAAAAGGAGTACATCAAGGCTGTATATTGTCGCCCTACTTCTTTAAATTATATGCAGAGTACATCATGAGAAACGCTGGGCTGGAGGAAGCATAAGCTGGAATCAAGATTGCTGGGAGAAATATCAATAACCTCAGATATGCAGATGACACCACCCTTATGGCAGAAAGTGAAGAGGAACTAAAAAGCCTCTTGATGAAAGTGAAAGAGGAGAGTGAAAAAGTTGGCTTAAAGCTCAATGTTTAGAAAAGTAAGATCATGGCATCCGGTCCCATCACTTCATGGCAAATAGATGGGGAAACAGTGGAAACAGTGTCAGACTTTATTTTTTGGGGCTCCAAAATCACTGCAGATGATGATTGCAGTCATGAAATTAAAAGACGCTTACTCCTTGGAAGGAAAGTTATGACCAACCTAGATAGCATATTCAAAAGCAGAGACATTACTTTGCCAACAAAGGTCCATCTAGTCAAGGCTATGGTTTTTCCAGTGGTCATATATGGATGTGAGAGTTGGACTGTGAAGAAAGCTGAGCGCTGAAGAATTGATGCTTTTGAACTGTGGTGCTGGAGAAGACTCTTGAGAATCCCCTGGACTGCAAGGAGGTCCAACCAGTCCATTCTAAAGGAGATCAGTGCTGGGTGTTCTTTGGAAGGACTGATGCTAAAGGTGAAACTCCAATACTTTGCCACCTCATGCAAAGAGTTGACTCATTGGAAAAAAGACCCTGATGCTGGGAGGGATTGGGGGCAGGAGGAGAAGGGGACAACAGAGGATGAGATGGCTGGATGGCATCACCGACTTGATGGACATGAGTTTGAGTAAACTCTGGGAGTTGGTGATGGACAGGGAGGCCTGGCGTGCTACGATTCATGGGGTCGCAAAGAGTCGGACACGACTGAGGGACTGAACTGAACTGAATATCCCCAAAAAAGAAACAGCCATTCCAAATATGCCTCCCAGAAAAGTCCCAAATTGAAACTTAGTGTTACTGACTCAGGATGATACATGAGACTCATTGATTTCAATAAGAACTAAATCCTGTTTCTCCAAGAATTAAAATGAAGAGAGGCACTTCTAGACAAGGCCAAGTTCATGGACATGTAACCTGTGCGCTCACACAAAGCTCAAAGGGTCCCATACTTGGCTTAATGCTCTGCTATTGCTTTCTTGAAATCGGGATAATTGTTAAACAAGGGGCCCCACATTCTGCACTATATCCTGTCAATTTTGTAGCTGGTTCTGGTCTCAGCGTATGTAAGAGCTGAACTGAATCTTCCATCCTCAACTCTCTCTTCCTGGGGTGCAGCCCATCTTCTAGTGACTCCTGAGCTGGAAGGAGCTGCCAAACTTGCTTTGTCCTCAGGAGGGTGCTGTTCCACCTCTAATACTCAGTTCTAATCTTAGATGCAGACTTCTTGCCTAGTTTCCCATGCACAGCTGTATATAAACCCAGGGCAAGTTTAAGTGGGGTTTTTAAGGCCATGTTACTTCAAAAGGGAAATGGACATGGAAATACAGCCAGATAAGAGTTACAGGCAGTTGTTGAGCTCTTACTCTGTGCCAGGTGTTTTGCTAAGGACCACAAATGTAGTATTTCTTTAATCTGCTTAATGCCTTATGAGATAGATGTTATTATCTCCATTTTATAGTAAGGAAACTGAGTACCAAGAGTTTAAGTACCTTCCCAATGGCAGATAGCTAGTAGGAGGAAGAATTAGAATTTGAGCCTTGTCCTGCCTGCCTCCAGAGACTATGAATGGAAGGCTTTTGTTTGTTTGTTTTAAACTTTCTAATAGACAGACCTAACTTAATCTAATTATATATCCTTTGAATAAATCATTTCATTTTTGTATTTCAAAAATATCTCTAGAGTAAAACAACATCAAAGTAAGAGGGATCTGTTAATCTCACTGGATCAATGGCTTTCTAAGCTTAGTAAATCATTCCTAGGTTATCATTCAAACGAAAGGTCCAGGAGAATTTCTTGCTAGTCCATGTTAGAGACCTTTAAGGCTGATCACAAATAATTTAATTTGTGAATAAACTGTGAGTGCTAAGGTTCTATTTTTGACAACAGCGTTATTATTTATGCATTATAGATGTTATTTTAAGTATTTGGCACATACTGTCTCTTTTAATTCCTTTTATCAGCCCCATGAAGGATTCCCAGATGGCTCAGTGGTAAAGAATCTGCCTACAATGCAGGAGATGCAGGAGAACCTGGGTTCAGTTCTGAGAAGATTTTCTGGAGGAGAGCATGGCAACCCACTCCAGTATTCTTGCCTGGATAATCCACAGTCCATAGGGTCATAAAGAATCTTGACATGACTGAAACGACTGAGCACATGTGCACACATCAGCCTCTTGAAAAGGGTATGATTGTTATGATCTCCATTTTGCAGAAGAAGAGACTAAATCCCACAAATATATATATATATATATATATATATGTATTTATTTATATATATATACATATAAATAAATGTGTGTGTGTAAAAAGGGTGAAGCTTGCATTAATAAGGTAACTTGTACCCAAATGCCTGATAATATTTCCTCCAGTCACATATTAACCTGTATGATATGTGTGGTTTTTTATCAGAGGGTACTGAAATTTGTATGATTGTGTTGAGCTGTGAATAGGGTGTTCCATAAAACCTGATTGTGCTATATAGCCCTGATGGTTCACTGGGTAAAGAATCTGCCTGCAATGCAGGAGACACAGGAGATGTGGGTTCAAGTCCTGGGTTGGCAGGATCCCCTGGAGGTGGAAATGGCAACCCACTCCAGTATTCTTGCCTGGAAAATCCCATGGACAGAGGAGCCTGGTGGCAACACTCCAAATGGTCACAAAGAGACACAACTGAGCAATTGAAATGAACTGAACTGAACAGCAATGGATAATATATATTCCCTATTCCATCATATCAACAGTCTCTTGGGAAAGGCTGGGATGACGAAACACAGTGGAATTAAAAGTCTCTGCTCTAAGCAATCCTGTCTTCAAGTCTCTTTCTAATTCTCAGAAACTCTCCAACATTTGACGTACTCACGTAAACCAGATCATGGACACTCATCTAAGCTTTTATTCAGTATGTGAAGTTTTTGCAGGAACCTCAGGGGTCAGATCAAGGGAGTGAACAGCTTACTCCACCTTCCTGTAGATCATTCAGACTACCAAATTATTTTCATAACAGAGAGAAGGAAACTTAGCAAGAACAGGAGATTAAAAACACTTAAGCTAAAATTTTAGGTATAGTTGAGATCCCAGGCCTGCATTAAAGAACAAGACAATAGGAGCTTCACAGTCCCTGGGGCCAGGGACAGTGGTTCCCAATGTAAATAGACTTCAGTAATGGTTTTTAAGCTAAGTGTTGACCTGTATCTAGAGAAAGGTTGTATAAGGCTGAGGGAACTTGGCTTTGGGAACCAATGATCTGTATGTGGCAACTCGAACCTTGACTTCTTGGAAACTAGCTGAGAGTAGTCTTAGACCAAGATCTATGCTGCTGGAGAAGCATAGAAAAGAACAAAGAAAGAATACTATTAGAAAATACTGCTAGAAGTGGAAAAGATACTATTAGACCTTTTTGGAAAAGTTGGATATGAATTTTGATTCTGTGACTTTTTGATTCTGTTAGGCACTTAAGTTGTCCGATTTCCGCCCCACCTTGGTATAACATTGTGAAGAGCAAGATGATACCTACTTTTAGATGGCTGTGTTTTCAAAACTAGATTAACACACTTTTTTTTAAACTAGGACCCCTTCTTAACTAATAGCACCAAGTTCAGATTCTTTGGGGCTTCCCTGGTGGCTCAGTGGTTAAGAATCCTCCTGCAAATGCAGGATATGTGGGTTCAATCCCTAGGTTGGGAAGATCCCCTGAAGAAGGAAATGACAACCCACTCCAGTATTCTTGCCTAGAGAATCCCCTGGAGAGAAGCCTGGTGGGCTACAGTCCACAGGGTCACAAAGAGTCGGACACGACTTAGCAACTAAACAACTAAGCTCTCTGGACATAAATATCCTTTTCTTAAAAAAATAAAAAGAGAAAGTGAGAATAATGATACCTTGCCTAGAACCATCATAAGCATCAAATTTATTTCATCAATCTTTTAAGCAAATATTTACCACATACTTTCTATGTGTCAGGCACTTTGCCACATGTTGGCACAGATATGCTTCTTGATGTGATGAAGCTTTAGTCTAACACAAGGTTTTGCAACCTCAGCACAATTGATATTTTGTAATGAGTAATATTTTGCTGTGGGACACTATCCTGTAATAGCATGCCTACCCATTGCTGCTGCTGCTGCTGCTAAGTTGCGTCAGTCATGTCCGACTCTGTGCGACCCCATAGACAGCAGCCCAGCAGGCTCCCCCGTCCCTGGGATTCTCCAGGCAAGAGCACTGGAGTGGGTTGCCATTTCCTTCTCCAATGCATGAAAGTGAAAAGTGAAAGTGAAGTCGCTCAGTCGGTCCAACTCCTAGCTACCCCATGGACTGCAATGCACCAGGCTCCTCCGTCCATGGGATTTTCCAGGCAAGAGTACTGGAGTGGGGTGCCATTGCCTTCTCCCTCTCTACCCATTAGAAGCTAGCAATGCCTCTGTTTCCTGTCGTAACAAATAAGAATGTCTCCAGACATTTCCAAATTTCCTTTGGGAGAAATAATCATTCCCAGTTGAGAACCACTAGTCTAATGAGAAACAGGTGGCTTCTGAGAAGGGGAAAGCAAGTTTCTTTCTCCTTCTGGATGTTAATTAGGAAGCATCTCCTGACGGCAGCTATCTTATGATCAAAAGGGGAATTGACTAATGCTGTAGATGGCAAAACGAAAAGACGGAAACTTGGGGTTCTAGCAACACAATAAAGACTTAATTCCTGGAGGTTGCCCTACCTCTGCACCTCTGGATTTGATGCTAAGTGAGATATTGCATTTCCATATCGTTTAAGCAAAAGAGTTTCTGTTGCTTGCAGCTGTAAGAATCCTAATTCAAATGGTCTTTATTTACCTCATCTTTCTTCATCTATAAAATTGGGGTAATAATACACCCTTTGGTTTGCAGTAAGAATAAAGTGTTTATAAAACATTTTGCCCACTGTTGGCCATATTGAGTATATTTAATCAAGTAACCAGTCTTATTATAATGACTATATTATTTCTGATCTTTCAAGACACTCATCATTATTTTCATATGTCTCTGTTTAATGATAACTCTTAATATGCACATCAAAATTTTCATCACAGATTTCCTTGGAGAATGTTCCTTCAAACATACTTTGAAACTTACCAGTCATTAATATTTGTTAACCCAGTAATAGTGCATGTCTATATTACTTAAACCTGCAGCATTCTTGGTAACCTGACTATTCTCATCTCTCTATATGAGGGTTCACTCTTCAGGTTGTATATCTTCTCTACAGTATTTTTGCATTTCTCTCTCTTTGGTGAGAAGAGTCACTTCTTAAGAGGGACATGAGCTGAAAATTGGATCTCCAGCTGGGAAGGATCATGGACATTATGCCCCTTCCAGTGATGTAGCATTAAATGTCCTTCTTGTCTACACTGCAGTAGTCAGTCATTCAGGAGGCTTGTGCTGGAGACAACTAGTGTCCATTGTATCCAGCTTTCCTTTCTTTCCTAAGCACAAAGAAACATGTTCCAGGCACTTACAGTTAAGTGGACCCATATGACTAATTCTGGACAGTAGTCTGTGACACAGCAACATTTGAGAGTGGGTGTCAACTCTGTAAGTTCTCTCTTTTGCATCTTTGAAAGCTATTTTTTTCCAGATGGTGTAGCCACAAATTGGAAGAAGAGTGGATCCAGCCTTGGAAGGGAACAGCCTTGAAAATCTGTCTGATTTAAACATTACGAGTGATAAATAAACTTTTATGTGTAAGACCACTAAGGTTTCTGGGGTTACTTGTTACCCAACCATTAGCCAATCCTGTTTTAACATAAGGGTGTTTCTACTTATCCATTTTGAGTCACACATCCTGGGGCTACACAAAATCCCTTTTATCTAGAATCATCTGGGAAGCAGGTGCTCCATGTTAGTGAATTTTCTGAATGCCTGAATGGAACCAGCATGGAAAGGAAGTGAGATGAGAACACTGGACGGTTTTTATTTGGCTGTGTAGCTTTGTGTCCTGTGGCGCTTTAGTTAGTGTGAGTTGCTTCAGTTGTGTCTGACTCTTTGCGACCCCATGGACTGTGGCCTGCTGAGGTCCTCTGTCCATGGGATTTCCCAGGCAAGAATACTGGAGTGAGTTGCCATTTCCTTCTCCAGGGGATTTTCCTGACCCAGGGATCAAATCCTGGTCTCCTGTATTGTAGGCAGACTCTTTACTGTCTGAGCCCCCAGGGAAGACTTATGGCCCTAAAACATGGTTAAATTGGTCCTGACTGATAATTAAGGTTGACTTTCTCTTGGAGTGCTTTTGTGGGCTCTATGAAGGGTTCTATGAGAGGCTTCCCCAATGGCTCAGCAGATAAAGAATCTGCCTACAATGCAGGAGATGCAGAAGACATGGATTCGATTCCTGGGTCGGGAAGATCCCTCTGAGGAGTGCATGGCAATCCATTCCAGTATTCTTGCCTAGAGAATCCCATGGACTAAGGAGACAATCCAAAGTTTCTCAAAGAGTCAGACATGACTGAGCAACTAAGCACATACATGAAGGTGCTGTGCTGATGGTGTTCTCTTCCATTTCTTTTGACCTAGGAAGATGCATCCTTCCTCAGCTCCCAGGGATCTTCTTACCCCTCCAGCTCACTCTATTGAATTGGACCCAAGAAGATGACATCCTGATACTGTACTGTGTGGCTCCCGCCATCCTCAGAACGCATTTCTGCATCATTCGCTCTGACAAACTCTGACATAAAAACTGGTCCCAACGTAACAGTGCTCTTCTAATTCTGGGTCCCTAAACTAAGGAGTTAACCTCTTTCCCACCTTTTACTGAGCCCTCCATCCTCTTGCTTTCTTAGACACTAGTTTTCTCCTTGACACCTTCTGACTGCAGAGGACACATAAAATGTCTCCAAGTGGTGCCCTGGAAGATCTCCTCACTAGGACTGAGGTAAGAAAATTGTTACTGAACTTCTATTCCATAGAGGTCAGGTAGAGATTCACAGCAAGGCAAATTCACTTCTCAAAAGACACTTCCTTTCCCATTTTTTTCTGTCTGATCTCATGTTTGTCTTTGATTTGAATGAGGATTTAAAGAGACCTGGAGTAGTTTCTAAATTTTCACATGGAAGCATATGGAGGTAAAATTCTATCTCAGGCTCATTTTGCCATTCTGATATGTATAGTACAAGTGCCTTAACTGATACTACGATAGAGCCAACAAGCCCAATGGCAACATCTTGTTATATGAAGCTTACCTTTTTAAAACTGTGGATTCTTTCTATTTTAATAATTTTTCAGTGACATATTTTAAGTCTGTGCTTAAATTATTTATGGATAACTTAAAAGTTTTATTGTGCATATTAGTTACTATGCTTAAAAATTTCATGCCTTTGTGGGGTACTAACATATGTACTGTGTACCCCAAATGACTATGTTAACAGTAATGTCACAAGAAGAAATTGAAGAAATTTGGGGTATATGGATTGAAGAAAGAGAAGATATATGAGAGATATAAAATCATTATTTAAACATTTGAAGGATTTTCTTGTTGAAGAGAGATTACAATTGTTTTATGTTGTCTTGGGGACAGAATCAGAACCAATCCATATGGGATTTTGGCTCAACGTAATAATGAACTTTCTGATAAATAACACTGACATCAACTGACTAGCCATTTACCAAATGTGTTTCTTCTCATCCTGGACACATGGTTAGACAGCATTTCCTAGTTTCCTTTGCAGTTAGGTGAGTTCATGTGATCAATTTCTGACCAATGGAAAGTGATAGCCGCTGTTTCAGGCCTGGTCCATAAATACCTTCCTTGTACGATCTTCCATGCTCTTTCTCCCCCCACTGGCTTGATATGGATGGTTCTAAAGGCCTTGGAAGCTAGATGTCAATGGTGAAGGAAGCCTGTGCTCTCAATCAGTGCTCAGAGGCGGGTTCTGCTACCAGTCAGGTAATCTACTTTGAGCTTTACTTGACTTACTTTATTTGACTAGATTACTTGTGTCAGACACTAGTACTGCCTTAACTAACATAAGGACTGTGAAAATGAAATGAGCTCCATTGGGAAGCAGTTTTTGTGACTAAGGTATCCTTCAGCAAGGGTGACTCAGAAGGAATTAAACATTTGCACAAGGGTTGAATTACATGTTCTCTGAGTTCCCTTCTAATCCTGAAATTTTTATTATTTTATTCACTCAAATATTTTTCAAACTTTCTGTACTCCCAGAACTTCATTTAACAGTTGAGAACCTCGTTCTTTTTAATGGTCCTCAAATCTCTCTTCCAATTTACTGTTTCTAAATTGCTCTGAATACTATGGACAACCAAATTTGTTAACTCTGGCCTTGAAATAACAATCTGTATGAAAAAGGCAGGAGATGAACTGTTATAGAGAGAGAGTGATGCTCATTTTGCAATTTATTTATATGTAAAGAAAAAATATTAGAATGAAATATACAAGACAGCAATAGTGGTAATTTCTGTGTCCTGAGATTATTATTAATGGTTAATGTTTTCTTTAAACTTTCCTGTATTCTATTTTATCTAAACTACAAAAGAAAAACATCTCTTTAATAATTTTAAAAACTCAAATAACTATTAAGAACTAATAATAAATAGAGTTTAAGCTAAACCTCTGAGGTTCATGCATGAAATAAGAATACAGCTTCTATTGTGGATTTTGTCATAAGCATTACCTCTAGTCAGTGACACCATTGTGAACAGTTCAGGTGACCTAACACTTGGCCTCTAGTTAAGAGATGTGGCTTTACTGTACACACACTTCAATTTTCTTTTTATCCATCACTTGGCCTTCATTTCTCACTGCTCTATAAGAAGAAAAATCAAGGGAGTTCATTTATAGTTGATATTAGAACTGCTTATCTCATTCTTTATGGCTCATTTCATTAATTGATTGCTTACATCCCACTTTTTGTGACTTCATGCAAATCTTTAATTGGAAAAATTATTCACAATTGCAGGCCTTAAATGAATGCCTTTTGTGATAGAGAACTTGATGGGGTATTATTTTTTATTCCCCATAGAATTCTAATTGGATAACTCTCATTATAACTCACCTTTGCTTTATTACTCCCCAAGTCCCAACTTACCTTTTAATTACCTTTTGGTTTATTTGTTTTCCCCCTATAATCTGCAGTTATCGTTTTACATAGATGTAAGAGAAGCGTATTTCTCTGCTCTGTTTTCTTTCCCTAAAATGATTCAGAAACTAGCAGTGGCAGAAAAGTCAATTTTTACAATGTAATTAGACAACTGAAAATCTGATTAATGATCTCCTCCTGCCTCTAAATCACAGGTAACATCTATACATTAACATGCTTCGTGTGGAGATGTCAAGCTAGTTACCAGGAGAGCCAGACTGAAGTTTGACCAGACTGTACACTCAGTGCCATATCTCTGCCCTGGGTAATGAACCACTGTCCTTTCCCAGCTTCTATGTTTCCATAGACTGGGTTTTAATGTTTTTGGCCAAGTATGCTAAAGGACCTTGCTGTATCTATGATGAACAGAGAGTTTTAGCAATGAAATAATTCAAGAAGCTCTGAATTATTCTGAAGACAGAGAACAAATGTTCGAGAAGCCTTGAAGCCAATGGGTCCGTGCTGTTCCTGCAAATGGTTAAGTACAGACAGCTCAAAGGAGCCTTCCTGGATCTTGATGGGGAAAAAAACAAACAAACAAACAAACAAAAAAAAAAAAACCACAACTATATTATGCCTACACTTAGAAATATTTTCCAAATCAAAAATCAGCCACTGAGTCTCACGGCATATGAAAGATAAAGGTATTCAACATAGATGATGGTGATAACTAATAGTTCTTCAGGGGCATTGTTCTTTACATGCATCACTTATTTAATTCTCACAGCAATCCTAGATGGTAAATATGTAAACAGTCAGTTAATTAAATGAGTCATGAGAAATAAAATAAGTATTTTTTGCATCTAGAATAAACACAACTTCTCACTTGCATTACTTTTTAATAAAGAAAGGAGAATTGGAGGCAAGGGAGAAATGCCAGTATTTCTATATCACAGATGAGAAAGCTGAAGCAAGAGAAATCAAGTTGCTAGTCCAAAGTTATACTGAATATTTAAAATTGGAGTTTAAATTAGGGGACATATTTGATATTGGATACATGATGTGGATATAAAAATAATAGTTTTCATTTGGATACATTACCTCTAATCTTCATAATAACTCAGCCACGTAGGTATACTATCCCCATTTAACAGTGAGGAAACTGAGACTCAGTTGTAATGACCTATTTGTGGTTACATAACAAGAAACTGGGCTTCCCAGGTGGTGCTAGTGTTAAAGAACTTGCCTGCCAAGGCAGGAGACAGGAGAGACTCGGCTTCAATGCCTGGGTTGGGAAGATCCCCTGGAAGAGAGCATGACAACTCACTCCAATATTCTTGCCTAGAGAGTCCCCAAGGACAGAGGAGCCTGGCGGGCTACAGTCCATAGGGTCACAAAGAGTTGGACACAACTGAAATGACTTAGCATGCAGCAAGAAATCGGCAGAGTCAGAGGAGATGCTCAGCTTTCTTTGACGAAAAAACCGCTGCGTTGTTTTACTAGATCACACAGCTAAGTACATACTTCCTGAAGTTGGTCCTAGATTTTCTTTCTTTCTATTCCCTCCCTCCTTTGCACAACCTCCCCTAGTGATAGAAAGCAAAGAGGAACTAAAGAGTCTCTTGATAAAGGTGAAAAAAGAGAGTGAAAAAGCTGGCTTAAAACTCAGCATTCCAAAACTAGGAACATGGCTTCTGGTGCCATCACTTCATGGCAAATAGATGGAGAAAAAAGGGGATTAGTGACAGACTATTTTCTTGGGCTCCAAAATCACTGCAGACTGTCAATGCAGCCATGAAATTAAAAGATGCTTTCTCCTTGGAAGAAAAGCTATGACAAACCTAGACAGTATATTAAGAAGAAGAGACATAACTTTGACTACAAAGCTATGGTTTTTCCAGTAGTCATGTATGGATGTGAGAGTTGGACCATAAGGAAAGCTGAGCACTCAAGAATTGATGCTTTTGAACTGTGGTGTTGGATAAGACTCTTGGGAGTCCCTTGGACTGAAAAGAGATCAAACCAGTCAATCCTAAAGGAAATCAGTCCTGAATATTCATTGGAAGGACTGATGCTGAAGTTGACCCTCCAATACTTTGGGCACCTGATGCAAAGAACTGACTCATTGGAAAAGACCCAATTCTGGGAAAGATTGAAGGCAGGAAGAGAAGGGGGCGACAGAGGATGAAGTGGTTGGATGGCATCGTCAACTCAATGGACGTGAGTTTGGGCAGATTCTGGGAGATAGTGAAGGACAGGGAGGCCTGGCTGCTGCAGCCCATGGGATCACAAAGAGTGGGATGCAAATGAGTGACAACAACAACAATCCAAATGTTATTCAAAAATATAATCCAAGAAAATGAGAAAATTCAATTTCAAGTAGATAAGAAAACAGGAAAATTGTCTAGCTTTTCTCTCTTCTGGATTTGAATATGGGGTTTGGAGTAGAGTCCTCTAGCTGTTTAAGAGGGAATAAATACTGCTAGTCAAATGGCATCACCAGATAGATAAGAAAAAAATGAAGAGAGTAATATGATTGAAGATAGGCTTGCAATAGGAGGAAATGAGGTACTGATAGAATTGAAGCCTGGGAAGATTTAACAGAACAATTAATTGAAAATTAGACTCAAAGAGCATTGTGTAATATACATATATGATCAGTTACATGATGCATGCAGTTTACTCCAAGTTTCAGAGCCATTCCTTTATAAACACAAACACACACAAACGCATGCACACATGTTCTTGTCTAATGAGCTAGAGCTCTCAGAGAGTCTTTTTCTGCATGTGTAATCTCTCTAGGAGAGACGAATGATAATAGCATAAATTGATAGTAATCATTCGTTCAAAGCACTACCCATTGTGTTAATTTCAGACTTCCAGTATTTCAGAATCACTATTACAAATGCAGGATAATATTTCAGTACAATTTAGGAGAATTTTCAAAAAATAATCAAAAAACCTTTTGGTTTGTTTTCCAATTGCATCTTGCATGTAAAAATTTTTGCATATAAGAAATCTGTGAAACAAAAAATAGTTTTTATCAATAATCCTTTCCAGGGAAATGTATTGTTAAATCTCTGGTATAAATATATGTATTTATTTAGCAGGTAGAAGAAATGCTATTAAAAATTTAAAACTGCAGTTATTCCTGGCTTCTAGATTAATGGCAAAATTCTTATCTAGTTGGTAGGTGATTATTCCGGTTTATTTGCAGAAAAGGAGGAAAAGCAGTTGATGGGTCTTTTTGGTGACAACCGATAATGTTATCCTATGGTGCCAACACAATTACACAGTAAAAAATTGAGATGAGTGAGTGTAGGGCAGAGAATGAGTTACATATTCTTTCTGAAAAAGTAGAAGGAAATTCAGTCGCTTAGATATCAGGGAGGTCTAGCAGCATGGTAGGAGGCTGTGGGTACACTGAGCAGCAGAGCCATGGGAAACTGAAAGGAAATGCAAGATTGATGGTTGCCAGATTTCTAGATCTAACAAGATCTGCTTTTGAACTGGAAATTGCTTCCTGTCCTACACTCGACCTATTGACTCTTCACCAACCCACTTTTTACTAAAATTTCAGTAAAATTCCATTATACATAAAAGCTTTGCATCTGTGACACTTTGCATGCATTGTCTATACAATGCATTTAACAATAAAAATTATATTGTACATGTCGAAAATTTTCTGATTGAAGTGCTAACTTTTAAATAATGAATCCATTAGTTTTGGTATTTATTTTGATATGAGCATGAATATTTTTAGGCAAATATCTTTGTATGTGTGCATACTAAGCTGCTTCAGTCGTGTCCGATTCTTTGTGACCCTATGGACTGTAGCTTGACAGGCTCCTCTGTCCATGGGATTCTCCAGGTAAGAATATTGGAGTGGGTTTCTAGGCCCTCATCCAGGGGATTTTCCTGACCCAGGGATTGAGCCTGTGTCTTATGTGGCTCCTGTATTGTAGGCAGATTCTTTACTGCTGAGCCACCAGGGAAGCCCGAATCTTTGTTATACAATTCCGCTCTCTTAATGACAAAGGCCCAAAGTCAAGGCACAGCTTGACTGCAATGGATCCATTTTGTTAAGAAACAGTTAAGATTTCTATATCTTTATTCATACATTGTTAGGCCTATTCTCTTCCAGTTAATCAATTTGTACTTGCCAGTTATCAATCCTAGCAGTTTCACTCAAGTTGATTCATCCATAAGACAGGTGAAGTTGCCCCCAAAGTACCCCTAACCTTTTTAAGTTCTGAGTCCTTCTCAGACTTGGACCACTTAGAAATTTGAACATCCTTGTTTTTGAACTTGAGCTCTTCTGAGCCTCTATGTGTATATGTGTGTGTGTGTGTATATTAGTCGCTCAATTGTGTACGACTCTATTTGACCCCATGGACAGTAGCCCGCCAGGCTCCTCTGTCCATGAAATTCTCTAGGCAAGAATACTGGAGTGGGTTGCCATTTGCTTCTCCAGGGGATCTTCCCAACCCAGGGATCAAACCTGGGTCTCCTGCATTGCAGGCAGACTCTTTACCATCTGAGCCACCAGGAAGCCCTTCTGAGCCTGATAACCTCTAAATCTGGCAATGGGACAGGTGAGAGAGTCTGAGCAGAGAGGTCAGCAAAGGTCAGCAGAACCAAAGTAGTTTAAATGTGGGGGATCTTGCCCTCAGCTCCTTTCATGCTGGTCAGAAGATCCTTGGAAATGATTTTTTTTTAATTGTAAATATTGCCTTTTTTTGTCCTTATATTATCTGTGAGATATAATTGTTAATATTCTCACTATAAAGATGAAAAAGCAGACTCAGATGAGGTTCCTGGTCATGAGCTAATATGTGGCAACCTAAGGCTCTATTAGCTTGTTTTGTTGCTGTTCCTGTTCCCAAATTCTTGAAAATGTTGAAGAACAAACATAATTTAGTTTGAACTACATCTGACTGGTTTTACTCTCTCTTCCTCTTCTCACTCTGGCACACTTGTTGGTGTGGGAGGAAGGGAAGGAGTCACAATGGGACGTCGTACCTGAGTCAACTACACAGTCCTGGGAGCAGAGCAGAGGCACGTCTGAAATCGCAGACTGTGAGTCTGATTCTTGTGGGAATGCTTAATCTCCTAAAATATTAGTTAGTGACCCATTACTGAAATATAACAAAATAGAAGTACTCTGTGTGACTTCTAAGTTTAAGGTAGACTCATCACTAGTTCCCCGGAGTCAAGTATTTCATAAACATTATCTTAGTCATCCAGCACAGTTTTATTCATTCTACCTTTGAAGAGGAAAAAAATCTGAAATTCAAAAAGGCTACAAATTTGGCTCAAGGTCATACTAAAGCAAGACTATAATGAAAGCAAGCATAATTTAGTTATAGTTTCAATTCATCTGGGCAAATGCCTAAGACATAGAATGATGTGCAGCAATAGCTTCTATGTGCTATACTTCCTCCTCCTATATCTCTACTTTCCCTTCCTCCTCCTTACTTTCATCCTTCTTATATCTCTCTAGCATAGAACTCCTTGCCCCTAAGTCTCTATATCTTAAGAGTAAATAACATAGAGTTTAGCCTGGTATTTCATGTTTGTCTCTAATCTAGATTTTCAACTTTTACTAAACACTTTCTGAGCTCTATACATCTTGTGAATTTTTTGGTCTCCTAAGCTTTTCATTCAATGTTCCTTCCTCCTTGAAGCCCCTTCCATCCTCTTCCAGTTTCCATGGGCCCTTTGCTTCAAGACTCACCTCTATGATCAGCCATTTAAGAAGCTTTCTCCAATCTCTGCTGCTCCCACTCCATAGCATTTTTTCCTCTTTTACAGCCCTTCATACCACTGTAGGGAATATCTTTTGTTTTGTCTGTTCAGGATCCCTATCCTGACACCTGATTGTACCAACTTGGATCCTTTAATATCTGCTATGATTTCTTCAATGCAGTTCCTTTGTTCTTAAGCTTTCTTCTGGTCACATTTGACTGGTCTAGGTGGGGCTCCTACCTCTAATTGGAAGTTTATTAATCAGAGTTTTAGATTTTTTAAAACTAGAATTAAGAGAAAAAATATGTTTTTTCTGGAGGCCAAAATTGTTGGGAGTCAGATTTGGGAGATGTAGTTAGGCTGCCATGTGTTTTCACAGAGAACAGTACTGCCCAAGCTGATGAGCAGTGAAAAGGAGAGGCTGGAGAAGCATCGTAAAATGTGGGCAACATCCAAGTCCTGGTGCCAGCAGTTTCTGGATTGAACCTTCCGTGCATTCCATTAGACAATTTGGCAATTAGTTACGTTTGTCTCTTAGCTCCAACCTACCATTCTGTAGTCTACACCTTGCATTTCTTAAACCCCTATGCTAGATGACTCATTGATAGCTTACAGGAGACAGAGGGCAATAAGAAGGCCCCAAAAGAGCATGGTCTTCTTTTTCATTCTCTGGCTGTAATTACCACCAGCTTCCCAGCAGTGACAGTTTGCTACAGCTTCCACCTTCTTTGGCACTCCAGAAGGAATTAACCCTTCCTCAAAGTCTAAGCACCATCTCCAGTCACCGCTCTGAGATCCAGGGTTCTGGAAACACACTCCTTCTGTTTTGGTCCCCTGACCTGAAGGAGGTAGTTTCTTCCTGCACTTAGCATCTCTGTTCGCTTTTCCCCCTTTCAGCCTTCTAAATCTATGAAACTGTTTCCTATATATTATTCCCTCAGATAATATATAGTGACTCCTGTCTTTCTGACACATCAAACACTTGGCTTTTGGTTAAGGTGGTTTAAACTGAGGTTCTGTCACTTGCTATCAGATCTTTCCTGACCTGCGTAAGTATGCTTTAAGGTTATTGTTTAGACCAGCAGTCACTTTGTCTGGAATGTTTACTATATGCAAAGTAGTATGTAACTACTTTATATGCATGCTTTTTTTTTTATTGGAGTATAGTTGCTTTACAGTGTTGTTTTGGTTTTTCCTGTACAACAAAGTGAATCTGCTATATGTATACATAGATCTTTTCCCTCTTGGACCTTCTTCTCACTCCCCTCAGTCCCACCCATCTAGGTCACCACAGAGACTGTCCTATACTGCAGGTTCCCACTAGCTATCTGTTTTACACATGGTTATGTATTTATATCAATCTCCTTCTCCCAATTCATCTGAAGGCCCCTCCCCCACCCTGTGTCCACATATCTGTTCTCTATATTGGTGTCTTTCTTCCTGGCCTGCAGAAAGATTCATCTGTGCATTTTTCTAGATTCCACATATACACATTAATATATATTTGCTTTTCTCCTTCTGACTTATTTCATTCTGTATGACAGATTCTAGGTCCATCCACATCTCTTCAAATGACCCAGTCTTGTTCCATTTAATGACCAAGTAATATTCCATTATATATATGTACGCATCTTCTTTATCCATTCATCGATGACATATGCACCTAAATGTCCACTGTAGCACTATTTACAATAGCCAGGAGGTGGAAGCAAGTTAAATGTCCATCGTCAGATGAATGCATACTTTTATTTAATTCTCTCATCATTATAAGATAAACATACTGATCAAAGAGGCTTCTTTTAGCTTTCATCTGGCATCTTTACCTGCTCTGTACATACTCTTGGGTTCACACACTATGTTCCCACAGATACCTTTTGGTATGTGAACCCTTCCCCTTTCTTTATCTGCCAGATGGGCAGACTTCATATCTGTTATCAAGGAATTGGTCTATTTCTAATACCAAAGCAAAAGGGTTTCTTCCTGCCTGAACAAAGTGCCTCTGCTATGTAAGTGATGTCAAAAATGCAGGACCAACCACATGAGTGCTCTCCACCAGGCCCTTCGACAGCCTGCTAACAGAGACAGATCTGGGAAGGGGTATTGGTCTTTGAATAGACTGCCTTTGCCTTCCAGAAAGTTATTTTAAAAAACCAAGCCTTGCAAAGGAACTTTTGAATTTCTAAGGCCAGGGACAGAGGGACTTGATCTCATCTAACATGCTAAAGGCCCAAGACTTTTATCTGGATACCTTCCAAGAGATAAGAAGTAACAAGGATCCAGGAATAACTGCAAAACAGGTCCAATATAGAACAATCCACTGGGTTCCAGAACATCCTGTATTGATTCCTGAGTCTAATATAGCATCCTCATTGTGTTATATCCTTATTGTTCAATCTAGTAAAGCTGTTTTTGAGAAAGGGTATGATTTATCCATGTCTGGAGATTAATTGCATAACAGGGACAAGTAATAATGTGATGAAGGACCAAGTCCTTGAAGACTACACTGCTAAAAAGTGACAGATCTAAGCTCTGAAACATTATGGCTCAAATCTCATGTTTTTAACCATTGTATCTCACTGTTTATTTCTTCAAAATTGTGATCAATACATGATTTCATTTCATCCCTTCTCCATTCTTTACTTTTGTCCTCAATTTATCGGGCAGTGCCTTTCACTGACCAGAAACTCAAAGATTAAATGTTGAACATCTTAAAAAAACACACAGACAGACCAACCACCCTCTGTGAACTTAATCCTTCTTTTTGTTCCAAGGAGACCTTGTTTCAAGGGCTTTGAGAGAGGCCCAAGTATTTGCCAGGCAATCACATCTCTGAGACCTCTGCCTCATGTCAGGCAGAGCAGTTCTTTTTTCTGTGTTTTAGAGTGTATCATCTATTTTACATAATATAGGTTCAAGAAAGGAGCTTCTGCTACCAAAACAACTTTGAAAATTCTCTAATGTAGAAAGACCCTTCAAACTACCTAAATTTGTTCCTGCATATATATGTATATAAAGTGAAAGTGAAAGTGAAGTCGCTCAGTCGTGTCCGACTCTTTGAGACCCCATGGACTGTAGCCTATCAGGATCCTCTGTCCATGGGATTTTCCAGGCAAGAGTGCTGGAGTGGATTGCCATTTCCTTCTCCAGGGGATCTTCCCAACCCAGGAATCGAACCTGGGTCTCCCTCATTGCAGGCAGATGCTTTACCATCTGAGCCACCAGGGAAGTCACAATGTATATAAAGTGACATATACATAAAGGAAGTCCTTTATGTGTATAAAAGGAATAAGTAAACAGGTAGTATCCATATATATGGGCTTCCCTGGGGGCTCAGATGATAAAGAATCTGCCTGCAATGTGGGAGACCTGGTTTTGATCTATGTGTCAGGAAGATCCCATGGAGAAGGGAATGGCAATCCACCCCAGTATTCTTGCCTGGGAAATCTCATGGACAGAGAAACCTGGTGGGCTACAGTCCATAGGGTTGTATCAGTTCATTTGCTTCGTCACGTCTGACACTTTGCAACCCCATGAACTGCAGCACACCAGGCCTCCCTGTCCATCACCAGCTCCTGGAGTTTACCCAAACTCATGTCCAATGAGTCGGTGATGCCATCTAACCATCTCATCCTCTGTCATCCCCTTCTCCTCCTGCCTTCAATCTTTCCCAACATTAGGGTCTTTTCAAATGAGTCAGCTCTTGCATCAGGTGGCCAAAATATTGGAGCTTCAGCTTCAACATCAGTCCTTCCAATGAACACCTAGGACTGATTTCCTTTAGGATGGACTGGTTGTATCTCCTTGCAGTCCAAGGGACTCTCAAGAGTCTTCTCCAACACCACAGTTCAAAAGCATCAATTCTTCTGTGCTCAGCCTTTTTTATAGTCCAACTCTCACATCCATACATGACTACAGGTAAAAACCATAGCCTTGACTAGATGGACCTTTGTTGACAAAGTAATGTCTCTGCTTTTTAATATGCTGTCTAGGTTGGTCATAACTTTCCTTCCAAGGAGTAAGCGTCTTTTAATTTCATGACTGCAATCATCATCTGCAGTGATTTTGGAGTGCCCAAAAATAAAGTCAGCCACTGTTTCCACTGTTTCCCCATCTATTTCCCATGAAGTGATGGGATCTGATGCCGTGATCTTAATTTTCTGAATGTTGAGCTTTAAGCTGACTTTTTTACTCTCCTCTTTCACTTTCATCAAAAGGCTCTTTAGTTCTTCTTCACTTTCTGCCATAAGAGTGGTGTCATCTGCATATCTGAGGTTATTGATATTTCTCCCAGCAATCTTGATTCCAGCTTGTGCTTCCTCCAGCTCAGCGTTTCTCATGATGTACTCTGCATATAAGTTAAACAGCAGGGTGACAATATACAGCCTTGATGTACTCCTTTTCCTATTTGGAACCAGTCTGTTGTTCCATGTCCAGTTCTAACTGTTGCTTCCTGACCTGCATACAGATTTCTTAAGAGGCAGGTCAGGTGGTCTGGTATTCCCATCTCTTTCAGAATTTTCCACAGTTTATTGTGATCCACATAGTCAAAGGCTTTGGCATAGTCAATAAAGCAGAAATAGATGTTTTTCTGGAACCTCTTGCTTTTTCCATGATCCAGCAGACGTTGGCAATTTGATCTCTGGTTCCTCTGCCTTTTCTAAAACCAGCTTGAACATCTGGAAGTTCACAGTTCACATATTGCTGAAGCCCGGCTTGGAGAATTTTGAGCATTACTTTACTAGCATGTGAGATGAGTGCAATTGTGCAGTAGTTTGAGCATTCTTTGGCATTGCCTTTCTTTGGGATTGGAATGAAAACTGACCTTTTCCAGTCCTGTGGCCACTGCTGAGTTTTCCAAATTTGCTGGCATACTGAGTGTGGCACTTTCACAGCATCATCTTTTAGGATTTGAAATAGCTCAACTGGAATTCCATCACCTCCACTAGCTTTGTTCATAGTAATACTTCCTAAGGCCCACTTGACTTCACATTCCAAGATGTCATGGACACATGGACATCACCAGATGGCCAACACCAAAATCAGATTGATTATATTCTTTGCAGCCAAAGATGGAGAAGCTCTATACAGTCAGCAAAAACAAGACCGGGAGCTGACTGTGGCTCAGATCATGAACTCCTTATTACCTAATTCAGACTTAAATTGAAGAAAGTGGAGAAAACCTAGACCATTCAGCTATGACCTAAATCAAATCCCTTATGATTTTACAGTGGAAGTGAGAAATAGATTTAAGGGACTAGATCTGATAGACAGAATGCCTGATGAACTATGGATGGAGGCTCGTGACATTGTGCAGAACAGGGATCAAGACCATCCCCAAGAAAAAGAAATGCAAAAAAGCAAAATGGCTGTCTGAGGAGACCTTACAAATAGCTGTGAAAAGTAGAGAAGGGAAAAGCAAAGGAGAAAAGATAAGATATACTCATTGAATGCAGATTTCCAAAGAATAGCAAGGAGAGATATGAAAGCCTTCCTCAGCAATCAGTGCGAAGAAATAGAGGAAAACAACAGAATGGGAAAGACTAGAGATCTCTTCAAGAAAATTAGAGATACCAAGGGAACATTTCATGCAAAGATGGGCTCAATAAAGGACAGAAATGGTATGGACCTAACAGAAGCAGAAGATATTAAGAAGAGGTGGCAAGAATACACAGAAGAACTGCACAAGAAAGATCTTTACAACCCAGATAATCATGATGGTGTGATCACTCACCTAGAGCCAGACATCCTGGAATGGAGTTGCATATATATATATATAAATTTATTTTCTCAGACTCATAAGAAATGGACACTCACCTATCTATGGTACTTAAAGAGGTGAGCTGCTAAATCCTTAGGGACGCCACTGTATTCAAATACTGATGGCAGTAGAAAGGTGACAACTGGGTGGTGACAAGGGTGGCAGAGCACATAGCAGAGTAGGCGCGTGTCTCTGGTTGCATCTTTGGAGAAAACGAGCGTCGTGGGCCTGCCCCACCAAGTGGCATTGCTGGCAGGAAAGAAGCTTCTGTTATTGGCAGGACAGAAATCAGTGGAATTGCTTAGAGGATCTTGCCTAGCCTGGCTTCTGCTAGATTCACTTTCTCACTTTATTCTGGTTACTTCACCTGCCACCTCCATAGAGAAGAGCCTACACCTGACATGCTATCTATAAAAACCATTCTCCCAGTAGTCTTCTAATCCTGCTCTTCTGCATTTGTCTTAACTTTTTAAAAAATCTCCACTTGAATTATATTATATATTTGGGCTTTCTGTTGTTTATTGTCTGTCTCTGTGCCATAGAATATAAGCTCCATGAGGGCAGGCACTTTGTCTCTTGTATTCACTTGCTTCCCAAGTCGCCATAGACACTCAATGTTTTGTTGATGGATGGATAAATGAATTCCAAAACTTGGGCTTGTCTTTGGCAGAGCTAGAGCTCTACAGTTCTATGCATTTCAGAAAGGGTTTGGAACAGACCCCTGGTCTATGGTTTTGTTTTTTTTTTCTTCCTTCTTTGCCAAATTAAGCTAAAAATGATTTTCCTGTCACTATTATTGTTAACACTGTGCATCCATATTCACAACTTTTGGGGAGATAGAAATCCTAAGTAACTGTGAAGTTATCTTTGACTTACATTTGTAAATCTCTTTTAAAATCTCTCATATTCTCAAGCACATTAATGTCTTATTTATTTAGCTCCCATAAATTTGTAATGATAAAGACATTACAAATTAGTCTGAAGTATATTTTCTCCATTGTTTGAAGTAAGGTTTTGCTATGTCAACTGATAATCTGCACAAAATTGCAGGGGAACTGGTTAATGACTTAACAACTAAATTCTCATCCAAGTTTTTTTTAGAGTATTCAGCAATACCGGTGTATTCACATTCCAGTGGTTTAAATGGCTCATCTCTACTGAGTAAAGCAGATCCAATAGAACCTTGAACCTTGTTTGAACCTTAAAACAAAACTTTGCAGAGACTGGGACATGAAGTTTCCATATTCCATTTTTGTCAATAAATTTTAAGAAGGCATTAACAAAACAGATGCACTCAAAGATGATCCCCTTGGTGGTTGAGCCACAGATTGCGTCTCTAAATTCCTCAATTTTTCTGTCTTGATCATCTATAACTTATGATACCACTGTCAGCCAAACTCATCTAGTTAAGTCAGTCCTAACTAGGGCCTATTTGCTCCTGCCTGTAAAAAAAAAAAAATTAAAATAATAATATTGACCATTTCCTGAATACTTACTACATGCTACACACTGAACTATGAACTAAAATAGCATTTCCATTAATCATCTTGATAAAGTCTATGAGTTAGGCATGACCTCATTTTACAAATAGGGAAACTGAGGCTCAAAGAAATTTATTTTTCTTTCCTAAAGTCCCAGAGGTGGTAAACAGCAAAGCCAGGATTTAGAACAAATGCTTTTAACCCTCAATTCACTACTCTTATCCAGTGCACCAAAGCTGGTGGCCTTTGGTGCCATAGACTCAGCTTCAGTGTTCTGAGTCAACCCTGAGTGCCCTAGTATCTTCACAGATTTTTCCTTCCAACACTTTTGTGACTATCCCAGTCCAAGACCTGTATCTATGCCTTGGTTTTTCTGCCTAGCCCACTGCTTATTTCTAGTAACAACAAACTGACTAGACCCAGTATGTAATTCAGAGTTGGCACGTTCCTCTTTATTAAGGCAACTCCCAGGGACATACTCCACCCCATGGATGAGAACCCTTTGATTCTCATGCCAGTCAGAATCACATCTGAGCTTGCTCAGTCCTTTAAAAATGCCAATTAAAGCTTTCTCCAGCCTCTGTTGACAAATTGATTTTCCTTTATCCCATCCTAATGACCATGCCTGCCATCTTCTCTATGAAGATTTTATCATGTCTCATGGTCCGGTCCACTTTCCGTAGTTTAGTCCAAAAACTACTTTGGCAGAGGCTTTCTGCCCACATCATTATTTTCATTTTTCTCTTCCCGTGTAATGATTGAACTTGCTCATTAGCAATTGTTTATCCAAGAATTTAGCTAACAGCTATTGCTGATTGCAGTGCTCCTAGAGAGGCAGCCTTGTCAGATGGTGCGTTCTTATTCCGGGCAGATAAACTAATAGGGATGGTTGGCTACTTAGAAGAATTTACAATCTTCTAGGCTGACATTTAAGTAAATTAGCTTCCTCACATTCCTTATCTCCTTTTTTCTGCCCAATCCACTTGCTTCTCCCAGGCAAACTTACATAACATTCTTTCTGTGCCATCATCTTCATCCTGCCCTGAAGACTTCTTCATCAAACCCTTGGCCCAGAGCAATTCAGTTCATCCGTTTATTATGTGATCATCTGATGTATGATTATCCATAAAACTTCAGATGACAAATTGGGAGCTGTCATTATCTCCCAACATTACCTTTTTCTAAACAAGGAACTATCCTTTCTCCTCTTATCTTACTACATTAAAAAAAAAATTATTCATTGATTTATTTATTTTTGGCCGTGATTAAGTCTTCGTTGTTGCCCGGGCCTTTTCTCTAGTTGTGGTGAGTGGGGTCTACCCTTAGTCGCAATGTGCCAGCTTCTCTTGTTGAAAAGCACAGGCTCTAGGGTGCACGGGCTTCAGTAGTTGTGATGTCTGGGCTCAATTGTTGTGGCTCCAGGCTCTAGAGCACAAGCTTATAGTTGTGGCACATGGTGAGTGGGATCTTCCTGAACCAGGGGTCAAACCCTTGTCTCCTGCATTGGCAGGTGGATTCTTTACCACTGAGCCACCAGGGAAGATCCTGTCTTTCTGCTTTACAAACACATTATGTATCAGTTAATAGCAACTATCAAGAATTCTCTAATACATTAGTTACATCTCCAGTTGCAAAATAATATAAAGTTAAAATGATAAGGTGTATTTTAATAGAATACCACATAAGTAACATTAAGTTGATTCATAAACTGTTTTAGATTTCTGTATTTAAAGCCTATGGGAACCTTAAAAGACAGGCAACTGGTAATAAACATTATACTAAGCAACAAAGGCCTAGACTGGTGTCAAGAGGACTGAATTTCAGTTCTATTTGTTCTACTGTACTGTGCTTAGTTGCTTAGTCATGTCCAACTCTTTGTGACCCATGGACTGTAGCCCACCAGGCTCCTCTGTCCATGGGGATTCTCCAGGCAAGAATACTGGAGTGGGTTGCCATGCAGAACCCGCCCCTTCTCCAGGGGATCTTCCCAACTAGGGATTGACCCCAGGTCTCCTGCACTGCAGGCAGATTCTTTACTTTCTAAGGCACCAGGGAAGCCCATCTCTTCAACTAGTCCTCTGTTATGTTGAACAATTCTTTCCATATTTTTGGATTCTCTGAAAATATAAGAAATTAGACCACATGATGTTCTAGGATTTGGAACATCCCAAGGTTATATTATAAACCTGTTTTAATTTTTTATAAGAACAGATGTTAACTCACTTAAGTTTTCAAAAATATCTCCTTATAATCTACCGGATAATTTATTTCTTAACTATCCAAAATTTTGAAAAAAAATTCTTTAAACTAGACTACTGAGGCTTCTGGTGCTCTGCTTCCCCTTTTTTATCCCCAAGTTTATAATAAAATTTTGCTTGAGTGTTCTAGTCCTGTGTCACCTGGAATAAGAGAATTTGAAGTGAGAGGTCCAGTGTCCTTGCTTGGACAGAAGTGTGAAAGCATTGTAGTTCAACATGGAGATGTCAGGGACAATCTGTGACTGACCCCAGAGGGAAAGATGGATCTCTGGGACAGACTTGTGCTTATTCTCCAGTCACCCATCACTGCTAAAAGAGTCTTCTTTTGGTTCCAACCTAGAAAGCTATGGGTTTTATATTTACTAAGAAAGGAAGCTTTTCATTTGTGTTTAACTTTCATTCATTTAAACAGAGGAATTACTATATGCCAGATAACAGCTTAGGGATGCAGAGAGAGAGGAGAGCGAGGAACCCAGTGAGAAGAGAAAAGCATTAGTCCAATAATTGACTAATAAGCACAATTACATCATGGGGTAAGTGCTGTCGCGCTATCACAGTTATGGTGTAACAGGTTCCCCCACCCACCCTGTTTGCTTCCCTGTGATGCTCTTTACTACCTGGTAGCAAGTGTGTGTGTGTGTGTGTGTGTGTGTGCGTGCGTGCGTGTGTGTGCGCATGGTGTGCATGTGAGGATCTGCATGCGAGAACACAATCTCAGTCCTTTATCTTAGCTAATAGTTTTGCCTAGATGCAAAAGAATTTCCTTAGCCCAAGATTTGATATCTCACAAATGGAAAGGTACACATTTCTCATTCTGTGAGCGAGAAAGACTGTGGATTCTCTGCTTTCAGATTACTCTCTGTATCAACAAGATCTGATTGCATCACAAATTACCTAAGAGCAAGCCCTCTACCTAAGTAAAGATCATTTTCTTCTGAGATAACATACACTTCTTGTGAGTTACAAGGTTAACATCTTTGTCCTGTTGACATAATTTTTGACCTTGCTTCTTACAGAATAGTAATCCTGGCAGGATACTGTTCAGAAACATCTGACCTCCGCATAAACTAGGTTATCTGACTTTGTCTAGGGCATTAGTTATAGGCATTGCTGATCATCGAAAAAGCAAGAGAGCTCTAGAAAAACATCTATTTCTGCTTTATTGACTATGCCAAAGCCTTTGACTGTGTGGATCACAATAAACTGTGGAAAATTCTGAAAGAGATGGGAATACCAGACCACCGACCTGCCTCTTGAGAAACCTGTATGCAGGCCAGGAAGCAACAGTTAGAATTGGACATGGAACAACAGACTGGTTCCAAATAGGAAAAGGAGTACATCAAGGCTGTATATTGTCAGCCTGCTTATTTAACTTCTATGCAGAGTACATCATGAGAAATGATGGGATGGAGGAAGCACAAGCTGGAATCAAGATTGCCTGAAGAAATATCAATAAGCTCAGATATGCAGATGACACCAAGCCCCTTATGGCAGAAAGTGAAGACGAGCTAAAGAGCCTCTTGACGAAAGTGAAAGAGGAGAGTGAAAAAGTTAGCTTAAAGCTCAACATTCAGAAAACGAAGATCATGGCATCCAGTCTCATCACTTCATGGGAAATAGATGGGGAAACAGTGGAAACAGTGGCTGATTTTATTTTTCTAGGCTCCAAAATCACTGCAGATGGTGATTGCAGTCATGAAATTAAAAGACGCTTACTCCTTGGAAGGAAAGTTATGACCAACCTAGACAGCATATTAAAAAGAAGAGACATTACTTTGCCAACAAAGGTCTGGCTAGTCAAGGCTATGGTTTTTCCAGTAGTCATGTATGGATGTGAGAGTTGGACTATAAAGAAAGCTGAGCGTTGAAGAATTGATGCTTTTGAGCTGTGGTGTTGGAGAAGACTCTTGAGAGTCCCTTGGACTGCAAGGAGGTCCAATCAGTCCTTCCTAAAGGAAATCAGTCCTGGGTGTTCATTGGAAGGAATGATGTTGAAGCTGAAACTTCAATACTTTGGTCACCTGATGCGAAGTGCTGACTCATTTGAAAAGATCCTGATATTGGGAAAGATTGAGGGCAAGAGGAGAAGGGGACGACAGAGGATAGGATGGTTGGATGGCATCACCGACTCAATAGACATGGGTTTGGGTGAACTCCGGGAGTTGGTGACAGACAGGGAGGCCTGGTGTGCTGCAGTTCACAGGGTTGCGAAGAGTTGGACACGACTGAGCGACTGAACTGAACTGAACTGAATAAACAATGGCTGCAAATCTAAAGACTATATCATTGAAAGAGGATCTAGAGACTCCACCTGGAAACACCCAAACTTCATGATTCAACTATTTGTCAGTTTGATTCTGTTGGTTCAGTTATTTATTCATGAAAATGTATACAGCATCATCTACCATGCATGTAATATGATGGTAAAGACAGAAATGTTCTGGTATTGTTCACAATCTCGCTGACTCCTTATTGTAAACATATAAACAGTCAGTGTTTACTAGCTGTGACATCCAAGATGTACATTTTTCTTCTTGTACACATTACTTCTGTACTAACAACTTTAGAGGTCTGTTATTTTGCAGCTGATTGCAAGTTTCCCAGCTATTCTTGATGATGGAGAACAACACAGAGAAACATGATTCTTTACATTGTTACTGACTCTCCCTTGTGTGGGAAAAGAGGGTCCACAGGTCCTCTGGGAACCCATTAAAAAAAAGCACATTTCTGAAAAGTACAGTCGAAAGAACTAAATTTCTTAGCATATGACCCCGTCTTCAACTTGTGGTTCTATTCATCTTGAACTGATTTCACTAACTGGAGAGTTCATGGAAATGGTGTCAGAAATGCTCCTCTCAGCACAGATGCTGACAAAAGTCTCCCCATACAGGACTCAACTCTAATCGAACAAAATTAACCCAGAGCTGAGAAACTTGCGATTTCCTGAAAAGTCTTTAAAGTTGGCACTTGAGATCCAATTCCACTGCATTTGACTGCACGTTAATAGTGTTTTGTTTCAATGGGATGAATCTTAAGTGTTGTTGGCTTAGTTTTTGAGAGTTTCTTGAGTGTCCTTAAGCCTTGGAATGGTGCTCAGAAAAATCTGTTTGTAGTGTGCTGGATGGAATCTTGATAAAAAAGCCAACACACTTAAACTGCTTGTATTGAAATTTAATATCAAGTTGAAAATAGACCAGAGATGGAGTGTCATGCCCTGTTCTGGGTACTGTTACTTCAACAGTGATGCTGACAGTTCTAAAATGTAAGGTACAGGAAGTGCCACTCAGAAAGGAATCTAGAAAGAAAGTTTCACAAATGATAATTGAGACAATACTGGCTGTTTTCCCCCGAAGAAATGAAGATTCCAGGTTGATGAAGATGACAGGAGCTAAGGAAAAACAGACTTACAAAGAATTGGTTTTCTCCAAAAGGCTACATAAAGACTCATGGGAGGGAGTTTCTAGTAGGCAAATTTGGGGATCTAAAATTAGAGGGAAAAAACCAGGGGTATTCAAATATAGCAAAGACTGACTCTCAAAGCAAATTTGGGGGTCTAAAATTAGAGGGAAAAAACCAGGGGTATTCAATATAGCAAGGACAGAATCCATCCCAGGCTCTGATATTCCAGTTGAAGCTAGGAACTCCGTTCCCTGTAATCTGTGAAACCAGAGGAAGTAAATCTGATTTAGGAACAGAAGGTTAAGGTACTAGAGTTGGGTACACCTGAGTGTATCTATCACCCTACAACTTCTTGGCTATAAATATGGATAAGAAATTGACTTTATCTGAACCTGAGTTCTCTAATTTTAAAAATAGAGGTAACTTTCTATTAAAAAAATAGAGGTAAACTTTCTTCTGCATGTTTGCCTTGTAATGAATGAATAAGGTTTTGTATGTCAATGATCTGTTGAAATGCTTGACACATAGAAAGCACTCCTGAGTAACTTGGAGGGTCACTTCCAGTTTTGAGAATCCCAAATTCTGAGAATGGTGCATGGGGTACACCATAATTTGTACTAGATACCTTTTGCTGTTCTTTTCTATCTTATATACATTGTGGTCCTATCTAAGCATGTCACTTATTGGCTTGGAGTACACTGTGTTCAAATCTGTGACCAGAGTTTCTTAAATCAATGTGAGATTACTTAGGAGATGTTTAGTGTTCATGATGTTTAGATGTTTGGGATTCATGAGTGAGCTCCAATTAAGATGGCTTGTTTGGCTTTGACTTCAGTACTAGGGTACGGGGGTTGGGGGCAGAATCTCACAACACTTTACTGCTTCTTGGGATGTCAGGGTTTGTGCTTTAGATTTCCTATAAAATAGCTCAATTAGAGAAGTCATTTCACCTCTGACAAACTCGAATTCCTTATCACTTAAACAAGGATGTTGATTAGATAATCATTAAAAACATCTCTATTTATACAAATAATAGGATTTTACTATATGACCAGCTGTCAATACTTTTCTAGAAAGGAGAGAGTGGAGAATGCCATTTGAATTCCAAAAAACTTTATGATGGCAGAGAATTAGGGAGAAAAAGTGAAAAAGTGGAAAAGTGTTCATTGGAAACTAATACAAAGAAAAGCAAATGGTACAAATTCAAGTTTAGAAAAATATCAAATTTGGATTACCTGAGAGCCTTCCCTGGTGGCTCAGACGATAATGAATCTGCCTGCCAATGTAGGAGACCTGGGTTTGGTCCCTGGGTTTGGAAGATCTCCTGGAGAAGGGAATGGTTACTCACTCCAGAGTTCTTGCCTGGAAAATCCCCTGGACAGAGGAGTCTGGCAGGTTACAGTCCATGAGGTTGCAAAGAGTCGGACATGTGACTGAGTTACTAAGTGCGTGTGTGCATGCGTGTGCACACACACACACACACACACAAGAGAAATTTCAAATATCCTTGATCCAGGAAGTAAATAAAGAAGAATAAAAAGAGATGCACAGGATGTTCTGGAAGATCCAAATCATGTATAGGTTGGTCAGAAAAACTTTCAAGGTCCCTTCTTGATAGAGGAAGATGGGTTTGCCAAATAGACCAGGAGAGAAGGCATTTGGGACTCAGGTCCAAGTGTGTGAGCAAGGACGTGTGTACTTCACGAGTAGCAGGTGGGCCCAGTATGCCAAGAGTTCCATAAGTGTATAAAAAAATTAGAAAGGTGTGAAGTGGGAGAAGGAATAGGATCAGAGCCAGGAAATTAGTTTATTATTCTCCTCTCAAAAAAATTTAGAAATGTGTAATTATGCAAGAGCATTGGTAAGTATTGTATGAAAAAAAAAAAGAATTTCTTTCTTTCCTACCTTCCTTCCAAAAGTGATGACCATCCTGCTATACTAGGGAGGACTGACCTTGTGTGAGGTACATCAGATGTTGAAATCCTCACTCAAGGCTGCAGGCCATCCCTTATCTGCACAATTTCATAGCTTTTGGAGCCCCAGTCTATGTCCAGTTTACTCATATTCCCAGTCCCCTGAAAATGTGATCCATCCTACTTGGGCACCCTGATTCAGCAGGTGACCCAGGCTAATACTATTCTTGGTGCCATCCTCAAGAATCTCAGCCAAACTCAGTTCACACTGCTTCACTATGTTCCTTTCTCAGCTTTGCTGTTTTCTAGTTCTCTCTTTCCTTGTTCAGAGCGATAAAGGGTAGGATTAATAAGCCACTGTGTGCTTAGTTGCTCAGTCATGTCCAACTCTTTGAGACCCCATGGACTGTAGGCCCTCCAGGCTTCTCTGTCCATGAGATTGCTCCAGCAAGAATACCGGAGTGGGTAGCCATTTCCTTCTCCAGGGGATCTTCCTGACCCAGTGCTGGAACCGGTGTCTCCTGCATTGACAGGCAGATTCTTTACCACTGGCACCACCTGGGAAGCCTATGAAGCCACTAGCCAAGCCGATAAGGTCTCCTCTGTTGCACGCACTCCCAATCTGCATGAGCTATTCTCCCAGAGTCCCTAAGGAGGAAGTGAAGCAACCCCATCCCTCCTCTACAGGTGATGTGAGGAAGGAAACAGTCACTCTGTAAACTCTGTGCTTTCCAAAAAGTTCACTACTTTCCCCTTCTTGAGTCTTCTTGTAACAGCTAGAGTTTGAGCATTTTGGGACCTCCCACAAAGCCCTTCAGGCACACTTCCACATGCCCATTGTTATTAAAATGTGACAAACTTTGCAATCTTTTGCCTTTAAACTTTGGACCCTAATTGCCCACTTGACTTCTTACCTTGTTTTAAAAACTTCATGATGTCTGTAACAAAACACATGTTCATGTATTTTGCCTTTTAGACAAGGATTGCTGTCCACTCCCTTAATTGTTCAATGGAAGTCCTGAGGTCCAAAGACATGAAGGGGGTCTGTTTAGGATCACAAACTTGTTACTGGAAACTAGAATCATATCAGTCAGGATGCTCTTGGTTACCGGAAACCCTACGCTAACCTGGGTTAAGCAGTAACGGAATGCGTTGCATTGTGTAATTCGAGGTCCTGGGGTGGGATGGTCTACAAAAAAGCACCATGAAGAGCTCTGACTGTATCACTCAGCTCTTCTCTCTGCCTGCCCTTCTACTAGGTGTCAGCTTTGGGTCAGACTCACATCCCCCAAACTCAACATGCCTGCTCACTGTAACTGTGGCAAAAATAACTTCCTTGTTCTTGTCTAACCAGTGAAAGAAATTCTTTCCTCCAATCATAGAATGAAAGTTTTTTGACCCTGATTGAACCAAACTAATTGTGTACTCAATCCTGCATCAATACAGCCCAAAGGATGTAGGTGCACTGATTAGCTTAAACTTGGGTCCCTGAATAAATCACTAGCAAGGGGATAGAATTACTCTAATTGGCTTAAGTGTTAAAATCCATTTTCTGGAGTGCAGATAAGTTCAGCTTCCTGAGACATATATGACTGTTAAAGATTGGTGACAGGCAATTATCCAAACAAAATTAGAAAGGAAGGAATGGATACTAGGTAAGCAACAAACAGTATCAACCATAGGAACCCAGGGACTCAGTATATTCCAATCCCATGCTGACCGACTGATATGAAGGAAGAAAGATGAAGAACTCTGGAGTTTGTGCTTCAAAGAGTACCACACTTAAAACAGACAGCATGTGATCTTTCCTATGAGTAATGATGCTGAGACAGTCCAAACAGAAAATAGCTAATGAGAAAGCATCCATTTTATTCTGCTGCCAAGACCATGCCATCTGTTATGACATCACAGGTGGATACAGCTGCACATTTTATCTTGTGAAGTTGCCAAGGCAACAGAGTCTGACCATGACAGTAGGGTAAGGTGGCAGCGTAGAAACAGACTATCCTTTTTTCAATATATTTTTTCACTGTGAAAACCAAAAGTTGGCTTAAAGCTCAACATTCAGAAAACGAAGATCATGGCATCTGGTCCCACCACTTCATGGGAAATAGATGGGGAAACAGTGGAAACAGTGTCAGACTTTATTTTTCTGGGCTCCAAAATCACTGCAGATGGTGACTGCGGCCATGAAATTAAAAGACGCTTACTCCTTGGAAGGAAAGTTATGACCAACCTAGATAGCATATTCAAAAGCAGAGACATTACTTTGCCAACAAAGGTCCATCTAGTCAAGGCTATGGTTTTTCCTCTGGTCATGTATGGCTGTGAGAGTTAGACTGTGAAGAAGGCTGAGCACTGAAGAATTGATGCTTTTGAACTGTGGTGTTGGAGTAGACTCTTGAGAGTCCCTTGGACAGCAAGGAGATCCAACCAGTCCATTCTGAAGGAGATCAGCCCTGGGATTTCTTTGGAAGGAATGATGCTAAAGCTGAAACTCCAGTACTTTGGCCACCTCATGGAAAGAGTTGACTCATTGGAAAAGATTCTGACGCTGGGAGGGATTGGGGGCAGGAGGAGAAGGGGACGACAGAGGATGAGGGCTGGATGGCATCACTGACTCGATGGACATGAGTCTGAGTGAACTCCGGGAGTTGGTGATGGAGAGGGAGGCCTGGCGTGCTGTGATTCATGGGGTGGCAAAGAGTCAGACACGACTGAGTGACTGATCTGATCTGATTGTTGGAGGATCCTTTAGATATCCAGAGATAGGTCAGCCAGAGAAAAGGTAACTAATTTTTAAATTCATATTTTTAGACATTCTTCAGTGGGTTAAAATGATCAATTAATATGAGATGGAACCTTCTATGATGGATCTCAGTTGCTTTGTTTAACTTTATCTAATTTTTTTTTTTTTTTTTTACTTTTTGAATTTCTTATCAATAAGACACAGGTCTGTGCAGATCTGGCTTTTTTTCTCTTGATATTTTTTCCCTCTATCAAATTCTGCCCAGCCCTCTTTTATATCTGATGAAACTTATTCAACACATTTTTTGAACTTACACTGCACAGTGCATATCACAGAACTGGATAAATAGAAGGTATTCAACTATACTTTTTTGTGAATTGCTCTTTCCTTATGTTTCCTTGTTTTATTTTCTATTCCACCACCAGTTTTCTGGTTTATTTTTCTTATTTGCTTCTTTTTAGTAGAGATTTGTCCAAAACTAATAATGGATTGAAAATGCAGTTTATAAAACACCATCAATCTCATTAAAGAAACCTAACTTACACTGTTTACCAGCCTATAATGTAATTTGGTATACCTCTTTCATCTTTCCGATTAGTGATGGAACTTTTCATATACCCTTATAAGCAGCAGAAAGCCCAGTGTCTCCTTCTTGAGGCTACATCACTAACTATGCAAGAAATATGGGGCTTTCTCATTCATTCATTTATTCATAGAAAAAATATTATGAAGTGACCATTGTGTGCTAGACAGTGTTCCAGGTGCTGGAGATACAACTGTGGAAGAGTTTTGTCCTCAGATACTTTTAGAGAGAACTAGGAAATCCATGCCTCCTAGCACTGACACTTTGATCATTTCTGTGTGGTTCACTGCTGAGCACTCACTCTATACCATTAGGTTAGAACCTGTTCACCATCAAGTGATACCTTTCCATGTCCAGATTCTTAACCAGTGTTAAAACTGAAGTGTTAGCACCTCACCCTGAGGTCCAGAGTTGTTATGAAAGTGAAAGTGAAGTCTCTCAGTCGTGTCCGACTCTTTGCCAACCCCATGGACCATAGCCTACCATGCTCCTCTGTCCATGGGATTTTCCAGGTAAGAGTATTGGAGTGGGTTGCCATTTCCTTCTCAAGAGGATCTTCCTGACCCAGGTATCAAGCCCAGGTCTCCTACATTGTAGACAGATGCTTTACCATCTGAGCCACCAGGGAAGTCCAGGGTTTCCCTAATAGCTCAGTTGGTAAAGAGTAGTTATACTTTAGTTCAAATTTGTAGCCATTTTCTCCAAAGCTTATAATTGAACCAGAAAAATAAATCTTGAAGGAGTTGTATTTGTGTGAAATGATTCAGTTAACTTAATTTTTTTAAGTAACTCTTGCCATGACTTCAACTCTTTATAGTGATCATGAATCAAATTTGTAAACAAACAAAAGGGCAACTGAAAATAATATGTCTAGAGACTTCTAGTCTCCATTAGGATATAGAAAGCTGAGAGAATGTTGCTCCTAATTTACAATAGAAGATTCCAGAAAATCCAACAAAATTCTGAGATCTTTTAGGACAACATGGACAGGGGAGAAAAGCACAAACCCTGCTCAGACCCTTCTCCCCTAAGGAACAAATACTTAAGTTGTCAGTGGAAAGACAGCAAACCCTCTTGCTTCCAGAGCACAGGTAAAGACTCATTTTAGCTGTAGCAAAGAAAACAGACCAAAAAACTCTATGATTAGAGGATGGGCAGCAAATTGGACCTGGTCCAGACCACTTGAGGTCTCCCATTTTGGGGGAAGGGTAAGATCACTAAATCCAGACTCTGAGACCCTTGGATATAGAGCCTGTCTAGGAATGAGGCAGAAGCAGGGCAACAGAGAATACCTCCCAAACCCCACTATCACTGCTGTGCTAGCAACCACCAAGCACCAAGCAATAACAGTCTACTGCTGGGAGAAAGACAGTATTGGAGAGACAATTTCTGTGACATGCAGATACATAGGAAAGGGGTAAAGCTGAGGGCAGAGTGTGGACATGACCAAACCATCTGGTAACCAGCCCCCCACCTTAAGCACAAGATAATACTAGAGGATGAGATGGTTAGGTGGCATCACTGACTCCATGGGCATGAATCTGAATAAACTAAGGGAGACAGTGGAGGCCAGAGGAGCCTGGGGTGCTGCAGTCCATGGGGTTGCAAAGAGCCGGGCACTACTTAGGGGCTAAACAACAACAGCAACAATGCCAGGGAAGTGAAGCTGGTGGGGCACTAAAGCAACAACAAAAGTGAAGCAAGTTGAGTCTCTGCTCACACTGACTCAAACCCCAGATGTTATTCCTATTTGCAAGCATTTGTTGTTGTGTTGTTCAGTCTCTGAGTCATGTCCGACTCTTTGCAATCCCATAGACTGCAGCACGCCAGGCTTCCCTGTCTTTCACCATTTCCTGGAGCTTGCTCAAACTCACGTCCACTGGGTCAGTAATTATTTGCAAGCATAAATAATGTTTATACTATACTCTCTACTGTTCTATTTGCAATATAAAGATAAAAATAACCACTGTCAGGAGACAAAATGATCAACAGGACCATACTCAGTGGTTACTCAGGTATTGGGGCTATCAACTAGGAATATAAATCAATATGATTAATATATTACTCTAATAGAAAAGATGCACAACGTGCATGAACATACGGGAAATATCAACCTAGAGAACTGAATACTGAAATAGGATGCCATACAGAAATGCTTGAAATAAAGGACATGGGTAGCAAAGATAAAGGGCAATTTAATGGATCCATCATGAGAATCAATATATTTTCTAAGTGGAAACAAGCTTCCCTGAGTATTTTTCAATGTGTTAATACATCCATGGCAGAAAGAGTGGACTGAGGTCTCCTATCCCTCAAAGAAAACAACAACAAAAAAGGTGCATCACTTAATTGAAAGAACTTAATATCAAATCATCAAAGATGCTTACTCCTTGGAAGGAAAGTTATGACCAACCTAGATAGCATATTCAAAAGCAGAAACATGACTTTGCCAACAAAGGTCCGTCTAGTCAAGGCTATGGTTTTTCCAGTGGTCATGTATGGATGTGAGAGTTGGACTGTGAAGAAGGCTGAGCACCGAAGAATTGATGCTTTTGAACTGTGGTGTTGGAGAAGACTCTTGAGAGTCCCTTGGGCTGCAAGGAGATCCAACCAGTCCATTCTAAAGGAGATCAGTCATGGGTGTTCTTTGGAAGGACTGATGCTAAAGCTGAAACTCCAGTACTTTGGCCACCTCATGCGAAGAGTTGACTCATTGGAAAAGACTCTAATGCTGGGAGGGATTGGGGGCAGGAGGAGAAGGGGACGACACAGGATGAGATGGCTGGATGGTATCACCGACTCAATGGACATGAGTTTGGGTGAACTCTGGAAGTTGGTGATGGACAGGGAGGCCTGGCATGCTGCAATTCATGGGGTCGCAAAGAGTCGGACACAACAGAGCAACTGAACTGAACTGAACTAATGTCAAATCACTTTGGAACATCCAAAGAGACCATCCAAAAGGAAACTAATATTGCTCTTTTGTGATAAATCTTTTGTCTATATGCCTCTAAGAAAATGACTGCAAGATTAGGGAAATGCCTTGATAGTTGAAGAAATTTTCCTTTAAGTTACAGGTTTAGACTACACTGCTCACCCAGGTGGTGCTAGTGGTAAAGAACCAGCCTGCCAATGAAGGAGACAAGAGGAAAACAATAGAATGGGAAAGACTAGATCTCTTCAAGAAAATTAGAGATACCAAAGGAATATTTCATGCAAAGATGGGCACAAAAAGGACAGAAATGGTATGGACCTAACAGAAGCAGAAGATATATTAAGACGAGATGGCAAGAATACACAAAAGAACCATGCAAGAAAGATCTTCATGACCCAGATAACCATAACAGTGTGATCACTCACCTAGAGTCAGACACCCTGGAATGTGAAGTCAGGATGGCCTTAAGAAGTATCACTATGAACAAAGGTAGTGGAGGTGATGGAATTCCAGTTCAACTATTTCAAACCCTAAAAGATGATGCTGTAAAAATGCTGTACTCAATATGCCAGCAAATTTGGAAAACTCAGCAATGGCCAATAGGACTAGAAAAGGTCAGTTTTATTCCAATTCCAAAGAAAGGCAATTCCAAAGAATGTTCAAACTACCACACAATTACACTCATCTAACATGCTAGCAAAGTAATGCTCAAAATTCTCCAAGCCAGGCTTTAATAGTATGCAAAATGTGAACTTCCAGATATACAAGCTAGATTTAGAAAAGGCAGATGAATCAGAGTTCAAATTGCCAACATCTATTGGATCATAGAAAAAGCAAGAGAGTTCGAGAAAAGCATCTATTTCTGCTTTATTGACTATGCCAAAGCCTTTGACTGTGTGGATCACAATAAACTGTGGAAAATTCTTCAAGAGATGGAAATACCAGTCCACCTTATCTGCCTCCTGAGAAATGTGTATGCAGTTCAAGAAGCAACAATTAGAACCAGACGTGGAACAACAGACTGGTTCCAAATCGGGAAAGGAGTACATCAAGGCTGTATACACCCTGCTTATTTAACTTATATGTAGAGTACATCATGTGAAATGCCTGGCTGGACGAAGCGCAAGCTGGAATCAAGATTTCTGGGAGAAACATTAGTAACCTCATATATGTAGATAACACCACCCTTATGGCAGGAAGCGAAGAACTAAATAGCCTTTTGATGAAAGTGAAAGAGTGAAAAAGTTGGATTAAAACTCAACATTCAAAAAACTAAGATCATGGCATATGGTCCCGTGACTTCATGGGAAATAGATGTGGAAACAATGGAAACAGTGACAGACTTTATTTTGGGAGGGGCTCCAAAATCATTGCAGATGGTGACTGCAGCCATGAAATTAGAAGATGCTTGCTCTTTGGAAAAATAGCTGTGACCAACCTAGACAGCATATTAAGAAGCAGAAACATTACTTTGTTGACAGAGGTTTGTCTAGTCAAAGCTATGGTTTTTCCAGTAGTCATGTATGGACGTGAGAGTTGGACTATATAGAAAGCTGAGAACCGAAGAATTGATGCTTTTGAACTGTGGTGTTGGAGAAGACTCTTGAGAGTCCCTTGGACAGCAATGAGATCAAACCAGTCAATCTTAAAGAAACCAGTCCTGAATATTCATTGGAATAACTGATGCTGAAGCTGAAGCTCCAGTACTTCAGCCACCTGAAGTGAAGAATTGTCTCACTGAAAAAGACCCTGATGCTGGGAAAGATTGAAGGCAGAAGGAGAAGGGGATGACAGAGGATGAGATGGTTCAATGGTATCACCAATTTGATGGACATGAGTTTGAGCAAGCTTTGGGAGTTGGTGATGGACAGGGAAGCCTGGAGTGCTACAGTCCATGGGATTGCAAAAAGTTGAAAACGACTAAGCAACTGAACTGAACTGAAGAGACACGGGTTTGATCCCTGAGTAGAGAAGATCCCCTGGAGAAGGAAATGGCAACCCACTTCAGTATTCTTGCCTGGGAAATCCCATGGACAGAGAAACCTTGCAGGCTGCAGTCCATGGAGTCGCAATGCATTGGACACGACTGAAGCAACCTAGCACACTGCTCCTCATCCATAATTCCTCCAAACTGAGGATATTTCTAAGGATTTATGCACAGAGTAGGTAAGAATTTTCAAGCCACGTACTTAGATATGTATAGAAAGTAAGAAAAATTTCCCTTAGAACTAAACTTAGTTTCTTCCTCATGCCCCTGCTCCATCAGTAACAGGACACATGTTATCAACTCAGAGTAAATTTTGACATCTTAGGGATTTCCTTGGTGGCTCAGATAGTAAAGCGTCTGCCTACAATGCGGGAGACCAGGTTCAATCCCTAGGTCAGGAAGATCCTCTGGAGCAGGAAATGGCAACCCACTCCAGTACTCTTGCCTGGAAAATCTTATGGATGGAGGAGCCTGGTGGGCTACAGTCCATGGGGTCAAAAAGAGTCGGACACGACTGAACGGCTTCACTTCCCTTCAGGCTTCCTTAGATGATTAGAGAAAGCATTGCCCTGCACTTTTTCCTCAGTCTTGTCCCCTCTGATATGGCACCCAGGTCTCTGTGGTTCCTCAGAGCCTCCTGACAATAATGAGATGCAGGAATTGTCTGGGCCCCTAGGCACCCCTAGTGCCTCTGTCTTTCAGTGTCACATGCACAGTCTTCTTGGCTACACCAGAAACATTTTGTTCCTCTCACTGAGTGAAGGAGCTCTGAGAACCCCTCTTGACCATTGGCCTGGGATCCTCACACTGCACCTCTTCTCTACGCCCATAACCATGATGAAATGGAAAACTCCACAGCTGGTCCCTGACTCCCAGTAGAGGTGGGAAGCGAAGCATAGGCCTTCCCTAGTCTTACACCCTCACATTTCTCTGTGAACTATCATCCCCTACAGTCACCTCTTTGACACTGAAGGCACGATGACAGGGGTCAGTGCCACTTTTCAAAACCCAGCACCAGTTTCTTTTCTGAATTTCTTAGAGCTCTCTCTTCTCACCCTGGAGGTATTTTAATATCTCCTACTGTTTGTATCGGAGAAGGCGATGGCACCCCACTCCAGTACTCTTGCCTGGAAAATCCCATGGATGGAGGAGCCTGGTAGGCTGCAGTCCATGGGGTCACTAAGAGTTGGACACGACTGAGAGACTTCACTTTCACTTTTCACTTTCATGCATTGGAGAAGGAAATGGCAACCCACTCCAGTGTTCTTGCCTGGAGAATCCCAGGGACAGGGGAGCCTGCTGGGCTGCCGTCTATGGGGTCGCACAGAGTCGGACACGACTGAAGCGACTTAGCAGCAGCAGCAGCAGTGTTTGTATTTACTTTTTTGCATGTTTGATGGGGGATGAATAACACAATGGAGTGGGAAAAACTGATCAGGAAAATTTTCTTAAAAATCTATAGTTTATTCCAGGACTTCAGCTTTTTTTTTTTTTTTTTTAAGTAGATATTATTTTTTCAGAACAGTTTTAGGCTCACAGCAAAATAAAACAAAAGGTACAGAGATTTCCCACGTACAATGTGTGTATGCCTTCCGCAATGTCGACACCCCCCCTGGAGGGTACATTTATTATAATTGGTGAACATAAGTGTTAAGTATTCAACTAAATTGAACCAAGGTTCATATTTTATGTTGGGGTTCACTCTTGGTGGTGTACTTCGGATTGGGTCAAATGTATGATGATATACACCCAATGTTACAGTACCATGCAGAGCAGTTTCACTGCTCTAAAAATCCTCTGTGCTTCACCTATTTATCCTGCTCTCTCCACCTAAACCCTGGCTTCCACTGATCTTTTTACTGTCTCCATAGTTTTACCTCTCAGAATTTCATACAGATGGAATCGTACAGTATATAGCTTTTCAGACTGACTTCTTTTTCTTAGAAGTGGTCACTATTCTAAAAGATTCACCTGTATTTCATTGATGCTGATGCATCATTTGTAAGATTATTACTATTTTATGAGCCACTAAGAAAAATATGCTGTTAATTAAATTCAAATACTAGTTTCCTGCATTCTGACTTTTATTTTATACTAATCAAAATGGCACTTAATGTATTTTTTTATATTAGAGATCACCATTGTTCATACATAAAAAAGAAAATACAGGTGATCATTTAACATTTTTCTAAAACTCATTTATCTTTGGAGACCATCTATTAAGAGTTTCTACTTCAAAATTCCAGTTCCATTAATTTCTTCCAGCCCACTGACAGCCATTCTCCAATTTTATACACTGGAGCTTTCTGGACCTTACAAGAAGAACATTTTCCAACAATCAGGATGCATGTTGCTTCTAATATAGTCCTGAGACAACTTGTGGCCTGACACCTGGAGTGATGCCAGATGTCCTGACTCTCACCTGGAGCAGCAGAAGTCTTAGCTCATCAGCAATAGATATTAATAGCAACTTCATCAGGACCACTGTGTGGCCATCCCCAAGTAGAAGCGCCATTCATTGACAAATCATCTTGATTTAAAGTTGTTAAAACATGAAAAAAACAAAGTGTTCTTAGAATTGATGATATACAGGTAAACCATTTAATCTCCACAATGCCCTGAAGTAACTGTGATTGTATCTCCATTTACAGATAAGGAACTGGTCTTTGTCTTCTTGAGCTGCTATAATAAACTACCATAGACCGGCTGGCTTATAAACAACAAAAATGTATTTCTTATGGTTCTGGAGACTGGAAGTCCAAGATCAGAGGACTAGTACTCTCAGGTTCTGGTGAGGGCTCTCTTCCAAGTTGTTCAAGAGTTTTTATGGAGTTTTAATGTCCACCCCCCCTTTACCAGTGGGCAGGGGAAGAGGCTGAAAGTTCCACGCCTATAATCACTTTTTCTTTTTGTTGAACAGCCACAGGCATGTGTGCTGAGTCATGTCTGACTCTTCTCAACCCCATGGACTGTAGCCCACCAGGCTCCTCTGTCCATGGGATTTTCCCAGCAAGAATATTAGAATGGGTTGCCATTTCCTTCTCCAGGGGATCTTCCTGACCTAGGGACTGAACCCTCATCTTCTGTGCCTCCTGCATTGCAGGTGGGTTGTTTACCCTTGAGCCACCAGAGAAGCCCCATTCTGACCAAGGGGCTTCTTATGGATAACAAAAGACACTTCTATCACTTAGGAAATTCCTAAGGCGTCAGGAAATCTGTGTCAAGAACCAGGGACAAAGACTAAATGTATTTTTTATTAGACCACAGGCCCAAATGTCTGTTGATGAATGAGTGAGTAAATAAAATGTGGTATACACATTCAATGCAATGTTGTTGTTTAGTCACTAAGTCATGTCCAGCTCTGTCGCCCTCCAGGCTCCTCTGTCCATGGGATTATCCAGGCAAGAATACTGGAGTGGGTTGTCATTTCCATCTCCAGGGGATCTTCCCCACCCAGGGATCAAACCCACATCACCTGCATCGGAAGGTGGATTCTTTACCACTGTGCTACCTGGGAAGTCCCCCTGTGAAGTAATATTCGGCCTTATAAAGGAGTGAAATTTGAATACATGCTACAATATACATGAAACGTACAAACTTTAAATTAAATAAGCCAAGCACAAAAGAGCACATGTGATGTAATTCTACCTGTAAAGAAGTGCTTAGAATTTGACCTAATTCATAGAGTCAGAAAATAGAATAGTGGCTATCAAGGACTGGACACAGGGAGGGAAGAATGGAGAACTATTGTTTAATGAAAATCAAGTTTCACTTGGGGATGATGATGCATAAATGTACTTAATATAACTAAGTTGTACATGTAAAATGGTCAAAATTAAATTTTATATTATGTATATTTTGCCCCAGTATGGGCTCCAAAATCACTGTGGACGGTGTGACTGCAGACATGAAATTAAAAGACACTTGCTTCTTGAAAGAAAAGCGATGACAAACCTAGATCATGTATTAAAAAGTAGAGACATCACTTTGCTGACAAACGTCGTCCAGTCAAAGATATGGCTTTTCCAGTAGTCATATATGAATGTGATAGTTGGACCATGAAGAAGGCTGAGTGCCAAATAATGATGCTTTCAAACTGTGGTGTTGGAGAAGACTCTTGAGAGTCCCTTGGATTGCAAGGAGATCAAACCAGTCAATCCTAAAGGAAATCAACTCTGAATATTCATTGGAAAGACTAATGCTGAAGCTAAAGCTCCAATATTTTGGCCACCTGATGTGAAGAGCAACTCTTTGGAAAAGACCCTGATGCTGGGAAAGATTGAGGGCAGGCGGAGAAAGGGGCGACAGAGGATAACGTGGTTGGATAACATCACTGGCTCAATGAACATGAATTTGAGCAAACTCCAGGAGACAGTGAAGGACAGGGAAACCTGGCATGATGCAGTCCACGGAGTGGCAAAGAGTCGGACATGACTGAGCAACTGACAACAAAAAGAAGAAAAAGGAAGAACATACACATACACAGTTCAGTTCAGTTTAGATCAGTCGCTCAGTCGTGTCTGACTCTTTGCGACCCCATGAATCGCAGCACGCCAGGCCTCCCTGTCCATCACCAACTTCCGGGGTTTACCCAAACTCATATCCATCGAGTCAGTGATGCCATCCAACCATCTCATCCTCTGTTGTCCCATTCTCTTCCTGCCCCCAATCCCTCCCAGCATCAGTGTCTTTTCCAATGAGTCAACTCTTTGCATGAGGTGGCCAGAGTATTGGAGGCTCAGCTTCAGCATCAGTCCTTCCAGTGAAGATCCAGGACTGATCTCCTTTAGGATGGACTGGTTGGATCTTCTTGCAATCCAAGGGACTCTCAAGAGTCTTCTCCAACATCACAGTTCAAAAGCATCAATTCTTTGGCGCTCAGCTTTCTTCACAGTCCAACTCTCACATCCATACATGACCACTGGAAAAACCATAGCCTTGACTAGATGGACCTTTGTTGGCAAAGTAATATCTCTTCTTTTTAATATGCTGTCTAGCTTGTTCATAACCTTCCTTCCAAGGAGTAAGCGTCTTTTAATTTCATGGCTTCAATCACCATCTGCAGTGATTTTGGAGCCCAAAACAATAAAGTCAGCCACTGTTTCCACTGTTTCCCCATCTATTTGCCATGAAGTGATGGGACCAGATGCCATGATCTTACTTTTTCTGAATGTTGAGCTTTAAGCCAACTTTTTCACTCTCCTCTTTCACTTTTATCAAGAGGCTCTTTAATTCTTCTTCACTTTCTGCCATAAGGGTAGTGTCATCTGCATATCTGAGGTTATTGATATTTCTCCCAGCAATCTTTATTCCAGCTTATGCTTCTTCCAGCCCAGCGTTTTTCATGATGTACTCTGCATATAAGTTGAATAAGCAGGGTGACAATATACAGCCTTGACGTACTCCTTTTCCTATTTTGAACCAGTCTGTTGTTCCATGTCCAGTTCTAACTGTTGCTTCCTGACCTGCATATAGGTTTCTCAAGAGGCAGATCAGGTGGTCTGGTATGCCCATCTCTTTCAGAATTTTCCACAGTTTATTGTGATCCACACAGTCAAAGGCTTGGGCATAGTCAATAAAGCAGAAATAGATGTTTTTCTGGAACTCTCTTCCTTTTTCCATGATCCAGTGGATGTTGGCAATTTGATCTCTGGTTCCTCTGCCTTTTCTAAAACCAGCTTGACCATCTGGAAGTTCACGGTTCATCTTTTGCTGAAACGTGGCTTGGAGAATTTTGAGTATTACTTTACTAGCATGTGAGATGAGTGCAATTGTGCAGTAGTTTGAGCATTCTTTGGCATTGCCTTTCTTTGGGATTGGAATGAAAACTGACCTTTTCCAGTCCTGTGGCCACTGCTGAGTTTTCCAAATTTGCTGGCATACTGAGTGTGGCACTTTCACAGCATCATCTTTCAGGATTTGAAATAGCTCGACTGGAATTCCATCACCTCCACTAACTTTGTTCGTAGTGATGCTTTCCAAGGCCCACTTGACTTCACATTCCAGGATGTCTGGCTCTAGGTGAATGATCACACCATCATGATTATCTGGGTCGTGAAGATCTTTTTTGTACCGTTCTGTGTATTCTTGCCAATAGGGCCATACCATTCCTGTCCCTTATAGAGCCCATCTTTGCATGAAATGTTCCCTTGGTATCTCTAATATTTCTTGAGGAGATCTCTAGTCTTTCCCATTCTGTTGTTTTCCTTTATTTCTTTGCATTGATCAGTGAGTAAGGCTTTCTTATCTCTTCTTGCTATTCTTTGGAACTCTGCACTGAGATGCTTATGTCTTTCCTTTTTTCCTTTGCTTTTCGCTTCTCTTGTTTTCACAGCTATTTGTAAGGCCTCCTCAGACAGCCATTTTGCTTTTTTGCATTTCTTTCTCTTGGGGATGGTCTTGATCCTGTCTCCTGTACAATGTCACAAACCTCAGTCCATAGCTCATCAGGCACTCTGTCTATCAGATCTAGTCCCTTAAATCTATTTCTTACTTCCACTGTATAATCATAAGGGATTTGATTTAGGTCATACCTGAATGGCCTAGCGGTTTTCCCTACTTTCTTCATTTTAAGTCTGAATTTGGCAATAAGGAGTTCATGATCTGAGCCACAGTCAGCTCCCAGTCTTGTTTTGCTGACTGTATAGAGCTTCTCCATCTTTGGCTGCAAAGAATATAATCAATCTGATTTCAGTGTTGACCATATGGTGATGTCCATGTGTAGAGTCTTCTCTTGTGTTGTTGGAAGAGTGTGTTTGCTATGACCAGTGCATTCTCTTGGCAAAACTCTATTAGCCTTTGCCCTGCTTCATTCTGTACTCCAAAGCCAAATTTGCCTGTTACTCCAGGTATTTCTTGACTTCCTACTTTTGCATTCCAGTCCCCTATAATGAAAAGGACATCTTTTGGGGATGTTAGTTCTGAAGGGTCTTGTAGGTCTTCATAGAATAGAACCATTCAACTGCAGCTTCTTCAGTGTTACTGGTTGGGGCATAGGCTTGGATTACCGTCTTGGAAACAGAGAACATTCTGTCGTTTTTGAGATTGCGTCCAAGTACTGCATTTCGGACTCTTTTGTTGACCATAATGGCTACTCCATTTCTTCTAAGGGATTCCTGCCTACAGTAATATATATAATGATCATCTGAGTTAAATTCACCCATTCCAGTCCATTTTAGTTCACTGATTCCTAGAATGTTGACATTCACTCTTGCCATCTCCTGTTTGACCACTTCCAATTTGCCTTGATTCATGGACCTAACATCCCAGGTTCCTATGCAATATTACTCTTTAGAGAATCAGACCTTGCTTCTATCACCAGTCACATCCACACACACACATACACACACATACACACACACAGACAAATGCACTGTATGAGGCTTTGTTAAAGAATTGGATGCGAAGATATCAAGTGAAGCACTTTAATCTGTTGACTTTCTAGCCACCCTCATTTGGTAAGAAACTGTAGCTCAGCCTTCCTTCATGGGGCTTCCAGGGCCCTCTGTATCCACTTAAACCATAAGACCTGTTTTTGAATCAAGGAATCTGGGAGATTCCAACTCAGGGTAAAGAATCTGTGAGAAAATTTTCCCTTGTGGCTGATAATCTCCTTAAATCTAAGGATGTGTCATTCTTTTTTGAGTAGTCCACTGTACCTAGCCTCCTGATGAGAACAATGTAGAAGTTCAAATAAGTTTCATCTTTCAGTCAGACCCAACCAATTTAGCCCAGCCAAGTTATTTATTTTGGATGTATGGCACCAACAGTTATGGGCAACCAAAATTGTATTGTTGTGTCCAACCAAAATTCATATGCTCAAGTTCTAACTTCCAGTATTTCAAAGTGATTGCATTGAGTCTTTGAAGGGCTAATTAAGTTAAAATAAGCTTATTAAGGTAGGTCCTAATCCAACACTACTGGTGTCCTTCTAAGAGGAGATTTGGACAGACAATACACAGAGGGATGACCATGGAAAGACATGGAGAAGACAGCCATCTGAGGCCATAGAAGGAGGTCTCAGGAGACACCAGCTCTGCTGACAACTTGTTCTTACAACTCAAGTTTCCAAGATGTGAGCAAATTAATTACTATTTTTTAAGCCACTCAGCCTGTGGTTTCTGTTACAATAGCCCTAGAAACTTAATACACGGTCTTTGAGGAAAGCATCTATTTGTTAAAAAATTGAAGGAAAGGAAGGAACTTCTTGGATAAAAACTGTGCCATTTGACTAAACATTTCTCCTCAAAGGTTAAGCTTGTTCCTACCTATATCATTTGACTTCCAGATAAAAACACAAGACAGTGGATGCTTTATAGTTTTTCTTTTTTGATACTAGTAAAAGACTATGAATTCCTACTCGTGGGGATATACTTTGGTCCTTAAGTTGTTCTTATGGTCTGTATAACGGACATGGCCACTTTTTTTCCCAGATGGCTCAGTGGTAAAGAATTCGCTTGCCAATGCAGGAGACATAGGAGACTAGGGTTTGATCCCTGGGTTGGGAAGATCCTTGGAGGAATAAATGGCAACCCACTCCAGTATTCTTGCCTGGGAAATCCCATGGACACAGGAGCCTGGTGGGCTACAGTCCATGGGGTCACAAAGAGTCAGACATGACTGAAGCAATTGAACACACACCCAGTGAGATTCAGAGGAACAAATAGTTACAACACTTTCACATCTTTGGCTGAAAAAAATAATGAATTACCCTGCTTATTTAACTTCTATGCAGAGTACATCATGAAAAACGCTGGGCTGGAAGAAGCACAAGCTGGAATCAAGACTGCTGGGAGAAATATCAAGAACCTCAGATATGCAGATGACACCACCCTTATGGCAGAAAGTGAAGAACAACTAAAGAGCCTCTTGATGAAAATGAAAGAGGAGAGTGAAAAAGTTGGCTTAAAGCTCAACATTCAGAAAACTAAGATCATGGCATCTGGTCCCATCACTTCATGGCAAATAGATGGGGAAACAGTGGCTGACTTTATTTTTCTGGGTTCCAAATCACTGCAGATGGTGATTGCAGCCATGAAAATGAAAGATGCTTACTCCTTGGAAGGAAAGTTATGACCAACCTAGATATCATATTAAAAAGCATAGACATTACTTTGTGAACAAAGGTCTGTCTAGTCAAGGCTATGGTTTTTCCAGTGGTCATGTATGGTTGTGCGGGTTGGACTGTGAAGAAAGCTGAGTGCCGAAGAATTGATGCTTTTGAACTGTGGTGTTGGAGAAGACTCTTGAGAGTCCCTTGACTGCAAAGAGATCCAACCAGTCCATCCTAAAGGAGATCAGTCCTGGGTGTTCATTGAAAGGACTGATGTTGAAGCCGCAACTCCAATACTTTGGCCACCTGATGCAAAGAGCTGACTCATTTGAAAAGACTCTGATACTGGGAGGGATTGGGAGCAGGAGGAGAAGGGGATGACAGAGAATGAGATGGTTGGATGGCATCACTGACTCAATGGACATGGGTTTTGGTGGACTCCGGGAATTGGTGATGGACAGGAGGGCCTGGCATGCTGTGGTTCACGGGGTCGCAAAAAGTCAGACACGACTGAGTGACTGAACTGAACTGAACTGGGCAAGATTTTTAAAAAACTTTTTTATATAAAGCAATATTCAAAGTGTTTAACGTGTAATAACTGATTTAATGCTTACAACACCATAGAGGCTCTTATCGTCCGTATTTAATAGTTGTAATGAGCTTACGATACTTGTCTTTAGTCACAAAGCTGAGAAATGGGAGAACCCCTTGTGAGTTCTGGCCATGTGACTCCAGGGTCCACCCTCTCAATGGCTGTTTTTAAAGGTTCCCTCCCACTTGCATACCAATTTTTACTTCCATGACTCCAATTAGTTATGTTAAAATTTACTTTTCATGATCTGTATCTCTTGGTCTTCTATTTATATATACAATCTCTTTTTCTCTCTACACTACATTACAGGTAATTCCTTCAAGTTATATTTTCCAACTCATTGCCTCTTTACATCTGTTTAATTTTCTGTTCCATTCAGCCACTGAGATATGTTTGTGTATTTGAAATCTACTACTCTTACTTAGTTCTAAAACCTGTCTGATCTTTTTTTAATTCTCAATTTTTTGTTTCTCATTTTTTATTTTCTCTCTTATTTCTTCGAACATTTTGCTCATGGTTATTTCACACTTTCATCAGATAATTCCATCTGAAGTTTTTGGAATGTATGAGTCTTCTATTTATTATTTCTAGTGCTACTCGATCATGTCTAACTCTTTGCAACCCCGTGGATTGGGCCCACCAGACTCCTGTTCATGTGATTCTCCAGGCAAGAACACTGGAGTGGGTTGCCATTTTCTTCTCTGGGGGATCTTCCCCACCCAGCAATTGAACCCCCATCTCCTGTGTCTCCTGCATTGGCAGGCGGATTCTTTACCAACTAGTGCCACCTGGGAAGCCCTTTATTGCTGCTGCTGCCTCTCAATTGTTTCTTGTGTGTGTGTGTGTGTGTGTGTGTTTTAATTGTGGTTTATAGTCTGTTGAATGAAATCTACAAGAATCTCAAGAGTCTATGCTGGGCATGTTGGTTACAAAGATGTGAACATTTCCTCCCAGGCCATCTCATCTTATGAGATGAACTCCCTCCTCTCCTCACTTAATTCCTGTTAACTGTTACTATTACTGTTCACTTAGTTCTTTGACCCTCAGAAATTTCCTTCACTCTAATAAGTGCAGCAATACATGGACATTAGCTTACTGTGTTTGTGTGATTCATCTTCTAATTATATTTTATCTGGAAGGCCCTTTAAAGTAACTAGTTGATCATATTGCCAGAAACTGAAAACCAAACATTTCTTTGATAAAGTAGCTTTCCAGGAAGGCTGAGTGTGGATTGTCTGAAACTCTAAATATTTCTGCATACATTCTCTAGAAATATGACATGTCTTCTGATTATCTATGTCCAATTATTTCATACTATTTTTCTAAAGAGAGAAATGAAGGTCAGAGGGATGAAATGACTTTTCCAAGTTATTTATGCAACTGAAAAACAATTTTCAAAAAAGGATTATAACTGATCACTGGGAATGAAGAAACTTTTCAGATTTATCCAATGGTCTGTGAATCAGACTCAGAAAAAAATCCAAAGAAAATGGCAGAGTAAGAGCTCCCCTAGCAGCAGACTCTTTGGCCTGTCCAAGCAATCCAGGGTGTCCATCAAGGACATCTTCTCTGCTTATTTTGGGTTCAAGCCATAGTTCCTTCCAACCTGCATCTGATCAGCACTGACAAAGTGGAATGATAAGCTGGAAAGAAGGAAAATTGACCAGTTGATCAAATACTTTTTGTGCCCTGGACACATAATAGGTTACCTGTTTTCAGGATTCCATGGGGATGACCCAAATCTAGACGCTTTATTCCCCAAGACTCAAGAAAGCATTCTTAAGCTGGTATCAGATGGTTGGTAATATTCCAAGGGACGTTTTGTGAAAGTCTTGCTTCCCCACAAATGTCCACACCACAAGCTTGGGGTTTAAAAGTTGTCAATTTTGTAGATTCTGAGAAAGCCTGAGGTCACTTAAGATCATAGATTAAGGAGTTAGGAGGGAGATCTGTTTTAGCGACCATAGAGGCCTGGCTGACCTTTTTGTAGTGCAGACAGCTGATTAGGGATTCCTATTAAAATAACATGGACAGATATTTCTGAAATCAGTGTGTATGTTTTTGTAAATAACACTTGCTATACTCCCAGTGGCTAGAGTAAAGCCAGACATGTTTAGATGTTTTCAAATAAATATTTGTTGATTGAAAATTTTTTATAAGGTAAGCATTCTTGAATCTTGTTTTTGAGCGTTGATGACAATACTGCTTTCCGCCACTGGGTGGTGCCATAAAACCACTCACAAATACACAGAGTGCAGATTCTGATGCTTTTTGGCCTTCTAATCATGAGATTTTTCTGTCTGTGCTTTTCAAACCACCACAACCTGGACATCATGTAGACTTTTCTTTCTGAGAAAAGCTGAAAACATTTCTGACTGAACTGTTTTTTTTTTAACAACTTTATCTTTTTAGAGCAATTTAGGTTGACAGCAAAATTAAGACATAATTTCTTATGTATCTCTTACTCCACATATGCGTATGTGCATGCTAAGAAGCTTCAGTTACGTCTAACTCTCTGTGACCCTATAGACTATATCCCCCCAGGATCCTCTCTCAGTGGAATTTCCCAGGTAAGAATACTGGAGTGAGTTGCCATGCCCTTTTCCAGGGGATCTTCCGAACCCAGGGATTGAATCTGCATCTCTTGTGTTTCCTTCATTGGCAGGCGGGTTCTTTACCACTAGTGCCACCTGGGCAGCCCCCACACATGCATTGCCTCCAACTATCAACATATTCCCTACCAGAGTGGTACATTTGCTACAGTTGGTGAACTTACATGGACATATCAAAACCACCTAAAGTCTCAAGTCTACATTAGGATTCATTCTCAGTCTTAAGTTTATATTAGGATTCATTTTCAGTGTTGCTCATTCTGCTGTTCATTTCATCAAATGTATAATGATATGTGTCCATCCTGATAGTATCATGCAGGATATTTTTCACCATCCTAAAAATCCTCTTGTTCCGCCTGTTCTTCCTTTCCTCTGATTAATTCCTCAAGGCAGTGATATTTTCCAGCAGCACTTCTGCTAAAGTTGGATCCACACTGGGAAGATTTCTACAGCTCTGACACTCAGAAGATGGACACATCTATTGAGAATTTTGTTGTTTTTGTTAAGAGTGGCAGTGTAATTAATCGAAAGAGAGGAAACCAGGAATTCTAGGCTTTGGCTCCCAGAAGCAACATCCCCTTATAACTTTCTTCAAAGTGAAAGTGTTCGACTTGAGCAATGATTTTCAAATTGTGCTCTTGTTTCTCAGTGACCTAAGAATTCTTCAGAGATGCCTTCAACTGACAAAGTGTGTGTGTGTGTGTGTGTGTGTATTTAGAGGATAGGCAAAAAGGGAATGAGAGAAAGACCGTTCCTCCCATAGGAGAGGAGTTTAGGGGGAAATGGATATATGTGTACATATGGCTGACTCCCTTGGCTGTTCACCTGAAACTACCACAGTGATGTTAATTGGCTATGTGCTAAGTCACTTCAGTCGTGTCCAACTCTTTGTGATCCTGTGGACGGTAGCCCACCAGGCTCCTCTCCCATGGCATTCTCCAGGGTTCTTTACCACTACAGCCACCTGGGAAGCCCCCCTAACTCACTATTGTGCTGTGAGTGCTAAGTCGCTTCAGTCATGTCTGACTTTGCAACCTCATGGACAGTAGCTGGCCAGGCTCCTCTGTTCACGGGATTCTCCAGGCAAGAATACAGGAAGGGGTAGTCACGCCCTCCTCCAGGGGATCTTCCTGACCCAGGGATCAAATCTGAGTCTCTTGAGTCTCCTGCATTGGCAGGTAGGTTCTCTACCACCAGCGCCACCTGGGTATATCCTAATACAAAATAAAAAGTTTTAAGTTTGAAAAAAAAAAAAGAAAAGGACTGTTCCTTCCAGCCCTTTCAACCAGAATAGTTCCATGTCAGTTATGGGGATAGGAAACAAAACCTTTTTTTTTTTGGTTGGTTTTTAAGAATGTTACACTCTTTCAGAAGAAAATTTGAACAAACTGCAGAGTTCAATGATGGTTCTAAGTTCCTTCATTTCTTGACTGAATGTTTCACCTTGGTCAGACTGCATGTGGGCTAAGAGGACGCAGGGCTCTGACTGGTCTGAGGGCAGCAACAGGCAGGTCTGCGCTCACCCTCGGTGCCCTTGCCTTGGCGTCATCTCCTTCCTGTGACCCTGAGCTCTGGCTGCCTGGCTCAAAGAAGCCACCACTCAGGAGGAGGTCTTCGGAGAAGGACTGGAGAGATGCAGAGCTTCGTGGTAGTAAAATTCGTTGAAAAAAATGTGTGTTCAGTTGCTCAGTCATGTCCCACTCTTTATGACTCCATGGACTGTAGTCTGCCAGGCTCCTCTGTTCATAGACTTTTTCAGGCAAGAATACTGGAGTAGGTTGTCATTTCCTTATCCACAGGATATTCCCAACCCAGAAATCGAACCTGTGTCTCCTGCATATCCTGCAATGACAGGCAGATTCTTTACCACTGTGCCAGCCTGGGAAACCCAACTAAAAATATACCCATTTCTTATAGTGAGCTTGGGGTTTCCCAGGTGGTGTTAGTGGTAAAGAACCTGCTTACCAATGCAGGAGACATAAGAGACATGGGTTCAATCCCTGGGTCAGGGAAATCCCCTGGGATAGAAAATGGCAACCCACTCCCGTATTCTTGCCTGCAGAATCCCATGGACAGAGGAGCCTGGCAGGCTACAGTCCATAGTATTGCAGAGAGTTGGACACGACGGAAGTGACTGAGCATGCAGGCATAGTGAGCTCAAGGAAGTACGTAGGCAGAAAATGAATGCCAAGGCCCTGTAACAGGAAAGCACCCACCCAGGGCAGACTATACACAGAGGCAGGAACAAAGTGTATACAGAGAAGTTGGTCTCAGAGATGGGCAGGTGAGAAAATCATGTAGACCAGTTCAGCAAGCATGTTTTGAGTATCCTCTGTATGCCGGTCTCTAAGGATACAGAGATGAATGTAAGGAGATATCAGGAGATGTGAGGCAGACACATAAACGGAGTGCCATCAGACTATGCGTAAGTGCTTTGGGAGTGCATGGAAAATGATGCTATAGCAATTCAGAGAGAAGACACTGAACTTAGCTGGTGGCTTTAGGAGACTTCCTGTAGTGGGGGACACCCAAACTGAATCTCCTTCACCCCAGAGACCACTGCTGCAATCATACTTAAGGAAAAGGCTTTTATCAGTTGTTTATGAAAGTCAAGGCTATGGTTTTTCCTGTGGTCATGTACGGATGTGAGAGTTGGATTGTGAAGAAGGCTGAACGCCGAAGAATTGATGCTTTGGATCTGTGGTGTTGGAGAAGACTCTTGAGAGTCCCTTGGACTGCAAGGAGATCCAACCAGTCCATTCTGAAGGAGATCAGCCCTGAGATTTCTTTGGAAGGAATGATGCTAAAGCTGAAACTCCAGTACTTTGGCCACCTCATGCAAAGAGTTGACTCATTTGCAAAGACTCTGATGCTGGGAGGGATTGGGGGCAGGAGGAGAAGGGGACGACAGAGGATGAGATGGCTGGATGGCATCACTGACTCAATGGACGTGAGTCTGAGTGAACTCTGGGAGTTGGTGATGGACAGGGAGGCCTGGCGTGCTGCGATTCATGGGGTCGCAAAGAGTCGGACACGACTGAGCGACTGATCTGATCTGATGAAAGTATTTTTTTTTTTTTTTTTGGCCTTGCCTCATGTTTTGCAGGGTCTTAGTTCTTGGCCAGGGATCGAACCCAGGCCCTAGCATGAAAGCCCCAAACTCTAACCACTGGGCAACCAAGTAATTCCTTTTATGAAAGATTTCAAACTCATACTTTTGTATATCTTTGCTGGCTGCTTTCATACTATTATGTAGTATTAATAGCTACTCTTCATTAAGTTCTAAGCATAGTGCTAAGCACTTTACACATAATTCCACATTTAATCCTCCCAACAATCTCATGAGACAGGCAGATATTAATACCTTCACATTGGAAATTTTTATAGAAAGTGTCAAGTCCATACAAAAACCTTTTCTTTTTGAAGTATAATTAGTTTCATTATACTCATCACCAGTATGAACAGTTATCAATTCAGAGCCAGTGGTGTTTCATCTATGTCTCACACATTTTCTGATGTCAAGAGTATGCTGAAGTAATTTCCGACATGATGTCTTTTCTGTACAGAGCTCAGTGTGTTAATCTAAAAGATAACAATTGCAACCACAAGTCAGCTGATGGCTAAGATGGGGCTACGGGAACTAGATTTACCCTCCTGCCTGAAACAACCAAAAAGAAAAAAGGGAAAATATGTGAAATGATGTTTCCAAGGCACTGGACATCAAACAATGAAGGACAGTGCTACCCGAGATATGAGAAATAGATGAGGTGTGTCCTCCTTCAGCCGGGTTATTGCCCAGAGTCCAGGTGTGGCACAGGGAGGGGGAACACAGAGAAGCAGGGTGGGCTCCCTGAGCAGTTTCTGTAGAAGTGATCATTTGACTGTGAAGTTCAAACGGAAATGCAAACGACTCAAAATAGCCCAGGCAACTTTGAAACAGAAGAGTCAAGTTGGAGGAGTAGCGCTACCTGATTTTGAACTTATTATAAAGTTATAGTAATGAAAACAGTACCATATTGGCACCAATATAGGCAAATTGATCATTGGATCAAAAGAGAGTGTCCAGAAGTAGACCACATGTATATGATAACTGATTTTTGATGAGGCACAGAAGAAATGAGTGGAGAAAGGATAATCTTCAACAAATAGTAATGGAACAAGAAAATATCCATACGCAGAAAATTAAGTTTGATGCATCGCATACAATATACAAAAAAATAACTCCAAATGAATCACAGATGTAAATTTAAAACTGACAACAACACAACCTCTGAACCTCTAGAACACAGGAGATTTTTATGACCTCGGGTTAGGCAAAGTCTTCTTAGGTGTGACATCAAAAGTATAATATGCAAAAATTAAAAATTGATAACTTGGATTTCATCAAATTTTAAGACAGGTGGTCTTTGAAAAATTCTGTTAAGAGAATGAAAAGACAGCCTACAGCCTAATAGAAGATTTTTGCAAATCATGTATCTGATAAAAGACTTGGTCATACATATATTCAAGTCACTTCACCAAAGGAGATATAGATATATAGAGTTAACCAAAAAAATTTGCTCTGATTTTTCCATAAGATGTTACAGAAAAACCCAAATGAACCTTTTGGTCAACCCAATAGATACAGATATAGGCATTAAAAATTAGAGCTTGAAAATATACTTAACATCATTAACCATTGCATGTATGCTCAGTCACTGAGTTATGTCCAGCTGTTTGTGACCCAGTGGACTGTAGCCAACCAGACTCCTCTGTCCATGGGGTTTCCCAGGCAAGAATAGGGAGATGTAAATTAAAACTAGAATGTGATACTACTAAAAAACTATTTTAGTGGCTAAAAGTTAAAAAGATGGACAATAAAACCTGCTGGTGAAGACAGAGATCTTTAACTAGTATGCAAGATGGAAGCAGCTCCCTGAACATATTTCTGATTGCTTTGCTTTGCCAACACTATCAGGGTATTGAGGGCAGGAGAAGGGGGCAACGGAGGATGAGATGGTTGGATGGCATCATCAACTCAATGGACATGCGTTTGAGCAAGCTCAGGGAGATGGTGAAGGACAGGGAAGCCTGGCATGCTGTAGTCCATGAGGTGGCAAAGAGCTGGACACAGCTGAGCGACTCAACAACAACAACAACACAGACTCAGATTTAGTGGGTGAGTAACAGAACCCCACCTGAGGGAGCCTGATGAAAGAAGGCAGAAAGGGAGGCCTGTAAACTGGGATACACGTCAGCAGGACACATGTTCTTACGGGACTGTCAGTGTCCATAGTCCAAATCCCCATCATGAACTGCAGTTTGATATTGCAACTCATCTGCTAAAAATGGGAGGGAAATGAAAGGGGGAGAAATATTGGAGACATTGTGGGGGAATATTGGATGTTGTCCTTCTGGCGAGGATGACCTAGAAGTGTGAGGAAAAGGTCAGAAGTGTTTTTAAACAAGTAAAACAATAAATCAAGTATTTTAAAAAATGACAATAAGTTCTTATTTCTGATGAATAACATAACACTATGAATAATAAGGCATTTAATAATGAGTATTCAACTTCAACAGCTGCATTCATAGCCAGAGAAGCACACATGCAGGATTCAAGCCATGAAACTGAGAACTGCAAAAATTTTAACTGCTCTGGACACATTTCGTTGTACCCTGCTGCCCTTCCCCTTCCTCCTTGGTCAGAGCTGTGAGGTTGCTTGTAGTCCCTTTAACCATCTGGTGCCTTCATGTTCTCCTCTGCAAAATAGAGACAAATCTTTTTGTTCTCAAAGAGCATACTAGAGGTCTAACATATATTCCTTAAGTGAATTAATGGATTGATTTCTTCAATGCTTAAGTGCTATCACAGGTCACATCAATGACCATTATCTTCCAGGGACTCTAAACCCTACAGAGGATGTAAACTGTTTCCTGACTCCAACTGTAAAAACCAACTTCCTCATTTCAGTGGAAATGACACCATTAGCAACAAGTCAATACCATAAAACATGCATTTCCTAATACTGACATATTTTTTAAAAATTTCTCAGTGCTTTTTCCATTTTTCCCTACGTTGGAATGAATTTCAACAGCCTCCTACCTGTTACTGCTCTTTTACATAGGAGCAAAGTGAAGCCCTGAACAACTTGGTTATACATGTCACATAGACATAGACCCTGGGACTATTGATATTTCTTCTCTCCAAGAGGAGGGATTAGCAGAATTGCCCATCCTCAGTTAAATCCTAGGATAAAGTTAAGTATCTAATACTCCATTAAGGGAGCTTCTCAGGTGGCGCACTGGTAAAGAATCCACCTGCCAATGCAGAAGACTCAAGGGACACGGGTTCAATCCCTGGGTTGGGAAGATCCCCTGGAGTAGGAAATGGCAACCCACTCGAGTATTTTTGCTTGGAAAATTCCACAGACAGAGGAGCCTGATAGGCTACAGTCTATGGGGTTGAAAAGAGTGAGACACGATTGAATGACTGAGAACACAATAACTCCATTAAACCTACTCTTGGTAGCAGGTGGCAGATGTGTGAATCTGTTGAAAAAAATTGACTGAGGGGATGCTAGGAGTCAAAGTGATAAAGGAGTTTGGCCACTCAGATTGCTTGAATCTTCCATCACTTGAATTATCCTGAAGTGCTACAAATTCAACAGGGAGGATATAGTAAAGAGGAAGTGTGCAGAAGCTTTGTCTAGCCCTGAAAGTAAGGTGTTAATGGCAACATGCAGGATGACTTCAATTTCTAAAAGACATTGTAGCTGGGAACAGTGGGGATGAAGATTTATGGGTGGGGGAATGAGCTGAAAAACTTTCATGCAAATTTCTGCCTTTTGGGAGATACATCCCACTAAGCCAAACCTGGTGATACTTGGATTGAGGAGGGGGCAGTTGTTGAAAAGTAAGATGGGTGCCAGTTCAATGGAACAAAAAAGCTATTTCCAGAATACGGAATTTTAAAACAAAAGGAGAGAAGATGTTTACCTGGGGTTTCTAGTTTATATTCACAGAAGTTACACATCTGCTACTTGAACTGTGTACCATCTCAGACAGGTATTCCTGGTGGATTTCCAGTTAATAGACAGGAAACTCTGCCCTCATGTTTTATTTGCTTTCTGGGTCAGTGATTATAAATGCAGTTAGGAGATTAGAGCTGGTCAGCCTTAGCCATATCCACTATCACTAATCGTAATCTCTGAACAGTTATAGTCAGAATCATAGAACTGTAGGGACACCCTGAACAGAGTTTCTATCCTTGCCACTACTGATATTTAAGGTGCAATAATTCTCTTTGTGAAGGACTGTTCTGTGCAATGTAGGGTGGTTAGCAGCATCTTTGGTCTAGATGCCAGTAAACAGCTTCCTAGTGGTGACAACCAATAACGCTTCAAGATGTTATCAAGTACTCTTGGGAGTGGGGTTAAAATCACCCCTGGTTCAAAACCACTGCTCTGGGACACTGTATATAACCCCTCTCACACCCTGTGCACATAAAAGAATGAAAATAATTACATAGGACAAAAAGTAAACTGGAAGGAATCTGAGAATAATTATGTAAGGCTCAATGAAAAAAGTCTTGACACTTTATACATTTATAGGAAAAATAGGATACAAAATATTAAATATTTAAATTTATTTTAAAATTCTAAATGAAATCATTTCAAAACTCTAAATGAGAAATTTGAACTTATTTTCAGTGACATATCTTTTTACAGAAAATACTACACTTTAAATGGTTTTATGCAATGCTGATCAAGATATTTTAATGATGATCACTTCAAATTTTTAGTAGTCTCTACCAGCAAGAAACTTCAGTCATATAAGCAGATGATGCAAACATTTAAATCATTGTTTACATTCAATAGAAGATTTATAACTTTTGAAATTAAAGAACCTAATAGCTTATCCTTTTATTATACAGATAATTTCTTATAATAAAGCAAAAGTATTTCAGATTTGAACTTTTATCTATCTTGTGTTTCAAAATAACAATGAGGGTTGAGTTTCTATATTGCATATGTACTCTAAGAACACATTTTCACCAGGAGCCAGCATGAAAACCACTAAATGGACTTCTTGTCCATCAGCTGCAGGTGGACAAGATAATTTGATATATGTGAAGACAGAAATCCTGGGTTACCATTTGTCTCTGAAGAGACCAGTAAGCCCCACCAATTTCTGCACCTATCTATCCCAAACTAGCTGCATCTTGGCCTAAGCTCCAAGCTCTAGGAATCTGGCAAATAAACTCCCTGCTGGTCTTCAGACTTTACCTAGGATGGCTAGCGATGTATTCTGAATTCAGGTGTTGAAATTTCCAGGCTGAGGAGCACCTTCTTGGCTGCAGTCAGGGCATCACGTGAAGCAGCACATGGCAAATACGGCACAGTGCGCTAGTCGTCGTCTCTGGAGACTATGAGGGTGGTCCTTAAACCACCCTGCCAAGACCACTCCCTGAAGAGTGGTGAGAAGACCCCTCTTAGTTAGAGGCACCTGGCTCCAGAGCTCGTTACTCCAAGCCCCACCAGGCACTTGAGTGTTGAGAGACTAATTCACAGCATACTTGGAATCCATTTGTGGCACACCACTGTAGCGCACCTTGTAATGTGGCACACAGCTTGGGGAAAGTTCTGCCTTGGAGATTTCTTCCTGGTTCCAGGTGAGTACCCCATGGCTCAGAGAAGGGTGCGTGTCACCCCAGGTCACATGTTAATGACGGAGCTGGGGCCGGAAGCTAACTCTCTGGTTCCTGGTACCACAGCCATGTAGATCCTTCATTTCTTGTCATTTTTCCCCCTCTCTGTCTTCCTTCTTCCCAGTGACTCATTCACCACAAATTCCTCATGGAACTAGCCTACTAGTTAAAGATGTTGGCTTGTTCAGCACCTACCACAGAGAGGGCAGCGTTTCTCAAGCTTTGATATACACGAGAAAGGAAATTTAAAAGATGGATGTGTTTTACTGCTGTCTGTTTGTGAAGAAAGTTGCAGCAGGAAGAGAGGAGGGTGAAGATTTATAGCAGAGAACATGAGGCAATATTTCCACTTTACTCCCTCTAATATCTTTGGCTGAGTCTTACGGTGAACGCCAGATCTTGGTGACCTGTAAGGAGACACTGTGACCCAAAGGTTACAAAAATCCAAGAGGTCAAAATAACAGGTCATTTTATCTGAGAAAAAAAATGGAAATAATTTTAAGTGCTTGAAGGGACATGCAGTGGTTTCCAAACTCCAGGGTGCAGGAGAAGCTCATTAGAAGTTTGTTTAACTTATTTTGGCAAGTAATTCTAAATCAGTTGGTTTGGACTGAAGCCTACAGATCTGCACTTTAACAAGCACTCTGAGATTATCTGATTGAGAAATGCTGAGACAGAAGTAAGACCTTAGAGCTTGATTGCATTATATAATGTGGACGTTGCAAATGGTGAGCGGAAACGTTTTATTTTTTAAATTTAAACAGTTCTCGTTTCTCCTAGATAACTCATATTTAGGATATTCATGTTGTAAATTATTACTTAAAGTTAAACAAAAAAATCCCTCTCCTCTCCCTTTCTGCTTTTATCTATTTCGAAGCTGGGAAAATGTTTTTTGCTATTTTCCCTTGAATGAATGCAAGTTATTTATATAAAAACCCCATTACAAGTAGAATGGCCAAGCCACAAGCTTCCCTGGTCTTTTGAGTCTTTGACCCTTCTCTGTGCACCCCAAGTGCAAATACCTGTTAAGACTCCCCTTGTTTTAGGCAACCTGACTCGACTCACTTGTGCTAGATTCCCCACTCTGTCCCCAGAAAAGGGGAGGTGGACAGTGAAAGAACAGGATAGAGGAGGTGTTGCTAGTGAAGGCCTATCAGAATGCAGGATGTGGGAAACCTCAGAACACTGCTTACCAGTTATGGAAGAGGTGTTACCCCAGGAAACCGCACACTAGAGCCCATAATGGAAGCCCAGAAATGGGCTTATAAACACATTTTCACCCTGTGTTAATAACTTTCTTTTCAAAGTCCTTTTTTATTAAAAAAAAAAAATACATATATATATATATATTTATTTGACTGTGCTGTGTTTTGGTTGTGGCATGTGGGATCTTGAGTTGCAGCATCCCTAGTTCCCCGAGGGATTGAACCCGTGCTCCCTGCATTGGGAGCTTGGAGGCTTAACCGCTGGACCACCAGGGAAGTCCTCAAAGTCCTTTTACATAAACCTTATGCGAGTGTGTGTACATCATATCGTATTGTTGTGCATGTGTGTGTGTGAGAGAGAGAGAGAATGACTACTACCAACTTACTCATGTGAAAGAAGAAGCTTAAGAGCCCCTGATACACACATTAAATACTGTGCTGTATTTTCATATAAATATTTTCTCATATGTTCTTAGAGAAGACTCCCAGAAGCTTTGTGAAGAAGGTAGACTTGTATTCTTTTTCTCATTTTGAGGAAATGGAGATTTAGAGAGTTAACAAGTTGTATAACTTTGAACAAGGGATTCTACTTTTCCATCATTGTTTTTTAACCTATAAAGTAGGGGGATTAGCGTAGCTTATTCTCACAATAACAATATCAGTAACAATGTATCATAATTGCGTGTATGAGTGCTCAGTTGCTTCAGTTGTGTCCAACTCTTTGCAAACCTATGGAATGTAGCTTGCCAGGCTTCTCTGTCCATGGGAGTCTCCAGGCAAGAGTACTGGAGTGGGTTGCCATTTATTCCTCCAGGGGATCTTCTTGACCCAGGGATCGAACCCGCCTCTCTTGTGTCTCCTGCATTGACAGGTGGGTTCTTTACCACTGGTTGCACCTGGGAAGCTCACATCATAATGAAGTTAGCCCAAATCACTGATAGAAAAGAACTTTAACTCATATATTCTCCCTCCAAACTCAGTAAGTGTTCTTCTCAATAACATGACTTTTTAAAGAGGACAGTTAACTGGAGTCCAAATCTTGCTATATCTCAGGTAACAATGTTAAGAAAAGTCCCTGTGCTGCTTTCCATCTCAGAGCCGGAAGAGTCTGTGTGGACCAGCCTCCTGTGTGTGGATCAACCTTCTCTGTGTGGTCATGTGTCAGGGATACCCTGAGGAAGGTCATCTGACCATGCTCATGGATATTCCCATGAACCCACATGCTCAGAATCCAAGAGTCAGGCCATGGCAGGAAGACCAGGACAGCAGCAGTAGCCTCCTAGAGGGATGGTTCCCTCGGCCAGGACAGGTAGGCATCAGCTTGCTGGAATTCGAAGGCAGCCACACCTGCATCCATTATGTCTTAGCCTCTCCACCACTCCACTTTGCAAGTGAGGAAATAGTACCTTCCATGCAACACCCAGCCATCAGATATCAATCTTGAACAGCAGGGCAGAACAAGTTAGACCTGTGAGTTAGAAGATATCATCCTAGCTACAGGCAGTTGTGTGACCTTGGGAAAGTCACTTGACCTCTTTAAACTTATTTCCATGTCTTCAAAACAAAATCAGTTGGTAAAATAATCTCTAAGACAGATGACTCTAAATCTTTTCAACAGGCATTAAGAATGACTGGGAAGATTTGAGTATAAAAATGGGTTTAGTATAATACAGATTTATCATATTAAACACAAATAAGAATGAACACATCTTAACACATTTATATAAGAAATAGAGGAACTAATTGGTTTATACATTCACTTTCTTTCTATTTTTCAAATAGTTTTAGTAAAATATTCTACCTTGGTGAACAAGTGTGATTAAAATGTTTGAATTTCATAAAAGAAAAATCACTTGGGGTTAAAATGAATACTCATGGGGATCTTGGTCCCTATGATTCTGATACAGTAGGTTGAAATAAGGCACAGGAATCTGATTTTTTAACAAGCACCCAAGTAATTCTGCTAGAAGTGGTCTGCAGACACTTTCAGAAATACTGCAAGAGTGAGGGCCCCTTCTGCTCGTGTTGTGTGGCTTGTTCATCTCTCCCTGTAGTTTAACCAATCACCAAGCGCTGGTGATTACTCAGGCAAATTATCTGCCTCATCCATCCCTTCCCTTGAATGCCACAGCAAAACCAATTTTATGCCAGGATGATAGCAATGACTTATGATTTGAATTCCTGATCCCATTATTTTGTCGTCCATGTCCTATTACTAGAGTCTGCATATATTCCTAACATCTCATCAGAACCATACAAAGGGGATTGGTTGTCTGTAGGATGAAACCCAAACTTCTTAATCAAGCAAGTGTCTCCACATCCTTGTCTTCCGTGGGTCTTCCCTAGGAATGCTCTGTGCTAAGAGAATCTGACTACTGAGTCTCCTGAATGAGCCTGTGTGTCATCATCAACAAAGCTTTGCTCACATCATGTTTTCCTCCTTAAACTCTCCCCTTAACTGCTTTGTACCCACTGTCTAAATTCTATTCATTTTTGGAAGAACAACTTTAAAGCTCACCTCCTTTAGGATGTCTTTTCTGACCACCCCTCTTGACAGTGAGCTCTTGATTTCTTTAGCTAGCCCGACACAATGAAATGATCATGGTAACATTTCTCCCTACATTGTGTATCTCGGTCTCCTCACCTGCCTTGAGCACAGTGGCATCTAGTAGTTATGCGTTTCTGTATCCTCCCCAGGCTGTGCACAGAGATGGCATTTGATACAGACTTACTGTACATCCTTTTCCCACAGAATGCATTCTCTGTTTAAACAACAAAGCTAGTATGCACTTGACTGAGTTAATTAACTTCTGACATTTTTCTCTGTTTGCAAAATACAAGAACCAAAACAGGATACTCCTCATCCCAGGATGTTACAAGAAACCATTTATTCAAAATGATTAATTGTTGACCAAGAAACAAAATGAACAGGTGTATCTGCCTGCTTGAATTAAGAATGCTTCCTCTAAGTAATAACACAAGCCCTTTCCTCTCTGTGGAGGATTTCCTGGCATCATCAGATGTATTTGTTGTTGTTAATGTAATAACATTTATAGAACATTATAAAGAATCATATACATTATGTTACGCACTTTTCACAACCAGCTTATGTATTGTGTGTATGAGCTGTCGCTCAGTCGTGTCTGACTGTTTGTGACTCCATGGACTGTAGCCCACCAGGCTCCTCTGTCCATGGGGATTTTCCAGGCAGGAATACTGGCATGGGTTGTCATTTCCTACTCTAAGGGATTTTCCCGACACAGGGATCGAATCTGCATCTCTTGCGTCTTCTGAATTGGCAGGCACATTTTTTTACCACTGCGCCACCTTGGAAACTCACCTTATGTATTAATCATTATTATCTTTATTTTATAGATGAGGAAATTGATGCTTAAGATATTAAACAGTTTAACAAAAATCACCACCTAGTGTCAGAGCCAGAATTTGTATCTTGGTCAGTCTGATCTCAAAGCATTTGGACATTACATTATTTTGTTAACCTAACACCTTATGGACCTGGCATTACAGCGCCTTTTAGTTGTTGCTTGCAGGTTAGTTATCTGGAGAAACTCTAAAATTTTTAGGAGTGAGATGTGCCTTTAATGCTTGGCACATAATAGGTACTCAGTGAAACCTGAATAAATGCAGACTGAAAAGGAGGCTAAGAATGTGACAGATTATAATGTTTCAGGCCAGGTGGTTGTGACAAGTGCTAATAAGTGGCCTCAACCATGTGAGAGGCAGAAGACTCTTCTTCAGCTGCCATCAGGAAAAGGCTGCATGGAGGAGGTTACCTTTGAGATAACAATGCCCCTTTACCTGAGGGTCCCTTCCTCAATACTTTTGGCCTGTACAAGCCCCTGATCAGTAACCAACATGGTGTGCACAGCACAGGGTCCTCAATCACTTAATTATTCAGATGATCTATGTGGCACTTGGGTCCTACGCTGCAACCACATGAACCCACCCTAACTAGCTTAAGTACAAAAGAAATTTACTGAGAATCTTAGGGAGCTCACAAAATCTCCAGAGGGAGCAGAGAATCAGGGTGAGGTGCTATTCAGCCAGAAAGAACACCCAGACACCCTACAGATTAGATGTTTATACCCTTTCATGACTGGGGACAACTACCTCAGCCTACAGTGATGATGTTAGATCAAGAATGCCAGAACTCAGCCAAAGCTGTACTCCAAGCCTGGACACTCCAGCCACCTTTTTGTTAAAAGACGGAGTCCATGGGAGGTCTGCATCATCACATTGTTCTCTTCCTAATCAAAGAGCATGAGGTTGCTAGGGGAAACCCAGATTTATGTATGGACATTTGAGCTTCAGTTCAGTTCAGTTCAGTTGCTCAATCGTGTCCAACTCTTTGCAACCCCATGAACCGCAGCACACCAGGCCTCCCTGTCTATCACCAACTCCTGGAGTTTACCCAAACTCATGTTCATCGAGTTGGTGATGCCATCCAGCCATCTCATCCTCTGTCATCCCCTTCTCCTCCTGCCCCCAATCTTTCCCAGCATCAGGGTCTTTTCCAGTGAGTCAACTCTTCACATAAGGTGGCCAAAGTACTGGAGTTTCAGCTTTAGCATCATTCCCTCCAAAGAAATCCCAGGGCTGATCTCCTTCAGAATGGACTGGTTGGACCTCCTTGCAGTCCAAGGGACTCTCAAGAGTCTTCTCCAACACCACAGTTCAAAAGCATCAATTCTTCAGCTCTCAGCTTTCTTCACAGTCCAACTTTCACATCCACTCAAGACTACTGGAAAAACCATAGCCTTGACTAGACGGACCTTTGTTGGCAAAGTAATGTCTCTGCTTTTGAATATGCTATCTAGGTTGGTCATAACTTTGCTTCCAAGGAGTAAGCGTCTTTTACTTTCATGGCTGCAATCACCATCTGCAGTGATTTGAGCTTCAAGGAAGGCTAAAAAGAGACTCTGGCTTCTAACTTGGCAGAGCAGAATTCAGAATGTAAACTACTCTCCCAAATGTAGGAAGGTGGTTCACTAGATAGGTGGCATGGGGGTGGGTGGGAGGGATGTCCAAGAGAGAAGGGATGTATGTATACATACAGCTGATTCACTGTGTTGTACAGCAGAAACTGACACAACATTCTAAAGCAACAGTATTCCATTAAAAAAAAAAAAAAGATGCTGAGGGGTTCTATGAGGTATATCAGATAGTAATATCTTATAGCAACAATAATAGCTATAAATTACTGAGCATATATTAAGTGTTAGACATTTTACAAACATTTATATTTTCTTCCTTGCCACACAACTGATACTCTTAGTATCCCCACTTCACATAGGTAGACACTAGGGCTGGGACAGGTTAGTTTCTTAAGACCATAACGTTAATGTGTTAAGTTCTATACCAGATTAAATTACAGATCTTGCTACCTCCTTGAACTTCCTCTATCATAGAACTCTCCGTATTTTTATTGTTTGTTGCTATTGTTTAGTCACTAAGTCTGACTCTTTTGGGACTCCATGGACTGTGGCCCCCCCAGGCTCCTCTGTCCATGGAATTTCCCAAGTAAGAATACTGGAGTGGGTTGCCATTTCCTATTCCAGGAGATCTTCCCAATCCAGGGATCAAACCTGTGTCTCCTGCATTGGCACATGGATTCTTTTACCACTGAGCCACCAGGGGCTATTTTATTGTTGTGTTGGTCGCTCCGTCATGTCCAACTCTTTGTGACCCCATGGACTGTAGCCCACCAGGCTCCTCTGTCCATGAGATTCTTGAGGCAAGAATACTGGAGTGGGTTGCCATTTCCTTTTCCAGGGGATCTTCCCAACCCAGAGATCAAACCTGTGTCTCCTGCATTGGCATGTGGATTCTTTTACCACTGAGCCACCAGTGGCTATTTTATTGTTATTATGTACTTAATGGCTGCCTTTTCTGCTAAGTGCCATGAGCATACAGGAGGCCTGTTTCCTGTTATATTCCCAGCACATGTGATATTTATTCACTCATTTAACAGACACCCAACTTCCATTGTGGGTCTGGTACCTTCACATGGTTACTCAACAATGATGCATTAAATTCATCTAATGTGCCAGTCACTGTCACCTGGTGCTGAGAGTGCTGTTGGAACAAGACAGGCAAGGTCCCTGCCTCATGGGATTTACATTCTGCCTGAGAGAGACAGGCAATTAACAAATAAAGAAGTGTATAAAATAACAGAAAGCAATATGCGCTATGAGGAAAAACAAAGCAAAGGAGGGGATAGAAAGTAGTGGGGCGGGGTGATGAGGAGGGAAGGCCTCTTTACAAGGACTGAGTTTGATACACCAGAATGAAGGAGAGAATGACTCCTAAGAAAACCTGGTGAACCGTGCTCTAGGCGGTAGGACAAGTGCGAAGGCCCTGAGGTGGGAGTGAACTTGGCCTGTTCTGGGAATAACAAAACCAGTATGGCTAGCTTGTAACAAATAAAGGGGAAAGTGGTTAGAAATGAGTTCAGAGAGATGGGAAGGTCATATACAGACAGCCTTGAAACCACTCCCTGATATGGAATTTAAGTTTTACCCAGGTGGTGCTAGTGATAAAGAACCTACCTGCCAATGCAGGAGACAAGAGACTCAGGTTCGATCCCTGGGTGGGGAAGATCCCCTGGAGAAGGGCATGGCAACACACTCCAGTATTCTTGCCTGGAGAATCCCATGAATAGAGGAGCCTGGTGAGCTACAGTCGATAGGGTGGCAAAGTTGTTGGACACAACTACTGAGGTGACTTAGCATGCTTGCTAGCACTGAGGGATTTTGAAAGGAATGCCATGATATGCTTTAGCTTCAACTAGATTATGGTAGAGGCCATGTGGAAGTTCGCTGGGGGCTGGAGGAAGATTTGACATAGGGAGGTTATGTAGATATTTCAGCACTTAAACAGGAGAGAGAGAACTTGGACTGGGGTATTGGGGATGAAAAGAAATGGCTGAATTTGGGGGTCTATTTTGAAGGTGAAGCAGATTGGGTTCCAAATGTATTCAAATGGGAGTGGGAAAAGAAATGACTTGGGTAACTGGGTGGTAACTTCACTGGTGGCTCAGACAGTAAAGCATCTGCTTACAATGCAGGAGACCTGGGTTCGATCCCTGGGTTGGGAAGAGCCCCTGGAGAAGGAAATGGCAACTTACTCCAGTATTCTTGCCTGGAAAATCCCATGGATGGAGGAGCCTGGTAGGCTACAGTCCATGGGGTTGCAAGGAGTCGGACATGACTGAGCAACTTCACTTGCGTAACTGGGTAAATGGAGATACCATTTCATGAGGTATAGAAGACTTGGGCAGGAGACCACCAGAAGAAAGACTTAGACTTCATGGTACTTGCATATGGACATTTAAAAGACTCTGATGCTGGGAGGGATTGGGGGCAAGAGGAGAAGGGGACGACAGAGGATGAGATGGCTGGATGGCATCACTGACTCGATGGACATGAGTCTGAGTGAACTCCGGGAGTTGGTGATGGACAGGGAGGCCTGGCGTGCTGCGATTCATGGGGTCGCAAAGAGTCGGACACGACTGAGCGACTGATCTGATCTGATCTGACCTGGATCTGAGTGGTGATGTTGAGAGGCATTGGATAGATGGGTGTAAGAGCTGGGATTTCAGGGTGAGGTTAGGACTAGATGTACAAACATGGGAGATGAGTATACAGCTGAAGTTTCAAGTCTGAAGACTAGATGAAATAGCCTTAGCTGTTGCTGCTACTGCTGCTAAGTCGCTTCAGTCGTGTCCGAGTCTGTGCAACCCCATAGATGGCAGCCCACCAGGCTCCCCCGTCCTTGGGATTCTCCAGGCAAGAATACTGGAGTGGGTTGCCATTTCCTTCTCCAAAGCATGAAAGTGAAAAGTGAAAGTGAAGTTGCTCAGTCGTGTCCGACTCTTAGCGACCCCATGGACTGCAGCCTACCAGGCTCCTCCATCCATGGGATTATCCAGGCAAGAGTACTGGAGTGGGAGGTGCCATTGCCTTCTCCTGGCTAGAACTCAGTAAACTTGCTAAATATTTAGGGATAGAGATTGAGTTGAAACATAGGTCTGACTCAAAGCCTTAAGGCACATAACTTGCAACATCCTTCCTGAACTTTAGGACAAGAAGAGGAAGCAATTTTACTGAAGGCGAGGGATATTAGTAGAGGGATAGAGCCACTGATCAAAAATAGGTGGGGGGAGGGGGGTAGAAAGAGGAGTGCCAGATGGGAAGGGAAAAACATGAAAGGTAGTGGCCAGCAGCGGGTGGGGAGAAGAGGGCGGAGCCTACCGTCTCTGGCTGGGACTCCTTTCATCTTCCATTGTCAGGCGCTGTAATTTGTGTGCTTACAATCGCCCTTTGCCCATTGAGTGGTTTTCTTGGTTTCCTTATCTGCATTTTCTAGAATCACTCATGCAGCTCACTTGACAAGAGCTCTTGAGAGCAATTTATTTCTATCAGGTGTCAGAATAGCCATCTTTTCTTAAGAAATTTAAAACAAATCCTGAGAAATCTAGGGATCCCATAACATTAGGTTTTCTTTTTGTGTATCAATGCTGGGAAGCTTAAACCCTCTTGAGTGACATTTTTGCTTCAGCCTCATTTCAACTCCATTTTATGCTCCAATTATGTTTGTCTTTTTTACTTTTGGCCACACCATACGGCTTATGGGATCTTAGTTCTTGACCAGGGACTGAGCCTGGGCCTTGGCAATAAACGCAGAGAGTCCTAACTCTGGGACCATGAGGAAATTCCAAAGTTATTCTGCAGTTTGGCTGGATCTTGAGGCTTGTGGGATTTTGATCCCTGACCAGGGATCGAACCCTTGGCCCATGCAGTGGAAGTGCAAAATCTTAACCACTGGATGGCCAGGGAAGTTCCTGTCTTTTTTTTTTTTTATGTGCTTCTTGTTTAAATTTCCTTTACTCTTTTTAAATATCCCTAACAGCTGCATCAACTGCTATATGGACCAAGGCAGGGAATAACAAACACATGTGGCATCTGAAAGACCCTTCCTTTCAATAATCTGTTCCATTGCCCTTATAAACTCACTTGTCAGATGTGTTGTCTCAACGTCTGGTAGAGAAACTATGTTCCTCAAGTCCACCAAGGGACTGTCTCCCACTTCGGAAACAGGCTCCCAATTTGGAAAAAGGCTCCGAATTCCTTTTACAAGGAGAAGGAGTAAATAGGCTCAGTTCTCCTTCCTCCAATCACTCTACAAATGAGAAGTAGCATTAGCTTAAGTACGTATAGCAGGAATGAAAGAGACCCAAATGTGGCCTGCACACTTAGCATCACCTCTTTGGTCAAATCCAAAGAGTAACAACTAGTGTGTTACTAGTGTAACAACCGCATGCTGCCACAGCGAATGCAAGAGCAAGGGCTGCAGCCTGACAGTCTAAGCTGTAGTTGTCCTAGGACACAGTCCCAAGCATACAGGACCAGGGCTGTGGGCCTCCCGTGTCCCTGTGAAGGACTATTGTCCAAGCCAATGTCAGCTCACTTCTGGAAGGGAGAGATCACCGTGCTCCAGAAACAAAATCGTAGTATGGAGTCCTTGGCATTGGTCATGGCAGAAGACAGCAGTGCTACAAGCCTCAACAGGAAAACAGGAAAGTGAGCGCTGTGTGAGATGGGCAACATCCTGGGGACTCCCAGAATGAACAGAGAGGAGCCTGACGAAACTGGAACTACTGCAGTAGCAGGTGGAGTTGGGGAGGAAGAGCCAAAGATATGCTGTTTTTTGATATGGAATTATTGGTTGGGCTAAAGAAATTCTAGTGAAAGACTATTTTAAGAAAGTTGAATAATAACAACACAGGCAAAGTTTATTTAAATCTGCTTCTGTTAGTGTCCATGGACACTAGGGTAAATTTCCCTCTAATGTAGAAGAAGTGCTTATGAACTCATTGTTGGGAGTGAGTAAGCTGTACACTGGAGATGACAGATATATTTCCAGTCATCAATCAGCCATTTGTGAACATTTATTAGGAACTGATTACCAGCTTCTACTGTGCTTGGGGCAGATCTACTTATAGAAACTGGTTGTCATGGAAACTGCAGATAGCTACAGTCCTCTCTGGACCTGAATGAGGAGCTAAAAGTCCTCTAAGTTATTGTCTCTAGCTAAGAGGCCCAGGAGCTTCAAGACTGTTCTAATACTAGACTTCTGGTTTTATTTACGACTCCCCCATTTTAGTTCTAAAAGGTACTGTGAAATTAGGACTCTTTTGATAAAGAGGAAGATAATGATTCAAGCAGGTAACACCCCCCTCAAGGTCTGTACTGAGTATTTTGAGCATGCAAAGCCACACTTTGCATTTGCGTCAGCCTAGCTTACAGTGCAGAGAGAGCAAGGGGCTAACAGAGAGAGAGAACAGAGGGCCTCTGATATATGAGATGGACTAGGGTGAGTTGATCATATAATATGTACTTTTGTTTGGTTCACACTGGTTTGATCCAGTGTGGTTTACATGATTTACACAGGCCCAGAATCCCAAAGATGAATGGCGGAGACTAAGGAGGAGTGACTCGCTTATTATACCTGCCCTCTCAAATTCCAGCTCTGCTGTTGAATGATTTTTTTGACATTAGACAAATTCCTCAAGTCCTCCAAGCCTCAGATGCCTCCCATGTTGAATGAAAAGATCATTTATTTGATTATGGAGTTATTTGAAGAACAAATAAGAAACTGCATGTAAAAAGTTATTGTTCCTTTTTTTCTTTCAAATATTAGAAATTAGTGGTCCTTTCCTTTAGTTTCATGTCAAAAGGTTGGCATCCTGGTTAAGGTTATGTTTGCATTTATTCAGCTTTGCATGCTCGGACTCTGGCAATGTGCCTGGTTTACTGTAGGAGTTAGTGAATGTTTGTTGTTGAAGAAATGAGAAAGACTTGTAGTTACTTTGCTTGTGATCTCTTTGATATTAAATTCCAAGAATTGGAAGGGAAGTCTCAAGGTCATCTGGCCATGCCTCTGCTTCTGTCCATAAAGAAGAGGTAGGTTGGTATAAAATGAAAGCTGTTCCAAGGATATGAGTGTCTGTGGATCTCACAGCTGGTCAACAGAGCCTTTGGATGGAAGTTCCAGTAGGACGCAAAACAGAGTGAAATTGACTTACCTCTCGGGATGGCATCACTGACTCGATGGATGTGAGTCTGAGTAACTCCGGGAGTTGGTGATGGACAGGGAGGCCTGGCGTGCTGAGATTCTTGGGGTCGCAGAGTCAGACACAACTGAGTGACTGAACTGAAATGAACTGAGATGAAGTAGACTGTTTTTTTTTCAGTACTTACCCAGTAGATCCATCTTCTCTAAAATAATTCCACCATCTTTAACCTCCTGTTGGCTTATGAGATCATATCTCTAGAAGACTCCTATTGAAAATGCAAATATGTTCTTAGAGAATGGTAGCTTGCAAAGTCATTAATAAGTTATTGAACCAGCAAAGAGTGGGGACCACTGAACAGTAAGCTTTTCAAGGGAGTCAGGGAGGAGGGATTGAGGGAAGATTTGGGGGTTATTTCTCAAAGACCATGAATTAGCTGGCATGCCTTGGTGGGTCCCACACACGCATCAGGGAAAAAAGAATTCAGAAACTCTGGAGCAGACGTCTAAGGCACATGGGACAAACTCTGTCATTTGGACCAATTTTTACGGTAATTAAAGTTTTCGGGAAACAGTTACCTGAATTTCCTCCTGTCACTCTCATGACAACTGTCCAAAGTAGTCAAGGAGGATCCTGATCACCCCGCTACAGTTTCAAAGAAGACACTGTGGCCCAGATCAGCCATGTGATCTGTTTAACACCACTCAGGTTATAAGTAGCAAATGTGGTACTCGAGTTTCTTTCTTTTTACTCTTAACTGAGTTTTCATTAAATTCTACTCCCTCCTTGACTTGGATAACCCAACCAAACAAAACAGTAGTGACAGTGAAATACGAATAATACCAGCAGCCCTCTTTTATGATGCTATGACTACGTAGCAGCATTGTGCTAAATACCTGAGAAACCTCTTGTCATTTATTAATTATCACCAATATTTTCCGGTTGTGGGGAATGAGTAGTGGAGGGGATTTAATGCTGTACCCACCTTCCTGCAGATGGTGAGAGATGAGCATGGACTCAAATCCCTGTTGTCAGAGTTTGGAAGTGCTCAGAGCTTTTCCAGTAAAGGATCTCTGGGTTGGAAGGATCTTAAAGGTAACTTGGCATAATCGTCCATCTAAATCTTTCTTCAGTGTCTCCCTAAATGGTTCTCATGGATTTGGCTTGGAGAAATCAATCTCCCTATTTCCTGGGGGCAATTTGCTCCATTTTAGGACCATTCTCATGGTTAAATCACCAAAGAGAGAAAGTTTTATTTTTTCAACAGCAGATACAAGAACATTTTCACAGGAAAACACTTTGATAGCCTCTTTTGAGGGCAGTCTAGCCTCTTGAGGTCTAAGAGTTGGCTAGTGCCGTTTTAGAGAGAAGGACCAAGGATTGTGTAAGAGAGAGAATGACTTGTAGCTCTCAGAGGGCTTGGAGAATGAGCATATAAAAAAGGGGAAAGGAGGGAGGGTGAGTGAAATGGTGGCCTGCTGTGTGCTTCCTCATGTATCTCTTCTTTACTATCCCCTGCCCCTCCCCCCCCAAAATTCTGTGAAGTCTACAAAACCCTAAAACATTTAGATTTTTACAGAAACCTTTGAAAGGGTTGGCCAGGGGATATTCCCAAAGTAATAAAGGTAGAACTTGTCTTCAGGGAAGCTGATCATATGAGCCTAAGGCACAGAGGGCTGGCAGATAACTCTGGGAGGAAGCTCTTGTGGATGGCAGAATGGAAGGTTGTAGCAGATCGAATGAGATTTTATAGTCTACAGAAGCCTCAGTTGATGCTTGAGTTATAAGACATTCTCCAAATGATTGCACTTATGTCTTTTCTTTTGGCTGGATTGTTTCAAGTAGAGAAGAAGAAAATTAGCCCAGCAGATTCTTGACATGCAAATGAGATACTTTCTGAAATTTTCTCAAATCCTCATCTTCACAAGTATTACCACAGCCCACAATCTCCTATACATTCATCTATGAAAGAAGGGTAATAATATCTGCCCAACAGGAGTTTTGGGAAAATGTAGTGAAATCATGTGGTAAGTGGAGATAAAACACCATAGAGAATCTGATGCTAGGCCATCAAGCTAAGCTCATTCATTTGCTAGATGACTTGCTTTTCATAGTGTAATCCGAATTTGTGCCTTGGCAAAAATTTTAAACAGTGGTATAATATGGCCTTTGGAGGGTAGCGTGAAAATCACTGAAACCTCAAATATGAAAGCTACAAGTGCCCAAATTCGCCTATGTCAAGCCATGCATTCAAAGGATCTTCCATAGTTTCTGGGTTTGAAACCCTCGGGCCTTTGCATGTCAGCCATCAGTTTCACACTTCAAAAGATGAATGATATAGGATAATAGTGCCATCTATTTCTGCCAGCTTTTTCTTCCAGCTAACAATGATCTCATCTCTGAGGTCTTATTCTCCCTCTTACTAATTAATATCCAGGAACAGTAACTATTGATTCAATAATCTCCACTCCTTGCTTCTTCTGTCATCAGCAGAGCTAGAAAGAGATGTTGTCTAACTGTGGCTAGAATCATGCTGTGGACCAAGGGAAGGGCTGGGATCAGAGATCAAAGCTTGGCAGGAAGCCAGGTTTATGAGCTAACATCATCTTGTTTTTAGTCTCCCAGGGGAATTGTGAGAGGCAAGAACTCCACTTGTTTGATTTGTTTGACTAAAGAACATGAATCTCAAGATAGAAGGAGTAAGATTGGTATCATAAATAATTTTGAGAACTATAGCGTAGTCACACACACATTGTAAGGCCCCATGGGCAAGCCGGAACTCCCAGACTGCACGTTTATATCAGCTACGTGAGCCCCCTGAGCGCCTGACATGAGATGATTGATTCTCCTTGGAAAGAGACCAGCTCAGGTCCCCCAGCCCTCTGAAGATAAGACAGGGGAAACGATGACAAGAGGGGAGAGGCTGAGGAATCGCATTCCCAAGACGATCAGTGGGGATTGGCAGAATGGTTCAGGAATGTTGTTTCTTGCAGGAAAGACGTGGCATTATCTCAGGACCTTCTGGTGGCAGCAGGAACGAGAAGGGGGATGGAGGCTCTGAGCAATGGTCACGTAGCCTCATCTTACTGTTTGCAGACGCCCACGATCAAGCAATTTCCTGACAGAAGTGGGTCAGCTATTAGCCTGGGCTCAAGAAAAACAGAACTTCAAGGAATTAGAGAAATGATCTGCAGAGGCTGTATGATTCCTCTACCAAGAAAACCTGAGACACTATCCACAGCTTGCTATAACATGGGCAAAGTCACCAGACTCGAGGAGAGAATAGAATGCTCTTGATCTTTCAGTAAAATTGATCTTGACTCAGGCAGGCCAACTCTCTTGGACCCTCAGTGTAAGATGGCATTTATGGACTCCAGGGCTCCATCTGGCCTCTGTATGCATTTGAGCCCACTTTAGTGATTACAGAACTGTTGGATTAGTTCCCAACTTTAAAAGATCAAAGTTATCTTCCTCTGAAATCCTTAATACAGACTCTAGGGATTCTCCATGGAAATTTTAAAATGACATGGGATCAAGACACATATTTTCTGGAAGGCCGTGAAGATTCAGAGGAGTGGCAGACCTCCTCTTAAATACATGATGCAGGATTGGGGAGTTTGAGACACGAACAGGGAAACTCAATTAGACAAAGTTTTTCAAAGGCCTACATGGAAAACTGGAGGGGAAATCTCACCTCACACCTGGGGGACTGATCAAGGTTTCTTCTTCAAAGGGCATGTGCAGGTTCTGCTGAGTTTCTTGCCAGTGGGAGGAGCTGACTTTGGTGGATGCTGCCTCCATCCTGGAGAAAGGAAATTAGGAAAATCAGCTGAGATGGGAGAACAAGTACCATCCGGCTGCACCACCTCTTGCTGATAGTTTTCCCCCCAGCATTAGGCCTATCTGTGCTAGGAACAGGGCTTCCCAGATGGCACTAGTGGTAAAGAACCTGCCTGCCAATGCAGGACCTGTAAGAGACTCGGTTGGGTTTGATCCCTGGGTAGGGAAGATCCCCTGGAGTAGGGCACAACAACATATTCCAGTATTCTTGCCTGTAGAATCCCATGTACAGAGGAGCCTGGTGGGCAACAGTCCATGGAGTTGCAAAGAGTTAGACATGACTGAAGCAACAAGGCAAGCATGCATGTGCTAGGAATGCTGAGAGGGACTCTGCCTTTTCATGCCGAGAAGTAGGCACCTTGATCAAGGCAGGATGACCCCCAGATGTCACTTCTGCACCCAAAAGGGACCAGGGTGCATAGCTCCTCAGAGCATGCATCTGGGCCCCTCCAACACTGGGTGTGCAGAAGGAGCTGCAGTGGCAGCTGGTGTTTGCACACCCTCTCCCTGGGGATCCGAGGCTCAGAGTCATATGAGTCCTGCATCTGGTTCAGAAGCAAAGATGTAGGGGCAGAAAGCTAAACTGGTCCTTCATAACGACTCGCATAAGAGCGAAAACACCCTGGCTGGAACTGGAGGGGGCCAAGATGTAGGGATGGTCTTGGGTTTGAGCCAGTGAGGGGAGGAGGAAGAGGTCTGGGTACACTGTATCTGCCAGAGATTTCCAAGGTGTCAAAGGAGTTAAGGGCATATCTTGGGATCAGAAAACTGATTCTTCCTTGGGCAGTTTCTTTAATTCCATAGACTGTTTATCCCCTCTGTCTAATAGGGGTGATAATAAGAGTTCTGGCTTCACAGACTGCTGTGAGACCTAAGTGAGGTCACAAAATGTCTAGAGCACTTAGCTCAGGCCCTGACCCTCAGCACACACCCTCTAAAGCATCGCTATCTTTAACCTCATTCTCCAAGGTGGTTGGAGCTGAGATGGGCAGGCTGGAGGAATCTGACTTCCTGATCAAGTGTCCACCAGGAGTCTGTTTAAGAGACCTTGTTACTATAGTGACTCATGTCTGGAATCATTATTGCATCCTGACTGGGTTGTCCTCCTGCATTTGCGGACTGAATCACCATCATCAATAGGAAAGAATTATCTTTCCTTCCAGTATTCCAAACTAGCTTCTACAGGTCTCTCCTAATTTCTGTGGCCTTGTAGTTTAAAGCAGTAGAAAGATACAGAAAAGTTGTTTTCTCCATTATTGATGCTGTTATTATAACTAACTTTAATTAGTTGAGTGCCTGCTACGTGTCATCTCATTTAATCTACATACTCACTAGTGAATGAAGCAACTCCATCACATGGAATGGAAGTCTCATGGAAAGAGACTGAAAGAGAAGAAGAAAAATGGAGTAGAAGCAACATGGTAATCCTCTCCCCCAAAGTACCCTCATTCTTGAGTAGATGTGGGATCCCCTCAAGGGACTCCTAACCCCTGGGGTGTACTCTCTGGGGCCTAAAGTCCTTAACAAGTGGAGGCAAGCACTAGACACCTTCATATTACATAGTTCTTCTGAACTAGCTCCTTGTCAAAGGTTTGGTGTTTTGCTATAAAATATTTGCAATATCCATCTCTGTAACTCTGGGCTGGAATTTTGCTCTGCTAATGAACATAAACTTCAACTCCTACCCCTTACCACTCTCCTTGAAATGAGCACTCACCTGTTTAATTGAACTTTTCAGTTCAGAAAAAATCCAGTATTGTCTGTGAGCACATCAAAGGACCTCTTTGTGAACATTTCCTAGAAGCTTCGGGCTTCCCTGATAGCTCAGTTGGTAAAGAATCTGCTTGCGATGCATACGACCCCAGTTTGATTCCTGGGTCTGGAAGATCTGCTGGAGAAGGGATAGGCTACCCACTCCAGTATTCTTGGACTTCCCTTGTGGCTCAGCTGGTAAAGAATCTGTCTGCAATACTGGAGACCTACGTTCGACCCCAGGGTTGGAAAGATCCCCTGGAGAAGGGAAAGGCTATCCACTCTAGTAGTCTGGCTGGAGAATTCCATGGACTATAGTCCATGCGGTCGCAAAGAATCAGACTCGACTGAATGACTTTCACTTCCCAGAAGCTTCCTTGGGCTTTCCCTAATCAGAACCAGAACTCTCTACTAATGCATTCCATTTCTGTGGGATAAGCCAGAACCTTCCCAGATTTCTTTTGCTCTGGCAAGGCCCCTCAACACAGGAATTGCCTTCCTGCCTGCCTTCCTTTCCTTTTTCCCTTTCTCCCTTCATTTTTTTTTTCTCCCATCATTTGTGTGTGTGTTTAAATTAAACTTATTTCCAAGTCCTCACTTTCCTACTCTCTATGTGCCCTTGGGCAAAATTAACCTCTGTGGGTATCTAAAATATATAAAGTGATATAAAGTGAAAACACCTCTTTCAGCCCTAAAATCAAATTGAACCCTAATGCCTAGGATAGTAAACAAGAGCTTGGGCACTGGAGTCAGTCAGGATTGAGTTTCACTCCCACTCACTTTGCCACTTACCTCATGACCTTGGTGAAGGATGGCATGTTCTTTGGGCCTCAGTTTTTCTAACAAGGAGATAGCACTGACCTCATAGGATAAGAGGGTTGGATGTTGCAGCGGTACTAAGCGGTGCACTTATTATGTGCCTGATTCTGCTCTAAGCTCTTTACATGTGTTGACTCATTTTATTTGCATGCTATTTCTATAACATTTCATTTTGTTAGGGTCTCTTCTCTTGCTTAATTTTCTAGCTTGTTGAGAGTCTTTATTTGCTTATTTTAAACTTAATTCCATCACTTTAAACATAGGAAGTGATAGAAGTAAGTTTAAAATAAGCAAATAAAAACTCTGAACTATAATACAGTTGGCTTCTCTGTCTTCATTCACTCTGTTTTTAAAAAATATATTGTGAATCCTATGACCGAGAAGACAACACTAAGGAAGCAGAGCTAAACCTTTGTACATTAAAATGCTAGAGAATTGTTGATACATGCAAATAACTCATGGCAATGACAGACAAGCAAACTCCGAGTCTCTGGGCGTAGAGCCAGGTATTGACGTGTTTTAAAACTTCCCCAGTTTATTCTAACCATCAGCCAGGACTGAGAACCACAGTCCTATGTTGTGAGTCCAAGGTTACTCCTCTAGACCAATAAGCCATGAAGGTATGTGAGTAAAGTGGTTATCAGCTATGACCCTGGTTTATCACTGCACTGACATCTCTAATGAAGCTAATTGTCAAATCTCCCTCTAAAATCAGAATACATTTTTTTAGCATGCTCCTGGCCAGGCTACTCCAGTAATCCTCTCAGACAAGTGCTGGCGTCTAGTGATGATCATTTTCATGCCTAAATGTTTAGAAATATACTCTAGGCTTTTGCCCAAATCAGAGGCATAGTCTTACCATTTCTGAAATTCAACTTTGGAAAATTAGAAACTTTGCTTATTTCTAGTCTTCTGGAACCTTACTTCATACTTGTCAAAGGTCATAGAAACATGGCTCCCTCATCAGAATTGCAACTTTTCTCAACTCTGTGGGATATGACACTTATGTATTTGAAAGGCAAGAAGTTAAACTATATGCTCTTTTTCTAGTCCTTGCTTATTTCCAAGGGGGTGGCAGGCATTGACAGCTTACTAACAGCTTTCTCTGAAGAAATCGTCTTCACTAATCCCCTTTTAATTCTTCAGCATCGCAAACCTCTTTCTCAGTGTATTTAAGTTATCCAACAGTCTCCTGTCTACTTCATGCTTGCTGGCCTTCTGGGTGCACACACACAACATTTGCTTCAGTGTCTAAGATTTTGGTGCCTTGGATACATCCCATTTATCAAACCCAGTAAATGAACACGAACCAAACTGCCTACTTGGTTTTTTCTATGAAGATCTGTTGCACAGCATTATACTTGAAGCCAACTTATATTCTCCAAAACTTTCTTCTGTATCCTAGAAGCCTGATTCAGCACAGCCTACGTGTTGGTTGTCAGTTCCCTGTGCTAAGAGTTTTCACAGTACGCAGAAAACAGGTCAAAAATCTGTTGTGAAAGGATGAAATAAATTGGCCTTTCTATTTTTTTCCTTCTTTCTCACTCTAAGGTAATTTCAACTTTTATTATTCCATGATTATACTCTGCAATTTCCTTTATATACTAAGGAAGCTTATTATTATGGAGTCCATCTTGAGCCGGATTGTTTAACATTTTAATTCCTATAATCCTCACAAAATCTCTTGCAGGTGAGTGCTGCTTTGTTTATTTTACAACTTGGGAAGCAGAGCTTCTGAGTTATTAAGTAAGCTGCCAACATTCTGACAGACAGCAAGTGGCAGAGGTGTGATTCAAACCTGTGTCAGTCTGAGCCACTGTGCTTTATGCTGCTGCTGCTAAGTCACTTCAGTCGTGGCTGACCCTGTGCAACCCCATAGACAGCAGCTCACCAGACTCCCCTGTCCCTGGGATTCTCCAGGCAAGAACACTGGAGTGTGTACTGTGCTTTATATAGCCTCAGTCAGAGCAGCCAGCTCTAGGCTACCCCAGGCCTCCATCATTAGTGACCAGCAATACTTATTCCCCCTGGATTCAGATACACCCACAGTATCTCCAGCACAGTATTCCCATGGCCGCTCATTACCTTTCAAAGCTGGCAGGTAAGCAGAAGGCTTTGTCATCTCTTCACAACTTGATGGGTACTCTTATATAAACCGTATCCTCAACAGATACATTTTTACAATCTATCAAAAATTTTAATTCTTAAAAAAAAAAAAACTATTTATTTATTTTTTGGCTGTGCTGGGTCTTATTTGCAGCACATGGGATCTTTAGTTGTGGCATGAAAACTCTTTTTAGTTCCCTGACCAGGGATTGAACTTGGGCCCCCTGCATTGGGAACATGGAATAGAGTTTTAGCTACTGGACCGCCAGGGAAGTTCCCCCCAGAATCTTAATTCCTTTTAACTGAATTCCTTCCCATTCTCTTAGAGCAAACTAATTCTATGTGCTCACTGAGATTTTCTAACTCTGACCCCTTCCTAGCTTTACAACGTCATCCTGAGTCTCTTTTTCCCTATATTTCTGCCCTCTGGACACATGGGAATCTTTCATTTCCTCAGAGTCCCTGTTCCTTTGCCACTCAGGGCCTTTGCATATGCTGCTCTTACTCTCTGTAACATTTATCCTCTCCTTCTTTACCTGGTGAACTTCTCTTCCTAGATCTCCATATGCTATCTCTTGAGTCCCAGCTAGATCAGGTCAGACCCCCATGTCATCTATTGCTTTTAACACTCTGGAACTTTATTTCATGCAACTTACCATGGTTTATGACTATGCATTCATTGCATTTTTAAATCAATTCTATCACTTCTCCGTTGAATTTCATAGTCTCCGTGTCTGACACATAGTAGGCAGACAAGCAAACACAGACCAGGGTCTTCAAACTTCAAATCATTACAGGAGTCTCCTGAATGGCCAGTTTCCTTTGTGCTTTGAACGTTTCAAGTATTAACGGCAATAAACATGCAGAGGCCCTGTCAGGAAATAATACTTTTGTGAAGTGGGGCCACACCAGGCAAATGACCACCCCTCTTTTCCCAGTAGGCCCCTGGTCACATGGACACACGCATGCTCTCTTGCTGGACTATACCACTTCCATCCAGAGGCATGGATAGAGTGATAAAGGAGAAAGCGGAGTGCTGGGGCCAGGGGTTGAGTTCCAGCTCTAATGCTCTGTAGCCGTGCAGCATTTGTCACGTGGCTTAACTTCTCTAGTCCTCAATTTCCTTATCTGTAAAATCCCTCACTCATAGGATTCCTGGGGAGGCACAATGGGTTAATGAATCCAAAGTACCCTCCCAGCACAGAGACTCGCTTACTGTATGAGAGTTCTTCCTTCCCCTAGGGTACACTACATACCTGGGAAAACAGCAGTGCATTTCTTCAGTCAAGTTAAAAAATTAAAATGGTTGACATTATCCTACAGACCATAGTCTAAATATTCCTCCTATATTAATCTATTTTAAACTTAGAAGAGCCATATGAAGAAAGCACTAGTATTATCAGCTTCATTTTACACATGAGGAAACTGCGCTTCAGAGAGATGAAGTAACTTAAAGTCACGTAGCTAACTGTCATCATAAACCCAGTTTGTTTATACTCTTAGACCACTACGTGCTATTGTCTGTTGGCTGATAAAGTAGAAAGGAATCATAGGCAGTGAAAAGATCATTAGCTTTGGAAAGAGAACCATCTCCCAGTTTTGCTATTCCCTGGGTGACCTGGCCAGCTCAGTTCTCCCTTGTCCAAAATGGATATCGTGCCCCCACCCCCAGCCTCCAGGATGAGAGCCAAGCAAGAGGACGAATGTAAAACGCCTGCACATACCTGGCATCAGACAAACGTTGGCCTTCTCCTCTCCTGACAATCAAATCTCTTTCTTTCATAAAAACGTAAGCTTTGAGTTTTCTTGCCAATAACCTGGGCTGGGTAAAGAGAACTTTGGCCCTTGACCAGCTCTAGAGTTTCTCGGATAAAAATTGTTGACATTGAGCCCACACAAAGCTGGAAACTCCCAGAGGGATAAATACACAGGCTCTGACCCAGCCCAGACTTCCCCTGAATTCTACAGAGTTTCAACACTTCTGAGGCTCTGAGAGAGCTGAGACCAAGGTTCCGGAAATGCAGAGCCCAGCCTGGGGGAAGAGAGCACTACTCTTATGAACGGGAGGGAGTCTTGGTGACCAGATTTAGCAGACTGGGTTCCAGCCACACTGTCCCTGCCTTTCAGAACCTTTGTGAATGTTCCTCTAGGAACCAGTGGTTTTAATAGGAAAAAAAAATTTTTTTTTCTGACCTTGGCCTTTTGATTGTCAGAGTCTTCCTGCACGATAAAGGTCAAGAGTTCACCCAAGGTGCCTCAGGATATATGCTGAGCACTCTGAGCCCCAGGAAGAGGCAGGGGTCTGCACAGTGCCTCAGTCTCAGCCGCAAAAGGGAGAACGTAATGGAGCCTATCCCTGGGGTTATTCTAAGGATTTGGGTGGGGGGGGTAGCAAATATTCAGAGCTTAGGACAGAGCTTCACTCCTCAGTTAGCACTCCATGAATGTGAGTTGTAGTAGTGTTGGTACACATCTAGGACCTAGTGCTCAGTCACTCAGTTGTGTCCCACTCTTTGGCTCCTCTGTCCATGGGACTTCCCAGGCAAGAATACTGGAGTGGGTTGCCATTTTCTTCTCCAATCTAGGACCTAGTTCACACACCAAAGTAAGTAAAGAAACTAGAATTGGAACAAAGATCTCAGAGAATGACAAGCCCAGCTCTTCCACCATGCAATGCAGCCTTTCTCTGGCATGTCTGAACCTCAGTATCTTACTTAGAGTGAAAGGGATAAGCCATGCTGAGGAGTCTTTTTTTTTTTTTTTTTTTTAATTTTTTGGCCATGTTGTATGGCATGTGGGAACTTAGTTTGCTGAAGAGGAGGTCTCCCCCAACTCTCCACCCCACCACAGACTTCACACACACACACAAATTGCCATCCTGACTCACATTCCTAGCCTCTCCTTCCTCTGGATTCTCTCTATCCTGACAGGCTTCCTTCAGCTCCTGTGGGCTAGAAGCACACACACAGTTTTTTGATCAGTGCTTTCCTCTGAACTTCTGTATTTTCCTAGGCTGTGGACTCTGGGTGTGGTGTCTCTCTGTCAACAGGGTGCTTGTGACTTGCAAGCCATTCTGAGCCCAGGGATGGCATGTCTGGCTCTGTCCTGGCCTGGGTCAGCCGGCCAGTAAAACCAGGGCCGTCTTCCAGGTCTGTGTGTCTGATGGGTGAGGAGACCTGTTCCCATGGCAGCGGGTGTATAGGGGCCGTGGCATGGAGTTTGTGGGGATTAGGGCATGGTAAGGCAGCATGGGCTGGGGGAAGGCTGACTGCTGGATCGTGCAGTAATTTTGGAAGAAAGTAGAATTCTCTGCCTCAAGTTAGATCTTACACAAGCATCCTAGCTTCTCTGAGTTATAACTTCTCTGCAAATGAGAAATCTTAATGCCTTTCTAGTGGGCCCTGGGGAAGATTAAGAGGGCAATCAGTGTAAAGCGCAGGGCAGAGACTCAGTAAGCAGCTGTTTACTTATTCCTTTACTCTCCTCTTCTAGTTCAGTTCAGTCACTGTCATGCCCGACTCTTTGGACTGCAGCACGCCAGGCCTCCCTGTCCATCACCAACTTCCAGAATTGACTCAAACTCATGTCCATTGAGTCGGTGATGCCATCCAACCATCTCATTCTCTGTCATCCCCTTCTCCTCCCACCTTCAATCTTTCCCAGCATCAGGGTCTTTTCCAGTGAGTCAGTTCTTAACATCAGGTGGCCAAAGTATTGGAGTTTCAGCTTCAGCATCAGTCCTTCCAATCAATATTCAGGACTGATTTCCTTTAGGATTGACTGGTTTAATCTCCTTGCAGTCCAAGGGATTGTCAAGAGTCTTCTCCAACACCGCAGTTCAAAAGCATAAATTCTTCAGTGCTCAGTTTTCTTTATGGTCCAACTCTCATATCCATACATGACTACTGGAAAAACCATAGCTTTGACTAGAAGGAAATCATGAATCTGGCCTCCAGGAAGATGAAAAGAGAAAGAAAAGATAATGATAATTCAGTGTTTCTCACGCTTTATGTAGTATCTCATTTTTATCTTCTCCATAACCCCACAAGATAGGGATTATTTTTATTCTCATTTTATGTATGAGAAAGTGGAGGCTTGGCAAGGATAAGTAACTTGCCCATCATCACTAGGAAGTGGTGGAGTGGGAACATGAACACAATCCTCCATTTCTAAGCTCATCTACCATCGAAGCACATCTGACACCCATGAGCTGAGGTGGTAGCTCTCAGCCAAGCACTGTGGAGCAGAATTCCTTTTAGCCTTTCTGGAAGATTTTCCTCATAGTTGAGAATTCTTCTCAGCAATGTCCTGTCACTTCCTTTCCTGGTTTAGTCTCAGCTTCACTTTTTTCTTTTGAAACTATAGATTGGTTAGCTGTCCATCCTCAGACATGCAAGGAGGAAATGCACAGCTAGGGCAGGGATGTGGTTTTGGCAATCCAGATCCTCCTACTGAGACTGTCCGGGCTGGCCTGGGCCTCAGGTTGGAGATATTTGATGACTCTGGCTATGGTCCCCCAGGAACTGTGGCTAATTCATGGGCTGGTTCACCCTCTCCTGGTCAATAGTTGCTCATCCTCTGTCAGGGATTGGGCCTTGCATTGTTCATTTCCTCCTCCCTCCACTGTCCACCCCTGGTTTTGACTTCTCACAGTCCATGGGTTGTAGTTATACCCTCCACTTTCTGGTCTTAATGCATCACTCAGGAATGGCCAGAGATGAATGGGAAATTTGCCAGTGGTCTTGCAAGTCCCCAAGAAAAACATGATTGCAAAGGGACCCTCTGAAATTGTCTGGGCTTCGGACAGACACACCTACCATGCATGCTTGCCTCTCTAATTATCAGTTTTCTGGGTGTTTGATTTCTTTATCTGAAAAATGAGGGAATTGGGTCTTGCTAATGCCCTATTAAGTGCTAACATTCGATTAGCTGATGATAAAGAATCTTTAAATATTTTTTATCCTTTTCTTCTTTTTTCTGATTATATAATAGTGCACTCTAATTGTAGAAAATCTGAATAACATAGAAAATTGTACAGCAAGCCAGTAGAACTCTTATCCCTCAGAAAAACTTCATGTATCAGTGTCAATTATTCTTTTTCTTATTGTATACTTTTGTGTGTTTAATATTTTTTCTGTTGTTTTACGTATTCATTATATAGTTTTTTAATAAATTTAAACCTAAATATATAATTATTTTTCAAAATATTTAATTTTGATAATTTAATATTTGATGGCATCATAGAATCCCATGATTTAATTGTTTTCATGGTGTTGGATGTTGAGACTGTTTTAAGCTTTTCTCCAATTTAATATTACAATGAATAGGTTATATGTGATATTATAGAATGAATATCTCTAAATCTATGTGTATGCTTAAATCATTTCCTTAGTCAATTCCATTTAAAAATAGAATTGATAAGTTAAAGGATTAGAATTATTTTTAGGCTTTTGATATATAGTACCCAAATTCCTGAGGAGGATATGGCAACCCACTCCAGTATTCTTGCCTGGAGAATCCCATGGATAGAGGAGCCATGTAGTGGGCTACATGGTCGCCTAGTCAGACACAACTGAAGTGACTTAACATGCACGCAAATTCCTTTCAGAAGACTCATATTGATTGCTACTTCTGCCAGAACTGAGTATATGGCAATATGAGTGCTAATTTTATTGCAATATCAGCAGTGGTTTCGATTTTTTTAAATTGTCAATTTGAGAAACGGTATCTCATTGTTACTGTAACTTGTGTTTGTTTTGTTACTTGTAAAGCTAATATTTTTCACATAATAACTGGCCATTTATTTTCTTTTTAAAATGAATTCTATTATTGTGAATTTAACTCACTTTTTTGGTACTTCTCATTTCTTTTTATTGATTTTTGAGAACTGCTTATTGATTTTGTGTATAAATACCATCCCTTATTGATCTTTGGGAAGACTATTATATAAGGAATTATATTCTTTGCCTTTTGTATATGTGACATATATTATCTATATTTATTCCTTTATTTTTGTATTTTTGTTTCCTTTATTTTTGTATATAGTAATTTGGGGGGAGGGGGCTGGCTGTATGCTTGCAGGATCTGAGTTCCCTGACTAGAGATTGAACCCCAGCACTTACCAGTGAAAACCTGGAGTCCTGACCACTGGACTGCCAGGGAATTCCCTACCTATAGAAAATTTTAAAACACATATTTTAAATTTAATGGAGAAGAACTGATCAATCTTTTCCTTTATAGTTTCTTTCCTTATTTTTATGCATAGAACATCTAGCTCCACCTTGAGATCAGAGAGCTTCCTGTAATTTCTTATAATTCATTTATACCTTTAGTTCTATAACAAATTTAAATTTATAAAATATATAAGTAATACATAATATGGAATTTGAATCTATTTTTATCCAAAATAAATAGCTCCAGGTTTGAACAATATTACTCAAGACTTCCTTTCAAAACTGATTTGATATGAAGTCTCTATCACATATTGAAGTTTTATTCATAAACAGTTCTGTTTTTAGGCTTTCTCTTCTGTTATACATGTTCATTTCCTTATCCTGTAACACAGTCCCTTGTCTCGATAATTACAGTTTTACTGGAGTGGGTTGCCATTTCCTTCTCCAGGGAACTTCCCGACCCAGGGATCGAACCCAGGTCTCCCATATTGTAGACAGATGCTTTATCGTCTGAGCCACCAGGGAAGTCATATATTACATATACTGTATGTATTATATATTAATATTATATACTGTGATATTATTATATTACAGTATACAGTTTTATACTTTAATTACCTGGGAGTTCATGTTGTCTATACTTTTTCTTTCAAAAGTTCTTCAACTATTCTCATGGCTTTGATCTTCCAGATGAATTTTCTTTTTTTTTTAATTTTATTTTATTTTTAAACTTTACATAATTTTATTAGTTTTGCCAAATATCAAAATGAATCCGCCACAGGTATACATGTGTTAGATGAATTTTCAAATCAGTTTTCTAACTTCCTCCAAAAAACTACCACTGATTCTTTTTTGAAATTACATTAAGTTCCTATGCGAATTTGAGGTAAATTTAGATTTTTATGATACTGAATTTATCAGTCAGGAGTATAATATAGTGTCACTTAGAAAAGTATTCCTTGATGCCCTTAAGTTCCAGGTTTTTTCCTTATAGTTCCTGTCTATTTTCTCTTAAGTATGTTCCCACATATTTTAAACTATTTTTTCTATATTCTTGTAAATGTGACCATGTTTTTAGAGACTTTATTTTGTATTGAAGTTTAGCCAACTAACCGTGTTGTGACAGCTTCAGGTGAAGTATCCAAAGTTCACCTTTGAAGCAAAGGGACTTAGCCATACATATACAGGTATCCATTTTCCCCTTGCTCCATATGACATGTTTTCTGTGGTTATCATTTCACTCTGATTATTTAGCATTAAACATGACTGTTTCCATTTAGGTTACATAATCAATAGTAATTACTTAGCTTGAGGTGATAGCATACAAATCACATGGAAATAGCATTTTTCCTTCTAACTGGCGCTAGGAAACATGGGATTCGGTTTTATTCCTGTTCCTGAATTCCATCCACCCACCAGCAGTCAAAGACTCATTTCCACTCAAGTCGAGTGCCGTCCCTCTGCCTCGTGCTGTGCTTGACATTGGGGCTCAGCACCTTCCACCTTAAAGTCACCTTTCTGAATTTGTCCTTCTGAGTCCTCTGCCCCCTTAAGCCACAGTGAGAGGTTGGGTGTGTGTATTAATAACACTTTCTGGCAGCTTCACCATGCTTATTTGGAGGCTTCCCGGATTTGGCATCATGGGCTTCCATTTTAATTAGCTTCTCAGGAGGTGTTTGCACAATTCATAAGACAAATAAGCCTGCTTTAAAAGTGAGAAGCCCAGTGCCTAGTGGCCTGGTCTCCAGAGTAAAGCTCCCAGGAGCAGTATTTCTGGGAAGCGTGATCTAAATTGTGATGAGGGAAATGGTGGATCTGGCTCAGCTAGTCCTCGCTATGGATCAGAGACTTGTCTGTTTCTGGAAGTGAGGGCAAGCTAAGCCATGTTAGAAACCTGAAAGGAAAATAAAAAAGCATTGATTTTGTCTTTATTTAAAATATTAATATTTTTAAATTATTGACTTTTGGCTCTCATTTTGATTTGGGGGAAGATGTTATATTGAAATATTTATTTATATCATTAATTTATTTATCTTTCTGAGTTTTGTTTGGTGCCTCCTTCAATTTTGCAGCTGAGTTGAGTGCCTAACTCTCTTCACTCTAGTCCTGACCCTGCTGCACACGCCTCTAAAGTGAGGTGAATTGTGGGTCCTCCCAAAACTATGACCACCTTGAGCCCCCAGAAGCTGTGAATGTGACCTTATTAGGGAAAAGGGTCTTTGTAGATATAATTAAGATCTCAAGATGAGACCATCCTGGATTATCAGGGTCCTAAATCCAGTGACAGTTGTCGAGATAAGAGAGAAGAGAAGGCAATACAGAAGAGGAAGCCATGTGAAGACAGAAGCAGAGGCTGGTGTTATGAACCCACAATCAAGGAGAAGGCAGGAATTGAAAGATGCAAGAAAGAGTCTTCCCGAGAGCACAGCCCTGCCAATGACTTCATCTTAGAATCCTGGCATCCAGGATGTTAGAGAATAAATTTCCATAAATTTCCACTGTTGCAAGTGGCCAAGTTTGTGGCCATTTGTTGTTGTTACAGCAGCCCTTGACAATGATTATAGCAGGTATGTTGGGAAGAATTTTGTAAGCCAGACTGAGTTAAGAAGTATCAACTGTCAGATGCAGGCCATGGAAGCTGCGGGTGTTGCAAGGTGTGTAGAGAGAAAGAGAGGCATGAAATAAAAAGTTAAAGACAGTTTCTGGTGGTTAAATGGACATGTGTGTGTGCAAATTTTGTTGACTTAGCAAATATTTCAGTACTTTTTCTTTCTTTGCCAATCCCTTGTGTCAGGCAGCCACACACACGTATACATGCTCGCCAAGCACAGACATGCATGATTTAAATCAAATCTTAAAAGACAGACTAATTTGTGAAGCAACTGCAGAATTCTAATCAGCTCTTCCAAGAATACTTGCCACAGCTCTCCCAGCTTCCTAAGAAGACCTAGAAAAAGCTTCTTTCTCTGATTTCAAAATATCCTCTGTTTTCTGCTAACCATATACTTTCTCCACTGCAAAAAGGTTCTCTTACCTGCCTCCCACCCCCACTTTGCCCCCACTAACTGTGAGCTCAGTGAACTCAAAGATTGTTTTTTAAATCTCTATTTTCCTAGCACTACATGTGTGTGTATGTGTGTGTGTGCAAAGAATAAGTTAAGCCCAAACCCCAAATAATATTTTGAGAGAAACAATCAAGACCCCTTAGATGTGCCAAGTGAGGTCAAAAGATTTTTAACTTAGAAGATCTTAAAAAGAGTAAATCCTTAATTAATGAAAATGAACAAACAAAAAAGAGAGGGCTGTATGTACAGTGGTTAAGCATGAAGACTCCAGGTCTGAACTCCTGGGTTTAGGTCCTATCTCTAATCTTCATTAGTTCGTGTCCTAGTTTTCTCATCAATAAAATTGGGCTCATATAGATATTTGTCACATTGGGTTATGGTAGGGTATAGATGAGTTATTGTATGTAAAACTTCAATACATTTTAGTTAATATTACCCATTGGATCTAAAGTTTTTGGCAATGTAGCATCCTTATATGGATTATCTTGTAAACTCCATGCTATACTGTTTTCACTTTTGCTTAAAGAGTCAATTATCTTTTGAGGAGATTTTTAAAAATAAAAAAGTATGTATTTAGTGGTATAGTTGTCATTTCTGGTGCTCTTAATTTCTTGGTATAGCGTCAAGTTTCCATATGGTTTCCTTTTCCATTTGCTTGAGAATTTCCTTTAAAATTTCTTATAGAATGAGTCTGTTGGCCATATGCTCTTTTACCTTTGGTATATATGAAAAAATTTTTTTGTTTCTCCATCATTTTGAGAGGTATTTTCACTTGGTATAGAATTCTTGGATAACAGTTCTTTCAGTACTTTAAAAATGTTGTTCCATTATCTCTTGCTTCCATTATTCTGACAAGAAATCTGTTAACATGTTTATCTTTGCTCCTCTGTGCATTACCTAAGTCCCTGCTCCACCCTCGTTGCCTGCTTTTCAGTTCAGTTCAGTTCAGTTCAGTCGCTCAGTCATGTCCGACTCTTTGACAGTCTTTGAACCTCAGCACACCAGGCCCCCCTGTCCATCACCAACTCCCAGAGTTTACCCATACCCTTGTCCATTGTGTCGGTGATGCCATCCAACCATCTCATCCTGCATTGTCCCCTTCTCCTCCTGCCCCCAATCTTTCCCAGCATCAGGGTCTTTTCAAATGAGTCAGCTCTTCATATCCAGTGGCCAAAGTATTGGAGTTTCAGCTTCAACATCAGTCCTTCCAATGAACACCCAGGACTGATCTCCTTTAGCATGGACTGGTTGGATCTCCTTGCAGTCCAAGGGACTCTCAAGAGAAGTCCCTTCTCCAACATCACAGCTCAAAAGCATCAATTCTTCTGCAGTCAAATTTCTTTATAGTCCAACTATCACATCCATACATGACCACTGGAAAAATCATAGCCTTGACTAGACGGACATTTGTTGACAAAGTAACGTCTATGCTTTTTAATATGCTATGTTGGTCATAACTTTCCTTCCAAGGAGCAAACATCTTTTAATTTCATGACTGCAGTCACCATCTGCTGTGATTTTGGAGCCCAGAAAAAAAAAGTCTGACACTATTTCCACTGTTTCCCCATCTATTTCCCATGAAGTGATGGGACCAGATGCCATGATCTTAGTTTTCTGAATGTTGAGCTTTAAGCCAACTTTTTCACTCTCCTCTTTCACTTTCATCAAGAGGCTTTTTAGTTCTTCTTTACTTTCTGCCATAAAGGGGGTGTCATCTGCATATCTGAGGTTATTAATATTTCTCCTGGCAATCTTGATTCCAGCTTGTGCTTCCTCCAGCCCAGCGTTTCTCATGATGTACTCTGCATATACGTTAAAGAAGCAGGGTGACAATATACAGCCTTGACAAACTCCTTTTCCTATTTGGAACCAGTCTGTTGTTCCATGTCCAGTTCTAACTGTTGCTTCCTGAACTGCGTACATGTTTCTCAAGAGGCAGGTCAGGTAGTCAGGTATTCCTATCTCTTTCTTTTAAGAATTTTTTTATCACTGGCTTTAAAAAATTTGGTTATGATGTGCTTTGATATTGCTTTCTTCAAGTTTCTTATTCTTGGGTTTCATTGACCTTATATTTGTGGGCTTATCAGTTCAGTTCAGTTCAGTCTCTCAGTCGTGTCCAACTCCTTCGACCCCATGAATCGCAGCACACCAGGCCTCCCTGTCCATCACCAACTCCCGGAGTTCACTCAGACTCACGTCCATTGAGTCAGTGATGCCAGCCATCTCATCCTCTGGCGTCCCTTTCTCCTCCTGCCCCCAATCCCTCCCAGCATCAGAGTCTTTTCCAATGAGTCAACTCTTCGCATGAGGTGGCCAAAGTACTGGAGTTTCAGCTTTAGCATCATTCCTTCCAAGGAAATCCCAGGGTTGATCTCCTTCAGAATGGACTGGTTGGATCTCCTTGCAGTCCAAGGGACTCTCAAGAGTCTTCTCCAACACCACAGTTCAAAAGCATCAATTCTTCGGTGCTCAGCCTTCTTCACAGTCCAACTTTCACATCCATACATGACCACAGGAAAAACCATAGCCTTGACTAGACGGATGTTTGATGGCAAAGTAATGTCTCTGCTTTTTAATATGCTATCTAGGTTGGTCATAACTTTCCTTCCAAGGAGTAAGCGTCTTTTAATTTCATGGCTGCAGTCACCATCTGCAGTGATTTTGGAGTCCAAAAAGAAATAAAGTCTAACACTGTTTCCACTGTTTCCCCATCTATTTCCCATAGTTTTCATCAAGCATGGAAATTTTTCAGTATTTATTTTTCGAAAGATTTCAATTAGCTCTTCTCACTTCCTCAGGGATTCCGTCTATTATTATTAGCTTCCTTGATGCTATCCCAAAACCTGGTGATGATTGGTTAATTTCGTTTCTTTTTTTAAAAGTTCTCTTCTTTTGTGTTTCAGTTTGAATATTTTCCACCACTATATCTTGAAGTTCATTAATCTTTTCTTTTCAAATGTTTAATCTGCTATTACTCATAATTAATGTATGTTTATATCTTTCTTGCTCCTTGGAAGAAAAGCTATGACCTACCTAGACAGCATATTAAAAAACAAAGACATTACTTTGCCAACAAAGTTCTGTCTAGTCAAAGCTATGTTTTTTACAGTAGTCATGTATGGGTGTGAGAGTTGGACCATAAAGAAGGCTGAGCGTCAAAGAATTGATGCTTTGTAACTGTGGTGTTGGAGAAGACTCTTGGAGAGTCCCTCGGACTGCAAGGAGATTAAACTAGTCAATCCTAAAGGAAATCAATGCTGAATATTCATTGGAAGACCTGATGCTTAAGCTGAAACTCCAATACTTTGGCCATCTGATGAGAAGAGCTAACTCATTAGAAAAGACCCTGATGCTGAGAAAGATTGAAGACAGGAGGCGAAAGGGACGACAGAAGATAAGAAGGTTGGATGGCATCACTGACTCAATGGACATGAGTTTGGGCAAACTCTGGGAGATGGTGAAGGACAGAGAAGCGTGGCATTGCTACAGTCCATGAGGTCACAAAGAGTTGGACACGACTGAGCAACTGAGCAACAACAACAATATCTTTCTTACCTCTTCTTAATATTTTGAGCATAAGAAATACAGTTTCAACTATATTTCTATCTCCTAACTGTAACATTTCTGCTACTTTTGTTTGATTGATTTTTATCCTCATTATGTATTATATTCTCTTTTTTCCGTGTCTGGTAAATTTTTATTAGATGCCACACATTTTGAATTTTACCTTGTTTGGTGCTGGATAATTTTTATTCCTGTTAACATTCTTGAGCTTTATTTTGTGATGCAGTTAATTTACTTGATAATACTGTGATCCTATGGTTTTTTAAGATTTATTAATTGAAACTATAATAGTGCTTTATTTGAGGGTAATTATTCCTTACCAGAGACAGTTCTTCCTGAGTACTCTAACTAATGCCCCATGAATCATGAACTTTTTCAGTCTAGTGGGTTCAGTTCAGTTCATTCTATCACTCGTGTCTGACTCTTTGTGACACCATGAACCTCAGCACGCCAGGCCCCCCTGTCCATCACCAACTCCTGGAGTTTACCCAAACCCATGTTCATCGAGTCAGTGATGCCATCCAGCCATCTCATCCTCTGTTGTCCCCTTATCCTCCTATCCTCAATCTTCCCCAGCATCAGGGTCTTTTCAAATGAGTCAACTCTTCGCATGAGGTGGCCAAAGTACTGGAGTTTCAGCTTCAACATCAGTCCTTCCAATGAACACCCAGGACTGATCTCCTTTAGGATGGACTGGTTGGATTTCTTTGCAGTCCAAGGGACTCTCAAGAGTCTTCTCCAACACCACAGTTCAAAAGCGTCAATTCTTTGGTGCTCAGCTTTCTTTATAGTCCAACTCTCACATCCATACATGACCACTGGAAAAACCATAGCCTTGACTAGATGGACCTTTGATGACAAAGTAATGTCTCTGCTTTTTAATATGCTGTCTAAGTTGGTCATAACTTTCCTTCCAAAGAGTAAGTGACTTTTAATTTCATGGCTGCAATCACTATCTCCAGTGGGTAGGTACAGGCATTCTTTCTAACTCTGTGTGACCACAGGGGACTGTCATCTCTTATCCATTCCAATAAATCTTACCTTTGACTTGGGTTGTTTTGTCACAGGTATGTGGTGATCAATACTCTGCCATATGCTTGAGAAGGGCATTCTGTAGACCTCTGAATTTTTCTCTCTATGAAATTTCCTCTTTTCTGGTGCTCCATTCTAAGAACTCTAGCCACCTTGTTCTCCTCTGACTCTCAGTTCTATCTCTTCAACTCGGGGAGTCAGCTGGGCTTTGCTTGGATTACATAATTTGGAAATTCTTTCAAGAGAAACTATTGGGCTAACCTCATTTGTTTCTTGTTTTTCAGAGATCACTCCCCTTCATTGACTAATGTCCAGAGTTTTGAAAATCATTGTATCATAATTTGTCAGTTGTGTTTTCTTTTGGTTGTTTCAGACAAGATGGTAAGCCCAGTTAATTTATATTAACTGGAAGTGGAAGACTGCTTTTTCAAATTTCATACGTATCAATTCCTGCAAAAGTCTGACTCAGAATCTGTGTTTTGCAAAAGCAAGATATTCTGATGGATACTCCTCATTATATCCCAGAAGACTAGATATTTGATATTCAAAGTGCTATCCAGCAGCATCAGCATCATCTGAGAGCTTGCTACAAAATACAGAATCTCATGCCTCCCCCAAGATCTACTGAATCAGAATCTGTGTTTTAATAAGATTACCAACTGATTAGTATGCACATTCAGAAATACCAGCCTAGCTAACTTAAAAGTTGCCTTCTAACTAAAGTTCTTTGTGCTGGTAGAATAGGTAAGAAGGTTTCTAAGAGAGCAAGGTATGTTGTAGAAAAGTTGGATGTTAAAAAGTACATTAAAGACAGAAGTTTCTAGGGTAGGCTTGTCATATTGACTGCAAAAGACCTAACAAAGGAAACAATTAAAAACCTAAGAAAGGACAAAAAGACAAACAAATACTCACATAACTTACACTTATTTTTGCAATTATTTGGTTAATGTTTCTCTACATGGGTTATGTGTATCTTTGGTTTTTAACCAATGTACCCTAAGAGCCTGGATAGTACTTGCCATGTGTTAGGCACTCAGTAAATTGATTGACTGACTGACCAACAGACTAAAAGGTTAGATGCACTATCAAGGTGGGTATTTATATGCCTCTAAGATGGATAATTTAGAAACAGAGAGCTCAAAGGGGCAGAATAATTTGACTCAGAAGGGATGGCCCAGACTACCTAAGAAATACTAAAATTCAAGAGAATTTCATACAGGAGACTGTCCCAGAAAGTTTATTCAATAATTCAAAAAACATTATAATTAAGGAAGTGAGGAAGAGAGCTGAAATTCCATGTAATTACAAGCGAAGAGGAAGAACATGCTAAGGAGGAAATAGCAGGCAGTTTTGGAGAAAGTGACCATGCCAACTCCAGATTTACCCTAGCTAAGGACACAGTCCTAGGGCAGCAGCTTTATGTATAGAAAAAGTGTAGACTTTTCAGATCATGTACATCTCTGAATGTCTGCTTTTCACTGGTTCAGTGAAATGACTTGAGGCACATTCCTAATTTTCTCCAGGCCTCTATCTTTAAAACTGAGTTGGTGGAGATTATTATAATGGTGACCACAGTAGTGGTGATGTTGTTGGAGCTGGATGGCACATAACTTTTATCTCAAGGAGTCTTTGTAATAATCAACTGCAGTGATGGCTATGGATGGATACTATAATGTTATCAAGTGCTATACAAATGGCCATTATTCTTGGATATTAGAAAGGAAATGAGAAAAACTAATGTGCCTTCACAAAGATGCTCTCTAAAGAGCTCAGTTTGTATATAGGCGTAAAGAATGTTAGAAAGAGGAACAGCTTTCCCAGAGTGAACACAAAAGTTTGAGACCACAAGACAAGAATCAAGAAAGCCACTTGATGAATGTGAATATATGCTTAGCAAGAAAACAGTGAAAATAAGCTTGGTAGAAAATAAAGGGAGTATTCAAAGCTCTGATGAAAATCAAGCCAAATAACACACACACACACACACACACACACACACACAGGTGTGCACACAGTCGAGGAAGGGCAGAGAGTCTTAGAGCTTGGCAGATAGTTTGGAAATATTATAAATTACAGGAAAATTCCAACCTAGTAATTCTCACTTTCTTTCTTTGCTATCTTCTTGCTTTCTATCTTTGTTATCTTCTCTTTCTTTGCTATTTTCCTATTTTTCTGTCTTCTCGAGGAGAATAAACATAATGCTGAAGGAGATAGCAAATGGTCTTCATGTTGTAAAGGAGAGAAAAATAGTCAAAGAAAGAGAAACTCTCAACATCCAGTCTCCCATCTCAGGCTTGAATTTTCCTTTTTACATCAGTCCCTTTGCATCAGTCCCAACAAATAAAAGTCTCCTTGAGCAACCACTTCTAGTATCTTGAACTCACCACCTTTGATTATATTATTACATCTTTGGACAAGAACAATTAGAAAATCCAGCTTATCATAATTCTGAGCCCACACAAGAAACTTTCTATATCTTCAATTGACCCAGGTCCCACTCTTACTGTAATTAAGAACAAACTCATTTTTTTTAACATAAAAATTACTTACATATTTAAGCACTGCTTCTATTTCCCTTCTCCAAGTGGAGTTACCATGTCTTCAGGCTCAGTACTCTGGTTTTCCTCCAACAAATGGATGGTTGAGTTCCTTTAGTATCCTCTGGAAGTGTATATACTTGATTTTGACTAAATGTTTCTTTTGGTTAAAAGAACTGGCTGGTGTGAAAGGGCAATGTTCTTTTGCTGAAAGAAAATCAAAGTTACCAGAAGAAAGAAAGTCTTTTCACTTTCCTTCGCTGAACTCACAAATCCACTTGTACCTGTCCCCTCCTTTTCTGGTGTAGTAGACAAGGTGGCTTTTCTTCTAAGACTGATCTCTCCACTAGTGCTGTGGACCACACCACTCTGCCTTCCTGAGAAGACACTCTCAACGATCCCTCCTCCTTCACTCAGTCCCTCCCAGTCTTCTTCATTTCTGAGAGTTCTTGTCTGGTCTCACTGTTTCTTTTCTTTTTTTTTTTTTTTACTTTCCTCCTTATTCTTTATTCACTGAAAACTGGCTACGAGGCTATCACTTCACTGAAAATAACCTAAGTTCACCAGTAATACCCCCAATTCTAAATAAAATAAATATTTTTCTTTGCTTATTTGCTTATTCTGCTTATTGTCTCAGCAGAATTCAATATTGTGGACCACTTCCTTATTAAAACTTTCTTTTTCTTTAGGCTTCTTAGACACCAGATTCCCCTGGTACACTCCCCAGTTCTTTGATTTCTCTTTCTTATTCTTCTTTACAGGCCTATCTTTTTTATATTCTCTCATTGAATAACAGAGTTCCTCAAAGATTAGTACTGCCCTCAGCCCTCTTTTCTCACTATACACTCTTTTCCTAGGACAGCCTGTGGCTTCAGTTACCATATGGATGATTTATGGGTACCTCTTAGCCTAGGCTTTTTGAGTTCCAAACTGTCATACTCAACTATCTACTTCACATACACTTGGATATCACTAAGACAACCAAACTAAAAATCAACACACCCCAAACTAGAGTCATGACTCCTCAAAACTGTTCTTCCCTGCCTGCATGTTCAATCACTCAGTTGTGTCTGAATCTTTGTGACCCCTTGGACTGTAGCCCCCCAGGCTCCTCTGTCCATGGGATTTCTCAGGCAAGAATACTAGAGTGGATTGCCATTTTCTTCTCCAGGGGATCTCCCCTAGAGTTCCTTTTTCTTTTTTGAGAAAACAATTCCACTACCTTTCTAATAGTAGAAGCCAAAGACTTAGGATTTTTCCTTTAATCTTTTCTCCCTCTTTCTTCCTCATATCATCCGTCACCAGCATCTATAAATGCAAGGCCTAAATTGCTCCACATTGGAGCGTTTCTATCCATCTCTGCAGTCTCATCCTAAACCAAGACATCATCTTATTTTTGTGGGACAGCTGCAGTCACCTGCTAACTTGTCTCCCACATTTTTATTGTCCTCTCAGGATCTGTCATCAGATGGTCTGTCATCAGTGATCTTTCTGTCATCAGTGATCTGTCCAAAATTCAAGTTTGAATGTACTGCCTCTCTACTTAAAATTTTTGATGGTTCTCATTGTGTTTAAGGAAGAGCAAAATCCTTAAAATACCTCGTGAGATCTGGCCTGTGCCTGCCTCACCAGCCACCATCTCAAGTCAAACTGGCCTTCTTTCAGGTCCTCATGGACACTCTGCTCTCTCCTGCTCCAGAGCTTTAGCACAAATTGTTCTTACAATCATGCAAAGCTTCCCATACAAGAAGGCCTAGGTGATTTCTTTTGTATTTACTGTGAGTAGGGCTTTTATTTGATTAAATTTCTCTGTATCTCCATTGTCTATTACAGCATCTGGCCCAACAGTAGGCACTTAATAAATACTTGTGGGGTGAATGAGTATATGGATGAGCTTCAGCGATACCTTTTTGTATCTCTGCTCTTTTCCTGTGCTCTTCCTTCCTCCTGGCAGAAAACCCCTCCTGCCCTTCTTCTCCATGCTCTTCTGCTAGATCTGCCAAATGAAGCACAGAGGTGTTAGAAGAACACTCTTGCTAAGTGGTTTCATGTCTCTAGATACATGGTTTCCCAGGATGTTAAAAGGCCTTACCAATATGCTTTGACTCATGATTGGTAATCTCTGAGAAATCAGAGAGGACACAAAATATGTCATGCATCTGGGCATCTGGGGGTGTGTGATGGACAGATATTATCTCAATCATTACAAGGAAAGATAGAACCCATCAGTACAAATTGCTGAGTATGACATCAATTGTATGAAAAGTTCTAGAATAAATTAAGAATTATATGTAGGACATATAATAAATTAAGAATTAAATGTGTAGGACATTGACAGGAAAGTGACTAGCATGAATCCCCTAAGAATGTCATTCTGTAATAGTCACTTCTCCCAGTTAGTTAGGATTTAGTAGATTGCACCCAGGAGGGAAATGCTTTAGAAAAAATATGTCTGAATTTCAGATAAGTGTTTGGTCACATTTTTATGATATTTTTTAAACATAGATAAATGGTATACAGAGCTGAATTTATAATTGACTGACACCCTATGAAACACTGACAAACGGATCAGTGCTGATCTGGAAGACTGTTTGTGTCTTAACACACCTCCATTGTGGAGCTTCCCAGGTGATGGAGAGGTAAAGAATCTGTCTGCCAATGCAGAAGACACGGAAGGCATGGGTTCAAATCCCAAGTCAAGAAGATTCCCTGGAGGAGGAAATGGCAAGCCACTCCAGTATTCTTGCCTGGAAAAGTCCATGGACAGAAGAGCCTGGCAAGCTACAGTCTATGGGATCACAAAGAGGTGGACACGACTGAGCACGTATGCATTTCTGGTTAACATTTTTACTAACAATGTAAATGAAAATATAGAATACATGATTATTGACGATGTAGATTACAATTGCGAGGACTGGGGTAGGCCCATAGCTAATAGATGATTAGAATCAAAATTCAAAATTGTTTTTAGGTTAAAAGTAATTTGGTTTTAGGATTAAAACCTACAACATGCAGATTTTTTTCCCCACATATATGTTGTCTCATTTAACCATCATAATAGGGTATTAATATTATGAATAATTCCCATTTATCGCATGCCTGAATGTGCCAGACTGCATTAGTTATGTCTTTCTAAATCATCCTTTGGTATGGCTATCACTCCTCCATTTTACAGAAAAGGAAACTGAAGATCAAACAAGTTAAATATCTTCTCTAAGTTCTCAAACATAGTACTAGAGCTGGGGTTGACACACAGGTCAGTCTGACACCCAAACAGAAAACCCTCTTTCCTTTAACTCACTGATTTTTCAGATAAAACATTATCATTTAAGTGTAAATGATGCACCGAGTCACAGAAACTCAATTTGACAAGCACAGAAAGTAGGAGCTATGGTTTTACCGTGGTTCCTGTGAAAAGGTGTGAAGGGCTTGTTTGCCTGTAAGCACCTGTGAATCACCAGGGTGAGTCACTGACTTTTCCCCAAATGAATACGATCTGGGCTCTGGACCTGTGCCCAGAACAAAGAAGGGCAAGTGTCACAATGTGCTCCATTGAGGCTGGAATACAGTGTTTCTGGACACTCATCCTCAGGAAACACGGTGGATGTGTGCAAACCCAGGATGATCAGACCCGAATGATGAATTTAAGTCATAAGGAATGTGTTTGAAGACTACAATATAGAAACCATGCTACCTCCAGCTACATACAGTTAATATGTGTTAATGTATACTACAGAACGGACACTGTCCTGAATATTTTACAGTCCTATTCATTTAAGCTTCACAGTTATCTTCAACACAAGTTCTGGTGTTATTGTTTCTATTTTACAGATAAGGAAACTGAGGCACAGAGAGGTTATATAACCTTTCCCAAGATCTCATAGTCACAGACGCTGAAAGTTTGCTTCCTATTTTCAATTGGAACAAGAAATTAGAAGAGAAATTAAATACATTATTTGGCTACAGAAGGAAAAAGTAAGCTAGAGTGAGTGCTCTAGAAGTGTACAATTTGATTCCGTCTCAAAAATCTAACAGCTCATGTCATCTCAGAAGAATCTTGCTAAGTTCTCTGCAAGCTTGCAGTCAGCTTTGGAAGAATGCGGGCTAGTGTGATTTCTACATTTCTTTCCATTTCAATGAGTCTATCAGTGTCTGCATAATCCCCTATTGGTGAGTTGGAGTGAGAGCATTTATCTTTCTAGAATCGTAATTTATATTTGGATGGAATCATAAATTATGTTTGGAAAAATCTAGATTAACCCAGTCTTGATTTGTTGAACCTTAATCAAAACATACTGCTGTATTATGTTTTCAAAGAGAGATGATTTTTAATCCTTCCATCCATGAGAACACACATCCAGACAATAAAGATTTGTTGAGCACCCACTATGTGTAATGCTATATCGATTCCATTTTTGACTGCCTATTGTGCGTTCCTTTTAATTAGGAGAAAATTTAGGCTTGGAAAATTTAAATGATTTGCCCAAATTCTCACAGCTAAGAAAGGGCATAACAAGGCCTGGAACACAGGTTTGTCAAACTTTGCTTTCCCCAGGATACTTTACTTCTTCCCTAAGACCCACAGATGTATTTCCGAAATAATTTCAATAACAAAGTTTTCTACCTTATCACAGGACACTCCTTTCACTGGGAATGAAAGGAGTGGTTGTTGGGGAGGAAGACAAGATGAAACAAACAAACAAAAAGACATTTTCCTATCTTGAGGGACTCAGTGCTGAGTAGGGAGACAGATCTGAAAATAGAGCATCACACACTAGTGGGCGAGACTCAGAGTCAACTTGCCTTCTGGGCACATTCATCTCATCTTCCGGTTAAGTGCGGTTTTACTGTCCTCAGCATCAAATTTATTCAAAAACTGTTTGAACATCAACTCTGTGCCTGACAGTGCAATGCACTCTGGAAAGGGAGGGCGAGACACCAAACACTCTCTGCCCTCACAGAGGCTCCAGCTGCCTGATCTCACGTGTTCTGGCCTGGCTCTTGGGATTTTCATGTGGGAAACTAGAGAAACTGTGGAGTCATGTCTTAGTTGGATGTTTGATTAAAAGTCAATGAGAAAGACAAAATAAATACATACATGGTTACTGTTGATAATAATTATATCTGACATGACATGCTGTAATTCAAAGGATCCAGAATGGCCAAGGTTTTTTTTTTTCTTTTTTTAATCCCCTGGTGTTATAACAAATTATTAAAAATTTTTTTATTTCTTTCTAAGCACTAGACAATAGACTTGATTTGAGGGCCCACGTTGCACAATAAAATCCTATCTTGGGATATTAAATACAGCACCCAACAAACACAAGGCAGGATCTGAGATTGAGTGAAGGGGGCAGCATTTATATGTGTCTCTGCTTACTCTCTCCGCCTGCTCTCAGGGCTCTGAACTACAGAGCTGGCAGAGCTGCTTGGGGCAAAGCAAGAGACCCAAAGAACATTCATACAAACAATGAATTTTTCTATCAAAGACACGAAGAATCTGATGACCTTGTAGAGATAAGGTGGGCTTCCCAGGTGACTCAGCGGTAAAAAATCTGCCTTCAAATGCAGGCAATCTGGGTTTGATCTCTACACTGGGAAGATCCCCTGGAGGAGGAAATGGCAACCACTCCAGGATTCTTGCCTGGAGAATCCCATGGACAGAGGAGCCTGGTGGGCTACAGTCCATGGGGTTGCAAAGAGTTGGACACAACTGAGTGACTGAGCACTCACACACAGGGATCAGGTAAAATTTTAAGGAGAAAAAGAAAGAGATCTGGTAAAAATCACTACCCAGAACTCTGAAGTCCCAACTACCGAGCAATGCCAGAGGGCAAAGCTCAGCATCCATGCAAATCTGGTCAAGTGTGTGGACAGGGTTGGGTTATGAGGTGGGGAGCCTCTGGTGGTACAAGAAGACTCTTGAGCTTTGTCTTCTCCTCATGCACCTCTCAGAAAGGCTATGACTGAGCCCTCCCATTTTTACTTGAGGAAATAACATAAGGAAGAAAGGTTCTTATATCTGAATTTCTTTTGGGAGACAAATGTATGTATTTTTACAAAATACCTTTTTTAATAAAATATCAATCGGAAGCTCTTTGGTTTGGGTGGTGAGATTCCCCCAAATCAAGCTCCACCCATAAAATATGAATGCTGACCATGAGGCAGAAGCCAGGGAAAAGAACTGGTTTTGCTCTTGAGAGGGAGGTTCAATGAGTTGGAAGAGAGAGTGAAAAGGAGAGAGGAAATGAGGCAGCTCTGTGTCAGGAGAAAGCAGTGTGCTATTGCAACTGACCTTCCGGACACCCAGTAGTTTCTAGAAAATTCTATGAAATCACACAATACTGTGTGTGGGCAGCTTCCTTGGAGAAGCTATGCAAGAGGTCACATTGTGGGTGAAGGATAATTTGGGGTAAAACAGTTATCCCAGAAGGACACAACACCAAGTGGAGTGGGAGCCTCCTCACTGACAGGGCACTCAGCGTTGAGGATTCTCAGGAACCCTACCCTGAACTTCAAGCGCATACACCTGACTGCCTCTTCAACATCTCCACTTGGGTGAGAAAAAACCACCTCAAATGTCAAGAGTCCTTCACCTAAATCTCTTCCTCCCCAGAGGCTCCCTATCACAGGAAATATTCCCACCATTCAGTGGATTGCTCAGGCTATGGGATCTTTTTCACTTCTCTGGTTTCATTTTCAAATCCGGAAGCAAGTACTGATGGCTCTGCTTTGAAAATCTACCCCCAGGAAATCTCCTGGTGGTCAAGGGGTTAGGACTCTGTGCTTCCACTGCAGGGAGCGTGGGTTTGATCCCTGGTCAGTCAGGGAACTAAGATCCCACATGCCATGAAGCATGGCAAAAAAATAAAATAATAACACTAATACCAGGCTGTGGATCATTTTTTAAAAAATAAAAACCTACCCCAAATCTTCCAACTCAATACTTCTACCACTACTAATCTTGTTAAGTTTCCTGTCACTTCAGAAGACACTTTCAGGAGCCTCCTAGCTGGTCTGCCTGATTCTGCACGTGTCTCAATATTGTTTATTCTCCACACAGAATTAATTTTTAGAAATGTAGGTACAATCATCTGACTTCCCTGCTTAAGACTGCCCAGTGACTCACCCACATCTTTACAGTAGCGCGAGGGCTCCCTGTGACCTGGCTACCAACTGTGTTTTCTATTCTTCTGCCTTCCCTGGCCTTCTTGCTGCTCTGTGCGGTTGACTGGCACACTATATTTTCAGGGCCTTTGTATTTGCTGTGCCCCAATCCATACCATTAATAATGGGAGAAGCTGGGATTCCAAACCAGGTAGTTGAACTCCAAAGACACTGCTCTTAACCACTGTCACTCACCAAACATGCAAAGCTACCTGATACTGTATTATTTATCTTTTCATTTATTGTTTTTTTCTCTACCTCTAAAATATAAACTTTACAAGGACAGGGCATTTGTCTGTCTGGTTCATAACACATTGCCTGGCATGCAACTGGCCACTCTATAAATATTTGTAGAAAAAAATGAACCTTAGCTGATACCTGTGATACAGTGGCTGACACATGCAGTTTAGACGCATTATTCACTAGTCTTTACAAAATCCTCACTTTAATGTGGATAAAACTTAGGTTTGAAGCAGCTAAGTATTAGCCCATAGTATATACCTAAGAAGTGGAAGAGCAGGGATTTGAACTGGAATCGTTTACTATTGGAGCCTAAGCTCTTAACTCCAGGCCTGTGTTTGTCCTTCTACCCCAAGACCCTGCTTCTCCTTCTCCCTGGCCTCTCCATGTGGCATCAAGCTACATCAAGGAAATAATTAATTTGTTTGAAGAACTCAGAAAAACCTTAAGAAAACAAAAACACCTTCATATAAAGAAATTATACTTTTTAGAACTGAACAGTACTGACTCAAACTTACAGTTCATTCTTTAACAAACTGTGGAAAATTCTTAGAAAGATGGGAATACCAGACCGCCTTACCTGCCTCCTGATAAACCTGACATGGAATAATGGACTGGTTCAAAATTGGGAAAGAATTACTTTAAAGCTGTTTATTGTTACACTGCTTATTTAACTTATATACAGAGTACATCATATGAAATGCCGGGCTGGATGAAACTCAATCCAGAATCAAGATCATCAGGAGAAATGTCAATAACCTCAGATATGCAGATGACACCACCTTAATGACAGAAACTGAAGGGAAACTAAAGAGCCTCTTGATGAAGGTGAAAGAGGAGAGTGAAAAAGCTGGCTTAAAACTCAACATTAAAAAAATGAAGATCATGGCATCTGGTCCCATCACTTCATGGCAAATAGATGGGGAAAAACTGGAAATAGTGACAGACTTTATTTTCTTGGGCTCCAAAATCACTGCAGATGGTGACTGCAGCCATGAAATGAAAAGATGCTTGCTCCTTGGAAGAAAAGCTATGACAAACCTAGGCAGTGAATTAAAAAGCAGAGACATCACTTTGCTGACAAAGGTCTGTCTAGTCAAAGCTATGGTTTTTCCAGTAATCATGTATGGATGTGAGAGTTGGACCACAAAGAAGGCTGAGTGCCAAAGAATTAATGCTTTTGAACTGTGGTGTTGGAGAAAACTCTTGAGAGTCCCTTGGACTGCCAGGAGATCAAACCAGTTAATCCTAAAGGAAATCAACCCTGAATATTCATTAGAAGGACTGATGTTGAAGCTGACACTCCAATACTTTGGCCAACTGATGTGAAGAGCTGACTCATTGGAAAAGACCCTGATGCTGGGAAAGATTGAGGGCAGGAGGAGTAGGGGACGACAGAGGATGAGATGGTTGGTTGGCATCACCAACTGAATAGACATTAGTTTGAGCAAGCTCCGGGAGATGGAGAAGGACAGGGAAGCCTGACATGCTTCAGTCCATGGGATTGCAAAGAGCTGGACATGCCTGAGAAGCTGAACAACAACAAAGGTCCAGAGAAGTCGATAAGACGCTCAGATTCCATGATGTTGCAGAAATATCCCTTTGGAAGGAATCAGGAAATCTTCTAGTGAGCAACTGTGTGTTATGGTTTGCATTACATCCCCCTCAAATTTATATGTTGAAGTTCTAACCCCTAGTATTACTGTTCTGTGCTCAGTCGCTTCAGTCCTATCCCACCCTTTTTGACTTTATGGATTGTACCTGCCAGGATCCTCTGTCCATGGGATTCTCCAGACAAGAATAATGGAGTGGTTGCCTTTCCTCTTCTCCAGGCAATCTTCCCCACACAGGGATCGAATCAGGGTCTCCTGCATCTCCTGCATTGCAGTCAGGTTCTTTACCACTGAGCCACTGGGGAAGGCCAACTTCTAGTATTGCATTGGCCAAAAAGTTCATTTGGATTCTTCCCTAAGACATTATAGAAAAAACAGAATGAACTTTTTGACCAACTCCAATACTTCAGAATGTAACTTTGTTTGAAAATAGTGTTCTTGCAGATATAGCTACTTAAAGTGATACTGCAGTAGGGTGGACCCTTAATGTGATATGACTGGTGACTTGTCAAAAGGGGAAATTTGGACATGGATGTGCACACTAAGACAACATCATGTGAACATGAAGGCAGAGATTTGGGTGCTGCATCTGCAAGCTAAGAATGCCAAAGCCTGCCCACAAATCACCCAAAGCTAGAGGAGAGGCAAAAACAGATTCTCCCTCAAAGTCCTCAGCAGAAATTGGCCCTGACATCATGACCTTGGACCTCTAGCCTCTGGGACTATGAGACAAAACATTTGAATTGTTTAAACTACCCAGCTTGTGGTATTTAGTTACGGCAAACCTGTGACATTAACATATCTTGTCATCTCAAGCAGGTCACTGGCCACCTTTGGGCCTCAGTTCCTTTGATTATAAAAGAAAAGGCACAGACCAGAACATCTCTGAAGAACCTTTGGTTCTGAAATTATATAGCTTATAATTTCAGTGCTCTGAGATCAACACCGTTTTTGGTTTGGAAAGCCCGAGGCATGGGTCTTTCACTCTTTCACAAAATTACTTGATTCACTTTATTTTGCCAAATGTATGTTTATTCCAGAAATTGGATTGGGTACTTGAAGTTCAATAGGGAATAAGATCCACCTTCTGATCTCAATGAGTTATAGTCTTTAGGGAAAGAGAAAAACCTAACTTAAATATATAGTAGTAGGTATTAATAGTTATAACATTTCTTAGAACTTTATGTATATCAGATCATGTAATTCTCACATAATCCATTATGAGCTAGCTATCATTATAATTATCTCCATTTTACAGATAAAGTTGAGGCATAGGGGAGTTAAGGAACTTGCCCAGGGTTATACTGTTAATTAATGTCAAAGCATGAGATGTTCTGGAATCTCAGATAAAGTGACCTTATCCCAACCTTAGGGATCAGGGAAGTATCTATTAGAGGTCACCTGGTATGAATCTTGAAGGATGTAAGAGAAAACTAGGGTGGAGAATCCTTGGTAAGGGGTATAGGCTGCACAAACAATGGGTTAATAAATAGGATTTGCCAGACATCTTTGTCCATCCTGGCTCATAGGTTTTAAAGCTCATACAATCAGTGATTTCATCATTCTTGAACAACATGAGGCTCAGAGAAGTAGCAATGAAACTGTAGAAAGAGCCCTGGGTTTATTAGCCCCATCTGACAGATTTATAATCCCCATTATACTGTAGCCCAGTGAGTAAGTGATTTATTTAAGGCAGGACAGGTAATAAATGAAGGAGTTAGAATTTGAATCCAGGTCATTTGGCTCCAGAATCAATACAGTAAACCACCTCCCTTCACAGGGACTCCATTAGGCTTCCTTTAGTGGACTGAGAATTACAATGACCTCCAGTTTATTTATATCAAAATAAGCTTGTGGGAATAAGTCAGGGAAACACCATCCAGCGTGTATGTGTGTGTGTTTCCAACTCGGACAGTTTCTAAGTCTGTAAATCAGTCTTTAGCTCATGTGCATCTTGTTAAGCAAAAGTTATCACTCTCAGCCTTGGCAAAGATGCCTCAGTAACTTTTGCTTCTATAATAGCTCCCGGCCATCGAGTGGGAGGACAATTACACTTATGGCCTATGTTTTGGAATCAGAAGATGAACTTTCTTTTAGATTGACCTGCACTGTGGTTTTCCTGAGAACATGATTATGATTTTACAATCTGGAAGGCAAGTGATGAGCTCAACAACAGCACATTGTAAGCTCTGGGAGTGCAGAGCTTCATCTTACTCATCTCTTATCCCTTTCCTTGTTTCTATACTTGAACCAGAGCATGGCCATGGTGAGTGCAGAGTGTCTGAAGACAGCTGGGATGAAAGAAGGCTGTTATTTTCTGAATGTTTGTCTCCCCAAAATTTATATGTCAAAATCCAAAATCCCAAAGATGATAGTATTAGGAGGTAGCACTTTTGGGAGATGCCTAAGTCATGAGAGTGGAGCCCTCATGGATGGGATCAGTGTCTTTGTGAAAGAGGATCCAGAGAGATCTCCAGCCCCTTCACCAGGTGAGGACACAAGTGAGCAGGCACCAGATATGAAGCAGATATGAAGTGATCTTGCTATTATATTAATCTTTGTCTTCCCAGCCTCTAGAACTATGAGAAATAAATTTCTCTTGCTTCTAAGATACAGAGTCTGGAATTTTGTTATAGCAGCCTGAACAGACTGAGACAAAAGCCTTATCTACAAGTGTGCTTCTCTCTTCTGAAGCAGTTGATTCTCCATTCAGGTTATATGTTAGAATTACCTGGGGAGACCGAAAAATCCAGTGACCAGGGCTCCACCCAAGACTAATTCAAACAGAAATCTGAGAGTGAGAATGGAACTCAAACATCAGTATTTTTCAAAATATTTATTCTCCAGATGATTCTAATTTTGAACCAAAGGTTAGGAACTACCCTGTAGGAACAGACCTGCAAATATTTATAAATATTTATAGCTCTAGATATTTTGAAGTCACACTTGTGGCTATTCTAACCAATTCACTTGTCACTCAATCAGTAAAAGCTTAGAGACAGACAGGTGCAATCAGAGATCAGGATGGTGGCAAAGAGCTATAAACCCTACTTTGGAACCAGCAGGCAAGTTGGTTCTGCAACAGTGGCTCACCTTCAGTCATCTTCAAAAAGAAATACAGTAATTTCAGTTTATTGAGTGGAGTTCTTCTAGAGCAGACCCCCTTCCTAGTTCACAACCACTTCCCTTTGTGGTTTAAATATCATGGGTTACCACTGATTCTTATTTGCAGCCTTTGTCAACACACACACACAACTTTCTCAGGATAAAATTTTTCTAAGTTGACTTTTTCTACAAAGTGTTATTTTGCTTATGATATTTACATAGTTCTTTCCAGAAAGAAAAGCATAACCATATGGTCAACAGGAGACTCCATGGATCACTGAGGTGACCATGAGTGTCAGCCAGCACTCCTTGCATTGTGCTTTAACGTGACTCTTTGGACCTCCGATTCTTCATGTGTCAAATGAATCAATAGGACCATCTGACTACATCAAGCTAATGTTCTTTGAGTCTGGGATTCATTTTTCTAGAGGATCCAACCACGTGGGAGATTACTTTTATTCATCTAGCAGATTAAACTCTTCAGATTCTTAAAGGGGCTTTGTTTCTTCTAATTCACCATCTCCCTTCTTGCACCACTGACCTTGTCGAACAGTTGCTAAAAAAGTAAATGTTCCAAGCTAGGGGACTTTTTGGACACAGATTATGAAACTTTAGGTGTGATGTTGGCCAAGCAAAGTGGGTGGTTTTCTTTGTGGAGTATGGTAGGAGAGAAGAGAAAAAAATATCTGCTTTTAATGCATCAGAACTAACCACAAAATAATTGGGCCTGCAGTCTAATCATGCTTTTGTTTATTCACCTCATATAAAAGTCTCTTAAGAATGCATTTGAGCACAATATATAATAATAATACTATAACATACATTGTGAGAAACTTTGGAAAACAATAAAATGTCCACCTGAAATAAGCAGTGTTCATAGACATAGAAACCCATTGGTCATGCACATTTGTGCCATTTCTTGAACTACTGAGTCACAATGCTGAACTGAAAGCATGAAATAGATTTTACAGAGACTGAAGCCAGTCAGAGGTCTAACAAGTGTTATCAGAAGCTTCACATTTGCATAATTTACTATGTCAGTTCACATTTCATTGTAAAATTCACATTGTTTTTATTGTTTTCTTTAGTAATTAATTGGAACATTGACATTCCTGCTTAATGGCAGGCTGGGAAATTTCTCTTCAAAGTCAGTAGTTTGGGGACTCTCAGAAGAATGATTGGTGAGTTGCTTGTTAAACCAAACGTAGTGTTTCTTGTTAAACTGAAGCCTCAATTATAGTAGAACTCAGTTAAAACTCAACTCATGTGTACAGATTTGAATAGAATAGGGGTAAAAACCATAGCCCACTGCCCCCACACCCCAGCAAACTATACAAAAGTAAAATCTCAGTAGAAACCATTAGTATCTAATGTGAGAGTCCTGTTTTCAAAGCCAGTTCATGAAGGAGTTGAGCAGTATTAGCAACTCAGACCAGGAAAAGGGCAGACCCAACTGGCGAGGGGGACATCTCTTCAGCAATGTTCAGGTTATATAATAATACACAATACAAAACGTTACAAGAAAAGTTGCAACTCTTAGGCAGAGTCTTCTACACAAATTGAACACCACCGTTGGCAGGCAATGTTAGATATATAAATTAATAACTTACAAAACATTACATTATATACATTAAGTAATAAATACACGGTTATAAACAGAAATGCAGGTGTTAGCACAGAAGGCAGTGCAAGAGAAAGACGGCAGCATTAAATTGGAAACAGTGTAACTGGTGTGAGCATGAAGAGGGGAGCAAGAGAACAGGATGCGGATCGTGCAACCCCAGCGGCACAGGGGTTCAGGACCCGACAGGGCAATTGCCTTGTGAAGCTGAATTCTACACAGACTGTTACTGTGAACAAGACAACTACCCATTCCTACCCCTTAGTTTGTTCAACTTTATTCTGTTTACAGCAAAGAAGTGCAATTCTAGAGGGAAAAAAGTACTGTTCAAAGCAGGCAGACAGAGATCTGTTTTAAGGGCAACTGAGGAGTTGTTTGGGACCATAGGGGAAGGAAGTCGAATGTGGTTAGAAGTGTAGCCTTTCTATTTGCAAAAGTAACTGTAATTGAGTGAAAGATATTGCCCAAGAAAGAAGGAAGACAATTTACTTTCCTTTTTTTTTCCCCTCAGAAAGAGTCAAAAAAGTTTTTGTCAGCTTGTAATGCTTATCTGTGTAGAAGCTGATACTAAATTCTAGGTATTCAACAGGATTTTAAACACGTGAAAATGTTTTACAAAAAAGGCACACGGGGTGGCAGACAAGGGGACAGGTAAGCAGATTTAGAAATGACCTTATTAGTCAGTTCAGTCACCAGAGGGGACAGATGCCCAAAACATAGTGCAGAAAAATCTCTCAGTTTGGTGTCTTCCACTTTCAAGCCATTCGGTCGTGATGCACAGTTGGCCTCCAGAACCACAGAAAGCTTCAGCTCTCCACTCAGCTTGCAAGCAAGGCAAGTCAACCGTGGAATTTCCTGAGCCGCTGCTATTTGCTTCACGGTCTTGCATTCTGGCTCCGAACTCAAGTAACTGGAAAGGCCACATGGCCCTTGTCCCGTGCAGGCCTCGGCCCCCATGGCAGGCTGGCCCTACCATACAGCTGGCATGCTCGTCAAGGGTGGAATGTTCATCTCCGCATGAAGAGGGAGATTATGTGTCGATCGGGGACTTGTCTTCTGTGGTGATATCTACCTCAGTCTCTCCCAGAGGATCCCTATTTTCCGGATCGATCACACAGAGCGTCTTTGTGCTGCCAAAATAGCTGTGGCCCTCGCCATCTTTTTCGGGGCCTTCAGAATCCTCCTCTTCGAGGGTTAGTTCAAACTGAAACTTCTCCATCAGACCTTGGCAGTCTCTGTTCTGCTCGTCCAGTGGTGGGGAGGGGCTCTGGGGTATCATGCTCTGATACCAGTTCCTGTTATCTTCTAAAGTATCCAGAATGTCCTGGGCATCAGGCTGCACCAGGTCCGCCCAGGTCTCCCACAAGGGATGGACAATGTAGTCGATGAAGCCCACCTGAAGAAAAATAAAGTTACATCTCTGTTATTGTGATGGGCCCTGGAAAAGCAAGCAAGCTGCCCTGGTTTGCAAGAGGAAAAAGAAAAAAGACACAACAACCCAACAAAGATTAAATAATACCAGATTCTGTTATTTGGGCATTTACTATATGGTACATCCTGCACTGAATGCAATATATGCATTATTGCTCTTAATCCCACAGATTGAGAATGGATATTCACCATTCACAAAGGAAAACTGAGGAGACCCACTGAGGTTCAGTGAGACTCATCGAGGTTCAGAAATATCTTGTCAGAGGTCACAGAGCCAGTAAACGGTGGAGCTGGGACTCTGTCCCAACTTTGTCTGACTCCAAAGCCTGTGTTGGTCTCACTAAAACTAGATTACTTTTCCTCTGACGTGTGCCAAATAAGAAGTCTGGATATAACCCTGGCTGGGAATGGCTTTGTCACTCCTTGGATTCTGTGAGTCATTCTCTGAAGAAGGAAGCCCCTGGTCCACTGAGCTCTGACTCAACATTCTTTCCCTGATAACTTTAAAATATGCCGTGGTTTTAAAACGAAAGGGAGCCAGCCCAGGATGACTCTGGCATGTCTCAAGTCCTGTGGAATGCTTTTGGTTTGTAGACGACGTAGGTAAAACACTTGAAAATACTTCAAGCTCCTAAACAAATAAATATCCCCTCTGTGGACATGTCTGCAATTGTTTTAGATCCAGAGGGCACACCATCATTTCCATTGGGAGAAAGAAGGAAAAAATAAAGACAATTAAGCGGTTCCTTTGCTAGTGTTCCTGTGAAGAAACATGAAGCTTATGGTTCTGTTCTGGTTTACGCAGGGGCTATGCATCCTGCATGTGCTGGCTCTGTGGCCTTATGCTGACCCGTCCACTGTGGGACAAACAGGAAACATTGGGGGTGGGAGCAGGTTGAGAGAAAGAACAGGCACTAGGTGAATGAGGGAATGGAATTCCCCTGTTGTGGTCTGAGGAGCTGGAGAGATGCTGGGTCAGGATCCAGGGGTAGACAAGAAGGGCAACTTCTGTGCACCCATGGGGCATTACATAGCTAACTCTCCACACTGCTGGGAACCTCTTTGTTAATATTCTGGTTTGGGGCCAGTTATTTCATACATCCCAAGTTGTACCATATCAAAGAACCTTAGCCATACATGACTCTTATCTTCCTATTTTCTTTCCTTCCTTCCTCTCTTTCATTCTTTTCTCTGGTGTTTCCCTAGCATTAACAGAATTCACACCAAAGTCAGGGTATCTCTGATCTGTACTGGTTATAAGACTGACTATAGATGATTCAAATATTTCTCCTCCACCCACTCTTCTTTCCTCTCTTTTAATTCTTTACATGTGTTTAAAGGTTTTTAAATACTATTTTCAATGTGTTTTCCAGGGATTTGGGAAAAAAAAAAAAAAAGCTCACGGCAATGGAGAAAATTCAATCAGCTGAACTACAGTGCAGCCATTTTCTTTCTTCATTTGTTTTGCTCTTGCTAAATGTTCAGCATTTATAAGAAAGGCAGCCTCTAGTTGCTTATTTCCTAGGCCCTGGGGTGAGAGAACACTACAGATCTGAAGAGCACCTAGTCAAAGGTTTCACCACCAGTCTACTCAGACAATGCTCACCAAAGCCCATCTGTGGGAAATGCCACGGGGGACCACAATGTCATGGAAACAGGGAGACCTGTTCACAGTGATGGAGAGTGCTTTGGGTGGAGGACAGTGATGAGCTGGTGAACTGAACCAAGAGGGCAGGTTATTCACCTGACACCCTGCTGTAAGGATATCGATACTTTCTAGTGCTACGTATTTTTCAGCTAGGGGCATCTCCCTGCCTACAGTCTAATGTACCTCCAGCACAGAGGGAGTTTGTAACTAACTTTGGATACAACCAAAAGATCTCAGTCTAGTCTCAGAAGTGTAGAGGCAAACTTGGATCTACAGATCAAAACCACATCTTTTAAGTTCTGCCCTGACAGGTGGATTCTTTACCACTAGTGCCACCTGGGAAGCCCCCCCCCCACACACATATATATATATATATAAAATATGCATATTTGGGACACAGGACAGGGCTTTGACCATGAGGCAGAAGAGATATGTGGAAAAGAGATTCGCCACCTCTGGTGATGGTGGCAGTGTGTATGATTCTGGACACTGAAAACAAGGTTCAAGAAACAAGGGTGAAGAGTAGAGGTTCTAGATAAAGACAGAGCTGGGGGAAACCTGGAGGGATGAGATGGCAGCATTCGGTTAACTCAGTTGGATTTGCTATGGTCATAGGTACTGATCTACACTGAGGATACACCATCCAAACTTTGATGGGTTTTCTGAAGACCGCTTTATCTCCTCACTGCGAAATTGAGTGTAATGGAGAAGGCAAATGAGTCACGAGTATAATGAAACTAAATAAGTAGTTGCTTCCTTATAATTTCACACTCACATATATATGTATATATATGCATATATGCACATATATGTATATATATGCATATGTGTATATATATGTATATATGTATATATGCTACTTAGTTGCTCTGTTGTGTTTGACTCTCTGTGGCCCCATGAAATACAGCCCGCCAGGCTCCTCTAACCATGGAACTGTCCAGATAAGCATACTGGAGCAGGTTGCCATTTCCTACTCCAGGGCATCTTCCTGACCTAGGGATTGAACCCATGTCTTTTGTGTCTCCTGCACTGGCAGGTGGATTCTTTACCACTAGTGCTGCTACCTGGGAAGCCCGTGTATATGTGTGTGTGTGTGTGTGTGTGTGTATACACACACTTATACATATATATAATACATATTTTATATAGGTATATTATATATAATATACATATATATATATTTAAGAGAAAATAGCTAGAAAGAGTCCTCCAGTTCAACCATCAGCAGAGCCTACAGAAACTTTAAAAACCTTATATTAGATACCTGGGATTTTTCCACAGAAGCTGTGTGCTTATCACACATGGGGCTGATCTCCATTCCCCTCTCCCGCTCTTTGTCTCCCTGCTGGAAAAATTCCTCCATGATTCGGTCTGTCCACTGTCGATACAATTCCAGGGACTTGGTGGGGTTACTCAGGTCTGCACAGTGTACCATGTTGCGAAGGACCTGAAATCATCAAGTTTTGAAAATCCCATAAAATTAGGTATAAATACTACCAGAACATCTCATCCCTCTTGTACTAGTACACTTGGTACCAGACCCAAGAACATTTTAGTTGCATTATAATTATGGTGTTTGCACCAAAAAAGCAAGATTACAACGGTGCTGGCCAGAGTTGGTTATTTGCCATTATTAGTGTCCTGAAAGGGAAAATGTGTCTTCTTCTATTGACACTCATTGAATTTAAAAATTGAAAGGGACATGAGAGGTCAGATGCTGCTGCCATAGTTTCTTTTCCTCAGTTTGGAAAAAATGCAAAGAATTACTCAAAGTAGATGTCTTCATATTTTCCACTTGTGGAAAGAGGAGACCAGCTGAGGGCAGTTTGTAACCAAAACAGACCTGACAAAGCTCAAGTCAGTGGGATTTATATCCAAACACGAGCTTTCGGGATCAGCAGGCACGTACACCCTATTACAATGAGATTTTGCTGTTTATTTTTAGAATTAAGCAACTCAATAAGTAGAGTTCTGTTTTTCTTTGTAAATTAGAGGATCAACTTGAATATCCATTTCCTTTGCTTGTTCTTAAAATAAGCCTGAAGTTGTAATCGTAACCTAGGACATGCAACTAAGTACATTTATTTGTTTCCTTTTTTTAATTGTTGTTTCATTTAGTGCGGTGCGGCTTTGTGTTAAATCAAAGGCTTCCATCCAATACCTGTATACGATCAGTATAGTTGTCCAGGAGAAGAACACCGGAACTTGTAACTTTCTTTGTTTCTACCATTGTCTTCAGGTCTGCCAGCAGGCTCATGTGTTTGGACATGTCAGTTGCTAAGACCTGGGGTTAAAAAAAAGAAAAGAAAACTCTCAACAAACTCAGTTTATCAAGGAGAATGAATGGATTTTCTCTTCCCGCAGAAGTAAAAGTAAGTAAGGATCACAGAGAGGCCAAAGTCTCACCATGTCAATAACCATCTTCCTGAGTGTTTGACGTTGTTTCTTGGTGAGATTCTGGAAGATGTCACAGTGTTCTTCTTGGAGCAGTTTGAAACCCACGGCAAGGTGATGGTTTTCCAACACAGACTCATCATTATACATCAAAGCAAGTTCTGAATCTAGTAAACAAGATTATGATTTAATGAAAAGGGATACAATTCAAACAGTGACATTACCTCAGTATGAAATCAGAGCAAGTTCTCTCCAAATGATTTCAAGAACCAAAACCCTATATGTCATTTTCCCTTAGAGAAACAGTCTCCCTCTAAAAAGAGTCACTTTCTAAAAAAAAAAAGCTTCTAGTATATATTAGCATATAAATGTTCTTTTTGGTTAAAAGTTATAGTATTTTTAAAATCCTTTTTCTCTTTTTAACTTCAGTTGAAGAATTTGACATTTTAGGTAAGGGCATTCCCAAGCAATTAAATCCTATTTTTATCTCAGTTTGCAACTTCATGTCTTCACATATTTTGTACTTCGGAAAAGAAAAGACTGAAAATGTCACTAAACTTTATCTGAGGTATTACAATTTTTCACATTATTTCACTTTTTGATATATTTCCCAGCTCTGTCAATTGTGAGTTTTGGATTTTCAAAGAATATAATGGTGTGAGTTTAAATTTTTACTTTATCCAAATAATATAGCTTTTTGAAGTTTTTTATAAATATGGTAACAAAACAATAATTTTTTACAGCAATCTTGATGTCCCATTTTCTGCCCTGCTGCTGCTGCTGCTGCTAAGTCGCTTCAGTCATGTCTGACTCTGTGTGACCCTATAGATGGCAGCCCACCAGGCTCCCCCATCCCTGGGATTCTCAAGGCAAGAACACTGGAGTGGGTTGCCATTTCCTTCTCCAATGCATGAAAGTGAAGAGTGAAAGTGAAGTCACTCAGTTGTGTCCGACTCTTAGCAACCCCATGGACTGTAGCCCACCAGGGTCCTCCATCCATGGGATATTCCAGGCAAAAGTACTGGAGTGGGGTGCCATTGCCTTCTCCGATTTTCTGCCCTAGGGCCCTATAATGCCAGAAACTGCATTATGTGGATACCTAAACTATAGTTTCTAGCCTGCCTTTCACACAGAAAAATCACAGGCATCCTTTGAACAGCGCCCTGATCTGTTGTTGAGAACACGGTCATCAAACTCTTGAAGCCACATTTTCTCCTAGTCAAGAATAATAGTCAAGTGATGATAATATGTTACTAGCAGTAGGTGCTATTAGTCATAAACCATTGTTTTAACTGTGCTTTGAGTTACATCTTCAGAAAAGGTGGTGGGAAATGTGAAGTCATTTCAGCACTCTTGGCTCGTTCATCCTGTGATCAACAGCATAGATCTGCAAGCTGGCTTTTATGTATTGTAATGCTGTACATGGCTCTGGCAGAAAGGCCATTTTTCTGTGTGAACTGGCCTATATATGGGATGACTCATGATGCCACAATACACCAGCTGATATAACTCACACAGACAAGCAGCTGCCCAGAGATTATGTTCTTTCAATGGAAAAATGAGGTAAAATAAACAAGGTACCTCATACCTAGTCATTCAAATATTCTGATGATAAAAGATGATAAGGGCTCTTTGACAACAAGTAGCTCCAACATTTCTTAAAACTGTCAGCACTTGATGTTAATCTTGACCACAACAAGATAACAATATTCTCAGAAGAGAAAAGTATTTAGGTTTTCAGCATTTAGAAATGGTGGGGAAAATCATGGGTTTTCATTAGCATGGATACTTAATGTTTTGAGCATGATAAATGCTTCAAGTAGGGCTTGGGATCCTAAGGTTGGACCAACCCTGAAGGTCACTGAAGTCAGACCAGTCCATATTACTGACCAGTCCATAATCAAACCTATGCAGTTGGAAGAGAGGGTGGGAGACTTTTAATGACCCAGCCGTCCACCCTGAATTGTAGAAGCCTATTCCAGTGCTTTTTCTGGAGTCTTATTTCTATTTGGAGGCTTGCATGCTCAGAGCCAACATTTGGACCTGCTTCCTCTGTAGAAAGGGACACTAGTGGGTCACCATGCTCTCTGTGAGAGCACTGCATAATCCTGAAAATCATTACCACGTTATTCCCAAGCCTTTCCTTGTCCTTACTAGATAATTCCACATCAGGTACTCTTTCCTCACATATTGTATTTTCCAAACGTTGAGTGCTTTTTATGGGTCCCCTCTGACCTTTCCCAAGTTCTCCATGCAGCTCAAAATGATGTTGCTAGACTGGACACAGTATCCAGGAAAGGTCTAACTAGTCTAGTGGAATGGAAGGATGACCTCATTATTACTCTTATTATTATCCATAATGAAAACATTAGGAGGAAAAAAATGAAGCAGTGAATCATACAATTATCTCGAATGACTATTCTAGTGGTGAACTCACTTGTGTTGATGAGAAACTGATTGGAGACTCCAGGATGATCAACGTCATGGATAGCAGCTGCAAAAATGGCAGCCAGAATTTCCAAATCTGTGAAGACGGCCTGTAGAGCAAAATGAGCTCATTGAATTCCGTGTTCCATTAGCCTAGCCTGCTGATTCAGCTTCACACTGAGGTACCCCATTTCATTCATGTGGTTTGTTGATTTACATAATCTCTCAATACACAATTCAATTCAATGTAGATTCTGTCCATCATCACAAGGTCTCTTAATGTGCATATCAAGCCTGCAGGCTGTGGCTCGGGGAATGCTTATAGTAAAAGATCAGGTGGTACCCAATGTTTGTTTCTCGGATAAGTGGTAGGGCAGGATAGTGCTTATGTAACGCAAGCACATACAGGTCAAAGAAGCAAGTCAGACTGGCTCCTCCCAGAGACATAAAAACCTTCGTATGTTTTCAGGCTGAGTAAGGCCAAATTCCAGATTTATAAGACTGCCAATAAGTTGTTTTTTAAAAACTAACCTTGTAGTGTGGTCAGAAGCCTTTGCACTTTCCATTCATACATTCAATAAATACCTATCCACTCAGTGATTACTCTCGACAGAATATGAGAACATTTCTAATAAGTGAGACCTGATGCCCAGTACTCAACTCCTGTGAAGCCTCCTTTGCCCCACCTGTACACAATGATTTAAACCTAGTATTTATTTAGGTATAACTTGCTTCTGGCTAAAATGTCTTCCTCTGGCTGAAATGTCTTTCATCATCCTTTGGGGTTACTTACATCTCTGATGCTTCAAATCAAATTATGCACACACACATTTAACTCTTCCTTCTCTAAACATCTGTGGCACTCACAATCAATTTCTAGCCACACAGTGGTGGTGGTTTAGTTGCTAAGTTGTGTCCAATACTTTGACCCCACGGACTGTAGCCTGCCAGGCTCCTCTGTCCATGGGATTTCCCAGGCAAGAATATTGGGGATCTTCCTAACCTAGGGATTGAACCCAGATCTCCTGTATTGCAGGCAGATTCTTTGCTGACTGAGCCACCAGGGAAGCCCCTGCCACATAGTAGTAACAGCGATAGATAGTTGATAAACAGTGTTGTCCCACCGTGTGATACTTACACGGACATAAAAATAATATTGTTTTTTCCTTCAGGGAAATAAAACAGTCTTAACTTCTTGGATTTCATTTCTCAGAATATATGGAATCCAAGCAATAGAGCAGGGGTCAATTTAATCTTTCTTCACCCTCCAAGCTGAACGTGCAAAAGTGGTCTGGGCTAGGGCATAGACAGTCTCTTCCTGGGTGAGCCTGCACATTTTGGAAATACCTAACCACCACTGCCATCTGTCAAGGGAGAGTATGGCCTGCTGGACCCCCTGGGCTGCATATATTGATATATACAAATGTACTGTCAGTGAGGGAAGCAGCCACAGCTACCTTCTAGAAAGATATCAGACAAGATGGAATGCTATCTCTATTTGCTTCAGCATTATTAAATCCTCAGTTCTAGATTTTCAGTTACTTTTCCTTCAATACATAGAATCAGTTTTATGAACTCTTAGGAGAATAAGCCTATGGATGCTTATTATTAATAGGAACTGTATGCTTAGTCACTCAGTTGTGTCTGATTCTCTGTGACCCCATGGACTGTAATTGACTAGGCTCCTCTGTCTATGGGGATTCTCCAGAAGAATACTGGAGTGGGTTGCCATGCCCTCCTCCAGGGAATCTTCCCAACCCAGGGATCGAACCCAGACTCCCATATTGCAGGCAGATTCTTCACTGTCTGAGCCACTAGGGAAGCCCGATAGGAACTATTGGTAACATTTTATATTATATTTCTGTGCTCTCTCTCACAGTGCCTGGGATAGTGTGGCAGCAATTCAGATCAGCACATACAGACTATACACTAGATGTCAAACTAGATACTTATTAGGTACTGGAGACACAATGAAAAATAAAGCTCCCTGTTACCAGCTTGATAATTAAATATTTTTTCAAATGTAAAAGAGGCAAAGGAAAGGCTACTCTAATACCAGAAAGCAAGTAGAAATGTCATCCACTTATATTAATAACCTGATTGATACATGTTATACATAATATAAAGAGCCAGTTCAAGTATGTACAATCACCTAATTACATTATTTCTCTAAATATATCATATCTTCTATGGTACTTTTTAAAGAGGATGGGCAAGGTATGCAAACCAGATCATAACTACTCACATCTAAAGCTGGCGTAGAAAGAAGAACATGGGTTGACTGGGCCACATCAGCAGCATGTAGGCTGTTATGGTACGCCACATCTGCATGGTAATGGTCTTCCAAAGTCATCATGTAGGTAACAAAGGTGTCAGATGAGATTTTGAATGTCTTCAGGAGGTCTCTTTCCTGTATAACAAAATGGGATTAAAAAATAAATAAGTGGATGTCCAAAGATGAAGAAAAGCCAAATCAGAAAGGTAAACTGGGATGGAAAAAAAACCATAAAGAAGATCCAATTGGATAACCAACATTCACTCCTATTTACTCACCTGGAATATGGCATACATGATGCATGTTAGGGGCCTATTATGTGAATATCCAGCTACATTGAAGATGTTAAGGCCCCATTTGTTCAGGTCTTCCAGCTCCTGTCATCAAAATGAGAGAAATTTAGAAATAAAAACACTTTTGTTAGCAGGCCTCAGCGTTTTCATTTATTTTGGGGGCACGAGTTGACTCAGTCTATAGAGTATCTATTTGGTGTTCCAGTTACATGAACATTTGAAAATGGAATGGTCTGGGAGGTTGGGTGTCCTCTTCATGTTAGTTACACGCTTTTGTATATATTTTTCAGAAGAGGGAGAGTGTGTGTATATTTGTAAATCTGGCTGCTGGCCTATAATTTTTCTGCCATGTCAGTCCTCAACCAATGTTGCTTTCAGAAGTAGGTACAAGTGATTAGAGGTCATCCTAGCCCTGTTTCCCTGTAGCTCCCCTTCTCTGCTCACTGGTCCATCAGTAACAACTAGAAAACAATCTCAGCTAGAAAACTCCTCTGCCCTTTGCTAATTATCACTGAGAACCAGGTCAAGGAGACTTAGCTGCTAGAATGTACGTGAATCAACCCTAATTTAGTGTAAAAGGTCATGAAGATGCTAGTCACCCATTATCTCCTAAAGCTTCTGGGCTACAGAAAGACCTGGAAGAAACATCATTCCATCCTGTGTTGTGGGATTATTCCAAGATTATCTGATTAAAGGAGCAATTTATTCTATTATTAATTATTGCCCAGAGTAAGTGATACAGGGGGAGGAGGGTTTGGCAACCCACTCCAGTATTCTTGCCTGGAGAATCCCATTGACAGAGGAGCTCTGGTGGGCTAAAGTCCAAAGGGCTACAGAGTCAGACATGACTGAAGTGACTGAGCATGCACACACTAGGAATACAGGCTCTCCGTAGAGTCTTGGCCTGATATGTAATCAGCCTTCCGCTAATGACATCTTTCAGCTGCCGCCTCACTGAATGTACATTTGATCTCATTTCATATTCTCACAAGGCTGAAAAGTCACCTTGCACAGCCTCCGAGAAGAGGTATGAATTCTTTCTGAGCCTTCCTCTACTACTAGGGTTAGGGCTCAAGAGTCAATGCTGTCAATTTCTCTCATTTCTTCTCCAGTTATGCCAATCAGTACATATTTTCTTACTGATCCTTTGCATACAGTCTCTGAAATATCCTTTGGGATAATTCAGTCCTGCCTACTGCCCTTACCTTGGATTCTCCTAATACGTGTTCAACAGGATTCTCCATTCGTGAGTTAATGAACCCAACTTAGGTCAAAATCTGGTCTTTTGGTATAAAAAAAGGGTCTTTAACTAGGTGTACCGCAATGGAAAAACAGGGCACATCAGCCTCATCATACTATTTAATAATAAAGCAAAAGCGACCACTATCATTTTCTAAAAGGTTTTGGGCATCTGTCTGCTGTAAAGCAGCGCCACATGTGCACACACCCAGCTTGTACACACCTTGGCTAGATGATCTTCATTTTCCGTGTTGACTCCAAAGCGTGAGATGCTTGTATTATTTAAGCTTGAACTATGCATCAGTTTTTTCACTCCGCTTATCTGTGTCATGAGCTGTTGCTTTTTCTTTTTCTCCCTGTCTTTCTGGGTGGGAGATGGAATCTCCACGTCATTCTGTTTGTCTGCAATAACAACAACAACAAAAAAAAATAGGTTTTTCAGTCCCTGAGTGCCAATGAGAACCCCTGTGTGCCAGTGAAAACCCATTACAATATTCAAAACAACTTCTAATGGTCTGTCATGGATAGCACACCTTAGGAAGGGCTATCCTAGCATTATCTCAGTTGACCTCCAGGACAATCCTGTGATAGGTGATTTAATCTCTAAAGCAGCCAACTGAGGTCCAGAGGAGCTAAATCACTTGTTCAAGAATGGCAGTTGGAACTCAATCCCAGGTCTTCTGTTTGCAGGGTGATTTGGGGGAATTACACTCATACATTTTCAAGGTGTGACATCAACATTTATATGTAAATTTCTCATTAAAATGAATAACTTGTCTGTGTATATAATCAAAAATGTTCATGTAGCCAAGCCCAGGTTAATAAAAACATGCTTTATGTTTTGCTCACTTTATTATATTTGTATTTATTTTTTTAATTTAAAAGATCCATATAACTGTAGCTAGGTTCAGTTTAGATGAGTGGCATATATATTAGAAAAATGAATGGTTTATAATCTTTGAATGATTACTTTAAAGCTTTGGTTTATTACCATTTGAGGTTTAGACAAAGACTATACTTTCAGTATTATTTCATACCTTGCGTCTATGAATCCCATGAATAATAACAATGCCTCTCATTTGTAACAGGCATTACATTTATTAAAATATGCATATTAAATATTTATAATCATCTCATTTAATCTTTTAAAAAATTCTGCTACAACAAGATAATAGCAGAGCTAGGGTTAGTGAGCGGAGAAGGCAATGGCACCCCACTCCAGTACTCTTGCCTGGAAAATCCTATGGATGGAGGGGCCTGGTAGGCTGCAGTCCATGGGGTCACTGAGAGTCGGACACGACTGAGCGACTTCCTTTTCACTTTTCACTTTTATGCATTGGAAAGGAAACGGCAACCCACTCCAGTGTTCTTGCCTGGAGAATCCCAGGGACGGGGGAGCCTGGTGGGCTGCCGTCTATGGGGTCTCACAGAGTCGGACACGACTGAAGCGACTTAGCAGCAGCAGCAGCAGCAGCAGCAGCGGGGTTAGTGAGAGAAACATATCTACATGCTCAAAAGCTCTTTCTTCTATATCATGAGATTAAAACATCAGCAATCAAATATTCTATTTCACTTCACAGGGGGATGGATGGATCCTGAGAGTTCTTCAAAACGCATCAACTCTCAGGCCGCAGATATGCCTGTGGGTGCACCGAGGCTATCATTTATTAAAGTGCTCGACAGCTACGTCACTGAACTAAATGAGACCCTGTGGCTGAAAGAGTTAATGCAGCTTCCAAAAGTTCCTACATTTATCTCTACTTGTTTCAGCGAAAATGAATCCAAAGACAACTTCCCCATTTGAAAATGACACGTTTCCAGATGGCCTGCCGGGATCTAGATGATTTGCTCTCAACTCTGGCAGCTGATGGCATAGTCACATGTTCTCCCTAGAGACCTCCGCCTGCTCACAGGACCCTGTGGACAACTCATCAAAGCAAAGCGAGCCCCGAGACAGATGCGGAAGCAGCTGTTCTGGACCCTGGGCACCTGGCTGCAGGGCTGGAGCAAGGGTTTTCTCTATCCCTGGAATCTCAGTGCTGTCTCTGGGTGTCCCCCACCTCCTCGATTCATCAGCCTATGACTCTACTTTAGGGAAGAATTTTAGTGGTCATCTTGATTAGTTTAGGGGTTTCCAGCATGGTTCAGCATCACCCAGGGAACTTTTGAAAAATACAGACTTATGAGCCCCACCCAGTCCTACTGAACCAATTTTTAAAAAAAAAAGCTGTCCAAGTGACTCTGATGGTCAGAGCCAGGTTTGGGAAACCAATAATAATCCCACACACTCATTTTTCAGATGAAGTCAGCAACTTTCCCAAGCTCAAAGGGCAATTTATTCAACAGATATTTATTTTGCAATTACCTTGTTCCAGACAGTGATTTAATAGCATAGAACCCAGGCCCCTTAAGGTTCCCGTTAAAATCTCTTTCTGGTCTCTCAGTCTTTGGCACAAAACTATATTGGCATTATTTTTGAATTTACTTTTCTCCCTGTCACCTCACTCCTAATAATGACTACTTTTGCTAAAAGGCCACTATAACCCCTGCCTCTCCTAATGTCATTCTTTACCATTCTGGTTAAAGAAGCTGTTGGATTCTTCTGTGCCAATGCAGACACAAAAATCTGTAGTGAAACTAGCAGCTTTTTCTCTGTGTTTAATTAAAGATTCCCTGCAACAGGGAGTCATTGAGCCAAACCACTACTCTGTCTGGGATGTTACAATAAAGAAGAAACCCATTACCTGCAGAGAATGCCATTTTGACATTAATGGGTGTTTCCCTATGCAGGCATTGGAACAACTGATGGGTTTCCCTACTCTGAATTTCCTGTTAAATGCTTAGCCAGCGCCATACGGAAATAACCTGAAACATACACTCAAAGAATCATAATAAACAGTTTGTGAATTTACGTTTATAGAATGATCAGACTACAATGGGGAAACAGTGGAACTGTACAAAATAAATAAGGAAATAAACAGAAGCAAGAAATGGTCACATCAAAACTCTGATAATGACATCATTGGAGGTGCTTTCTTGGCTAGGTTGCAGCATTTAATCCTGCAAAATTCCTAAATTCTTTTTCAAGATTTTCAAGATGTAGGAAAGATTTTCAATCCCCCGACAGTAAGTCGGGGATCTAAAGGGGTGACTTTGCTCTGTTTGTAGCAATACTAACTAAATTGTAATATCACATCTAAAGATCTTGCTTTAATCTATGCTCCTACCCCCTGAGTCCTTACTTCCTCCTGTACCAGCAACTTGAGCCCATTATCCTATATCACCATCACAGAGTGTCTGCACTGATTGTCTCTCACCTGCCTTTCAGGCTGTCTATCTGAATACCATCCTCTTAAATGAAACACACAAGTTTCACAGAGCCCTGCAATGGGGGATTTCCCTCTGTCCTGGATGACATATTGTAACTTTCAGTGACTCTTACTGTGATATTGCTCTTCAAGTTTAACTGTAATCAATAAGGTCTTATCATTTTATACTCTTGGAGCTGTGCTCTAAGAGCCTTTTATATTACTGGAAGTTGTTAATAAAATGTTTTATTGTTAGGTACAGCAATCCTGATTCCCAAAGACTTTTCCCCAAAGAATACATCTATTACTTAAAGGCGATTTTCTTCTATATGTTCTGACAGCCTAATAGCCTTCTTTCCCAAAGAAGTATTTAGATTTAGATTCATCAGCTACCTCAGTTGTAAAATGGGAATACTGGAGTAGATGACATCCTCAGTCATCTCAGTAAATAGACAGGTATTTAGATTTAGGAGTCAAGAGAGCAAAGTCCTAATTCTGACCCTAGAACACTTTAGCCAACAAATTAATTTGGTCAAGCTAAGTTGCCTTCTGTTCCTCAGTTCTCTTTCTTGGAAAATAAGGAAACTAGATGAAGCCATTAAAGTCCCTTTCAGATCTGACATTTTATGAAGAAGATTTCATAGTCCTCCAGGAATACCCAGCATGCTCACAGGACAGAAAGTAGAGTTCCATGTCTTGCACTTGCTATTTGGAAACAAGGTTTGTTTGTTTGCTTTTGAATATTATCAAACTATAAGCCTACAATCCATTCCAGAGAGTCTGGGTTGCCAGGTTTGTCTTAGTAAAATGATAAACTCCGTCCATACCAGAGTCACAGAAAGTTAGAGCTGGAATGGACTGAGGATGCCATCTACTCCAGTATTCCCATTTTACAACTGAGGTAGCTGATGAATCTTTTGCTTATATGATGGACTTTTTTCTCCCTAAATTTTCTGAAGAATATTTAAAATTTTTATCTGTCTGTCTAGTTTGATCAGGTCTACCTTGTACACGCACACATTCATGTATACAAATGCACACAAACACATGCTCACACTCAAAACCCTCCAAATGCTAGGTGTGTACGGACTGAGATTCTAACAGCCTTCCTCAAACAACCTGCTCTTGGTAATTTAATTTTGGAATAAAGAGAAGCCAGATGATAGGCTTTCCTCAAGATATACACTTCAATAGCAAATGAAATATTCCACAGAATTGACAGTTCTTAATTCTTGAGATGCAGTGTTGAGACTGAGAACTCATTTTTATTATCTTCTCAGCTTTCTCACTTGATAGCCTTCGATGCTAAAATAAGAATAATTGGTATACTAAAATATTCTCATGGTCCTTGGTAAGCCATTAGTGAAAGAGGGGACAAGTAAAGAGGACTGCTTAGGTGCAACCTTGGGTGATGACAGGCTCAGAGACTTCCTGCAGCTTTACTCCAGTGCTCAGATTCTTTTTTGAGAAGACAGACAAGCCTTGGTATCTTAACATGCAATGTTTACAAAAACAAAAATGAGTTCTTGCATCTATTAATTTTATTCTCCTTTACCATAGTCATTAACCTGTAAAATGTCCCTAAAACGGCCCCTAGGTTATGAAAAATGATTGGGTGTTTCACAGAGCAGAGCATATTTAAAATGGACAGGAGAAGATGCCTGTCTTCAAAGGAATAAAGTGGGAATAATGGAGAAGATAAGGATAAGTATATAATGCTTTCTGTTCGATTAGATTCTAGCTCCTCTTGGAACTAGGCTACATGAAAAAATCTTTTCTTTGTTCTCTGACAAAGGTTGTTGCAACTGCCGCTGAGGAAAACCAGGTGCTGCAGATACCCACATACTGGAAATAGTTGGAAAGGCACTTGTCAATCACGTCAGTGCCCACTGGCCACAGAGAAGTGCTGTGAGCTTTGTATTAGGCTGATCGAAGATTGATCTGCTGATAGCAGGAACTGCTTTGGTGTTAGGGAAATAGAAATGTTTTTTTAAAATAAAACCAGAAGAGGTATGTGTTTCCATAAGATGTCCAGGCAAATGTTCATTGATGTAAGGATATGTAGCAATGCCAAAAAGAGAGGTGTAATGTTCAGCTGTAAGGATAGGTCATTTCCCTGGAAAATGGAATTCTGCTAAACAAGCATAGTGCAGTGATAATTGAAAGTCAACAGGATCAGAGTCTAAATGCTACCCATTCACTTTGAAGTACAGATTGGCAGATCCTGCAGGCCTGATATAAGAAAAATATGCAATGGAATGGCTTTAAACACAAGATTAGAAATTCCTAGTAATCAAACAGGATGCATGACAGTAGTCACTAGGCATGGCTGCAAACCCTTCCTGTCAGTGCCATGTTTTAAATACTAGCAATGTGAAGGCAGAGGATAAAAGGTAAGTATGAAATCAGGGAGATAAGCATGCTGCTTGCAGAAGGCCACCTCTTTCAGAGAGGTGATGATTCTTTCTGCCCTCTTCCAATTTATCTTTAAGAAATACCTTAGCAAAGCAGTAGTCAGTTTCCAAAGCCTGTTATCATGGGTCAAATCACCTTTTGCTCAAAGCCCAGTTATTGGAAGAATTGAAAGAATAGCACATCAGAGGAGCTAATTGGAATTGTCCCTAAGGTTTGGATGATCACAGCCCCCCACTCCCACCCTTTCAGAGGTCTTGACAGAGACCAAGGTGGGTGGGTAGATAAAGAGTGGCCTGAGGTCTATATAAATTCAACTAGCCCATAATAACCTTCTCTGTTTGACGGATATTTTAATTCGTTTTTTAAAACAAAACCTTCTTTCTTTTCTTTCTTTTTTTTTACCTTAAAGGTTGTCTTCGGTTCTTATTTTAAATGGATTTGCTTTTCTGTGACTTAACCCAATTCCAAACTCACATAGTAATATTCCCAGATAGGTTGCAGAAATTAATACTAAAAAGTATTCAGTTGTGGAACAGTTTTCTTGGTGAATATCTTACCTAAGAAAGTATTTGAAATGTATTCAGACACCTGGTTCCCTGATCGGCTCATTTCTGAAAGGTGTGTCAGCTCCCGGTTCAGCATTCTTTTGAACTGTTTATAAAGAACAAAAATGTATTAACCACCCAAAAAATGGCAAATTATTATTTTAGATGCTTCCAACTTTATTAAGAACCAAGAGACTGGGTAAGTAGATGTCATTAGATAAATAACTCTGTTTCTACAAAATACAATATCCCCTTAATGTGAAATTGTTCCAACGTCACCTTAGAAAAAAGAGGTTTTCTCAGGATGTCTTAGAATTAACATCTGATTTCTTTTGAAGATGTAAACACAGGAAAAGGAATTTTAATAGAAGTTAAGATAATTTCACTTAAAAATGTAATCACATTTTAAAATATATTTATTGAAAATTAACTTTAAAATATAACTTAATAACCTATACAGTAAGAGGCAATTAAATGTGAAAAATTTAAGGGAGAAGAAAAGCATCCTTAAAAACAGAGATGAGTAAAAAGAACAGGGTTAAAATACAGCACAGTCTATTTAAATACAATGTAATATAACATGTCCTTGCTTCACAATAAGCCGCCTCAGCAGGCTAAGTGATAACACAGATAAATCATTACAGAGGCTTTTCTACTTCACAGAAAACATACAGCTGTAAAGGTTTCACATGCTACCAAAGATAATGGAATCAAATTAACCCACCTTGATGTAACCCCAAGATACAGATAACAAATAGTTTGCCTCAGGCATTTTGGAAAGCACTCCTTGCCACAATCCACAAATCCCTTTGAAAGAATTCACAGTTCTGAGAGCAGTCCCAACAGGATCGGGAAAGCCTTGCAGATTCAGTGGTGAAATAATCAAAACTTATGAAAGACAAAGCCTCCAAAATTTAGGGCATTTCCTAATCCAAACAAAGCCCATCTTCGCCTGTGCTCCCTGCTTCTTTCCTGGCAGAGAGAGTAATGAAATCAGGAATTGCACGAAGGAGCAAGAGCCTGTCCAAATGCATTCAGCTGGCTGGTTTGCAACACTTATGAATTATGAATAGTCTTGGTGGCCGAAGGGGTTTCCACTCTAGATTAGTCCTGCTCAGCTGAACTCTGCAAGGAAGGAACAATTCTTCTTTCCTGAGGGGATACCAGGCTGGGAAACACAGCCATCTTTTTAAAAGGAGAAGATTAAAATGGAGGAAGCCCCATGAATATTTAAGGAATCCGAAGTCTGTACCCTCCCCCATTTCATCTAGGTGTTTTTAACCCTCTCCACTGCGGAGATCCGGATGTCGCAGACACAGCCTTTGCACAGAGCTAAGCTGATTTAAGGGTTTCCAAGTGATGGTGTGTTTTATTATTTTCTGAACATTGAAAAAGTTAAAACTGTGGCTGTTTTTCAAATTAGACTTTCAGAATACAAGAATATTTTTTTAAGCTAGCTTTTCGGGGGATTTTTTGCACACCAATGGCAGGCCAGTGCATTTAGACTTCTTTCACAATGAAATGATTGGGAATTAATCTATTTAATTTTAAAAGTACTTCGTACACAGAATGCAATTCTCTGTCCTCCACCAGCTCATTAATATGCACATGAGACTGCATTCGACAAATGAATTAAACACATTTAACCTTTCCATTTAGGATCTGGAGTGTGTTAGGAAATACAAGCTATCGTTTGCTGCATGAATGGAGAATTATTCAGGGTTATGAATGACTGTGCTGTTTCGGTATTTCAGTGTCACATCTTCTAATTCATGAAAAAAATATTTGAGTTAAATTAATCTTTATTTTGTTTTGTTTTTGCAATATAGAGCATGTTGAGGAATTCTTTCCTATAGTGTCTCTTTCTTTCTCTCTCTCTCTTACCTTGTCAGCTTTAGAAAGATCACAGGCATGAAGAAAGTCAGAGACTAGAGCTCTGCAGTGGGATTCCCCACCCAGGCCATCCTACTCCCCTCCTCCCTCCTCCATTACCCTACCCCTGGACTTGCAGTTCAAGTACAGCATGCTAAAGGAACAGCAAAGCACCATGGCAACAGCCCCTGCACGCAACTGCAATTGGCTCTCTTTCCTGTGAGGCATTCCCCTTTCACATGAGCATCCTGCACTGGCAATGGCTTCACGTCACGCATCCAGGCCCACTTCACACCACTCCCTGTGCCCAGGATACCAAGCTTTTCGAGGTGAAGCCAATGCAAGTCAGTATTGTGGTCCTCTGGCTCACCGCTCTAGGAACTGTCCTCAAAGAGGCATGTACCATCCATCACCCTCTTTTTGGGGAACCCTGCTGGTGGATGTTTGGGTCTTCCCTCCCATGATACAAATGTTAGTGACAGTCACCAGAAATCTCTGAATTAATCATCTGAGCTAGTGTGTTTTACTTATTGAACCACTCTGCAATTTGAACTCCAGGTGAATCAGAACTTCCAGGTGTAAGTTCCAAGTTCTTTATTTTTTAAGACATAACCACTCAGTCATAATAGCCTCTCATTTTCAGTTCTCAAAAGATAGGCACTTACACTAAAGAATTAGAAACTGAAAAAGACAGGTTTCTGTGCTCTGATGGATCAGCTGAATTTTGGCAAAGAAACAAACTTTACTAGGAGCATTGCAAAAAATATCTTGTAGAAAACATAGAGACAGATGATATCTTTAATTATGTCTATGCGCTAGACTTAGCCAAACGCAACATTCACACAGTCATCTTCATTTTGGTTCCTTTAATCTCTTGGAAAAAAACTTAGGAAGATCTTGGCATCAGTCAGGTTCATACTAGTTGAATAATGTTGTTTCATCCCATGTATTTTATAAATATTTGATGGACACCCGAGACATGCCAAGCAACGCATTGAGGATATAGCAGTAAAAACACAAAAACAAAAACTCCTCCAAACAAACAAACAAAAAACACTTTTCATGCTTTTAATCAGTTTCACCCTAGTAGAAATAATCAGATATATTAGGGCCTCTTCCTTAACCACCGCAGTTAACTGTCAGGTGAGGGTGGGGCCAACTCTTTATTGGCCAAATTGGCCCCTCTGTTCAGAATATAAGAGCAGGTAGAAATTAAATCATAATAGACTAGGAGAGACTTTGCTTCTTATGTTTTTCCTATTTCCTCTCATTGCCAGAAGATCCTGTTGCTATACAGTGTCAATCAGTCCCAGCGTGGGAACAGGGAGGTGGCTCTAAGATATAGGGCTGAGAATAAACCAGACTCCTCACCTTTCTTGCAGAGCTCACAGAAGGGTCAGGGAACTCATGTAAGTAACAGGTGAAAACTGCCTTTCTCCTTCTCATGCCTAAATTAGTTCTTCAATGAGCCTTTAGGGCTTCCCTGGTGGCTCAGTGCAGGGAAAGAATCCACCTGCAGTGCAGGAGATGCAGGTTGGATCCCTTGTCTGGAAGATCCCCTGGAGAAGGAAATGGCCATCCACTCCAATATTCTTGCCTGGGAAATCCCATATATAGAGGAGCCTGGCAGGATACAGTCCATGAGGTCACAAAAGAATTGGACAAGACTTAGTGACTAAACAACAAGCAACATAAGCATTTTGCTAAGGGCATGACGGTGCCACTGAAACCCAACGTCATCTTAAGGCAAACATAAAACATGCAACATGATGAAGTATGCGGATGGAGGTCACTCAGAAACTGACCGTGTCCTTTAAATATTGCTTAGCAATAGTCTTTGGTTTTTCTCCTTCCTAAGGAAGGGTTCGACTAAAGGCAATCACTGCTCTCATCAAAAAGCATTTATGAATGGCCCATTTATATTGAGCTGGGTACAAATTAAGGCAGACATTGCCATGGAGGAGCAGACAGGGGGTATCTTTTACATTCTAGTAATGCAGAGTATGATAAGAGCTGGACTGCGTGATGAGACACACCAAGGAACGGAATAGCTTATGTTTGGGGTTTAGGCTGGGAAGAGAGTTAGGGAGCTTAGCTTAGTGGGATTTTCAGCATCTGATTCCCAGATGGGAGTTGTTTCTGTTGAGCCAGAGGCAGCTATGATATAGTAGATGAATCTAGATTTTCATTCTCAGCTCTTGATAACAGATAGCAGTCTGGTGAAGTCACCTTAGCTCTTTATACAAAATGAGAGTGATGCATGATTTTAGGATCTCAGCCCAAACCTGTCAAGAGTCTATGATGCATTTTGTGGCTGCCTCCTACAGTCTGGACAGAAGCTTGGTTTACCAGCAACCAAAATTTCCCAGAAAACAAAACTCTCTTAACATTACTGAGAAAAACAACCCAAATCGGAAATGCTTCAGTCCTTAAGAATAAGTCACCAACAAAGGAAGAGAAGTGGTTATTCTTCCTCCAGAGTTTTATATCCCAAGACCCTTGTAGTCTCCCTGTCTCCTTATCAAGTTGGTTGTTCAGTCCAGATAAGATTAAATAGTTCCTTAGGGACACTGTGGCCCCAGGAGTTACAAGATTGAAAGGGAATTAGATATTATTTACTTTAACAAATGGAATAGAGAAATCCACAAACAGAAGCACACTATTTCAAAGACAAATGTGTCTCTACAACTTAAGGTACACAGATCCTATTCTGTTAAGAATCTGCCTTCACAAGAAAACCCTGTTAGAGCTCACCTAGAAATAAGGTCCCAGAGGAAATGGCAAAGCCTCTTTTCAACACAGACAAGCAAAGTTTGTGAATGAACCCTTAGTAATCCAAATTCCTCCAATGCTTCCTTAAGCTTACACCCAACACTAGATTCATGAACACTGCCAGAGATTACAGTGATATTTTTGGGAAAAGAAAAAGATAGCATTCTCAGTTTAAATTATTCAATGTTGTTTGCCTAGTATATATCTCCTCTGTAAAATCATACGTGAATTTTTTTTTTTTTAGTAGGATGGCTTTATAATGGGAAGTTACTTAAAATATATAGACAAGCAAAAGTTGAAATTCAGTTAACACTTGATGTAAACATTTGGTTTTATGGCTTCAATTTTTCTTTAGCTTCAATGCTACATACAAAGAATATTTGTTTCCAAGCCAATTTCTCCTTAAGGGATGGAACACTTCATCACTTTATTATATTTCTCATCAGAGGACTAGTTTGGACTTTGTGCAAAGATCTACAGGCAGGTTAGAAACTCTCTTGAATAGTTCTTAAATTGATCACATAGGAAGGCAGGATTAGAATGATCTCAGAAATTCATCCCTGTTCTAAAACTTGGTAATTCTATATTTCTGAGTATAAAACCATCTAGAAGAGTAATAATACAAGAGGCTAGTATCAAGCATATAAGACGGTTACTTTTAAAACTAATCTGAGCTTGTTAGGGGGACCTAGAAATCACTTAAGAGTGAGTTTTTAGTGATCAAAAATACTCTTCAGCCTATCAAAGACTAGATAAACCAGGTACTTTGCTCTCATTGACAACCTTAAGATAAAGTAAGTAGATGAAATTGTACAGATGAAAAAAAGGTTCTCCGGAGAGGAAGACAGCCCCCGAAGTCACCCTTGTGGGTGGCCGTCTGCGCAGGAGCCCATCTGTGAGACAGGCGCCTTATTGTGTGAGATCTTCCTGTTTTTGCAGTATGAAACAACTGCCAAAGTCATTAAAGTCACAATGACTTTATTAGGGACTAAATTTTGACTCATATTTTACACTTTGTTAGTCATAACTTAATAAGAATTCCCGGGCATCAGGAAAAGTGAAGAGGCTTAACATTCTGCCTGAAATCATAGAATGCTAGTAGCAGTAGAAGGAAGTTGAAACTGTGGTGGCCCAGTTTAGCAAGAAATGGAATTAAGATGAGCTTGTCTTTTAGTTCTGGCACTGGCCAGATGTATGATCTTGGGTAAAGATGAATGAAATTCTTGGTGCTCAATTCCTGTAGTTGTAAAATGGTGAATTTCTCAGGTTCTTTTTGATTAAAACAAACTGCATCTTCCATATTCCTAATTTTACATGAGAAAAAATGAAGAAGACCCAAAGAAATGAAGGACCTGATTCCTAAACACCTACACTTTTCTTTGCAAAATCTGATTTAAAAAACAACAATAAAAATGGGAATACAGTGTACTTTTTCTAAAACCCTTTATAAACTCACAGTTTTCACAGTTCTTAGCGTTTCAGATTATCTGACAATGTGCATCTCATCTCTTGGGTCCTTTAGTCTTTCCCTATGAACTCTATTAGCTGTTTGAAACTTGCTGTCCAATTTCTTTGATGACATGTTTGTCCTATTTAAGAGGCAAATGGAATTGAACTGAGTGAGTTGGTAATGGGGTTAAGAAAGGAATAATCTGCCACTGTCCATTAATATCTACTTAACTAGAGACTATATAGTTCTGTCAACTACAAATTGGCACTTGCCATCTACCTCTACAGGATTAAATCACATGCTGCCACAGCTGGTGACCTTCAATACCCCCTAAAGGGAGTTCAGGGTGACAGCAGAAATGAGGCACTCTGTGCTTAGGGGAAACTTGGCAGGACAGGTCTTCAGATGGTTAAAGATTTTCAGGAGCTGATTTTATGAGCCCAATTCTTGTATCTCCTTATATCTATAAAAGCACCAAAATCCTCATAGTGAGGACTGCTTCTTGTGACTAGCAGAAAACTTCATGGAAGAAGCAGAAACTTTCTGGAAGAATATGTGCTCAATTGCATGTATTCCCCCTTCACCAAAATCATATATATATACTGACCTTTCCGGCTGCTGCTTTGAAGCACTTTCCCAGAGCTATCTGAAGTACTGTGTCCCTGGGTGCGGTCCGCATTTAGCGTCAAATAAAACTTAACTCACATCTTTCATGTTGTGCTTTTTTTTTTTAAGCTGACAATTCCATGATTGGGCATTCTAGCATACACATACTGCTGTATTAATACCTGGAGTAAATCCCTGGTGCTCCAAGGAACATAGCTAAGTCATTCTTACTGTCCATGTGCCAGATCAGAAAGAAGAACATTTAAACATATTAGAATTGAGTGATTCTCTTAACTGTACAGTAACATCATAATCCACACTAAATAAGTATGCAATGAAAAACAATCATGGAAACCTCTACCATAATTCTGTAACAAAACACTGGCATTTAGGATGAAGCTAAAACGGAGTAAATTCCATTTGCTGGTTAGAGGACTAGTATCTGTTCAAGTGACATTTTAAAAGTCAAGGTAGAGACAAACCATCGGCACTTTCATATGTAGAACTGAAAAACATCAAAAGAATTTAAATATAATTTTGAATATAATCGCTTTACAACTTGATACTAGGTCTTGAACAGTTCTCAAAATCATTAGTTGTTTCTTCTTACCCATCTGTTTATCTATACTCTTTGCTGCTTTTTTTTTTTTTAGATTTTCTAAAAACTTTTCAAGAGGAGAATTGACACATATTATCGGCATGCTAAAAAACTGACTTTTCCTAGGCCTAAAGGATTCCTCATAAAAATATTTAGAGAAATGTTTCATAAACTAACTTTCCCCTAACTCTGAGAGTAGCTCAATGACACAATTAAATAGACAAAAGACACTATTTTTATATCTAAAGACATATTTTCACTATGCATTTAACTATAAATTATATAACTATAGTTTATAGCTTATAAATATAGTATAAGAGCATATGTATGTTTTCATATATGTAGGGTTTCTAGATTTAGTAAATAAATATTCAAGATACTGAGTTAAATTTAAATTTCAGATAAACAACAAATGTTTCTTTTTAGTATAAATATGTACCAGATATTACATGTCCCAAATATCTCTTAAAGAGATTGGATTTTAAAGTCATAACACTGATAACGTGTCAGGTTTGGAAGTATAGTATATTCTTAGATAATTTAAAATATTCAAGCTTGTTCTTTTTTTTTTTTGCTTTGCTTTTTTTTTTTTTAATTTTTATTTTATTTTTAAACTTTACATAATTGTATTAGTTTTGCCAAACATCGAAATGAATCCACCACAGGCATACAAGCTTGTTCTTTTTGATAGAAGTCTTTCCTTCTGATAAGAAACACCTGCAACGGTTACTGATAAGAAACACCTGTTTCATAATTTCAATTTATGTACTTGAACTTTCCCTTTTAATCTGGTTATTAATAGTGACAGACCCCCAACCCCACCGCCCCCTCCCCCACCAAAAAAAAGGGGCTATGGCAGATTTGGGATGCTGGCCCGATAACTAAATACAGCATAGGCTTTATTTATTTATTTATTTTTACAGATCATAAAAATCATTGTAGCAATTGAAAAAAAATCGAGGAATCAAGGTACACTATTACTCGTTTGCTTTTACATTTAAGCCTTCTATCACTTTTTCTGTGCAAGATGGTTAATATTTAACCTCAAGCTTCTAAAGCTAGTTCTAAGGCCATGGGATGTTAATATGATTCCAAAGTAGATAACCAAGGTTTCTTTTGAACCATTTCACAGCCAGAGGTTCTACAACTTGTTACATTTTTAAAATTAGAAATCTTACCATGGATCAGACCCATGGACAGTTCAGTCTAATGCCCTCTCTTGACTAGTGGAAAACATGATCTATGCTTGAAGGCCTTCATATTTAACTTGAAAGCAATACCCCAGAACAAGAAAATCATCCCCATAAGGACTGGTCATGACTCTCTTTAAGAACTGATTTCCGGTTTTATCTTATTACATCCTCTGTGTTGTTTAAAATCCTGTATTAAATATTACCTTATTAAAATATTCAGTATTTTTGCAGCCATAAAAAGCTACCATAGCTGATTTTTGAGATTACTACTATAACTATTTTAAACACATTATGTGGCATATATTGTGTTTAATGTTAATGATATTGATTTCTGCTACCAATTGTCATATGCCCTTTGAGATAAAAGACAACAGGATACTTCAAAACTTGCCCTGGAAATCACTACTTCCCAGGTTTGGAAATTTTCAAGATTAAGTCTGCTGCTGTTGCTAAGTCGCTTCAGTCATATCCAACTCTGTGCAACCCCATAGATGGCAGCCCACCAGGCTCTGCCGTCCCTGGGATTCTCCAGGCAAGAACAGTGGAGTGGGTTGCCATTTCCTCCTAGGGACCATCAAATAAAGAAAGAAAATCCTCAGATGACACTGAAATATCCTTTTCTTCCTTGAATAAATATATGCTATCTGTTTTAGTATTTTGACAATCCCTATACTAGAATATGTATTTTCAAATTGAGAAGAATCTGCCATAGATTAGAGATTTGAGTATATTTTTAAACCTTAAAGGATGAATTGTCTTAAGTAATTTATCTTCAAAAAAGATAGTCAACTTGTTTTACATTTTGTCTTTCCTGTTATTAGCTACTAAAATTTGTAAGAGATGGATGGATACTTTGAACAAGTATCCATACAGTGCACTCCCAGATGTTTAAGTTTGTTGGAGCATGAAAGGCTTATAAAAATAGTTTCAGAGTTGGATGCATGGATTATACATGAAGTAGAAAGGGTTCTGATTATAGGATGGCTTTACCAGTGGGGTCTAACAGCATAAATAAGACTCTAACAATAGACTCAACATCATAATACCATGAATAGGATCAGCTGAGTATCCAACTAGGTCTGAAAATAAAATCCTATATCGTAACTTAGACTGAGAAACTTGGCAAGTTGTTGAGCTTCTTGGAGACTGTTCTTCTACCTTTAAAATGAAAAGGTTGGAAAATTATATATACAGTGGTTGTAGAATTTGCACTTCAAACTGAATTTTGTCTCTGAATTATAAAATAATCTGAGCTCCTGGCATCTTTTTCACTTGATTTGCATCTGGGTGGAGGTTTCAGTTGGCTCTTCAGCACCTAAACTCCTTTCATTGTTGACAAGAAATTAACTAGAGAATTCCCCTGATATGCTGCTGCAGGTGTGATGCAGTGCTATGTCATATAGATTATGTGACCCATGAGTTACTCATAGAAGTTCTGGCTTGCTGGTTGACATTTAGATTATTCACTAGTCTAAGGAGTGCAAACCAGAATTGCCAGAAAGATTGACGAAGCCCGTCAGATGAAGCTGTAACTCAACATGGCCTTGTGTTAAAGCCATACCTTTAGAAAGTTTATTTTGGAGATGTCCAGCTGTTTCAAATCTAGCCTTTCATGATTTCATGACTTAGCCAATTTAGTGAAATTAAGAGACTTTGGAAGTTATCTTGTATTAAACAGAAGCCATGAATGGCCACAGACTGACTGCCTGATATAAGGTGAAAATTGCACTAAATATGGATTTTATTCAGATTTCCACAGTTGAGGTCAATCCAGTGGCACATCTGAATTGAATATATGGCCAGGGTAGGGATGAGAGGAATATCAGCAATATGTCAGGAAAAAGTACAACCAATAATGGCGTAAGGACTAAGCTGCTATGCTTCAGACACAGCAGATATGCTGTATTTTAGACACTACATGTATTCACCTCCATGCTCCCAACTGAGTGTGCAATGACTATTGTCAGTCTCTGTAGACTTTATATTCTTGTCCACAGAATGCAGATTTTCCAAGAGAAAAATAAGCTGAATACTCCAGTGTCAAACCAAACAACAATAAAAACGTGCTTCATATTTCTGCTTACAAAGAAAGAGCATATATTTCTAAGACTTTGTTCTCTATTATCTGATTGATTTGGGATAAGGCTCCTGTACAAACTTTTCCTGCTTCTGAGGGTACTTTGAAGAGTCACTGTGAACCAGATGGGGACCTCTTAACAAAGCTAACAATTAGGAAAACTAGTTTTGCTTATAGGAAGCACCTATGTGTAGCATGGTATAGTGCAACAGGAAACAGAATTCTTGGATTCTAATAGATTTGCTACAAATAATATAGCTGGTTCTCAACAAATTAAGTTTCCAAGTGTGTGAAAGTTTTAGTCGCTCAACCATGCCCAACTCTTTGGGACCCCATGTACTGTAGCTCACCAGGCTCTTCTCTCCATGGAATTTTCCCGATAAGAATACTGGAGTGGGTAGCCATTCCCTTCTCTAAGGGATCTTCTCAACCCAGGAATCAAACCTGGGTCTCCCACATTGCGGGCAGATTCTTTACCGCCTGAGCCATCAAGCAAGCCCAGCCTTCATGCAATTGATCCAACAAATATTTACTTGAATGCCTACCACATGCCTAGAGCTATTCCAAACGCCAGATATATAGTAATGAACTGCTGCTGCTGCTGCTAAGTCACTTCAGTCGTGTCCAACTCTGTGCGACCCCATAGACGGCAGCCCACCAGGCTCCCCCGTCCCTGGGATTCTCCAGGCAAGAACACTGAAGTGGGTTGCCATGTCCTTCTCCAAGTAATGAATTAGGTAGAAACAATTCACGTCACCAATAACATTAGAGTCAAAGAGAGGGGATTAGTAAAAAAAAAAAAAAAAGAAGAAGAAGTTCTATAACAACAACAAAAGTAAAAAACCATATATTCTGAGAGCAAATTGTAAAACAAATAAGCTACTGAGTTAGGATAATCACAATAAAAATGGCCTCTCTAAAGAGATACCATCTAAGCTGAGGTCTGAATAATAATAAGGAGGATTGGTTGAATGCTAACTTTAAAATTCTTTGATTATATGTTTTGTTAGCAAGTCATAGAAAAATAAAATAAATTACATTGTGAATTTCCCTTTAATTATTATTTTTAAGTCATCTGACTTTGAAGCAAAGAGAACAGATTTGATTCAAAGCATCATGATTTAGTGTCTGAGGATCTTAGACACATCAGCTTGCATCTTGGTTTCACATTGAATATGGAGATATAATAATACTTTCTTCTTGGTGATCATCAGATGAGACAACATAGATGAGAGTGCTGTGTAAGAAGCAAAGTGCTCTTCAGATAGCTTTCCTTACCGTGCTATCTTGGATCTGATAACACAAAAATAACAAACAGCTATACACTTAAACAGAATGGATCCTTATGTAATGCTCTATCCTGGTACCTCAGGAAGATTTAAGAGCAAATAAGCTGTAAGTGAAGACATGGTCCTTAAAAATCTCTACATGGCCCCATAATTAATGTTCACTCAGGCAGAACCAGAGTTCTTGGGAAAGTGCCGTCCTGGCTCACACTGTTAGATTTGAAAAGAAGTGGTCAAAGAAGAAAAATCTCTCTTGAATTATTACTTACTAATATCTCCTCCTTATTCATTACCTTTATGAAAAAGCTCATTTTTTTTTACTCAATATATTTATCTTACTCTAAAAATAAAGAGAATCCATTCTGGCCCCGGAGTCATGTTTTGTTTGTTTATTTTTGGCAAAGTTCTCCTATTTTACGATTATAGCATTCAACGATGACCTTACTTTAATGCCTCAAACACATAAAAGATTACTAGTAAAGGAGCATTTTTAAGTATTGCAAGCAAAACAAAATGAATGCCCTGAAATTAGATTATACTGATTATAAAGTGCTTGAAAAACAACACTGATTAATCTTGAGATATGGTCAGGGAAGCTCCCATGCAATTGGTAAGGAAGATGCAAATGAATGTTGTGTAACTGGATCCTAAGTGTGTTACAATGCAGCAGGAAAAAATTCTGTGGCAGTTCATCTTGTCAAGAACACAAGTAATTACTGGTCCTCATCAAAAAAACATAGCCATTGCATCAATAAATGCAGATCTAGCTAAATCATTCTGACCAATTACAGAACGGACCCAGTATCAGCGATCACAATGGACAGGAGCTGAGAGAGGGAAGGCACTGTGCCCTTTCATCTTGGTAGATGGGTAGCATCTGACCAGTGAAACTGATCCTTCTGGGCTATTACAGCAGGAGTTGGAGTCCATCTCATTAGTGACCCATCAGAAAGTTCCTAGCTTCTCACAATCAAATTGGTGTGCAAAAGGATACCAGAAATACACATTACCCCTGGATAATCTAAGCATGTTCCATGAATTTATGAAAATTCGACAAAAAATGTCCCATTTTTAAAGCGCTGTGCCCACTGGTGAAGTCATTACCTGTCCTAGTGTTGGTCAAAACCACGGTAAGTTATCAAAATTCTTCAAGCCAACAAATTTCCTAAGTGACCAAATCAAGCAGAACTGCAGAGAGCTTTTCCAAAGAAAACCACCCCCAAACCAATTACCATCAACTGGCCAAAGCCTTCATTTGCTTTTCACTTCTGTTTTGACTGTAAGACAGAAGTAGAGCTATGCCTCCTTAATAATTTTTAGCCCCACTACCCGAAGCAAACGTGAAGCCTCAAAAATTTGAAGCACAATTTCAGGAGTCAAGAGCCTACAGTTTGGAACAGACATAAATAAAACCCCAGATAATGAAAATGTTAGATATGATATTAACTGATAAGATAGCTAAGAGAATAGTCTATGAAAATTTGATTCAAGTCAAAGTAGCTAAGGCAGGATTTCAAAAAAAGAAAGTCAAGAAGACCTATGATGCATTTGAGCCAAGAGAGGTTTTCTAGGCAACAAAATACCAAAAGAGGGGTAAAGCCTACATTTCCTCATTCTCAAGTTATCATAAAACTTCCTTACTTTCAATAGGTCTGCTGATATTGAGCAGATAGAGGGTAGAGAGGAAGTTAGAAGTTCACTGCTGTGAACAAGTGCTACTCAAATTTTAGACTATATTTTTCAACTCTGTCAGTTCTTTTCTTATACTTAAATGATTATCCTGGCTATTAAATAATCTCTTCTCCCTACTTTCACCTACAGAAATGAAACCTTTTACATTTTTTTAGTTTTCAAATTCAAGTCCTGTGTATCTTATAACAATGGTGAAAAAATTAAGCTTTCTTATTCATCCAAGAGTTAGAAATTTTCATTTCCTACATTACATGCTCACTTTGTCCTACATAATAAGTAATGGTTGCTGCTGCTGCTAAGTCGCTTTGGTCGTGTCCGACTCTGTGAGATCCCATAGACGGCAGCCCATCAGTCTCCTCCGTCCCTGGGATTCTCCAGGCAAGAACACTGGAGTGGTTGCCATTTCCTTCTCCAATGCATGAAAGTGAAAAGTGAAAGTGAAGTCGCTCAGTGGTGTCAGACTCTTAGCGACCCCATGGGCTGCAGCCTACCAGGCTCCTCCGACCATGGGAGTTTCCAGGCAAGAGTACTGGAGTAGGGTGCCACTGCCTGGTTAGCAATGAGTAAATATCAAAAGAGCTAAGGTTAGACTATTAAGCATATTTTAGGCATGGAATAATTTCCCCTAGTAAATACTATCCAGTAGTCCCCTTGTATTAGTGGAGGGTATGTTCCAAGACTCCTGGTAGATGCATGAAACCGAAGACTGTACTGAACTCTGTACATACAATGCTTTTTCTTTTACCAATGATAAAGTTTAATTTACAATTAGGCACAGTTAGAGATTAACAATAGTACATAACACTAAAATAGAACAATTATAACAATATATGTAATAAAAGTTATGTGAATGCAGTCTCTCAAAATATTGTACAAATTTAGTGCTTTCTCCATCTCAATTAAGCACTTATCACACACTATGGCCATAGCTTTTGCACCTTGAGGAGTAAAACTTGCACAATTTTTTCTTCTCTTTTTCACAATTTCACCAGTAGAAGATTTGTTCTTACCATAGATCTTAGCAATCTCAGATACAATTTTTTTTTTCTTTTCCTTATTAAGTCAAGAATTTTTACCTTTTCACTTAAAGGATGCACATTTTATGACTTGTCTCAGGCATATTGAATGGCCAGCAGCACTACTCTTGTACTTTTGGGGCTATTAATATGTGAAACGTAAAATAAAGGCCATTTGAAAACAGGCACTGGGATACCAGAACAGTTGATCGGATGACTCTCCTGGCTACTAAGTGACTACGGGCAGGATATGTTGGAATCACGTGCCTCTGGGTGAGTGGAGTGGGACAGTGCGTGATTTTACCACATTAATCAGAACAGTGCACAATTTAAAACTTATAAATTGTTTACCTCTGGAATTTTCCATTTAATATTTTTGGACTGCTGTTGACCACAGGTTACTGAAACAGTGGAAAGCAAAACCACAAATAGGGTGGTGGGGCTACTACAAACCAGAGGATCAGTTCTTCCCAAGTCATTTTCCCTTCATTTTTTCCTGTATCTTTTCATTTTAAGGATTTAGGTTAATAGCTTAAAATTCATCAATGTTTTACTGCAAGATATTTGCAACATTTGCTTAACTCAGATATCTACAAACATCAAAATTCATCTTGAGCTACCTAGACACATCAAAATGTACCTCTATCTATTATAAATGAGGTTTATTTGATTTAAAATGTTGACAAGGCATTAATTACATCAATATTGTTTGTAAATATGTAGGTGCCAACACTGTTAAACACAGCTTCACCAAGATGTTGGTAACACAACTCAAGAATCCAGAAAGCATATTTGAGTTGAGAGAGCTTTGCATGATTTGGGCCACTGGGCAGAAACATTCTGGGTTGCAGGGATAGAGTTAATCTGAGATAACTGTCTTCATTTCTACTTCCTAAACTAATAGCTCTATTAAGCAGCAGAGAAAATCGAAACATTGACTATTTTTTCACCAGTTGGTAAAACTCTCCAATTTATCACCTTCAATTTCAGAGAGAGGAAAGGAAGAAATAGAAAGAAGTTGAGGGCAGTTATGCAAATCACAGGGTTTTTACTACTTAAACTTTGGCATTGGGATCAGTGGAAAAGCAAATGAGTATCTGAAGTTTTAAAAATATTGTCCTTTAATCCATTAATTTCATATATGGGAATCTAATCTAAGAAAAGAGTGAAAAAATACATGATTATGTTAACTGAAAAAGTTGAAAATAAATTATCTGTAGGGTACCATTTCAGTTACATGAAAATAAAAATGTTAATCCTGGTTGCCTTAATGAGATTTTTTTATCTGATGATATATTAATTCAGATATATTATTATTCATATTTATTCAGAAGTTGAAATAGCAAAAAACAAAACAACCAAAGTCAGGGGCATTTAAAGTAACTCGCCCCAACTATTTCCTGCTAGATTTTGATCACAAAAGTTTCAAGAATACTAAATTAGTTCTCTTTATTTGAAATGATTAAGACATGGACAGCTTTTATGCAGGAAAGGTAATGAGAAGGTTAAAAATCAATGCAAATTAAAACAAAGAAAGGAATGTCCCATGTCTTTATTAAGCTTAATCAGCTTTTTGCTGAAGATGAAGAGCAAGTTGGATTTTGTACCTCGATCTTCCACTAATTAACCTGATGACCTTGGAGAGGTCATGCCATAATAAAATTACTCTTCATTTAGATTGCATTTTACATTTTATAAAGATCTTTGGAGCATACTGGATATTTAATCCTCAGTTTTTAATAATCCTCATCTATAAAATGAAGTCTTCAGACAGATATTTATGGGTCCCTTTTGGGCTCAAAGTTCTACAATTTTGTCAAATGTAACCACAAAGACTATAACAAAAAAGAATATATTCAGATCTTTTTTGGTTAGGTTTATTAACTTTTACCATCCATTCTGACTAAAAACAGTAGATAGTTGCCAAATTAACACTCCACTTCACCCTGTCTGATTAGTTTTATCACACAGTCTATGTGGTAGGGTTAGACAGACATCTTTATTTAACTATCATACCTCTTCTTACTGTGCCCCAAACAACTGTTTACAATTTTCAGATATAAAATGCCAAAACCTCTTGTCTTAAAGGTAAATTCTTAAAACTGGATACATCATTTTACCTCCTAGCATCTGCACTCAAATTTCAATTTTATAATTTGCTGAGGGTTATAACATTATGCACTATGCTGTTAGTAAAGAGTGAAGGGAATTAGACCACAGAGAGTTTTAAATGACCATTTTTAAGATGACCGTATTTTGAATAGCTAAAAAAAAAAAAGGTGAAATTGAGTCATGGAGATGAATTTTCTTTTCAATAAGTTCACTGAACTTCAATCTCTGAAGCATTTGAAATAGCAAGTAATTAGCTGAAGGAAATATATGATTCATGAGTAGAACTGCCTGATTTATAGCTTTTAAACTCTACTTTCACAGAGAGAAAAAATTATCAGCACTTTATAAAGAGAAAAAGATTATCAGTCACTTCCCACAACAGAAACAAAAGAAACAGGAGTTTTACTGTCTTCTTCGTTTCTAAATAACGCAACAGCCCTTTCTTTGTGGAAATACTTGGCTACTTTAAAGTAAATCAAACAAAGGAAGTTACAGTAAAATATCCAAGAGACTAAACAGCTTGGCACCAGTTGAGGGAAACATCACGTACAAGTGGGCAAGACAGAGAGGGGCTGGCAGGTCCCTGAAAAATGCTAACGTGGAGGGATGTGCAGAGATGCACAGAAACAACTGGCATGGAGCCTTCTGGAGTGTGAAATCCACTGGCCACGGCACAAGTTTTTTCTGGCATCTTCTGGTTTGGTAAGTCCTAGCTTCCAGGGCTGAGCTATCTTGACTTGCTGAGCATACTTTTACTTAGAAGGAAGATGTTTTGGGAGAATAGCACAAAAGCAAGTTCCACCCTTGGCCTTTTATTTCATAGATAACAATGGTATGGATTTGGGGAACCTTCTAGACTGGCGTACACTCTAAAAGAAAAAAAAAAAGATGAGAAAAAAGTATAAAAAGATGTAAAACAGAGCTTTATTCCATTGACATAGTGTACTTCTATTTTTCAAAACTAGTGTTCTACACTTAAATTGCACTCTAAATATAATTATTATTATTTTTTAATATGGAGAGAAAGGTTCCCCTTAAAATGGCTTATTTATTCTATTTTGAGAATATCTCAACTGCTAGCCAGAGGTACACCACTCAAAGGTAATGTTCCTTCACTTCATTTCTGCTTGTTTTTTTTTAATTGGAGGATAACTGCTTTACAATGTTGTATTGGTTTCTGCCAGATATCGACAAGAATCAGCCATACATACACATTTATCCCCTACCTCTTGAGACTCCTTCCTAACTCCCACTTTATCACACCCTTCTAGGGTGTCACGGAGCACCGGGCTGAGCTCCCTGCGTCATACAGCAAATTCCCACTAGCCGTCTATTTTACACACGGTAGTGTGTACATGTCCATGCTACTTTCTCAGTTCATCCCACCGTCTCCTTCCCCCGCTGTGCTCTTAAGTGTGTTCTCTATTGCTGCCCTGCAAACAGGTGCATCACATTTCTGCTTGTTTTTTAGAGATGTGTTCACTTGGGGACTTCCAAGTGAGTTAAGCAGAAAGATTAAAGTTAATGGATTAGAATTCAGTGAAGGAAACGATTCTGTAAATATCAATGCAGAAATATTTAAATTAAGTGAAATAGATTACAGATTGAATTTATTACAAAGCACTAAACAACTTTCCAAATCTTTAAGTTTTAATAAGAGTAGAATGTGGAATACCAAATTACACGGAATAATACAACTCTATTTTGTCAAAGAAAGAATGACTGAAATAATGTTGGATAAAGAAAAAACAAGTTAAATTTCTATTTCATCTTTGTATGAAAACAAATCCAAAGAAGACAGTCTCCATGTTACTTGTAGGAAATCTCCCTGTATTAATTATTGCTACAGAAGCAATGCTCTTCTGTTTTATGGTCATACTGCATGCACTGAAAGGACATTGTATAGGATGAAATTGCCCCAATTACTGGAGTGGGTAGCCATTCCCTTTTCCAGGGTAGCCCAAGAATACTGGAATGGGTAGCCTATCCCTTCTCCAGGGGATCTTCCCAACCCAGGAATCGAACCCAGGTCTCCCACATTGCAGGTGGATTCTTTACCAGCTGAGCTACCAGGGAAGCTCTATTTTAATCATAATAAAATTTGAAGATACCAATAATAGCCTCTCTCCATTTTCTTTTTATTTGGGGGAGGATAGGTAAAAAGGGAATTAGAGGGTAGGCTAAAGTCCTTTAAACAAAACTTTACTATCTTTCTTAGGCCATGTTAGAGATCTTGAATTTGGCATGCTGATGCAGTAGATTAGTTTAATATCATTGTTTACAGTTTTCTGGGTGCTTTACAACCATTTCATATAACTATGTTATTCTTCCCCCTTTTTTATGTTAACAGACACTGCTTCCCAGCCAAGAGCTGGAGGTTATTAATGGCCGGTCTACAAGCCCAGTGGGTTTCCCTGGTGGTTCAGATGGTAAAGAATCCACCTGCAATAAAGGAGACCTAGGTTTGATCCCTGGGTTGGAAAGATCCCCTGGAGAAGGGAATGGCTACTCATTCCAGTATCCTTGCCTGGAGAATTCCATGGACAGAGGAGCATGGTGGGCTACAATCCATGGGTCACAAAGAGTCAGACATGACTGAGTGACTAACACTTTTACAAGCCCAGAATATGGTATCTGCAGATTAGAATTTTGAATCAGAATTACCACCAGTGATGGCTAGAGTTGGAAGAGTAAGACCTCCCAGAAACCACAATAAAATTTCCTTGTAAGAGTAATTCAGTATCTCTATATCTCTATATTTATCTGTCCTATTGGGATCATTAGTAGTGAGTCAGATGGCCCTGGGTATGAATCCTGGTTCTAATCTTTACCTTAGATAATTTATTTCAACTCTCTAAGCCTCACTCTACTCATCTGTATAATGGGGATAAGAACAGTACCTATTTAAAAAGTTTCTATGAGTATTAATGATAGAATGTATGGACAGATTAGCCGTGTCTGCACACAAATATTCACTTATAAAAGTAGACTGGTTGTTTACTATTATTGTCCCATCAATAAACACTAGAGCTGAAGTAGACTATGGAGATAGTCTTCTCCAGCAATTTTTTTGTTGTTGTTAAGAAAAGGCAAAGATTCAAAATGATTCAATTGTTTAAGATAATACACCTCAATAAAGACAGAGCTAGAACTCAAACTCATGGCTTATTCCCAGGCTCTTTCCACTTTGTTGCCCCCAGTACTTACATACATCTGAGCAAGCAAGAAAGAAAAGTTGGATCAAAACAATATATAAGTCCCACACTTGGCCATAAGAACTGATTTTTATTGTGTTCTTCCCTCTAATCCAACGTCATCTCTAACATTTGTGGGGTCACATATCATAAGTCTAAATATGGAAGAATATAAACAAAGCTACCTCCAATACTCCTACCTTAAGAGACATCGCTTCCTATGGAAGATCAGATTGAATTTAGAAATCTTGAATGCCTTGGATATGGTAGTGCGGGGGGATCTAGCTTGTGGACCATGCCATACCCCATTCTTTCTCCATGTCCCAGTACTGTCAGGGGTCTTGTATGTGGGCCCTCCCCCCGATATGTACACTCTCTGCTTGGACAGCCAGCATGTCTAAACTTCCACACAACTCTCTCAAGCCAAACTGCTGCCTCTTGGCCACTCTCTGGACCTAAAGTTATGCTTTCCTGCAGCACACCCAGGAAAGAGGTCTGCATAGACCCTGGAAGTGAGTTCAAAGCCATTTGAGCAGAAATGTGGGAGTCTAGTGGATGCAGTATAGACTGGAAGGGGTAGCACAGGTGCTCCCTCGACCCAGCAGCCTCTTCACCCCCTGGGGCAGAACACAGGTGGACAAAGACTAGGCTAGGCTCTCTATAAGCACAGGGTCCAGGAAGAAGACTCCTCCTGCCCCAAGATGAGCACTCTTCTAATCATGTCATTTGATATGGGGCAAAGTGGAATTAATCCCTTTTAATAAATGGTCATTGGCCTATCATCTTCCTAACAGAGGTGTGAGATAAATTTGTTGACCAATAAGGTCTATTCTTTTTCAGTTCTGCTAGATCCAAGATTTCCCATCCTTATTGACTATACAAGTAGATAGAGAATGACTCACCAACTGTAAGGAAATCAACCTATCATGGTCATATTTCAGTGCCATGCATCTGGGGTCCCAGGAGGCTCCAAGCTGGCAGAATTCTATGACTATTCCCTCCCACCCAAGGGCACAGGCAATTAGTTGGCTTCACATTTGATGCTATAGTACGGCCACATCTGAAGAAGCAGAAAAATAAACCTGCATGGCCGAGAGGACGCATTCCCCCTGTGACGCTGTCTGTAGAAGACTTTCTGGTGCCCTTAGAGAAAAAGGTCCCTCTATTTCCCTTTGCCATCTTACAGACTTCCTTAGCAAATATTTACTGAAAGGCTGGGTCCTGATGCTCCATTGTAAAGAAGTACTGATACTATTCAGGTCTTCTCTTTATAACAGCAGAACCTCCATTTTCACCAAGAAGGCTCCAATCTTGTCCTACACATAAAACAGCCCCAGAGCAAAGCTAGTTGAGAAAGAGAAAGGTAATGGGGGACTTTGGGGGAAAGTTAGATCAGTGACCAACTGCTTGAATACAGCTCCTTGTGCATATCACAGTCTGTTCATCTTTTGAAAAGCATTCAACATGCTGGGTACAAATGACCCCTTCGATGTTTTTCACCTGAAAATTTTAGAGAAGAAATGCTGCTTCTCAGTCAAATCTCCCCCTTCTCTGCCGGTCACAATGCCGCCTCACTGGGACTGTTCTGTGTCGGTGCCTCCTCAGCCACTGTTGTTGTAACTCTGTACTTTTCTGCCTGCGTATGTCAGTCAGGAAGGAGACAGGAAATTCTAGTCACCCTCACAGCAGCTGCGCCATTCCTCCTCTCCTCCTCCAATGACGTCGGTTGGCTTTGGTGACACGAGGTCAGGAACTGAGCCACAGTGAAGGTCAGGAAGATAGGTCAGTGTTTATGCCGTTGTTGGGCTGGGGATCCTGCTGAGGTTATTTGCTTTCTTCCTTTCTATACTGTTTCTCTTTCCGTTCCTCTTTTTCTAATGTGGAGCCCAAGCATCCTGTTTTCAAAACATCTGACTGTTTTGCCACTGAGGAACTCAGGCTCTGATGCATTTCACTGAAGTGCAAGACAATTCTAATTCAGGAGGCGATAAAAGTTAAAACAAAAATTAATGAATAAGTGTATGCAGGCGAGCTGTGGTTACAGAAAACAGCTCTCACACATCTAGCTGAACTTGGGCTGCTGGCAGAAGTTCACTAGACATTCTTCTCATCTTGAAAGACAATGTCTTTGCCTCGTAAACCTCCTGCTTAATCTATTCCATCTTGCTGTAATTCTTGGGAGGAAAATAATCTACAATACTGAGCCACCTGACTGCATCTTTCTCTGTAATTCTGGAATTCCATTTGGCCTAAAGGATGAGGGAAATTTGGGCTAAGGAGAAGTCATAGAAACAGTTTATTATCTAACTCTCTGAGCTCTGAAGTTCACTTGGGACAGTTGTAATATTTGAGTCACAGCTTTCCTCAAAATGGTTAAGAAAAAATAATAAACAAATACATCCCAAACAAGGTGAACCAAATATAGACTACTTGCTTTTCCTCTACTAAATGCAGTCGATATTCTACCATTTGCATGTAGACTGGCACACATCTAATCCCCAAACACTAAAGCAAAACACTGGCTCTCCCATCACCATTCTTATGTAAGTTCAGAGGCTGCAAACAAAACTCAGCAGTCACTTAGCTGATCACAACTAGAGACACATTTTTTTTTGCAAATATGGAGTGGATGCTTCCTAGGTGGCTCTCGTGGTAAAGAGCCTGCCTGCCAATGCAGGAGACGAAAGAGATGCGGGTTCGATCCTTGGGTTGGGAAGATCCCCTGGAGAAGGGCATGGCAACCCACTCCAGTATTCTTGCCTCGAGAATCCCATGGACAGAGGAGCCTGTTACACAGAGTTGGATATGACTGAAGCCACTTACACACTTAGCAACAATGGATGCTATGAATAAATGATCACTTCTTGAACTTTTCCTACATATCAGGGGCCTTGCTAAGTGCTTCAGATGCATAATCTCAGTCTTCACAGCAACCTCAGCAACATAGGTACCACTTTTATCCCTGTTTTACAGAGAAGAAAACTAAGTCTTAGAGCAGTTAAGTAAGTTGGCCAAGGCCAAGTAGCTAATAAACGACAGAAACAGGATTTCAACCGTAATCTTTTGACTCCAAAGCCCATGCTTTTCACATACTTCCAGTATAGAATATCTTCACACTTACTTCCAAGTCTGTAACTCAGAGATTTGCCACAGCATCTTTATTCACTGAGAGTAAGCCAAAGATGACCAAAAAAGACTACATGATGATGATGATAATTTTAAACAGCAGTTCAGATGAAATACTCAAATAATTTTGACAATAGTTAAAATTGAATATGGAATTTTAATTTTACCACAGATAATTTGGTTCCTCCTAAACTGGTATAAATCAAGATCTTTTTGGTGGCCATAAAAATATTCTCATTATATTACATTATATGTGCTATGACTTAAGCTTCACCTGAGATGATTATCTGGATAATTAAGACTTTGGGGTTGGGGGTAAATGGCTAAGTAAAAAGAGAGAGATCTTTGTAAAAACTGAAATTGACTTCTGCTGTCAGCTGGGCATTATTCATCACAGGGTAATTGCTTTGCCCTATAACCTCTCCAATGTAGCTCTAGAAACAGGTAAAGCTGCATGCCTTCTACTTAAGCTAACTGTGTCAACATTAAGGTTTAGCCCTTTCTTTAGGGTTAGCTCTATTCAACTTTCATTGCTTCCTGCACATGACACCATAAAGAGAAGCGGAAGCCCGAAGCATTTAGAATTCTCACTAGGACCTACATGGTCCCTGGTGTCAGTGTCTCGTGAACTATACATTGAATATGAAATTATTTATAATAAATTTGCAAGACACACAATGTCTAATTTCAGCACTCCATACACTAAACTAGTTAGAATACATAAGGCATCAACATTCAAAATTAAAACTAATGGCAATTTGCAGTTTTTCAATGAGTAATCTTTTTCTGCCTCTAAAGCTAGGTGCCTACTTTATCTTAGTGACTCCAGAAGAAAGTTCAAGGTATCCTTTATGGTGAAACTTGCTGGGAAAAAAAAAAAAAAAAAAAACTACCCCTAAACACTGAATCTACATCTTGCATACGTATCAATGATCACAAAATGCAAAGAACAAAGACTCTATGAATTCTTCAAAGGGGGCTAGAGCTTGTGTGAGAGTCCTTCTGTGTACATGGACTCCAGTGTGGTTTGGAGAAGTTACACAGTTAAGCCCTTCTCATGGGGAAGCAGTTGGTTGAGATTTACAACAGCCTGGAAAAACCCAGAATTTAGCTTCAATTGAGAAATTCAGAGAAAAGTCAATAAATAGTTAAACCTCAACCTTTTTTTTCCAACTTGAATCTGAACTAGATTTTGAGAGAGGCTTTTTTTTTTTTTTTTTTTGCCCTTTCATTAACCAATAAACAAGAGTAAGAAAAGTCCACTCTCTGTGCAACCCCACTAAACTTTGGGATGTGATGCTTCCTCTGCTCAGATCCTTTGAGCAGGAGCCAGCAAGTCTTGATAGGAAGGCAATCCTTTTAACCCCAGGAAAAAGGGAGGAGGGACACACATTCAGGGCTGGAAAGGGCATTTGGCAGGTGTGAAGCAAAGTCTCTTCCCATTCCCAGAACTCTTAAGACAAAAGATAATACCTCAGGCTAGGATGATTGGAGATTTTGAAATGTGTATTTATGAGGGTGCAGTGTTAAGATTTCAATTAAAATAATAGATAAATACACATATGTTCATATGTATATGTATGTAATTAACATTCTATGAGAGAAAAATACAAACAAAAAGCAACAACTCTCATTTCATAAATTAGCACTCTAAATCCAGGTGTTACTTAAACAAATGATATAATGGTAGATAATTAAAGCTCCCCAACACTAAGTTTTGTCTGGGCATTGTACATAAAACCATTTCTTTGCAATATGAGTGGGACTTCATTTCAAACGATTCCATTATGCAAAGCAGCAAACTTTAAAAAAGTAATTTTCTGTTTTGGAGACCAAGTATATTGCTTCTTTTTTTAATCTTAGGTCATACCAGCATCAGAAAAGAAAGGTTTGAGAATCCTAGAATGTCCTGAGAATTTCAGAATTTAGGAAACTTCAGGGCAAATCATTCTCGCCATTGGTATACAGAAGTCGCATTATTTTCTTGTTCAAAAAACATATATAACACTTGATTGCAACACAACAATTTCACCTATGGATTCATTCAGATATAAAACAAAAAATTTTTTTCACTTGTATAGTGATTTGTATACTTCATAAACACTTCTCACCTTAAACACATTCCAAAAGACATCAATAAGAAAAAGGTTTGGTTTCTGGGGATGGTACTGAGGATAATAGCTTGGGCTGAAGCATCAAGACACAAGCAAAGTGTGGCATTTTAAAACAGAATCATCGGAGGCAAATTAACAAAGCTGATAGTCGAGTCCCCGTGCACCTCTGCAGCTGGCAGAGGCCAGGAGAGCCCACAGCTCGCGGCGCGGTCACACTTTCATGAATAAAACGGTCATCTCTTACCTTGTTAGATGCCATCTCACTGACAGAGCGGTAGGTCTGTATGGTCTCTAGCTGGTCTAAGCACCAGTCCAGTTCCTCTAGCGTTTCCATTGCTAATTTTTGATAAGATTCTTCTGCAAACAAACACACAGACATGTAGTTAGGCTGGAGCGGCTGCAGACTGTCCATAGCCGAGTCACCGCTGCCGCCGCTGATCCCGGCGCTACTGAAGGTGGCCCCGTGCTCCTTCATTATTTGCGCGCCGACTCCTTCCTTCCAGCTCTCTCCACCAGGAGAACAAATCACCGTGGTGCTCTGCCCGGGATGGCTGATGCCAAGTTTTCACCCCCCCGCCCCCGGGCTAGATGAGGTGTCTGCGATCTACCAAGAAACTTCCTCTGAGGAAGAAGGCGGGGAACCGGCTCTTAAAAGCTCATCTGCATACATGAGTCCTAAAACTAAAGGCAGAAGCAGTCAGTTTTCTCAGGCTTTCTGTGCCTTAGTCATCTCGGGATTCTTTAGGGTGCGTGATGTCATTTCTGAGTGTTCTGCAATCTAGAGGAGAAATGAGGAAAGCGTTTTCTCATTTGGCTTTTCTTCTAAATGAAACGTACAACCGAAAAGTGGAGGGGGAAACTGACAGTTACGTTGGAAGGCCTGTGCATTCATTCATTCCGGGGGAATGTGCAAATGTTGGAATAACTTTCAGTTCAGCAGACACTGACCCACACAAGTGAGGGGAGAAGGCTAGTCCTCCTCCGTTCTGAGTCTCCCTTTAAGTCGAGGCAAAATGAGGTCTCCCCGATAAGGCTTCAGTCTCAGAGACACTGTCTGGAGTTTTAAGTGAACACATTTATTGGCCCTGGAGTCTAGGCAGTTCTTGTTATACTAAACAAAGCTAAAACTTCTCTTCTTCAACTCCCAGGATCACAGGGAAATTCTGAACCGGACTTTTAGGTGGAGCCAGATGTGACCGTGGCAGATTTTTTGATGAAGGCTGGGGGCTCAGATTTGTTACCATAGGAATGTAGGCTTTCTGTAAATATTTCTCAGTGGTCTGTTAAAAAAAAAAATAGAGCATTGCTTTTAAGTTCATATTTTTGCTGGGTAATGAAACTGTTTTTAAGTGTTTGCAGTACATCATTCCATACCCAAAAGTTTGTGAGTCTAAGCTAACACTTAAGGCTACTGAGTTAAGAACCCTATCTTAGTAAACACTGAAATTAATTTTATAAATGCTGCATGAACTAATGATGCTACAGACAGCTATAAAAACTATTTGGGCTCTCCTGCATATGTGACTGATATTGAGGGGAACAACATCCTTTAAGTCTACAGAGCTTTCTGGAATGGAAGCACACAATAGACACTATTAAAATTAAAAATCTCACATGAAATTCTATTATAAAGAAAAGACTCACATGTTCCTGTCATATTTAGAATACATTTTTTAATATGTTCATACAGAACTCCTAGGGAGACCACATAGTTCATTGTTATTATTTGAGTAATTCTATGTGTGTGACACTCACACTTGAAGCAGAAAGGGGAATAAACACAAGAGAGATTCCAAGTGGCTGGAACCACTTAGCACAGACGCACATTTCAAAGAAGAGGTGTTTTGTTTATCCCCCACATATGCTTACCCTTCAGGGAAACCAGGGGTTAAAATTCAATATCCTGTATGTCACACTTAAAAAGCCACAAAACCACTGGAGGTGACTTCCTCCTTTTTTTTCACACTCCTCAAAAATGTGCAGACCAGAATTGAGGTGTTTTTAGTAAAACTCATTTCAAGCTGGACTCACACATGCCTTCCTTCCTTTCTTCCTCAATTTTGCCATGCTGCTTCAACGCAAAGCATCTCCTCATTGACTCTCTGTTGTGTATCTGAAACACCCCCCTCTTCTCTATTTCCTTCCAGAAGAGTACTTCAGCTAAGGAAGCTTTTTCTGAAGTGACAGAACTCTCCCATTCTCCCTCCAGACCTCTCATAAAAAAGTCTAACCACTTCCTAATTCCTCAGGCTTCACCACCCTGGTATCTTCCACATCACAACCCATGGTTCTCAGCAATTAAGATTAGGCATTCACTAGGATGGTGGGGAGTGAGCAGCTTGTGTGGAGCATTTTGAATAGACTGATGTACAAAATGACTGTGGGATGATATGTTACATTTCTCTTTCAGGAAGAGGAAAAAAGGGATCAGATCTCCACTCACAAAGAAAAACAGTAAGGATAGCAGTGAAGCCCTGAAGAAAGAGGAAAACTCTTCAATGATCTATCAATTAAGTGCCATCACCACAACTCATTCCTTGTCTAGTATACAGAAAGAGCACACACATGCTCCTAGAGTTGGGACAAGAGTGAGATGCCAGGGACTTCCCTGGTAGTCCAGTGGCTAAGACTCTATGCTTCCAATACAAGGGGCCCCGGTTCAATCCCTGGTCAGGGAACTAGATCTCACATGCTGCAACTAAAGATCCTGGGTGCCGCAACTAAGACGCAGCACAGCCAAATAAATAAAAATAAATATTAAAAAAAATTAGTGAGGTGCCAGTGACTGGCCAACAGATATGGCAAGATCTTACTCCACTGCTTTCTCTTATTCTGGTCATTCACGATATTTTCTGGGTAAAAAGTTAAATTTTGAAGTAAATGAAAATTTGCTCCTTCCCAGATTCTTCATCCATTGTCAAGGCTTTCTTTATGCCCCCTTTGAGAGCCTTCTTATCACAGTAACTAAGGCAGGAGGCACAGATGTCAGAGTGGCTTAAGGATGGGGGCATCACAGCCCAGCTACTTATCAGTACAGTCAAAGGAAAGGATCAGTGCAGCTCAGGCTGGCCTCCACACTAGAACTCTGTGGCTCTAGCACCAAATCTCATGCTTGGTATCTAGTAGACTCTCAGTAGATACTCAGAGGAATGGAAACGAAAGTGCTTGTCCAAGCAGCATGCAAATACTTGGGTATCTGGAGGCTGAGGATACATCTGGAGCACTGAGGAAAGAGCACCAGCTTTGAAGTGAACCTCAGGCATTTTGACTTTCTCTCCTACCACTTACTGCATGATCCTGGAACTCTATTTCCCACATCTTCAAATAAGGAGAATATCTATCTCATAAAGTTATAAAGGGGCTAAATGAGATAAAGTATACAAAATATCTCCATGATGTGTGTGTGTGTATGTTAGTCACTCAGTCGTGTCCAATTCTCTGTGGTCCTATGGACTGTAGCCTGCCAGGTTCCTCTGTTCATGGGATTCTCCAGGCAAGAATACTGGAGTGGGTAGACATTCCCTTCTCCAGGGGATCTTCTTGGACCAGAGATCGAACACCGGTCTCTTGAATTGCAGGCAGATTCTTTACCATCTGAGCCACCAGGGAAGCCCCATCTCATAGGATAATCAGTTCTTAGTAGGTAATCAGTCAGAAGTATAATTATTAGCGACAATCAAAGGAACCCCCCAAACCTGGTTTGTGAGGGTGAGGAGGAAAGAGAAGAGAGATAGAAGAATTGCATATTCAAAAGAGGTTTTATAGTCGGAATCAGTTCCATAATTGGCTGGGCCCAGTGAAAAATGGAATGTACGATCCCTTGTTCAAAAAGCAGGAAAAAGTGCTGTGAAAGGTCTTAAAATGTGAAGCTTTTTTCTTTTTTCTGAAGTTGCTCTCTCTCAACCTTTTGTGGAGGTATTGTTATTTTTTCTAAGTAAACTGCTTATTATGAAATAGTTCTAGATTTACAGAAATGTTGCAGAGATAATAGAGAGTTTGCATCTACCCCATATCCAGGGTTCCCTATAGTTAATATCTTAAAATGGCACATTTGTCACAATGAATGAATGGCACGGTGTGTTTCATTTACCCTTTAATATCATGTTACTTCAGGCAGAGGGATACCAGGAGGAGAGTGCAGACCCTTGTAGGACCCCAGAGACAGTGCAGCCTCTGACTTAGGGCCCATGCACAACTTACCAGTTGCTGGAGGGCACCTACCTGCCAACTTCCAAACTGTGTTTCATGCCCCAGGCCTGGGCAGGCTCTGGGGAAGTCAGACATTCCCCTTTGCCATGGTGCCAATGCCTCAAGCCCCAGAAAACAGGCTACAACCTCTGCACAAGGATGCACTAGATACCTTGGTTGGGGTGGACAAGAGGATCAAGACATGGCCCCTGTCTACTGTGGCACTGCCATGCTGGCCCAGGGCAGGGATGGCTGCTCCCATGCCCCACCTGAGACTTTGCAAAGGCATCCATGTCCAACTCAAACCCTCTCTGCACTTGGACCCAGGCCCTCACTGGGAGTGGACAACAGCAGTGGTCCTGGGACGGGGGAGGGGGATGGGTGCTGGAGGAGCCCCAGGACAACAAGGATCAGGGAAACTGGTGCTGAGAATACTTCCAGGGGAGACAGGCAGGTGGCAGGAGATGGGGCACAGCATGAGCTGATGCTCCAAGTCACCAGGGTCTATGCTCCATTTCCCCATCAGACTTTACTTAAAAATCAGATCAAAGATAAAATCGTCACAAGTTTCAGGACTGAGACTATAAGGTCCTTGTGAGTGAGGAGCCCTGCTGTGCAGGTCACGTGCCCACAAAGCTGGTTATGTTCCTTTTCTTACAAAAATGACTCTGGGAAGGAAGGATGCTTAGCACCTCAGAAGCAAGTCTTAAGAGGATAAGAGCAGATAATGGGACTACGTATGGTCATGGGGTGACCCTACTTGTCAAGAATTTTCAGAGGGAAGAAGGAGCTGGGAGAACCTCCCTTCTATGTTTCCCTTCTTTTCCTCTTTCACTTCAACAAGAATGACAAAAGATTTACTTCCTTCTGTGGGTCTGATAAGTATTGCATTTCATGCTGAGAAACAGGAAGAAAGGATGAATGAATAATTATAATATTAATCTGATAATTATACATGGCATTCATAAAGCTCTTTCCTCAAAGGAGCGCCAGGACACTACCCATTAATCCTTGCAACATCTCTGTGCGATAAACACCGAAGAGGTATGACTTATCTCTAATGCACCTTAAGGCACAACCTAAATCACAGGCTAAATTAACCGAGCAAGATTTCCAGGGCAAGACCATATCTTGGTCAATAAAATAGAGGATTCACTACAGGGCTGGAAATCCATGCATTCCTGAAATTGCTGTGTTTAAAGTGGCATCTTACCCTTGGGTCTTTTCTGTTTCAAATTGTGTAATTGCTTTCCTGAATGTTGTCATTTCTCGAGTCTCCTCTTCCCTTTTCTGATCCACCTAACACAGCTATTAGCAAAATATTTACTGTGCAATATTTACTCAGAAGACTGGCTTGGTTCTGGTCCCGCCTTTTGTTTTTGTGGGTAACCTCAGGCAAGTTACCTAAGTTTGCTGAGAATACATTTCTCTATCTGGAAAGTGAATATAAGAAGAATACTTACACTGTTCTGACAGGGAAGCTAAAATAGGAGAATTCACACAAAACAAGACTTTACCTTTAAGTTTAATGCACTTTTATAAATATCACATTTATTATTATAGAGAAGATATCGGTGCATTGGAGACAACTAGAATATTATAGAGAAGCAAAATATTTGAAATGATAAAATGTCACATTTGACCAAGCAGAGATCACTATTGTTATCCCCCTGTGTATGTCCTTTCATGTAGCATGCATATAGTCAAAATAGACAACACTTGGAATTCCCCAGTGGTCCAGTGGCTAGGCCTCCATGCTTTCAATGCCAAGGGCCCGGGGTTTGATCCCTGGTTGGGAAACTAAGATCCCACAAGCCATGCAGCATGGCCAAAAAAAAAAAGAAAGGAAAATAGGCAACATTGTACAAACTGTTGCGTAACATTCTTCTTTTTCAGTCAATGATCTCCCCTCTTCTGCTTTAATAATTTTCCAGCTCAGCTAATATTTAGCTCATATTTCAGTATTCCCAGTTTTTTTCATGCAAATTCAGTAGAACATGTGTGCGTATGTCTATGTGTTCTAGAAGAGAGGTATTGGATGGGAGAGATGCAGAGAAGGGCAAAAGGAAAGGGCAATGAGAAACCTCAGCCTGGCCACAAATAGCAAGCTGCTCAGAGCTGGAAAGCAGGGAACCGGATTTTGAGCAATGATGAAGTCAATGGTCCAGCTGGTAACAGACCTTAGATGCCCTTAAAGTTGGCCCCACACTCTGTGCAGGAAAGCAGGATCTTATTACTGATCTCTGGGAAAAAATCAAGATGGAGGACCTTTACATAATTATATCATTTGGCTTAGAAGCCATCAGAATGAGGATTTCTCAATACAGATGAGAAAACTGGGTCTCAGAGAGGTCCCAAATTCATATAATTAGCAGATGAAAGCATCACAATACACCCCCAATATAAATTTTCTATAAACTCTATCTAAATGCAGTTTGTTTTTTATTGAGATATGATTGGCATACAAAAAAGCTGGGCATGTTTCATGTATACAGCTTGATGAGTTTGAAGATAAGTAAATACCTGTGAAATTATCACCATAAATAATCTCATAAACTCAACCATCACCTCTAAAAGTTTCCTCCCTCCTTCTTTGTGTATGTGTGTGTGTGTATACGTGTGTGATAAGAACATTTAAAGAAGATCTATCTTAACTAATATTTACAAATATTATACAGTATGGTGAGCCATAGGTATCATGCTATATAGCAGGTCTCTAGGATTTTATTCACTTTGAGGATCTGAAACTATGTACCTTTTAGATCAACACTTCTCCAATCCTCCATCACCCCTGGTAACTAGTACTCTCAGCTTTTATGGGTTTGAGTAATTCAGATTCCTGATATAAGGGATCATTCTAAATGCAATTTTAACACAGCTTTGTAGATATCACAGACCAATCTGTCAAGATTCCCAGACTTTCTACCCCAACCCAGGGCATAGAAAAAAAAATAAGTAACCTTTTGTTTCTCTTCCCTGACAGCTCAGTTGGTAAAGAATCCACCTGCAATGCAGGAGACCCCAGTTCGATTCCTGGGTTCATTAAGATCCCCTGGGGAAGGGATAGACTACCCACTCCAGTATTCTTGGGCTTCCCTTGTGGTTCAGCTGGTAAAGAATCCGCCTGCAATGTGGGAGACCTGGGTTTGATCCCTGGGTTGGGAAGATCCCCTGGAGAAGGGATAGGCTACCCACTCCAGTATTCTGGCCTAGAAAATTCCATGGACTGTATAGTCCATGGGGTCACAAAGAGTCAGACATGACTGAGCGACTTTCACAGTTCTGTGTCTCTCTCTCACATAGTCAGAACTCTTCATTAGAGAAGGTGGTACTATTTTCAAAATTGTGTGGTGGTTAGATCAATCAGAACAATTGCAATAGACAAAGACAGAGAGGAATCTCATGAATGTAAACACTGAGTAAAAGAAACTAGAGGCTAAAAATCACATAAAATGTGATGCAATTTATATAAAATTTCAAAGAAGCAAAAATGAATCTATGATGTTAGTTAGATCTATGATGTCAAGATAGTGGTTCTCTTGGAGGGTTAGCAACCAGGCAAGAACTGGAGGGGGACTTCCATGGGGCTGACAATGATGTACAGAAATTCTTAGTCTAGATACTAATTACAAGAGTCTGTTCACTTTATGAAAATTCCCTGATTTCTACATGTGTGATTTGTGTACTTTTCCCTGTCTTCCTGATGTTTTGTGTATGTATTCAACAGAGAGACTCACCTAGGGAAACTCCAGTTTAAAAAAAAGGAACAGGGTTTCTAAAAAAAATGTTTCCCTTCCTTTCGTTGAACCATAGCAATGGGTAGAAACAGAATTTGAGTTAAATCACACATAGCTGAAAAGGATATTGGTTTTGACATTGCATAGACCAGGATGCTCTTACCAACTCAAAACTGAGTGGAACATGCTGATGTTTGGCCCGGCTGTCTACAGAGCCTGACTCTACAATTCATTTACTAGTGCTGTGACCTAGCTATGAGAATTAAGTGAAGCAAGGCATGCCAAGGCTTTGATATGGAGCTTAGTACCTGTCTGTCAGGAACATTTTCCTCTGCCCCAACTTCCCACAAGCCTCTGCCTTGTCCTGGCCACTTTCCTGAGGGTGTGTGAGTACTCAGTCACTTAGTTGTGTCTGACTCTTTGTGACCCCCTGGACTGTAGCCCGCCAGGTTCCTCTGTCCATGGAATTCTCCAGGCAAGAATACTGGAGTGGGTTGCCATTTCCTCCTCCAGATGATCTTCCTGACCCAAGGATTGAACCTGGATCTCCTGCATTGGCAGGTGGTTTCTTTACCACTAAGCCACCTGGAAAGCCCATTCCTGAGAGTAGATGGCCATATATTTGATAGCTGAGTTGGTAGAGTTTTGCTCTGGCCCTGGGATTTAGTGGTAGGGGAAGACATATAAAGTGGCCATGAAATCCTAAAGTCTGCCTCTAGATGCATGACCTTAGATAGGAAACTGGTTCTTGATAGGTTAGAGCTTATTGGGTTTCACTTCTAAAATATAGAACTTGCCGAATTTGTCATTCTGCATTCACCCAATCGCAATTGACACACCCAATTAAAGGACATTTAGATGACGAGAATTGTATAAGAAAGTCACTTGTTCATGCATGTATTCCACAAAATATGCACTGAGTGTCTAGCACACCCCAAGCCTCCTGCTGGGGCCACAGCAATGAAGAAGAGGTGTTCATTGATTGCACACTTCTCCATCTTCAAAACTGTCATTCTGTAACACTGGGTGCCTTCTCATCTTCCTTCTCTCCCTTGCTCCCACCCCAGCTTGCACTGCACCTTTGCGAAAGTCAGAAAAACTTGCTGTCCCTTAGCAGACATAGCCCTTGAGCAGAAAGCTTGAAAAGTGAGGGAAGGGCTGAATTTCAGCTCCCTTCACCACCTTTTGAGTACTTTTGGTCAGTACCCAAACTACACAGTGACCTTTTGCAATGATCCAGTGGCACATGGATGTAAGGGCAAGCTAGCATGAAGCTTGCCCTGGTCACAGCAAAGCCTGCACTTTGAACCTCAAAACAAAGTAAACCCTTGATGTTGAAAGGAAAGCATCCCAAGACCTCCACATTGCGAATATCATTAAATAACTGAAATAATATTAAGCCTCTGTAAAATAACAATAAAATTAATTCGGTAGACTCACTGTTATCTTTAAATGCAGTTTTTGTAGATAAAATTTCGAAAGCAAGGGCTCCCTTGGGAAAAAATGTTAAAAGAGTCCTTGATGGAGAAAATTCTTCTTCTGATTCTTGGATGTGAGAAGTGTATATGAATTGGATTCTCTACATCCAGCTAATAACTAGCTTTTTCCATAAGATTCTAGCCCTGTAGATGTTTTCCTAGATTCAAAGGGCTTTGAAGTTAGCAGACTTGTTTCACTCCTTGGTTCCTCCACAGAATGCAATAAGTATCTGTTAAAATGTAAAAGTATTTCACACATATGGAAATAAGCCTCTTTTTTATTTAAAACGATTTGGCTATAAGCCTATTTGTTTAGTGATCTTGGTTATGATGTTTGGTTTTTCCCCTGACAATTAACAATAGCTGTTCTTTTCATTAAGTCCAAAGGTAGATATTTTCTTTTATAACTCTTTAGGTAAATGACATGCACTTGTGTCAGAGTGCAACTTTTCCAGAAGGCTGTTGATTTAAACTTGAGTCAAACATTCTTAGAACAAACCCCAGGAACTGGAGAACACTCACACAGTGTTCTCACACAGTTCTTCCAAAGGCTATCTGTGAGCCCCAAATGGTCTCTCTTTAGGCAGGACTTCGTTAATGTGTCTTTATAAATATGAGGGACTTTGCAATTGCACATGACAGGGATTTCACTCTGGGTGGATTCACGGAAGAAGAAGTTCACTGCCCTCAAGGGAAATCACAGTGAAAAGTAGGTCATTTTGATGCTGATCTCCTTAGCAAACTCCTCTAAGACTATGAGTTAAAAAAAAAACACCAGTCACAACTAGCTTTTGTATATACAACTTGACAGTTTACCAAGTGCTTTCACTTGCAGATCTCATTTTCCTCTTGAAAAATAAATCCCATGAGATAGAAAGCATTATTATTATGACATAGATTTTCCATTATGCATGTGAGAAATCTGAGGCCTGGAGATGTTTAATAATTTGCTCAAAGTCATCTGATGAAAGACAGAGAGAGAGAGAGAGATGAGAGATGAAGAGGGAGGGAGAGAGAACAGAGAAAGGAAGGCAGCAGAAGGAGAACCTAAGTTCTCTGATTCTGAATTCCAGGATCTTTTTGGCTAAGCCATGAGGTCTGTCACAAACAAATGGCCCAACTTTCTCTTCTTTCACCCCAGGTAAGATTGCACAAGGAGAAACTGTCTCTGACGTGCCCGCCTCATAACTTTGTTTCCTTTCAGTGTCTTTACCCTTGCCAAAGCCTGCTCTCCAGAAGGACTCTGACTTTGGCTTTACTTACCAACAAGAATTTGTACTCATTTAGGTAACATGTACCACCAATGTGAAAGGGTGCCCAAGGAACTTAATTATCTACCCATGCTAGTGTTAAAGGCAATGATACAAGAAAGCCTTCAGTCATGGAGATCAGTTGGTGTCCAATTATTTTTCTAATACAAGAAATATTTATGAAGAATATGTGCTCGTTCACTTTAGTTGTGTCCTACTCTTTGCAATCCTATGGACCATAACCCACCAGGCTCCTCTGTCCATGGGATTTCCCAGGCAAGAATCCTGGAGTGGGTTGCCATGTGCTCCTCCAGGGGATCTTCCCAACCTAGGGATCAAGCCCTTATCTCCTGCATCTCCTGAACTGCAGGCAGATTCTTTTTTTACTGCTGAGCCACCAGGGAAGCCCGTTATGAAGATTTTAGAGTAGAAGTTAAAAGCTGGTCTCTGGAACTAGACAGTCTGGGTTCATATTCCCTTGTTTAACCTTAGAGAAGTTACTTCTCTGTGCCTCAGTTTCCTCACCAATGTAATGAGAATAAAACATGTGTAATATCATGTATGAGACGAGTTGCCAGTCCAGGTTTGATGCACGATGCTGGATGCTTGGGGCTGGTGCACTGGGACGGCCCAGAGGGAGGGTATGGGGAGGGAGGAGGGAGGAGGGTTCAGGATGGGGAGCACGGGAATACTTGTGGCGGATTCATTTTGATGTTGGGCAAAACTAATACAATATTGTAAAGTTTAAAAATAAAATAAAATAAAAAAAATGATGTTTATATAATGGATTGTAGTCTTTAATTAATTAATAAATAAATAAATGTAAAGTGCTTAAGACAGTCCATGATATAAGGATCAGATAAATGCTGGCTATTGTTTGTTGAATACGAGACAACAAATGTTTATGTAATAAGTGGATTTTTATGTAGTAGAAGGAAATGGCAACCCACTCCAGTATTCTTGCCTGGAGAATTCCATGGACGGAGGAGCCTGGCGGGTTACAGTCCATGGGATTGTAAAGAATCAGACACAACTGAGCGACTAACACTTTCTTTCTTTCATCATGTTATAGGCACAGCATGGAACTCTAAAGGTATAATGGTGAATTCTATAAACATAGTTTTTGCTTACTCGAAGCCTAGATTCTAGCAGGAAGAGACAATTAGACAAAAACTTATTGAATTGCAATTGGCAAGGGAGCTACTAAAATTTTTAGAGTGTTCTAAGAATTTATAACAAGGATAACAGGACTCAAAAGTTTGAGAAGTGGGATGTGATAGAAAGTTTAGGGAAGGTCTAACATACAAGATCTGATGGAATAAGAATTAGGTGCAAAGAGGAAGGAAGGCATTCCAGGCAGGAAAAACATCAGAGCATACTCCATGGACTGAGATCTGTCCATGTGGTAGGAACACACCAGGAGAAAAAGACTGATGTGAGTTTAGATCAGGTTCTGCACAGCTATGGGATGGCCACGGAGAGAAACCTGGGATGGCCTAGCCACATGTGCATGTAAAACATATCACTCTCCATGCAACCTAGAGAATGAACTTGAAGATGAGAATAGCTGCAAGGAGGCTAGCTAAATAGTATTTAAAAGCTCAGGATATGGAGGAAGACAGCCAAGTTTACTTTCTGGCTCTGTCATTTCTTTTGTTAGCAGTGCGAACTTGGGTGAGTTACTTAATTTTTCTGAGTTTTAATTTCCTCATTTCTAAAATTGGGGGACATATATCTTTCTGGTGGGGTGGTTATGAGGATTAAATGAAGTAATTCACATTATAGCACTTAGAACAGTAACCAGCCTCGAAAGTATTCATGCCAGTTGCTAGTAGTAACTTATTTTATTGCCTTAGCCTATGCAGGAGATAGAGGTGGCTAGAATTATAATGTAGCATTGCAGATGGAGAGAGACAAATGTATTTGAGATATTTATGAGCTGAAACTATATGATCCCTAGGATGATGGTAATTGGTTGATGATCAAAACCCTCTGTTATCTGAGCTTTTCAGATCAGAATGTGATTTCCGTCAGTGTATTTTAACTTTATTTTTCTTATACTAGGTCAGTTTTCATTCCAATCCCAAAGAAAGGCAATGCCAAAGAATGCTCAAACTACCTCACAATTGCACTCATCTCACATGCTAGTAAAGTAATGCTCAAAATTCTCCAAGCCAGGCTTCAGCAATACGTGAACCGTGAACTTCCTGATGTTCAAGCTGGTTTTAGAAAAGGCAGAGGAACCAGAGATCAAATTGCCAACATCTGCTGGATCATGGAAAAAGCAAGAGAGTTCCAGAAAAACATCTATTTCTGCTTTATTGACTATGCCAAAGCCTTTGACTGTGTGGATCACAATAAACTGTGGACAATTCTGAAAGAGATGGGAATACCAGACCACTTGATCTGCCTCTTGAGAAATGTGTATATAGGTCAGGAAGCAACAGTTAGAACTGGACATGGAACAACAGACTGGTTCCAAATAGGAAAAGGAGTACGTCAAGGCTGTATATTGTCACCTCTGCTTATTCTATGCAGAGTACATCATGAGAAACTCTGGACTGGAAGAAGCACAAGCTGGAATCAAGATTTCCGGGAGAAATATCAATAACCTCAGATATGCAGATGACACTACTCTTATGGCAGAAAGTGAAGAGGAACTCAAAAGCCTCTTGATGAAAGTGAAAGTGGAGAGTGAAAAAGTTGGCTTAAAGCTCACCATTCAGAAAACGAAGATCATGGCATCCGGTCCCATCACTTCATGGGAAATAGATGGGGAAACAGTGGAAATAGTGTCAGACTTTATTATTTTGGGCTCCAAAATCACTGCAGATGGTGACTGCAGCCATGAAATTAAAAGACGCTTACTCCTAGGAAGGAAAGTTATGACCAACCTAGATAGCATATTCAGAAGCAGAGACATTACTTTGCCAACAAAGGTTCGTCTAGTCAAGGCTATGGTTTTTCCTGTGGTCATGTATGGATGTGAGAGTTGGACTGTGAAGAAGGCTGAGCGCTGAAGAATTGATGCTTTTGAACTGTGGTGTTGGAGAAGACTTTTGAGAGTCCCTTGGACTGCAAGGAGATCCAACCAGTCCATTCTGAAGGAGATCAGCCCTGGGCTTTCTTTGGAAGGAATGATGCTAAGGCTGAAACTCCAGTACTTTGGCCACCTCATGCGAAGAGTTGACTCATTGGAAAAGACTCTGATGCTGGGAGGGATTGAGGGCAGGAGGAGAAGGGGACGACAGAGGATGAGATGGCTAGATGGCATCGCTGACTCGATGGACGTGAGTCTGGGTGAACTCTGGGAGTTGGTGATGGACAGGGAGGCCTGGCGTGCTGTGATTCATGGGGTCGCAAAGAGTCGGACACGACTGAGCGACTGAACTGAACTGAACTGAGTCCAACTCACAAGAGTACAATGAGAAATCAGAGACCAGTAAATTCATTTAGAGAGCAATAATTTAAAGGAAGCTTTTCATTACCCTCTGGTCGTTACACATTCCTTGACATAGGAGACCAAGTTCTAATCATAAGATTGCTTGGCAAACATGAAATCAGAGCAGGGGAGTTGGCTGGATAGTCAACTTAAATGTCTGCTTTACTCAAGCCTCATACGCTTAGCTCAAGTGTTTCCATTGGCCTGACGTGCCCTTTCCAACTGTCCACCTGGCTAACTCTTATCATTTAGGATTCAGCCTACAGTTATCTCTTCTACAAAGCTTCCCATATTTTCTGAGGTTGGATTAAGCTCCCTTCCTCTCAGCTCTCACAACTACCATGTTCAAGACTCTTATTTCCAACTGACCATGTTATTAGAATTCTTTCTCTTGGCTTATTTCACTCATGACTTCTTGAGAGCAAGGAACATATGTTTTTGGCTGCTCTTTAATGCAGCACAGTATATCTTTACCTAGCAGAAGCTCAAAAGAATACTGCTTGAACTGCTGACTTGCCCCAAATACCAATAGATGGGATATCCACTGCCCAAAGGAATGGGGTCTTGCCTACTGAATAGTATTGGAGAAGTAATATCAGGAATTCTTGTTCTTGTTTCTTTTTTTACTAGTCTCCAAACAAACCACCTTCCTTTTGCTGATTTAGCCAATGTAACCACAGTGCATAAGCTCCATTTCTTTTGCATGCATATTTTGATTAGATTTCTAGCTGGCTCATTTTAATATAGGGGATATTCTGTCTGTCAAAGGGATCGCTGCAAAATCACATGCAGAATTTGTTATTTAATCCCAAAATAACAGCTGCAGGTGTTGGCACACTAAGCAAAACTAGAATTCCAAATTGATGTTGACAATTGTTGTATGGAAGGTACAAATAAAGTTGAGAGGCAGCACAGAGAGATCTTAAAGACATAGGGGAAAGGAAGATCAGGAGAGACTTGGAGGCCAGGTAAAGATGAATGGATGAAACTGAGGTGAAGACAATCAACAGCATGAACAAAGGTATGAAATTAGAAACATGCCACACCGTTCTGTCCTGTTTGGGAGAACAAATATAATAGTCCTATTTGGTTAGAACCCTGGGCTTCAGCAAGGATGCAGTGTGGAATAGATTTGCAAAAGTATAATGGTCAGGGCCAGATCTTGGAGAGTTCTTTATGCTAAACTAAGGAATCTGACTTTATTTGTCAGACAATGGGGTGCCATTGAAAACTGTTCAACAGAAGGATGGCACACAGTGGGCTTACAAATATCTCAATACTGATGTCCAGTTGTATGTTTTGCAGTTATAGATCTTTTTCATCTGAACAGTCTTTTTAAATCCTCGTCATGCTTTTTGAGAGATGTATGGTCTTTGTTTTAACAGGAAGAGACTGACGTTTAGGGAGTTTAAATGTCTCACTCCAAGTCCTATAAGTAATAAACACAGAACCCAGGGACTTGAGCTTAGGCCTTTTGCCTCAAGTTCCATGCTCCTGCTGCTGCAGTGCAGCCTTTAAGATGAATTATTGATCTGAAAGATGTAAGGATACTAGGATGGAGAAGAGAATAAGTACTTGATAAATTATTATTATCAGGGATTATTATTTGCAGAAAAAGCTAGTCAGTAAGAAGAAAAGAGATCCCAAGCCTACTACATACAGTCTTTTCTAGTTGACAAAGAATTTTCAAGTGTGTTCATTTTCTTTTAGAAACAAAGTCATGGAAATTCTCTCCATTTTTACAAATAGGATTATTGAGGCTCATCAAGGTGAGGGGACTTGCTTCAGAATCTGGAATGTCCGCACTGTCTAGTATGGTAGTTACAAATTATGTATTGCTGTTGAGCTTTTAAAATGTGGCTAGGTCTGCTGGGAGGTGTGCTGTGGGTGTAACAGACATTGGATTTCAAAGAATTTGTATAGAAAAGTCATGTAAAATATATCCATGAAGTTTTGTATTTGACATGTCAAGTTATCATATTTTGGATATATTGAATTGAGTAAAATATACTATTAAAATTAGTTGCACCTGTTTCTTTTTATGTGTTTACTAAAAAATTTTAAATTGTCAATGAGCTTTGCGTTATATATAATACCAATTGGATAGCGCTGTTCTAGACCATAAAGCTATTGCCGCTACTTGAATACTCCATGGCCAACATTCATTCCCATCCAAATGCTCACTTTAGAAGAGGCGGTAATAAGGATAATGATTGTAGTTATTATTTATCCACTTCCAAAGTTTCTAAGCACTTTACATGCATGAACTGATTTAATCTTATGATAATTTCATGACCTATTATTTTATATGTAATAGATCATTTTATTTTGCAGATGAGAAACAGAGAAGTGCAGTAAACCACAGATTTAGTGGAGTCAGAATTCAGACTTAGCCTGCGTCTAAGGCTTCCCAGGTGCTATAGTGGTCAAGAATCTGCCTGGAGTGCAGGAGACACAAGAGAAACGGGTTTGATCCCTGAGAAAGAGCCCCTGGAGGAGGAAACGGCAACCCGCTTCAGTATTCTTGCCTGGAAAATTCCGTGGTCAGAGGAGCCTGGAGGGCTACAGTTGGAAAGAGTCGGACACGCACACACACACATGGTCTTTCGGAAGGCTTTAGTGGCTGCCTCAGTTGGGTAAGTCCCAAGGAGACATTTGGATTGACTCACTTTATTTGTGACCTACTATAAATCAAGCTTGGAGAAGGCAATGGCAACCCACTCCAGTACTCTTGCCTGGCAAATCCCATGGACGGAGGAGCCTGGTAGGCTGCAGTCCATGGGATCGCTAGGAGTTGGACACGACTGAGCGACTTCACTTTCACTTTTCACTTTCACGCATTGGAGAAGGAAATGGCAACCCACTCCAGTGTTCTTGCCTGGAAAATCCCAGGGACGGGGGAGCCTGGTGGGCTGCCGTCTATGGGGTCGCAGAGAGTCGGACACGACTGAAGCGACTTAGCAGCAGCAGCGTAAGTCAAGCTGCATGTAAGAGACTTTAAATATTATCTCATTTAATCTTTGCAACAGCCCCATTAAATAGTTACTAGTCCTTTTTATAGGTAAGTAAACTGAGGCTTAATGAGACTGTGCAACCTGCCCAAAGTCACACTAGGGACATGGTGGGACTCAGTTCATAATCTAGCCTGAACCTCAAGCTGCTACTCCATCACTAGGCCAGTTTGTGAAAGAGCTCCACCTGAATCTCCTTGGGGGTGCTCCCTAGGTGAAACCCCCTGAGGTATTGAAGCAGTCTTTCTGGGGTAGGCTTTGGGAATTTGTTCTTAGAATTGCTTCAGGTGACCCCCACCGTTGGCCACCTTTGGCGATAACCACCCTATCTGAGTTTTTCATTTTCCTGGGAGTCTCACCTCTTCAGTCTCTCCTGTGAACTGATGAAAACTTAGGGGGAAAAAAGGAAAAGGAAACAAACAAACAAAAACAGTATTTCCCTTAGGCTACCTCAGTGGGGCAGACTACTCATTTCCCCAGGTCCCTGCTTCCTTCAAATCTTATCATCATCTGCCCTAAAAGTCAGGGCGTAATGACTTAAGTAAGCAGACATAAACATAGGCTTCAGAGATAAAACAACAAATCCTCCTGAAGACATCCTTAGAAACATCTAGGCAGTTCAGGGTTGTGTCTGAGATGAGAGAGGTGGGGATTTAGGAAGTATAGAGGTGGGGGGGATGGGAGGAAGGAATGTAGTGGGAGACTCATAGGCTCCCTAGGTGATTTATGGATTCTTGGATGATTCCATAAGAACCACTGGATGTGAATGAAGGCACAAAGTGAATAGAACTAAGTGACTTTTGGGGGCTGGGGTTGTGTGTATGTGTGTGGAGGGGGGAGGTTGGGGTTGTATGTATGTCTATAGTGTGCATGCAGGCATGCTTTTTTTGCAGCCTTGTTTGCAGGTAGACAAGCAGTTGCTTTACGTGACAGATTCAGAACTTCTGACTAGCACACAAATATAAAATTAGGCACCAGGTTTCATGGCAACCCAACTCGACATGGTAGCAAACAAGAATTGTTTGAGAATCTGAGAAAGAAGCCAACATTGTGTGTGTCACAGCTAGCCTGCCTTCCTTTGACCAATTTCTCCTAATTTAGCAGTATTTCCGTTCCTACCCTAATTTCCCCTGGTTTGTAAACTACGTCACTTAACTGAACTCAGCTCCAGACTTTAGAAAAACAAAATGTTGTATTTCAGCAATGGTTTTTTTGGCGTTTCTACCTCTAAAGAATTTTACTTGATTTCAATTTTTTCCTTTCACTCTTGGAAGACTGTAGTATCAGTTATGTTTCCGTATTTCTCCTTTTCTAATGGAGTGTCTAACTCAGTATAATGCAGTGTTTGTTAAATGTGATTAAAGATTTCAGTGTCTGGTAAAAACCAATATTTACCAGGGAAATCCCGCCAACATAAATGCGCAGGCAAGGTAGAAAATATTGGCTCAATCTCCCCCTGGACACACACTTACAAACAAGGACTGTAGATGTTTTCCATGTCACTTCTGACATTTCTGGCCTCTTGCTTTGCCAGTTTCACACATGTATCCATTTAACACAGGTTCTGAACAGTCTTAAAACTGGGATAATCTAGGTAATTGACTCCAGTATTAATTTTTTGAAGTTGTTTTCCTATTAGCTGAGGTTTGCTGTTGTTTGTTTTGTTTCTGCTCTGGTGGTTCTTCTAGCATTTATCATACACTGTCATGTAATTTAGTTTAAAAGGCTTCCTTGAATTATGAGAACTAGTAGTATTCAAAATAGTAAACAAGGGAATACTGATCTTTTACAAAGTAGATTATACCACAAAATTTATTTGCAGAAACATACAACAGACATTTTGAGATTAAATCAGTCTTGTTGAGTGATTGCTTTCATTTAGTAAACATTTACTGAATTGAATTTATTCACTGATTGAATTTATTGAATGAATGAAATACTGGTATACTTTGAATGAATTTCAAATAGTTGTAGTTTGGATGTGAAATTATTTTTCTGAAATTGAATAGCCCGGGCAGCCAGCAGACAGAAGGCCCCAGCTGGCACCTGGCACTACAGCCTCAGGAGAAGGACTGGAGAGGTGGGGATTGAGTGAATTTCACATGGCCAAAGCTCAGGACCAAGCCTGTAGCAAAAACGTGAAGCTGTATTGTCCCATACCACACTTCTTCTTATGTACAGAGGGCTGGGTCTGAAATGAGGAAGACAGAATGACTCATCTACAAAAAGGGCCACTGAGACTGCCAATGGCAAACCTTGAACAGAGGCTGGTAAGCAGCAAGCACTTAATAAATGCTTGCCTTATAAACAAGTAAAATGAAATGTGATAGCCTACTATAATTTATAGGTTCAGTGTGGAATGTTCTGATTAAGACTTAGGCTCAAGAACAGTTTCTAAGTCTAGTCATTGTGATAAAATTCCTTTGGTTACTTTCTCTAACTGCAAATACTCAAGAGCTTATGCTTCAAAAACTGAGGACCATGGGAAGGATGGATAAGGATAATGTTAATCAGAGCCAACATCAATTGAGAGTCTGCCTGAACAAAATATCTCTGATCTTCAAAACAAGCTTGTGAGGTAGATTTCATTACCATCAATGTATAGATGACAGAACAGGGAAATGGTGAATGAGGCTGGGGAGGTGGCCTGAGTGTCTGAACTCAATAATAGGCCCCAGTTGGGGCACAAAGAAGCAAAAGACAGGTTGTTGTTGTCCTCAAGGAATGTGTGATCTTGAAGGGGAACAGGGATGTTCAGACACAGAAGGCAACCAGCAAGGGCACACTGTGGGCTGTGGGCTGGATTACCCAACAGGGAGTGGGGGAAGCGAAGGCACGCTTGTGCTTGGAACAGAGCAGGTGCTTAATATATGTCTGCGGAAGTGTGCTGAACTTAACTGAGTTAAAAGCCAAATAAAGGTAATTGTAGATGAAAAGATGTGGAGTTCAAAATGAAATGCAGGGGGTGTTGAAGAAAAATGGTTAGAGAATAAGGGGGAGCAGACTGTGAAGTGGAGGACTCTGGACTTGATGTAGGAGCAGCAAGGAACTCCTGGAAGCTCTTGAGGAGGGGAGAAACACAAGGAAAGAGGGAATTTAGGACAATTTGACCAACAGGAATATGTAAGATGACTCTCAATGGGAAGTAGCTAGAGTTAGGGATCCCAGGAAGACCCAACTGTAGGGATATAAATTAAAAACAACACAGTCTAGAAAAGGTAGTGACAACAGAATGGAAGAGATGAGTTCTAAGTAACGTCTGGAAAGCAAAAAAAAAAAAAAAAATACATATATATATATATATATATATATATATGCCATTCATAATAAGGCAAAAATGTATGTCATTCTCAATAAGAGATGACTAGGAAGAGGAAGGTGTCCAAAAGGTTCCAGGGAGAGGAAGGTGTAGCTACAGTTTCTAGTCTTGGAGTGGACATAAGAACAGAACTGATATGAGGGAGTTGGGGTAGGTGGGGAAATGTTAATTTGGACTGCTTGGAGTTTGATGTGATACCCATATAATTGTAAGGACTTGGGGTGTGGACTGAGCTCCAAGCATGGATTGCTGCCAAGCATTATGAGCTGGGGATTATGAGCACACACTCCCTGTCCATGACTCTCCAGGGCTTGTGTCTATCTTCTAATTGATTCCTAGAGAAAGACCAGTAACAAATATAAGATTCAACTAGTTTATCTCACCAACTCCTTGCTCTCCTCCACTGTCTCCTCCCCCATCTCCTCAGGTCCCAGTTGCAACACAGTCAAAGCAAAGCTAAGAGTGATACAAGTCTTGGGTGATTTCTAGTTCTGAAAGGCATAAGCCTAAAGCAGGAGATTTCTCTCTTCTCAACATCTGCAAGGAAGAAGGCCAAGTTCTCCACAGAGAGGACCACTAAAACTGGAAGAGGCCCAAGAGACCCATCATATTTAAACCAACTCCTTGGTTCATAGGTGATGAAACTGAAGCCAGGAGAATTGAACTGACATCTCCAAGATCATGCAGCCATTCCCTCTGTGAAACAGCAGGGACCAGTTTTGAATTTTTACAGAAACTCTTGTTACCACTTTACTGTGTCTCATCTGACTGGCAACAGTTAAAGTACTATTCAATTAAACTAGTATTTGTGGATACATAACAGATGTCAGTCCCCATGCTAGACACAGAGGATGCCAGAAGAGTAAACAGAGCAATCACTGACATTGAGGCACTTACAGAAAAGAAAGAATGTTTTGAGAATAGGAGTAACTGCTTTTCCTTGTGTAGGAGTAGTAGAGAAGGCTTCCTGGAGGAAGCTATACCTTGGCAAGGTTTTAAAGGGTGAATAGGAGTTTGCCTGGCAAGAAATAGAAAAAGAAAGAAATATACTTTATAAGCAAAAGGAATAGCATAAATCGAAGGAAAGAGATGGTACAATACAGTATTTGGCATTCCTTTAAGAGTTTAGTAGTTTTATCATAATTAAGGGAGAGAGGGAACAACAGGAGAGGCAAGCAGAGCACTGCTAGGAATTTTAAAAGTATGTGTATAGGGGGTGCTGCTGCTGCTGCTGCTGCTAAGTCGCTTCAGTCGTGTCCGACTCTGTGCGACCCCATAGACGGCAGCCCACCAGGCTCCCCCGTCCCTGGGATTCTCCAGGCAAGAACACTGGAGTGGGTTGCCATTTCCTTCTCCAGTATAGGGGGTAGGGAAGTGAAAAACATGGAGAAAACATCCACAAGGGCCCTGTGTGATATTCTCTAGAGTTATAGTTAGAATAAGAGATATATGAAGTGTTAGAGAGCAAAAGTCAACAAACTTTAAAAAGGACCAGATAGTAATTATTCTGGGCTTGTGAGCCACATGGTCTGAGTTGCAAATATTAGACTCTGCTATTTATGCATGAAAACAGTCACAGATAATACAAAAACAGATGCATGCGACTGTGTTCCAATGAACCTTTATTTGCAAAAACAAGTATCCATCCCAAGGGCCATATTTGCCAATCATTACTGCAGAGACATCCTGAGATACTGACATCACCTATGGGAGAAAGAACAAAGGCATGCATCTTAATCCTTGCAACCTACAAATATACTATACTACCAGGCAAAAGAGGATTAAGGTTCTTGATGAAAATAAAGTTGCTAATGGGCTTCTCAGGTGGCACGGTTGTAAAGAATCCACCTGTCAATGCAGGAGATGAAAGAGACATGGGTCAATCCCTGGGTTGGGAAGATGCCCTGGATTAGGAAATGGCAACACACTCTAGTATTTTTGCCTGGAAAATTCCATGGGCAGAAGAGCCTGGCAGGCTACAGTCGATGGAGTCACAAAGAGTCGGACATGATGGAGCACACACACTGCTAACGAGTTAACCCTAAAATAAATATATTATTTTAGGGTTATCTAGGTGGGCCTAATGTATAAGGGTTCTTAAATGTGGGAGAGGAAGACAGATGAGTCAGTGTCCGAATGATGGAATGTGAGAAATATTCAACTGACCACTTCTGGCTTTGAATATGGAAGAGGGCCAGGAGCCAAGGAATGCAGGCAGCCTCTAGAAGCTGGAAAAGGCAAGAAGATGGATTTTCCCCTAGAGATTCCAGAGAGGAACACATCCCTGCTAAAACCTTTTAAGCTATGAAGTTTGTGAAATTTCTTACAAAGGCCGTCGATAACTAATACAATATGCACGTGAGCTAAACCTTCTGAACACTGTGGAGAAACTCTCCAGCTTCCAGAGTTAAGAACTCAGGTATAACAATCATTTCAATGCCTCATTCAAAAGAAAAGGGAAGGTTAAAGAAATCTGGATTTGGATGTGGGGAAATTAGGCAATGCTTCTGGGAGTGTCTAGAATAAGGAGCCTCTTTTACAGGCTTTATGGCTCTCTGTATAAGAGGCATTATAACAAAATATCCCTTGATTTGTGTTTCTCCGGGGGCTCCCAGACTTACACACTTGGGGATGTAGACCTCAGGAAAGAGAACTTGTGTATGTGAGGGTGTAGATGAAAGTCCCAGAGCAGGTCCTGTATGCAGGCTCAGAGTGGGGAAGTGGGTTGTCAGACATCAGCCCCTGACTTTCTATTCTGCCTGCAGCTGGCCACCCCCTTGCCCTCTGCTATGCCACTGTACCATTTACGTCACAGGGAATACAGTTTGCTGCTCTGAAATGTGTGTTATGAGGGAAATGAGAACATGATGCCGGTGGCATTTGACAAAGGAGGCAGCAAGCCAAAGACGAGCTCGGGCAGGCCTGGCAGTGCTGGGAGGGGTCATTTCAGAGACAGCCACCACTGCTGGGCACTCACAGAGGTAGGTCAACTGAGGTCAAGGGCCTCTGCCCAAGAGCCCACTCAAACTGCCTTCCGTGGTATGGGGGAGGCCATGATTCTAACCTCCCTTCCACACTGCAAACATCCTGAAAGCAAAGAGTTCCTCAAGCAGCTGACACAGTGACTTCTCCTCCATAGCCAGGTCCTTGCCCAGTGGCTACCTGATTAATAGTAAAATCCAGGAGACAGTGAAGGCAGATCTCACAACAATACGAATTCTCACCATAAATTCAAGAAGCACATTTCAATGTACAAAACATCCTCACATACACGGTCTCAAATGATCCACTTAAGGATGCTACGCAGTGAGGATTAGCAAACCTCCATTTAGCTGGGGATTCCCTGGTAGCTCAGTGGTAAAGAATCTGTCTGCCAATGCAGGAGACATGGGTTCGATCCCTGGGTCAGGAAGATCCCCTGGAGGAGCCAATAGAAACCCTCTCAGTATTCTTGCCTGGGAAATGCCACGGACAGAGGAGCCTGGTGGGCTACAGCTCATGGGGTCGCAAAAGAGTTGGATAGGACTTAGCGACCAAACAACAAATACCATTTTGTGGAGGAGGATCTGAATTTCACAGGCACTAAGTGACTGGGCTCACACTCCACAGCTCAGAGCTGGAGGAGTTGGGCCTGAACCCAGGTCTTCAGTGTCTTAGACTGGGAGTTCATCTGCATCTCAGAATCTCTCCTCCCTCCCTGCCTTCTCTTCCTCTCTACTTTCTGGAAACACTGAGTATTTACTATGTACCAGACAACATTATCCAAGACCCCATGGATATAAAGTTAACTAGGAAGGTTCTGGACCTGAAGAAGATCATAGTTTGGCAAGGGAGGCAGACACGTCACTGTGCAAACTGATACAACCTAAAACTAAGACACTTATTGAGTACTCTCTGTGCTAGGTACTGTATGATTAACATTTAACATCGTATGATGTAGATATTATCTTCCTTACTTTACAGGGAAGGAAATATAACTTTAGACTCATTCAGTTCAGTCACTCAGTCGTGTCTGACTCTTTGCGACCCCATGAATCGCAGCATGCCAGGCCTCCCTGTCCATCACCAACTCCCAGAGTTCACTCAGACTCACATCCATCGAGTCTGTGATGCCATCCAGCCATCTCATCCTCTGTCGTCCCCTTTTCCTCCTGCTCCCAATCCCATCCCAGAGTCTTTTCCAATGAGTCAACTCTTCGCATGAGGTGGCCAAAGTACTGGTCTTTCAGCTTTAGCATCATTCCTTCCAAAGAACACCCAGGACTGATCTCCTTTAGAATGGACTGGGACTCATTAAGTACCTTGTAATTTGTAGCCAGATCCCTGTTCTGTCTTAATTCCCCATCTCACAGTCTTGGCCACTCTGCTGTGCTATGTCACTGTACTCACAAACATAGAGCTCTATGCCAAAGCAGTGAAAGAGCGAAGAAAGATGGCTTGTAGGCCCAGAAGAATTAGAGAAGGACACTTTCCCTAGAAAGTGGATATGTGCATATATAGCAGCAGAGAGGAATGAACCAGGTCATTTAAAGATGATCTTTAAGTTTGATCCCTGATTCTAAAAACTGAACACTAGGAGAGAGTATCCCAGAAAATTGATACCATTTAAAAATATTTTTTTCTGAGCAACTATCACATGCAAAGCATTATCTGGGGATTTCATGAGGAATCAGATTCAGGTCCAGCTCTGAAGGAGGTAATCCTGTATTTGCACTGAGAGAGGGGAGGTGAAACCACTTCTTAAGAGTGGTGTAGGGTAGAAAAAAGACTTCTGAACTGGAAGCAGGGAGATCTGGATTCCAGTCCCAGTTTTATCACCAGTTCATCCAGTAAGCCCCTCAGCCTCTCAGTTCCATTTCTGTAGCAAATCCAGTGTTGAGACAGATGATATCCAGGGCTTCTTCTAGCTCTGATATTCTACTATTCTGACTCATGAGGAAGTAGAGGATAAGAGCTTACCTGGAGCAGTAGGCTGGAGAGGGAGAGAGCCGTTCATCTCATCAGAAGCCATCCCATAGGAGGTGCCTTTGAATCCTGAATCCTGCCAGTGCCCACCAGCCTCATTGGTCCCCTGCCCGTTCTCTACTCTCAACCTTGCAGAGGGTCCTCTAAATAATGAAACCACAAACCAGTGCCCCAAGAGATCAACATTTTTAAGATGCCCTGTATATATCCATAGCACCAAGTAGCTACTTGAAGGTATTATAGTATTATTATGCTGTTGTTATAAAATTACAGTAACTGACTATTTACTGGGTGTATTCTATGTGTAAGGTGCCACGAGGAGTGTTTTGCTGACAATTATCTACTCTTATTGCCAAAGGTAAGCAGTGTGACTATCTCTACTCTAGAAATGAATCTGTGGGTGGAGAAGGTTAAATAACTTGCCTGAGGCCACAGGGCAACCAGTCCATGGCAGAGGCTATACTCCCACCCAGGACTGTCTGACCCCAAAGGCATAGCTCTTCATCCCCCTGCTAGATAATCTGTGATGTTTCCAATCTGGGTATCCTTCCTTCTCTTTAGTGTGCAATGAGCAACTGAAAAGTCTGTAAAGTAGCCTGTACAAATCATACCAAATACTCACCTTACAGTTTGCAAAGTGCTTTCTCATAAATCCATCATCTGATTCTCATGGAAGCCATAGAGTGAGATGGAGCATTATTTCCATTTTATAGAAGAAGAAACTGAGTCTCAAGGGAAGTGAGTAACTTGGAGTTCTCTTAAACCTCCTTGCCATGCTAATCACGTACTCATCTAAATTTCTGAGGCATTATTTTTCAGAACATTGTGTCATGTATCTTAAAATGTATCCAGTTATTTATATTTGGATTGCAGCATGGCTAACGTAGGGCCTTCCCGGAGAGAAACGACCAAATGGCAACTGGTGTTTCCTTAAATCTTCTTCCAGGACTCAGTGTAAGTAATTTCCAAACAACTAAGAATAGTCCAGTGAATCCCAACTGTCACAATAATACATCTTTTTTCTTTCAAAATGCCAGTACACTCATTGAACCCTATCCTCTTTACTGAGTTGACAATGTTTATATAAATTTCATAGAACATTTTGAGCCTGCTTTTCTGAGGATAAGACTGTATGCAGTGCTATGGAATAGATCATAAAGAACTTTCTTATATATTTTATACAAACCACATCTAAATGCAATTTAGCAAGACTTTGTCTATATCAGATACATATCTATCAAGTCTTCCCAACTATATACCCCAAGAAAGCACATAGAAGAGAAAGGTAAAAAGAGGCGGTCCTAAGAATAGGAGAAGGAGACTACTTTCTCCCCCACAAATTCATCAAAAGATCATTTGAATGCTGAGCAACTTTCACAAAACAACTTCTGAATGCTAGCGGACACTGGGAACCCAGAAAGGCAGCCCATTCTCTTTGAAAGAAGTGGTGTGATTACTGACTTGATTGCTCTCTCGCCTTTTGACTCTCCCTTTTCTCCCCTAGGTCACCTCCATCTCCTCCCTTCCCCTTCTCTTCTCTACTAAAGATTCTCTGTGAATCTCTCTGGGTGTTCCAGGCAGTGGAGAACACTTAGGGAACTGATTATTGTCTAGATTGGTCTTTCCCCTTTTGACTGCCCCTCTCCTCCTGGTCACCTCTATCTCCCTTCTCCCTCTTCTCTTCTTTATGTAACTCCATGAACCTCTCTGGGTGTTTCAGACTGTGGAGAACACATAGAAAATTGATTACTGGCTAGATTGGTCTCTCTCCTTTTGATTTTCCCTATTCTCCTCCTGGTCACCTCTATCTCCCTCCTCCCTCTTCCCTTCTCATGTAACTCTGTGAACCTCTCTGGGTGTCCCTCGCTGTAGAGAATCTTTTTACCATTAACCTAGATGTTTTATCATCAGTGCTGTATGGATGGAGAAGTCTTGAGGCTACTGTAAGAATAAGACTGATAGCCACAGGCAGGAGGCTTAAATCCAAAATTTGAGAACATCAGAGAACTCCTGACTCCAGGGAGCATTAATCAACAAGAGCTCATCCAAAAGCCTCCATGCCTACACTGAAACCAAGCTCCACCCAAGAGCCAACAAGTTTCAGAGCAAGACACACCAGAGAATTGACTCCTGCTGCTGCTGCTGCTGCTGCTGCTAAGTTGCTTCAGTCATGTCTGACTCTGTGCGACCCCATAGACAGCAGCCCACCAGGCTTCCCCACCCCTGGGATTCTCCAGGCAAGAACACTGGAGTGGGTTGCCACTTCCTTCTCCAATGCATGAAAGTGAAAAGTGAAAGTGAAGTCGCTCAGTCGTGTCCAACTCTTAGCGACCCCATGGACTGCAGCCTACCAGGCTCTGTCCATGGGATTTTCCAGGCAAAAGTACTGGAGTGGGGTGCCATTGCCTTCTCCGAACTGACTCTAGGGGGCATTAATTGACAAGAGCTCATCCAAAAGCCTCCATACCTACACTGAAACCAAGCTCCACCCAAGAGCCAACAAGTTTCAGAGTAAGACACACCATGCTAATTCTCCAGCAACTCAGGAACATAGCCCTGAGCATTAAAATACAGGCTGCCCAAAGTCACACCAAACCCATAGACACCTCAAAACTCACTACTGGACACTTCATTGCACTCCAGAGAGAAAGGATCCAATGCCACCCACCAGAACACCAACATAAGCTTCCCTAATCAGGAAACCTTGACAAGCCACTTGTCCAACCCCACCCACAGGGAGCAACCTCCACAATAAAGAGGAAGCACAAACTTCCAGAGAACCAAAAGGCCACCACAAACAGAGCAATCTAAACAAAATGAAAAGGCAGAGAAATATTCAGCAGGTAAAGGAACATGATAAATGCCCACCAAATCAAACAAAAGAGGAGGAGATAGGGAGTCTACCTGAAAAAGAATTCAGAATAATGATAGTAAAGATGATCCAAAATCTTGAAAACAAAATGGAGTTACAGATGCATAGATTAGAGACAAAGATTAAGAAGATGCAAGAAATGTTTAACAAGGACCTAGAAGAAATAAAAAAGAGTCAATCAATAATGAATAATGCAATAACTGAGATCAAAAGCACTCTGGATGGAACCAATAGTAGAATAACTGAGACAGAAGATAGGATAAGTGAGGTGGAAGATAGAATGGTGGAAATGAATGAAGCAGAAAGGAAAAATGAAAAAAGAATTAAAAGAAATGAGGACAACCTCAGAGACCTCTGGGACAATGTTAAATGTCCCAACATTCGAATCATAGGAGTCCCAGAAAAAGAAGACAAAAAGAAAGGCCATGAGAAAATACTTGAGGAGATAATAGTTGAAAACTTCCCTAAAATGGGGAAGGAAATGGCCACCCAAGTCCAAGAAACCCAGAGGGTCCCAAACAGGATAAACCCAAGGCAAAACAGCCCAAGATGCATATTAATCAAATTAACAAAGATCAAACACAAAGAACAAATATTAAAAGCAGCAAGGGAAAAGCAACAAATAACACACAAGGGGATTCCCATAAGGATAAAAGCCAATCTTTCAACAGAAACTCTTAAGGCCAGAAGGGAATTGCAGGACATATTTAAAGTGATGAAAGAGAAAAATGTACAACCCAGATTACTATACCTAGCAAGGATCTCATTCAAATATGAAGGAGAAATCAAAAGCTTTACAGAGAAGCAAAAACAGAGAATTCAGCACCACCAAACCAGCTCTTCAACAAATGCGAAAGGATCTTCTCTAGACAGGAAACACAGAAAGGGTTTATAAACTCGAACACAAAACAACAAAGTAAATGGCAATGGGATCATACTTACCAATAATTACCCTAAGTGTAAATGGGTTGAATGCCCTAACCAAAAGACAAAGACTGGCTGAATGGATACAAAAAGAAGACCCCTATATATGCTGTCTACAAGAGACCCACCTCAAAACAAGGGACACATACAGACTGAAGTGAAGGGCTGGAAAAAGGTATTTCATGCAAATGGAGACCAAAAGAAAGCAGGAGTAGCAACACTCATATCAGAGAAAATAGACTTTGAAATAAAGGCCATGAAAAGAGACAAAGAAGGACACTACATAATGATCAAAAGATCAATCCAAGAAGAAGATACAACAATTATAAATATATATGCACCCAACATAGCATCACAATATGTAAGGCAAATGCTAACAAGTATGAAAGGGGAAATTAACAGTAATGCAATAATAGTGGGAGACTTTAATACCCCACTCACACCTATGGATAGATCAACCAAACAGAAAACTATCAAGGAAACACAAACTTTAAATAATACAATAGACAAGTTAGACCTAATTGATATCTATAGGATATTTCACCCCAAAACAATGAATTTCACCTTTTTCTCAAGTCCACACAGAACATTCTCCAGGATAGATCACATCCTGGGCCATAAATCTAGCCTTGGTAAATTCAAAAAAATTGAAATCATCTCAAGCATCTTTTCTGATCACAATGCAATAATATTAGATGTCAACTACAGGGAAAAAAAAACTATTAAAAATACAAACATACGAAGGCTAAACAACACACTTCTGAATAACTGACAAATCACAGAATAAATAAAAAAAGAAATCAAAATATGCATAGAAACGAATGAAAACATGAAAACCCAAAACCTATGGGATTCAGTAAAAGCAATGCTAAGGGGAAGGTTCATAGCAATACAAGCTTACCTCAAGAAACAAGAGAAAAATTAAAAAAATAACCTAACTTTACACCTACAGCAACTAGAAAAGGAAGAAATGAAGAACCCCAGGGTTAGTAGAAGGAAAAAAATCATAAAAATTATGGCAAAATAAATGAAAAAGAAACAAAGGAGACTATAGCAAAAATCAACAAAACTAAAAGCTGGTTCTTTGAGAAGATAAATAGACAAACCATTAGCCAGACTCATCAAGAAAAAAAGAGAGAAGAATCAAATCAACAAAATTAGAAATGAAAATGGAGAAATCACAACAGACAATGCAGAAACACAAAGGATCATAAGAGACTACTATCAGCAACTATATGGCAATAAAATGGACAACTTGGAAGAAATGGACAAATTCTTAGAAAAGCATAACCTTCCAAAGCTGAGCCAGGAAGAAATAGGAAATCTTAACAGACCCATCACAACCACGGAAATTGAAACTGTAATCAGAAATCTTCCAGCAAACAAAAGCCCAGGATCAAATGGCTTCACAGGTGAATTTTACCAAAGATTTAGAGAAGACCTAACACCTATCCTACTCAAACTCTTCCGGAAAATTGCAGAGGAAGGTAAACTGCCAAACTCATTCTATGAGGCCACCATCACCCTAATACCAAAAGCAGACAAAGATGCCACAAAAAAAGAAAACTACAGGCCAATATCACTGATGAACATAGATGCAAAAATCCTTAACAAAATTCTAGCAAACAGAATCCAACAGTATATTACAAAGATCATACATCATGACCAAGTGGGCTTTATCCCAGGGATGCAAGGATTCTTCAACATTTGCAAATCAATCTATGTGATACACCACACTAACAAATTGAAAGATAAAACCCATATGATTATATCAATAACTGCAGAGAAAGCCTTTGACAAAATTCAACATCCACTTATGATGAAAACCCTCCAGAAAGCAGGCATAGAAGGAACATACCTCAACATAATAAAAGCCATATATGATAAACCCACAGCAAACATTATCCTCAATGGTGAAAAATTGAAAGCATTTCCTCTAAAGTCCTGAATAAGACAAGTGTACCCACTATCATAAAAGGAATCCAGATTGGAAAATAAGAAGTAAAACTCTCTCTGTTTGCAGATGACATGATCCGCTACATTGAAAATCCTAAAGACACCACCAGAAAATTACTAGAGCTAATCAATGAATACAGTAAAGTTGTAAGATATAAAATTAACACAGAGAAATCCCTTGCATTCCTATACACTAACAATGAGAAAACAGAGAATTTGAGGAAACAAGTCCATTCACCATTGTGATGAAAAGAATAAAATACTTAGGATAAATCTACATAAAGAAACAAAAGACCTATATATAGAAAACTATAAAACACTGATGAAAGAAATCAAAGATGACACAAATAGATGGAGAAATACACCATGTTCATAGATCAGAAAAATCAATATAGTGAAAATGAGTATACTACCCAAAGCAATCTATAGATTCAGTGCAATCCCTATCAAGCTACCAAAGGTATTTTTCACAGAACTAGAACAAATATTTTCACAATTTGTATGGAAATACAAAAAACCTCGAAGAGCCAAAGCAATCTTGAGAAAGAAAAATGGAATGGGAGGAATCAGCCTGCCTGACTTCAGACTATACTACAAAGCCATAGTCATTAAGACAGTATGGTACTGGCACAAGACAGAAATATAGATAAATGGAACAAAATAGAAAGCCCAGAGATAAATCCACACACCTATGGAAACCTTATCTATGACAAAGGAGGCAGAGTACACAATGAAGAAAAGAAAATCTCTTTAACAAGTGGTGCTGGGAAAACTGGTCAACCACTTTTAAAAGAATGAAACTAGAACACTTTCTAACATCATACACAAAAATAAACTCAAAATGGATTAAAGATCTAAATGTAAGACCAGAAACTATAAAACTCCTAGAAGAAAACATAGGCAAAACACTCTGACATAAATCACAGCAGGATCCTCTTTGACCCACCTCCCAGAGTAATGGAAATAAAATCAAAAATGAACAAATGGGACCTAATTAAAATTAAAAGCTTTTGTACAACAAAGGAAACTATAAGCAAGGTAAAGAGACAGCCTTCAGAATGGGAGACAATAGCAAATGATGAAACTGACAAAGAATTAATCTCAAAAATATACAAGCTGTTCATGCAGCTCAATTCCAGAAAAATAAACGACCCAATCAAAAAAAGGGCCAAAGAACTAAACAGACATTTCTCCAAAGAAGACATACAGATGGCTAACAAATACATGAAAAGATGCTCAATATCACTCATTATCAGAGAAATGCAAATCAAAACCACAATGAAGTACCATCTCATGCTGGTCAGAATGGCTGCTATCAAAAAGTCTACAAACAATAAATGCCAGGGAGGGTGCAAAGAAAAGGGAATGTTGGTGGGAATGCAAACTAGTACAGCCACTATGGAGAACAGTGTGGAGATTCCTTAAAAAACTGGAAACAGAATTCCCATCAGCCAGTCAGTCAGTCAGTTCAGTCACTCAGTCGTGTCCAACTCTTTGCGACTCCATGAATCGCAGCACGCCAGGCCTCCCTGTCCATCACCAACTCCCGGAGTTCACTCAGACTCACATCCATCGAGTCAGTGATGCCATCCAGCCATCTCATCCTCTGTTGTCCTCTTCTCCTCCTGCCCCCAATCCCTCCCAGCATCAGAGTCTTTTCCAATGAGTCAACTCTTCGCATGAGGTGGCCAAAGTACTGGAGTTTCAGCTTTAGTATCATTCCTTCCAAAGAAATCCCAGGGCTGATCTCCTTTAGAATGGACTGGTTGGATCTCCTTCCCATACGACCCAGCAATCCCACTGCTGGGCATACAGAAATTAGAATCAAAAGAGACACGTGTACCCCAATGTTCATCGCAGCACTGTTTATAATGTCCAGGACATGGAAGCAACCTAGACGTCCATCAGCAGATGAATGGATAAGAAAGCTGTGGTACATATACACAATGGAATATTACTCAGCCATTAAAAAAATACATTTGAATCAGTTTTAATGAGGTGGATGAAACTGGAGCCTATTATATAGAGTGAAGTAAGCCAGAAATAAAAACACAAATACAGTATACTAATGCATATATATGGAATTTAGAAAGAAGGTAACAATAACCCTGTATGCGAAACAGCAAAAGAGACACAGATGTATTGAAAAGTCTTTTGGACTCTGTGGGACAGGGCGAGGGCAGGATGATAGGGGAGAATGGCATTGAAACATGTAGAATATCATATGTGAAACAAATCGCCAGTCCAGGTTTGATGCATGATACAGGGTGCTTGGGGCTGGTGCACTGGGATGACCCAGAGGGATGGGATGGGGAGGGAGGTGGGAGGGACGTTCAGGATGGGGAACACACGTGCACTCGTGGCAGATTCAAGTCAATGTATGGAAAAACCAATACAATATTGTAAAGTAAAATAAATAATTTAAAAAATATTATTTGGGGTTTGGGCTTAACTTATTCTTTGCACACATACACACACATACACATATGTGGTGCTAGGAAAATAGAGATTTAAAAAACAATCTTTGAGTTCACTGAGCCTAATACAGTATACTAACACATATATATGGAATTTAGAAAGAAGGTAATGATAACCCTGTATGCGAGACAGCAAAAGAGACACAGATGTAAAGAACAGACTTTTGGACTCTGTGGGAGAAGGTGAGAGTGAGATGATTTGAGAGAATAGCATTGAAACATGTATATTACCATATGTGAAATATATCACCAGTCCAGGTTTGATGCATGAGACAGGGTGCTCAGGGCTGGTGCACTGGGATGACCCTGAGGGATGGGATGTGGAGGGACGTGGGAGGGGGGAACACATGTAGACCCATGGCTGATTCATGTCAATGTATGGCAAAAACACTACAGTGTTGTAATGTAATTAGCCTCCAATTAAAATAAATAATTAAGAAAAAGAAAAGAAAGATTAATAATGTTTTGTTTCTCTGTCTTACATAATCAGATTCTCTGACTGCTAGAGAAGGTGGTATAAGGTTTGCAAGGTGGTATGGGAGAAATATCAATAACCTCAGATATGCAGATGACACCCCTTTATGGCAGAAAAGAGGAACTAAAAAGTTTCTTGATGAAAGTGGAGAGTGAAAAAGTTGGCTTAAAGCTCAACATTCAAAAAACGAAGATCATGGCATCCGGTCCCATCACTTCATGGCAAATAGATGGGGAAACAGTGGAAACAGTGTCAGACTTTATTTTTTTGGGCTCCAAAATCACTGCAGATGGTGACTGCAGACATGAAATTAAAAGACACTTACTCCTTGGAAGGAAAGTTATGACCAACCTAGATAGCATATTAAAAAGCAGAGACATTACTTTGCCAACAAAGGTTCGTCTAGTCAAGGCTATGGTTTTTCCTGTGGTCATGTATGGATGTGAGAGTTGGACTGTGAAGAAGGCTGAGCGCCAAAGAATTGATGCTTTTGGACTGTGGTGTTGGAGAAGACTCTTGAGAGTCCCTTGGACAGCAAGGAGATCCAACCAGTCCATTCTGAAGGAGATCAGCCCTGGGATTTCTTTGGAAGGAATGATGCTAAGGCTGAAACTCCAGTACTTTGGCCACCTCATGCGAAGAGTTGACTCATTGGAAAAGACTCTGATGCTGGGAGGGATTGGAGGCAGGAGGAGAAGGGGACGACAGAGGATGAGATGGCTGGATGGCATCACTGACTCGATGGACGTGAGCCTGGGTGAACTCCAGGAGTTGGTGATGGACAGGGAGGCCTGGCGTGCTGCGATTCATGGGGTCGCAAAGAGTTGGATATGACTGAGCGACTGAACTGAACTGAACTGATGGTGTTTATCAGAGCAATTTCCACGTGAAACAACAGGGATGAATCTCATAAATGTAAATGTCAAACAACAGAAATAAAATATTAAAAAGCACATAAAAATATGAGGTAATTTATGTAAAGTTCACAAGAGGGAAAAATGAATCTGTGATGTTGGAAGTCAAGATAGTGCTTACCTTGAGGGGGGTTGTGACTAGGAGGGGATTTGAGAGAGCCCTTTTGTGGGGCTGACAATGATGCTTTTCTTGTTGTGGATACTGACTGCATGGGTATATTAATTTTATAAAAATTCACTGACTTCTACACCTGCGATGTGTGCACTTTTATTGCATTTCAATAAAATGTTTCTGGGGAAAAATAACTCTCTAACTTCTTGGGCCTTGACACCTATCACTATCATCTTGTTTTTTCCATCATGTCTGTTTCCCTTGTGGCTCAGAGCATAAATCATCTGTCTTCAATGCAGGAGACTCAGGTTAGATCCCTGGGTGGGGAAGACCACTTGAAGGGAATGGCAACTCACTCCAGTATTTTTGCCTGGGAAATCCCATGGACTGTGGAGCCTGGTGGGCTATAGTTCATAGGGTTGTAAAGAGTTGGACATGACTGAGCGACTAATACTCTATTTCCCTTTGGAACTTCTCAGTGGGCAGTGTTCTACCTTTAATTCTGAAATTCCTCAACTAACCTCAACCTTATCTGCCCAGTTTTGTAGTTTTTCATGGCTAAGAGAGCAAAGCCAACATGGCTTGAAGAAGAAAAGGTTCTGACATTTACAACTGTGAGTCTTTGAGCAGTTGCTTGTTCAGTGTGACTTTAAGGATTTCTACCTGTAAAACTGGGGAAATAAAGGTTGCTTCATAAAGTTGCTTCAAAAGGTTATGATTACTCATAATGAGGATTAGATGAAATAATGTGTGCAAAAGCCATTAGAAATCCTAGTATAAAGGCAATCCTGGAAATCTGACCTTTGCCCTTCACTTATCCCCACCCTGCCCAGTCTGCTTGAATCTTCATCTAACATGAATCCCATCAACAGTAATAAATAAAACAACAGTATCCCCCACTACCTGGGAATTCCTGGGAAATTCCCATAGTTTATATTTTCTCTTCTGCTATAGCTGAAAAGCATCCACCCTAGGTTAATTAAATCTACCACAAATGCCTTACTCTAATCTCAGCAGGGTTCTAAGTGCAGTTTTATCATCTCCCTACCGATTTCCCATAGTTTTATATGAAAACATCCCCACTGCTCACAAATTTCCACTCCCAGATCTATCTACCCTCTCACTTTGACCAAAGATCCAATTTCCTACTTCACTGGTAAGATAAAGGTCAATTTGAATTCCACAGCTTCACCCCTTTTATGCCTCAGGAGGCTTCTTTATCTTTATGTTTACCTATCCGTTTTAGTGTCCCTCCTCATTTTGCTTTGTTTTTCTTTTCCATCTCAATTTCCACCCCCAGCCCACCCAGGACCTTGCTGATTTCAGTTATGTGTTGTTGTTTTGTTGTTGTTGTTTAGTCGCTAAATCATGTCCAACTTTTTTGTGACCCCATGAACTGTAGCCCGCCAGGCTCTTGTCCATGGGATTTCCTAGGCAAGAATACTGTGGTGGGTTGCCATTTCCTTCTCCAGTGGATCTTCTTCACCTAGGGATCGAAGCCACGTCTCCTGCATTTCAGGTGAATTTTTTACCACCGAGCCAGCCCAATTTCAGTCACACCCTCACTCATTTACCCCTTTAGCATTTGTTATTCATGACGTTCACTGTTTTTACCTACGCGATCATATATGTTTCGCTCATCCTACAACAACATAAAAGTTTTTCTTTAGGTCCTGTTTCAACATTATCCCAACTTTCTTTTATTGCCACCTTCCAGAGAAATAACTTTAAGTTCTAGTTCCACTTCCTCATCAGTCCATCGAACTTCAATGTTCCTAGTCCTGCTTCTACTCTCTTTCAATGGCAACTGTGTTCCCTCTCTCTCAAGAACCAGTGGCCCCCTAAATGTGAAATTTAGTGGGTACTCCTTAGTATCCATGGACATGTCACACTTAACTTAGCAACTCTAATCTCTCCTTTGGCGATCCCAGTTACTTCCACGTCTTTAAATGTTATTTTCATTTTGATAGCTCCCAAATTTTTGGCCCTGATCTTTTACTGAAGTGCCACATCTACATCTCCAATTGACTAATGCAACTTACCACATTATTATTCTACTTCTACAAACTCAGACTTATCATAAAATAGGTCATTTTATGGAATAAACACTGTTCAGGGCATTTGATTTCCCAAACTGGTTATTTTGCTAACCTACAGAGCAATCATAGGCAAGTTATTTATTCTTACTGGATTTTCTTCTCAGTGAGACAAAGGGATTGGACATAATCATAATGACTTTCATAGGTGTGAAGTTCTATAATGCAATGTTTAAAAAGATAAAGCCATTGTCTTCTTCCTACCTACAATCCACCCTTTTCCCTGACTTCTATTTTATTAATGGTACCACCTTAAAATCTCAGCTTTATCTCCCAGGCGTCCTTTTTTCTTAATTTCTATAACCCACCAGTTGGCAGTTCAGTGAGTTCTACCTCAAAAATATCTATTGCATCTAGTCCCATCTTTTCCTTTCTCTCATTATAAATTATAGTCAAGCCCTCATTTAACCAACCATTTTGCAGTCACTTTCTCACTGGTCTCCATGTTTTATACCATCAAAAGATAGATTTTCTTCATATATGGCTCTTATTACATCAAATGCCAGCTCAAACATCTCTAATGACTCCCATGATTTTTCTAATACATCCAAATACCTTTATTTGATGTTCAGTTCTTTATAACCCAAGTCTAACATCACCTACTCTTCTCCTTTACCTAATCTCAGTTGCAAACACAGAGATTGATTTGTTCCCCAAATAAGTACTGTTATTTTCACCACTCTGTCTTGGTTTGTGCTGTTTTCTCTGCCTAGACGATGTTCTCTGTAATCCCTAATTGAAATCCTTGCCATCAATCAAGCCCCAAGTCAGATGTTACCTTCTACTTTAAGTCTTCCTTGAATCACACATCTGGAAGCCCTCTCTCCCTGCTCAGATGGCACCGACATCACATTCTTGGTGACCCTTAATCATAGTTATAGCTGATTAAAAGTAACTTATATAAACTTATTTTTCCTATTGTCTGTAGAGCAGAGGCCATGTCCCCTTTGCATTCAGATCAGTATTTCTATTGCAGGCTCACAACAGAAGGGGGATAAAAAGAATGAATTAAGTATCTAATATTGCACTTAGTGTATGACAAAAAAATAAAAATCACAGGAAACATGCTTTTAAGGAGTAGTGGGGGAGACAAATTACTACCTAAGGAGACAATCATGAAACAATGTAAGATTTTCTAACATATCACCATCAAATTGAATTGCTTCTGCTTTAGATTCAGAGTTTGTTCCAACTCAGCTCCAACTGGATAATATCAAACATAAATTGCCCTGGATTACTTTTCTTATGAGTAAAATGTAGAAGTGTCTAATTTAAACAAAAAAAAAAAGAAAAGGAACCCCAAAACAAAGACAGCCAGTTAAATTTCAATTTCAGACAAGTAATCTTTTAGTTCTTATACTAAACAATTATTTGTTATTTATATGAAATTCAGTTTTAGCTGGCATCCTGCATTTTATTTGGCAGCCCTAAATGAGGGAACTGTTCTTAACTATCTCTGAGGCTGACTACTCTAAAATTATACATTCAATAGTATTTTCAGAGAAAGGAAAGATAAAATTGTGCTGTTCCCTTGGCTTATAATTCCCTTCCCTGAGGTCGCTACACTCAGATTTGAGTTCAGTTATAGATGCTGTAAAACCCTTTGACTCTCCTATCAAACACAGCACCTTCTTATCCTTCCAGTTGCCCTCTCTGATCACTCTTTATCCCATTAGCTTGTTTTCTTTCTGTTATCTGAAAGTATCTTCTCCACTCTTCTGGGCACATGATGATTGCCTCTCTCTGTCACTAGACTGTAATCTTCAGAGAGAAGGGTCTTTACTATCCCGTTCACTGCTATAATCCAGCACCTAGGACAATCATCGGAGAAGGCAATGGCACCCCACTCCAGTACTCTTGCCTGGAAAATCCCATGGATGGAGGAGCCTGGTAGGCTGCAGTCCACGGGGTCACGAAGAGTTGGACACGACTGAGCGACTTCCCCTTTCACTTTTCACTTTCATGCACTGGAGAAGGAAATGGCAACCCCCTCTGGTGTTCTTGCCTGGAGAATCCCAGGGATGGGGGAGCCTGTTGGGCTACCGTCTATGGGGTCGCACAGAGTCGGACACGACTGAAGTGACTTAGCAGCAGCACGACAATCATAGCAGGTGTATGAAATGCTTAAACAAAAAACAAAAATACAGTAAGTGCTAAAAATGAATTTTTTGGTCAAAGAGGACCACTGCTGCTGCTGCTAAGTCGCTTCAGTCGTGTCCAACTCTGTGCGACCCCATAAACGGCAGGCCACCAGGCTCCCCCATCCCTGGGATTCTCCAGGCAAGAACACTGGAGTGGGTTGCCATTTCCTTCTCCAATGCAGGAAAGTGAAAAGTGAAAGTGAAGTCGCTCAGTCGCGACCCCATGGACTGCAGCCCACCAGGCTCCTCCGTCCATGGATTTTCCAGGCAAGAGTATTGGAGTGGGCTGCCAAAAGAGGACTAATGGGCTCCAAAAGAAGAAAGCTGGGTGGGCTAAAGTGGTTAAGGAAGGCTTCTTGGAGGAAGTGGGATTTTAGAAATGCCATTGAACAGTGGTTTTGGGGAGGGTGCATATCACCTGAATAAGCTTGGGAGCATTCTTAAGCTATACATTCTTAAGCCCTCTCCCCCTCCTCGCTGGGCCAGTCAGAATTTATGGTGGTTGATAAGCACTATGTTTAATGTCAAAAGGCTCTCCAGATGGTTCTAATATAATCCCTCTACCCTATTTGAGAACTTCTTCCACAAAGGATGGATAGGATTTGGTTAAGCAGAAAGCATTAAGTATGGTATTATTAGCACAGAACAATGTGAATGGAGCACAATGAGAAGAAAAAGAACATAAGCTATCAGGTAGCATAAAAGTACTGCTCAGATTGGAACAGAGTTAAGAAATTTGTCCACCAGCTTGCAGGCAATGGAGAATAAAGGAAGGATTTTCAGAGGGAAATAAAATTGTAAAACTAGGAATTGCTAGCTGTAATTTATACCAGAATCAGGAAACTCTGGGGAACCAAACACAGTCCACTTCCTATTTTTGTAAATAAAGTTTAAGTGGAACACAGCCAAGCTCCTTGGTTTACACGTTGCCTGGAACTGCTTTCACTGGAAGTTTAGCACAGTGTCTGTAATATCAACTCTCGTCAAGCACTACGAGTCCTTTAAGATTCTGCCATTGCAGAAATGGCCTCATTGTCAAGACTCAACTAATTCATTTTCTGTGACGATTACACTTAGCCATTCATTAATTTCCAGATACTTGAAAGGATTTGGGATATACAGGTTCTATGTTAAAGTGCTGGGTTCTATATTTACATGACTTGTGAGTCCTAGACCTTGCTTATCATCTATCATATTTATCATACTCTCTATATACGTGGTTCCAATAACATAAATCAGTGGTATTGTAGGGTCTTCCAACCTGGCACAGAACAGGAAGATATAGTTACAAATAACCACACAGCAAGTTCAAGTCTCTTCTCAGAAACTGATATCTGACGGTTAGTGGATTGGTATGAAGCTTGGTTCCCAGCAATAGCACCAGACATATGAGCAGGCAGGGTGTCATGGCTAAGTTTTCCAGTAACTCCCAAAATAACCCCTTTCACCTCTTTCCCCATATAGTTACACAAACACTAATTTCCATCCTTATCACACTTCTAGTCCTCACCCAACTCTAAGTCTTACTTCTGGGAATAACCAAACATTTTAGGCAAATGGCTAGAGTTTGGTTTCCTGAGAGCTTCCTCCTGGAAATGGTACTGTTTTAAATGGCTTTAAAAGAGCTTTCTATCTCCTCCTACCCCAAGGGTAACGTGGAAGCAAAATTCCCTTTTGGCTACAGTAGATGATGCAGCATTTATTCAAGAAATATTTATCCAGACAGAGTCTATCGTGCTTTATGTTGAGGTTAAATGGTGAAAGAATAAACATTAGTGGATGACTTATAAATAACTAGTTTTAGTGCCTAGACAGTTATATTCTCATATGGGTAATTTAAGCATGAAGATGAAGTAGTGATAATCACTGGATACCATGCAAGACTACAGAATGGTCACCTAACAAATTCTTGGGGACTTCTTGGAGGAAGTGGTACCTAAGTGGTAAACTGAAAGAGCTACACAGATCAAGAGGAAATAGCGGAGAGAAACCAAAAAATGAGAAGTTCTAAAACCCCACAAAGTATAAAATACCAGAGACCCATGTCAATAATATGCTATAAACAGTCACATATATCTGAATACAGCTACAAATCTTTCTGGTAGGTTCCCATCACTCTCTAGTATGTTGCATAAGACAACAAGGGTTTTGGACTTTTTTTCGTTAATTTTTATTTATTTTAATTAATTTATTTATCTTAATTGGAGGCTCATTACTTTACAATGTTATGGGAATCAACATGAACATTCTACTTTTTATATTGCCACCATTTGGTGTATGTGTGTGTATGTGTGTGAACTCTGGCCATCACTTAACCTTTCAGAATATAAATTTTTGCATTTGTCAAATTGGGCTAAGAATACATGCCCTTGAAAGACTTGCAGGAATCCAATGACACAATGTGCAGGAAAGCTGTAATCTGTAAAATGCAAAGGATTATTATTCTAATTCCTGCCATTGCCCAGGCCACTCCCTGTTTCCATCCACTGCTGCCCATCCAGATCGGCTCAGCAAATGCAAGCTAATTTTAATGTCATCTGCTGAAAATAAATCAAATATAGTGATCAAGAGCCAAAAGACCAGAGTTTTAGATTCTCCCATGCTGCATGGCATCATAGCCCACGTAATATGTAGCAGTCCATTGGATTCTCTAGGAAAGAATACAGGAGTGGTTTGCCATTTCCTTCTCCAGGGGAATCTTCCTGACCCAGGGATCAAACCCAGGTTTTCTACATTGTAGGCAGATTCTTTACCATTTGAGCCACCAGGGAAGCCCCTAACACAACAAGGTGATCTTCGGGGAAACTTACAAAACTGGGCAATCTGTAATTCTTTGTCTTTCTTGCTCATTTGACAAATGTGGAAACCCATGGGGAAGAGTCCCATACGTGTCACCCAGTTAGGGGGTGATGATAAGGGCGTCTGGCTTGTGGATGAACTGTGCATTTCCATCAGCTCCTGCCTCCAAAGTCAGTGGGTACCTTCTGTTTCAGGACCTTCTCAAGTCCTCCAGAAACAAGTGCAGGGACAGTGAAATGCAATCTGGAAGCAGTTTAGCCTTCCCCATTTTCTCCCTGTGAAGCTGTGTCCTAATCTCTCCCTGCTTCTGGGTGACACTTCCCAGATAAAGGTAATCAGTTGGATGAGTAGTAAGTGCCAAACTTTAGCAGGAGCTTTCTCTCAAGTTATAAACACCCAGTGAAGCTGTTACTTGTATTTCTCCCATATAGGCACTCCTTAGGAGAAGTTGAGCAGGGATCCCTGTAAGAAAAAGGTCTTTGTAACTAATGGGTGTAAAAACCAAACCTGTCATTTGGGAAAGGAACTTATTTATGTCCTAGGCTGTGGAATACATTCCTGACCTAGTTTTAGGTAGCACTTAAAGTGAACTTTAACATTTTCATTTCATTGTTATTATTCTATCATGAGGTCACACTTACGTGTTTGCAGACATTTTTCTCTAATATCTCCCTTGTTTTTGAAATGGGCAGGTAATTTGGAGTAGTTAAAACAAAAGAACACTTTCCGGTGGCAAAAAGACTGGCAATGTAGCCTCAGCTCTATTGCTCACTAGTACTGAGGATCTTAGCGTGTCAATAAGCTTCTCTGGGCCTCAGCTTCCTCCTCTGTGATGTGGAGATATCATGAGTCTGCTTTACTTCAGGATATGCTGGAGCAAGAATGACAGCTACAAGAAGCATAAATGTTACCTGCTGCTGCTGCTGCTAAGTCGCTTCAGTCGTGTCTGACTCTGTGCAACCCCATAGACGGCAGCCCACCAGGCTCCCCCGTCCCTGGGATTCTCCAGGCAAGAACACTGGAGTGGGTTGCCATTTCCTTCTCCAATCCGTGAAAGTGAAAAGTGTAAGCGAAGTTGCTCAGTCGTGTCAGACTCTTTGCGACCCCATGGACCACAGCCTACCAGGCTCCTCCATCCATGGGATTCTCCAGACAAGAGTACTGGAGTGGGTTGCCATTGCCTTCTCCTAAATGTTAGCTAAGGACCATGATCTCTGATTCAATCTCACAAAACGCAAACCTTTACAGACTGGGAATACAGCAGACTCTCAGGAAATACTTGCTGGTCAAATGAAGAAGCTCCAAAATGGGTCCTTAAATTAATGGGGGGAAAGTGTTCTTAAATTATTAAAAAATTATCAGTTGACTAAAATCGGCTAACCTAATATCGGTAGTCAGGTATATGTGGAAGTCACTGTGAGGTCTAGAAGATATCTGTAGGCTTGCACTGTGGCCCATTCATGAACAATTTTCTTCTGAGTGTTTCAGAGTATTATACCCTGTGCACACACAGGCACACACATGCATACATATCCATGTTACTTTCTACTAGGGAAAAAATGGAGTCATTCTGAGGTATTAGTGGCTTGATCTTCAGAGCGCACCCATTTAACTGTTACTTATCAATAATGTCATGTTTGGGTGAGAAACCCCAATAAAAATTTTAGAAAACTAGAAAATAACCCATTTATGAATAATACATTTGGATACCAGAAATGGAGCAGTATGTGACCAGTTGTGATTGCCCAATCCATCCAGGGTAGAGACAGTGCCCTGGCATAGAGTCCTCTTCTTAATGGAACTCAGACCCTCTGGAAACCAAAAACATAAAAAAAGGGTAAAGGCCTTGAGCTCAGAGTCTACATCTTAATTCACCTGTGGTCACAGCTACTTATACAGTGTAGGCATGTTTGATGAATGTCTTAATAAATGAGTGACTGGGGAATGGAAAGAGTTCTAGACTGGGAGTCAAATGTGGATGCTAGCCCACATTCTATCAACAGCTATGTGAGCAGAGGGAAGTCATTCCAAATCTCTGTCCCTCACATGTGAAATGAGAACACTGGATAAATCAGCAGCCCATAATTGATAAAGTGCAGTGAACTGGCTAATCTCTCCTTGGTAGGCAAAGAGGAGTGAATCCAGTCAGAAGTGATGTTCCAGGCTGCAGCCAGGAATGAGGTCTGAGTACTGACTGAGTGCCCAGAACTAAATGGGTAATATTCCCTTCCATAATCAGTTTCTCAGGAAATCTTGTGAAGAGGGGAACCAAAATCACCGGAAAATGAATTTATTCAAGGAAGCCGTTGGCTTTAGCTGGTCACTCTTGAAAGTCTTACATGGCTCAAGGTAAAGGCCAGAATACTAGAGAGAAGATATTCCTCTGGATGCCTGTGTTTGTGCAAAGGAGCAAATGTCCTCAATATGTATTTTGTTGGATTTTAATATTCATATGATTAGGAGTTTATACCAGAGCATGTTAGTTTTCCTTGTTATTTTCATTCTGCAATCAACTTTATTATTACTAAAAAGTACTATAGGGATGGCTGCCATGAACACAGTGCTTTCCACTTTACTAAATGTTTTTATATCCATGTAAAGGGCTCCAGTGATGCACTCAGAGGGACATTCAAGTTAGCAAGCAGAGATGAATATCTTAGTTCCATTGTGTGGAACTTCTCAGTTTGCTAAGAAATGTTTGTAAAGTGGAAGTCTAAAAGATGTCAGGTGCAACATTCACCTGTTTATCTGGAGTATTCTAAGGCTGTTGTTTGTGGAAAGATCCCAAGTTGTGAAAGCTTGAGTTCAAATTTGGACCCTGCCCCATAAGTCATATGACTTTGGACAGATGACTGAATTTTTTTATGGACAGCATATCTTTGATTTAATGCAATAATTTTCCCCAGAGTTTCTGTGTGAGGATGTAAAAGACTGTGAAACACCTAGCACATAGTAAGTGTTCCAAAGATGTTAATCTTCCTCTTTTCTTCAGACAGCTCTTCCTTTCTGTGGTCTATCTGTCCTCCACCACTGAACCAACTAACTCAGTTGGTTAACTAACTTCGTATTAGTTAGTTAACCAAAACCAACCTATCAGTCAAGAAAGTTTCTTCTCTTAATTCCACTTATCAAAATGTGTCTTCTTCCTGCCCTCCAAGATAGTCCTCCTCTTACTTTCAAAAATTCAATGAAAAGTCCCACCTAGCCTGACACGACCATAATGACTTAAAGTGAAAAGTGAAAGTGAAAGTTGCTCAGTCGTGTCCGACTCTTTGCGACCCGATGGACTACAGAGTCCATGGAATTCCCCAGGCCAGAATACTGGAGTGGGTAACCTTTCCCTTCTCCAAGGGATCTTCCCAACCCAGGGATCCCGAATTGCAGGTGGATTCTTTACCAGCTGAGCCACAATGACTTAGGGGTAGTTTTAACTTTGAGAACAGAAGGCAGTAAGAGAACAAAAGTATATTATTACATTGTTCTGTTGATGGGCTTAAGACATTACATTAATATAGTTTCATAGGATTTACCATTCTTTTTTGTATACACTCCCTTATTGGAGTTTATAATTGAATTTATAATAAGGAACACACTTTGGAATTCACACTTAAATTCACTAACAAACGAGTAAAATAGTGTTTGGCAGACTTTTAAATATAATGGAGTAAGACAATTCTGTTATCAACATGTGAAATATAAGGTAAACAATCATAATGGACTAATAATCTGGCTTATTACTTAACAGATTCTGCAGAAAATACTCCAATGAAGTGGCTTTGGGGCATGAGAAAGTGAAGGTTAGAACACTCTGATGTGGCTCTCTTCATTCTTATTGTTTGGATAGACTATAACAATGAAGCAATAACATCATTTTATTTGTCCTGTTTTGTGGAAGACTTTGAGAGTTGCTTTTTAAAATCTGTCTCTTTGCTTTATTTTTCTGGTAGAAATGTAGTATTGAGAGATGTCCGTGAGCTAATGAAATTCAAAGGAGCTTAAAACAAAACTTTCATTATGTGGCACAACAAGTTACTTATAAAGTTCTGAAAATGGGAAAGGCCCAAAATGAAACCTAGGAATACAAACATCCATTCATGGAAATGGGACACAGTAAGGACATTAGGTAATAATGGATTTTCCATCCTTATGGATCTTACACAAGATCTTTGTAGAGGAAGAGAATGAAACAAGTCTAGGAACACTGAAAAATTCAGTCATGTTTCCCAAGACCCTGAATCAGAATCTATGTGACGCTAACTAACATGCAGTGAATGATGATACGGTTCGTGGCTGTCTAACAAGAAAGAGGCAAGACAAGAAGAAAGAATCAAAGCCCATACATGGTAATTCAAAAACAGAACTGAAGAATCCCTAGAAAATCAACCAACCTAGAACTGACTAAGCTTCATTCTAGACTAACAGCATGAAATACAACATTCTTCCAGAAGACAAATGTTTCTACCTGCATCTTGAGTCACTGAATGACAGGGTATGAAAGTGTCACCTCATAGGTATAAGCCTAACTTCTGATCAAAGAAGTTATAAGGACTTATCTACATATTCCAAGGAATCCTGTGCAAAACTTGGTAAGACACAGGATTAAGAGTGGTTTTGAATTACTGAGGGCCTGTTAAGAGCAGTAAAATATTCACCAGTGCAACAAATATGTGGCAGCCATTTTTCTAAGTCCATGAGAAGGTACTAAGGTGATAAAAACTCCTGCCCTCACGGAGCTTATATCCCTTTAGTTAACATCTACAGAACAGCCATAGACAGTCATTACTGCAGATGAGGAAACTAAGATTTTTTTTTAAAGTTATTATATTTTATGCTTTTCGGGGGTGGGGTGGGGAGAGGGGTCCATAAGACATGTGGGATCTTAGTTCTCCAACCAGGGATCAAACTCATGTCCCCTGAATTGGAAGCATAGAGTCTTAACCACTGGACCACCAGGGAAAAATGAGTAACTTGCTTAAGGTCACAGAGCATGTAACCAATGAGTCAAAATTCAAATCGAGTTCTGGGCACCTTCAAAGCCTGAGTTTTCACCCACTTTGCTACACCATATCTTAGGAGCAAAAGAAAAAAGATTCTACTGAGGGTTAGCACATCCACTCCAACTTAGGCACATATTCTCCACTGTGTGTGCATGATGAGTTGAGTCTAAGTCTTTGCGACCCTACAGACTGTAGCCCACCAGACTACTTCTGTCCATGGAATTCTCCAGGCAAGAATATAGGCAAATTGCCATACCCTTCTCCAGGGGATCTTCCCGATCCAGGGATGGAACCCGCATCTCTTAAGAGACTCTATTGCATTGGTAGGTGGGTTCTTTACCACTAACGTCACTTGTGAAGCCCATATTCTCCATTAAAGAACACTCATTTCATGCTTGTGGTAAGCACATTACAACTTACTAAGGAGGCAGCAATTCACTACTGTGTGCTAACCAATAGGCAGGCTCTCATCCATCCATAATTTATGAACCAGGTATGTGTCAAACCTTAGACCAGTTCCTGAAAATATAAGGCATGGCCTTTGCTTTCAAGGAGTCTAGTGGGAAAGAAGAGCATATAAATGGATCGTCATAATGAAGCACAATGAAGCTGAGATAAAGACAAGGATGTCTCCAGGATGCTCTGGAGAGAGCAGAAAACAGGTCAACACAGCCTGACAGTAAGGACTGTTGAGCCTTGGGCTGAGCCTTAAGCAGATGGAGCTAGCTTGGTGCAGAAAAGGGAGGTGGAGTGAGAAAACTCTAAAGTGCTTTGAGTAGAGACAGAGAATGACATGTGCAGGGAAGTGAAAGACTGCATGATGCTCGAGAAACTGCAAGTATTTCAACGTGCCGGGTCGGGTGTGAGTGGGATGCTTCTGAAAACGAGCTGTGCTGTATTTGAGCAATGTGTGCGTGTTTGGGGGGAGGTGTCACAGATAGAAAAGAAACTGGGGAACATACGTAGAAATCCAGTAATAAGTTATGAAACCTATGTAATGGGTCTTGGGCAGTATTTATTTAAACAACAAATGACTAGGCTAGAATAGAAAGTGGCAGGTAGTAAGATCGTGTTTTAGAAAACACACATATGTGGGAACTAAGTCTTGGTATAAAGTGTATGTCTTCTTTAAATTTATCTTTAATTAGAGGAAAAGTGCTTTACAATGTTGTGTTGGTTTCTGCCTTAAATCAACATGAATCAGCCATAGGTATACACATGTCCTCCCAACCCCTTGTACCTTTCTCCCACCTCCCACCCCATCCTACCCCTCTAGGTGGTCACAGAGCACTGGGTTTGAGCTCCCTGAGTCATACAGCAGATTCCCACTGACTATCTGTTTTACATATGTTAATGTATATGTTTTGATGCCACTCTCTCAATTCATCCTACCCACTCCTTCCACCACTGTGGCCACAAGTCTATTCTCCATATCTGCGGCATCTCCATCGCTGCCCAGCAAATAGGTTCATCAGTATTATCTCTCTAGATCCATGTAAAATGTATGTCTTACTGTGAGTCATGATCCAAAAAGTTGAACCACTATATCTTCCAAGGAGCAGACTACCCCTTTGGACCTATTCAATAGGGCTCCCTGGTGGAATCTACTATCTATTCCTGTGAGGAGACAAAGAGAGGTCACTTGAAACTAATCTGTCCCAGTTTCTTAAATATTTTTCCATACTCCAAAGTCCATGATCTAATTCTAAATCTCAAGTGCTCATAGAGATAAAACTCCAATGACCAGGGCTATTTCTGAAAAGCAATTAATATTTCCATTTTGAAGAAGTGAGAAAAAAAGACGTACACAAAATGAAGCTTCAAATGACTCTAAGTAAGTTTGGGGCCAGCAAAAATTCTCTGACCCAGCTATGTTTTCCACCAAATGAATCACCCAGGTACAGAGCCAACACATTTGAGTCATGAAGCATACCCTGTGTTGTATCTTTGTATTCTGTTCCTTTACACAGGGATTTTCCCTAAATTTTTGTTTGGATTTTATTCCTCACTTTCTCTTCTAATTCAATTTCTGGCCAGTTTCTCAGCTCTTCAATTTTTCTTTTACAATGCTTCATCTGTTTCTCTCTTCTTTTGTCTCATTATTCAGAATTAACAAGAATAAAAAAGTTCATATGCAAAGAAAATCTACATAAGTATAGCTCTAAAAAATAAAGAACTTAAGATGTTACTATTTCTTTCTTTTAAATTTATTACTCATTGGTCTGCAAAGCATCAGAGTTAAAGAAAAAATTAACTGAAGTAGTTTAATAAATACTTCACTAAATTATCTGGCTAATTTAGGCTAGTAAGAGAGAGATTGATAAATCAAATCAAAAATTCAGTTTGGGCCTAAATTAATTAGATCACTGGCCAATATCAGTAGAATTAGTCAGAAATTGTGTTTTGTGAGTCGGTACATACATGAGTTTATGAATCAACAATCAGAAGTCAGTGCTGGAAATGACTGATAATCTCTCAAGCCCTAATGATTTATTGTCCTCTAAGAATACATTAGCTTTCCAACAAAGGTCCGTCTAGTCAAGGCTATGATTTTTCCTGTGGTCATGTATGGATGTGAGAGTTGGACTGTGAAGAAAGCTGAGCACTGAAGAATTGATGCTTTTGAACTGTGGTATTGGAGAAGACTCTTGAGAGTCCCTTGGACTGCAAGGAGATCCAGCCAGTCTATTCTGAAGGAGATCAGCCCTGGGATTTCCTTGGAAAGAAGGATGCTAAAGCTGAAACTCCAGTACTTTGGCCACCTCGTGCGAAGAGTTGACTCATTGGAAAAGACTCTGATGCTGGGAGGGATTGGGGGCAGGAGGAGAAGGGGACGTCAGAGGATGAGATGGCTGGATGGCATCACTGACTCGATGGATGTGAGTTTGAGTGAACTCCGGGAGATGGTGATGGACAGGGAGGCCTGGCGTGCTGCGATTCATGGGGTCGCAAAGAGTCGGACGTGAGTGAGCAACTGAACTGAACTGAACTGAACTGAAGAATACATTTCTCTTCTCTGAGCTATAAAAACACAAGTTCTTATTGAGAGGTGATTTTGTAAAAGCATAGACTTCCTGAACTGGAAAACAACCTTAGAGACGATCTGGTCCAGAGTTTCTAAACCTTTTTTTTTTTTTTTTAATTTTCAACCAGTTTTATAAGGTTAAAAGCATAAAAATATCACATAACTTGCCCTTATATAGATTCAGATGACTCTTTTGTTTGGATTTGATGCTTTTTATATCTCTACTGGCTAAGAAGAGTTCGTGAAGCCTTATTTTCTGTGGTTTCTGAAGATATTTTTCCTTTCTTTTCAAAATGAAAAATGTAATATTGAATAGGTTTTATTAAATACATATAAAACTTGGGGATCATTGATGTAGTATAATTCCTCATTTTATAGATCAGGAGGATGAGTCCCAAAGATGATATATGATTTTACTGCAGGCTCGATCCTCCATAGACCTGGTACAGGATATGTACAGCAGATGCTGAAGTATCCAATCCAACCACCTTGAAAATGCCCATTAAGGAAAAGAGTGACTAAGGACATGAATGACAAGAAATCATCTACTGAATTATGATTTGCATGGCTGACATTTGCTGGAAAGGGAGAGGGTGATTTTCCAGGGGACTTCAGAATGTGTCCTTAATTTCTGTCCCATTTTAGTCATTCTGCCAAGAGCCCGGCAGCAAATAGCTGCTGCACACGAGGGGACACTTGTCCAAACAAGTGGTGTAAAAACAAAGCTGCTTTGTTTAGAGCGCCTCGGTGCTCCTCCCGCCTCCCACCCTAACCTCAGGGACACAGAAAGGTCATTTTGTGAAGTTCTGGTGTGTACATGAGTAAACTTGAATCATCATATGTCACAATTGGAACCACTCAGCCAAATGCCACGGACCAGATTACCATGGCATCCCCAAATAGGTTATTATGGCAGGTCTGGGCTACTGGGTCACCAGGCTGTTCCAGCTGGGTTTGTTTTTCATCTTACCCCTGGGGAGCTCTGGCCCATTGCAAACATCTATACCTAAAGCTTTGGAAGAGTATCTTGAATTCATTAAAATTTATTTAGAAAGAACAGAAGGACGACAGAAATACGTATGTTATTTTTCAAATGATGTAGAATTAGTGTGTCTGAGGGAGTCTCAGGCACAGACCACATCCACAAAGCTAGAAGGAAGGGGAGGTAGAGTTGATTACCTGAGTAACTTGGACACTTAAAACAATAAGGAGAGAAGCGTGTATTTTATTCTGGGCGGGTATTTGGAATACATATGTCCACTGATTACAGTGATCAAAATGATGGGATCCTGATTCAACTCTCTAGCTCATTCTATTCAAAAACCGTAGCCACCATTCAGTGAGCATCTACATATCCTGACAGGTATGTACTTGATGCTTTATGTGGATTGCTCTGTCATCCTTGCAAAGTCAGTTTTGTAAACTTTATCTTTCAAACTGCTAAGGGCTGAAGCTTTGATCTGTTTCCATGGTTCTCTGTCTCAATGATGACTTGGCCTTCAAAAGCTTTCAATTCTCATTTTACCTTTTAGTAACTATGTGACCTTGGACTAGTTACTTAACCCGTCTCCATCTCATTTTATCTTCAAAATAGGGTTAATAATAGTCTCTGCTAAGTATTTGTTATACATGAAAAGGGCAAATAAAGCCCTGAGCTGGCACAGAGTAAGCATTTGACCTGTTGTTGGCTTTTATCATTATTGTAATGGTAGTATATTATTACTATATTCACAAGTAACCTGGACAGTTAAGATGCCCAGATATTGAGACTAAAATTTGCACACTGAATTCAGTTATCTGGGATTTTTTTGTAAAGAACAATTTTCAATTCATAATTACATGGTGGGAAAAGATCAGGTCATTGCCAGTCCTTAGGGCCCGTGGAGCTCAATTTATGCTGTGTCACATGTGTCAACACCTTTTGCTTCAGGGGAAATTGTCTTAGCACAGGTCACCAAGCTTGCAAAAGCCAACAGCCATAAACCCTTTTCTTTAACAGGCTGGCTGCCATGAAAAGAGGGAAATTTGAATAAAAGCCATCAATTCTACACTCAGTTCCATAGCATTAATTCCTTATTTTGAGAACATGGAAGAGTAGAAACAGGTCTTAATAGAGTTGAAAACAGAACTCATAAATTTTTTGAATAAAACTTATAGAATGGTGGTAGGGTATGATAACATGAATATGCACAGTAGATTGGTCTGGCAAGCCTGCTCACCGATTTTGCTGTTATAATGTACCTGTTTAAAGAGCCTGGATTCTGGAGTCAGGCTTCCTAGAATCAGCTCTTGGCTTCTCCACTTGTTAACTTCCTGATACTAGAAACATTATTTAATCTCCTTGAAGCTCATTTTTCTTATCTATAATATGGACATTATAACAATACATACCTCACTGTGTTGTTTTCAAGATTAAGGGACATAGTGCATATAAAAAAAGTACTTTGCCCAGATCCTGATATAGATTAAATATTCAATAAATCTTAGCTACTATTATTTTTTGTCAGTCCAAAACTTTCTGTGTCAAGTAAAGATTTTGTACTCCTTCCCTCATGGCTCAGTTGGTAAAGAATCTGCCTGCAATGCAGGAGACCCAGGTTTGATCCCTGTGTGGGGAAGATCCCCTGGAGAAGCAAATGGCAACCCACTCCAGTATTCTTTCTTGGAGAACTCCATGCACAGAGGAGCCCAGCAGGCTACAATCTATGGAGTCACAACAGTCGGACATGACTTAGCGACTAAATCACCACCACCACCCCTTCTCCGTTCATGAGATTTTGACAATGGGGAGAGCTAATGGTGATTTCCCAGGCAAAGGAGGTACCCTTGTTGTTGATGGAAATCTGGTAAACTGTGAGGTACAGCAAGACAGAGCATCCAGCTTGGATTTCTTTTAGGTATAAGAGTCAAACTCAGCCAGTTATTTCTATCATCATGCTGGTGGCTTACTGGAGTTCATTCTATATGTCGTTCTCTCATAGAGGCTGTGTTTCCTCCCTCTGAGTGGGGGCATGGAGTTTGGTGGGGTAGAGGAAGTCTCCTTGTGGCCAAGTCTCCAAAGCAGTTTCATGAAAGTTTATTAAGGGCTAGTAGGGGATTCTAGTGTATTTTATTACTCCTGGCATTGGAAATTTACCCGTTTCTAAATTAAGCATCAATTAAGTCAGGCCACTGAAGTATGACTGCTGAATGCTGTAGAAGACTCATTTGAACTTTATGTTAGATTGCTTTTTATTCATGATTTAAAATCTCAAATGAACTCTCAAGACTGCCCAGAAGTCCCATTGAGTCCCCTTACCTTCTGTGACACTATGTCCTACATTTTCCCTTCTCAAACCTCCCATCTGTCTTCCACTCCACAATTTAAACTATCAGATGAGAAAGAACTGCCTGTGTTTTGATTGACTATGTGTATGAACCTATCTCATAAGATTGTTTTGAGGATTAAATGTGTTGAATGAAAATTACTTAGAACATTATCTGGCAATGTAAACTCGATAAATATTAGCTGTAATGATGGTGATTATTTCCTGTGTCTAAACTCATTTCCTCCTCTTCCCTCTTTCACCCGAAAAGGTGTTCCTGCTCTGGCCAAAGGGCAAGCCCTCAACCTGCTTTCTGGCTCCCACTGCCCTTTACCTGTTCTGGGTTTCTTCTTTTGATTATTTCCTTTCTCTTTCCTTGTCTCTGAATTTTTCAGCAACATAACGTATACTTTACCTTTCTCAAGTGTCCAACCTATTGTGAATCTGGCTTCTATCCTTATAAGTCCTGCGAACCCACTCTTGTCAAGATCATCAATGACTTCTGTGTTGGCAAAACCAGTGGCCACTTCTCTATCCTCAGTGTGACTTCAATAAGGCTGATGGCCATCTCCTTCTCAAAGTACTCTCCTCACTCAGGTTCTGTGACACTACACTCTCCAGAGTTTCCTCTTACCTCTCTGATCATGCCATCTCAGTCTTCTTCCTGATCCCCTCCTCCTTTACTCAGTGTCTCGATGCCGTCATTCTTCCTGGACTTGTACGCTCTCTCTAGACTCTCACACAAGCCCATGGATTTATTCCCAATTTATAAACTGAAAACTCTAAATTTGGATCTCTAGCCTAACCTCTCTTATGGTGACCTGACATCTACTCAAGGAGGCATCTCCCTACTCAAAATTGGCAGCTAAAGCCAAATTTTTTACTTCTTCTCCCACCACCTTCCAAAATTTCCTCTTCTGATCTTATCCATTTTAGTCAAGGGCAACAACCCATACAGTGGCTCGAGCCAGAAGCCTGGATTTCATTCTTGACCCTTTTCATTCTCTTAAATTTCTACTTTTACCCTTCTCCATCCAATCCATTAATAAGTCTTATCTATCCCAACTCAAAAATACATTGCAAATCTGTCCACATCTTTCTATTCCTGCCTCTCTACCATCCAGGACTAAGCAAACATCACCTCTTTACCTAGACTGCCTCACTGTTTCTCCCACTTCCTCTTTTTTCCCAATCCAATTTACTATTGACACTGATGTCTAAGAGAACTTTTAAAAGTTATATGTTTTCCCTTCTATTTTTTGGTGCCTTCCCAGTTCACTTTAATTTGGTTCTGTCTCCTTAATATCCCTTATAAGACCCTGCAAGTTCAAGCCCCTGCCTATCTCCAATCTCATTTTCTACCCTTTTCTCCCGTCACTCCACTCCAGGCACACTGGCCTTCTTTCTGAAATACACCAAGCTCAACATCTTTGAACATTCCATTTCCATGCCTGAAATAGTCCCCCTTTCCTTCTTAGCTTTCTAGCTTCAGGTGAAATGTCACGTGTTTGGAGAGACATTTTCTTTCTTTCTTTTTTTTTTTGTTTGTGACTTTTTTTTTTTAATTCAATTTAATTTTTAAACTTTACAATATTGTATTAGTTTTGCCAAATATCGAAATGAATCCGCCACAGGTATACCTGTGTTCCCCAACCTGAACCCTCCTCCCTCCTCCCTCCCCATACCCTCCCTCTGGGTCGTCCCAGTGCACCATCCCCAAGCATCCAGTATTGTGCATCGAACCTGGACTGGTGACTCATTTCATACATGATATTATACATGTTTCAATGCCATTCTCCCAAATCTCCCCACCCTCTCCCTCTCTCACAGAGTCCATAAGACTGATCTATACATCAGTGTCTCTTTTGCTGTCTCTTATTTTCCCATCTGATAATTCCCCTTCCCTCCCACTATTTTCTACTTCTATACCCTCTTAATGTCTTTCAAAGCACTTATAAAAATTTATTTACTTTTCTATTTATAGTCTGTATCTCCCTCCTGCTCCCAAAGCGGTAAGGTCCATTTCTATTTTACTCACCACTTCCTAATAAAATGCCTGATGCATAGTGGAATCTACAAAATGCTTACTCAAAAAATGAGTGAGTAAGTAAGCAGTCATCAAAGTCTTAATCTGAGCAGTTGAAGCCCTAGAATTGAAGCAGCATTTTGGCCAAACTCACTTCAAAAGATGGACCATGACAAGTTATTCTCCCAGAAATTAGTGCCAAGTCCTGTTGATGACAGAACATCTCATGACTGTGATTGGATTTTTCCCCCCTCCAGTGTATGCAGATTATCTGCCTCCTCTTTGAACTCCCTAATCCTGTTTAATTTCTAACCAAGAGCCAACTTTAATTCTCTGTTCTTGATGAAACCTCTCCCAGTATTGCTAACCCACAAGGTTCTTATGATCCTTATTAGAAAACTTATAGCACTCTCTTAATAATTATATTCCATCTTGTGCATTTTTTAATGATCCAGGCACTGGCTTAGGAAATGAGGTTCAAACATAAACTTCTTTGAACTAACATTTATTTAACACCTTTTGAACCAGGCTATGTTAAGCATTTTACAACACCAACACTCATTAATTCCCAAGCAAACCCACTTTCTATTTATATTTTATTTTTATTTTACAAATATTTTTTTTATAGCACAAACTATGTGCCAGGCCCTAGACTCAGGGCTATACACATGTTCATTAATTTAATCCTCACAACAAACCTAAGAGGTTGGTAGTATTGATACTATTAGCCTTACTTGATAGTGTGGGAAATGGAGGCAAAGACAAGTTACTTGCTCAAAACCACAGAATTAATAAATGACAGGTCAGAACTTGGGCCTGGACAATGGGACTCCAGAGCCTCCATCCTCAAACATCATTCTAGACAACTTTCCAAAGCCCATCAGGCAGATGTGATTGTTCCTGCACCACCCAGGGGAACTCTGGACTCACAGGTTAACTTTGCTAGGGTTCCATAATTCATTCAGGTATTCAACAGTAAATATTTATAGAGTCTCTAGTAAACAGCAGGCACTGTGCTGAGTTTAAGATACATCACATTTAATCAGACCTGTCCTCTGGGAGCTTACCATCAGGTAACTCATGGGCAATGAGGAATTTATTTTATTTTTAAAAATACTTTTTATGTTATATAGGCATATAGCCAATTAACAATGTTGTGATAGTTTCAAGTGGACAGCAAAGGGACTCAGCCATACATATACATGTATCCATTCTCCCCCAAATTCCCCTGTCATCCAGGCTGCCACATAACATTGAGCAGAGTACCCTGTGCTATAGGTCCTTGTTGGTTATCCATTTAAAATATAGCAGTGTGTCCTATGGATCCCAAACTCCCTAACTCTCTCTTTCCTGCCATCCTTCCCCCTAGGCAACCATAAATTCCTTATCTAAGTCTGTGAGTCTGTTTCTGTGTTGTAAATAAGTTTATTTGTATAATTTCTTTTCAGATTCCATATATAAGGGATGTCATACGATATTTCTCATTCTCTGCCTGACTTACTTCACTCAGTATGACAGTCTCTAGGCCCTATCTGTGTTGTTGCAAATGGCATTATTTCATTCTTTTTAATGGCTAAGTAATATTCCAGGCAACAGGGGGTTTAGATTTAGGTACTTTTGACTCCAACATTTATGACCTTCCTATGATCCCATTCTAATAGAGTTACATCAAACTGAGTTCAGACAGGAACCTTCACACACAGTTGGTGGAAGTGGGGCATCGCTGAAACACTTCACTGAGAAGGAAACCACCACTTACTACTTTTACTATTAACATTTAAATAGCTGAATGCTTCACATTGAAATCTTCCCATCCTCACTCATAGCAATCTTCTAGAAGACTGGGACTCTAATATTATTCACAGTGTTTGGGACTGTGCTCCACACAGCATCAGTGTCCAATAAATCTTGAACGAGTTCTGATTGGGTGAGCTCTTGAAACAGTTAACAAAGCTGGCAGAAGTAGTTTTGCTACATTTAAGATTTCTTCAAGCATCTTCAAACATGAACACTTAATTACCATGGCAGACACACACTAGCTTTTCCTGGCTATTTGTGGGACCGTGACTCAAAGACTGAATGTCATAAAACCAGGAGGTCCTCCAAATCATCTCCTTACCACACAGCCTAGGTCCTAGGCACGTCCAGATTCAATATTGTCCTCCCCAGGGAACCTCACAGCCCCATTCGCCTCTGCCAAGCCCTCCGGAATGAGGAGTCCTGCCTGGGTGACCACAAATTGTCTCATGTTTAAGTTGCCAAAATAGGCAAACTGAATTCTTACTTTTTAATTTTTTTTTCTTTTACCAGTGCAATGGGAAACACCCTGGGTCTTGGTCTTTGGAAATGATGAAAAACCAACTCAAATGTATACACAGCAAACACCACTGTTTGCCATGCGGTCTTGTTTATTGGGGGGGGGGGAATGTGCATTTATTAATAATAAAGTTTCTCCATGTGGCAGACACATCTGGGTCACAAAGCACCAGCCACAGAAAGTAACTCAGGAAAAATCCCATTCAGTCACCAAGTCCTGCATCTGCCAAGGCTGTGGGCTATGTTTCTGCCTTTTGAGTTTTAACAGCATTGCAAAATAAAAGAAGAGATGTAGGTGTGATCTCTCACCTGTGATTCAGAATTATTATTAATGGTGGTGTTCTTGATGGGAAAATGTAAAACAAAACATCCCCATAGTTTCAACTCCTTCAAGTTTCAACTCACAACCCTGAGTAGGCTGTTTCCCCAAATTTATGCAGAAAGAAATGGGCTAGTAGACTTCAATGAACAGAAGCATGTGGCATCTTCTGTGGAGACACATGGGCAAAGGAACAACACCTACATTTATTTATTTAGCATTTATTTATTTAACCTTCTGGATGGCTTGGTTGTTGGATTTGGTGTTACATCCTGAATTACAAAATTTATGATGGGAACGTGTGTCAGCTATTTGCTGAAGGAAAGAAAGAGCTCTGTTCTTTGTCTTAACTCATAATAGAGCCAAGCTTCCTACATGTTTATTTAGAAAAGTTAAAATATGTGACGAGTAAGAGCATAACCCTAGCTGAGCTTCCTACATCTTCTGTTCTTTCCTCCTGATTACATCCTGGGCAGGCTCCTGCCTAGAACACTGTATATAGCCCTTTATCAGGTGTCCTCTCAAAACATATCCAATTCATCTGGTCAATGACTGTCAAAATCAGAATCAACTAAGATTTTCCGAGAGCTGAGCATACATCCACTCTGCATATAATATGATCAAATGTGTTCTACATGTAATTTAATTCTCACAACCACTCTGTGACATAAGAAAGGGTACAGCATTAACAGCAGCCAAGGGCATGGGCTCAATCAGGCAGAAAGTTTTCAATCCTGTCTCCACTACTTCTTCGCCCAGTTTTATTGAGCCATAGCTGACATGCAACACTGTGTATGTTTAAGGTATACACCATGATGACTGATACACGTACACATTGTGAAATGATAACCAAAGTAAATTTAGGTAACACATCCATTACTTTTCTACACTTCAGGGGAGACTGAGAAAGTCAATAGCCTCATCTATAAAATAGGAATAAGAACAGTAATTACTTAATAGAGTTGTTTTGGTTTCAAGAAAATTTTGAGGCTTATTTTGCATATCATATACTTCACATTTTTCAAGTGTACAATTTGATGATTTTTAATAGATTTACTAAGTTGTGTGAACATCATTATAAATCAGCTTAAAACCATTTTTAACAGCCCAGTATGAGCCCACATTGGAGAAGGCAATGGCACCCCACTCCAGTACTCTTGCCTGGAAAATCCCATAGACGGAGGAGCCTGGTAGGCTGCAGACCATGGGGTCGCGAAGAGTAGGGCACGACTGAGCGACTTCACTTTCACTTTTCCCTTTCATGCATTGGAGAAGGAAATGGCAACCCACTCCAGTGTTCTTGCCAGGGACGGGGGAGCCTGGTGGGCTGCCGTCTATGGGGTTACACAGAGTCGGACACTACTGAAGCGACTTAGCAGCAGTAGCAGCATGAGCCCACATGAACCATTACTGTTAATCCCTGTCTCCTGCCCCTGCCCCTGCCCCATGTTTTTATTTTTATATCTTTGCTTTTTCTGGATATTTCATGCAAATGAAATACAATTATGGCATCATACAATATGGAGTATTTCATGTCGCCTTCTTTCACTGAGTATAATACTTTTGAGGTTCATCCATGTTACATATAGTATGTAGCCTTAGTTTGCTCCTTTCTACTGGTAAATAACATTTCCATGGATATAGCATTTTAATCTATTTATTCACCAGCTGATGGGCAGTTGGGTTGTTTCCACTTTTTTCAGATCAGTTCAGTTCAGTCTCTCAGTCATGTCCGACTCTTTGCGACCCTATGGACTGTGGCATGCCAGGCTTCCCTGTCCATCACCAACTTTCGGAGCTTACTCAAACTCATGTCCATTAAGTCAATGATGCCATCCAACCATCTCACTTTTTTAGCTATTGTACCATTTTTTTTATTTATTGTAAATAATACTGCTAAGAACATTTGTATTCAAGACTTTGTGTGGATATGTGTCTTCAGTTCTCTGTAAAGATACCTAACTGTGGAATTGGTGGGATATATGGTAAACTTAGTTATAACTGGACATGGAACAACAGACTGGTTCCAAATAGGAAAAGGAGTATGTCAAGGCTGTATATTGTCACCCTGCTTATTTAACTTATATGCAGAGTACATCATGAGAAACGCTGGACTGGAAGAAACACAAGCTGGAATCAAGATTGCCGGGAGAAATATCAATAACCTCAGATATGCAGATGACACCACCCTTATGGTAGAAAGTGAAGAGGAAATAAGTAAAAAGCCTCTTGATGAAAGCGAAAGAGGAGAGTGAAAAAGTTGGCTTAAAGCTCAACGTTCAGAAAACGAAGATCATGGCATCTGGTCCCATCACTTCATGGCAAATAGATGGGGAAACAGTGGAAACAGTGTCAGACTTTATTTTTTTTGGGCTCCAAAATCACTGCAGATGGTGACTGCAGCCATGAAATTAAAAGACGCTTACTCTTTGGAGGGGAAGTTATGTCCAACCTAGATAGCATATTGAAAAGCAGAGACATTACTTTGTCAGCAAAGGTCCATCTAGTCAAGGCTATGGTTTTTCCTGTGGTCATGTATGGATGTGAGAGTTGGACTGTGAAGAAGGCTGAGCACTGAAGAATTGATGCTTTTGAACTGTGGTGTTGGAGAATACTCTTGAGAGTCCCTTGGACAGCAAGGAGATCCAACCAGTCCATTCTGAAGGAGTCCAGCTCTGTGATTTCTTTGGAAGGAATGATGGTAAAGCTGAAACTCCAGTACTTTGGCCACCTCATGCGAAGAGTTGACTCATTGGAAAAGACTCTGATGCTGGGAGGGATTGGGGGCAGGAGGAGAAGGGGACGACAGAGGATGAGATGGCTGGATGGCATCACTGACTCGATGGGTGTGAGTCTGGGTGAACTCCGGGAGTTGGTGATGGACAGGGAGGCCTGGCGTGCTGCGATTCATGGGGTCGCAAAGAGTCGGACACGACTGAGCAACTGAACTGAACTGAACTGATGGTAAATTTCTCTTTGACCTTTTAAGAACTCATAGACAGCTGTTTTGAGGCTTAAGTATTACACAGAAATGGCCCAGCCCACTGCTACAAGGGAGTAATGATCAATGCAAATTGTGTGGTGTTTGTTGCTGCTCTTCTTTTAAGGAGGTTTCACTTTGTTTACCCTGGAGAAGGAAATGGCAATCCACTCCAGTACTCTTGCCTGGAAAACCCCATGGACAGAGGCGCATGGTAGGCTACAGTCCATGGGATTGCAAAGAGTTGGACACGACTGAGTGACTTCACTTTCACTTTTCATTTTGTTTACCATGTAGGTGAGGAGGCTAAAATAAAGCTCAGAAAGAGTATCAACTTGCTCAAGATCACACAGCCAATCAATGGACAAACTAGAATTTTCTCGCATGATTTCTAACTCCAAGCCTGACACTTTTTCCCACCACCATAGCAAATACCACATTAACAATCCTGAGGAGTGCAGCTCTGACAACATGATCTCCTACCAAACAAATATCATCAGTGGCTCCGTGCTGCACATAAAATAAACTTTCAGCTTGTCTGCTAAGTATACAAAGCCCCCTATTATTTTCCCACCAATATTTCCTTCCTACTCTCCCACCACACAACCTCAGCCTAACCTTCCTTCATGAGTCTTTCAAGGTGACTTGTGTGGCACTAATTCAGCCTAGATTCTTTGGGCCATATACCTTTGTTGGAGCATGATCTGCCTTCTTGAATGGTAGTTTTCAACTTTTCCCTCTATGAAATCTTATCCATCCTGCAAGGCAGAGTTTAAATCAAATCTCCTCTCTTTTCCTATTTTAGTGGCTCAGGACAAAACTACCCAGGAGTTTCCTAATCCACTTAGTTATAATAGGTACTCAGTGAACCCACTGACTTGAGCTGACATGACTGAAATAAGCCTAGCTGTGTAATGAATGATCCAGCTCTGGGAAGTACTAAGTTTAAAAACTTCAATAAAAATTTATTTATACAATTCCTAGGTATAGCACAATACACAGTGTTGTTTGTTTAGAGGATAGGAGTGTCCAGAACACTCATGCTTCAGGCAAACTCTTATCACAGGCTTTTATATATCCTTGTATGTTTACCTACCCCACAAGACTGAGCTCCTCCAGAGAGGAAACTATTTTATTAACTCCTGTGTACCCATCACCCGGAACAATGTCTGATTCACATAATGGTGAGTACTCACTGGGTGAGTGAAATGAGTGAATGAATGAGAGGGTGAGTGAATGAGAGCATGAGATGCTCTCCCTCCATCTGACAAAGGTAGCCCATTAAAAGTAGGGAGTGCTCCACAGAAACACTATTGATACTATGTACAAAACAGAGAACTAATGAGAACATACTCTCTAGCACAGGGAATTCTACGTAATGCACTGTGGTGACCTGAATGGGAAGGAAGTCCCAAAGGGAGGGGGTATATGTATGTGTATGACTGATTCATTTCATTACGCTGTAGAAACTAATATAACATTATAAAGCAACTATACTCCAGCCAAAATTAATTTAGAAAATAAATAAAATTAGATAGTGCTCTCTTGTCTGATTTCAGGGTTCTAAAAGAGGTTTCTCCTTCAAGAATGACTCTTCTTCCCATTGGCTTACTGTTAACACTTCTTTTTCCAGAGGGCTCGCCTGATTAAGTCAATAGGTATATATAAAGAGTATATAATAGTAATAAGAACAACGTTTTGTATTCAGTCATTACCCTGGGACTGGCACTATTTTAAGTGTTTTATATGAAGTAACTCACTGAATCTTCCTAACAACTCTGAGAGGAAGGTATTAAGATGAAGAAAATTACAATGAAGACTCTGAAGTATAAAGAAGGTTTAAGAAGTCATTATCTTATTAAGTAGTAGAACTGGGATCTAAATCAGGCAGTCTGGCTCCAGACTTTCCCTATGAGAATGCTTTTAACCTGAGGTGAGGGGCTACAACCCCTTCATTTTTATTTTTCCAGCACTCATAAGGACTTGATGACCACTTGCTATTCTCTGTGCCAACTACGGCTGGCAGGGATTAGGAAAATAATAAAGATACACTGTGTTATGCAACAATAATATAGCCAAAGTCAGAGTGGGAAGCGGTGGAAGAAGCCCAGGTTTTGGAGCCAAACCCACGAGACCTTAGCTTGAACTTCGGATTCACCAGTAACTAGCTCAGGAGCTATTTCTTCTTGGACAAAAATTCATCCATCCCAACACCCACACACCACCATTTCTGGGCCAGGAGCCATTTTGGAAGTTTGAAAGTTCTGTAAGATTGAATTCTAAACTCAAAGATTCAAAATAATTCAAAATAAAGATGACTAAGTCTGAGGTTAAAAGATTTACCTCAGGTCACACACCTGGTTGGTAGCAGTACTAAACTTCAGTTTCCTGAGTTTCAGCCCAGTGCTCTTTCATTTAAGTCACACAGTTTCATTTGAGGTAGGGAAGTTGAACAAAACACCATAAGAAGCAAATTATTCAAAACGGGACTTTCCAGAGCCAGCCTAGAACTGGACAGCTGCCTCCTGTGTTCAGCGAGGCACACCCCAGTTTCACTACAGATCTGAAATCAAACTCTCTCCTTGTGATGTAAGAGACTGGGGATATCTTTCCAGCAGTGAGTAATGCCTCTGGAGAGAAGTCCCTCACTGCTCTACTCTGTCCTAAAATTTCTCTTGCCTCCTCTCCCTCTTAGGACTCAAAACCCAAAAGGAATATATCTCAGTGAAGAAGACTTATCCCTAGAACAGAGGAAGACACGGTCACTTCTCCATTCGCTCAACGATTTCCTTAGAGGGAGACATGGGCTTGAATCACATTTTCCTCTAGATTTTCTCACCAAGAATCCAGAGAAAGGCATACATTAAATGTAGCACAGAAACAAGCAGATATTTTCTGGAGAAAGTTGAACATGATTGAAGCAGCAGATGGAAACACCAAACCTAAGGAGTATGTACCTTTAAGGCAGGTACCAGTGTAGCCATCACCTGAGGCACTTTTACTTACCAGATAACACAGAGGGCTAGTGCTAAGTATACAGTCTTGGGAAACAAGCCAGGGTAAAATGTCCTTTGTTATTAATTTAGTATCATTATATTACTAGTTACCCCCTCACTGAGGCATGATTTCACTGATTTGAAAAAGGGATAATAATACAGATTCTATATGGAGTTGATGATGAACGCATCAACATGAGAAAAGAGCTTTCATGTGCAGAGTTCCTAATAGCAAATGTGGTACTTAGTAGGGGTCAAATAGTATGTTAATACTTCTACGCCATGCCCTATAATTGAAACACATGGTTTATCGAGAGTTTTCTGGAAACACACACTTTGGGGCAGTCATAGAGATAAAGCTAATTGATCAAACCACTGTTCTATCATTGATACTCCCAATGCAAAAACATCTCAGAATTTCCCATGTCCATCCTTCTGCTGAATGAGAGAATCCTAAATTAAACTGTCTACATACATCTGGACAAGTGCTCTTCCAACAGGGGAAGGCAGATTAAACCCCTTCCCTGGAAGCTCAGCTGGTAAAGAAACCCCTTCTACTTTCTGCCATATCTCTAATGGGGCAGATGGCTCCCAGACACAAAAATCTCTCTTGTAAACTCCACCCACTGTAATCTGCCTTTGCTTTCTGCCCTGGTAGCAGAGTGGTGAAAAAAGACTGTTTCCTGTAGGACTAGAGAGAATTCCCTCCACAGAAACTTGAGTCAGGCAGGGATGGGCATACGTGCATTCTCAGTCGTGTCCGACTTTTTGCAATCCCATGGACTGTAGCCTGCTAGGTTCCTCTGTCCATGGAATTTTCCAGGCAAGAATACTGGAGTGGGTTGCCATTTCCTATTCCAGGGGATCTTCCCGACCCAACCAAGGGACTGAAACTGTGTCTCTTGCATTGGCAGGCGGATTCTTTACCACTGCGCCACCTGGGAAGCCCTCAGGGATGCGAGGAAGGATTCCTCCAACAAATTCGGAAATAGAAAAAAAAGTAGCACATTCCAGTGCTGCAGAAAAAGTGGAGCTAGAGGTAAAGGTTTTTAGAACTTGAGTAAAACAAGTTACTCAAAACCTGAGGGAAAGGTAAGATTTGGTGGGAACAGGGGGAGCTTAGTGAAATGCTAATTCCTTAAACTGCAGAAAGTATCAACAGGTAAATAATTCGGTGAGAGCAATTCTTTATCACAAGATAAAAGAGAATTAGGAGGAAATTGCACCATGAAGGCAGGCCTGTAGGTCTGAGGCATTCCAGACAGGGAGTGGATACAGCAGCCACGGGCCTTGGGATTAAATTACCAGGGATCTTACTGAGATGCAGAGGTGAGAGCAACCACTTGGAACCCTGGTGAACACAAGCCTGTGAACAGGGTGTGGAGAGCTGCCTGGTGCAAAAGTGCTCCGCCCAGGGGCTGGAGGCCTCAGTTGTGAGTATCTGCTTTCTCTGTAGGAGAAGGCCATGGCACCCCACTCCAGTACCCTTGCCTGGAAAATCCCATGGATGGAGGAGCCTGGTAGGCTATAGTCCATGGGGTCGCTAAGAGTCGGACACGACTGAGCGACTTCCCTTTCACTTTTCACTTTCATGCACTGGAGAAGGAAATAGCAACCCATTCCAGTGTTCTTGCCTGGAGAATCCCAGGGACGAGGGAGCCTGTTGGGCTGCCGTCTATGGGGTCGCAAAGAATCTGACACGACTGAAGCGACTTAGCAGCAGCAGCAGCAGCTTTCTCTGTGACAAGAGCACAGGACTCAGAGGGAAATGGAGATAATGGAGATTTTATTTTATTTTTAACTTTCTACAGCTTTATTTTTTGTTTTCATTTTATTATTGGAGTATAATTGCCTTACAATGTTGCATTAGTTTCTGTTGTATAACAAAATGAATCAACTGTAAGTACACATATATCCCCTCCCTCTTGAGCCTCCTACCCTTCTCCCCCGCAGCTCTCCCCTCTAGGTCATAACAGAGCACCAAGCTGAGCTCCCTGTGTTATACAGCAGCTTCCCACTAGCTATTTTACACACGTGTGTGCTAAGTCGCTTCAGTCGTGTCTGACTCTTTGCTACCCATGGACTGTAGCCCACCTGCCAGGCTCCTCTGTCCGTGGAATTCTCCAGGCAAGAATACTGGAGTGGTTGCCACGCCCTCCTCCAGGGGAATTTCCCAACCCAGGAATCAAACCCCTGGCTCTTATGTTTCCTGCATTGGCAGGTGGGTTCCTTACCACTAGCACTCCCTGAGAAGCCCAGTAGCATATATATGTCAATGCACTTTCAACAAGGAAGGAGTCCCAAGAAAGACCTGGAGAATAGGGTTGATAGTCAAATTTATATATTGTGTAAGAGGATATGAATGTTTCAAACCGCATTTGGTAGAAATAAGTACTATGCACAAAGAAGATTCCCATTTCACTTCTCCACTCCCACCACCCTGAGATATTTCAGGCCAAAATTAACTTCTTTTGAGATATGTCTCTCTATTAAGTCTAAGATCACTGGTTGCAGTCTCCAGAAATGGGGCACAAACTGACTGGCTTTCTTATACGTCTTGTGAAACCCAAGCTTTTCTCTTTTCTTTCACAGCCACTCAGTGGAGAGAACTGTGAGAAGAATGGTGAGGTAGTGTCACCAATATGAGGCTCTGTGCTGCCACTGCCTGGATTCAAAATCCCACCACTTTGAACTTCTGTTCTTACAAACTATCATGTGGTTTTAAAGCAATTTTGTGAGCTGAGTGGCATGGTTATTTTACTGCGCTTGTGCCCAGTGGCATGTGGAATTTTAGTTCCCCAACCAGGGATTGAGCCGGCACCCCCTGCACTGGAAGCATAGAGTCTTAACCACTGGACCACGAGGGAAGTCCCTATTTTACTGTGCTTTGAAAAAAGTCTCAGTAGGTCAGAAGAAATGTAAAGAGTTTTAGTTTTCTGAATCTTATATAATTGATTTGAAGTAGAGTTGGGCACAATTTTAGTAAGATTTCCAAGACGGAATTTTTATTTGTTGGTAGTCCTAGTGATGATCAGTTTTATGTGTCAACTTGACTAGGAATTAGCTATGTAATCCACACCAAATGTAGATGTTGTTGTGAAAGAATTCTGTAGATGTGGTTAACATCCACAATCGGTGAACTTCAAGTAAAAGAGATTACTTCAGCTAATGTTGGTGGGCCTTGGCTAGTCAGTTGAAGGTCTTAAGAACAAAAACAGAGATTTTGCAGTAAAGGACAGATTCTCTCAAGACTGAAGCATTAACTTTTGTCTGAGTTTCTAGCATGCTCTGTGGATTTCAAACTTGCCGCAACTACATGAGGCAAATTCTCAAAATAGGGCTTCCCAGGTGGCACTAGTGGTAAAGAACCTGCTTGCCAATGCAGGAAACATAAGAGACACGGGCTTGATCCCTGGGTTGGGAAATTCCCCTGGAGGAGGGCGTGGCAACCACTCCAGTATTCTTGCCTGGAGAATCCCGTGGACAGAGGAGCTTGGCGGGCCACAGTCTATGGGTGGCAAAGAGACACAACTGAGGCTACTTAGCAGGCACGTACACATGCATGTATGCTGAATGGTGGCTCAGATGGTAAAGAACCCACCTGCAGTGCAGGAGACCCTGGGTCAGGAAGTTCCACTGGAGAAGGGACTGGCTACCCACTTCCATGGACAGAGAAGCCTGGTGGGCTACAGTCTCCATGAAGTTTCAAAGAGTCTCAAAATAAATCATAGGGTTGGCCAAAAAGTTTGGATTTTTCTGTAACAATCTATAGAAAAACCAAAAAAAGCATAAGAAATACATAAAAACCTACACAAATGGATAAAATGTAGAAAAAACTTAGGCCCATGGGCTAGAGAGGCAAAAAGGCAAAATGGTTGTCTGAGGAGGCCTTAAAAATAACTGTGAAAAGAAGAGAAGTGAAAGGCAAAGGAGAAAAGGAAAGATATACCCATCTAAATGCAGAGTTCCAAAGAATAGCAAGGAGAAATAAGAAAGCCTTCCTTGGTGATTAATGCAAAGAAATAGAGGAAAACAGTAGAATGGGAAAGACTAGAGAGCTCTTCAGGAAAATCAGAGATACCAAGGGAATATTTCATGCAAAGATGGGCACAATAAAGGACAGAAATGGTATGGACCTAACAGAAGGGGAAGCTAGTAAGAAGAGGTGGCAAGAATACACAGAACTATACAAAAAAGATAATCACAATGGTGTGACACTCATCTAGAGCCAGACATCCTGGAATGTGAAGTCAAGTGGGCCTTAGGAAGCATCACTATGAACAAAACTAGTGGAGGTGATGGAATTCCAGGTGAGCTATTTCAAATCCTAAGAGATAATGCTGTGAAAGTGCTGCACTCAATATGCCAGCAAATTTGGAAACTCAGCAGTGGCCACAGGATGGAAAAGATCAGTTTTCATTCCAATCCCAAAGAAAGACAATGCCAAGAATGCTCAAACTACCGCACAATTTCACTCATCTCACACGCTAGTAAAGTAATGCTCAAAGTTTTCCAAGCCAGGCTTCAACAGCACACAAACTGTGAACTTCCAAATGTTCAAGCTGGATTTAGAAAAGGCAGAGGAACCAGAGATCAAATTGCCAACATCTATTTGATCTGAAAAAGCACGAGTTCCAGAAAAACATCCACTTCTGCTTTATTAACTATGCCAAAGCCTTTGACTGTGTGGATCACAACAAACTGTGGAAAATTCTGAAAGAGATGGGAATACCAGACCACCTGACCTGCCTCCTGAGAAATCTGTATGTGGGTCAAGAAGCAGCAGTTAGAAGTAGACGAAGAACAACATTCTGGCTCCAAATTGGGAAAGGAGTACGTCAAAGCTGTATACTGTCACCCTGCTTATTTAACTTATATGCAGAGTACATCATGAGAAATGCTGGACTGGATGAAGCACAAGATGGACTCAAGATGGCCTGGTGAAATATCAATAACCTCAGATATGCAGATGACACCACCCTTATGGCAGAAAGTGAAGAAGAACTAAAGAGACTCTTGATGAAAGTGAAAGAGCAGAGTGAAAAAGTTGGCTTAAAACTCAACGTTCAGAAAACTAAGATCATGGCATCCAGTCCAACACTTCACGGCAAATAGATGGAAAACAATGGAAAACAGTGACAGATGTTTTTGGGCTCCAAAATCACTGCAGATGGTGACTGCAGCCATGAAATTAAAAGACACTTGCTCCTTGGAAGAAAAGTTATGACCAACCTAGACAGCATATTAAAAAGCAGAAACATTACTTTGCCAACAAAGATGCATCTAGTCAAAGCTTTGGTTTTTCCAGTAGTCGTGTATGGATGTGAGAGTTGGACTATAAAGAAAGCTGAGTGCCAAAGAACTGATGCTTTTGAACTGTGGTGTTGGAGAAGACTCTTGAGAGTCCCTTGGATTGCAAGGAGATTCAACCAGTCCATTCTAAAGAAGATTAGTCTTGAATATTCATTGGAAGGACTGATGGTGAAGCTGAAACTCCTGTACTTTGGCCACCTGATGTGAAGAACTGACTCATTTGAAAAGACCCTGATGCTGGGAAAGATTGAAGGTGGGAGGAGAAGGGGACGCCAGAGGATGAGATGGCTGGATGGCATCACCAACTCAATGGACATGAGTTTGGGTCAACTCTGGGAGTTGGTGATGGACTGGTAAGACTGCATGCAGCAGTCCTTTGAACTGCAAACAGTCAGACATGACTGAGCGACTGAACTGAACTGAAAGTCTAAAGAACTATGATGCTTTTAAAAAGCAACATGGAACATGCATAGTTCAATATAATGTAATCCAAGTAGTCAATTAGGACATTCAGTTCAGTTCAGTTCAGTCACTCAGTCATGTCTGACTCTTTGCAACCCCACGGGCTGCAGCATGCCAGGCCTCCCTGTCCATCACCAACTCCTGGAGTTTACTCAAACTCATGTCCATTGAGTAGGTGATGCCATCCAGCCATCTCATCCTTTGTCATCCCCTTCTCCTCCTGCCGTCAATCTTTCCCAGCATCAGGGTCTTTTCAAATGAGTCAGCTCTTCACATCAGGTGGTCAAAGTATTGGAGTCTCAGCTTCAACATCAGTCCTTCCAATGAACACCCAGGACTGATCTCCTTTAGGATGGACTGGTTGGATCTCCTTGCAGTCCAAGGGACTCTCAAGAGTCTTCTCCAACACCACAGTTCAAAAGCATCAATTCTTCTGTGCTCAGCTTTCTTTATAGTTCAACTCTCACATCCATACATGAGCACTGGAAAAACCATAGCCTTGACTAGACAGACCTTTGTTGGCAAAGTAATGTTTCTGCTTTTTAATATGCTATCTAGGCTGGTCATAACTTTCCTGCCAAGGGGTAAGCATCGTTAGGCAGGACTAACTGCATGAGGCTTTCTATAGGCCAATTTTGAGTCAGATTATGGGGACTGGGAATTCTCTGGTGGTCCAGTGGTTAGGACTTGGAGCTTCCACTGCAGGGGGCTGGAATCGGTCCCTGGTTGGTGCAGCCAAAAAAGAAAAGACTGCAAGGAAGATGGTTTAGAAGTTTGAGGGGCATGGAGTGAGGGGTAAATCAGAGGGAGGCCTAGAAATGATCTGAAGGTGAAGAGAGACATGCCGGTCAAACCTGCGATGAAAGAGAAAGAAAGAATGGAAAACCAGGTCAGTGAGGACAGAGGCCCATTGTGTTGACAAAATGCATGAGAAGAACCCTTTATTTTCCCCTGGGATAAAAACGTAACAAACCAGCATGCACACGCATGCAAGCATGCACTTGGCATTGAGCTGGAGGATTGGGAGAGCTGAAGATTTCATTGTTTATTTGGGCAGGTACTCTGCACGGAGATGTAAAGGACCTGAGTGCCTAAGACTGCCCAGCTGAACAAATACGTGAAGAGCCTCACCCCATGCTTATGTACCACACTTAAGGCGTGTGCTGACTTCCTAGAACCCAGTCTCTGTTAGCCTGAGGCCCTATTAGCAATGCAGGGATGAAAAGGAAATGATGGTGACCTGTTCTCCATAGGATTATGGCTGCTCGGAGGGACTGTCCTTCCAGAGCCAGCACACAGGGAACTCTGGAGGGTCACACTCGCCTTTGCCTTCAGAGACATCACATAGCTCAGGAAAACGAAGCAGCTCTTTAATGAGCCCAATTTTCTTTCCGTACAGATGGCAATCCAGATTGGCATCTCAGATTGTGAAACAGATTTTTGTCCCGCAGATATTGTTTCAAGTTCCCCAAAGCTGGAGCAGCCAGGGAGCTGAAAGCCATTCAGTTTCTCTGTCACCCATAAGCGTGTGTGCGTGCATGCTCAGTAGCTCAGTCTCAGTCGTGTCTGACTCTTTGCAATCCCTGTAGCTTGACAGGCTCCTCTGTCCATGCAATATTTCAGACAAGAATACTGGAGTGGGTTATGATTTCCTTCTCTAGGGGGTTTTCCTGACCCAGGCATCAAACCCCTGTGTCTTGCATTGGCAGGTGGATTCTTTACCACTGAGCCACCTGGGAAGCCCCTCCCATAAGCAAGCTCCTCCTTATCAGAATCTACCCCTGACTCAAGGAAGCCCATTTTTCCATGCATAGATAAGCCATCTTTTTCTCCTTTTACTTACCATTTGTTGTACTACCTCTCTTTCATTGTTCATTTGTTTTTTTCAATAAATATTATTTGAGCATCTGCCTTGTGCCAGGCACTGAGCATACAGCTAATGGTATAAGCAACCAAGAAAATAGATAGTTATGATATATTAAGAATATTAAATTTTATTTAGTGCTTTCTGAGTGCCCTGGTGGCTCCAAAGGTAAAGAATCCGCCTGCAATTCAAGAGACCCAGGTTCAATCCCTTGGTCAGGAAGATTCCCTGGAGAAAGGAATGGCTACCCGTTCCAGTATTCTTGCCTAGGGAATTCCATGAACAGAGGAGCCTGGCGGGCTACAGTCCATGGGGTCACAAAGAGTCAGACACAACTGAGCGACTAACACTTTGTGAGTACCAGTCACTATTCTAGACACTTTACATAAAATAATTTAGCTCTCCTAACGGTAGAATACTATGCCAAAGTTCCTGTTACTATCCCCATTGTACAGATGAGGAAACCAAGACCCAGAGACATTGAATTACCTATCTATAATCGTACAGAAAAAAAAGGAATAGAACCAGAACTATTATAAACTCAGACAGTGTGGCTCCTGAGCTTGCCTTCTTAACCATGCAGGTGGACAGAAGGGTGAGGTGCTGAATATCTTGACACAGAAAGTATAGGGGTCAGGGAGCACATAGGAGTGCAGGGAATGTAGACTTGTGTCTCAGGAAGTGCTGTATTTAGAGCTCAAATTAGATCATGTTAACCTTTCTCAAAATCCTTTAATGGCTCCCCAGCTGGATTTAGAATGAAAGCTACACATTCAACCATGGCTTACAAATGCTCTGTGCTGTCTGACCTCTCTGGCCTCAGTCTATTAACTGTCACTCTTAATAATCCAGGCCTCTGTTCGCAGCATCTTTTAGGTGTTAATTACTGTCTCCACCCACCCGGCTCCTACTCAATGGTTAGGTCTCAAATTCAAGTCATTCATTTACAGAAGGCTTCCCTGTCCCCTCATCTACATTACTCCCAAAGATAACCAAGGGTAATGATAATCAGAGCAAACAGGAAATAATGCTAAGTGGTAAGCAACATTCTAAATGCTTTACTTATAAAGCATTTCAATTTTATAACAATCCTTATGGGAAGTATGAGTACTATTCCCATTTTCACAGGCGAAAAACTTAGGCAATATTAGATAGCATTCTGTACTTTTCTCCAATGATAATCAAATGTATAATAATACTTTTCTCCAAAGTGATAATCAAATGTATAATCACATGTGTATTCATTGCATATTTCCTGGGCTGTAAGCTCCACAAGGTCAGCATCTGAATTCATTAACATTATTGTATTCCCAGTGTCTAGCACAGGGTCCCGTAAATAGTAGGTAAATAATAAATGCTTATTGAGTACATGAATAATAGACATTATGAGATATTTCTCTTAACACACTTTACAATAAAACAGGCAGATGACAAAAGAATTAAGGAAAATTCTCTATTATATAGTCTTACTGAGGCTGCAGATAACTCAGCTTTTATGATTGCTCTCCTGTTGTGAAATCTCATCACCCACTTTCCGTTCGTTATAACATCTGAGGTTTAGAGGGTGGTGGAGGCCGGGAAGCATGGTCTAGACTAGAGGGAAGGCCATGCATGGGTTTTTAAGAAACACAGATCTAGGTTTCAGTTCTCACTTAATCACTTACTAACTGTGTGGTCTTGAGGAAGCGCCATACATCCGCTGAGCCTCCTTTTCTAAATCTGTGAAACAGGGACCACAGCCAAACAGTTCGGTTGGGAGAATTAGATAAGAAAATGATGTCTACTGAGGGTGAGCACAGTGCCCGGCATGTACCAGGAGATCCTCTCCTGAGATCAGAGGCGGGCCTGTGGGGTGTTGGAAACGACCTAGGGTACTGGACAAGCAGCACTAGCCACACTAGACCCTAGGACATGAAGCCCAAAGAGCAACTGAGAGGCAGGGCCAAAGGCTGAATTAGCTGACCTAGCTGTCTCCACGGATCAAATGAGCTGGACAGTCGCCATGGACCCAGCTCACTCTGAGAACACAGTCAAGAAGGGGGTGGGAAAAGCACACAAACCTCCCTCAGAAGGTCTCTTTTGGTCCCTGTCAACAGCTCCGACTTGGAGTAAGTCAAGACAATAAACCAAGACAAAGATCCAGTGAGTTCTGTTGCCTGTTCTCTATTTCAAGGGCACAGTCCCTGCTTTGTTTCTCTTCTCTCTGGTGAAAGCGCTGTTCCCTGAAATGCTCCTGGCTTCCGAGAACAGCTCTGGAGGCAACTCCGTAAACTGCTGGCCAGGGTTTGATGAGAAGCAAGTAAGTCGAATTTACTCTGCCCCATCCCCCAGGGTTACTTGGTCTTAAGGATGCAGGAGGGAGAAAAGGGAACACAGATGGCCCTCTTCCTTCCTCCTTCATCTCCCAATGTCCATATTCATCCCTCTCTAGGCCAACCTGACCTTCTCATCTCCCTCCCTCCCAATAAAGAGGAGAGAAGTGGGTAGGTGACACGGGAGTATTGAGAGGGGCATAAAAGTGTTTCCAAATGGAGTCAAAGCCCCTGTGATGCTGACTCTGCTAGTGGGTTCTGTCTTCTCCCCATACAGAAACTTTGCACCAGCTCATGCTGCTGTTCTCTGCTGAGCTCTGTGGGCTGAACAACCTGCACCCCTGAAGGTTTGTGCCCAGACCTGAACATGCATTTATGTACAACTGTGATGCTTGTGTAGCTGTAATTATTCTATCCTACAAAGTGAAGTGCTTTCAGATTTATGCAAAAGAAAAGTTTCACTTAACTAAGATCCAGTTTCCGCCTTCGTGCTGAGTCGCTTCAGTCATGTCCGACTCTGCGACCCAATGGAGAGTAGCCCGCCATGCTCATCTGCCCATGGGATTTTCCTGGGAATAACACTGGAGTGGGTTGCCATGACCTTCTCCAGGGGATCTTCCTGACTCAGGAATCAAACCCATGTCTCTTGTGTCTCCTGCATTAGCAGGTGGATTCTTTACCACTAGCACCACCTGGGAAAGCCCCAAGATGCAGTTTGTGCATGCATGCTAAGTCGCTTCAGTCATACCCGACTCTCTGTGACCCTATGGACGGTAGCCTGCCAGGCTCCTCTGTCCATGTTTATCAGCATGCTAGCTGGACATTCTTCTTTGCAGTCTGTTTTTAAGAGAAAGAGCCACACTTGTGCCCAGTTACATTTGGGAACAGGTCCATTCTGCCACTAGCCCTCTTAGCTTTCCACAGTATGTTCTGGAGAATCCTACCTTCAGCTCTAAATCTATTTCCATATAAGCAAGTTTCATGGTTTCAGGGGGTAAGAATCTTTCAAAAAAAGAGATTGTTTTCTAGATTGTATTACTATGAAAGAGAAATTGGTCAGAAAATTTTTAAAAGATCTCAACAAAGCTTTCTGTTTTGGTTCCCTATTAATGCCAGCAGGCCTCTCTCCTGTCACATAGTGACCAGCTGCTCTGTCCTGGGCGCTATGGAAAGTGTGTTACATAATACTTATAATACCGACACTAATATTGACACTTTTGAAGTGCCAGGAGCTATTCTAAGTGTTTCCCATTGGTTTGTGTATTCAATTCTTACAACCAATATATGAGCTCTGTACAATATCCATCCCAATTCTGGAGAGGAGACAATTGGGACATTACCCTAAGGTCACACAGTGGTGGAGCTGAGATGTGGAAGAGGCAGTCTGGCTCCAGAATCTTTACTGTTAATCCCTATGCATAGTTTTTCTCATTTAGTCCATACAGAATTCTTATGAGATAGAATATTAAGATAGCCATCTTCCAGATAAGAAAAGTGAGTCTCAGTTTTCTGAAAGGTTGACCCATGATCTCGAGCTAACTCAACTCAATATGCCAAGTACCTACCTTGTGCCAGGCTCTGTGCTAGACAGGAAGAGCATAGTATAGCATGAGAAACTGGTCATGTTTAGTTGTTTTCATTGTTTTCATTTCTTTTAACACTGTCACTTCTTGCTGAAGTGATAGGTAATAAAGAGTTCATTTTGAGGGAAGAAAAGTCATCTGTAGTCAAGATTAGCCAGGAGTGCTGGCACTGGGCACATGCCTGAGAGCCAGAAAATAAAGCTTGCCTGAATAAGGCCAACTATGAGCCTCAGCATCCTTCCAATCCTTTCTGATTCAGGAACGAGAATTTACTCATGTGTCTTTGTTCATTTCATAAACATTTATTAAGCATCTACTATGTTCCAGACTTTATTCTATACACTGGTGATATAAAAGAAGAGGACTCATACTTGATTTGGGACACTCTTAGTTTAGAAGAAGAGAAAATGAAAATAAAGATTACAGCATGCTATGATAAGTACAGTGGTAAAGAATCGACTGGCCAATGCAGGAGCCATAAGAGACACGGGTTTGGTTCCTGGGTTGGGAAGATCCTCTGGAGTAAGAAATGGCAACCCATTCCAGTATTCTTGCCTGGACAATTCCATGGACAGAAGAGCCTGGAGGGCTACAGTCCATGGGGTCACAAAGAGTCGGACACAATTGAGCACACACACACATGACAAGTACAGTAATTGATTATGAGGTAATAATTAAGATAATAATTGAGAGTGGTTTGGGTGAGTTGCAGAAGATGGCATATATGCTGATACCTGAGTGACAAAAAATGCACTTTCCAGATGGGAATGGATAAACGAACTCTTGAGTCTGCCCACAGTGCAGGAGACCCAAGTTCGATCCTTGGGTTGGGATGATCCCCTAGGGAAGGAAATGGCAACCCACTCCAGTATTCTTGCCTTGAAAATCCCATGGACAGAGGAGTCTGGCAGGCTACAGTCCATAGGGTCCCAAAAAGTCAGACATAATGACTAAACCACAAACCAAAGGAACTATTTACTAAGCACATACTAGATATCAGGCCCTGCATTGAGACTATATATTTAGTTTAATCCAATAACCAGAGAGAATAAAGAACTCATTCACCATGACCAGGTAAGAAAATCCCTGAGCTGAACATGTGATTATTTTGGGGAAAGGGCAACTCGGGCAGAGGGAACAGTGTGTACAAAGGCAGGAAGGCAAGAAGGCACTGGTGTAGTTGAAGGACAGTATGTTCAGTGCATCTCAGCCATTGGCTGTGCGTGGGGGCAGGGGGCAGATGAGGACAAAGAAGGAATTAGAAGCAACATCCTGAAAGACTGCATAACTGGTAAGAAGTAAGGATCTTACCCTGAAGGTGAAGGTTAACCAACTCAGAAAACAGCATAACTGGGTTTTTAAAGAATAATTCTAGTACCAGAACGAAGAGTGGATTGAAGTGGGGAAAGATGAAAGATAATAAACCAAGTTGTAAGGTCCCTACAATGGCGTAGGAAGGGAAAATGAAGCATTAAACTGAAGGAGAGGAAATCGAGAAGGAAAGGAGGGGATATGATCAGAGGAAATGACTATAAGAATTGTCTGTGGGAGGCAAGGAGAGATATTAAAGACAGTGAAGAGCCACTAAAGCCTGGAATATGGGAAAAAGAGCAGTGATGGAAGGGGGGATGGGTCTGGGCCTCCGGATGAACCCAAAGGGGTTACTAAAGGTGACTGGACGTCTGGCATTTCTGTACATACTTGCTGAGAAGTATGTACACACTTACTGATAAGGAGTGCAGGGAGGAAAGGGACAGGGCGAGGCATCGAGATGAGTGCTAAGCCAACATGGTGGGTTGGGCAACCAGATATGAAGAAAGTTGTCTGCTCAAGATGGTTCCAACTCTGAGACTGGAAGGGGGAGGGAGAAAGTCCAGGTGTGAGGGGAAAATTTGGCTCCGAGTTCCGGGGCTCTCCAGGTTAATAGAGCTGTCAAGAATACCCAGAAAGAGACAGCTGTTTCCTGAAGGGCTCTCTCCAACACGCCTGGGAGCTGCAAGACCAGGCTTGAGGCAGGCAGCAGCTGGGGTTTGGGAGGACACAGGCATGTGGGCAGCCTCCTGCCTCCTGAAGGACTCTGCAGATGAGGTGGCTGAGAGAAGTGATTCTTTCTTCCCAGCCTCCTCCTCCACCCTTTGCTTCAGAGCCCCAGTGCCACAGCAGCATGCAGGCTGCATAGAGATTGATTCACAGATGAGGGGCTGCAGCTAGAAGCCACACAGAAGTAGCAGAAAGGACAGAATTGTGTGTGTGTGGGTGTGTGTGTGTATGTGCGTGCAGGAAACTATCTTATTCAGGGAACTGCCAAGCAAAGTCTTACAGGCAGACAATAGTGAGTTGCCTAGATAATTTATGCCACCAAATAAACACCAGGACATGTTGTGTACAGCTAAAGGTGACACATTTTTAAAAGTGGGGTGTCTCCCTTTGGAGTCTCAATGACAGGAGATGGTTTAGCACACAAAAGCTTCAGGCAACAATACCTATGAATCTCCCAGAGTCTACTGTAACCAAAGAGAAAGAAAGGCCGGAACTAAAATGCAAAAGAAAGAAAAAAACTGTGTTTGGAGATAGGTCTGCTACAGTATAAACTTTTCCCTTTCTCTGGCGCACTGCTGTAGCAAAACCTGATGGTTGTCTTTGTAAAAAACGTGTCTGTATCTAGGTCCCTGGCAGTGATTTGCCTCTGGGAGGGCCAGCAATCTATTTAATGACTCCATTGACGTCAATAGCATAACTGAAATACTTACTAACATGCATGATTCCAACTTTCAGAGGGGGGGTGGGGGGATGGTGTTTCTCAGCAGTACAAAAACATGAAGTGGAGTCAAGGTGGAATGGACTCCAGTCTTCTCAGCAGCAAGTGAGAGATGAAATGCTAGGGGTCTCATCAGTTCCATTTAATGGGAAGAAACATTCACACTAAATTTAGAAACTCATTTCCAACTAGTGGAATAGCCATTAATCAGCAGGGTATTATTTTTGGTAATGTTTGCTCAAGGGTAACATTTGAACTATTAGCACTTGAGCTCACTTGTCAGTGCTTTTTTGCAACTTACCCTTACCTAATTTTAGACACATATGGAATAATTGCAAATCCATATAAATAGCTCAGTGTTGATGTGCGGAGGTAAACTTACACAGGACAGCTAACTTAGACAAAAGCAATTCTTATAAAACAACCATTTGGGGAAGTATTCTCGGAATGACAAGGGCTTTTCTAGTGCATCTGTCCTAACGTTTTGTATGCAGACTGGCTAAACACTCAAGATGAATACTTAGGGCAATTATCCCAATAGTCCAGACCATACAACATTCAGAACAAAGAAAAAAAATAATCTGACATTATTAGATTTTAATTTTTCTCCTTTCCTCTCTTGTTTTCTCTCTCTCTCATTCTTTCTTTTTCTTTGTGCACGCATGCTAAGTTGCTGTAGTTGTGTCTAACTCTTTGTGACCCCATGGACTGTAGCCCGCCAGGCTCCTCTGTCCATGGGATTCTCCAGGCAAGAGTACTGGAGTGGGTTGCCATGCTCTCTTCCAAGGGATCTTCCTGACCCAGGGACTGAACCCATGTCTCTTCAGTATCCTTCATTGGCTGCTGTTGCTGTTAAGTCGCTTCAGTTGTGTCCAATTCTGTGCGACCCCATAGATGGCTGCCCACAAGGCTTCCCCGTCCCTGGGATTCTCCAGGCAAGAATACTGGAGTGGGTTGCCACTTCCTTCTCCAATGCATGAGAGTGAAAAGTGAAAGTGAAGTCACTCAGTCATGTCCGACTCTTGGCGACCCCATGGACTGCAGCCTACCAGGCTCTTCCACCATGGGATTTTTCCAGGCAAGAGCAGACAGGTTCTTTACCACTAGCGCCACCTGGGAAGCCCCCTTTCCTTTGTAATTCCCTCCAATTTCTCCTTTGTCATGGTGGCCACAGCCTGTGGTAACAAAATTGATTTTATTAGTATTTGTTCATAAGTGTTGTAACCCTGCTTGACATTTCTTGCTTAATGTGAAAACCAAGTTCTGCTTGTGTTGGGCTTCATTTCCAGTCATCTGACTCAGATCAGCTCTCAGGCCACTGCTGTGTTTCTCAGAGAGCCCTTCACTCATGCACACACAGTCCATCTCTCAGTCTAGGCTCTGGCTACTCTGGCAAAGAATGAGAAATGACTCAAGGTCATGACTTTCTGAATTTCTTACTTTTTGAGCTACTCCAAGGTAACTCATGGAGCTTCTTGTTTGCTCCTCAAATAGACCCTGTGTCTGACACACCCACATGAACCTCCAGGGGGATGTTCATAATCAAGCAAAGACATGGAAGAAATTCATACTGAGAAATAGGCTTCTTAGGAGAAAGTTTCTTCTGTTTGATTAACCAGTAAAAAGCCATTTCCTCCCTAGCGTGTCCTGGAGGACATGTTTTAGAAGAACTGGATTCCCATGAGCAATAAAAAAATATTAATTAAGTCTGTTTCTCACGTAGGCCAACCTATTTCAGACTTACTGGAAAGCCCTATATTATCTCATCCTATTTCTCCATTCACAGGCTTTCCTTGAAATACAACTAATTGACGGTGTTGAAAATCCCCATGAATCGAGATTGTGGATAGCCAAGCTGAGAGAGACTTCGGGCCTGCAGCAGACTAGCCTGAAGTCCTCAATGCAATCCTCTAGTCATCTTTGTGACACAGTTTGCTGTCATTTCCCATGACCCATGGCCTTGGGGGCTGTTGTTTATAATGTTACATGGGTGATGTTCCTGCTCAAATACATTCATTAGTAAATTTTGGAAGAAGAAAATTAGCATCAAATATTTCACCTTACACATTGATTTGGCTGCTAAAGTGCTCTATATATGATTTTGTTGTTCAGTTGCTCAGTCGTGTCTGATTCTTTGCAACCCCATGGACTGCAGCATGCCAGGCTTCCCTGTCCTTCTCTATCTCCTGGAGATTGCTCAAACTCATGCCCACCCATTGAGTTGGTGATGCCATCTCAATATAATATGTAATATCATATAATATGTCATATATGACACATATTATTAAAAATCAAGTCACATTTATAATACTCAGAAGTGCTGGCCATTAAAAGGAATACTTCCCTAATCCTTTTGCAAAGCAAAGATCATTCTGTAAATGCAGTGAACACAATTTATCCTTTCAGTATCTTCTTACTTTCATGATATACCAGTGATCACTACTGAAATCCATGCAAAAGCAAGGGATGGTTTGGGCAGAAAAACTGGAACATTCATCACACACACACACAGATACACACACACATTGATTTTCCTCAATTATCTTTTTTTTCTTTTGAAAACAATTTGGGGGCCTGATATCCTAAGAATTACTTCAACTTTCCATTTTGAATGTATACAGATGACAGAACTTTAGCTCCTGCCTTGTGTTGGAGTGTTCTTTTTTCAATTCTATTTTTTGCCCTTTCTGTTCCAATCCTTGCACATCATGTAGAAAAGGCCTGAAATTCAGGCCCGCAAAAAGGCAAAATGTGATAAAAATTGAGATGCTCATTAAACTTCACAGTGTTAACATTTTCAACACCCCCAGGAGGATTTACTACATTTTCTCCTTAATGCAGGAGCATATGATTTCCACATTGCTCTATATTCTGGGTTTTAAATCCTCTATTATTCTACTCTGGCTTTCCTATTTAAAGCACAAAATGCCAACTTTTTAGGTTTAATTTTTTTTGTTCGAAACCTATAAAAATGACCATAGAGATTTAGATCATGCAGCTATAGAGTATGTTTCAAACTTCTTTCAATTTTGATGTAATAACTGATTTAAAAAAAAAAAATAGTAAAAACACACAGTTGAATACTCATCATAGCCATGGAGATAAAATACTGACTCATTATTAAAATTTAATTTATGAGCTTTTTCTTTAAGATAAAGTCCCCAAACTTTATGTAGTTCTCCTGCTCAGTTTAATTTTTACCTGTCTTCCTGCTATGTGAAAATAACCATGCAGAAGCATCTTAAATGATAAGGCGATGAATACAGTATAGACAGCCCCTGCCTTCAAGAAGCTCCAATGAAGGAGGCATATAAGCCACAAATTGTAGCATATTCTAGAATGGAATTCTTTCCATAGCACACAAAAAAGGGAACAATTACACTGATTTTTTAAAAAAAAAAAACACTGAGGGAAAAGGTATTGTAGACTGAGAGGCTGGATTTGATTTCCCTCATGAATTTACTCAGTTACTGATCAATTTGTAAGAGCAAAGGTACCAGTTTAACCATGGTTTTTGACAAATAACTTTTAAAATAAATTCCATTTCCTCCATTTAGATTGTCTTTAAAAAAATGTTTTTAAAATAAAGGTTTCCTCTGGCTTTTCTCCATCACTGTTTTAAACTTGCTTTTTGTACAAAAATACAGTTACCTAAGTCAGCCAGAGTTTCACAACTAGTTGTTGTTAAATCTGTTTAAATTATTGTGGGTTTCATGTATCTTTTATCTTAGATTTCAACAGAAATGCATAAGGTCAGCATTAGTGCTAATAAATGGAAACCTAGTCTCATTATCATGATAAATCATTTTTTAAAGCAGCAACCCAGTTTTCAATTTTTTTGTGTGCTGTAAGCCACTTGTTTTTCATTCCCCTTTAAAGTTTCTATTTAAACACACCTCTTTGTCATATGCTGATAAATATTAAAATAACAGGAAAAATCTGCTTGACTTATTTAAGCTGATAATAAGAACAAAACACAGGATGTGTGTGTCCTCCTTCCTTTTTTGACTGTGGTTAAGCGTTAAGAAGGTTTTGAAACCTATAATTACGTAATAATTGGTATCACTACATTCTCTTCCCAATGAAAAGTCAGGATTTTTGTAGTTTGCCACAAAGACAGACAAAAACAAATTGCCTAAGTATTATTGTCATTTCTTTGGTCCATTGTTTTAAAAGAATTTAGCAAAAGAACTCTCCAGTTGCCAAGCTGTAGTTATTGTGCCAATAATCACAATATGATCTTTCCAACAGCATCTTTAGCTAATGAGCTGATTTATAGAACTCGAAATATCACATATTTTCCTAATGTTTGTCAGTATTCATTATAAGAAAAAGAAAACATAGTTTAAAGATTCAAATTGCTGTCAAAAGCATCTTGGGAAATTTGGCTAATAGAAATGGGAGTGACAATGTCTTATGAGTCGGCCAAGATGATGAAATGATAGGAGTTTCAAAACTACCCACTTTGATCTCCAAGTATGTAATACCAGTTATATGTTAAGACACTCTAGTTATTTAGTTTCTTTTCATAAAACTTCTAAAGGAAATAGTACATCAGCACATCAAGGTTTTTATAGTTCATGGATAGATTACCATTTTCTTTAATTTTATGTCTTAGGACTTGACCTTACTTAATATCTTCCTTTTATTCTTGTTCTCAATCTTTTTCTCACAAAAATATTTTTAAGGCATGTACCATAAATACTTCAGAAACCAATGAGCCAATGGGACCCCCAGCTTTTGTTCTCTACTTTCAAAAGTTGGACTTGTGTATTATTTCTGTTATATGTATGACCATCATACCAGGAAGAAAACACAGCATCTGAGCAAGACAGATCATAAGAATAAAGCAAAGGGTAACACAGAAATCTATGAGGCAACGTTAGGTGTTAAATGGAAATACAGACGCCTATGAGGCAACATTAAGTGTTAGGTGATCTCATCATGAGTTCATCTTACTTGTTTCTCCTGTGGTTCTACTCAAGTCCACTGCTCTACTAGTGGGAGAGATTCAAGAGGAAAAACTCCATTTCACACTTAAAACAATGTCATCTAGCTGGTTGCATCTTATGCAAGAAGAATTTCATGCTCAACACATCTCCAGGATAGATGTTCCTTCAATGTGGCCCTTCCTCTCTGCAGCTCTCAACTCCACATGAGAAGCATATGCACAGTATTAACAAACAAGAGGTTAGGTTTCTTTTTTAAAAAAACACCTTTGAGGAACAAAGTTGGATGACCTCCAAGGGAAATGATTTGTGACCTGGAAAAAGCCTTTGGTTTCACACCTGGAAAGGATGTAGATTCAAGTGGGATGTATAGTTGACGCTAAGAGGAAAACCACTAACATTCACTGTGGGGCCCTCAGGCCAATGCAGAGGCACCTGGGGCCTTTGAGGTTAGCTCCCCCGGAGTTCACTGGGGCCGGCAAGCTGAGGTCAAGGTTGTACTCCGACTCTGGTTCCAGGAAGCAGCATGACCACACATCCATCACATTCTGAAATTGGAGGCATGCATACGATGGGAAAATTATTTAATGCTGCTTTTCATTTGGTTTCATGTGGACTACAGTAAAGTTCTAGTCTGCCTTTGAAAAGAGTCACCAAGACACAGATTGGGAGCAAACAAATGCTATTATTCTAGAAAAGGGTCTAGAAAAGAGGTACATTTATTATTTTGAAATATGGAGATAAGCCCGATGACATGGCTTACCTGGCAGGTTGACTCTGGAGACAGATGGCTGACCAGCAGCTGGAGACCTCCTATGGAGAGGGAGAGAAAAGAAGGCCTGAGTCTCTGTAAGAATACCCTTCCCTACACCCCCTGATCACTGAGGAGTTTTCCAGGTCAGAATGAGCTATCAAGTGACATCATGCCATCTCCGGAAGGCAGGCTCCTGTAACTCGGGTGATGACTGTGATTCTCACATCCAGATGGCCTGGAATTTCCCTCTGCCCAGCCTCCTGGATGCTCCAACACTCCAGGAAGGAAGTCATTTACTCCAGGTCCCTAACCAGTCCTTCTGTTTTAGATTTCCCTGCCCCGGGTGGCCCTTGAAGATGATACACTTGATCAGAAATGACATCAAATGTAAGAGCAAATCTCAACTCCTTCGGGCAGTGCTTAAAGGAGAGGAACGCTTGGATGTGAATTGGTCTAGGTCTCCCACTTTTACACCGTAGAAACCTGAGAGTGGGAGAAGTGAAGTCACTTACCAAAGATCCCTGAGCCATTAGGAACAGTAATCCAGGTGGCTTAATTTATGGAAAGGCCTTTTCTTGGTAGAACTGGGCATTTTTCTATATCACAAAGCAAGCCTGCTCAAGTTGAGAGTCAGATGAAGCAAGCAGATAAACCCATGCCCCACAATTACAGGGGTTCTTTCTCCTTTTCTTTCTTGTTTTTATTTCTTCTTTATTCATCTTTTATATCCCCCACCCCAGAAACCCTAATTTTCTTGCCATCCTTCTCATGCTTTGCCAGGCTCTCCAGGATTCCCGGTGCATTGTTGGAAAGCCTCCCAGAAACAGGAATGAGCAGTGGCCCTCAAGCTTTAGGGTGCATAGAATCACCTGGAGAGCTGATTAAGACACACTGCTGAACCTTACGTCTAGGGTTTCTGGTTCAGTCTGCCAGCATTGGGCTTAAGAGTCTGCATTTCTAACTCATTCCAAGTGATGCTGATGCTGCTGACCTTGTTGCTGTTGCTGTTCAGTTGCTCAGTCCTGTCTGACTCTTTGCGACCCCATGGACTGCAGCAAACCAGGTTTCCCTTTCCTTCACCAACTCCCAGAGTATGCTTAAACTCAGGTCCATTGAATTGGTGACACCATCCAACCAACTCATCCTCTGTCGTCCCCTTCTTCTCCTGCCCTCAATCTTTCCCAGCGTCAGGGTCTTTTCCAATGAATATTCATATATGGTGGCCAAAATAATGGAGCTTCAACTTCAGTCCTTCCAATGAATATCCAGGATTTATTTCCTTTAGGATTGACTGGTTTGATCTCCTTGTCCAAGGGACTCTCAAGAGTCTTCTCCAACACCACAGTTCAAAAGCATTAATTCTTTGATGCTCAGCCTTCTTTATGGTCCAATTCTCACATCCGGACATGACTACTAGAAAAACAATAGCTTTGACTATATGGACTTTTGTTGGCAAAGTGATGTCTCTGTTTTTTAATATACTGTCTAGGTTTGTCATTGTTTTTCTTCCAAGGAGTAAGCACCTTTTAATTTCATGGCTGCAGTCACCATCCTCAGTGATTTTGGAGCCCAAGAAAATAAAGTCTGCCACTGTTTCTATTGCTTCCCCATCTATTTGCCATGAAGTGATGGGACTGGATGCCATAGTCTTAGTTTTATGAATGCTGAGTTGTAAGCCAGCTTTTTCACTCTCCTCTTTCACCTTCATCTAAAGGCTCTTTAGTTCCTCTTCACTTTTGGCCATTAGGATGATATCATCTGCCTATCTGAGGTTGTTGATATTTCTCCCAGCAATCTTGATTCCAGATTGAGTTTTATCTAGCCTGCCATGTCACATGATGTACTCTGCATATAAGTTGAATAAGCAGGGTGACAATATACAGCCTTGACATTCTTCTTTCTCAATTTTGAAGCAGTCTGTTGTTCCAAGTCTGGTTCTAACTGTTGCTTCTTGGCCTGCATACAGATTTCTCAGGAGGCAGGTAAGGTGGTCTGGTATTCTCATCTCTTTAAGAGTTTCAAGTTTGTTGTGATCCACACAGTCAAAGTCTTTAGTGTAGTCAATGAAGCAGAAGTAGATGTTTTTCTGGAATTTTCTTGCATTTTTCTATGATCCAACAGATGTTGGCAATTCGTTCCTCTGCCTTTTCTAAATCAAGTTTTTACATCTGGAAGTTCTTGGTTCACATATTGCTGAAGCTTAGCTTGAAGGATTTTGAGCATTACTTTGCTAGTATGTGAAATGAGCGCACTTGTAAGGCAGTTTGAACATTCTTTGGCATTGCCTTTCTTTGGGATTGGAATGAAAACTGACCTTTTCTTTGCAAGTCCAAGGGACTCTCCAGAGACTTCTCCAGTACCACAGTTTGAAAGCACCAATTCCTCAGTGCTCAGCCTTTTTTGTGTTCCAAGTCTCACACTCATACATGACTGCTGGAAAAACCATAGCTTGACTATGCATATGTATACACACACACACACACACACACACACACACATATTTGGTCTTTGGCTCAATTCTTGGCACAGAGCTCCTAAAATCCTAAGAGTTTCTTAAGTGAGGAGAGGAAACCAGTCAATCAAACCAGTCAATCCTAGATGAAATCAACCCTGAATATTCATTGGAAGGACTAAGGGCAGGAAGAGAAAGGGACAATAGAAGATGAGACAGTTGAATGGCATCACCAACTCAATAGACATGAGTTTGAGCAAACTCCTGGAGATAGTGAAAGACAGGGGAGGCTGTTGTGCTGCAGTCCATGGGAGTGCAAAGAGTTGGACACAACTTATCAAATGAACAACAACAAAGTGAGGAAGGCCATCTTTGATATGTGTTTTTTGACATATTAATGAAGTGACCTTTGGACCAGCAAATAGGTAACCTAAGGAGGAGGCTAGGTGCCAGACTACCCAATCACGTGATTAGAGAGTTTGAACTTTAGGCCCACCTGGAACCTCTGAGGAGGGGAGAGAGGCCGGAAATTGAGTTCAACCATCAGTGGCCAATAATTTAATCAATCATACATCTGTAATGAAACTTTCATAAAAACTCAAAAAGCCTGGGTTGGTGAACATCATTCAGAAAGAATGATGCACTCAGAGAGCTTGGGAGCTTTGCCATCCTCTCCTCCCTACCCGCTACCCCTCAACCCCGGAACCTCCTCTATCTGGCTATTCCTGAGTCATATCCATTTATAACAAAGCTGTGATCTAGTAAGTAAAATGTTTCTCCAGGCTCTGTGGGCTCTTCTAGTAAGTTAATTGAACCCAAGGAAGGGGTCATGGGAACTTCCAACCTATAGCCAGTGGATCAGATACCTACAAGAACCTGGGCTTGCCAATGGGGTCTGAAGTGTGTGTGTGTGTGTGTGTGTGTGTTCGTGTGTATTGGGGGGACAGTCTCATAGGACTGGGCCCTTAACCTGTGGGGTCTGACACTGTCTCCAAGTAAATCATGTTAGAACTTCATTGACTTATAGGACACCTAGCTGGTGCTTGGATGTGTGGGGAAGAAAAAAAGACCTGGTATCCAGAATCACACCTTCAAATGCCACCTTCTCCAAGGAATGTGGTTATAGGGGAGGAAAACTTGCTACCCCAAATGTCTCTTAGCATGTGAATGGTTTCAAGCTGAAAAGGCCCCAAAGACTGAGCTTTCCCTTCACTAACTAAAGGAATGTCAATAGAGGAACAGAGCTATCACAATAGATAAGAGTAGTATGAATTAGGTATACTAGACAGGGAGGAACCCAGGAGAGTCTGTTTGTCAAAATTCCATTCTATGTTTCACTGTCTGTCTCCATATGGCCCAGCAAACATTTATTTACCAAACATTTGCTTTTCCATTTCCATGTCAATTGCCTTCCTTCCTTTTCAAGTCCCAACTCCCTACCCCACAATATTCTCTTTTGTCTTTAGCTGAAAATGCTGCTTAAGGGGAGGGTTTCAGCCATTTTGTCACCACTCAGTTTTCCTGGGTCTGTTCCATATACACATGTTATTAGACATTTGTTTGACTTTCTCTTATTAATCTGTCTCATGTCAACTTAATTCTTAGACCAGCCAAGAAAACCTAGAAGAAAAGAGGAAAATTTCTTCCTTCTTGAAAATATCATTCTCTTAGCTAAAAAATGACCCTTCCACTAATCTCCCCTGGCACTGTATTTGTACCTTTAGGGTTATTTTGTCATGTTACAACTCATATGGTCATGGACTATCCCCATGTCTAATCTATGACCCACTGATGGTGGGGTCCAGTTATTATCCCTTTCCATATGCCTTCTGCAGGACCTACCAACTTGCCTTGTGAAGAGTAGGAACTCCGTAAATATTAGAAAACTATATGATGTGAAAATGATTTGAGAAGCCTAGCACCATATGAATGTTTTATCTGGTTTCCTTTTTCCATATAGCCTTAGTTCTACATACTCCTCACTGTTCCTCCGACACAGAAAATGCTTGTGTTGCTGTGTCCTTTGAATCTGTTTCGCTCAGTTGACCACTATTCTCTTCCTCTTTAAGTGGCAAACTCCTTTACATGTTCTAGGACTGCACTCAAGCATCACCTTTTCAGAGAAATCTTCCCTCCTCTGACTAGTCGTTGCGTTACTTGTACTTTTCCATGCTTGTCTCACCCTAGTGCTGCTCTTACTGCATTACAATTCCCATTTCCCCATCTTCTCAACTTACCTGTGAGAACTTTAAGCAAAGACTGAATCTCATTCACCTTTGTAACCTTGGAATTGGCAAAATGTTTGATACAACATAGGTAGCTGATAGGTGTTGATTAGATTAATAATATATTTTTAAATATTTTTATTTTACCTATCTTCCTGAGTTCCAAAGAAAATGTCTGCAAAAAGAGACATAGAAATAAGAGACCCTAAATATTGGAAATCTCTGCTTCCTTAATAGTACAGCAATGCATTGCACCTGATTCTTCCAATAACTTCTTTAAAACTACACAATTTAAATAATTTAAATTCCTTTGTCCTAGCAGTTATTTTGAAAATATAACTTTTATTTACAGCTATTAATTCAGGTAAGCATCTGTGTGTGTAAGCTTCAGAAAAGCAAGGACTACCTGGGTCAGGAAGATCCCTTGGAGAAGGAAATGGCACCCCACTCCAGTATTCTTGCCTGGGAAATCCCATGGACAGAGGAACTTGGAGGGCTACAGTCTATGGGGTCTTAGTGACTAAACAACAACAACATTTATAAAGGTCTGTCACTTTTCTCAAGATCCAGTAGAAAGAAGAAGCTCACTATATTTTAAATGAACGAATGATGTCTGGTGGGTGCAGTATTGCTTGTGGGGCATGAGAGTGCCAGAAGAAAATGGCCACTGTGAGTCCAAAGGTCCCTAACTTATGGAATAATCATAAGTTCTACCCCTGGGTTGTAAAGGTGGTGATATTAATAGGGAGGATAATATGGCCACAGCAGTTAATACTTTCCAGCCCTGAATAGCACAGTGGAAAAAGAGCTGGACTATGAATAAGAAGACAGGAATTCTAATCCTGGTTCTGGCACCTTCTAACTATATAGCCCTGGGCAACTCACTGAAATTCCCAGTTTCTTCCTCACTTGGGGAGAACGGGCAGCAAGTAACATTTACTGCTAATTTACAATGTGCCAGCTCCTGTGTGAGAGGTTTTACATATATTTCCTCCCTCACTCTGAGGAAATTTGGCTAGGTTTTTTCCAGCTCTGAATGCTCAAGATTTTATTATTCTCAGCTAATTTAAGTCCCATGCCAAAGGACACAAAGCAATGAAAGACACTTCAGATATATACTGAAAAAAAAAAATTCAGTGGCTATTAATTCTTTTTCAAAGATTTCATATAATGTTGATTTAATTACACTGTGGAAGAATGTTAATGCAGTGATGTAACATGATCTCCTGGAAGCCACCAGTGATACTAGTGATGTTACTGACAGAGCTGGATGATGAGGGACACCTCTTTGCTCCAGCTCTATTCCCTGGCTATCAGACTGCTGAATGGCAGGCATTCTCATTCACATGCGATTCCTCCAGCAGTCTGTTGAAAGCCAGTAAATGCTTTAGGGATGCTTATCTGAATTAACTCTAAATGAAAGCCTTAGTTTCAAAATTCCTGGGACAAAGGAAATATAGGTTTCAATTTGAAGCCAAGAAATACAAGCCCAATCAAGCAGCCCTCAATAAAACATTTCATGGAAGTGCAAGGAAATCACCTCAACAGGAACTCTGAGATTTTTCACCCTTTGGGTGGTAAAGCTCAGACAATGGACTGATTTTATACTAAGCAAAGAGCCAAAAGATAAAGGAAATCTTGACTTGTGAACAGTATAGTTCTATGTGGGAGTTCCTTTTCATATTAAAAAGAAAACACACACTACCCACATGTCTTATGAAAACCATTCTAAGGATATAATTTTTACTTAAATTATTACATTCAAGTCAAGGAATGGCTCTCAGGAACCCAAGTCAAGCATCCCAGAAAGCAACGTCTGAGTTCCATGAACCTTGCTGTTTCAGTTGTTGAGATCAGTGAATATCAGGGTTGGGGTGGGAAGGACAATCCTCTTAGTCTGGTGGATACATTCCTAATAGATATTTTTGTGTTCAGTTGTCTTTATTTGTTTGATGGTATCGACTGGGAATAGAATGGAGTGCATTAAATGGACCCTCAGTTTTCCAACCTGCCCCTGCCAGGCTGCCCCAATGTTCACTTCTGAGCCTGAGCTAGACTGAAGCAATCTCAGCCCCTTTGGTGAAGCTCTACTGATGGACATGTTGGTTGGTGTTGATTTTAAGGAAGTACTTGAACTTAATAGGAGGATCAACTCTGTACAAATATGGATATGAATTTGGGAATGACCATTGGAGAAGGAAATGGCAACCCACTCCAGTGTTCTTGCCTGGAGAATCCCAGGGACCGGGGAGCCTGGTGGGCTGCCGTCTATGGGGTCGCACAGAGTCGGACACAACTGAAGTGACTTAGCAGCAGCAGCAGCAGCAGCAGCATTAGTCATATTCACTGGAAGGACTGATGCTGAAGCTAAAGCTCCAATTCTTTGGCCACCTGATGCAAAGAGCCAAATCACTGGAAAAGACCCTCATGCTGGGAAAGATTGAGGGTAGGAAGAGAAAGGGATGACAGAAGATGGCTGATTGGATGACATCACCAACTCAATGGACATGAGTTTGAGCAAGCTCCAGGAGATGGTGAAAGATAGGGAAGCCTAGTGTGCTGCAGGAGTTGGACACAACTGAACAACGGAACAACGACACCAAATTAGATGCAACTTTCTTACTGCTGGGGATCTACTACATTTGCTGAGTGTGCTTTGGACCAGAAGTGACACAAAGGGCCATGATTTGGAGGGCAGTCCTCAGCCTGAGTCCTCAATCCTCAGTTCTGGATGAGCTCTCTGTATGGCAGCTATGGTCCTAGGGCACTCTGTGTATAGCAACTCTGCATGTGTATGTGGTTCAAAACCCCAAGGCTATGGAAAAACCTGATTCCCCAGAAAATGCTTCAGCTAACAGCCTGTAATCATCAGTGTGCGTGTGCATGCTTAGTTGCTCAGTCATGTCTGACTCTTTGGGACCCCATGGACTGTAACCCACCAGGCTCCTCTGTTCGTGGGATTCTCCAAGCAAGAATACTGGAGTGGATTGCCATGCCCTCCTTCAGGGGATCTTCCTGACCCAAAGACTGAACCCTTGTCTCCTGAGTCTCTTGCATTAGCTGGCTGATTCTTTATCATTAATGCCACCTAATCAGCAGGGTTAGAAGGAATTCCCTGATACTTTCACAGAGGAAAGACCTCCAAGCCCATGCTAAGAAAACAGTAACTGAAAACATTCCATCACATCACCCCCGACACCAATTCTCCTTGGAGCTGTGCAGTGTAGTGGTTTGGGGTCCTGCTATGCTAAAGAAGCCTTTGGAATGTACCTTATTCACCCCTTCTTCCTCAATTCCCACCTCCATCATCTTGGTTCAGAGTTTCACTCCTCACAGTTTAATTCTTGAAACCATTTCCTAGCTCATGTCTCTGCCTCAGGTTCTCTGACCTTCAGCTATTCTGTAAGTTCTTAAATGACTCTCTTCCAAAACCTTCAGAGATTTCATCCCATAATGCAGAAGACTGAATAGTAGTAAATGTGAAAGTGTAGTAAATGGAAAGATGTGAGATAATAAAATATATATATTTTATTTTATATATATATATGCAGATGACACCAACCTTATGGCAGAAAGTGAAGAGCAACTAAAAAGCCTCTTGATAAAAGTGAAAGTGGAGAGTGAAAAAGTTGGCTTAAAGCTCAACATTCAGAAAACGAAGATCATGGCATCTGGTCCCATCACTTCATGGCAAATAGATGGGGAAACAGTGGAAACAGTGTCAGACTTTTGTTTTTCTGGGCTCCAAAATCACTACAGATGGTGACTGCAGCCATGAAATTAAAAGACGCTTACTCCTTGGAAGGAAAGTTATGACCAACCTAGATAGCATATTCAAAAGCAGAGACATTATTTTGCCAACAAAGGTCCATCTAGTCAAGGCTATGGTTTTTCCTGTGGTCATGTATGGATGTGAGAGTTGGACTGTGAAGAAGGCTGAGCGCCGAAGAATTGATGCTTTTGAACTGTGGTGTTGGAGAAGACTCTTGAGAGTCCCTTGGACAGCAAGGAGATCCAGCCAGTCCATTCTGAAGGAGATCAGCCCTGGGATTTCTTTGGAAGGAATGATGCTAAAGCTGAAATTCCACAGTACTTTGGCCACCTCATGCGAAGAGTTGACTCATTGGAAAAGACTCTGATGCTGGGGGGGATTGGGGGCAAGAGGAGAAGGGGACGACGGAGGATGAGATGGCTGGATGGCATCACTGACTCGTTGGACGTGAGTCTGGGTGAACTCCGGGAGTTGGTGACGGACAGGGAGGCCTGGCGTGCTGCGATTCATGGGGTCACAGAGTTGGACAGGACTGAGCGACTGATCTGATCTGATAGGTCTCTGCCCTGCTTCCTGATACAGAGCTCCCCAAACTCCTGTAATTTCCTAAGAAAGAAGAGCACTGGGAGCATATTTTGTTCTAAAGGGGTGACTCTGCATCTGGGTGACTCCTGGATGGGAGCTGGTCACCTGAAATACCGAGCCATGAATAGAAGCTTAGAATTTTCAGCCATATCCCTCATCCTCCAGAAAGGAGAGAAGGGCTGGGAACGGAGATAATCATTGATCATGACTATGTGAAGAAACCTCTGTCAAATCCTAATAATACAGGTATCAGAGAGCTTCAAGCTGGCAAACACATCCACACTAGGAGGGTGATACACCCCAGCTCCATGAGGATGGACCCTCCCAGGCTCGACCCTGTGTGTCTTTTCATCAGGCTGTTCACCTGTATCCTCTATCACATTCTTTAATAAACTGGTAAACATATGTAAGTGTTTCCTTAGATTCTGTGAGCAGCTCAGGCAAATTAATGAGACCTGGGGGAGGGGTGGGTTAGAATAAATTAGATACAGGTTGAAATAGGATAGACATAGATTCATTAGAATCTACAGCTGGTGCGATCAGAAGCACAGATGATAATCTGAGCTTGTGACTGGTGTCTGAAAAGTGGGGAGGAAGGCAGTGTGCAATCTTGCGGGACTGAGCACTTATGGGATCTGACGCTATCTCCAAGTAGAGAGTGTTGGGATTGAATTAAATTATCAGACATTCAGTTGGTGTCCAACATTTGCTTGTAATTGTGGGGAAAAATCTGCATGGATTGGTGACCAGACATGTCAGAAATGAAGTGTTTTGTGTGGATAGTAAAGAAGACTCACAGGAAGACAGAACCCACATGGGAAGAACTAAGTTTCTCACCACACAGGAAGGAAAAAACTGAGTTTTTCTTACAAAAGAGCACTGCAAGAATTAGGATGCCAGGTTTCAGGACTGGTTTGGCATGTCTCCAGAAGTGAGCTATTTTTGCACTAATCATTTGATTTCCCTGAGCTCTGGTTCCTTGTCCATTGAGCAGAGGCAACATGCCTGTCACATCACAAATCTTATTTACGGTGATGATAACTGAGATAATGGACATGAAAACTCCAAAGTGTCACACTATTTCTGGCTTCAGCAAGAGATATGTAACCATCACTTACAATAATTCACATTTATTGAGCACTTACCATGTGCTGTAAGTTGTTATAAGTGCTTTACAAATATCAACAAATTTCATTCTCAGAACAACCCTATTTATAGACTGGGAAACTGAGCTCCAGAGAGGTGAAATAATTTCCCCAAGTCACATAATTTTCAATAGGTAGAATTGAGTTAGGAAGTGATAAATAAGGCCCCAGAAGCCATATTCTGTAAAGAAAAAAAAGTGGGGAAACAGAAAGGATCACTTTTGAAAAAGTAATTTTCAAAACATTTCCCTAACAATTATTAATTCAGAGAATTAATGATGAATACTTATGGAGCAAACACTATTTGTCAGGTGTTCTGCTAATTCTTAGAGAGTCAAGGAAAAGAAAATGTAATTTTCAAGGGTCCTTACAAGACACACAGTCTAGTAGTAGGAGTGGCAAAGACCCATCCATGATTTGCAGAGTGTTCTGGGGCCACTGAAGGACGCTCAGCCAGGCTTGACAGGGTCGGGGGAAGCATCCTGGTGAAGGTGACACAGAGGTGTGTATAAAGGACCAGCAAGATTCAGTGGCACAATCAATGGAAGGTGGAGAGAGACACTTTAGGAGGTGAGAACAGTAAGTCCATGATTAGGATATAGAATAGAACACGCAGGGAACAAACATGACGCAGATGATAGAACGTGATGTCATGTGGCCAGACTCCTGGTCTGATTGTACACCTCTGTACCTCTGGGAATGTCCCATTAGAATGGAAATCCTGAAAAGGGCAGAGAACTTGTATGTTATGGTCACTAATTATATCACCAATGCCTGGTACAAGGTGGTGCTCAATACATATTTGTTAAGTACAAACAAAAATACGTGGATGAATAGTATCTGAATAAATACTTGTTGAGAGAATTATTTAATAATAAACACAGAGCACCTCTGCAAATGAGGGCTTTCCTTGTGGTTCAGCTGGTAAAGAATCCGCCTGCAATGCTGGAGATTAGGGTTCTATCCCTGGGTTGGGAAGATCCCCTGAAGAAGGGAAAGGCTACCCACTGCAGTATTCTGGCCTGGAGAATTCCATGGACTGTATAGCCCATGGGGTCACAAAGAGTCGGAGATGACCGAGCGACTTTTACTCACTTCACCACTGCAAATGAGGTTGGGAAAGCTTCTAGCTTTCCTGTATATCCAGTGTAAACTCGATCAACTATCAGTCCAACTAGCTTGAGTTAGATCACAAGACACCTTGGGGCCAAGCACCTGCATTCATCTTAATGATTAGACAGTGAACCACTGAAGCTGGAAAGTGACACAGCCACATAGTAGTGAAAAAGATGACTACGGTGGCACTTTGGAGAATAATTCAGAGGAGGAGAAACTGATGATGGGAAAAACTCCATAGAAATATGTAGGACCATCTCACAGGAAGCCCCCGTGAAAAATGATAGAACAGTGAAAGGAAAAGTTAGCTTTCAAGGTAGGGTCTACTCTTACTTTTAATAACGCCATTCAATAAAAATTTGGATAAAAGCAAAACAGAGGGTTGAAGAATAATTTCAGAAAGACTAGAGAGACAGGATTTCCTACAGGGTGAACACTAGCTTAGAAAAATCAGGAGACTTAAGGTTTTGTCCTGGTGTGTCTTTAGCCTATGGTATGGTTGTTAGCAACTTGCTGGATTTCTGAGGGCCTAATTTCTCCTTCTGTAAAACAAAGCTGCTGAATCAATGGTCTCAAAGTTCTCCTCTGGCCCTACCATTCCAGGATCACGAGTTCTATCATCTCCTTTTCTTAAAAAAAAAAAAAAAAAAAATTATTTATTTTTGGTTGTGCTAGGTCTTCCTTGCTGCACACGACTTTCTCTAGTTGCAGTGAGCAGGGGCCACTCTTCATTGCTATTCTTTCTTGAGGCACCGCAGGCTTCTCACTGGGGTGGCTTCTTTTGTTGCAGAGCACAGGTTCTAGGCCCACAGGCTTCAGTGGTTGCGGCACATAGGCTCAGCTGTTGTTACAAATGGACTTAAGTTGCTCCACAGCACATAAAATCTTCCTGGATCAGGGATCAAACTTGTGTCCCCTGCATTGGTAGGCAGACTCTATCCACTGAAACACCAGGGAAGTTTGGTTCTATGACCTTCTGGTTTCTGCGATGATTGTTAAATTGCTGGATAGTGAATGACATAGCACTTAGACCCACAGATTGAAATGATTTTGGAGGAGAAAGCTACTGCAGTATGATCAGCTCAAACCTTTCATTTAACAGATAAGGTGACCACAGTTCAGCCATGTTAGTTGAAATGGCCAAGCTTATGTAGCTTGTTAAAGACAGAAGAGAGGATAGTGCTACTCTTAATCATCAAATTACATGCATCTGTTTATATATTACCGAAACATAGGCAACTTGGACCTGACCTTTTGTTACTTTTAATCTTAAATTTGAACTTCTGAACTCATTAATAGCTTAATCCAAAATAATTTTAATAGAATTTATGGTCTTTACTGATGAGTACTCATATATCTTAGATGACACCACCCTAATGGCAGAAAGTGAAGAGGGACTAAAAAGCCTCTTGATGAAAGTGAAAGAGGAGAGTGAAAAAGTTGGCTTAAAGCTCAACATTCAGAAAACTAAGATCATGGCATCCAGTCCCATCACTTCATGGGAAATAGATGGGGAAACAGTGGAAACAGTGGCTGACTTTATCTTTGGGGGCTCCAAAATCACTGCAGATGGTGACTGCAGCCATGAAATTAAAAGACGCTTACTCCTTAGAAGGAAAGTTATGACCAATCTAGATGGCATATTAAAAAGCAGAGACATTACTTTGTCAACAAAGGTCCATCTAGTCAAGGCTATGGTTTTTCCAGTGGTCATATATGGATGTGAGAGTTGGACTGTGAAGAAAGCTGAGCGCTGAAGAATTGATGCTTTTGAACTGTGGTGTTGGAGAAGACTCTTGAGAGTCCCTTGGACTGCAAGAAGATCCAACCAGTCCATTCTAAAGGAGATCAGTCCTGGGTGTTCACTGGAAGGACTAAAGCTCAAGCTGAAACTCTAATACTTTGGCCACCTCATAGGAAGAGTTGACTCATTGGAAAAGACCCTGATGCTGGGAGGGATTGGGGGCAGGAGGAGAAGGGGACGCCAGAGGATGAGATGGCTGGATGGCATCACTGACTTAATGGACATGAGTTTGTGTAAACTCTGGGAGTTGGTGATGGACAGGGTTGCTGGTGTGCTATGATTCATGAGGTCGCAAAGAGTCGGACACGACTGAGCGACTGAACTGAACTGAACTGATTCATATTTTCAAGCAGTAAATACAAAAGGAGAAAGGAAAAAAAAATCTCATCCTTTCATTTGTTAAACTCTTGTCTACTAAGTGTTAAAGATACAAAGATTAATAAGATCTGGACTAATTTCTAACGTCTTCGGTTCAGTTCAGTCGCTCAGTCGTGTCCGACTCTTTGCGACCCCATGAACCACAGCACACCAGGCCTCCCTGTCCATCACCAACTCCCGGAGTTCACCCAGACCCATATCCATTGAGTCGGTGATGCCATGTAACTATCTCATCCTCTGTCGTCCCCTTCTCCTCCTCCCCTCAATCTTTCCCAGAATCAGGATCTTTTCAAGTGAGTCAGTTCTTCGCATCAGGTGGCCAAAGTATTGGAGTTTCAGCTTCACTATCAGTCCTTCCAATGAATATTCAGGAATGATTTTCTTTAGGATGGACTGATTAGATCTCCTTGCTGTCCAAGGGACTCTCAAGAGTCTTCTCCAACACCATAGTTCAAAAGCATCAATTCTTCTGCACTCAGCTTTCTTTATAGTCCAACTCTCACATCCATACATGACTATTGGAAAAACCATAGCCTTTGGAAAAACCATAGCCTTGACTAGACAGACCTTTGTTGACAAAGTAATGTCTCTGCATTTCAATATGCTGTCTAGGTTGGTCATAACTTTCCTTCCAAAGAGTAAGCATATTTTAACTCCATGGCCACAATCACCATCTGCAGTGATTTTGGAGCCCAGTAAAATAAAGTCAGCCACTGTTTCTACTGTTTCCCCATCTATTTGCCATGAAATGATACCAGTTCTAAAATACTATGGTGATCCATCCTACTTCCAAATGTTATCATGTACCCTAACCTAGAGAGGAGGACAAATTTCCATTCATTAGTGTTAAGTTGTGTGTTTGTGTGTGTTAGTGCTATACAGTGTTTCACCTTTTGGAAGGGATTCATAACTTCACAAATATGTGTGCTTACTTATTGGATGTTCCGTGAAGGTTTGTCAGCAGAGTAAAGTTGTTTCTCACACTTCGCAAGCTGGCAAGGACCTAAAAGGAAAATATTTCCACAGTTAGGAGTGGTTAGGAACAAAAGGAGAGGGCTAGGTAGGTTCATAGACCACTCTTAGAAACTATACTCAGGGACAGAGCGAGAATGAGCCAGGCAGCATGATACGTACCTGGGCAAAAGGTGTTACAATCAAGTCATCGCCATGTCTGGTGAAAAGAGAGAGAGAGAAAAAAAAAAAAAACTTTAAAATGTATTTGCATTATAACTATGACATATAAACTGTCATTAAACTTCATCGGTGTTAGCAACACAAATGTTAGACAAGTCATTCTACCTGGATATAAGGCAGGACTGATTTAGGCAGAGATGGGAATTTCAGGACCTTGAAAGAAAAAAGAAAAACCCACCAGGTTCATAGCTCCTAGATTTACAGTGGCTACACATAAAAACACTTGCAAGTAAGTTTATATCTTCAGGGTATATTCTCATTAAATAGCAGACCCAGAGAACTGTAATTCAAAGCGATTTGTGGATTTTGGTTGCCAGAGCCAGGAAATTCAAAGGGAGGGCTGCTCACAGGCACACACAGGGCTGGAAAAAATGGCCTAACAGTCTGGATAAAGGTTAACTTTGGATTTCCTGGCTTTTGTTGATTTGAACCACAGCCTTAATGCCATTTAAACACAGATTTCTGTCTGGGAATCCCATTACTTTTGTTTTTAATATAACTTTTTTCTTAAAGTACCCAAGGAAAAGCTTTTACGGGAGTGTAGGGATTGAACCTACTATTATCATATCACCATCTCTCACTTTGTCCCAAAGATTTGATTGAGCTGAGCCACATAAATTCTGTACTTGGGAATACTCAGAAGTGTGTTTTCAGGAGACTTCTCTCTCTGGTACAGGCTTTGATAAATCTTCTTAAATCCACATGGCAAGATCTCCATTAAAACCATTAGAGGACACGCTGGGCTGAGCTGTAGACACATAATCGGGCCAATTTGCTATCACAGTGTGAATCATAAGTTGCGCAGAAAGTAGTGGACAGTGACTTTCCTTCACTGTCTGATCATCTGCTTTGTATCATCGATCACTGCACAAATATGGCACTTATTTGCTAGCTATCAGAGTGCAACCAATGGTTATTAAGCACCTGCCCAGCACCAGGCATCAGGTGAGGCCTTGGGATCCAGGCTTGGATAACACCTGTATCCTTGGGGACCTCTTCTTTAGTGTGGGTTTTTATTTTAGGGTTTCATTTAGTACAATATTTTCTGTTCTACTGTGGTTTTTAGCTAGAAGTCCCCCTTCAATTTCATCTAGTAAACTTTCTGTGCATCTGCTTTGTACAGTGACTATAAAAAGAACACTGACAAGACTAAGCATTCTTTGAATGATTGCCATCTGTCAGGTCCTCCGGGAAGCCTCATTTAACTCTTGTAAGAAGACTTGAAGCAGCTAATCTTAGGCCTATTTTATAGATAATATCAAAGCTCAGAGTAGGTAAGCCATTGCTTAACCAGCACATAGCTAATAAATGGAAGAACTAAGACTATCAGATTCCAAAAATCTGTGCTATTAACCATTATGTTTTCCTATTTTTTGATGGCCCTGCATGGTTGACTAAATTCATGGTTGACAGAGTTCACGATCCCCTCAAATTAAAACAGGAGACAAAAAAAAAAAAAAAAAATCCAAAACACTGCAGTAGATAGTATAAATCATATAAATATAGAATGAGAATATGAACAATAGATACTTAATGGGGGTACAAAGGAGAAGTGTTAATTACAGATCAGACAAGACAGGAAAGGTTTGATTGAACAGGTGGTATTTGAAATGAATTTGCAAGTATAGGCTTTAAAAGGTAGGGATGGTAGATGCTTCTAATGAGAGCAATACAAGAATAGAGGTCCTGAAATGGGAAAATACTGGACCTGGAGATGCTTGGTGGTTGTTTGGACAGAGCTGAGTACATAACAGACATTTACAGAGGACAATACTCGAAGGTCCCCCACACTCATATTATGGACATTGTGAACAACGGTTGTGGAATTGGTGCTTAATTCTGCAGAAGAAATGAGGTTTGCGGTGAGATAGGCGAATGTGAAGTCAAGTGGGCCTTAGAAAGCATCACTACGAACAAAGCTAGTGGAGGTGATGGAATTCCAGTTGAGCTATTTCAAATCCTGGAAGATGATGCTGTGAAAGTGCTGCACTCAATATGCCAGCAAATTTGGAAAACTCAGCAGTGGCCACAGGATTGGAAAACGTCAGTTTTCATTCCAATCCCAAAGAAAGGCAACGCCAAAGAATGCTCAAACTACCGCACAATTGCACTCATCACACATGCTAGTAAAGGAATGCTCAAAATTCTCCAAGCCAGGCTTCAGCAATACGTGAACTGTGAACTTCCAGATGTTCAAGCTGGTTTTAGAAAAGGCAGAGGAACCAGAGATCAAATTGCCAACATCCGCTGGATCATGAAAAAAGCAAGAGAGTTCCAGAAAAACATCTAGTTCTGCTTTATTGACTATGCCAAAGCCTTTGACTGTGTGGATCACAATAAACTGTGGAAAATTCTGAAAGAGATGGGAATACCAGACCACCTGACCTGCCTCTTGAGAAATCTGTATGCAGGTCAGGAAGCAACAGTTAGAACTGGGCATGGAACAACAGACTGGTTCCAAATAGGAAAAGGAGTACGTCAAGGCTGTATACTGTCACCCTGTTTATTTAACTTATATGCAGAGTACATCATGAGAAATGCTGGGCTGGAAGAAGCACAACCTGGAAATCAAGATTGCTGGGAGAAATATCAAGAACCTCAGACATGCAGATGATACCACCCTTATGGCAGAAAGTGAAGAGGAACTAAAAAGCCTCTTGATGAAAGTGAAAGAGGAGAGTGAAAAAGTTGGCTGAAAGCTCAACATTCAGAAAACGAAGATCATGGCATCTGGTCCCATCACTTCATGGCAAATAGATGGGGAAACAGTGGAAGCAGTGTCAGACTTTATTTTGGGGGCTCCAAAATCACTCAGATGGTGACTGCAGCCATGAAATTAAAGGATGCTTACTCCTTGGAAGGAAAGTTATGACCAAGCTTGATAGCATATTCAAAAGTAGAGACATTACTTTGCCAACAAAGGTCTGTCTAGTCAAGGCTATGGTTTTTCCAGTGGTCATGTATGGATGTGAGAGTTGGACTGTGAAGAAAGCTGCTGCTTCTGCTGCTAAGCTGCTTCAGTCGTGTCCGACTCTGTGCGACCCCATCCGAAGAATTGATGCTTTTGAACTGTGGTGTTGGAGAAGACTCCTGAGAGTCCCCTGGACTGCAAGGAGATCCAATTAGTCCGTTCTAAAGGAGATCAGTCCTGGGTATTCACTGGAAGGACTGGTGCTCAAGCTGAAACTCCAATACTTTGGCCACCTTATAGAAGAGTTGACTCATTGGAAAAGACTCTGATGCTGGGAGGGATTGGTGGCAGGAGCAGAAGGGGATGACAGAGGATGAGATGGCTGGATGGCATCACCAACTCGATGGACATGGGTTTGGGTGAACTCCAGGCATTGGACAGGGAGGCTGGCATGCTGCAATTCATGGGGTCGCAAAGAGTCAGACACGACTGAGTGACTGAACTGGCTAACTGAGGCGAACAGAAAAGTGCTTTGGAAAGCAAAATGCTATGGGCATGAGAGATAGAAGCGAGGGCAGCGCCAAGAAGAATGGTTGGAAGGATGTTGCTGTCAGTCAGATGAGAAGACTTTGGTGAGGGAGAGGAAGAAACAAGCAAAGACAACTGGAAGAGACCCTGAACATGTTGCCAAGGACTTGGCATTAGTTGGATACGGTTCATAAAGAAACACTATTTTCATTTTTAGAACAGGTATCTGGGAAAATAGTGAAGTCATGAGTAGAAATAAAAAAGTGAGGAGGAGTTGGAGGAGATGTGTCACTTTCTCACACATTGAGTTTTAAGATACTCATTGATATCCTGGTGGAAATAGCAAGTGGGAAGACTAAAATATGGGGATTAGAGCTAGAGATTTAGGACTTACTTACAATAATGGGCAACCACTGAAGTAATGGCAGAGAGTGGCTTCATGGATGGGAGTATATAGAGAGATTCAAAGGAAGAACCTCAGGGTTCTTGGAGAGGAGTGAAAACGAGAGACAGAGTAAGAGTGAAGAGACATGCAGTTGTAATAAATGCAGGGTGGTGAGATGTTACAAGAACTGCCCCTTCCCAAGCTTTTTTGGGGGGATGAACTTCAGATGGGTGAAATAGCCTACTATTTGTTCAGATTTCTCCTGTGAAGTTCATATTGTTCAGAAGACATCCTGGGTGAGTTGGGAATACAGTGACAGTGTTAGACTTAAGTAGATCAGCTATGGCTCCTGGATTTCTGGAATCTACATTCCCAACAAAAGTTAAATAATATGAGCAAATTTCACACATAAATAGTGCCAAAAGCTGATATACTTTTGCATGAATAGGGAGCTACTAAAACTGTACAAACTAATGATTCAAGGCAGGTTAAAAAAATTCAGACAGTGAGCGAGTATGAAGCCTGGCCAGCAGCACACGGGCACCTGGGCCAACTTGGGTTCATCTGGTGTGGAGCTCAGGCGTGGACCCACAGCAGGTAGCCCAAGCTCAACATTCAGAAAACTAAGATCATGGCATCTGGTCCCATCACTTCATGGCAAACAGATGTGGAAAGAATGGAAACAGTAACAGACTTCATTTTTTTGAGCTCCGAAATCACTGCAGATGGTAACTGCAGTCATGAAATTAAAAGACGCTTGCTCCTTGGAGGAAAAGTTATGACCAACCTAGACAGCATATTAAAAAGCAGAGACATTACTTTGCTAACAAAGGTAAGTCTAGTCAAAGCTATGATTTTTCCAGTAGTCATGTATGAATGTGAGAGTTGGACTGTGAAGAAAACTGAGTGCCTAAGAATTGATGCTTTTGAACTGTGGTATTGGAGAAGACTCTTGAGAGTCCCTTGGACAGCAAGGAGACCCAATGAGTCCATCCTAAAGGAAATCAGTCCTGAATATTCATTGGAAGGACTGATGGTGAAGCTGAAACTCCAATACTTTGGCCATCTGATGCAAAGAACCGACTCATTTGAAAACGTCCTGATGCTGGGAAAGATTGAGGGCAGGAGGAGAAGGGGACAACAAAGGATGAGATGGTTGAATGGCATCACCAACTCAATGGACATGAGTTTGAGTCAACTCCAGGAGTTGGTGATGAACAGGGAGGCCTGGTGTGCTGCAGTCCATGGGGTCGCAAAGAGTTGGACAAGACTGAGTGGCTGAACTGAAATGAACTGAAATAAAAAAATTCAGAGGGCCCTGTTTTGTCAAAATCACTTTATTATGAAACTTCTGAAATTTATGAGAGTAGAACATTCAGAGGCAAGCGATGAATGTTCAGATCCTGAGCACTGGGTCCCTTGAAGAATTTGAACTGTAAAAGCTAAGGCTGTATGTCAGACAGTAACTGCTATAGAAACGATCAGATAATCTGTAGATAAGAAAACGAAAAAACTTCTGTTTGAGTACAGCCATATAATTTATAAAACTAGTTCAAATTTTTTAAATCATAATTTGATATATGAATAAGAAAAGGGAATGAATATAACAAAATACTTGATTGATTATAGAAACTGATGTAGTTGTTAGTTGCCCAAACCACTAGAGAGGGCACTATCCCACAGGAACAAAACCAGATATTCAGAACCATGGCACGAGCACCATCTAGCGACAAACCCAGCACATTACAATTTTGTAGGCTAATTGGAGACGAGTACTGCCTAGAGAATCCCAGGGACTGCGGGGCCTGGTGGGCTGCCCTCTATGGGGTCGCACAGAGTTGGACACGACTGAAGCGACTTAGCAGCAGCAGCAGCAATTCTGAGGGTCTTAATGGCTTCCCAGGTGGCTCAGTGATAAAGAATCTGCCTGCCAATGCTGGAGGCTTGGGTTTGATTCCTGGGTCAGGGAGATGCCCATTTCCTGGAAGGAAATGGCAACCCACTCCAGTATTCTTGCCTGGAAGATCCCATGGACAGAGGAGCCTGGCAGGCTATAGTCCCTGGGGTCTCGGACACAGCTTAGCAACCAAACAACAACTCTGTGGGTCTTAATTGAGTGTGGGTCTGCTCTCAACAATGAAATACTTTTCTACAAAGCAAAAATGCTTCTTCCTACTGCTGCACTCTGGACTTTATCAATTTCACCTTTCTGTTTCCTATCTACACGCAGAATTTTACTTGTACGTTTTTTTGTAACATTGATTTTAGGCTGTCTTAGAGAAATAGACTATACTGTAGTTAAGAGTACAGCTTTTGCCGCCAGACGGCTTTTGGTTTGCTTCTCAGCTGCACTATTACAAACTATGGGACTCTTACAACGTGTTGTGAGATTTAAATGCGTTATTATGTATGTACCACTCTTACAACAGTGCTTGGCACATAAAAGCACTTTTGCTCTTCTGTAATTAAAAATTGCATGGCTATTTTCCCAACTGGTGAGAACTTCTTTAAGACAATCATTTCTGCCCCCATTAAAATCAAGAGTGCTAATATTTATACTGTACTTTACAGTTACAAAGCATTTTCCTGTGTCTTATTTCATGTGGTAAGGGAATGTCCTTGACCCTAGGGAATGGTGTAAGCACTGATCTTGTTGGTCAAGGCTGAAACCTGCCTCTCTCTCATCCCACAGTCAACCACCACCATCTGTGGATCCTAACTTGCAAATATTTATTAATTGCCCACTAGATCTGTTCTAACATAGAATCCAATCCTTTATTATGTAAATTACCAAAGCTCCTCCCATTTGGCTCTTGGAAATAGCTTTAGGCTTTGTCCACCCTCCAAACTGTTCTTTAGATTGTAATCAGTTATCTTTCAAAAACTTTTGTCTGATTATGTATCTTCCTGCTTAAAAGCCTTTAGTAGCTCCAGGCTGCTTGCCTGCAGCATAAATGCTAAGTCCTCACAGGCCCTTCCTGGTGAGGGTCCTGCTTATTTTTCTAGCAAGTCTCTCACCACTTCCTCATCTTTTTGCATTCTTTGCCTGAGCCACACAGAGCTGTGGTTCCCCAAAACATTCTTGAGAACTAGAGTTGGTGAGCACATGGCCCTTCTTCCTGCACACCCTTCTGCTAATTCCTCTAGTTTAGCTGTAATTCCTCAAAGTAGGCCTCTCACTTTGCCAGGCCAGATCTCTCAAAGTCCTGGGCATCCCTTTCTACCATTGCCGTTTTCTGAAGATATTACAACTATCTATTGACTTGGCTTAGTCAGTAAAGAATCTGCCTGCAATGTGGCAGACCCAGGTTTGATCCCTGGGTGGGGAATATCCCCTGGAGGAGGGCATGGCAATCCACTCCAGTATTCTTGCCTGGAGAATCCAATGGACAGAGGAGCCGGGTGGGCTACAGTCCATGGAATCGCAAAGGGTAGGACATGACTGAGTGACTAAGTACAGCACATTGACTTACTAATATTTTAGCTCCCTTGAAGACACAGAAGATGTCTCATTTGCTTGCAAGGTGTCTAAATGTAAGCAAGTTTTGTTCAAAGAAAGGATGGGTATAATTTTTGTAAGCTGGAAAGGTAGGCAGAGCAGAGATTTGTATCATTATTTTTATTTTTCATCATTATTTAGTCCGTTTATATACTGAATATCCATATGGCTTAGTCATCCAGATTACCTGAATTTGAGTTGTGTTTCCCTGTTTACTGGGCAAATTACTTAACCTCTCTGTGCTCCACTGTTCTCCTCTTTAAGAGAAGACAATTATAGTACCAAGACAGTCACAGTACCACCAAGACAATTACAGTACCAAAACAATGATAGTACTACAATACTGAATTATAGTATTCATGCATTAAGGGGAATAAATGAGTTACAATACGTAAACACTTCAAATAGTTATAGGAAATGCTTAGTAAATGTGTGCTTTTATTCATAGATAATTTAGACACTATGAAAAACATTCAGTGTCTTAAAGTTATGGTACTAGTAGGTATAATGGCTGTAACTCAAGTCTTAGATACCACATTGTATTTTTTTGGTAGCCCATCAATAAACAGGTCTTAAATTTAAGTGGGCTGTTATTTCTACTTTTCCTCTTGGTTTTCAGATCTCATTTCCCGTGACTGCTCTCTCTAGAAATCACTTCTCACATCAACAGTAGCTTTAAAAACTTGTCTGTATAAGACTGCAAATAGGATGACTAAATAAAGGAAACAGGGATCTTCCTTCCCTGTGGCTTTACTGGTGGATAATCAAAGGTGGTTCTGCCCAGGTTGGTTCCTCCAAAGTTTTGGACAATATAACTGGCCTTTGGTATATAGACGCACTCCATTAAAGATGACCAGAACACAGGAACTGAACAGAGATCAATAAATTATTGCCACATCTAAGAAAGCAAGGGGAACTTCCTTTTGGGATCCAATGGTCATCTAGTTTTCTTTACTAGAAACCCTTCTTTCAATCTCTTTTGTTGCTGTATGTTAAAGCCCCTTTTAGTTTTCCATTCACATTTTTACTTAGTCATCTGTTCATTCATTCTCCCTGCCTATATTTTTCCTCCTGAAAGAGTTCAGATGAAAACCTGTAAAAAGACAGCATGGTCTCTACTGTTAAGATTTAATGCCAAGGAATTATGCAGGATGTTCTACCTCTTATGTGCATTCATGACTCTTCTGTGCTGGATATGAGGACTCCTGAGTGGGGAACACGCTGCAGCCCTCACCCCACAGCCTTCACGTGAAGATTCCAGCTCTATTATTGTCTTTCTTTCTCTTGACTTTGTGAATAGAAGGCAGGAGAAGCAGCAAGAGGTTCAGGGACTGTGGTTCCTCTATTTATGTCAAGTCATCCTGAAGAGTAATAGTTGGGTCAAATAGCTTTGAGAGAATGACTTCAGTTTAGCTCAAGATACCTGTGTAAATCTGCCTACAATACAGGAGACCTGGGTTTGATTCCTGGATTGGGAAGACTCCTTGAAGGAGGAAATGGGAATCCACTCCAGTATTCTTGCCTGGAGAATTCCATGGACAGAGAAGCCTGGTGGGCTGTGGTCCATGGGGTCACAAACAGTTGGACATAACTGAAAAGACTGAGCACACACCCATGTAAAACGGGATTTTCCAACGTAGTCCTGATAAAATGAAATTCCAGAAGAATCTGGATATTCAAGTCCTACTTCTTGCTGTGTTTAGAAATATAAATTCCTAAACTGACAAATACATGAAAGTTTTACTGTCATGTTGAAATATTTGCAAAACAACATTGTGTGCTATTTTTATTCACTCAAAAATGTTAATATATTTTGTTATCAGTATCTTTGACAGGATGAGATCATGTTGTCAAATGTTTTTTCTTGGGAAGGACTATTCTTTATTTTGAAAGTGTGCCCCATGTTTTAAAGTTTGTTTTTTTTTTTTTTTTAAGTGAGAATGATACTAGTTATTTTGCATATATAATTCTTATCTGTCTAAATCTAAAGTTGGCAACACTCTATAGGTTCTAAAGTTAGGGGAAATTTTTGCTGGTTGATAAAACTGAAAAGAGGCTAACCATTAATTTAGGGACCCTGGATGCAGAGTCATTCAGAACTAGATGTCTGTTTCTACAGCTATAGACTGAGTTGAACTGTGATCTTTAAGATCTCTTCAAGTTCAAAATTTCTATAACCTTTTGATTGTAAGTAAGGAATTGGTGGAGTTTAATTTTAAATTTGGTTAGAATCTGCTGGGAAGCCTCTGAGTGACCCGGAGACACATCAAGCTGTTTGTCATGAGTCTGGGGGAGCCACCAGCTGCTGTCCAAAGTTAGTCTTTCTCCCATGAAACACTCTGAATGAGGCTCTAATTACCTCCATCTTGCCACATCTTCCGCCCAGGGAGGAGAAAGGTGAAAGGTGTTTGTTTTGGTGGAAGAGAAAATTCCAGGTATGTTCACTGTCAAAGTCTCCATTTGAGCCTTGGTCAGAAACTTCCTTAGCACTACGTGATCTACAGCAAAGAGGTATCTACCCTGCATTCACGTTTTCTACCTCTTAGTAGAGATTCTACTTTGCAGTTTGAAGAGCATGCTAAGTCACTTCAGTCGTGTCCGACTCTGTGCGGCCCCATAGATGGCAGCCCACCAGGCTCCCCCATCCCTGGGATTCTCCGGGCAAGAACACTGGAGTGGGGTGCCATTTCCTTCTCCAATGCATGAAAGTGAAAAGTGAAAGTGAAGTCACTCAGTCGTGTCCGGCCCTCAGCGACCCCACGGACTGCAGCCCACCAGGCTCCTCCGTCCATGGGATTTTCCAGGCAAGAGTACTGGAGTGGGGTGCCATTGCCTCGGCAGAGTCCAAAAGTTTTGCCTGTACAAAACTGCCTGTCTTATCTACATCAAGGGATAATAGCGTAGCACAGAGTCATATAGGAGGGGTAGGTTTCTCAACTTCTCAGAATCTCTGTTTCATCCTCTATAGAGAAGAGATAATAATGCCGCCCACCTGACAGGACTGTGGCAAAGATTAAAAAGCATAACATATGTAAACAAACAGGGCTCCCTGGTATGCACTAACTGAATGCTTCCTTCCACATAACACCAGAGTTCCTCTTTCTTATGTAACTGTAACCTTCCTGAGAACATGCAACTTTTTTGAGAATAGCATTTATTTTTTAACTTCTCTGTGATTTTTCCACTATTCTGTTCATCTTTTACTCCCAGAGCCTGGCACACTGCCTGGAACATAGGTGAGCTTCAGTAGAGAAAGTGAAAGTAAAAGTTGCTCAGTTGTGTCTGACTCTTTGCGACCACATAGACCGTACAGTCCATGCAATTCTCCAGTCCAGAACACTGGAGTGGGTAGCCTTTCCCTTCTCCAGGGGATCTTCCCAACCCAGGGATCGAACCCAGGTCTCCCTCATTGCAGGCAGATTGTTTAGCAGCTTAGCCACAAGGGAAGCCCTGATTGTCAGTAAATATTAGCCAAATGAGTTTTGGTCCACCAATGATTGAGATGTTTTAGGGCAGGAGTGCTTCTATTAAGGGCTTTCTAGATGGCTCAGTGGCGAAGAATCCACCTGCCAATGCAGAAGATGCAGGAGACTTGGGTTCTATTCCTGGGACAGGAAAATCCCCTGGAGGAGGAAATGGCAACCCACATCAGTATTCTTGCTTGGAGAATTCTATGGATAGAGGAGACTGGTAGACTATAGTCTATATGATTGCAGAGTCAGACACGACTGAGCGACTGAGTACATGCTTCTATTAAAATTAGCTGGTAGAAGTGCCCTGGGGCATATTATCTTATTGGTTGGTTTAAAATACCCTGTGCCCCTTTCACAAAAGGGTGACCCTTTTTAGCTTCCTTTCCAACAACTGAGGAGAGCCCAGTGGAACTTTCCAGTTTGGAGACTTTAGGGAGCTACTGATATTTTTATAACATATGATATTAAAAACAATTGTACATGTGCCCAGAAAACTTTTAAGGCTCGCATTCCATCATCCAATTTTATTTGGTTTCAGAAACTCAATAAATAAGTAACACAACCCTGTCACTGTTCTTTAAATACAAATTAGAGATCTCCAGTTAATAGCAGCAAAACAGAAATATCAGCCATGCTTAATAGGGTGGTGGAAGTGTGTCCTGTCTCACCTAGGAGCCAGGCAATAAGTGGGCATTGTGTCAAGGTTCCAGAGAAGGGACACAGACATGTGACTAGATGACAATTCACTAAATGTTACCCAGCAAAGGCCACTCAGAGAAGTTGCATGTCACCAACCACCTTTCCTTCTCTGCTATAGCCTGATGTAAACTGCACATGCCTTGCAAAGTCAGATTGTGGTTTGCAAAAAACTGTTAAGGTTCTCGTGCCATAAACGATTCAGCAGTTCAGGAAATGAAGCTGATTTTTTTTTTTAAGTATTAGAGAATGAACTTCAGCAGGGAGGGGAGACTAGGGGAAAGAGATACTTAGGGAGTTTGGGTACAAGGTGCTATATTTAAAATGGATAACTAACAAGGTCCTACTGTTTAGCACAGGAAACTCTGCTCAATGTTATGTGGCAGCCTGGATGGGAGGGAGGTTCGGGGGAGAATGGATACATGTATGTATATGACTGAGTCCCTTTGTTGTCCATCTGAAACTATCACATTGTTGATTGGCTATACTCCAGTATAAAATCAAAAGCTTAAAAAGTATCAATAACAGAAGTAAAGCAAACACTGTGCCTAAGGTTTTTAAACACTCTTGTGGATCCTCTATACATTTCGCACTCAAGAGAGCATGTATGCCCTTAAGGTGGTTATCATTGTCATCTCTGCTCCTGTTCACTTTTTTTCTCCCTCTTCCCTTGTGTTAAAGGGGAACAGTGTTGCTCCTCTGATGTGTTAAAGGTGAGGTAAGTGTGAGACAGGGAGCCAGACAGCTCGTACTTACTGCTCACTTGGAAGTGAAGAATTTCTTGACATCGCCTTCGGTGACAAGTCATAGTCGCTGTCTGATCTGTACAGAAAGGACTCTCTGCGCTGGCTGTGCCCGGGGAAGGTGGCATGAAGAACCAGCCCAGAAGAAGAGCTGGCCTGGGGGTCCAGTGGGCTCCGACCTGGGGAAGGGCCATTTTCCACATCAAAGCTTAAAGAGAAAGAAAAAAACCCAGTCACATGAGAACTGACATACAGACACGGAGAACCACGTGTGCTGGGCACGTTACATAGCATTTCACACGCCACGGAGTTTTATGTCTCCAAACAGCTCTGAGTTGCAGTCATCCTCAATATCTTTTATATAAAAAGTCATCTAATCCTCTATTTTATATAAAGGGAACAGTCCACAGAAGTTTAGTCATTAGCAAAGAGTGGAACCAGGATTGGATCCCCAGCACAAAGTCCTATGGCCTTTCAGCGGCATGATAACTTTAACAAATTCATAAAATGAACTGGTGATAATAAGCGACTCCAGATACAGCATCTAACACAGCTCTAAGTGCCAGACACTCAACTATCACTTGAATGAGTCTTCTTAGCTGGGAGACTTCTTTCTGCCATAAATAAATACCACAGTCTCATTAAAGATACAATGTGCATATTTCTGACTGTTTTTAGGAACAAAGTGCTATCCTGAAAACACCCACTGGCTGATTAAACGGGAGGCCCAGTCTGCAACTTACCATTCATACTCAAGTTTAAGCACAGAAAATAACTTAATTAATCTAATAATGCTAAATAGGCCTTCAGGGCAGCAGAGCTTTCTTTCTGGAGGAGAGAGGATGCAGCTATTGACTCAAAAGAAAGAGTATTGTTGAGATTTCTGGTCAGTCTCCCTCACTCTGGAATGGTACCCTCAAGTCCAGATTCATTTGAACAATTTCTGAACAATGACCACACAGGCGGAAGCAGTAGACTCTGTCTATTTTCTCTCTCCCAGTCCTGGTATTACCTTAGGTACTCTGTCTTTCCCGTGCTTTCCACCATCCTCTCTATATTTTTCCTGCATGCACAACCTCAGACTGGCAGTAACCCTCTTGCCTAGCATTTCTCTAGACCACTCACTGCCCTCCAGCTAAAGCTCTGCAGAAAGCTGTTGGAGAAGTTACAGGATGCTCTCTTTTCCAGGCTGGACCACAGTAGTGGGCTTACTTCATACTCATCCAGCTGCCACGATTTATTTCTACATTTGTGATTCCTTTTGTTCACTAGTTCTTCCAGCCTATGTTCTTGCAGTGGATGTTTTTAGTTTACAGATGGCTTTCTCATTTATTATTTCATTTACAATCCTTATCATGACCCTGTGAACTCCACAGTATGATTCCACTCTACATTTGAGGAAGATGAGGCTTCGAGAGATTTTAAATGCCTGCATGAAGGCACAGGCTAGTAAATGTGCAAGGAGAATTGGAAAATCCAAGTTTTCCAACTCAGTCTTCTACAATGTCACACTTCTGTAATCACAGAGCTTCTCAATGGCTTTCTGGGTAGAGTGAAACTTCCTTTCAGTCTCTACATTCAGACAAAAGTTGCGCTTGGTATGTAGAGAGTCAGTCGGATTATGAGCAACCCTGGCTGTTATCTGGAGTGAAGGCAGGGGAGGCAGCAAATTATGCTGAAGCTGTAGGTTTTACTGAAACAGGGAAATAAGAAATGAGAGAATCTGGGGTTATAATGCTTCCCCAGAGACCATTCCGAGAAGCTGCTTTTAGCCAACCCGCAGACTCTAGGTGTCTGATAAGAAGCAGCAAGTGAGAATCTCCCATGAAGAGGACAAGGAAGAGCCATAACAATCCAATATACGTATTTGGGCTTTCATGGTACTGCAGATGGATTTTCACAGCAGGCTCATGGTCTGGGATGGGACGATCTTTCAGACTCTGCAGGCAAGCAGGCAGGTGGGCAATCACTCACACATTTCAGCCTGTTTGCCAGCCTGCCCGGAGGTAAAGCTATGTTGTAAGGCAAATATATTGCAGCAAGTGAAAATATAATGTAAGCTGACTTACAAATTTCCCTTGGGTGAGATCTATACTAGTCGTTGAGCAAAATAAAGAGCTCCTTTGTGGATAAGGACTTCTTTGTGCCACCTGGAGCCTGTAGTACGACTAGGTCTTGATGTCAGCTCTGAACTCTTCTTTAAGACAAAGATGGCAGGCTCTTAATAGGTAAAGATGGGACTACATAAAGCTTAAGAGTGGGCATAAGCTTTGAACTTTTATGAGTAACCATGCAGTACTTCATTTGGTCTCTGTCTATACATCCTTAATGGGTATTAAAACACTGAAATACTTTGGTAACAGCTGGCAGCCAGCCCCTGCCCCCAGACCCTCCAGGAGCCGCTGGACCTCCTGGTTATCCAGTAACTGAAGGGTTGATGTCTGGAACAGCAGGGGGCCTCCACCTTCAGCACGGTGGCCTGTGTCCATTTAATTGGTCAGTGTCCATGCGGTACCAGTCATTAAATATTATGAATGTCACTTCTGTGTATATCTGTGCTAAACTCTTAGAAGAGTTGCCAAGTGGGTATGCCTACCAAACTGTCAGAACTTTTTCCATTAAGGGTTTCCATCAGGGCTCAATCTGCCCTCCTTCCTGCTGCAGGCAGGAATTCCTAGTGGGAAGACAACAAGTCTGCAAGTATTACCTTTTAAGTAGATGTCACAAAGCATGTGCCCCCCAGTTTTTGTATCCAGGAGGTTTGGTCCTGCCAGGTAAGCAGGGACTAGACCCAGACCCTCAAACTCTCTCCCTGTCGCTTCCCTTTGTTTTCTGTTTTCTTTCTTTTTTACCCTGCCTAAATTCATAGAAGAGCCTGCCAGAATCCCGAAGCCAAAGAAGAATTCCCTGGGGGCAAAGAAGCAGATTCAAGGAGACAAAGGGCCTTTCATATTCCCTGGGGCATGTTTCAAAGCAACCAACACAGATGTACAACTTAGGAACAAACATGAATCACCAACCAGACACCAGCCCCAGTCACAGCAAAATTAGCAGACAGACATCACAATGCATCCCACAGATCCAGGGTGGGAAGAGGGGTGTGGGCAAGGGCAAGACGCAGGACAGACTTAACAAGCAAAACAAATACACCACACAAACTGAAATACAATTAGGGGGAAAGTGGAATCTGAAATATCGGAAACTAACATACAAAAGGGTAATTATTTATTTAGGGCTTTTTTGCTTCTGCCTTTGGAGAAGGAAGTGGCTTAATCAGCACCCATATTTCACCTTAGCGTGCATGCTAAGTCACTTCAGTCATGTCCAACTCTTTGTGACCCTATGGACTGTAGCCCACCAGGCTCCTCTGTCCATGGGATTCTCCAGGCAAGAATACTGGAGTGGGTTGCCAGGCCCTCCTTGAGGGGATCTACCTGACCCAGGGATAGAACCTGCATCTCTTACATCTCTTGCATTGGCAGGCAGGTTCTTTACCACTGGCGCCACCAGGGAAGCCATATTTCACCTTTAGGCTTCATTATATTAAAAATATTATCATAAAACTAACTAAGGATGTGATATAAAATGTAAACAACAGAGAAAAAACATTAGCAGTTTAATATTTTTTCTGACTATTAATATTTTTCCTGCAGGCTTAAATCATGATTTTTTTCACAAGTTTTTTTTTTCCCCCCACATACTGTACCGTTTCCAGAATCATCATTTTCCACGCCTATGGAACTTAACAGTTCACCCAGAAGTTGTTCCAAACCTCTTGAGGCATTTTCCATGATCACTGATATCTTTGAGCTTACAAGTACTTCAATATTTGGATGAGTTCATTGAGAAGTTTCGGATAGATTGAGAGGATGTCATGGACAGGCTTCTGAATATTTGATGGTACCTGCCCATATCCAGCATATGGACTGAAACAGTATGAAAAGCAGCCTTTTCCCAAGGATTGGAAACAAGCTCCCCACCACCAGTCCTGCCCTCTGATGTCCAGGATTCTGTATGCTGCCGTCCTATGTGATTCAGCATGCTTTGGCAGATCACCCTGGACTGAATCAATCACTTGTTATCTAAGACCTAATATTTTAACAACTTCTTCCTGCTTTGATTCTAGAGGTCTCAGCTTCCCAAAGCAGTGTTGGTAGTGGGTGATGCTGCGTGTGGGAGGTAGTGCTCCCCATAACTGGAATGCCCTTCATCCCACTGTTTCCAATAAGTCACCCTTTCAAATTCAGCTCATATCACCTCCTCCAGTAAATATTTTCTAACACTGCAGCTACCAGTTCGATCTAGATACATGCTCTTTCTTTGTGATCCACTAGATGTCTTTATAGCAATACATGATCACAGTACTTGTGATCTCTATTTAATTCTCCCTTTATTTAACCATCTTCTTATCTAGCTGCTCTCCAATAGATTCTTAACCCCAAAAAAGAAGGAACCAATATTACTCACTTTTGTATCCTGGGCATCTGGATTTGTTGTTTTTGTTTACTCGCTAAGACATGTCCAACACTTAGTGACCCCATGAACTTATTTTACCAGGCTTCTCTGTCCATGGGATTTTCTAGGCAAGAGTACTGGAGTGGGTTGCCATTTCCTCCTCCAGGGAATCTTTCTGACCCAGGAATTGAACCATGTCTCCTGCACTGACAGGCAGATTCTTTTGCACTCATCTCACATGCTAGCAAAGTAATGCTCAAAATTCTCCAAGCAAGGCTTCAACAGTACAGGAACCAAGAACTTGCAGATGTTCAAGTTGGATTTAGAAAAGGCAGAGGAACCAGAGATCAAATTGCCAACATCCGTTGGGTCATAGAAAAAGCAAGAGAGTTCCAGAAAAATGTCTACTTCTGCTTTATTGACTATGCCAAAGCATTTGACTGTATGGATCACAACAAACTGTGGAAAATTCTTAAAGAGATGGGAATACTAGACCACCTTACCTGCCTCCTGAGAAATCTGTATGCAGGTCAAGAAGCAACAGCTAGAACTGGACATGGAACAACAGACTGATTCCAAATAGAGAAAGGAATATGTCAAGGCTGCATGTTGTCACACTGTTTATTTAACTTACATGCAGAGTACATCATGTGAAATGCTGGGCTGGATGAAGCACAAACTGGAATCAAGACTGCTGGGAGAAACATCAGTAACCTCATATAAGCAGATGACACCACCCTTATGGCAGAAATCAAAGAAGAACTAAAGAGCCTCTTGATAAAAGTGAAAGAGGAGAGTGAAAAAGCTGGCTGAAAACGCAACATTCAGAAAACTAAGATCATGGCATCCAGTTCCATCACTTCATGGGAAATAGATGGGGAAACAGTGGAAATAGTGTCAGACTTTATTTTGGGGGGCTCCAAAACCACTGCAGATGGTGACTGCAGCCATGAAATTAAAAGACGCTTACTCCTTGGAAGAAAAGCTATGACTAACCTAGATAGCATATTAAAAAGCAGAGACATTACTTTGCTGACAAAGGTCTGTCTAGTCAAAGCTATGGTTTTTGCAGTAGTCATGTATGGATGTGAGAGTTGGACCATAAAGAAAGCTGAGTGCTGAAGAATTGATGCTTTTGAACCGTGGTGTTGGTGAAGACTCTTGAGAGTCCCTTGGATTGCAAGAGATCAAACCACTCAATCTTAAAGGAAATTAGTCCTGAATATTCATTGCAAGGACTGATGCTGAAGCTGAAGCTCCAATATTTTGGTCACCTGATGAGAAGAACTGACTCACTGGAAAAGACCCTGATAATGGGAAAGACTGAAGGCAGGAGGAGAAGGGGAAGACAGAGGATGAGATGGTGGGATGGCATCACTGACTGCATGGACATGAGTTTGAGCAAGCTCCGGGAGCTGGTGATGGACAGGGAAACCTGATGTGCTGCAGTCCAGGGAGTTGCAAATAGCCGGACACGACTGAGTGGCTGAACTGGGCCAAGGGATCTGGATTAGAGCCTTATAAATAGCAGGTCTTTAAAAATGCTGGCTGAACCAATGAAAGAATACTGCAACTCACTGCGAAATGTTCCTCATGTACCTTCCCTCTTCCTGCCTCCCTACCCTCAATCTCAATTCCCACTGGCAGGTGTTTCTGCTGTTTCCTTCAAATGAGTCTATGCAGGTGCAGCATTAACTTATTTGATAAGTTTTGTGAGACAATGACCTAAAAGTAAAAATAAAAAATAAATAAAAAGCACTGTTCTCCCTGAACAAAAATCACTGGGTTAGATGTTCGAGATGGTGATAGCTTTATGACAAACCCCCATGATGAGAAAAGCGTTCCTGTACCAGCTTCTGTCTGCCATCTTCTCATCTCTTGCTTTTTAATAAAAGCAGGAACCTTCTCTGCCCTTCTTTCTCCCCTAATGGATTCCATTCCCTGGGAGTCCACGCAAAGCCAGCCCCGCACTGGTGCTAAGAGGGAGCCAGCAGGTGGCAGAAGACAGCTACAGCTTCCCCAGCCTCCACCTGGAGAAGGTGGGGCTGCTTGCCAGTCTCCAAGGGAGAAATAGGACTGAAGCCTTATTCATAAGCCTGGGAGGAAAAATCGGGGATAAAGAACAGAAGCACAAGGTGTACATGAAACCTTTTATTACACCAAGAGAAGCTGTACTTTCAAGAATTCAAGTTAAGCCAGGTGGTTGCAGAATTGCCTACAATTGTCCCCAGGGTGGTTGTTTCTAGATCCCTAATTACCTGTGCATACCCCAATTTCTGTAACAAAGAGTCTTGAAGCCATTCTAGGAATCATTCGTTTCTGAATCAGAGGAGACTTTTCTTTGAAAACTCATTCCTTCTCTAGGTAATATATCATCGAATTTTCACAACTCTGGGCTGATTTTCCTCCCCTCATTTCCAAAAGGAGAAAACAGAAGGCTCCAAAATCTGAAACGTCATTTGAAAAATCCCCAAATGTGGCCTCTTTTAATTACATCCTGTCAACTGCACTCAGGGCCCTCTGTTCCGTGTCCCCACAGACCTTTTCTGAGCCCAGAACCTACCACGCTGGATTGGATTTCTCTGTTTACTTGTCTCTCTCACTCCACTGGACTGTGGCCTTGAAGCCGGGACTAAGCCTTATTCGTTTTGTATTCCTAAGGCTTTGAACTGAGTTTCATGCCAGAAGGCATCCTACAAACATTTATTGAATGAATACATCTCACCAGTTTTTATCTCTTATCTGACAAAAAGCCATTTCTATTTGGATTAAAACCTCCGGCAGGTAAAACCTCAGAGGAGTCACCAGATGTAATCGAGAGAATCCACTTTCCCCAACCTCCCTGCAGTGTGTCAGGAACTCCACGCCAGGAGTTGCAGCTTTGGAGAACTTTTTTGTGTATCATAAGGTATATGTTTGACTATTGTGTATGTTTGTATGTGTGTGTTTGGGGGTAGTGGTATATTCTTGAAAAATGCAGTGTTTCTTTAAAGTTCTGTTGGAAAACATTTCCATCAGTTATACTCAGAAACTAACACCTTCTAAAGCTTGCTTTTCACTTTGATAAAATATACCATTCCCTTATATACTTAGATTAGCTATCACCTCCATGTGCTATCTGGTCCCTGTGGATGGGGAAGCTGCACAGTGGCATGCATTTTGCCCATAGTTACAGTGACCTACCTTTATAGAATTAATTTGCAAGCTGCAGTGAGTCCTAATTTCGAATGAAGGACTTAACTATGCAAAATCACAGCCAGCATGAGGCAGAGCCCATGTCTCTGCTGAAAACAGGCAGCTCTCTGGCTATAGTTACAGCAGAATATCCCGGTCTTGCCCTAAAAATCCAGTTCCGGAGTCTTGACTTCCCTCCCATAGAGTAGGAAAGAAAACTATTATGTTCAACTCATCTGAATTGCAAAAGCAGCTTAGCATGGCTTTCCTTTTCTCCTAGCACCTTTGAAAATTACATCCACTGCAATACTCCAAATCTACTTTCCCCACAGAGACGTTTAGACCAAGGGAGCAGAGTAGTGCCCAAGAGCCCTGGGATTCTGGAGCCCTGGCTTCCAGTTTCTGCTCTGGGGAAAAATAACTTGATATGAAACAGGGACTCTCTGTATGCACCCCTACACCCAAGCCTTAGTCTTTCCCCACTGAAATGAATGAAGACATGAATCCATAGAAGATCTCTAAGGTATGTCTGAGATCAAATATCTTACATGTATGCTTGTGTGCTAAGTCACTTCAGTTGTGTCTGACTCTTTGCAACCCTATGTACTGTAGCCTGCCAGGCTCCTCTGTCCATGGGATTCTCCAGGCAAGAATACTGGAACGGGTTGCCATGCCCTCCCCAGGGGATTTTCCCAACCCAGGGATTGAACCTGTGTCTCTCGTGTCTCCTACAGCGGCAGGTGGGCTCTTCACCACTAGTGCCACCTAAACATATCTTGCAGAGATTTTCAAAACAAAAGAAGTATTGGTTCTCAAGAGTGATTTAGTGTGGTTTTATACTGTTGTGATAATTCATTCACTCAACAAATATTTATGAAACAAGGAGTTATTCGAGACCTGACGATTCAACAATGTGTAAGACAAGGTCCTTGTGGGGAGGGATGGACAATAAATAAATCAAATGTGATAATTTCAGACAGTGATAAAAGCTATGGAGAAGATAAAGCATAATAGTATGGCAGACATACGTATAGAGAAGAATGTTTCTGGTTTGGGTGTCAGCAGGCCCACTCTACACAGCTGCATAGACTGTCTATACTGGGCACACCACCCACCTTCCTCAGATGGTGTCCTTTGAGTTGAAACCAGAAAGAGGTAGTAACAAACTGTGTTACGGTTTTTTTTTCCAATCTGCATTTACACACACTTTTAAACTTAAAAAACTGGATCAAATGATATTTGGGGTTAAATATGGTGCCATTTAGTGAGCTAGTGATATAATTTTCCTTTTCCCTGAGTTCAGTTAGTTGTTCCGTTGTCTCATACAGCTCTCTCCGCATTGATATCTATCTATTGACGTATCTCTCCACTAGCACTTGTCCAGCAGAATTTTTAGCAATCTCATCTGCCCACAAAGGGCTGTGAAACTCAGAGACACAGAACTTCTTTTTCATATTATTTATCCCATTGCTAAGGGTCATGTCTATCAGAAGTACTTAGCAAATGTCTAATGAATAAACAAAATGAAGGAATGAATGGTTTGAAACCAAGTATCTTGTTCTGACTCCTCTTTGATGCCCTCCATAGACTGCACAGATGTACTTCTCCAACAAAAGCAAATGTAAGTGGTGTGGGGATGCGGAGTCATCTCCTGCCCTCTGCTGTGATCGCCCTGAAAAGAAGGAGGAGTTTGTTACCAAATACCACTTGTAAAGAAGGCTGTAACACTTTCCATAAGGCACCGAGCCCAGTGTGTTAGTCATTCAGTCATGTCTGATTCTTTGTGACCCTGTGGACTGTAGACCTCCAGGCTCCTCTGTCCATGGAATTCTCCAGGCAAGAATACTGGAGTAGGTTGTCATTTCCTTCTCCAGGGGATCTTCCTAACCCAGGGATCAAACCTGGGTCTCCTGCATTCCAGGTGGACTCTTTACCATCTGAACCACCAGGGAAGCCTAAGAAAAAGGCAAATGATCCTGCTTGTCAATGATCATCCTCATTCCTTGATGTTGATGGTGTTAGGGATGGAAATGACATGAATATTCCTCTTGATGTTCCTTTGGCTGAGGATTCTATGTTGCAAGTTCATTTATTTGTTTCTTGAGATCCTTTCTCAGGTTGTTAACATTTCACTAAGGAAATGCATCAATTAAAAAAGTAATACCAATGCCTACTTTTTCTAATGGGATTATAAAATGTGGGTCATTTAAAAATATTTGTTTCAAATGTTTAGGAGTATATTTTAATGATCCTTTAGTAACTTCACACTGTGCTATTCCTATATGATTTGATGCATAAGAAAACTAGTACCAAATATAAACAGACCTACCTCATAATTACAAGAACATTATTTCTAATATGCTTACAAAGTGATCTGCCTATTTCTAGGTAAAAAATAATTTTCAGAAATAAAAATGTTATAAAGTATATGTTTCCTAATTAGGGCTAAAATTTGGCAAACTCACTCTCAAACTTTTATCCACTAATACTTTCCGAGACAGAATAACAGTAAAGGCAGTGATTCTCAGGAAAGGTAGGGGTCTTCCAGATGAGAAGAATTCTCATTCTCCTGTGTGAGAATGTGTTTTGTATGTTGACTTTATAAAGCAGTGGTGTGGGAGGGTAGAGACTCACCATAAGGTTGAGAACTTACTTCTTTGTGTTGCTACTGACCTAGTTGCCCTTGGGATGTACAATTTCTCTTACCAGCTCTATATTTCTCAGTCTACATTCACTCCTCTTCCTAAGAGGTTATTGCAAAAGATATTCAAATGGTGTCTTAACAAGATATAAATACTTTCATTTATGTTTGGTAGCCCTGCCAATTATAAACCTAATTATTAATGAAATAAAGTATTTATTAAGAAATACAGTGCCAGCTTCCAGTAGCTCAAAGGCAAGTGAAATCACCTTTGAGAGAAATGAGATTGATTTAGGAAAACCATTTTTTACTCAACCAGTGATGGCTTCAAGAAACTGTTGCTTTCTTTTATAAATTCTCACATACCATCTGGAAACCAGTTACAGAATTCTGCTTGAAATCTATAGCTAAAATATTGTAGGTAAACGGTCATTTGGTATGCTTGTATATACTCCAATAATGGGGGACATGTTAACCCCATGAGATACTGAATTTCACTTTTTCAAATTGTATTTATTTCATTATTTAAAACTTGGGCCAGAAAAGTTGAATTTATTTTAATCTTTAGTCTGAACCTCCTCTCTCCACTTACCTAGTCTTCCTCATTGTGGTAAATGAAGCCACTATCTCTTCAGCTGAATCATCCATGATTTTACATCTTTCCTCAACTCCCCTTCCTCTTTTTCTGTTGATCAATAAGTCCTATCCTTCCTACCTCAAAACTGTACACTCTATCTCTGCTGCTACCACTGTTTCAGGGCATTGAAATCTCACTTGAACTAGCATAGCCACCCTATGAATCTTGCTTATACCCTCTCTTCATCCTCCAAACCTTTCTCCACACAACAGCAAGAGCAATTCCTTAACACATACAGCAAATCATGTCATTGCATTTGGCATAAAATCCAAACTCCTTACCTGGATTACAAATCCCTACATAGTATTACCCCTGCCACTGCCACCTCAGCTTGTACCACACTCCCCTCTTCTGCTCAGTATGATTCAGCTTCAAGGGCTTCTTTTCTGTTCCAGAAAGATGTCAAATCCTTTCCCACATCAGCAGTTTTGCATGTGTGTTTGTTCACTGGTATATTTTCTTTGCTTTGAATAGTTCCTGGCTTACAGAAAGTGCTGAACAAATATTTGTTGAATGAATGAATAAATGCTGCTCTTTGCTTATTATCTCCTCCACTCTTTGTATGGCTACCTTCTTCTCATTCTTTAAGCCTTGAATTAAGGCACTTACTAAAAATTCCTTCCCCAACCCATTGTTTAAATAGGGCCTCTTTGCATCACAGTACTACTACAATTTTTTTTGCTACATCTATTTGTGCATTGTTTTGAAATTGTCTTCCTCTTGCTAAAACTCCAAGCTTCAAGAGGATCATTTGTTGTATTTACCAATGTATTACCTAGTGCCTGGCAATGTGCCTGGGACATATTGCTAGTTGTGGATCAATGTCTATTCAGTGGATTAATGAATAAATAAATGAGTGTGTAAGTATATTAAACACCAACAATCAACTTATTGATTCAAAGCAGATCCAACTAATTGCTATTTTAAAAACAATACTTCTTCATTAGGAGAAGGACTCATTTATTGATTTCCTGTCATTGGCATTCGCCCACACGAATCCTTAGGAAGTTCAAATTGAACATATCAGTTGGCATAAAAACTTGTTACAGGTTTGAAGCATCTTTTGTGATTATTACTCTGGACTTATTTCAGAAAATGAAACTAGTTCTAAGATCAAATTTCACAAGTCCTTGACCTTTTAGAGAGAACTTCAAGTAGGTGTTGAGGTCTGCACTGAGGCTGCCTTTCCAGTCCTAAGCTTGTGAAATGCCACTACTTAATATTTCAAGAACTTTGTATTTCAAAAAACTACATTCTTTTGGGAACAAATAGGCTATATATCTCCTTTTTGGTGGAGGCAGGAGGGTGGAGGGAGTGGCAGTATGGTTTGCTATTAACTCAAATAATCATAAAATTGGAAATCATTGCCTCAGCCTCCGGTCTACAGAGCACTTAATAGTGTTTACGTCTGTTAACATCTGGCCTCCAAATGTTATCAGTCTTGAACACTGCACCTGCAGACAGCCTGGTATTTGAGTTTTAAATATGTTCTTTTGGAAAGGAGGGAGGGGTGAGAGAAGGAAGATAAGAGAAATAGAGGTAGAAAAATGAGGTCACAGGATCTTTTCTCCTTGACTTTGGCGGTAAAATTATAAAGGTGACACTTTTTTGTTTTTTTCCTACAGACACAGTGTGTGTGCCTGGCTATGTGTTATGTGTTTGGTAGACATTAACTCATTTCATTGCTATAATCACTCTGTGGGGAAGATATTAACATGATTCCGTGGATGTGAAACCTGAAGTTCAAAGCGTTTAAATACTTTGCTGAAGACCACTCAGCTATTGAATGGTGGATCTTGGATTTAAACTCAGTTTGATTGGAACCATTAACAGATTCAATTAACTCACTCCTATCAATAAATATCTGCTCAGTCTCTCCTCTTGTTACCATCAGTAAAACTCCATGATGATATGTGAAGTCAAGTCTTCTGTTCTGAACCCCACCCTTCCTCCCTATTCAAAGACTGTGCTGGTTTATTTGCTCCTGCATCATTTTCCATTTTGCATATCAGCAAATAATCAAACTTTAAAGATTTATATCTAAGCACAATAAAAAGTCCACAATAAAAAATAACAAAAAGACTTCTGCCAGATAAAATTTGAAAGAATTCATCATCAGCAGACTTGAAGTATAAGAAATGGTAAAGAAAATCCTTTAGGCAGAAGGAAAATATCAGATGAAACTTTGAATATACACACAAAAAATGAAGGGTTTTTTGCTTCTTATTAAAATATCTGAAAAATATAATTGACTGAAAAGCCAAAAAAAATAATACATTTGATATTTATGACACATGTAGAAGTAAGCCGTATAACAGTAAGTACACAGAGGCAAAGGGAGAAATCGAAATTATTGTGGAAAAGTTATTATACTATAGGTACTGCTTAAAGGAAGACTGTCGTAAGCTAAAACTTATACTAGAATCTCCAAGTGAAAGTGTGAAAGTGTTAGTCGCTCAGTCAGGTCCAACTCTTTGCAACTCCACGGACTATAAAATATCTGAAAAATATAATTGACTAAAAAGGCTCCTGAACCCCACACTTCCTCCCTATTCAAAGACTGTGTGGAATTCTCCAGGCAAGAATACTGGAATGGGTAGCCATTACCTTCTTCAGGGGATCTTCCTGACCCAGGGATCAAACCTGGGTCTGCTGCATTGAATACAGATTCTTTACCATCTGAGTCACCAGGGAAGCCCTCAAGTAACCATTAATTTTCCTTTTTTTTTAATGAACAGCTACACCTAAGGAAATAAGGTGGAAGCACAAAGTACTTAATTATCCAAAACAGAGCACCTGCTGTTGTTTAGTGCTCAGTCATGTCCAGCTCTTTGCGACCCCATGGACTGCAGCACACCAGCCTTCCCTGTCCTTCTCTATCTTCCAGAGAAGGAGCAGAGAACAAAGCTGAGCAGGGAAGGAGAGAAAAAAGTATATAATGTACAGATAAGACAAACAGAAAATAAATATCAACATGGCAACTTTAAACCTGACCATATTAACAGTCTCTTTAAATGTAAGTGGTCTTAACACCATAATTGAAAAACAGACATTTTCAAAATGGATAAAAGAGCATGACTCAGCCGTATGCTGCCTATAAGAAGTCACTTTAAATACACAGACACAAATAAATTAAAGGGAAAAGAATAAAAAAAGATGTATCATGATAACACTGATCAAAAGAAATCTAGAATGGCCATATTAAAAGAACAAATAGATTTCAGAGCAAAGACTACTAACAGGATAAAGAGGGGCATTTCACAATGATAAAGAGGATATAACAATTCTAACAACTGTTGTGCCTAACAACATTATTTCAAAATGCATGAAACAAAAAAGGACAAGTTGAGCAATTTACAAGCATAACCTCAATAATTGATAGATCAAATAGAAGCCCCCCAAATATATAGAAGGCTCAAAAATCACTATCAATGTGACCTAATTGACTGATAGAGAGCTACACTCAGCAACAACTGAATACACATTCTTTTCAAGTGCACATGGACATTTACCAAGATAGGTAATATTCTAGGCCATAAAACAAGTTCAACAGGTTTTTAAGAATTCAAGGATACAAAATATGTCCTTTGATCAGAGTGAAATTAAATGAGAAATCACACCAGAACGCTAATAATGTTCCATGTATTTGGAATTACACATTCTAAATAACTCATGAGTTAAGGATAAAATCCAAAGAGAAACAGTATTTTTAACTGAATTAAATGTAAAAATGTGACATATCAAAATCTGTGGGATGCAGCTAAAGCAGGGAAATCTATAGTGCTAAATTTTTATTAGGAAAGAATAAAATAAATGACCTCACTTTCTAGGTTAAGAAACTAGGGGAAACAAGAGCAAATGAAACCCAAAGAAGTAGAAGAAGGAGGATGGGGAGGACGAGGAGGGGAAGGAGGGAGGAGAGGTTACAGTGGAAATAGAATAGAGGAAGAGAGAGAGAGAATCAGCAAAGCCAAAATAAGTTCTTTGTGTAACCACCATAACTGACAGACATTCAGCCAGATTTATCAGGGGAAAGAAAGAGACCATATGGATTAACAATATTAGGAATGAGAGAGGAGACATCAGTACAGATTCTAAAGTTATTATAAAAATAACAGCGAAATATGACAACTAATTTGACAAAAGCTGAAATGGATAAATTTCTTGAAAACAAGTTACCAAAGGTTACTCAAGAAGAAAGAGACACTGTGATAGGCCTATATCTATTACAGAAATTGTATTTTAATATGTAAAACATTCCCACAAAGAAAACTGCAAGCCCAGATGGCTTCCCTGGTGAATTCTGCCAAAAATCTAAAGAAGTGATAATACTAATTCTACATACTCGTTCAGAAAATTGAAAAAGAAGGAATGCTTCCCAACTCACTATATAAGGTCAGCGTTTCTCTGATGCTTTCTCTAAAATTAGACAAAGACAACCCAAGAAAAGAAAACTGTAATTTCCACCATGAACACACATGCAAAAGTACTCAACAAAATTATAGCAAATTGAATCAAATAATATATAAAAAGGAGGACAACTATGATCAAGGGGGCTTTATCCAAGGAATATAAGGTTGTTATAAACACTCAAAGGTTAATCAAAGTAATTCATATTAATAGAAGATAAAAAATATGATCATCCTAGTAGATGTAGGAAAAAATATGATAAAATTAAACATCTATTCCTGATTAAAAAAAACTTCCAGAAACCTAGTAATAGAATGGAAATTTCTCAACCAGGTAAATAGAATCTCTGAATTCTAAAAAGAATCTAAAAAGAAAAATGCTACATCATACTTCAGAGTGAAAGACTGAATTATTTACCATCAAAATTAGGGAAAAAGAATGTCTGTTCTCATCACTTCTATTTAGAATTTTACTAGAGGTTCTAGTCAGTTTAACAGGCAAGACAAAGATACAAAGGCATCTCGACTAGAAAAAGAGGAAGTAAAATTGTTTCTGTTCATAGATAATATGATTGTCTCTGTCAAAAACTCATTGCAACTTTGTTGTAGTTAAAAATGGAAGCAACCTAAATGTTTATCCATTATAAACATTTTATAATAAACATATTATAAAATATTCATACAATGCAATACCACTTAGCAATAAAAAGGGATAAACTTAAAAAAACACACAAAACTTGTGATTACTATACATATCTCTCCATCTATTGCCTTACTTTCTTAGACTCTTTTTTTTTTCTTTAAGCAAAACACTTCAAAATGTTGCCTCTATTTGCTGTCTCCATTTCCTCAACATTTATGTTCTTGCTGGGGTAAAGTGTCTGCCTGCAATGCAGGAGACCTGGGTTCGATCCCTGGGTCAGGAAGATCCCCTGGAGAAGGAAATGGCAACCCACTCCAGTACTCTTGCCTGGAAAATCCCATGGACAGAGAAGGCTGGTAGACTACAGTCCATGGGATCGCAAAGAGTGGGACACGAATGAGCGACTTCACTTTCTTTCACTTTAACATACCATAATGAAGATTTGGTTCACAGTACTTCATAGGAAATTCCTTCTGTCAAGATCATCAGTGTCTTACATCTTGCCCAAACCAACGATTAATTCTTAGGTACCATCTTTCTCAAAATGTCAGGAGCATTTGACATAAATCTCTCTTATTTTGACTTTCAAGATATCATCTTCTCCTGCTCTTCTTCCTGTTTCATTGTCTTTCCTAAGTCTACATGTTGGACAGTCCCTGGTCTCAGCTCACAGATTTGTTTTTTCTTTATCTACACTCATTTCCTATGTGATTTTATCATTGCTCTTATCACGGTATAAAATGTTACCTGTTCACTAATGACGCACTAATGTGTTTAAAACAATGTAATAACAGTACAGTGAATGGCCGAGAGGCTGGAAACTTCAGGAGGAACAAAGACTATTTAAAGCACAAATGTTTAAAAATGTGGTGCAGATGCCAGAGGCTGCCAGAGAGGGGCCCAGACTGTGCTTTTCAGTGTATTCGAAACACTGTCTGCACTGCTTTTATGCATCACTGTCCTCAGCTCTGGTGGTAATTTTATGTAAAATGCATCCAATTTCTATAAAACTACTTAGCATTGATTTTACATCTGAAGAGTTTCAGAGATGTCAACGTTCCAAAAATAAATGGTATCATGATTCTATTAGAGCTTAAGCAAAGTCTCCAGGCTTTGCTGTTCCTTGCCATTATTTTTGGAAATTAAATCTTCCTGTAATTTAAACCAAATGCCTCTGAGCAGGTCACAGTTTGCCCTCATCAGGGTAGGCAATGACTCTTTTCCTTCCCCAAAACCAAGGTTAAGGTGGGGCCAGTCAGGCTTGTGGGTGGGGGTGGCCTTACCAGCACAGTCTCCTTGGGGAACCCTGAGGATCCTTTTTACCTCACACCTGACCCTCACAAGGAGAATGAGAGCCCTAATTCACTAGGACAGGTTTCAGCTTTTTTTTCCCAGAGCAATCCTTTCGAAAGAGAATTACAGGATCCATGTTTTGAAGTAGATAGAGAAGATTTAATTTTTTAGCCAATGTGAATTCACTTTCCTCTTCAGGTATCAATTCCTATTCATGACTCCTTATTTTGGAAAGGGCATTGTTACTTTACAAATGCATCTTTTAAATAACATCAATAAGCATTGCCTCCAAATTTAAGTTCTGAAAAAACAAACTGGCAAAGCATTCTCTTCTTTTCAGTTGCTTCTCCTACTTCTCCATGCTTTGACTGACTCAGAACAGTTAAACAAGTCATTGGAAAGGCTGATTTATTTGATAAAGACATCCCCTGAATATGTTTTCTCAGTTCTGTCAATAATCCTATTTCCTTGTTTTATCTTTTCACAAACAATTCTCTCAACATGGATTTCCTCTTTAATACTCAGTTATCTTAGCTTACTGGTAAATTACCCAGTCAAACCAAAACATCAGGTTCAGTAATCAAAAGGACAGAGGGCTCTTCACGTAGTGTTTATGACTCACATATCTCTGACTCACAGATGGATGTACTGTGTTCTGTGCAACCTCAGTAATGTGGCATTACTTGGACAAATAAAAGCTGTCACCTTACGCAGTCTAGCTGAGTTTCTTACATGTTTCCTTCTCAATTTTATAAATGAGTCATTTAACTTCTTGAATATTCTTTAACATATTTTTTTTAAGTTCTGTTCTGAATTATGACCATCCTACTCTAGACAAGGAAGCCATAATACACTTTCTACTTCTCCACACAGGTTTTACAACTTAGGAACTATTTTAATACAGAATTGGGAGATGGTTAAGGTCATATATTGATTGTTTAACATAAGTAGAAGCAACTTTTATTCTTATTAGGAAAATTGAGTTTGGGAATAGTTGATTTTTTTTTCTGTTTTTAGGCTAACAGTTCTCCTGATGCACAAACTATAAATTTCATTGTTATCTTAGAAAAAATATGACAGAAAAGGGCAGGATACTCTCAAACATCCCTTAATAATTCCTTCAGTGGGATTATCATATCTGTGGGTACTCAAGGCACTTTTCAAATAATTTTTTAAAAAATTTCAGCACAAAATACAAAGTGCAATTTGTATTCTTACACCAAATACTCTGCTGCTGCTGCTGCTGCTGGTGCTGCTAAGTCGCTTCAGTTGTATCCGACTCTGTGCGACCCCATAGACGGCAGCCCAGCAGGCTCTGCCGACCCTGGGATTCTCCAGGCAAGAACACTGAAGTGGGTTGCCATTTCCCTCTCCAATGCATGAAAGTGAAAAGGGAAAGTGAAGTCGCTCAGTCGTGCCCGACTCTTAGTGACCCCATGGACTGCAGCCTTCCAGGCTCCTCTGTCCATGGGATTTTCCAGGCAAGAGTACTGGAGTGGGGTGCCATTACCTTCTCCCACCAAATACTCTAATACATCACTAATGCAGACTCAGAAGAAAGTTCAGACTCTTCTGTCAGATAGTCAAGGTTCTAATGGTGTGACTTGAACCTGATCATCTATGCTTGGATCTCTTATCTGTGCTTCAGTCAGGCTGAATTACACACTCTCCCAGAGCCATATGATTTGCTTCTGCTTATGTTCTTCCTATTTCCTAGACTATCCTTCCATCTGGAATATGCTTTCTGACATTTTCACAAATTTAGAGCCACGCGTGAGCAAGGGACTATGTAGGGGATGGAAAGCCCAAGAATTAGGGAGAATTCAGCAGCTCTAACTGTGGGAGTGACTGCCTAGAGACTGTTAAGCTTCTCTGTGTTGTCAGCCCCATTAAGAAATACTCAGAGTGACTCAAGGGGTCCTATATATAGTGGGAAGTGATTGCCCTGGAAAAGCTCTCCTTAGAAGCAGTTTAATGTAATGGATCATGCAGAGGCTCAGACTGAGACAGACAGATGTGGGTCTGAACAGAAGCCTTGCCATTTGCTAACTAAAAGAGAGGCCTTGGATTTAACTCTTCTGAACCTTAGTTTCCTTATGTGTAGAATCATGATAGAAGAAAAAACTAAAGGGTCAAATTGAAAAATATGTGTAAAAATGTAGAAGTTCAGTTCTACAGTTCGCTAGCAATGCCAACACAGGACAAATGCAGAACAGAGATGAAAGTATGGTTTTAGACAGCAGACCCCTGAGATTTTATCATTACCTGCCCATACTCCTAAAACGTAGTTTTCCAAGATTTGTAGATATCACATAGCAGACCCAAATTTTTTCATGTGATCTTAGAACCTGTCGAAGTGTGGAGCAGGAATTCAGCAAAGAGCTGAGAATCCTTAGATCTGTGAAAGTGTGTTGTCCCACCCAGTAACAGAGGCTCTGAGGACAACAACACAAAGCAGAGGACTGAACAGAATCTTGGAAGATAAATAACCCAGAAAGAGCCAGACTGTAAGGCAGGCATGGGACTGGCTGCCCAGAGGCTCACGCAGTCTTAGTTTCCTACTCTGCTTTGAGGCTAAGAGTGTCCACGTGACATAGTTTTGGCCAGTGAGATGTAGGTGCAAGTCTCTGGGAAAGGGGTTCCTTCCTAAATCTTAGGTCAGACATAAAAAAAAAAAAAAAAAAAAAAACTGCTATTTTTTAAGGTCGAAAACCAGCAATTTCAAATGTTCAACCTAGAGAAGACAAACCTTTCTACCTAGGACAGCTCTTTATCCTTTGCTTTTTACTCTTTCCTCCTCTTTTTGTCCCCTGAAACAGGGAATTCAATGCACAGACAATAACAATCTTACGGCTTTGAGGATAAGGACCAGGGTGGCAGGAAAAGAAGATAAAAGGACTCCAATGAGTAATTTAAGGTCCTGGATTATCTACTTCTGATGTTCCTGTTCCATGAGACAAAGACAGCCCTCACTGTTCAGCCACTTCTGTAGGGAGTCTTGCTTATACCTGGAAATACCCCTGGTAGATGTCATGGTGCTGAGTCAGAAGGCAGAGAACCAATAGACCTTACCTGGGCTGAAAATCTGACCCCAGAGAACTGGTTTCAGGGAGTAAAGTACCTCTCAAGATGATCAAAAACACCTAGAGTAGAAGCAAACCTTATGCTGTCCCTGGAGGCAACACAGTATGATTCCTTTTCTGGAAAAGAAAGTGAGGGAAGGTGAGGGAAAGGCCAAGAGGAGAAGGAACACAGTTCCAGGAGAGCTGCAGTTTTAAACAGAGTGATCTGGTTAGCAAAGCAGATTCTGAGGGAATATTTGGCTGAGGAAACTGGAAGTCAAATGGTCCGAAGGCAAGAACATCCCTGATTTATTTTTTTAATTGAAGGATGGTTGCTGCTGCTAAGTCACTTCAGTCGTGTCCGACTCTGTGCGACCCCGTAGACAGCAGCCCACCAGGCTCCCCCATCCCTGGGATTCTCCAGGCAAGAACACTGGAGTGGGTTGCCATTTCCTTCTCCAATGCATGAAAGTGAAAAGTGAAAGTGAAGTCGCTCAGTCCTGTCTGACTCTTAGCGACCCCATGGTCTGCAGCCCACCAGGCTCCTCTGTCCATGAGATTTTCCAGGCAAGAGTACTGGAGTGGGGTGCCATTGCCTTCTCCGGATGGTTGCTATAGACTATTATATGTTACAGAAGAACAATATAGTGACTCACAATTTTTAAAGGGCATACTCCATTGATAGTTATTATAAAATATTGGCTATATCCCCCTTGTACAATTTATCCTTGTAGATTATTTTATATCTAGTAGTTTGTATCTTTACTCCCCTACCTCTTTGTTAACTCTCTCCCTTTCCTTCTCCCCACTAGTTTGTTCTCTATATCTGTGAGTCTGCTTCATTTTTGTTCTATTATACTAGTTTATTGTATTTTTTAGATTCCATATATAAGTGATATCATACAGTATTTGTCTGTCTCTTATTTCACTTAGCATAGTTGAATAACAGCAAATAGGCCAGTGGTAGCTGGAGCGACTTCACTTTCACTTTTCACTTGCATGCATTGGAGAAGGAAATGGCAACCCACTCCAGTGTTCTTGCCTGGAGAATCCCAGGGACGGCAGAGCCTGGTGGGCTGCCGTCTATGGGGTCGCACAGAGTCGGACACGACTGAAGTGACTTAGCAGCAGCAGCAGCTGGAGCAAAGTAAGCAAGGGAGAGAGCAGGAGATGAAGGTAGGGGGCTGTTTTATACAGAGTTTTCATAAAGCATGTGTGAGAAAGACAGGGCCAATGATGCCTGCAAGGCTTTATACCTGAGCAATTAGAAAGACTGAGATGTCATCCATCTTCTGAAATGAGGAAGACAGTGGAAGAAGCCAGTTTTGGGCCTGGGGGTGAAGACCAGATCACATTAAGTTTGAGATGGCAGACATCAAAGAAGAGATGTCAACTGGGCAGCTGGATATAAGTGGAGAGATATACATTTCAGGTTCATATGAATGTTTCCCAGATTGCTAAATCAAGAGTAGTCTGTAAAAGGATGCTCATAGTTTTTTGAAAAATGAATGATACATTTGTATTTGCATCTATATTTTCTCAGTCTCCTGTACACTGATATTTATCTGATCCAGTCGATATGAGAAGTTTGGGGAGATTTAGGTGAAATAATGTATTCAATATATAAAAGGCATCAAAGAAAAAAAGCAAGACAAAGGTAACAGATCCTTAAAGCTCTAAAAATAAAAGGTATGACAGAATAAATGTTCAAAGAACTAATACCCAATAGATACATTATGTACTTATATTTTTCCAGACATTTTGTTAAGCACTATGCATAAATTAACATATTTAATCTTTTCAGTCAATTGATGAGGTGCCATGGTAAAGAACCCACCTACCAATACAGCAGACTTAAGAGATGAGGGTTTGATCCCTGGGTTGGGACAATCCCCTGGAGGAGGAAATGGCAACCCACTCTAAGATCCTTGCTTGGAGAATTCCAAGAATTGACAGAGAAGCCTGGCAGGCTATAGGCAGTAGAGCTGCAAAGAGTCTGACATGACTTAGCATGCATGTTTAAATTAACAAATTTAATCTTTCTAATCAATTGATCAGGTATATAATATTTTAAACTTTTTATTTTTCTTATAAAAGAGGATACTGATGATCGGACAACTTAACAATCTTGCTCAAGGTCAGAGAGCTGGGAAGCAGCAGGACCTGGATTGATACAAAGATTTTTTTTTACTCCTGAATGAATGTTCTTAACCAGAGTAACAAACTAAGAAGCTCTTAGGGCCAATGTAAATTCATGCAGTGATTCCTATAGGCAGTGCTGACCCATGTACACAGGGGTGTCAAATGGGCATCTTAGACTCCACGTGGCCAAAACAGAATCCTTTATTTTCCCAACTAAATCTGTTTCTCCTTTACTCATTTAGCTTCCCATATCAATTAATGGCACTGTCATCTGCCAGTTGCTTAAGCCAAAAACCCAGGAATTGTCCTTGATCTCTCCCTTTTCCTCATCTGATACATCCAAATCATCAGTAAGGCTCAATGGTTCTATTTTCAGTATTTATCCCATGTTTGTCAATTTTATTCAGATTCACAGTTCCAGCCATGATTTTAAGCTGACATTATCTGTATTATTTTTTTTTCAGTACTCACTGGTCTTCCTGTTTCCATTCTTGGCTCCTATAATCAGTTTTGCCCATAGCAACCAGAATTAACTTTAAATATATATATATATATATTTAAAGTGTATATACACACACACACACACACACACACACACACACACACACACACACACACCAGATAGCTGTTCATCATGTTTGGAATAACACCCCACATCCTCAATATAACTTACATGACTCTCTGTGATCTACTCTCTGCGTCTGACCTTATTTTAAACTAGTGTCCCTCTTGCTCATTGTATTTTTAGTTGTATTGACCTTCCTCAAACAAACCAAACTCTTCCTGCCACAGGGTCTTGCTCTTGCTGTTGGCTTTGTTTACCATCCTCTGTCCCTGGTTCTTCATATCATTGAGCCCTCAGAGCAAATGTCATTTCAGGAAGGTCTTCCTGATCTGTTCCATCTATATTATCACTTCCTCTTACAAACACCAACACAGCATCATCTTATTTTATTTACTTCATTATGTTCTTATCATTACTGGAATTTTTCCTGTTGCTTGATTTGTTGACTCATTTTCATCAGTCTTTCTCCAGGAGAATGTAAGCCTCCTGAGATCTGAGACCCTATCCTTTCTTATTCCCTGCAGGGCCTAGCACATTGCCTGACACATAGAAGAGCTTCAACAAAGTTCTGTTAAATTGATTGATTGATTGATTGATTAGTTGAATATCAGATAATAGGTAGAAACTATTGGTATCTTAGAGAACTTAATACATACTCAATGTATAAAAAATAAATTAAAAAAATACTTTATTGGCCAAATCCAAAGGTCTTATGGAATTTACAATCCCTACAGTCCACCATTTCACCTCATGGCCCATCCTCACCAATTCCACAAGGTTGAAGACATAAAAACCTAGAGACAGAATGAATGACACTGGATTTTAGAGTTGTTGTTCAGTTGCTAAGTCATGTCCCAGTCTTGGCAAGCCCACAGACTGCAGCACACCAGGCTGCAGGACCTGCAGGACACTTCACTATCTCCCAGAGTTTGGTCAAACTCATGTGCATTGAATGAGAGATGCCATCCAATCATCTCATCCTCTGTTGCCCTCTTCTCCTCCTGACCTCAATCTTTCCCAGCATCAGGGTCTTTTCCAGTGAATCAGTTCTTCGCATCAGGTGGCCAAAGTATTGGAGCTTCAGCTTCAGCATCAGCCCTTCCAATGAATAGTCAAGGCTGATTTCCTTTAGGATTGACTAGTTTGATCTTCTTGCTGTCCAAAGGACTCTCAAGAGTCTTCTCTAGAACCACAATTTGAAAGCCTCAATTCTTTGCTCAGCTTTCTTTATGGATTTTAGTTTGCAAATGCGCAAGTGCTTTCCACAGAAATATTTTTGTCCTAGATCTGTAGTGATTGCATCAACAGAAGAAATCATCCAGCTACCTAGTCTTTCTTTAAACATGACACATAAAATGAATGTGTTATTCCTCCCTGGTGGGAAATTTATTGATGGGAAAATTTACAAAATCCAGGAAAACAAACCACCTTCAAAGGAAAATAAGGGATTGAAACATCTGCTCACAAATAAAATAAAACCGGAGACAAAAAAAAATAGTATGAATTTACATTAGTTAAACAAGGTGCTTTCATTTAATTTATTAATTAATTTATTTTTGATGTTAAGATTTTAACTTTTTCCCCATGTACACAGGGGTCTCACAGATAAGGAAGTGAAAGTCCAAAAAAGTATTTATGCTTTAAACAGGGTGCTTGTAAAAAGATTTCATAGCTAGGTTAAGTATTAGCTATCCCTTCTCTGGTTGCTGGGCTCAAATACTCAGTTTATAATTTCTAGAACCCAAGTCTTGATGCATCCTGGTTGGGTCTGTATATATCTTGCTTCAAAGCTATCAGGAGAATGCCATGAGAGTTGGTACATCCACACCCATGGAGAAACAGTCATTCTTCACCTAATTCAGTTCAAATCCACTTGATGAGTATAAAAGAATTCCTATTACTCCTATTATAAAATGTGAGGGTGAAAAATATTTGAGCTTACATTAAGACTGCAGTAGTTTTTAGAAATATTATGTACTAAGTAGAGTAAAATGAAGATTGATCATGCACTATAGGTTTGGGAAAAATACTAATTTTTCCATTTGAGAATTTCCATTTCCATTCCATTTCTATTTTCCATTTGGTTTAAATTTGAGAGTAGTAAACAAAAATCTGATTGAAGTGGACTGAAGTGAGAATGAGAGGGGAGGAAATAAGGACAGTTTTTGAAAGAGTTTTGCTGTGAAGGGGAGGGCAGAAATACAACAGTCACTGGAGGAGGCTGTGGAGTCCATTTGCTTTCTTTAATGCCATGCTTGAGTGCTCGAAAGAAGGAGAATGATGATCAAGGTACAGGAAGAGAGAGATGTAGGTGTGAAGTTCTGGAGAAGGCAAGAGGGGATGGGGTCTAGTCTACAGTGGGGAGGCTGGACTGGGTTAATGGACTGTCTCCCAAGAAAGGGCAGAGGGCATTGCTAGATTTGGGGACAGTTAGGGGATTTAGCTCTCCTATGATTTCTTCTATTTTCTCAGTAAGTGTGAAATAGATGGACATGGTTCTACAGGTTTCAGGAGTGATGAAATGGTGTGAATTGATTGTTTTAGAGACTGGGAGAGTGAACTGACCTGAAACATGAAGTAAGCTTGCTGAGTATTGCTGACAGCTCATCTGAGATCCATGGTCATTAATCCAGAATGAATTAAAGGAACATGGTTGAGTGTTACTCTCCAGCCAGGTTCAGCTGCTCTTTCTTGTGTGGATGTTGGGTGGGTGAAGAGCTGGTCTAACGAGTTCTGAAACATTGACCATGAGTATGGTGGGCAGCTTAAGATGTTTATAACGGAGTGATTTTAGTGATAAACCCTGAAGTCTAAGCTGGGTACAGAAAGAAATGAGGGATATGTGTGTGAGCTGTCGAGGGAAGGTGGTAGGCCAGTGAATTGGAAGTCATCATGGGGTACAGCCTAAGCAGTAGGGAACAGACTAATGAGCTGGGAGATAGAAAGTGGGAGTCCGACAGTGGGTGCTCGACATCAAGATTCTGGGGACAGTTTAGTTATTGGTAAATAAAGGATAAACATGGGAGAGAAGATGGCTTAGTTGGTGTGGATGAAAAGATTATTCAAAGTGATAACAAGTGACTGTGAGACCAGAATATTGAATGGATTGTATACATGAATGTGGAAGTGACTGAAAATCATGACAAAATTTATAATGGAGAGAAAGAGTGAGTCAACTGCTTCAATATTCAAAAAATTAGAAGTGACCCAGAGGTCAGTGGATGACTACACTCAGGAAGAGTAGTGGGTGATATAGTCTGATGGCATGCACTTCAAAGGAGCCAGGTTTTTCAACAGAGAAGGGTAATAAAGTGGTCCCTAAACAGCAATGAAAAGTAAGGAGGATGTCTCTCTCTCTCTAAGCTCTCTAGTGCATAGAATATGGGAGGAAAAAGGGTACTATCTCTTGAGGGCACTGCAAGGATAGCTCAGTGGCCAAGGGAGATCCAGTGTCAGAACAAGGAAAGGGAATAGTAGGCTACAGAACAAAGAATACAAGACTCCTTGATGGTTCTCTGACCAAGAGTCCCAGAGGCATGGTGGGAAGATTGGTTCATACTGGGGATGGGTCTGGCCATATGTGGCTAAATGTTAGGGTGATTAAGGAAAGCTCGGACTTTTAATGGTAACAGAGGAAGAAATATGCAAGGGATGGTGATGGAGGGTGAGACAATCAAAGAGAGGAAAGAAGAAAAGATTTCAGAACTGAAGTTCTTCAAAGATCTTAGTGTTTGAATATCGAGGAACTGCAGAATAGGAGAGCTAGAGAGGAAAGAATATAAGATATTATACATAAATAGGAGGTTTTTTTCTTAAATATGCTTCTGTCATTTAATCGCTACATTCTTGGGAGAATTTTGAATTATATGATTTATTTTTTAAATTCTAAATTACATAATCTATAAAACAGTTTTAATATAGCACTTCTCATAGTGTTGTTACAAAGATTAATTGTTGATTAATGCATTTCAGTTTTTTTATGAAAAGTAAAATACATTGGATTTATTTTTTGGTTACCAAGCCTGCATTTCATTCTTAACAATATCTTAACTTACCCGTAAACAATTTCATCTCCCCTATTAAAGAAAGTCAGTTGACATAACAATTATTAATATATAATCTGGCTAAACAAGATGTCCCATTCTTGAAATTTAAATCCCAGATGGACAAAAAAGCTAAAAATGGATAGAGTTTTTTTCATCCTTGTGGGGTGGTCTTTATCAGAAGGTTCTATTTGGTAGGCTCTCCTGGAGGGTTCTGCTTCTTTCCTCCAGGACTTCCTTCTTTCTTGCCTATTTTCAGGGCTGGCTTTCCAAGCTTCCAACAATTGTAGTGTCTCTTTGCAGCCCCATGGACTGTAGCATGCCAGGCTCCTCTGTCCTTGGAATTTTCCAAGCAAGAATAAGGGAGCCAGTTGTCATTTCCTTTTCCAGGGCATCTTCCCAACCCAGGAATCCGATTTGTGTCTCTTACATCTCTCACATTGGCAGGCAGTTTCTTTACCTGCCTGGAAAAGCCCAACAGTTGTAGGAGCTCTCAGTAACTTTTCAATAAATCCCATTTGCTTGAGTTAGTTAAAATCACTATCTGTTATAAAAACCAAAAAGCCCTAACTATGTATTAATACATACTATATAAATATTGTTATTGCTACTGCTGCTACTAATAGCAATAAAAACAATATGTCTGTTTACCACTTTGGACAGAAATAGACAAGGCTTAATTGGAAAAATAAATGAAGAGATCAAGTTCATATTATTCCCTGGAGCCCTGGAAACATTTTCAACTCATTCTCCTTCAAAGGACTATCAATCCCAATCAATGTCATTACCCATCTCCAACAAGGTTCTCAGCAACAATTATAAGACACCTTTCTAAAGCTATAAATTTGCCAAACCAGTCACAGTAAATCCAACTCTATGCCATTACAAAATAATAGCAAAGGGAAAGGCAGTTTAAGAATGTGAGTGAGGAAGGATAAATCACGGATAAAAAGATAAATTAACAATCTGAAAAAGCAATGACTCAAAAAACGGAGCATCCATTCTAATTTATAATGCAAAAGACTCCGCTGTCATCAGCCATCTTAGCCTGCAAGCAGCATACAAAGCTTCTTTACAATTTCAATAATCAGTTTGGATAACTAATATCCATATTAAAAGCCCCTCAATTTCATGCTACATTAAGAGGACACTGATGTGCCAGGCTCCTGAATGTCTCCGAATTTATCCCTAGGAATTTAAGGAGAGACAATTTGGAAACTGTAACATGTTTTTTTTTCCCCCCTCTCTGTCTCTAATGGATAGGAGAGGAGGTGAGGCTAAGAAAAAAGTACCTGAACAAAGAAGTACTGAATATTAATCTAACCTGCAATGCTTTGAAATAGAAGGGGATCAAACAGCATTCTGCTTGTAAGTTCCTCTTCTCTTGTCTTTCTGTACTAAGGACAACATTAGATCTTGTGAGTTTTTTGGCTGCTTTGTCTCACCTCAGACCACCTCCAAGACTCCAGACATTCCTACACTCCCTGCTTCCTTCTGTATTTGTTTATTTACTTATTTGGCTACATCGGGTCTTAGTTGCAGCACGCAGAATCTTTGTTGCACCATGGGGGATCTTTCCTTGCAATGCATGGACTCTAGTTGCATGGACTTAGTTGCTCCGAGGCATGTGGGATCTTAGTTCCCCAACCAGGGATTAAATCCGAGAGAGAGCCCTGCATTGCAAGGTGGCTTCTTAACCACTGGACCACCAGGGAAGTCCCTTTCTGCTTCCTTTCTTTTACTTCATTTTTGTCCTGTCATTAGGTAGCTTCTGTGATCCTTCATGAATTTCTCTCCCCAAACTGACTTGGAGTATGTGGCTTCCTCAGCCCCAAATTCCATGATGTTATAAAATGAAATATTTTCTATTCTAAGCACTACCAGTAAACAAGCCTTTTCGAAATGCAAATTTCTGAGCCCAGGTGAAACAAGGCCATCTATTTGGAAGTCATCAGCTATTTCCTTCCCATAAGCACTGAGGAGATAGCAGGATGTGAGAGGTGGTCGTCAGCCACATTTGTGACCTCTTATGGTAAACAAGGAATTATTACATCAACAGTAAAGAAAGGATTGGCCCCAGATAGCTAAATGCATATGAAAGAAATGATTTCAGCAAGCCTGAATGCTTGCATCTTCCCATACATAGAAAATAGTTACTCTCTTCATGTGAGAGACTTAGTTTTCTCTTAATTAACAGTAATCTTTTAATATTCTGATTATCTGCCCCTTGCTGCAAACTTGTATATAGTCTGGTCCCTCCCCTGCCTCCTCAGAATCAGCTCTTTGGGGTTATCTGAGATACTGTCTCCCAGACTCGAGTCCTAACCTTCCCACCAAAAAAAAACTAACTCTCAACTTTTAGTTTTCGCATATTTTTTTAGTTAACCATGTCTTGGAAGATAAATAAGTCTTTCCAGTTTGAAGGATTTTGATGCCAGTCACAACTGAAAAACTATCAAGGAATCATAAAAATAATAATAAGCTAGAGAAATGACAAAGTGAAAGTAAGTGAAAGTGTTATTCGCTCAGTCATGTCTGACTGTTTGTGACCCCATGGATTGTAGCCCTCCAGGCTCCTCTGTCCATGGAATTCTCTAGGCAAGATTACTGCAGTGGGTAGCCATTCCCTTATCCAGGGGACCTTCCTGACCCAGGGATTAAACCCCTGTCTCCTGCGCTGCAGGTGGATTCTTTAGTATATGAGCCACCAGGGAAGCGCCTGAGAAATGACAAAGATTAACAGCATTGTGCAGAGGATGCAGTCTTTGGTCCTACTAAGTCCTGGTGTCTAGAAGTTCTATTGCACTCTCACACTCTGATTTTCTATTGAGGATGAGGCCCATCTCCATCTCTAGTTTTTGTCTGATCCTGTCCCTCTGTAGGGTCATGCAGATCCCTTCCTCAACACCAGTCTTCCTGCCAGTGCTTAACCTGAAGATTCCAACCACCATTTTTGAGAGCATAATTTTTGGCAAATGGAAATGAGCCCATTAAAGAGAATTTTATTTGGATAATTCAATCTTTGTATTGCAGTGCCAGATGAAGTAACACCTCCTCAAATGTCATTGCCCAACCCAGATCATTAAAATAGTTTTCAGCCTGAAAATGGGGTGTAGAATCCAAAGGTAAACCAGGGACAAAGGAAGGGCTAATGTTGTGCTTTGTGACTTTGGATTTCAGTTTTCCCCATGACGTGGTCTTCATAGGCAGAATAGGGACAGCACACTTTGAAACGGAAACAATAGAGACAGAGCGTCATAATGAAACCACAACTTAGGAAAATGCTTTACATATGAAATGATTTGAGTCAACTATAAAATCTCTCTCTGTGATGGTTTACTCATCAGTTTCAACCTGAGAAACTTCCATGGCAGCAAGAAAAAAGCAATTCATCCTTAGTAGCAGCTAACAGAATTAGACGAGAATCATGCAACTTACATCAGGACATAATACATGCCCACTGGTACCTGCACCCTGCCATGATGCTACCCTTTGCCACCGGATCATATTCTGGGGCAAACCATATCAGAAAAAGAATCTTCCAGTGATTTATCTTCCCTGAGCCTGTACGTAATTAAGTTTTCCATTTGTGAGAAAGGGACGCCTACATGTTAGCAGCCCCTAAGTGAGAGGTAATTTGACTTTATTTACTCAATCTGAAGAGAAAGAATGCTGATGCTATCAAATGCTGTTGGCAGAAATGGTGCACATTCGTAAATGCAATGAAAGCATGATTCTTCTATAAAAAACATGATTGAATCTCACAGTTCAAACTTGCAACAGGTTTTTTTAAAAGATGGCTATTGCTATTGTTATTACTTTATGTAAGCAATCAAGCACAATTTCTTTGATTCTATCAAATATTAGGTCTTATACTAGATGTTAAGAGTGCCAAGATGAGGAAATAGTATTTTTGCTTGCAAAAACATCATGGTTCAGTGGTAGAATAATATATGCCTAAGGATCTGAAAGATTATTTCCTTCAAGATCACAGCATTTCTGAAGGATAGGAAAGAGGTGCCACGAGGGTCATAAAGAGATTAAAATTTGTTGGATTAGAAGTACGGTAGGGCAGTAAATACTGACATTAAAAAGGATTGATTGTCTAAGAGCAACATAACTTTTTAGCAAATGGAAACGCTGCCAAGTGTGGCTAGTGAGTCATCTCTCTATCTTCCTCCAGTGCACTTTCCAGACAGTTGAGACAGAGAGAGGTCAGTAATTCCTGGCCTAATGACTCTGTCCTTGAACTTTATAGGATATTCTGTCTCTCTTTGCATGTGAAAACTCAGTGGGCCCTGACTGGGAGTATTCTAGCTTCTGTCTAGTCCTCCATCTAATAGGAGCTAATGTTTTAGATGGGGACTGAATTTTCCTCAATTTCCCATGCACTGGATACAAACTTCCTATCAACGTGCACCCAACAGCCTCACAGAGGTGTTCAGTGGGTTATTACCAGGCTATGCTGCTTCCCCAGTAGCAGTATCTACTTCCTATCTTTCATTTCTCCCTTATCAATCCATCTGATATAATGTTGTCAGCTTAATCCTTCTGTAATCTATTTCTAACTAAACCACCACCATCCTCAACATTCTTCATTGCCTTCCCATGGCTTATCATAATCCTTACTAGTTAATGAAAGGTCTCAGTGATCTGGCCTCAACATACTTCTCCAGCTGTACTTTGTTTTTTGTTTGCTTTTTGGTCTTTTTTCCTTAAATCTTAACCAGCAACTATGCATAATTTCTCCAATCCCATGTCTACAATTAAGTTTCCTGCCTCAGGATCTTGCTTATTATTCTACTGCTTGGAAAGCACTTTTTCTTTCCCATCCGTGAAATCCCAGCCATCATCCAAGGCTGTTTTCTAATGGTGCCTCCAGAAAGTTATCTCATGATATCTCAAATTATATGCTGCTGCTGCTGCTGCTAAGTCATGTCAATCATGTCCGACTCTGTACGACCCCATAGATGGCAGCCCACGAGGTTCCCCCGTCCCTGGGATTCTCCAGGCAAGAACACCAGAGTGGGTTGCCATTTCCTTCTCCAATGCATGAAAGTGAAAAGTGAAAGTGAAGTCGCTCAGTCTTGTCCGACTCTTAGCCACCCCATGAACTGCAGCCCACCAGGCTCCTCCATCCATGGGATTTTCCAGGCAAGAGTACTGTAGTGGGTCGCCAGTGCCTTCTCCGCAAATTATCTGCATAATATCCCAAATTAATTTGAGTCATTTAATAAACAGACAGCATGTGCATCGTCCATCTGTCCATCCTAAGTTGCTTCAGTCATGTCCAACTCTTTGTGACCCTCAGGACGATAGCCCACCAGGCTCCTCTGTCCACAGGATTCTCCAGGCAAGAATATTGGAGTGGGTTGCCATTCCCTTTTCTAGGAGATCTTCCCAACCCAAAGATGGCACCCAGGCCTTCCGCATTGCAGGCAAATTCTTTACTATATGAGCCACTAGGGAAGTTCTTTCACATTTTTTTCCCCCACAAAAAATCTACTGTTTAATACAAGAGGGTAATATAAAGAGCTAAAAATTTATTCAGCAAACATGACTGCTTTTCCTAGTAGATTCTAGACACATACAAAATTATATTCTTGGAAGTTTAAAAGCAATTTTCCTCTTTTACTTTTTTTTTTTTTACCTGAATTACAGTAGAAGAAATATACATCATTTTCTGTCTAGAGTTGGAAACATTTACACTCTTCAATTTTATAACCTATTCATCGGTTACATTTTGAAGAAAAAAAAAATGCAGCACTACAATTTGAGAATGAGAATGTAATTTAGAAATGGAAGAGAAGGAAAGTAGAATCACAGAGGATAGTCTCTCATAAGTTTAGGTCTGGAAAAATCCAGTGATTCCACAAATTAGCTGAAAAGCTTGGTATCTGGAGGAGTTATAAACATCCTCTTTGTCTTTATCTTCTAGACATTATACCTAGTGTGCTGCCATTAATTACTAGCGGAAACGTGGCCAGAACCCCTCTCCCTGCTTTTATGTTTACACAGCGTCAGGAGATCAGTTAAAGATCCACACAGTGTTGAGAGTTGGGTTGGGTTTTAGAAATCAGGGGTGCCCCAGTGCTGTCTACCTGCACTCTATGGAGATCTTTGAGGGTGAACCCAGGTGGCGCTGTGTGTGCTCAGGTACTAAGTCCTGTCCGACTCTTTGAGACTCCATGGACTGCAGCCTGCCACGCTCCTCTGTCCATGGGATTTCCCAGGCAAGAATACTGAGCAGGTTGCCATTTGCTCCTCCAGGGGATCCCCCGACCCAGGGTTCAAACCCGTGTCTCCTGCATCTCCTGCACTGCAGGCAGATTATTTTACTGTTGAGCCACCAGGGTGTGGTCAGGATTCAGGGAAATACTTAGCAGGATTCCAGGCATCTATTCTCTAGGTTTCACACACAGAGAACTGCAATTTCATTAGCTTTATTTAAGTTTCTAAGAAGGATCTTACTTTTAAAAAAGTTTGCTGTGGTTAATAAGTTTAAAACCAGTAATCTTGGCCATTTCTTGTATTTTCCAGTGAAAAATCGGAGGCTCAGATAATTAATGAGACTTGCTCAAGGTCACATAAAGGGGTGACAGAGCAGTAGTCAGGAACTTAATGTGCATTTCCTCATTTCAGAATATTCCCCAAAGGAGTCTGGAAAAGGAGTGAAGGGATGAATGAATGGATGGATTGGTGGGTAGATGGTGGGTGGGGGCATGGATGGGTGGATAAGTGTTTGAGTGGATGCATAAATGCATGTCTGTTGGACTTGATCCAGTTTCACCCATCATTTCATGGGGCATGAAAAGGAAAATGGATTGGGCATCAGAAGCCTTGGATGCAAATTTCAGTTCTGTCATTTATTGTTATGAGAATTTGAGAAGGTTCGTCTTCTCTCAGCTGCTGTTCTTCATCTACAAAATGGAGTCAGTAATACATTCACCTTGCAGTCACAACAAAGAGTAAATGACATATTGTTTAGAAGAACCCAGGTGCAGTTCCAGTGCCAGGAATGTTAGGATAATAAATAACAATTGCATGACAAAACCCAGCCCTTGACACAGAGATAAAATTTTGATTATGAAGTATTCTAATAAGAAATGGAAAACTAATAAAAATAATAAACTAAACCATATAAATAACCCAAATAGTTAGATTGATTATTCTCCATTTGCTTCTCTCTTCCCCTACCTACACTCCATTCATTCTCCATCCTTCTTGTGATCTATGGGGCTGAACCCTAGATTCTCTTGCCTTCTCCCTTTTGCTTGAGTTCGGCCAACTGAAGGCAATAAATGGAGATAGGCAGGCAGAAGAAAGATGTTGGAGTATTTCTTTCTTCGCTCTTCCCGGTGTGGCCCTGCAGTTCTGATGGTGGTTTCATACCATACTGTCCTAACCCTGTTTGCTCCTGCTGTTCCTTTCAGACCAGCCCTAGTAACTGCTTCCCGCTCTGGCCAGACCTTAAGCACCTTAACATCTCTTATCGCTTCCTTTGTGCTGTGCTTAGTCACTCAATCGTACTCCCATGGACTGTAGCCTGCCAGGCTCCTCTGTCCATGGGATTTTTCAGGCAAGAAAACTGGAGTGGGTTGCCATTTCCAAGGGATCTTCCCAACTCAGGGATCAAACGTGCATCTCCTGTGTCTCCTGCATACAGGCAGATTCTTTACTGCTGAGCCACCAGGGAAGCCCTAGATACAATGTGATCCAGTAGATTAAATGTGGACACCAATGACATCCACATGGACAAGGCCTAGCGAGGGTGAGCTAAGACCCCTACAAATTATTGCTTTCCTCCTCTTAGACTTAATGACCTGCCTTATTTTTCAGGTTGAAAGAATAAACTTGGAGCAAATGAAGCTGATAGGATGGCATAAGAAGAGAGTAATCTAAGTTCAAAGATTTATTCAATTTCAAAAGGAAGGGAATTTGTAGTTGGCACTGGATCTGGGGCCATGACTTGTCCTCAACTCATTTTGCTGTGCATAAGGACTGAGAATGAGTTGGGGACATGCAGTCCAGATAGTCACAGTGAAATACAAAAAGAATTGGGCAAATTAATGACTGTACTACCTCCAAGATAGACTTCTCCAAATAGCCTCCTCTTTGCTGTGGCTAAAATGAGTTGTTTCAGATCCCTTTTCCTTTCTTCTATTGCATACCATGGACTGACTGTTGAGAAACGAACATACCAGATTGTGTCCCTAGCTAACAGTTGACTGTGCTTTAAGACATTTTCAGGGATGTCTTAGGAAAACATCTTAGAAAGACTCACAGCCAAATTTCATTGCCTTCTCTAATAATAAAGTATACTTTTGTTAAAAGTAACATACTGTATTTAAAGACTAACTTGTTAGATGTATTGGAATTGAATTCATGAAAGTAATGCAGGAAATTCAGACATTTAGCTGAATGTTCACAGTTAAATACTGTGGTACCACTATAGAACATTAGTGTAGTCAGTTGACAGCAAAATATCAGCTCTGTAGGGACAAACAATAATGTCTTTTTTTTTCTAATTCCTTTCTTCAAATGTACTTTTGAAAGCTTCATTTGCTATGACAATTGAATAACAGCCAGGGAAGACCCCATAGCTTTGCAAGCAGCTTTAATAGTATAGTTCATGCTACTTTACAAATCCAATTTCATGTCCAATGTTTTCCTCTCCTCACTGCTGGTGAGACATCTAACCTTTACTCCTTCACTCCTCCCAGTCCAGCACCTTATGAGATGATGCAGAATCAACTTCTTTGTCAATTCTACTTTTTAAAAATTGAACTACAGTTGATTTACAATGCTGTGTTAGTTTGAGGTGTACAGCAAAGTGATTCAGTTATACATACATATATATCTTTTTTTTCAGATTCTTTTCTCTTATAGGTTATTACAAAACATCGAGTCTATTTCCCTATGCTGTGGAGTAGGTCCTTGCTGGTTATCTGTTTTAGAAACCCAGCCAAGGATGCTTTGCATTATCATACCCACTGGCTCTCTCATCTCCTTCCTGGCATCTTCCTGCCCCAGGATTTAGTCTCATGTACTATGCTAGAAAAATCATGTTCTTCACTGACTGTCAAAACTCTTAGCTTCTAGAGTGAAAATATTTGCAAACTATAACCTTCCCACGGATGTGTTTCCTATGACCTGCTGAAGATCTCTGAGACCTTTTGTCTGCATCTTTATACACTGCCTGTGCTGAGCTTTCCACCTCCTGGGCTCTGTCAACTTGTCAAAACACCCCATTACCTCTTACTAAACTTCCCTCACCTGTCACAGCAGGTTTCTTGTCTGTTACTAAAAAGTCGAGACTTCCTGCTTTCCTCCTTATCTACAGTTGTAACCTCTAGCCCACTGCAGTAACTGTTCTATTCTAGGAGGTGTGCCTTATTCTTGCTCCTACCCTCCCACTGTTATTCATTCCCTTCAATCCTGGCCATATTTTGCACTGAACTGCCCTAGCCAGTTGTGATTATTTTGTATCCTGAATTTGTCATAAGGAATTGTTGGCATTTATCTCCAATTAAAGTAATGATTTGCCATTGGTTTTTGAAATTACTCAGACCTGAGCTTGAACCTTAGTTCTGCTACTTATGACTTGGAAGGAATAATCTCTCTGATTACAAAGTCTTCATCTATAAAATTTAATGGACATAATGCTTGGATTAAGCAAAGCATATTTTGTTAGCTATAAGGCATTATTGATTTTAAGACAGTTTATGAGATGTTAATATTTAAGAAAAATGTGTATCTTAGAATTGATGTGAAAATGTACAAACAACACTTTTAGCCCAATATCTGACCAAGAGTAAGTGCTCAGTAGATCAGACTCATTTCCCTTCCTCATCTCTTTGATTTCCCTTTACCCCACTGTCTCCTTCCTCTTTACAAATCAATGGAAAAAAAAACAAAACGAAAACATCAGAAGGGAAAGTAGGGGATGAATAAAAGATCTGGGAATTATTTTTCAGTTAATTATTAGTAAAGTAGTTAAGTATTACTAAAGTAGGGGCTTACCTGATATCTCAGTTGGTAAAGAATCTGCAATGCAGGAGACCCCGGTTTGATTCCTGGGTCGGGAAGATCCACTTCCGAAGGGATTAGGCTACCCACTCCGATATTCTTGGGCTTCCCTGGTGGCTCAGCTGATAAAGCATCTGCCCGCAGTGTGGGTTCGATCTCGGGGTTGGGAAGATCCCTTGGAGAAGGGAAAGGCTACCCACTCCAGTATTCTGGCCTGGAGAATTCCGTGGACTGTATAGTCCAGGGGTTGCAAAGATTCGAACACTACTGAGTGACTTTCACTTTCACTACTAAAGTACAGCTGCTTTACAATGTTGCGTTAGTTTCTACTGTACGGCAAAGTGAGTCAGTCATATGTATACACATATCCCCTCGTTTTTAGCTTTCATTCCCATTTAGCTCACCACTCATTTAGGGCAGCACTGAGTAGAGTTCCCTGTGCTACACAGTAGGTTCTCGTTAATCATCTATTTCATATATGAAAGTATCTATATGTCAATCCAATCTCCCAGTTCATCCCACCCCCCCTTTCCCTCCTTGGTAGCCATAAGTTTGCTCTCTACACCTGTGTCTCTATTTCCGCTTTGTAAATAAGCCCATTTGTACCATTTTTCTGGATTCCACATATAAGTGTTATTTCACAATATATGTTCTTCTCTTTCTGATTTCACTCTGTACGACAGTCTCTAGGTGGAAATTATTTTGATTTTGTCTTTTTGTCTAAACAGAAGCTTTTTTCTCTCTTAAAGTCTAAACATAGTGCTAACCCCAGAAATATAGTTTCCTGAAGAAAATGGTTGGTCCACCTTTGGAGTTAGGGAAAATTCATGGACCAGGCATAAAACAGAGGAAAAGAGATGTTGCTCAGTTTTCACTGTATTATCACCAAGATCATAATATATCGCTTGCCACAGGTATATTTAGGGGGACATTTCAATTTTTTAACACAGAAATGCTATTTTTGTATAGTAGGCATCTGTATGGCCACCAAAAAAGGCTATATAATTAGGCAGGGTGATATTATGGAGAAACTCTTGGTCATGATAATTAGTTCAAACTGTTCTCCTGAATGTGATGCTGCTGCTGCTAAGTCGCTTCAGTTGTGTCCGACTCTGTGCGATCCCACAGACGGCAGCCCACTAGGCTCCCCTGTCCCTGGGATCCTCCAGGCAAGAACACTGGAGTGGGTTGCCATTTCCTTCTCCAATGCATGAAAGTGAAAAGTGAAAGTGAAGTCACTCAGTCGTGCCCGACTCTTAGGGACCCCATGGACTGCAGCCTACCAGGCTCCTCCATCCATGGTTTTCCATTGCCTTCTCTGCCTGAATGTGATGGGAGAGCATGAAAAGATTTAAATAGATAAGAATGAGATAATCAGATCATTATTTGCATTTTCAAGGAAGTCATTCAGGGCAATGTGATGAAGAAATGAATGAATGAAAGCAGAGATGCTCTCTCTCTACACTGGAGCCCAAAGCCACCAAGGTCCTTAAATCCCAAGCCAGTAGATGCCTGGTGAAGGTGCAATGGACCAAAAGTCAATTAAGTCCAGCCACACAGAGTCACCAGCAAGCAGGAAGAAGAAAAACAACTTTACTAAATATAGTTGCTTATTGTTCAAATTCGGTTTTCAGAATGGAGAGCACAAATTATGTTAGGTCACTTTGAAACCTATTATTCTGCAGTAATAATGCTTATATTGCTTAGGTGAAGTTGATATATAACAAATGCTGGGGGAAGGTCATCAAAAGGTACAAAGTTCCATTATAAAATAAACAAGTTCTTGAGATCTAATGAACAACACGATGATTGTAGTTAACACTCTTGTACGATATATTTGAAAATTGTCGAGAGGGTAGATCCTAAAAGTTCTCATCACAAAGGAAAAAAAATTTATTTTCTCCCTTTTTTTAAACTATTTGATGTGATGGATGTTAACTAAACTGAGGTGGTAATCATTTTGCAATGTATCTAAGTCAAGTCATTTTGTTACGGACCTTGAAAACACTGTATATAAATTATATCTCCCTTATTATATACATATATAACACTGAAAGAAAAAATAAAGTCAGAAATGTCACAAGAATGTAGCAAGGATCTAGGGATTAAGACTGCCTATGGAACACCTGGATACTGTACCTGGGCATGAAGAGTCCTATTTGCAGACTTAATGGGCATCTTAGGGTACACATTGAAAGAAACTTTAGGACTAATTATTCTTAGCCAGAAGACAATACCTGGACAGGAGCTCCCAGGGAGGACAACAAAATCTCTCTCAATAAGGTACCTCAGTCCTTTCTTAAGAAAGAGAATTTTTGTTTGATGGACAAGTTTGTGCCACTGAAGTACATCTAGTTCAGTCTCCAGAAGCTTTTTACAGCTTTTTCAAAAAGGAGATTTCCTTTAGAGAATTCAATGATGCACAATGAAATAGTGTCCACAGAAATACAGACTAATTAATTACAGGGTCTCTGAGGCTGAAATAAATGGGTAGAGCCAATTATGGCCCTTATTGATTTAACTGGAAACAAGAACAGCAATAAAAACCCATGTCTGGGAAACAAGGCTTGACTGAGCCACCACCAAGAGACAGGAACAAAACTCTGGGGCCTCCGTAGACTTTGGAGGCAATGCATACTATACTATGATGCTCAGTCTAAACTCACTTGACCAGTGACTCGAAGGCATCTTGTTCTGAGTAAGTTTCAGAGTGAGAGAAGGCAAGGCTTTCAGGCCATACCTCTATTGTGCTTACTCCTGCTGTTCTCCTCTTCCTCAGCCCATATCAGTGACCCCATTGGAAGTTTCTTAGGAGCAGCCTTCTAAAGGCAAAGGGACCTTGGCTGTGGTCCTGGCAGCTGCCTAGCTTTCCTTTTCCCTGCCTATTTGATAAATCTTGTCATGTAGGTTCTTGGTGATTGCACAAACTGCCATATATCTTTTCCATAAACTCATCTACTTTATAAGGGAGCCCAGAATGATTTCAGAATCTTGGAACTAAGAAGCCTGGCTGATAGATACAGTGATAAATATCACTCACATGGAAGTAAAAAGGTCACTGACCCTAAAAGCAATGCAATCAATCAGAAGAACACATTGTAGTGCAAATGGAAGTCAGTGTAAACGCATAACCAAATATCTGTGAGAAAAAAGGCCAACCAATAATCATGAGTTTCAGAAATTGGCTGGAATCCATGTTGTGTTCCATGAGGTTGGGCTTGTATGAAGGGCAATCAGAGCATCCCTCAAGATGCATGCAGAGTTCAAGAAATATTTTTGGATTAATGAAGCTCACGAGGCCATAAAAGTGGGATGTGAACATTCATAGCAGCTTGATTTACAATAGCCCCTAACTAGACACAAACATATTATCCATCATCAGGCAAATGGAAGAAAAAATATCATGTAACAATAAAATGGACCATTATTTAGTAATAAACAATGAACTACTGATATATGCAACCATATGTGGCGAATCTCACACAATATTATGTTGCATGAGAGCATATATTATACATTTTCTTTTACATAAAGTTCTAGAACTAGCAAAAACTAATCTGTACTAACAGCCATCACATCAATGGTAGTCTGAGGTAAGGGGGAGGGAAAGACTTTAAAGGGGCACAAAGCAATATACTGGATGATGGAAACGCTGTACAGCTTGAAAGGAGTGGTGGTTCCAATTATATAGACAATTTTCAAGTCTCATCAAACACATCACTCTTAGAGGTACTCATTTAATTGTACATAAATTATATCTCAACAAAGTTGATTAGAAAACTCATGAACTGGTCAAACATAAATGTATGGTAAACATTTTGTTGTTGTTTAGTCTCTAAGTCATGTCCAACTCTTTTGTGACCCCATGGACTATAGCCCACCAGGCTCCCCTGTCCATGGGATTTCTCAGGCAAGACTACCGGAGTGGGTTGCCATTTCTTTCTCCAGGGCATCTTCTTGACCCAGGGACTGAACCTAAATCTCTTGCATTGTAGGAAGATTCTTTACTACTGCGCCACCAGAGAAGCCCATAGTAAACATAAGCTCTGATTTAACACCTTAGTTTGTATAGATTTTGAAATCAAACAGCTGAATATGAATCTAAGACATTCCCTTCATTTTGTAGCTATATAATCTTGACTAATTTACCCCAGGTTTTAGAATATTGAAATCCTCACATATTTCACAATGAGGATTAAAGGAGATAACCTGAAACTATTTAGCACACAGTAGAAACTCAAGATTCTAGTTTCCATATACTACTAAATTGAATTCATGGTGCTCTGAGTAAAGCTATACACTAGCTTACTTCTGAGGAAAGCAAAATTAGCAACTGCTTGCATGTAGATTGCTGTGGGGCAAGAAACCATAATTAGACTGAATTATCACTGTCTGTGGAACACACATGAAAAAAGGTTCTAAACTTATGACATGAGACTGAAGATTCATATCTGGCATACTGTTGAGCATAACAGAACTCTGGTGAGTCTGAAGCTATGCAGGGTTGGAGCATGTTCTTTGGAGTCAAGACAATCCTAACCCACTGCTATTTACCAAGTAAGAACTTTGAGCATGCAAGTTCCCTTCCCAAGCTTCAGATTTTCATCCGTAAATGGGAGGACATACAACACGTACTTCAAATGGTTGCTGCGAGAATTTTTAAGTGAGGTAATACAGTCAAAACATTGAGCACAATACTATTTTGTCATTACTAAACTGATGTCTTCTCTGTATTTATTTAATGGACCCATCCATTGCAGTCTACTTGTTATTTTTGATAGCTCTATTTTAAACAACATACAGAATAAGTCCAGTTTTGTAAAATTAGAAGGACTTTAGAGAAGTGAGAAAGCACTGTATATGGCTCTAGTTATACCTATAAACTTACTATGACAAAGCATATTTTAGGCTCTCCATATCTATGGGTATCGATACAAAGAAATGAGAATCTGCTGAAGAGAAAGAATATCAGAGCTACCCTTGACAATTACCTTCAGAATCATTCCAGGAGAATCTTCAGGGAGTTAAACCCTTATTATCAGTAATAATTTGCATGGGCATCTCTAGCTGAAACTGGCAGGTGCTAGTTAGAACAGCTCACTGGGAGTAGGTGACACATAGACCATGAATTTTTTGAGGATTCATTCATTTTTTTACACTTATCTTCTGGGACATAATACACCCTTAAGAGTTGTTAGCTGGGGTTGGGGAAAGGGAGATTGAGAGTAAGCAGTACCGATAATAGCTTGTATACAGGAACCTGAGCTTCTTTTCAAGCCTCCTTTCACAGAAAATGATAGGAATGATCAGCAACCATTCATGAGCAACGATCAAAACTGACAGGAAATACTGAAGGAGGCACACCTAGAGAGCATGGAACATTAACAACATAGGCTATTTAATTTATACAGGAAAGAGTTATAATTAGTGGAAAAAATATACCATATGACTGTGAAAATAAGAGGTTTCCTTTAGGTTTTATTCAAAATTAGTCTAAATAATTGAGCCACACAAAAGATAAAGAAGTCACATTTTAACACCTCGAAAGCTACCCTATTAATTGGTAAAATCAAATACAAAGAGGATAAACAAGCTGAGATCAAACCTCATGGTTTCTTCATACAATGCTGAAGACTTAATTTCAGGATACAAAAGTACTCAAAGAGTATTTTGTAATTACAAACCAATAAGAAAATCCATCCAGGAGGAATAATTATATAATTTCTGCATGGCTTCATTGTGCAAAGCTCAGAGAACAGGAAAAAATAGACTCCTCTATTATTATGAGTGCTGCAGAGAATGACTCACTGTTACAACTGGGACGACATCCTAGATTAGTTTTTTTTTTTTTTCCCCCCATTGTGTATCATATAAGAAATTAAGCAGACTATATTTCCTAGTAATTTTTTTTTAAATTTAGAAACTCCAAACCCTAATTCAGTTTCTGAGACTCTTGCCAGTAACAAGATCAGCAACAGGGTTAAGCTATTATTAAAAATATAAGAAGTTTCTCTTTTGAAATGTTTTTCATATGCCTTAAATTGTTGGTCTTCACTGGCAGGAAATTAATGTATATCTTCAGTGACCTGTAGTTTCATAAATATTTATGATAGCAAAATGCCATCTGTGTAAATAATTGGAGTTTAGTTTTTAAATTCTTAAGACTAACATCATATATTACAGTAAGAAACATTTCATTTGCTCTAATCTTGCTGCTGAATTTTAATCAGTAAATATTATAACAACCTCATTGAAAATCTACATATTATTAAGAATACATTACAGCACTCAAGACTAAAAATTTATTGGTAATAAAGTAATAACATGACTATAAACAAATTATTCTAAAAATAAAAATGATATTTTTAGAAGCTAGCTGAACCTAGTGGAGTAATTTTTTCACAGTATATGTAAATCAAACAGTACACTCTCAACTTCTAGTGATATATATCAATTATTTCCCAATAAAATTGGCAAAAAAATCTTTTAACCTTCCATTTATCTCAAAAAGAAATTGAAAATTTATAAATTTTTGCCCCATAAATTATGCTTATTTACTAATTTCCATTATTATTTTTCAGCAAAGCTTATAGCTAAAAAAAATGTAAGACCTCCTTTTACTATAAACCTTGGTAATCCTTCACCAAAAAGTGAACTCAGCCTTGGATGTTTTGTCTGAGAAACACAAACAAGAAAATGCTAAAGAGCAGCAAGGGTAAGCTGTGGTCTAATTAGTCCATCCTAAAATATGCTATAATATAGAACCTTGCTCATATTTAGCCCTATAACCCATCTTTCGTTTAATTTACATGTTTTAGACTCATATACTAGAAATTCAAAGATATAATGAAAACCAGGCCCTGAGATGGAGGATCACACAGCCTCTGAAATTCCTCACTCTCTGCCCTACAGATTCCCCATGTAAACTCTAGCTATGCTTGGACTACCTAGGTCAGATCTCACCTATGGAACTAATCAACCTCTTTACCTGTGAACAGATGCCTAGCAAGCATATTGCTGAACCAAGCCAGCTGCTGGCAAAATGAAAGAAGGTCTTTACAATAAATTATCCACATTTCATAGTATTGGTTATTATTATCCCACTCAAAAAAATTTTTTTTAAGCTAGGAAATGATTATACATCTAGTATGACCAAGACTTCTACATTCTTCCTGCTTTCTTCACTTTCTTCCCAGGGTAACTAGACCCATCTATTCTCTGGTCATTGGGCTATGTATGGGAGATACTGTCATGCGAGCTGGCTGCATGACTCCCAGAAGTTCTATCTGTGTTCCAGGCCAAGCAACTCCTGTTTCTGAACATCAGGGATCCTGAAACACAAGCCTTCTGGGAGATCCTTTGAACCTAACCCAGAAGCAGATTTCACTTCTGTGGGCTATATTACAAGTTTCCCTGAAGGAAACTAGATTGGAAGAAGAAATTAAAAGAGGCCCCAGAGAGAAGATACACAGGTGTGAGCGTGGCAAGCAGTACAGGCCATGGGGAGGAATGGCAGAGGGTCTGGGAACAAAGTGACTGTGCTCAACCATTCGGCAGCCATACTACTGCCACTGATTCCTAATAGGTTGCTTCAGCTCCCTTTCTCACCTTCCCCCTTCACCCCTGCAGTCACTGTATGTGTCTAAAAAGATCCCAGCAGGAGGATAAATATTATTATTGTGTCTTGAAGAACAGAGTCACTCAGTCTCTCTATTTCTCTTTTTGACAATGCCATGAAGAATGTGGGGTCTTAGTTCTTTGATTAGGGATCGAACCCACCCCCCAGATGCATTGAAAGTGCAGAGTCTTTAACCACTGAACTGCCTGGGAAGTCCCGAGTCAGCCTATCTGAATATAGAAAAATAACAGGGAAACCAATAGGGCATAGATGCAAGAAAATAGGATTTGAAACTGTGACTGGAAAGGGCCATTTACTAGTTGTATGACTTTATGCTTCTTTCATATGTAAAATAGAGAAATTAATAATAATACCATGATAAGTGAGTGTGAAGTTAAGATACAGAACTCTAACAGGAACTATTTTGCAATTACTCAGAAGAGTGGATTTTTGGATAAGGTTTAATTAATGACCTCTACATCCAAGACTCACTAGGAAAGGGGCCTGAGGCTTCTTGCAGGATATTAGACATTTGGTTTGCTACTAGGTCTCTAGATTAAAATTAAGGATAGTAACATTAATAGTGTATTAATACAAAGCCTCAGCCGACTTGGTCTCCACTCTTTTTCTTCTTGTAACTGAGTGCTTACTGTAGCAGTGTGGACTTGGTCCAAAAAAGCTCTCTGCAAAGAAAAGTACCAAAAGCAGTGTGATTTCCTTGGCCCACATCTCTTGATTCCATTCAAGCACACTAACTTGCCAACCTAACAGAAGCCTGTTCCTTCCTCTTCCAGTGTAACAGCAGTAAATTTTGAACAGAAATACACAGCAGCAGGGTCTTCCTTTTCCTTCTCAAATTGAATGCTAGTGCATTTTGAATACTTCCAGGATGAGTAGTTAGGGATTCCAAATGTTGTCTATGTATTTCTTGTTTACCTTAATCTTAAGTTTTAGTTTTTTCTTTATTTGGATCTTTTGAGTGAAAAAAATAAATTTGTACAAAATATGAACTCCAAGTCATAAACAACAGATTCTGAAGAAACCAAAGCTCTTCGGGTTTTGTATCCTTCCTCATCAGCAACAGGAAAAGAGCAAAGACAGTTTCCTCACTGTAGTTTAGGTGGCATATCTGTGGGATATTTAAATTCAATTTTTACTGTGAGAAACACCATTCCTGAATATTCTGCTAATAAAGCAATAAACATGATGTGTGTCTGGCTGATTTTCTTGCCCTCTTTACCAGGAGGAAAGAAAGCTGCTAGCTATGAGATAGTAACATCTATAAATTATCTTGCTTCTTTGGATGGGTGAAATGAGTTGATTTATCATCTGTTATGGTTCAAAAATACGGTTCTAGGCCAGGCATACAATTAGACACGATCCATTTTCAAGTGCAAAGAATATGAAGAAAGAATAAAAATACAATTTTCAAATTTATTTTTTATTCCAAATAAAGAGATCTAACTTAGGCCATAAGTGGGAGAGTCACAACTATCTATATCCTTCCAGCTCCATGAACATTAAATTGAGAGTGTAATTTGTATTTGCTAAATTCAACAGAGACTGCAGCAACAAACACGTGGGTTCAGACTTCAATCTCTGAAATGTGCTTTAGCAGAGTAACTATTTTTCTGATTTCAGATTTATATGGTTCTCAACCTCTTTCTGTCATTTTCTTTACCCTGAACTCCTGCTTAGTGTTCTTTTTGTTGTTATTGTTCTTTCTACATTTCTGACTAGTGATAAACTTTCTTACCAATCAAGATAGTACAATCTTCATGTAAAAAACAAATGTGAGGGGACAGACTGACTATAGAATCTTCTCGTGCTCAGACTGGGGCACCTGATATTTCCCTACAGAGATGTGCTGGCCTAAGGGACATGCCACTTTGCAGAGGTCCTTCATGTCTGAAGTTGTGATGGCAAAACAACCCTCAACTCTTTAGTGCTCTAGGCAGTATCTCTTTGAAAGGGTAACAATGTCTTAATCTCAGTACCTAGGCTGTTGATACAGGAAGGCCTTGGATATAATCCTCTCATTTCAAAGATGAAGTAATTAAGATCCAGTAAAAAAAAAAGTGACTTGTCCAAGGTTATCTAATTTGTGGCAGAGCTGGCTCCAAATGCAGGCCTCCTGATTCCTAGTCCAGAATTTTTTTCCCCATACTGTTTGGCCTTGGCAGGCTGTAATCAATTTTCACTTTTAAAGTTATAATTTTTTTTTAACTTAGTTCCTCAAAAAAGAACATATTCCTGGAGCTTCATGGCTTTGTGTCATTATCAAGTGATCACTATCCCTCTTGGGAAGAAATTCAATAAAATGCTTTATAAAAGTTTCAGCCTCTTCTTGCAGGGGTCTTTTAAAATCCATTGAATGTACTAGTTTTATAAGTCCTATTAACTAACCAATTCTTACTAACAAGACAGGCAAAAGAGAAGGATAACAGAAGTGAAGAAGGTAATGAAATTCCCCAAGATCCAATAGTTCCAGGAGACTTAAGAACTTGGTAACATATTTCTCATTTTACAGAAAAGAAAAAAAGAAAACAGATTAGAGATCTGGGTAATTTTGCTAAGGGTCTACTTACACAGCAGAACTAGGATCTCAACCTGAACCACTTTGATTTACAAGCACAAGCTTGTTGAGTCAAATGTTTTTAAGTGAAGTATAAAGATAGAGGAAGTTGTTCTTTAGAAAGATCAAACTATGTCTCTGACATTAAAAATTTCCCTATATGACTCCTCTGGTCCTCTGTCAATGTTCCCCATAGAAGAAGGTGAAGTACCTAAAAGACTCCTTTAATGCTGTTAATAAACAAAGCAATGTTATTTAAACCTTTAGGTGATTTTGTCAGTCAATGATATCACTAATATTCTTCCCTACATAGGGAATGTACAGAAGGTCATGGAAAACTTTTGTGACCCCCTATACTATAGTCCACAAGGCTCCTCTGTCCATGGGATTTCCCAGGCAAAAATATTGGAGTGGGTTGCCATTTCCTTCTCCAGGGAATCTCTGCGACCCAGAGATGGAACCCGCATCTCCTGCGGCTCCTGGGTTGGCAGGTGGATTCTCTACCACTGAGCCACCTGGGAACTGATCATGGGATGCCTAGAAAACTATAAATTTTTCAGAGTAGCTCTGTTCTGGTGCCAGGGTGACTAGATTGGCTACAGGAGGCCACCTTAGTCACATTTTGAGTTCATTTGTCATTTTCAGATTTCTCATTAGAAGAGACAGAGGGTTAAACTCCAACCAATAAGCTGTGCACTATTGATTGTTCATTTCAGGAAACACATCTTTATCATATTTTTATAAGATACACAACAGATAGCAGAAAGGTTCTGAAAAGATGAGTACAAATCAGTTTAGTTGAAATTTTTAAAAAATTCATTACTAGTAATGACTCTTTTAAAAATTAATACTAATGAATCACTGTTATATAGAGTTCAACAGTTGACAAAATAGTTTCATATATATAAATCTCATTTAATTCTCATAAGCAACTCTTTTGTAAATAAAATTCAAACATTAAGTGACCATTAGTCAGTAATATGAATTGGGCTAGGCCTGAGAGAGACAGAAAAAAAATTAGAAACAGTCCGGGCCTTCAAGGAATTCACTATTTTTATTATTATCATCATATGTAACATACTAGGTAAGTAAATCTTGAAAGCTAGAATATACTTGCCCATTGAATCCAGTTACATCCAGGACTGAGACTGAAGTTGATACCACAGTTTATTCTTCTCATACTACATCAAACTTCTGTTTAGCTTGGGAATACAGATGTGGGGGAAATGGCCAAAATTTTTTTTTTAAAACAGTCTCTCTTAATTTATTAGTTTTTAGTTTATGGTTTTTGTAAATCTGAGATTTTTAAGGCAATGTGCACCCTTGTAATTTCTGTAGCCTTTAATATAATGCTTTGCCTTTCGAATGTTAAAAGGAAAAGTTTTCAGTATATGTTAGTTTAACTAGAAACAGAATCCAAATGATCAAGTTCATGTATGGCTTTCAGCTAAGCAATTCCCAAGGTATAAATGCTAAATATGCAATTATATATTACCCTGGGACTCACAGCTAAGAAGATTAAGACTTGGGGAGAGCTTACATGTGCAAAAGGAAGGTGATTAAGGGTTAGGCAAAAGAACTTATGAAAAAAGGTTGAAGGACTTTGGCTTTCAGATGAGAGCAGAATAACATCTTGATAACAATCTTCATGTACATGAGGAGTTATTACACCAGCTGTGTTTTACCTCTAAGAATGGAAGAAAATGAATTCAAACTGAAGCCCTGGGGATTTAGGTTAGTTCTAAAAAACTATTTGCTGACAGGTAAGATTGTCAGTTACTGGAGAAGGATACCAGGGGAAGTTATGGAATTTCCCTTAAAAACAAAAATGATTTCTAATCTCTTTTTATAGCTCAAATGTGACATGGCCCCAGGCAGAAAGGTGAACCAGATAGATGGCTCCTCAAAGTTCTTTTCAGCATAATAACTCTATCACTATGATGATTTCAGCACCTGAAAACATCTTTTTGTGGCAAAAGACCATTTGATGCTAAAGTTACAGTACCTAAAGTCTCCCTTTCATTTTGCTAATATTTCCATATAAACAGTAATCCTTCAAATGTCAGCTAGAAACAATTTAAAGTTGTTTTGATCATTTTTTATGAGGGTTAAAATGCCTAATGTAGGAAAGTGCTAATATTTAATAAAATGTTGTCATACTATTTCATTTCCACCCCAAACCATGGAGAACCCCAGTGGAAACTGTCATTATAAAGCTCTGAGATAATAATATCCTCCTTACAAATATCCCCACAAGTTTTTTCTCGCCAAATTAAGTTGCTATTGAGTTTCAGAGGTTGCTAAGAAGCAGACCAAGCATAGCAGAGGAAGATATGGGATATGATGAATCCAAGGTATGACTCCACCCAGTTCATTTATTCAACAGCAAAGAAACAGGATCAGACTCTTTAATTCATTAGTGCAGGATCACACAGGTTAGCAGAATACAAAGCTGAGATCAGGATTCAAGTCTTTTGACTCCCTATAAGTGTCTGTTTTTAAAAGCATATTTTTCATCTTGAAAGAACCAAAGGAGAGTTTAAAAACAATCATACTTCCATATATATCCAGATGCTAAAAGATAAGACAACTTGAAATTCCTTTGTTGTGGAAACATCTGACTTTCTCTTTGTGGGGGGATAGATGGGGAGTTTGAGATTGAATGTATACATACTATATTTAAAATAGATAGCCTACAAGGACCTACTGTACAGTAAAGGGAACTCTGCTCAATATTCTGTAATAACCTAAGTGGGAAAAGAATTTGAAAAAGAATATATACACGTATTGAATCACTTTGCTATACTCCTGAAACTAATACAACATAACCAACTACACTCCAATATAAATAAATGAAAAAAAATCATGTATCTTCTTGCACTGACAGATATTTGTAAGTCATTCCATTTATATGTAATTACCATATTCTGTAAAATCCATATCAAATCCATATCTTTTTTAATGGATTTGATTGATGCTCACTTGCCAATTTCCCCCTTTAAGAGCAGGCTTTAGAGGCAGAAGAACAGGTTAATCTTAACTTTTCCAACAGCTAATATTTCTGTGGCCTTGGACAAGTAATTTAACCTGTCTGTTTCCCCTTCTGTAAAATGAAGATATACCTAGGTTGACCAAGATATTATTATAATGTGTTAAATGCTTAGTACAGGCCTTGCGAACACTAAGAGCTCAGTAAACTACAGGTGCTATTGTTATTGTTGTTGTTACTATTATTATTATTCCCATACACTCAACACTCAGTTACCCTGAGAGATGATGAGAGACACAACCCTTCCATTAGGCATAACAGATATAAAAGAGCTCTCTCTTAGGAAAACCACCTCTCCCCTGTCCTAAAGCCATGAAATCCATGTCTTCAGGGTCAAAAGTTCAGTTTAACTGACAATTTCTGCATTTCCCGTGGAGCTAATCTATGTCAGAGGCTCTACTAAGTGCCGTGGATATAAGAATGAAGGAAACAGCTATGTGCTCCGCCAGGGTTTCATGGTCTAGAGTTAAAAGAAACAGATAAATACAATGTGACATGGCAAAGAGAGCAGAAAGGACAGTACAAGTTGAGAGGATGGGGGAGAATTAGGAAGAGCGGTGGGAGGAATTTGGAAAGGCTTGTCAGAAAATTCCATTATATCAGTTGAGTCCAAATTTTAAGCAACAAGACAATGGAGGTTCACGATCCCTAAATAGCTTTTTTTTTTAAACTAAAATTATAAAGCCAAAAAGAAGTCATTGTTCAAATTTTTCTCTTATTTGTTTCATCTTAATTCAGTTGGACAGAAAGGATTACAAAATATAAGAGTCTGAGAGAGAGAGAGAAACATAATTATTCCAGGCACCATGCCTGGCACATCAGTAACTACTTGCTGGGTAAACCTTTTTCAGTAAATCTGTAATTTGTTGGGGGTAATTATCAACATAAGAAGGTCATTTTATTATCCTCTTATTTTTACTAACATAGTTCCTCAAAGATAATTATCCAGGTAATGTTCTCAACTCCTCACTTAGGTTTCCACCTGGATTCCTATTTGACAAAAGGCAGACATTAAAGGTGGTCATTATTAAAATCTTCAGGGTTTCTACTGAACGGAGAATAACCTAGTTATATTGTTCACATTTGCTTGGATATGAGGTAAGAGTCTTAATGTCTGCTAATTTTTAAGTACACATGGTAAAAACATCTTACTTGTAATGTTACTATAACCCACAGATCAGCAGTATAAATAAGCTCTGAGACTTTTAGATATGTAGGACAATCACCTATGCTCTCTCACTCATCTAAATAACCTCAAAGAAGATGCATGTGTGCATACTCAGTGGCTAAGTCGTGCCAGACTCTTTGCAACCCCATGGACTGTAGCCCACCAGGCTCCTCTGTCCATAGCGTTTTCCAGGTCAGAATACTGGAGTGGATTGCTATTTCCTCCTCCAGGGATCTTCCTGACCTAGGAATCAAACCCTCATCTCCTATGTCTCCTGCATTAGCAGATGGATTCTTTACCACTGAGCCACCGGGGAAATCCTTTATCAGAATAAAAATACACTAAAAAACCTAATTCACAACTTGATAATATCGATAACATTTATGTAGTAATTGATTCTTAAAAGAAATGGAGTAGTCATCATAGTCAACAAAAGAGTCCGAAATACAGTACTTGGATGCAATCTCAAAAACGACAGAATGATTTCTGTTCGTTAACAAGGCAAACCATTCAATATCACAGTAATCCAAGTCTATCCCCTGACCAGAAATGCTGAAGAAGCTGAAGTTGAACGGTTCTATGAAGACCTACAGGACCTTTTAGAACTAACACCCAAAAAAGATGTCCTTTTCATTATAGGGGACTGGAATGCAAAAGTAGGAAGTCAAGAAACACCTAGAGTAACAGGCAAATTTGGCCTTAGAGTACAGAATGAAGCAGGACAAAGGTTAATAGGGTTTTGCCAAGAGAACGCACTGGTCATAGCAAACACCCTCTTCCAACAACACAAGAGAAGACTCTACACATGGACATCACCAGATGGCCAACACCAAAATAAGACTGATTATATTCTTTGCAGCCAAAGATGGAGAAGCTCTATACAGTCAGCAAAAGCAAGACTGGGAGCTGACTGTGGCTCAGATCATGAACTCCTTATTGCCAAATTCAGACTTAAACTGAAGAAAGTGGGGAAAACCACTAGACCATTCAGATATCAGTATCAGTATCAGTTCAGTCATCAGGCATGTCCGACTCTTTGCAACCCCATGGACCACAGTACGCCAGGCCTCCCTGCCCATTGCCAACTCCCTGAGTATACTCACACTCATGTTCATTGAGTCGGTGATGCCATCCAACCATCTTGTCCTCTGTCGTCCCCTTCTCCTCCTGCCCTCAATCTTTCCCATCATCAGGGTCTTTTCAAATGAGTCAGCTCTTCGCATGAGGTGGCCAGAGTATTGGAGTTTCAGTTTCAGTCCTTCCAATGAATATTCAGGACTGATTTCCTTTAGGATGGACTGGTTGGATCTCTTTGCAGTCCAAGGAACTCTCAAGAGTCTTCTCCAACACCACAGTTCAAAAGCATCAGTTCTTCGGCACTCAGCTAACTCTCACATCCATACATGACTACTGGAAAAACCATAGCCTTGACTAGATGGACCTTTGCTGACAAAGTAATGTCTCTGCTTTTTAGTATGCTGTCTAGGCTGGTCATAACTTTCCTTCCAAGGAGTAAGCGTCTTTTAATTTCATGGCTGTAATCACCATCTGCAGTGATTTTGGAGCCCAGGAAAATAAAGTCAGCCACTGTTTCCCCATCTATTTATTATAAAGTGATGGGACCAGATGCCATGAGCTTAGTTTTCTGAATGTTGAGCTTTAAGTGAACCTTTTCACTCTCCTCTTTCATTTTCATCAAGAGGCTCATAAGGGTGGTATCATCTGCATATTTGAGATTATTGTTATTTGTCGCAGCAATCTTGATTCCAGCTTGTGCTTCCTCCAGCCCATTCAGGTATGACCTAAATCAAATCCCTTATGATTATACAGTGGAAGTGAGAAATAGATTTAAGGGACTAGATCTGATAGAGTGCATGAAGAACTATGGACAGAGGTTCGTGACATTGTACAGGAGACGGGGATTAAGACCATCCCCAAGAAAAAGAAATGCAAAAAAGCAATATGGCTGTCTGAGGAGGCCTTACAAATAGCTGTTAAAAGAAGAGAAGTGAAAAGCAAAGGAGAAAAGGAAAGATTTAGCAGAGTTTCAAAGAATAGCAAGGAGAGATAAGAAAGCCTTCTTCAGCAATCAATGCAAAGAAATAGATGAAAACAATAGAAGGGGAAATACTAGAGATCTCTTCAGGAAAATTAGAGATATCAAGGGAATATTTCACCCAAAGATGGGCTCAATAAAGCACAGAAATCGTATGGACCTAACAGAAGCAGAAGATATTAAGAAGAGGTGGCAAGAAGACACAGAAGAACTGTACAAAAAAGATCTTCATGACCAAGATACTCACAATGGTGTGATCACTCACCTTGAGAAAGACATCCTGGAATGTGAAGTCAAGCGGGCCTTAGGAAGCATCACTATGAACAAAGCTAAAGGAGGTGATGGAATTCCAGTTGAGCAATTTCAAATCCTAAAAGATGATGCTGTTAAAGTGCTGCACTCAATATCTCAGCAAACTTGGAAAACTCAGCAGTGGCCACAGGACTGGAAAAGGCCAGTTTTCTTTGCAATCCCAAAGAAAGGCAATGCCAGAGAATGCTCAAACTACCGCACAATTGCACTCATCTCACATGCTAGTAAAGTAATGCGCAAAATTCTCCTAGCCAGGCTTCAGCAATACGTGAACCGTGCACTTCCAGATATTCAAGCTGATTTTAGAAAAGGCAGAGGGCCAGAGATCAAATTGCCAACATCTGCTGAATCATGGAAAAAGCAAGGAAGTTCCAGAAAAACATCTATTTCTGATTTATTGACCATGTCAAAGCCTTTGACTGCATGGATCACAAGAAACTGTGGAAAATTCTGAAAGAGATGGGAATACCAGACCACCTGACCTGCCTCTTGAGAAACCTGTATGCAGGCCAGGAAGCAACAGTTAGAACTGGACATGGAACAACAAACTGGTTCCAAATAGGAAAAGGAGTACGTCAAATCTGTATATTGTCACCCTGCTTATTTAACTTATATGCAGGGTACATCATGAGAAAACCGGGCTGGAAGAAGCATAAGCTGGAATCAAGATTGCCGGGAGAAATATCAATAACCTCAGATATGCAGATGATACCACCCTTATGGCAGAAAGTGAAGAGGAACTAGAAAGCCTCTTGATGAAAGTGAAAGAGGAGAGTGAAAAAGTTGGCTTAAAGCTCAACATTCAGAAAACGAAGATCATGGCATCCACTGCCATCACTTCATGGCAAATAGATGGGGAAACAGTGGACACAGTAGCTGACTATTTTTCTGGGCTCCAAAATCACTGCAGATGGTGATTGCATCCATGAAATTAAAAGACGCTTACCTTCGGAAGAAAAGTTATGACCAACCTAGATAGCATATTAAAAAGCAGAGACATTACTTTGCCAACAAAGGTCCATCTCGTCAAGGCTATGGTTTTTCCAGTGGTCATGTATGGATGTGAGAGTTGGACTGTGAAGAAAGCTGAGCACCGAAGAATTGATGCTTTTGAACTATTGTGTTGGAGAAGACTCTTGAGAGTCCCTTGGACTGCAAGGAGACCCAACCAGTCCATCCTAGAGGAGATCAGTCCTGGGTGTTCATTGGAAGGACTGATGTTGAGGCTGAAACTCCAATACTTTGCCCATCTGATGTGAAGAACTGACTCATTTGAAAAGACCCTGATAGTGGGAAAATTGAGGGCAGGAGGAGAAGGGGAAAACATAGGATTAGATGGCTAGATGGCATCACCGACTGAATGGACATGAGTTTGGGTATGCTCTGGGAGTTGGTGATAGACAGTGAGGCCTGGCATTCTGCAGTTCATGGGTCACAAAAGTCAGACAGAACTGAGTGACTGAACTGAACTGTACTGATTCTTTGAGCTATAGAATTTCCATGTGAAGTATTACTATAGTGCCTGAAGAGGGCTAACTTCATAGAGAAAGTGCATTTGTAGTAAACAGGTAATGGGGCATGTTCTCTTGGCAGAGTAATCTCCAAGTCAGTACTGACTCTTCTTCCATTCATAACCACTTGTTACAAAGTGCTGTTAGTTTTGCCTCTTTGTTCTAAGTGAATTTATCTCCACTCCATTTTTTCTCTTATAAAATGAAAGACTGATTAGGGAGGCAGTTTATCAGTCTGTGATTGTATATTCTCACACCTAGAGTGAGATATGCCTGACATATAGTAGGTGCTCAATAAATACTTTAAAACAAATGAATAAATTCTTATATCACCACATTGTCCTGTTTCCTCAAATTCTTCTCCCCTTGTCTACAAAAACTCCTAATTGGCATTATGAGTCAGATTTTCTATTCTTTCATGCACCTTATCCAGGGTTGCTTAACCAATTACACTGAGTACAGTTCAGCTCAGTTCAGCTCAGTCACTCAGTCATGTTTGACTCTTTGCGACCCCATGGACTGCAGCACACCAGGCCTCCTTGTCCATCGCCAACTCCTGGAGTTTACTCATATCCATTGAGTCAGTGATGCCATCCAACCATCTCATCCTCTGTCGTCCCATTCTCCTCCTGCCTTTAATCTTTCCCAGAATCAGGGTCTTTTCAAATGAGTCAGTTCTTCACATTAGGTTGCCAAAGTATTGGACTTTCAGCTTCAACATCAGTCCTTCCGATGAATATTTAGGACTCATTTCCTTTAGGATGGACTGGTTGTATCTCCTTGCTGTCTGAGAGACTCTCAAGAATCTTCTCCATCACCATAGTTCAAAAGCATCAATTCTTCAGCACTCAGCTTTCTTTACAGTCCAACTCTCACATCCATACATGACTACTGGAAAAACCATAGTTTTGACTAGACAGACTTTTGTCAGCAAAGTAATGTCTCTGCTTTTTAATAAGCTGTCTAGGTTGGTCATAAGTTTTCTTCCAAGGAGCAAGTGTCTTTTAATTTCATGGCTGCAGTCACCATCTGCAGTGATTTTGGAGTCCAAAAAATTAAAGTCTGTCACTGTTTCCATTGTTTCCCTATCTATTTGCCACGAAGTGATGGGACCAGATGCCATGAACTTTGTTTTCTGAATGTTGAGTTTTAAGCCAACTTTTTCACTCTCCTCTCTCACTTTCATCAAGAGGCTCTTTAGTTCTTCTTCGCTTTCTGCCATAAGCGTGGTATCATCTGCATATCTGAGGTTATTAATATTTCTCACAGCAATCTTGATTCCAGCTTGTGCTTCCTCCAGGGCAGCAAGCATTCAAGTTTCTCCTTATTATTACAAACTCCTCACCCTGGTATTTAAAGTATATCACTAATGACTCCAACTGAACTTTGATGAGACCCCAGCCTTCAGTTGCAAAATAAGACCCTTTGTATCATTCCTGTCAATCCTCAGACCATCATGACTGTTTGACTCTGTTCATGCAGGTCCCTTGGGTCACATGGCCACACCCACCAACTTTATTTATGGAAATATCATGTTTTTTGGTATTTATGTGAAAGGCTACTTCATTCCAGATACACTGATCAGATAACATCACTTTGTCTTACACATCTATCTTATTTTGCCTAGTAATATGTGGATCCATGTCTTATGCTCAATATTCTAAGTTCCATAAGGCCAACAACTCTGTCTCACATAAATTCTACCTTAAACAAAAGGTAAATCGTCAGTGCATTCATGCTAAGTCACTTAAATTATGTCTGACTCTTTGCAACCCAGTTGACCGTAGCCTGCCAGACTCTTCTGTTCATGGGATTGTCCAAGCAAGAAAACTGGAGTGGATTGCAGTGTTCTCCAGGGAATCTTCCTGACCCAGGAACCAAACCCATGTGTCTAAAGTATCTTACATAGGCAGGCAAGTTCTTTACCACTAGTGCTACCTGGGAAGCCCTAAACGGTCAATATATACCTGCCAAGTTGAAGAGATTTCAAAAGTGACACCATAGGACCAAAACTGCTACATCATTGCACGTATAACAAAGGAAAGCAGAAGATGAAGGTAGAATTTCAAAAATTGGGATTTCAATCTCAGCCTTGCCTTTTACAAGATGAGTAGCTCAGGAAAGATTCTTTTATTTTTCCTTTTAACCTGGTTGAAGCTATCTCCTCATCTATAAAATGATGCCAACTATATTATTATGCTGGATTTAGAAAAGGCAGAGGAACCAGAGATCAAATTGCTAACATCCGCTGGACCATCAAAAAAGCAAGAGAGTTCCAGAAAAAACATCTATTTCTGCTTTACTGACTATGCCAAACCCTTTGACTGTGTGGATCACAATAAACTGTGGAAAATTTGGAAAGAGATGGGAATACCAGACAACTTGACCTGACTCCTGAGAAATCTGTATGCAGGTCAGGAAGCAACAGTTAGAGCTGGACATGGAACAACAGACTGGTTCCAAATAGGAAAAGGAGTACGTCAAGGCTGTATATTGTCACCGTGCTTATTTTACTTATATGCAGAGTACATCATGAGAAACGCTGGGCTGGATGAAGCACAAGCTGGAATCAAGATTGCTGTGAGAAATATCAATAACCCCAGATATGCAGATGACAGCACCTTTATGGCAGAAGGTAAAGAAGAACTGAAGAGCCTCTTGATGAAAGTGAAGAAAAGAGTGAAAAAGTTGGCTTAAAGCTCAACATTAAGAAAACAAAGTTAATGGCATCCAGTCCCATCACTTCATGGCAAATATGGAGAAACTGTGGAAACAGTGGCAGACTTTCTTTTTTTGGGCTCCCAAATCACTGCAGATGGTGATTGCATCCATGAAATTAAAATACACTTGCTACTTGGAAGGAAAGTTATGACCAATCTAGACAGCATATTAAAAAGCATATTACTTTGCCAAGAAAAGTCCGTCTAGTGAAGGCTATGGTTTTTCCAATAGTCATGTATGAATGTAAGAGTTGGACTATCAAGAAAGCTGACAGCCGAAGAATTGATGCTTTTGAACTGTGGTGTTGGAGAAGACTCTTGAAAGTCCCTTGGACAGCAAGGAGATCCAACCAGTCAATCTTAAAGGAAATCAGTCCTAAATATTCACTGGAAGGACTGATGTTGAAGTTGAGAGTCCAATACTTTGGCTACCTGATGTCAAGAGGTGACTCATTGGAAAAGACCCTGATGCTGGGAAAGATCGAAGGCAGGACAAGAAAGAGACGACAGAGGATGAGATGGTTGAATGGCATCACTGACTCAATGGATATGAGTTTGAGTAAACTCTGGGAGTTGATGATGGACAGGGAGGCCTGGTGTACTGCAGTCCATGGGGTCACAAAGAGTCAGACACGACTGAGCGACTGAACTGAACTGAATATTACTAACCTCACAGTGCTGTCTGTCAGACTTAAAATGAAAAATGGAAGGACAAGCTGCATGGCATGCAGTTGGAAAAACAACTGAATCTCTATATAACATTTGAAGTTTACAAAACTTTCCTTCCGTTTTTCATGTGTCTGACTCTTTGCGAAATGGAAATTTCTGGTACTTGTGAGTCCTGCTTTGCCATTCCTGGTGACACCTGGAGGACAGGTGTGCCTAATAAGGGAAATGGAGAGCATCACCTTCTGCCAGCTGTCCAATTGTCCAACAGAAGAAACAAATCAGCATTTGGACACATATTTTTAACATTAATGCTCAGCCAGGTCACTAAGTTGCTATGTTACAGCATGTAGAAAAGATACCCTATAATAAATTATTTTGAGGCTTAGAGTTATCATATATTTAATGTTTTAAGCTGACAAACCAGCTTTAAAATAGCCAAAGGGTTATTTTTTGTCCTCTACTTCCTCTTGTATATTTTCTCCTTGCTATATTCATTTTAAAAAATATAACAATGAGAGTCTGTTATTTTCCTTAGAAAATACAGTAGCTCTACTCTGTGCTCATATCATGATCTTTGGGCACCCCTCATTTAGAATTCAACACAAAAGAGAGACTACAGGACAGGGTGCTGGAACTAGGCTGGGCAATTAGATCAGTCCTGCCCCCAAGGAAAGCCATTTCCTAGGTCACTTTCTGCTTTAGATATCCGCGACGGTAGAGACAAACTGGATGCAGGTTATATCTGAGAACCCTGGACAAATGTGGCTTATTGAGACATAATCTGATTTTAGAAGGGCTTATCCAACTCGCATTCCGTATCTGAGGCTTTCCCACATTTCTGGATAGCTGATGACATTTTAATAATTTTTTTTTTTTTTAATGCAGGGAAGGAGAAAAAAGTCTGCCCATCATCTGAGAAAATACAACAGCTATGTCTTTGGAGTGAGGGCTGGGTTCTGAATCAGTGTTTTTCTGTTCCTTCATTTCATTTTTCTGCAGGTATATGAGACACCATGGACTAGTTTGAAACCTCGCAATGACGTCAATGGGGCAGAGAAATTGGAGCAGCAGAGACAACTGCAATGCACCAAGTCTACTGAGGTTTTATTCTTTTCTCCCAGGGTGACATCTGAGACAGATATTATCAATCAAGCCCTCTTGGCTCAGCACCAAATCAAAGGCATTTTATCATTCAAAGCAGTAAAAGCTGCAATTAGATGAGCTGCTCAGCTTTTTCCCTAGGAATATCTTGTTCACGACAATTAATAATGCAATTAAAACTGAATTAAACAAGAGAATGCTTACTAAAATATTTAATTTAAATATGGGAGTTCTTTCCTTTAATGGTTCAATTATCAGCTTATAAAGATCATTCTCTATATATTTTTTGTATAAGAAATTCAAAACAAATTATGACCTCTTTTGAAAATACTAACAAAAGCAAATGATAAACTTTAGCCAGTTTCTAAGAAATATCCAAATGTCCAGGAGAAAATATGTGTATCTATCTATTTCTCTATAGCAAAGCTTTACTATTATTTAGAAAACAACAAAAACAAAACTCAGAAATCATCCACAGAAAGGAAACCAGCATTCTGTGAATTCACATTTCTTCCAGAAACATTCAAAATAAAACCAAAAAGAAGAAAACAGAGTCCACTGCTCTTGTGTTTGTTAAGCACAATATACTATTTACTGAATTTTAAGAGTGTCTTCTTAGGAATAGTCTTCCTTGCCTGAATATAAAATAGCATATTGAAATCTGAAAAAAATACAACACTTAACCTAATTACATAGTTCTAAAGTAAAGGTCTTCATTCTCTCTCTCTGTCTCACTCTCTCTTTTTAAAGAAGAAAACTTTAAACTACTAACAACACCCGAGACTAATCTTAGCAAATCTGACCAATAAATACCCTTAGAACAGATTTTTGTTTTCAAAGTTACTTAGAAGAGCCAGGCATAGAACACTCTCCCCAGAAGGAAGAAAACAAAACTGACTGCTGCCCTGCCTCTCCTTGATTTCTGGAAAGCTTGTTGACAAACACAATAGTGGTGATAAAAATAAGTGCAAAGTGGATGAGAGTGAAAACCAGGGGTAAAGTCAGGGAGAAAATACCAAAGTCAGTCTTGAGGTGATGTGATCAAACTGAATGAGATTCACAGCCATTTAGTCTAGAAAGTCAAAATGGCCCAAACCAAGAAATATGAAAAATATTCTTCAGCAACTGCCATTATCTGGGAAGCATCACACGAGGTAATATTTTATATGACATATATTTCTCCATCTTAATAACAGATTCCAAAACTAGGAAAGGCCATGATGCAGGATACTGACTATTTCAATAAGGACTATAAAAGAGAACATGTGTTTAGCCCAGCATTAAGAATTTAGGTTAGCTAGAATAACAAATGCCTTGGCAATTAGTCACGTTTACCCAAGTATCATGTACCAAAAATGTTCTTTATTGTTTAGATTTCAACAATAAGTTTCTTTTTGCCACCCCCTTTCCTTCATTTAGCTGTGAAACTGACAATAAATCATAGCCAAAGCTACCAAATATCTGGTATACTATTTACAAGGTTGAGCTTCCTAACTGATCCAGCCCTAAATTTTCTCCCACCATGAGACTCATCATCCCTTTATCCATTCTTTTCAGTCAGCATAATGGTAATGACATGGGCACCAAGGCCCGGTGGATGTGGGTTTATATCCCAGCTCCATGTAGATACGTGTCCTTGAATGACTCAGTCTGCGAAATGATAATGAAATGAAATGACACATGAATAAACATCTTGTAGGGATTCTAAATGTGATAGATATTATTTTTAGATGTTTCTTTAAAATGTGTATTATTGTGCTTCACTGCCAAGTACTATGCTAGGCAATCAAAACACACACAAACACAGAAAATAACACAAAATGCACTGGGTAAACCAAGCTGGCAACTTGAGAATCATTCTTACCTTCCCATCTAATCATCTCTACCATTACCAATAAAAGCAGAGAGGGGCTCTTTCACAGCTGGGGGAAATCAGACCTAGTCAGCAAGAGGTCGCCGAACCTTGCCAAGGTCATGGACAAGCAAGTACCAGCCCACGTGGTCTCCCAGTCTGGAGGAGTCTACCTCTTTTACCTTTCTTGAATTGGTTTTCTCTTTATCTGGCCACAGAGGACCTAGTTTATGTAATAATCATCTCTTGCCTGGATTACCACGTAGCCTCCTAACCAGTTCCCTTGCTTTACTTACAAGACCATCCTTTTAAAGCAGGGGTCCCAACCTCTAGCATCTAATACCTGATGATCTGAGGTGGAGCTGATGTAATAATAATAGAAAGAAAGTGCACAATAAATGTAATCCACTTGAATCATCTGAAAGCCTCCCTTTGTCCCCATCCCATGGAAACACTGTCTTCCACAAAACAGGTCCCAGATGCCAAAAAGGTTGGGAATCACTGTTTAAAAGAATAATCTAGCCATACTACTCTCTGCTTAAAAACTTCCATGACTTCTCCAAGCTTTTATGGAAAAAAATTCTGCAAGTCACAGAAGATCCTATATGCTATGCAACTTGACTAATTTTCCAGCTTTATCCTCTTGATGTGAACTTTAATACTTACTTGTGTCATTCAGTTCTCACAATTATCTGTGCTATTTCATATTTCCATGTGTTCTGCCCTTTACCTTCTAATTTCTATTATTTCACATTTTCATTATGACAAACACTTAATCAGATTGCAATCCATGCATTTGCTCACATGTCTTCTTATTCCCTAACCAAGTATGAGTCCTGAACAGTAATGACTGCTGCTGCTGCTGCTGCTAAGCCGCTTCAGTCATGTCCGACTCTGTGCGACCCCATAGAGGGCAGCCCACTAGGCTCCTCTGTCCCTGGGACTCTCCAGGCAAGAATACTGGAGTGGGTTGCCATTTCCTTCTCCAATGCATGAAAGTGAAAAGTGAAAGGGAAGTCGCTCAGTCGTGCCCGACTCTTAGTAGACCCCATGGACTGCAGCATACCAGGCTCCTCCACCCATGGGATTTTCCAGACAAGAGTTCTGGAGTGGGTTGCCATTGCCTTCTCTGACAGTAATGAATACCTATTGTTTATTTCTATATATCTCCTAGCTAGGCACAGAATGGCATGCTGGCTTTTTTTTTTTTTTTTAATTCTGAACGAATCAATAAACATTAGTATCCATAACTTCAGTTGACTCCGTGATTGCAGCCATGAAATTAAAAGACGCTTACTCTTTGGAAGGAAAGTTATGACCAACCTAGATAGCATATTAAAAAGCAGAGACATTACTTTGTCAACAAAGGTCCATTTGGTCAAAGCTATGGTTTTTCCAGTAGTCATGTATGGATGTTAGAGTTGGACTGTGAAGAAAGCTGAGTGCCAAAGAATTGATGCTTTTGAACTGTGGTGTTGGAGAAGACTCTCGAGAGACCCTTGGACTGCAAGGAGATCCAACCAGTTCATTCTAAAGGAGATCAATCCTGGGTGTTCATTAGAAGGACTGATGCTCAAGCTGAAACTCCAATACTTTGGCCACCTCATGCAAAGAGTTGACTCATTGGAAAAGACTCTGATGCTGGGAGGGATTGGGGGCAGGAGGAGAAGGGGACGACAGAGGATGAGATGGCTGGATGGCCTCACCGACTCGATGGACATGAGTCTGAGTAAACTCCAGGAGTTGGTGATGGACAGGGAGGCCTGGTGTGCTGCAGTCCATGGGGTCGCAAAGAGTCACACACAACTGAGCGACTGAACTGAATTGAACTGAACTGAACAAGAAGAGATTTTAGAATTCCTCCTGTAGAACAGGACGGATCTTTAGGGACACTCTTGGGCAATTAGGTCCAATTTCTTTCCCCTAGATGTTGTTTTGATTGAGGAAATAGGTACTGGATTCTGCAGCTATGAGAAAGGATACTAGAAGTTCTAGAATCAGATTCAGATTCAAAACCCACACACCCTGAGTGTCCCCAGTTCTTCTAAAGAATAGCATAGCTTACCATTTCAATCCAGGAATTGCAGTGATGCCAGAGATCAAAGCCTACAACAGTCTATGCAGGAAGTTAATTAATCATTTATTGACAACTACTGGTATCCAAATGATCTGAGCATCCTAGATCATTTACTCATTCATTTCAGCAAATATTGATTGACAACCGTGTCATCCTAGACATTGCAAATTTAATGGTGAACAAACAGATTTGCATTTTTATTGAGCATCTGCTATAGTATGCTTCTTTCCTTCTAACACACTTTGATGTGTTAGATGATGATAGATAGCCCTTTTTGTCACTGGCGAGCTCTCACTCTCATGCCATACTACTGGGTCATCTTCTCCATGCAACTTGTTTCGGTGTGCAGTTCCTACACCCCACTGTATTCTGTTCTAATACAAAGTCCAGTCTCACTGTCTTTGTCTCACTAATACAAAGTGCAGATAAAAAAGAAAAGAAAAAGTAGGCAGAGCAGATACCTAAATAGTCTGGCATTGACCAATTCACCATCTGATGCTATTTTGACATTAAAAAAAATACACAGGGTGAGTTTCCCTGGTAAGGTTGGCAAACACTAATGAATCAGTGACTTTGAATTAATCAAAGCAGTAAAAAATGAAAATGGATTTTTTCTGACAGGTTATTGATAGGCAGAAACTAGGTTATTAAGCTTCATCTTCCAAACAAATATAAGGTCTTTGAGGGATCTTTCCTTTATTTACATCAGTTTCAGCACACAGTATACCTTATATAGCACCTTCTTGCCCACAGTATGAGTACCATAAAAATTTGTGGACTGTTGCTCTTGTAAGTAATTAAAATATTTCCAGTCAAAAGTACCAAATATGTTAAGTAAACTGGGAAACAGATATTATTTTTCTGTTAATAAAAGCCACAAAAGAATTTAAATATATTCATTAAATAAAATGCAAATATTTATAAATTTATAAATGATAAATTAAAAGCACTGTCATTAGCCATCAAGAAATCAATACTTATATAAATTGTCTTTAATATGTGATATAAAGAGTAAGAGTTTTAAAGTTATACACACTAGAATTTGTATTCAAATTCTGCTTACAAGATGTTCCATGTAAATGGGCAAATTAATACTTTCCAAGCCTCAGTGAGCTTCCCTGGTGGCTCAGATGGTAAAGAATCTGCTGGCAAAGCAGGAGACCTGGGTTCATCCCTGGGTCGGGAAGATCCTTTGGAGAAGGAAATGGCTACCCACTCCAGAGTTCTTACCTGGAGAACCCCATGAACAAAGGAGCCTGGTGGGCTATAGTCCATAGGATCGCAAAGAGATGGACACAACTGAGTGACTAAGCACACACACAAAAGCCTCAGCATTTAATCTGTAAGCAGGGATGACAGCTTATCTCATAGTTTATTATGAAGAATAAATAAGTACGCATAAAGTATCCTAACTGGCACAGAGTAAATATGTAATCCCTGGAGAAGGAAATGGCATCCCACTCCAGTATTTTTGCATGGAAAATCTCATGGACAGAGGAGCCTGGTGGGCTATAGTTCATGGGGTTGCAAAGAGGTGGACACAACAGAACAACTGAGCACACAAATATTTAATATTTTTAAGTGATATACTATAGTTTTTTTATTTCAAGTTTTTGAGGGAGGACAGGGAAAACTGTTACATGGTAATTTCAGAATATGTCACTATGTTGCTAAGTCACTTCAGTCGTGTCCGACTCTGTGCAGCCCCATAGACGGCAGCCCACCAGGCTACCCCGTCCCTGGGATTCTCAAGGCAAGAACACTGGAGTGGGTTGTCATTTCTTTCTCCAATGCATAAAAGTGAAAAGTGAAAATGAAGTCGCTCAGTCGTCTCTGACTCTTAGCGACCCCATGGACTGCAGCGCACCAGGCTCCTCCGTCCATAGGATTTTCCAGGCAAGAGTACTGGAGTGGGGTGCCATTGCATAATGAATAATAAATAAGAGAATAAGAGATGCATAGATCATCTCTTTCTTTTACTGTCTCAAAAAATAATTGTAGGCATTGTGATGAGACTTTATAGTATTTTAAAGTCTGAATTGTAATTCCAAGACTGGTTCTTTGTAGCATGCTGCTGCTACTGCTAAGTCACTTCAGTCGTGTCCGACTCTGTGAGACCCCATAGACGGCAGCCCACCAGGCTACCCCGTCCCTGGGATTCTCCAGGCAAGAACACTGGAGTGGGTTGCCATTTCCTTCTCCAATGCATGAAAGTGAAAAGTGAAAATGAAGTCGTTCAGTCGTATCTGACTCTTAGCGACCCCATGGACTGCAGCCTACCAGGCTCCTCCGTCCATAGGATTTTCCAGGCAAGAGTACTGGAGTGGGGTGCCATTGCCTTCTCCATAGAAAGTTATTTTTAACATGACTAAATATTTTGGATTTTTCACAGAAAGAATGCCTACTGAAGCCTGTGACAACTCTTTCAGAGCTTTGGTTACTGAACCATCAGCATACCCCATCATTAAGAAAGGCCACAGGGCATTCCTCTTGCTTACTTAGAAATCAACACCATAGGCCTACACTAAGTATTTTTGAACAAGGTTTCCTAAAATGTCACAGAGACTGAATATTTATTATCTGGCTTCAACATGCTATGGACACAAGCCTGAACTTGACTTATTCCTGTCTGAAGCTTTTGATACTTCTCAATGACAAAAAAAGCTTTCAGGGCTTTAAAACTCTGTTGCTATAAGAATAAAGGTTACAGAGTGACTTTTAGTTTCAAAATAAAATCCTCCTTGAGGTCAAGCATTCACCAGGGGGTAAGAAAATTAAAGACCAAAGCTGGTCTTCTTCAAAGTCACTTGAAATCATGGAGATGCCTAAGTCCCAAGTCACACAATTATAACTCATACCCACACACACATTCATGCAGTTTTTTAAGCATTTATCAACCATTTACTATGTGCTAGACACTGTTCTGCACATGTAGGATATATTCATTAACCGAACACAAAATTCCCTGCCCTCATGAAGGTCACACTGCCCCGCACCCCCCACGGGGTGTGGGTGATGTGGGAGAAATGGAGAAAAAAATATAACAATACACATAAGCCATAGTGTAGACTTCAGCTTTCCCTGGGCCAGTTGTGCCCATATCTGTCTTCATGTCTTTGGATTTGCTTTTCTCTGTATCTGGAATGCCTTTTTGTCATCCTAATAGACCAAAGTCAATCACCTTCTCTATGAAGACTGTGCTAGCTCTCCTAAGGCCACATGGAGATTTATTGTAGCTCTTTTATGGTATTTATGATTGTCGTCTAATTGAAGACACATGTCTGTCTCAGTGGAAGACAAATTCCTCCAAGTTAGGAACTAGCAAAGAAAAATTCTTAGTAAGTATTGAATCACCAGGCCACCCAGTACAGAGCATAATCAAGTCACATCTTCAATGAATATACAGTTTAAGACTGAATGCAATTTTATTCTGTAATAAGGAAAAGAAAGATTACTTGTGAGGTTAACTAGACTGGATGTTTCTTTTCACACAATCCACACCAAAGTTTGGACATAAACTTAAGAAAGACTATGCTTGAAATAAAACTATTTTATGTGAAATATAATGGCATTGTTTAACTAATAGCCAATTTGGCAAGCATGGCAATTCAAAAGCAAACTTTTAATTAGTTGATACAAATAGCCTGGATAGAAATACTAATTCTGTAGCTTGATTATCTTTGAAAATTTTATCTGTGCTATAATCATTTGGATGTTGAGTTTAGTTACGATGTTTATTTTCTTCAAGCTTCTAATTATCACAAGAAAATTAAATTACTGTGTTACTCTGAGAAGGAAGTCAGCCCTCTGACTAAGTTACTGTGACTGGCACAGCGGACAGAGATTCCTTTGGGGACCTTCGATTTAAGGCAGGGGGTAGTCTAAGAGTGGAAGTCCTCATAAGCTATGCCCCACTGCAGTATCAGATCTGTGGTTCTGCAGAGTGGACCCTCTCAAGACATTATCTATCAGATTACAGACTGCTTCTTTGCCAGTGGTCTCCAGTCTTAGACTTTTCTTCAGTCTATCTTCACCTCAGAGAACCTTGTGTTCATTTATTCAATCATGCAGTCAAAGAGGAAGTTGCATTTCTGATATAGAGGAACGTTTAGGAGCAGGCTAATATCTATGTCTGCAATCAACTGTCAGGGTAATATTAGATCTTCTACAAAACTGATAACTAGAACCATCTGCCTTTAACCGGTGTATAACACAAAGTACTATGTAGCTGTTGATACTAAATAAGAAGGCATTCCTTCTTGAACTTTACTGACTTTTCAAGGACATGATTTCATGGAAAAAAATTTCTCTACCCCAAATCTAAGGCAAATGCATTCACACTTGCATAGCCCCACCACTTAGCTTCATGTTGAGCACAGCAAGTATGTGATGATCAATGTATTAGTCTTACTTAGAAATGTGTGGTTTTGCTTGAGCATGCTGTATGCAGTTCCTTTAAATAGCATAGGGAGGAAGAAGTAAGGTAATTCTTCAAACATTATATATAGTTTTCCTTATCAAAATTCACTCATACTGCTACTGCTATGGTGAAAGTCTCAAGAGTAGTATAATGTCTACAACACAGAAAAAAAAAATCATGAATATATACTTTTAGAAGGCGTGGGTGTTTATATTCCAGCTAAATAAACTAGTTGTTGATTGAAATGAGTTTTTCTGTTCTCTATACCTATCAGTGACTACTAGTAAAAGATAATGTATTTGAATTTTTGTGAATTTGAATTCAAATTTTACTGATTTTTGTTATAACTTCATCACAGGGACCTTGTTCTGGGCACACTTTTTTCTTTGGGGTAATTAAAGCAAAGAGCCTTCTCTGAGCTTAAAAAAAAAAAAAAAGGAGTATCTTTCACAACATAATTGCATGCAGAATTGTAGCCTAATGGCTGTCAAAAATCAGCTCTTGAACATTAGTTTCTGTCTGGTGTTTAGCAGTGACAAATACACTCTGTCAGGCTCTATAGATTTTCTATCCTTTCAAAGAAGAAACAAATACTTACTGATTTCTGGAAACATTTACAAATCTGTAACTTAACTTCTAATATGATTGCTTTGGGAGCCAACATAAGTTAAAGTTAAGTGCATAATCCCACCTACTAAACATATTAAATATGTGTGCCCTGTTTTAAGGAACCATCTAGTACAAATATGTGTACATAAAACAAATAAATTGGAAAGTAATTTTACTATAAAAATAATTTTTTATATCTAAAGGTTTTCCCCTAGGGTTCCTTTAAGTTTAGTTCCTCTAGTGCATTTAAGTGATGTGTACATATAATTAAACATTGAAAATGTAACTGAAAATGCAGAGCTCAATTTTATTTTCTCATTGAATTCACCATTAACTACAGCTCAATAGGGCAAAAAATGTCAGTAAAATAACTAAAAAATTATGTAAGTCAAATAAGCTCAACTAGAAAAAATAACTTTACATTTAACTCTTAAGGAGTTGATAAAAAGAGATAAATCTTACCAGGTAGAGGGGCTTCCCTGGTGTCAGAGGTTAAAGCGTCTGCCTCTAATGCGGGAGACCTGGGTTCAATCCTTAGGTCAGGAAGATCCCCTGGAGAAGGAAGTGGCAACTCACGCCAGTATTCTTATCTGGAGAATCCCATGGATGGAGGAGCCTAATGGGCTACAGTCCATGGGGTAGCAAAGAGTCGGACACGACTGAGCGACTTCACTTTCACTTTTCAGAGGGCCTATAAGGGTACGCAATGCAACTTTCCAAGCCTTTAGTGTTGAACTTGGAAACATTACAATATACAATTGAACAGTTTAATTGTGAGTTCCATTTTTATCATTGCAAATTGACTGAGCCACTGGGTCATCTCAAAGATTATTATAAACAAAAATAGACTTTTGTGTGTTTAGCAGCACTTGACTGAATTTTTTCCTACAAAATAGAGTACTATTCTACTTCTATAGAAGTGCCCTTTGCTTTCAGAGAACATACTGGAACCAGTATCTGCCTGCAGACTGGCCCCACACACTGACCTATGTTCTTCCCTACTTTAAGCCCCTTAATGGCCCCTCACAGCTTTCCGGATAAACTTGAAGTCATCGTGAATGCTTATCTACTCCTATCTGTCTTTTCTACACTGTCTCAGGCAACCACTCCCCTTATGATTTGGAACAACAACAGCTTTGCCCCAAATGAATCATGCTCAGCTGCGTTATGCCTGGAAGGTCTTTCTTCTGACTCTGTCTAGTTATGGCCTACTTAGCCATCAGAATTCCAGTTATGAGTCACCTTCTTCATGTCTCCATCTGATCTAGGTGAAGCCAAAGCAGGCTATAGCATACTCTATTGTTTTAACATATTTATTTATAAACAGTGATTTATTTGGGGGTTTTCTCTGATGGTCACACAACTTTATATCCCAGAAGCCTAGTGCAGTACTTAGGTGCATAGTAAGTGCTCAGTAAATGTATGCTGGAAAGATCAATGAATCAACCCTAACAATAGGTAAGTGGAATTTTTTAAAAGTTAATTTGAACAGTATATCATAACTGAAAGGAATCCCCTGGATTTTTAACAAAACACCAACCAATTTATAAATACGTAAGGTGATGAGATAAGGAGATAAGAGGCCTATATTTGTTGAATTAATTATTTGGACAAGATCCTGCGCTAAGTACGTTTCATCTCATTTAAATACAACAATCCTACACATAATACTGATAATATTTTTCATGTATTATTCTTAATGTAACTTAGCATTTATTGAGTACTACATATGTGCCAGTAAAGGTGTCAGGTGATTCACATCACACCACTTAACTGTCACAACATTTCAAAGGAAGCACTATAACTTAATTTATAAAAAAGAAAATTAGTGCTCAGACAGGCCCCAAGCTCATAAAGTTGGTAAACAGTGAAGTTCAGATTTTTCACCCACACTGATTGGTTCTCTAGGCAGTGTTTATTTCATTGAAACAATATCACATCATGCAAACTGTTTTCTAGAGATCTATTAAGATATTAATAGCTTGCTCCACTCCTGGCAATCCACTCCAGTATTCTCGCCTGGGAAATCCCACAGACAGCAGAGCCTTGCAGACTACAGTCCATGGGATCACAGAGTTGGACACGACTGACCGACTAACACACACCACTCCCAAAAAAGGTTTTGCGGTTAGATAAGTTTAAAATACTTTTTCCTTTTACAAATAGATTCTCTTTTAGAAATTCACAATGACATTAGTTGTATATCACAGCTTCCAGTTTTAAGAAAGTACCTCATTTTAATTTCTTTACAGACCATTAAAGTTATGCCCATAAAGTTCATGAATGCCTTCAACTGAAGTTATATTAAAATAGGGTAAAAGAGGTTCTTTTTTGACCCAAACCTCTTTCGAATTCCATTTTGATGGGAAGATTAAAAACTCTTAAGTTCCTTTTCCTTTTATGACCCCTTAATTTTCAATTGACCGTAGGATAAAAATATGATCAGGAAAAATTGTGGTCTGATTTATGAGAACTAATTAGGCTCAGAGTTGAAAGTATTTTTCTTCTCTGATTTACTTATCAAATGTATTTGTTGAATGAACTTTCTGGAGCCTATGCTAGGCACTGGGCAAAAAATTATGCCAGCTATAATTCCTATCCTCTGGAAAGCCTGGCATTCAGAAAGCTGGAAAATAAAAGCCCCAAATAAGCAATGACTATGTTTAAAATGTATGCTCACATTTCTTTATTTTGATGTAGATGTAGATGTGGGGCTGTGAGATGACTGACCAGGGTAAATCAGTGTAAAAATCACATGAAGCACTGTTTGGTTCTAGTTTGTGATACACATTGATTCCCATGTACCCAGAATTCCATGTTTCTTACTGTCTTAACTCTCAAAATGAAGACACAGTTCATAGATAATGAAATACATTAACAATGCAAAGTAGTTTACCTCCTCCCATAGCTCTAAACAACAAGATTAAAAAAAAAAAAAAACTGAACTATTCATTAGCCACATAAAAGTACATATATTTGAGAATGGTTAAAAAACCTTTATAATTTCTAGTACCTGCTCATTTTCTTATATTTCTTTTTCTAAGAGTCTAATAAAGGAAAGCTTTTCAGAAAGTCTACTTTCAACTTCAAGTAGAGAAAAATGATTCTCTAAATGATATCATTCACAAATTTTACCATGGCCTGGGAAAACAGATAATTTATTCTTACAGAAAAATTTCACTTAATTCACTATCCACTCCTATAGCCTAAAAAAAAAAGATAATATAGAGAACTTTTAATATATGAAGGTACTCAGATTATTTTTCTAAAAAAAAAATCACATGATTTTACAAAGCACAACATTTTCCTTAGTCTTTTGGCTTATATTTGATTTCTTATTATTCAGTGATTTTAAATATGAAACCACGTCCCAGCTCCATTTCTAACTGTCAGATAAAGTTTGTTGCTCACAACATTACCAACACCTACCATATCCATGAATGTCTCCGGGGAGGAGGTACATCTCCAACATGCAACATCCTGAAGGGCTGGGGTTCTCTCAGGATCCCAGCACTCAGGAACTTAGTTCTTTTTCATTAATTTCCCTGTCTTCTTGCTGCCACATAGCTATTGCTTAGCTCTTTGTCCTTTTAATTTTCTTTCCGATGGCATGCCACTTCCCAGTGCAGAGTAGATATCATTTTCAATATGAATACAAATGCCTTAGCAATCAACATGTGAGCATTCAACTGGAACATCATCAGTAGTTTCCTTTAGATATCAAATGAGGAAATCGATCTGCAGTCATATCTGAATGATAGCTTCCCATGGTGGTGCGTGGAGCATTTCTTGCAATTTACCTCAGAAAAGGAAAGCATCTGAGTTGCTAAGATTGCTGAAAAATCTCCCTTTAAACAGTATCCTCTGTTTTCTCTCTCATTTTGCATTTTCTCCTCCATGCTTGGTGATGTGTCAGCATGTTTTCGGGTTTTCTTTTAACTGAGGTAGTGAGTGATCAGATTAATCAAATACAAGCCTCTCTCCATCTACCTTTTCCATTGCATTTGGAGCTATCAAACCTCCTGTCTGCCTCGTTCTGCGTTGTTCAGCCCATTCGGAGCACGATGAAAGAACACCTAACACACAGGGTCAGATTTCCTGAATGACATATGTTAGACCACAACAAAGGAGAAAACCCCGGAGAGATTACAAGTCCTTTTCATCACAGGAGATTACAGAGCAAAGAAAATGTCTATGTTACACAAAGAAATAACTGTGTGACTGGAATAACAAATTCTATTTTGCCCAGGTTTGGGATCAACATCCCTGACTGCTCTAAGCACACTGGTGGCTATTTAAACTTCCACCTCTGGCCCAGGAAGACTGGCTTTTAAGCAGATACAATAGACCTTAACTGCCACTAGGATCATTATTAACACTGCAAGGCAGTAACAGGTTCAAAACTCCTCAGACACTGAAGAACTAAAGGCATCTCCCAGAGTGACAAATTATACCCCTAAGGCATTCAACAGGAAAGACAAGGATCTCAGCATTCTGGATCTCCAAGTGGAATGTGATCATGGCTAAGGCTTATTCTGACAAACACTGGTTTGCAATCAAATGAGGAGATGAGACATGTCTTCATGGCTTCCCCTTTGTCTCTTGTTATAGGACTTAGTTTTATTTAACATCCTTTAATAATCCTGTATTGTAACTAAATCTGTGCTTCTAAGGGGATATTTGGTTTCATTATTTCAGGTTTGCCTTCACATTTCAACTACCCAAGCCTCACTGTGTCTCAGAGAAGCTGACCTTAAGATAGAATTCATTTTATGCAAGGCAGCTACAGGTGTAAGTTTTTATATATAAGGTATAAATATACATATATAAGCATATATAAATATATTCACAGGTGATCGAAGCTTAACATGAAAACCAGTTTTCTAACTAGACTTCCTCTTGTGTCCCGGCCCCACTACAGTCTGTTGTCAAAACAGTAGTCAGGGTAATTCTTTGAAAACCTAACTCAGGTCACATTATTCATCAGCCCAGCACCTTCCACTTGGTTCCCTTTTATTCCAATTGGGAATCAAAGCCCTGCCAATGGTGTACAAGGGCTTAGATACAATTCCCATGGTCTTCCTAATCCTGCTGCTCACTAGGCACCCTCTTACTCATTCTGAACTTGTGCTGGCCCTTTGCTGTTCCTGAAACTTGTCAGGTATGCCTCTGTCTCAAGAAGTTTTCAGTGGGTATCCTCTCTACTTAAATGCTCTTCCCCAGTTCCCTCTCTGGTCCACTCCCAAACTTCCTTAAGTCATTGCTCAAATGTCACCTTGTGACCGAGACCTACCCTGACCACCCTTGTCCTGGCACTCTCTTTACCTTGCTCTATTGTTTTTGTGCACAGCACTCATCAGCTTCTCACATACCTACTTTGTTTAATGTTTGTATCCTCTGTATCCTCCCACTACAATGTGACTCCAAGAGAAACAAGATTCCTGATGTTTCATTGCCAGCACCTACTTTAGTACCTAGCACAAAGCAGGTGCTCAATTAATGTTTATTGAAAAGTGAATTCATTAATAAATGAATAAAAACAAGTGCTAATTCACAAGCTTATAGCTAACAACAAAGAAGGTAGTTGGCCCAGCTCAAAATTAAACAGAAGAAATTTTTATGAAAATAATATGTTGGGTCAGGGATGAATGCTCCAGTAGATCTCCTATAGGAAAGCCTATAGGAAAACCCTTTATTTTCTCTTGTGGTTTAGAGAGGAATATGATTGTTGAGAAGGACTAAACAGAATAGTGCAGCATGGAGGAATGTAGTTCATTCAATATAAACAGGCAGCATGATGGCTTTTGAAAATGCTAAAAAGGATTGTTTTTAGATTATGAAGGAAATATAAAGTTATCAAAGGCTAGACTGGATGAAGCACAAGCTGGAATCAAGAATTCAGGGAGAAATATCAATAACCTCAGAAATGCATATGACACTATCCTTCCAAAAGAAAGCAAAGAGGAACTAAACAGCCTCTTGATGAAAATGAAAGAGGAGGGTGAAAAAGCTGGCTTAAAACTCAACATTCAAAAAACTCAGATCATGACATCCAGTTCCATCATTTCATGGCAAATAGATGGGGAAACCATGGAAACAGTGACAGACTATTTTCTTGGGCTTCAAAATCACTGCAGATGGTTTCTGCAGCCATGAAATTAAAAGATGCTTGCTCCTTTGAAGAAAAGCTATGACAAACCTAGACAGCATATTAAAAAGCAGAGACATTACTTTGCTGACAAAGGTCTATCTATTCAAAGCTATGGTTTTTCCAGTAGTCATGTATGGATGTGAGAGTTGAAAGTTAAAGAAAGCTGAGCACTGAAGATTTGATGCTTTTGAACTGTGGTGTTGGAGAAGACAGTCCCTTAGATAGCCAGGAGATCAAACCAGTCAATCATAAAGGAAATCAGTCCTGAATATTCATTGGAAGGACTGATGCTGATGCTGAAGCTCCAATACTTTGGCCACCTAATGCAAATAACTGACTCATTGGAAAAGACCCTGATGCTGGGAAAGACTGAAGGCAGGAAGAGAAGGGGACGACAAAGGATGAGATGGTTGGATGGCATCACCGACTTGATGGACATCAATTTGAGCAAGCTCTTGGAGTTGGTAATGGACAGGGAAGCCTGGCGTGCCGCAGTCCATGGGGTCACAAAGAGTCATACATGACTGAGCGACTGAACTGAACTGATCTAGTAAAACTGATAAGGGGAATTTGAAAGATATATGCCTAATTCACCACCACAACTACTGCCACAAGAGACTATGCTCTTACTTTTAGAAACAGAAAAGAAAGGTACCTTATATTCTGTTTCAATTCCATAGGATTACCAAAAACTTATGTTCCTTAATTTTTATTTTTTTACAGTTCTGCATCCTTTTTATTTTTTATTTTCTTTGCTTTATTGAGATATAATTCACATGCCATAAAATTTAACTTTATCAAGTGTCCAATTCAAAATCTTTTAGTTTATTCACTGTTGTGCAACCATCACCATTATCCAATTTTAGAACATTTTCATCATACTGAAAAGAAATCTCATCTCCACTTACCTCTCCTCTAGCCCTTGGCAATCACTAATCAACCTTCTGTTTCTGTGGATTTGCTTCTTCTGAAAATTTCATGTAAATGTAATCATATAATATGTAACTTTTTTCACTTATACCATAAAGTTTTTAAGGTTCATTCATGTTGTGCATGTATCAGTACTTTGTTCCTCTTTTTTGCTAAAAATATTCCATTTATGCATATATGCATATATTACAGAAATGAATATATGTTGATTGCCATTTCTGTTGTTTCCACTTTTTGGCTATTTTGTATCAATAATGTTCCTATGAACACTCACATAAAAGTTTTTGTGCAAAAGTATGCTTGCATTTTTCCTGGATATATCTAGGAGTGGAATTGCTGAGTCATATCATACCTCTATGCTTTACATTTTGAGGAATACTCAAATCATTTCCAAAATGGCTGTACCATTTTTCAGTGTCATCAGAAATGTCTGAAGCTTCCCCACCTATATTGTTGGTGGGAATATAAATTGGTGCAACAATTAGGCAGAATAGTATGGAAATTCCTTAAAAACTAAAACTAGAGCTATTGTACGATCCAGAGATCCCACTTCTGAGCAAAAATCTGGAGAAAACTATACTTTGAAAAACTATATGCACCCCAATGTTCATAGCAGCACTTTTTACAATAGCCAAGACAAGGAAGCAACCTAAATGTCCATCAGTAGAGGGATGGATAAAGAAGGTATGGTACATATATACAATGGAATATTACTCAGCCATAAAGGGGTGAAATAATGCCATTTGTAGCAAAATGGATGGACTTAGAAATTGTCATAATTATTGCAGTTTAAGTCAGACAGAGAACAGCAAATATATGATGCGCACTTATATGTGGAATTGAACTTATTTACAAAACAGAAATAGAATCAAAAAACAAACTTACAGGAAGAATAAATTAAGAGTATGGGATTATACACACTACTATATGTGGAGTGGATAACCAATAAGGACCTACTGTATGGCACAGACAACAGTATTCAATATCTTGTATCAATGTATAATGGAAAAGAATCTAAAAAAGAATATAAATATAGATATATATCTGTATATGTATAACTGCATCACTTTACTATACCCCTGGAACAAATACAGCATTGTAAAACAACTATATTTCAATAAAAATTAAAAACAAAATAATGTCTGAGGAGTCTAAATTCTCTACATCCTCTGCAACATTTGTTATTGTTTGTCTTTTTTATAGCCATTTTAGTGGGTGTGAACAGGTTTCTCACTGTGGTTTTGATTTGCATTTTTCTAATAAATAATGATCAGTATATTTTCATGTGGTTTTTGGCCATTTGTGCATTTTCTTTAGAAAAATGTATATTCAAATACTTTGCCTGTTTTCAAGTTGGATTACTTAACTTTTTATTGTACTTTAAGTTCAGTTCAGTCACTCAGTCATGTCTGACTCTGCGATCCCGTGGACTGCAGCACATCAGGCCTCCCTGTCCATCACCAACTCCCGGAGCTTACTCAAACTCATGTTCATCGCATCGGTGATGCCATCCAACCATCTCATCCTCTGTCATCCCCTTCTCCTCCCACCTTCAATCTTTCCCAGCATCAGGGTATTTTCCAATGAGTCAGTTCTTCACATCAGGTGGCCAAAGTATTGGAGTTTCAGTTTTAGCTTCAGCATCAGTCCTTCCAATGAATATTCAGGATTGATTTCCTTTACGATTGACGGGTTGGATCTCCTTGCTGTCCAAGGGACTCTCAAGAGTCTTCTTTAAAATATTTCAAAAGCATCAATTCTTTGGTGCTCAGCTTTCTTTATTGTCCAACTCTCACATCCATACATGACTACTGGAAAAACCATAGCTTGACTAGATGGACCTTTGTTGGTAAAGTAATGTCTCTGCTTTTTAATATGTTGTCTAGGTTTGTCATAACTTTTCTTCCAAGGAGCAAGCGTCTTTTAATTTCAGTCACCATCTGCAGTGATTTTGAGGCCCCCCAAAATAAAGTCTACCACTGTTTCCATCGTTTCCCCATCTATTTGCCATGAAGTGATGGGACCAGATGCCATGATCTTAGTTTTCTACTTGTTGAGTTTTAAACCAACTTTTTCACTCCCTTCTTTCACTTTCATCAAGAGGCTCTTTAGTTCTTCTTCACTTTCTCCCATAAGGGTGGTGTCATCTGCATATCTGAGGTTATTGATGTTTTTTCCAGCGATCTTGATTCCAGCTTGTGCTACATCCAGCTTGGCATTTCTCATGATGTACTCTGCATATAAGTTAAATAAGCAGGGTGTATACAGCCTTGATGTACTCCTTTCCCGATTTGGAACCAGTCTGTTGTTCCATGTCCAGTTCTAACTGTTGCTTTTTGACCTGCATACACACTTCTTAGGAGGCACATCAGGTGGTCTGTTTTTCCCATCTCTTGAAGAATTTTCCACAGTTTGCTGTGATCCACACAGTCAAAGGCTTTGGCATAGTCAATAAAGCAGAACTAGATGTTTTTCTGGAACTTTGTTGCTTTTTCGATTATCTAGCAGATATTGGCAATTTGAGCTCTGGTCCCTCTGTCTGTTTTAAATCCAGCTTGAACATCTGGAAGTTCACAGTTCATGTACTGTTGAAGCCTGGCTTGGAGAATTTTGAGCATTACTTTGCTAGTGTGTGAGAATTCTTCATATATTCTGCAAATAAATCTTTTATCTGATATATAATTTACAAATGTCTTCTCCCATTCTAATAATTGTCTTTACACTTCTTAATGATGTCCTGGGAAGCACAAAAGTTTATGATCTCAGTGAAGCCCAAGGGCATAACTGATGAGAGTGGCAACACAAGAATTCACAAGCAAGTTGAAGAAACTAAGCTCACTGTCATTCTTCTAGAACATCCCAGAGTCAAGAGTCAAAACCTAAATCCTCTGACTCTGTATTTCATGTGCAGGATGCCCTGCTACCTATAACAGAGATTGTTCATCTTTTCATAAAAGCTGAACTACTGGTAATAGAAATTCCTCATAATGGGTGGGAAAAAAGAATGTACATACAAAATGTATTACTCTAGGATTATGCTTGCAAAGTGGCTTTCTTTTGGATTTCTACTGAAACATATCTTAGTGATGGAGTGTACCCCAGTTTCCAGCTGAGGGGGCTGGGCTACATCAGGAAATAAACAGGAGAAAATAATGGCAGAGACTTGCATACTTACAGACCAACACATCTTAAAATTTGTGCTTAAAGCTCACAAGGAGGAAAAGCAACAGGGGAAAAAGAATGTTAACTGATAGCACCGAGACACGTAGGCCATCCATCAACAGCTTATAGCATGAAAGACACCAAACAACTTTCCCTGGGCAGGCTGTTTTTCATTCAGTAATAAGTCATGCACCAGTGCCTGGTACAGATCTTCCCAGGCTGGTGCTGAAAATCTGAAGTGTGAAAGGCAGCTAGGCAGTTTTAAGTACTTAAATAGGGCACACTTATTTTATTTCACTAATTTTAAACCTTACTAGTTTTTTCAATGACTTTAAAAAATCATTTCAAAACGAGTGAGGTTGCTCAGTCATTTCCAACTCTGCGATCCCATGGATTGTAGCCTTCCAGGCTCCTCCGTCCATGGAATTTCCCAGACAAGAGTACTAGAATGAGTTGCCATTTCCTTCTCCAGAGGATCCTCCCGACCCAGGGATCAAACCCAGTTCTCCCAGATTGTAGGCAGATGCTTTATCGTCTGAGCCACCAGGAAAGCCCCAAAAATCATTTCACTCAGAAATAATTTTACATACTGAAATGTGATTTTTTTGGTTCAAGTATCTTTCAATAAATGTGGCTCTGAATGAAATCTTAAGGGCTAAAGAATTTGAAAAATTATTTTCAAGCCATCTCCTTACACGGGTAGGATTTATTTGATATGAAAAAACAGATGCTATACTAGTTGACCTAGAAATAGTAAAGGCAATAATAATGATTAACAGTAGTAATAAGCAATAATTATTACTTGTTATCATTCATTATTTAGTACTATTATTATTTTTACATTAGTAATACTAGTATTATTATTTTAAGTGATAGTAATGAGATTAATAATAATGATGAAATAATACCTTTTCATTGTACTTTGGAGTTTTACAAAGAGCTTTCACATATTTTGTTGCATTTAATCCTCATTACAGTCTTCTGGGGGTAAATATCTAATTTTCATTTTATAGATAAGGAAACTGAGATCCAGATTTAGTCTCAACAAATATCAGTGTATTAGGCATATGCTAGGTATTGCCACCCAAGCAGTCTTATCTACCACTCACAATACCATTTGAGGAAGCTATTGTTAATTCCACTATGCAGATTAATCTCATGGAGAATTAAATTGCCCAATCCTTTAGCTAGTAGGAAGCAGTAAAGAAATTTGAGCACAGTTTTTATTTTACTTCAAAGTTGTGCTCTTCTAGTAAGAAATTATAGTTCTTGAGAATGTTTATAAATAAAACTGTTTGACTAAAGTTTTCATGATGGTTATAAATATGGGAAGTTGTATTTTGCTTCTGAGCCTCAACAAGAAAATCAGTGGCAATAACAATGGTTCATATTCATTGACTATTTACTGTATGACAAACATTGGGTTAAGTAAGCACTTTGAACTTATTATCATTTAATCCATATTATCCATATCTCCATATTATTACCTCTACTTAAAATACTGAAAACTGAAACCACGGGAAGTTTGATAAATTACCCATAACTACAGTATGGCTGCTGCTGCTGCTGCTGCTGCTGCTGCTAAGTCGCTTCAGTCATGTCCGACTCTGTGTGACCCCGTAGACGGCAGCCCACCAGGCTCCCCTGTCCCTGGGATTCTCCAGGCAAGAACACTGGAGTGAGTTGCCATTTCCTTCTCCAATGCATGAAAGTGAAAAGTGAAAGTGAAGTCTCTCAGTCAAGCCCGACTCTTTGGGACCCCATGGACTGCAGCCTACCAGGCTCCTCCGCCCCTGGGATTTTCCGGGCAAGAGTACTGGAGTGGGTTGCCATTGCCTTCTCTGATCCATTATCCTAGTTACTAGTAAACCTTAAGTCATTTCTCAGTTTACCTTGGGTCCAGCACCACATCATCCATGCACTGTGACCAGAAACCAGGATAGATTGGGCAGCAAGCTGAGATCTATAGTCACAGAACAGAGGGAAACTAGTTGGTTTATCTGAGGTCCGATTTATGTTCTAACAAAATGTACCTGCTCTGTTAGATACTAATCCCAGATGGCAGCATCAACAGACGATGGAACAGCTGCTTACCCTTTCCCAGAAGCCATAGATGGTTAGATTCTATATGTGTGTGAGAGTAAAGTGTCACCAGAATGATAGAATGCAAAGTAGATAAGTCCATGAACCTTACTGCTAAAGAACTTAGTGAGAGCACAGCTTGTCCAGTGCATTAGTTTTCAATTAAGTGTAAACTGAGGCTGTGGAAAATCCTTAGAGTCTCAAAGCACCTCAGCCCTGACCATTCAGTGCAATAACGTATGGTGACTACAAAGACCCCCATGATACCAACGCTGACTAGAGCACTGTTTTTTTTCCAGCAGTAAAAGCTCTTGGATTAAAACTAGAGTCGTTTGATGAATATCTACTTGGCATTGATAAGTACCCACATGGGCAGTGATGAGTGTTAAGGGCTTTATATGATTTCTTATTTAATTCTCCAAAGAAGCTTATGTATTTTGATATCATTAATTCCATTTTTAAGATAATGGAACCAAGGATGCAAGAGATGAAGTTACCTACTGGAGGTTACGTAACTACTGTGAGAACTTAGGAATCCAGTCTGGTTATTTTTGGCTTTAAAGCCCTTGCTCTGTGCTATCAGAAGCTCCACCACTTAGTTATATGTCCCAGGATGAGTCATGGATACCATCAAAGTCTTCATCTTTAATAGTGGGGCTTCCCTGATGGCTCAGATGGTAAAGAAACCTGCAATGCGGGACATCTGGGTTCATCCCTGAGTTTGGAAGATCCCCTGGAGGAGGGCATGGCAACTCACTCCAGTATTCTTACCAGGAGAATCCTCATAGACAGAAGAGCCTGCTGCTCTATAGTTCATGGGGTTTCAAAGAGTCAGACACAACTGAGTGACTAAGCACAGCACATACAGCACATAAATAATAGTTACCACCAACTTCATAGGTTTCGTAGACAACTTAGTTTGCAATGCAAACCCTTGGTAAACAATAAAATACCTTATAAATATGAACTAAAAAATAATTTGAGCTTCTGTAGCAAATCTCTTTAGCAAAGAGATTCTAAAAACACGAACTGATTTTCTTATTCAAAGAATAGAGTGCTAAACCAGAAACACACTTAGAGTAAGATGATCCCAATACTTTAGACTTGCTGCTAAGTCACTACAGTCATGTCCGACTCTGTGCGACCCCATAGACAGCAGCCCACCAGGCTCTCCCGTCCCTGGGTTTCTCCAGGCAAGAACACTGGAGTGGGTTGCCATTTCCTTCTCCAATGCATGAAAGTGAAAGTGAAGTCGCTCAGTCGTGTCTGACCCTCAGTGACCCCATGGACCGCAGCCTTCCAGGCTCCTCCATCCATGGGATTTTCCAGGCAGGAGTACTGGAGTGGGGTGCCATTGCCTTCTCTGACTTTAGACTTGGCTGATATCAAAAAGCATCCATGGGAGACAATTTCCCAGCCTAAGAACAGATTCCAAAGAAAACAAAGGCCACTCTGTGTGCATGTGTGTGTGTGTTTCTGCTCAAGTTTGCACACCTGTGCCTGTTTGTGCATGTCTGTGCTGAAATGAGCTTCACCACACTGATTTCACCTCTCAGTGTGGTCATCTAGAGAGCTCCAGATGTTCTGTGGGGGTTGTCAAGCACCCAATTTGAATGCCAAGAAAGGTACTCATAGGAACCATTCCAAAATAATGTGTTTTTATGATTTGGGAATATGTGGTATAATTTTCAAGAAAAGAAAAGAACTGGGTTTTTCATCTTTCAAAAGATCAGATGTACCTGGATATTTTTAAATTCCTTCCTGACAATGCACACGTGTACTTTAGGATAGGACTCTGATCTGGAAATAATAACATATTGATGTTCTGACAGCACCACTCTGGAATTATTGCTGGAGGGCTGGAAGCCAACTTGGCTCCTGATCATGAAGGCTAATGGAGAACCTCCTCTTGATGGCTCTTTGTTTTCATATTTAAAGAAATCTCAGAGGCACAGTCAGTATAATTAGATCTTCAGAGGCACTAAGATCTTTAGAAATTTTCCATGAGAAAAAAATTATCTCAGAGGTCACCGAATCCAACTTGGTCATTTTGCAAATAAAGAGACTTAAGCAGAGACTTCTGTGGGGCCACTTGGATAGCTAGAAATTTTTCTCTATAACTATACTCTATACTTGTCTCCATCAAAAAGCAAACAAACAACAGCAATAACAAATCCCTAAGCAGACTGTGCCAGTGTTAAAGTATTGGCTCAGTGCTAGCTCCTTTAGAGGAGTAGAAAGCTGTGGCAATGTGCTGTGGTGGACAACAGAGGAGGGGGCAGTGGTCAGATACCCACAGACCTAAATTCAAATCACATTTTCCCAGTTAACAGGTAACAAACAATTTAATTTCTCTGTAACTTAGAGAAAGGTTTACATCTGTAACATGGAAATAATACACTGTACATAGTGTCAAAATTTTAAATCTAAGAATTCCTACTTTTTAGGGTGCTTTTTTCCTGACCCTTTTGGCATTATGCAAAAATCTACTCAGTGGAGCACTAGTGTGAGGTGACTCTGAGCCAATGGAATGCTGCCGATGTTCCTATCACAAGCCTGCACCACACCAACCCCAACTGCAATTACATCACTGCACTAATACAACAAATCCTCATTTATCTACAAGAATCTGAAGTCAAGCTTCTCAAAATGTTTCCTCAGAATATTCTGGAGATATCGTAAAATGCAAAGATGATCACTTTTCTTTAGGGTTAGGGAAAAAAATACTCAATCTCTAGTCAAAGGATTTATGTTCGAGTTGCATCTGGTCCCATCACTTCATGGCAAATAGATGGGAAAAAGTGGAAACAGTGGCTGACTTTATTTTTCTGGGCTCCAAAATCACTGCAGATGGTTATTGCAGCCATGAAATTAAAAGACGCTTACTCCTTGGAAGGAAAGTTATGATCAACCTAGACAGCATATTAAAAAGCAGAGACATTACTTTGTCAACAAAGGTCCATCTAGTCAAGGCTATGGTTTTTCCAGTGGTCATGTATGGATGTGAGAGTTCGACTATAAAGAAAGCTGAGCACTGAAGAATGGATGCTTTTGAACTGTGGTGTTGGAGAAGACTCTTGAGAGTCCCTTGGACTGCAAGGAGATCCAACCAGCCCATCCTAAAGGAGATCAGTCCTGGGTGTTCATTGGAAGGACTGATGTTGAAGCTGAAACTCCAATACTTTGGCTACCTGATTGGAAGAGCTGACTCATTTGAAAAGACCCTGATGCTGGGAAAGATTCAGGGTAGGAGGAGAAGGGGACGACAGAGGGTGAGATGGTTGGATGGCATTTCCAACTCAATGGACATGGGTTTGGGTGGACTCCGGGAGTTGGTAATGGACAGGGAGGTCTGGCGTGCTGTAGTTCATGGGGTCACAAAGAGTCGGACATGACTGAGCAACTGAACTGAACTGAACTCATTCTCTCATTCAACAAATATTTGTTGAGCCTCTTGAAATAATACAATGCCTGGACTGATGTTCTACTGAGAAAAATAGGGGTGATAATGAATTAAGCAAATATATTATATATTGACAAGTAAGTGAATAAGAAAAAATAAAGTGAGTTAAGGGGCATGGAATTGTGGGGGAGGATAACTTTGAGTAAAATCAGAAGGAATTCAGGTAGTGAATCATGGGAAAATGTGGTAAAAGAATATTCCAGACAGGACTAGTAAGTGCCAATACGTTAAGGTAGAAATAAACCTGGAAAGGAAGAAGTAGACGTTATAGGTTCTGAAAGAGACTGTGAGTTTTAAATAGAATGAGAAAGGAATCCCATGAGTGGTTTTACATTTAAAATGACTACCTTGGCTGTTTAGTGGAGAACAGAATAACTAGGGGAAAGAAAGGAAGCAGAGAGCCCAGTTAGAAGGGTATTTCAGAAGTCCACGCTGGTGATAATGCTGGCTTTGCCTAGATTGGTAGAGGCAGGGATGGTAATAAGTAGTCAGACTGCAGGTAACATCATAAGGTAGAGTTAATGAAGACTTACTGATTGATGAAATATTCGGCCTGAAGAAAGAGGCATTAACAATGACATCTAGATGTTTGGCTAGGGCAACTGGATGAATTTAGTACCACTTCTCAAGAAGGGGAGCACTAGTACTAGAACAGGATTTTCCAGAATTTTGTTTTAGAAATATAAGCTTGAGATGCTTATCTAGAGAGAGAATTGAGAAGACTCTCGGATACACAAATTTGGAGCCTTAAGGAGCAAACTGGGTTGAAGATATTAATGTGGGAGTCACCAGGTTGCAGACAATATTAAAAACCAGGATTTGGTTGAGGTTACCTTAGGAACCTCATAGTGTAGACTCATAAGTCTAGACTATGACAAGATGGAGAAGGAGGATGAGCCAGTGAGTAGTTAGAAAACCAGGGCAATATACTGTTTCTGAAGACAGGTGAAGAAGAATGTTTTGATGAGAAGGGAGTAAATAGATAAGGTATAGGTTCCTAATTATCTGAATAAAAGCAATTTCAGTGGAGTTGTGGGAATGAACATCAGATCTGAGTTGACTAAGGAGAGAATGTCAGATGATAAAGTAGAGGGAGACAGTCACAGCTCATGGGCTTTGCTGTAAAAAAGAAGACCCATAGCAGTTGTTTCTGATGGGGAATATGAGGTCCAGAGAGGCAATCTTAAGGATGGAAATATTATAGAATGTTTACATTCTGAAGATAATGGTCCAATGGAGGTTGAGAAATTGAAATTTAAATAAGATAATCAATGTGAGTGTGCTCTGTAAATCAGAAAACACAAGTTTCTGGTGTTTAGTGATTTAATTTAAATGAACATTCACAGTCTAACTTTTCATAACCCACATTTCACAAAACACTGCATCATGTCCCTTTTATAAATATTTATGATGACATCATAAACACTCTTCTTATTACTTTTTGTTAGTGTTCAACTCACAAGAGTCGCTTTGTTAGTCTCAAAAACAGCTATTGAGTTTGAGAAAGGATGAAACTGTTCATATTCATGAACTCATCCTACTCATTCCTACTGGATCTGAGGCAAGATAAAAACATGAATGCCACTTTTTAATCCACTCTAGTAAGAACATACCAAATTCTTATTATGTAGAAGGCAGTGGTAAGTTTTGTGAGATTTATACATTAGTTAAAGCATTTAAGGGCTTCCCTGGTAGCTCAGCTGGTAATGAATTCAGCTACAATGCAGGAGACCTTGGTTCGACTCCTGGGTTGGGATGATCCCTGGAGAAGGGATAGGCTACCCACTCCAGTATTTCTGGTCTTCCCTAGTGGTTCAGTTGTAAAGAATCTGCCTGTAATGATGGAGACCTGGGCTTAATCCATGGCGGTAAAGAAGCCGCCTGCAATGAGAGAGACCAGCATTCAATCCCTTGGTTAGGAAGATCTACTGGAGAAGCTAACAGCTACCCACTCCAGTATTCTGGCCTGGAGAATTCCATGGACTGTATGGTCCATGGGGTCACAAAGAGTCGGACACAACTGAGCAACTTTCACTTTCCTTTCCTTTCCTAAAGCATTAAGACATCTTATCAACCTATCTCCAAGACCCTCTTCACTCTGTCCTATACTTTGCATTTCTATTGATTCTTCCATGTACAAAGGCAAGACATGGAACAGCATAATATATTTCATGAGTGACTTTGGCTTTGTAAAAATATAAGGACAATAAATTGAGTGGGGAGGGGTGGATAAAGCTGGAGAAGTAGGCAATAAATATCCTCATACTGATTTGGATGATAAAAGTCATTAGTAATTTTAAACAGGGACTATCATAGTTTGATTGGTGTTCTGGAATGATTACTTTTTTGAAGGTGCACTAGAAAAGGGTGAGTGAGAAGCAAGGGTGTCAGGAGCCTCATTTATCCATGCATTCAATATCTGGAGTACCTACAGGGTGCCAGGAATTGTGCTAGGTCCTGGGGAAAATAACAAGAGAAAATTTAACTCTGCCCTAGCAGTAATAACTGTATTACATTTATACTTTAAAATAAATATATGAATAGAATGAAGTATAATATATATTATAACATAAACATATAATAAATAACCTAATGGTAATAACTGATGGGCTGCCCAGGTGGCAGTGGTAAAGAATCTGCTTGCCAATTTAGGAGAAGCAAAAGATGCAGGTTCGATCCCTGGGTTGGGAAGATCTCCTGGAATAGGAAATGGTAAATCACACCAGTATTCTTGCCTGGAAAATTCCATGGACAGAGGAGCCTGGCAGGCTACAGTCCCTGCGGTCCCAAAAAGCCGGACACACACACACACACACACACACACACACACACACACACAATAACTGACAGGTAGCTACAATACAGGACCGACTCATGATTGTGTTATGGGAAATTAACCAATCCATGGATCAAATCTGCTAAAAATTAATTTGAAAAATACATTTGTGGAAAAATTAAAATTTTTATGAACCAGAGGCTATTTGGAGGTATATATTTTTGAAGCTTAAACGTCATAAGGTAGTCAGTGTCTGGGGCAGCCATGATTGGTCACTTGAAGTTGTGAAAGAGAAGTTATAGGTAAGCAGCAGATATGAGAAAAGAGAAGAGACATGTAGGGGAGGAAGAGCAAGAGGCGAATGGAGCATATCTACAGAGGAGACATCATGAGAAATATAGAGCTCAGTCAGCTAATGAGAGAGCAACAGATAAGAACACAGGACTCCAAGGGCATCTTGGCTTCAGCTCCGATCTATATGCACCTTAAAAATGCGAGCCCTATTACTTGAGAAAACTTGCATATGTTTGTCTTTCTTGCAGCACAGAGGACTTGGAAAAAAATACTTTGTTGGTCATCTTTACTAGCTTATACTTTGAGCAAAGGCAAAGGGTGGAGGATGGGAGAGACAAGCATGAGAAAGGGTTTATGGTCTCAGTTCAAGCAGAAATAAAAGATATTTTGAAAGTATTTTGCTTTTATAAGTGAAGCATGTGTAGCCACTTTTACACTCAACAAATGCTTTGAGAAAAACACCCTGCCAGCTGACAGTGCTTTAGATTGTGTTTCATAGAACAAAAGAAAAGAGCATGTTTAATTCACAAAGTGCTTTATCCATGAATGAAAGCAAAAAGTGGACAACAGCAAAAGGCAGGATCAAGGATGCCCCCAGGCACTAAAGTTGTTTCCTTAAGGACTCTTTTCTTAAATGCCCTCTATCTTTGCCCTTTGATTCCCTTTCATCCAGCCTATCCTCTAGATATGCACAGGGCTCTTCCTACCAAAGAACCACTTAGTCATACCAAGAATCCTTCAAGAGCATCCCACTGTGTGTCTGCTACTATGCTAAATGTTGGGATAACAGAGGTGAAGACTCCCTTTTTCCCTTTAAGAGCTCAGTCTAGTGGGCAGCTTGGGCAAATAAACAGCTAAACAACAAAGGATGGAAAATGTATGTTGTAATCTGCAGAGTGCTGTGGGGACCCAGAGTAGAAGTCCCTAACTCCTCAAGGTGGTGAGAGTCTTCAGGGAGGGCCAGTTAGGGCCCTTAAAGGAGATGATACAGAGCTAAAGAAGGAAGAGAAAGGAATTTTAAAGGAGATATCGGGAGATATCATGTATTAAGTAGTATCTCCCAGATACATTTGGAGATTGGATAACTCCAAATCCAAATGAGAGGATTCCCAGTGGTGGTATATCAAGCATTACACATCTTAGCAACAGAGCTATTTTTGGATCAGTTGACTGCTTTGATGCTCCTCAGATCATACCACACACAATATTCCTTTACAGGTTTTATGAGGACAGAATTTCCAGCCCACTATCAGCCGGCTGTCTGCTCTGGCTAATGTCTGTATGTAGGAGGATTTAGGTGAGGAGACATTGAGGGGAAAGTGATCACACCTCTACAGCAGGAAGTGATTCAGTTCAGCAAATACTTATGGACACCTACAGGTTACTTATTCACTCTCCTTACTGGGCTATAAACTCTCAAAGTGCTGAAAACTTGTCTAATTGATCTTTACATACCCTGGGCGGTTAGCACAGGGCCTGACACAGAGGAAGTATAAAGATCGGTACATGAATGAAAACTCTATACACCACAGAGATGATAAAAAATTTTAAACAAAACAAAAAAGAATGAGGTTTTTGATTCCTTCAGGCCACCTGGAGGAGGGTGGTTGCTGTGAATACATTTTAGAATAATATGAAGCCAAGGTTGACTGTACTGCCAGGAAATCTGCTGGGGGTTTTAGAGAAGGAGAGATGATATCTAAACAGGAAAGTGGCCAAGATTTGTGAAGGCAAAGAGTATTTGCATTGAGTCCAAAGGGAGAAAAGGAGGAATCTGATAGCTGATGTAGAGAAGGAGAAAGACTTGAGAGGGGGTATGGGGTGGGCAGCAAAGGCACCAGAAGGCAGGGAAGTGTGGGGTGTGAGGATAGTCCGATATGGGGCATAAAAAGGCATGCAAAGTTGTGAAATGGGAGAGAGGCAGGCCCAAGTGACAAAGAACTTTGTGATGATTTGCTTTATGTATCAACTTGGCTAGGCTACAGAATCAATATTTAATCAAACACTGATCTATGCATCTCTGAGGTGTTTTGTAGATGTAGTTAACATCTACAGTCAGTTGACTTTAAGTAAAGGACATTACCCCCAGTAGAGTGAGTTGGACCTCATCTAAGCAGTCAAAGGCTTTAAGAGCAAGAACAAGTTTCCCAGAAGATCCTGCCTCAAACCTGCTGCATTAACGCCTACCTGAGTTTCCAGCCTTCTGTTTCAGTCTTATGACTGTATTATCAATCTAGCCTGGGTATCTAGCCTGCCGGCCACCCTACAAACTTTGGATTTGCTAGTACCCATAATCATGTGAGCCAATTCCTTAATTAAAAAAAAAAAAACTCCATATATATATATAAATATATATTGTTGTTCAGTCTCTAAGACATGTCTGACTCTTTGTGACCCCATGGACTGCAGCATGCCAGGCTTCCCTGTTCTTCACTATGGATTCATATATATATATCCTATTATTTCTCTTTCTCTGGAAAACTCTGACTAATACAAACCCCAAATATTAATGCTAAAAAGCACAGACCTTACTTCGGTAGCAGTGATGTATTGTCACTGGTACTACAGGTAATGCTGCCACTCCAACTGCTCCCTATGTCTCGTGACAGAGGGAGAGTGTAAGCTATACTCAATGTGTTCCTCCCACTGGGGCCCCTACAATGACACTGAGTTTTCCATATTCCAAGACATTTAAGTAAACAGCACGGGGGATAGCTTCCAGATACAGAAAACAAAACTTGTCAGTGAAAAGCTTCTAAAATGAGTTTCTCCTCCCCTAGCATCAAGTAGTGTTGTGATGATAACCAGAATCCCCAAACACACTCTGTTACACTGAAAATATTCAAGTATAATTATGTTTGAAAACACAACAGATTTGTTTCTGTATTTTCAATAAAAGAAGTCATCCAAATAGATTTTTATCATCTCTATTTTCTACAGCTACTTTGAAGTTTTATGGTGCCTTTTTTCCTGAAGGGTTCAAAACGTGCTACTGACATTATAATATTAAATTGTCATTCAGCTGAGTAAACTTCAATGAGCATTTATCAGTATCATATCAGGTGCTGTGAGAAGCACAGAGAAGCATAATAACATCTCAGCTATATACAATGCTGGAGAAAAACCCATTGTAGATAGCTAGGTTCGTCTATTAGTCTAAATTTGTCTATTTGTCTATTAGTTTGTCTAAATAGTTTAACAAATATTTGTTGAATGTTTACTATGTGACAGGCACTCTACTAGATTTGAGATAAAGAGATGAATCAAATTTGGTTATTGCCATCAATTATTTATAGTACACGAGAATAGCAGGTTAACAAAAAGTACTCAAATTTGTTAGATGCTCTTCAGCGATATTTTATTTGGGAACGTAAAAAGTCTTTATAGTGAAAGTGACACTTGAGTCTTAAACCATGAGTAGGTGTTTGTTAACTGCACAAGACTGAAGCAGGGATACAGCAGGGATGAACAAAAGGCATAGTCATTGCGGAGTGGGAACTTTGTGAATAAAGTCATGAAATAAGAAGGGCTTTAATTTCTGGGAAACTGAATCGCTAACTGAGATTGTGTTACAGACCTAACATAGTGCCTGGAAGAGAATAACTTATTATCATTAGTTCATCATAGATGATGCTTACAGTATGAGAGAAGTAGTAACAAGAGATGAATGAGGCTGGAGAGGTTAAGCAAGCTCCCCATTAGGAAGAGTCATGAACCAAGCTAAAGAGATTAAATTTCAACATGCAGGCAATGAATCACTTCAGTTCCAGCTACTTTGGCTTTCTGTTTCTGAAAAAACCATCAAAATCCAGTATATCTTCCTGTCCTCTTTGCCTATAAATCCTCCGACCCCGAAACACCAACAAAGAAAAGTCCAGATGACTTCACTGTTACATTCTCTTAAACATTTAAGTGTTTACACAAATTCTTATTAAGTCCTTCCAAAAAAATAAAATAAAAGAAGAGGAACACTTTACAACTCATTCTGTGAACCCAGTAACCCTACTTTCAAAACCACTCAAAGGTATCACCAGAAAAGAAAATTATATTCCCTTATAAATATAGATGCAAAAATTCTTAACAACATACTAGAAAACTGAATTCAGCAACATATAAGAAGTGTTAGCATAAAAGTGGAATTTAACCCAGGAATCCAAGGTTGGTTTAACATATAAAAATCAATTAATATACAATATTCATAAAGTGAGGAACAAAAATCAAGCAATCATCTCAAAAAAGACAGTAAAAGCATATGACAAATTCCAATATAATTTCACAGCACACTCACTCAGCAAACTAGGAAGAGGAGGAAACTGACTTAATTTATGAAAACCCCACAGCTATTCATATTTAACAGTGAGAAACTAAAGGACTTCCCCTTATAATCAAAAACAATAAAAGGATGTCTGCTCTTATCATTTCTGTTCAACATTGTATTGGGAGTTTTAGGCAAGAAAAAGAAATAAAAGCCACCATGATTGGAAAGAAAGAAGTAGAAACATCTCTATTTGGTTATAAAAATAGAAAATCTTAAGGAATTTGCTAGAAAACTATTAAAGCTAATAAATGAGTTCAGTCAGGTTTCAGAATATAAGAAGAATATACAAAAATCAATTTCTATACACTAGCAATAAACAATCAGAAAATCAAATTGAGAGAACAATTTCATTTACAATGACATCACAAAGAATAAAATATTTAGGAATAAATTTGATCAAGTGATATGGTCTGAATGTTTGCATCCTCCCAAAACTCATACATTGACATCCTAAGCCTCACATTTGATGGTATTACTAAATGGGCCCTTTGGAAGATGCTTACACCATGAGAGTGATGCTTTTACGAATAGGATCAGTGCCACATGAAAAAGGTTCCAGTGAGACCTCTAGCCTCTTCTACCATTGAGAAGACAGTGAGAAGATGCTGGCTATGAACAAGGACATGGGCCCTCACAAGAAAGCAACCATGCTGGGACCCTAATCTTGACTTCCCAGCCTCCAGAATGGTCAGCAGCACATTTCTGTTGTTTATAAGGCACCATGTTGGTGGTGGGTTTTCTAGGTAGCTCAGTGGTAAAGAATCTGCCTGCCAAATAGGAGACATGGATTCAACTCCTGGGTCAGGAAGATCCCCCAGAGAAGGAAATGACAACCCACTCCAGTATTCTTGCCTGGGAAATCCCATGGACTGAGGAGTCTGGAAGATTACAGTCCATGGGGTCGCCAAAGAGTTGGACATGACATAGAGATTGATCAGCAGCAGCAGAGAAACATCAGAAGTTGATGATATTTTGTTATAGTATCCTTAACAGACTAGCACATCAAGGAAATGTAAGACCTGTATACTGAAAACTATGAAATGTTGCTTAAAAAAATTAAAGAATTAAATAAATAGAAAGGCATGCCAAGTTTACTGATTGGAAAACTGAACATTGTTAACATGACAATATTCCCTAAAGTGATCTACAAATTCACTGAAATCTCCATCAAAATCCCAAAGGCTTTTTTCTTTACATAAACAGAAAAACTGATTCTAAAATTCATATAAAATTACAAGGGATTTCACATTGCCAAAAACAACTTTGAAAAACAAAGGTGAAGGATTCACACTTTCAATTTCAAAACTTAACTTGTATGATACCACTTATATGTGGAATATAAAAAATGATACAGATAAACTTACAAAACAGAAATCGACTCACAGACATATAGAACAAACATGGCTATCAAAAAGGAAGGGGGGATAAATTGGGAGTTTGGGTTCAAAATACACATACTACTATATATAAAATAGATAATCAACAAGGACTTACTGTATAGCACAAGGAACCCTACTCAATATCTTGTAATAACCTACAAAGGAAACTGTATAGATATATATATGATGGAATTATTTTGCTGTATACCTGAAACAAATACAACATTGTAAATCAACTGTATTTCAATAAAAATTAAAAACAAGCAATCCCACTGCTGGGCATACACACTGAGGAAACCAGAAGGGAAAGAGACACGTGTACCCCAATGTTCATCGCAGCACTGTTTATAATAGACAGGACATGGAAGCAACCTAGATGCCCATCAGCTGATGAATGGATAAGAAAGCTGTGGTACATATACAAAATGGAGTATTACTCAGCCATTAAAAAGAATACATTTGAATCAGTTCTAATGAGATGGATGAAACTGGAACCTATTATACAGAGTGAAGTAAGCCAGAAAGAAAAACACCAATACAGTATACTAACACATATATATGGAATTTAGAAAGATGGTAACAATAACCCTGTGTATGAGACAGAAATAGAGACACCGATGTATAGATCAGTCTTATGGACTCTGTGGGAGAGGGAGAGGGTGGGAAGATTTGGGAGAATGGCATTGAAACATGTGTAATGTCATGTATGAGACGGGTCACCAGTCCAGGTTCGATGCACGATGCTGGATGCTTGGGGCTGGTGCACTGGGATGACCCAGAGGGAGGGTATGGGGAGGGGGGAGGGAGGAGGGTTCAGGATGGGGAACACAGTTATACCTGTGGCGGATTCATTTCGATGTTTGGCAAAACTAATACATTATTGTAAAGTTTAAAAATAAAATAAAATTAAAAAAAATTAAAAACAAAACAGAAATTTTAAGTCTAATAGAATTAGGGATGAAGCTAACTTCTTATATGCTGTATACTGACAAAACAAATGTATAGAATAAATTGTGTTAAATGTCATGAAAGGAAAACTTAACTTGTAATCAAAACAGTATGGTATTACCATAAGGACAGACATATAGATAAGTGGAATATAATTGAGAATACAGAAATAAATTCATCCATCTATGGCCCCTTGGACTGCAAGGGGATCCAACCAGTCCATTCTGAAGGAGATCAGCCCTGGGATTTCTTTGGAAGGAATGATGCTAAAGCTGAAACTCCAGTACTTTGGCCACCTCATGCGAAGAGTTGACTCAATGGAAAAGACTCTGATGCTGGGGAGGGATTAGGGGCAGGAGGAAAAGGGGATGACAGAGGATGAGATGGCTGGATGGCATCACTGACTCGATGGACATGAGTCTGAGTGAACTCTGGGAGTTGGTGATGGACAGGGAGGCCTGGCGTGCTGTGATTCATGGGGTCACAAAGAGTCGGACACGACTGAGTGACTGAACTGAACTGATGGTTAACTGATTTTCTACAAGGATGTCAACATAGTTCAATGGGGGAAAGAATAGTCTTTTCAATAAAGGGTGCTGAGAAAACCAGTTACCCCCATTTAAATTAGTAAGGTTGGACCCCTACCTACCACCTATTCAATAGTTAACTCAAAATGTGTTATAGACCTAAATATAATATGAAAAACTTAAAATTTTCCAAACAAAACACTGTTTTATTGTTTTCATGACGTCAGTTTCAACAATTGTTTCTTAGATATGATACCAAAAGCATAAATGATAAAAGATAAAAATAGAAATTTGACCACACCAAAATTAATGTGTACAAATGATACCATCAAGAAAGTGAAAAGACAAATAGAATGGGATAAAATATTTTCAAATCTTATAACTTATAACTGCATATATCTGTGTCAAATAAAGAACTCATTAATTAATACAAACTCATTTTAAAAGACAGTTTGCAAAAAATTATATAGAAATGTTCATGAGCACATAAAAGATATAGTCATTATTAAAGAGAGACACATATCAAAACACAATCAGATACTACTTACTCCCACTAGGATAGCTAAATAATAACGAATGGCAATAACAAGTGTTGGTGAGGATGTAAAAATATTAGAATGCTCATTCATTTCTGGTGGGATTATAAAATGGCTCAGCCACTTTAGAAATGTTTGGCAATTTCTCAAAAAATTATTATAAGACCTAGAAATCACCTTCCTAGTTATATACAAAATCTTTTATATGAATGTTTATAACAGCATTATTCATGACAGCCAAAAGTTATAAACAACCCGTCTATTGCTAAATGGGTAAACAAAATGTGGTATATCCACACAATGGAATATTATTCAGTGATAAAAAGAAATGAAGTGTCAGTGCATGCTACAACATGACTATATCTGAAAATACATTAAGTGAACCATTAGTCACAAAAGACCACATGTATTGTGCCATTTATTAATACATGAAATGTCTAGAGTAGGCAAATCCATAGGGGTAGGGAGTTAATTAGTGATTGCCTAGAGCTGAAGAGAGTGAGATTGGAGAGTGAATGCTAATGGAAAATAAATGCTAACACAGGGTGCATTTTTGGGGATGGAATATTTTAAACTTAGATTTTGGTGATAATTGCATAGTTATGTGAATATACTAAAAATGATTCAATTGCATGCTTTATAAGGATTCATTTATGGCATGTGAATTATACATCAACAAAGATGTTAAAACAAAAATGTGCTGATGTCAGATATGGAAGCTACTATTGGGAGATAGAACTGCCATAGAAAGCTTAAGGAAGAAGGGGATTTCAGCAACCTTGAAAAATAAATAGGATTTAGACACCAGGAAGTAGATCATAGGAAATTCCATGAAAACTGGTACAAATTTTCACATTTGCGTGAATGCGTTCCTTTAATGATACAGATAAGATAGCCATCCCCAAAAGAGAAGAAAACATATTCTCATTTTCTATTGTCTTTCTGCAAAATTTAGTATAATTACATTGGTAGAGTGCAAATAATTATAGCCTCAAATGACAGAGTAAAAAAAGTCATTAGATACCCATCAGGACAGAGCTCCTACTGCAAGTCAGACTTTTTTATTCTAGTTTTTCTTCCTGGGTGATTTAAAACTGTTCTGAGTGGAATGTCGAGAAGCAGAATAAAGTAGGTAAGAAGTAACTAAGAAATATCCGCCTGGAAGCACCCTATTATTGCCATCTATAATTTGTTCATTCTATCCTGAAGTTTGACTGAATCCAAGATGACAAGAAGATTTACAAGATTTAGAAAAAAGCTTTTACTCTAAGCCAGATATTTGAACCAGAAAAGACAATGTAATGTGTGTGGACCTTGAAATGGTGTGGTTATTAAGAGGAGAGCCTGAATGCGGGCGAGTGGAAGGTAACCAGGGTCATGGATGGCGCATTGCTCATGCACCAGTGGGCATGGGTTCACATTCCCTCTCCCAGTTCTGCCATGAACCAACGTTATCTTGAGCAAGTTGACTCTCAATCTCCAACCCATTATCTGAAAAACAGCAGCATTTCCTAACTTATAATGTTGTAAAGAGGGTCAGAAACAAATGTTAATTAGCTCAATAAATCTTAATTGAGAATTTACTTTGAACTATGACGTAATGAATTTACAATGGTCTTTGACTTAAAGAAGCTCAGTCTAGTGTCAGAGAACTTTGCAAAGGATAATATACTGATCAAACTTAGATGTTATTCTTGTTTTTTCTTCCACATGAATTATTCCTTCCCACACAAATTGCTCACTTGGGCTTCAGAGCTGTCCACCTATATCTGGGCTATTGGCTGGTTGATTAATGTAGCCTGGAAAGCGTGGACTCACAAATCAAAAATAGGTTGAGTTTCCAGACCCTGGAGTTGCCCACAGCAACTCAACAGAGAAGTCATCCTTCGTGTTTACCCATCATTTTTACTGTGCAATGGGTATAAGAAAGTACAGGATTTTAAACACAGTGAGTTTTTCTGGGGCATTCATTTGCCTCTATGGTAAAAAATTTTAAACACTTAAGACATAGAATAGGGTCAAAATTTAGATGAAATTTTAATATATAACCTTGAGTCTTTTGGGAAAGCAAGCAGACTCCCAAAATGTATGATGCTAAGGTGGGCAGATTTCAAGTATCTTAGCTCAAAGTTGTGAGGTTTGACTGTGTGGATTATTTATTGCACAGTGTCAAGGTCCCCATCCAAGGAGACTCTGATTCAAACACTGCCCCCTGGAGTTATGCAACAGTGGTAATTATTCAGCTCTTCATCTAGAGGACAGTCTTAGTAGACAAGTCCCTAAAAGTCATGCTATCTAGAATATGGTCTTCTCCTACGTCTTGTTCAGGATGAGTGGTTTTTAATATATTCTTATTATTATGTTGTCAACACAACAAAAAAGGATAAGAATATCTAACAGCAGTTTTCAGGAAGTCACTTCTGGAAATGAGTACGGGGATGGACTGGTTGGCCTGTCAAACGTTTTCTATCCTTACGGACTTTTGTGAAATAAAACAAAATTGCAGTCATATATCAGTGACACCATTTTCAAAACACACACTCAAAAAATCTTAATAATAGCAGGGATCATCATTCAACGTCAGAGAGCTGCTACTATCCCTCTGCGGAAATAATTAGGAGGAAAACAATATTCAGTATCTGTCCCAAAAAGCACAATAATCCACTGTGGGAAGCAAAGGAGCAATGAAACAGCTGGAAAGGCACCTTCTTCATTTTATCTTATTCCACATTTCTTAAAGGGCAAGCAATTACAAGGCATAAAAGCATTTGCAGAAATCATTTACCATCAAATGAAGACCACAAGATTGTTACTTAAATAAAAAGCTTGAAAATGACTTTCAGAAATCCCTGAGACTCAGGATCTCAAAACACACTGCATGCATCATACAAAGATGGATAATGAGGTGCCCTTCCTTCCATCAAAGACCCACATTTTTACTTTTTCAGTATATGAGAGCTAACAGAACCTCAAGTTACATACCTGAGTGCACTTCTCCACCTATTTGTAGTAAGGTCCACAAATATCTGGGCAGAGAAATAACAGTCTTACTCATTGTTGCAGTAGCCTCACTAAAACTGCTTGAGTTACCCTATTTACAAGATTCTCTTGGGCTCTGATACCATCAAAGCTGTTAGGCTTCCTACTAACTAACATTCATGCATCTTCTGCAGCTCTGCTAGGTGCTTGCTCTGGAAACTGCTACCTGCTTGTTTCCTTTTGCATGTACAGGCTCCCAGGAGCTTGAGGGCAAGCAACATGCCACTCTGTCTTCTCATCACCTAACACAGGTTCAGGTACATAACAGGTGGCCAGTAATGTTTTCTGAATGTCTTGAAAGTTATATATCAATACTAAAATTTAACGTTTATTTTAAGAGCTAGCAGTGGATTTCTTTTTGTGATCCCTAGCGTATTATCAGGGGCTTTCCAGGTGGCTCAGTGGTAAAGAATCAGTGTGCCAGTGCAGGAGACGTGGGTTCAATCCCTGAGTCAGGAAGATCCCTAGAGAAAGAAATGGAAACCTACTCCACTATTCTTGCCTGGGAAATCCCATGGACAGTACAGCCTGGCAGGCTATAATCCATGGTGTTGCAAAAGAGTTGGACAAGACTTGGCAACTAAACAACAGAGCATTATCAGGGCATAAAGAGGTTCTATGACACACACTAGACCATTTACTGCCCTAAGAAGTTAGATGTTTGATGGGGTGCAGTGGTTTGAAAAAGTGGAGATTAGTGTGTCTAGAATTTTATCAAAGCAGTGTTACCAACCATAACTGTCCAGAGGTGGCATTTACATGTCTTCTAAGACGTTCTGTCTTCAGCTACTTAATTCATTTTCCTTTAGAAAGATGCTAACTGTGTTTCCTTAACTCAAGATCACTAGTAATAAAACGTGAAGGCCCCTTTTCTTCTGTGGTACTAATGTATCAGTAACCAATTTAAACTTCAAATTGTTAGTACAGCTGAAAGAGAATAATTTATTCTATGTTAGAATTTCAGAAATTTTTCAGATCCCATTTTCAAATCCAGACCTATGATTAAATTTTAATATTGATTTACATTATTTATTTGGCTTATTTGTCTTAGTTGTGGCATGTGGGATCTTCATTGCCTCATGCAGGATCTTTCTTTGAGGCGCACAGAATCTCTAGCTCTGCCATGTGGGATTCAGGAGTTGTGGAGCATGAGGTTAGTTACTCCAAGGCATGTGGGATCTTAGTTCCCTGACCAGGGATCCAACTCATGTACCATGCATTTCAAGGTGAGTTCTTAACCACTGGACCACCAGGGAAGTCCCTGTGATTAAATCTAATACTCATTTTCACTGGATCATGTGCTTCCTGCAGAGCCACATCATAACTGTTTTTGTATCCTGGAACCTAGCACAGTGCCTGACATATAGCAAGTGCACCATACATATTTATTTAAATGATGAATGGATGGATGTTCTAAGAATGCATAATAGTTCAATAGCAAAGAAAAGAGGAAATGGAACTTTTGCTAAGTACTGATTTAAGATCAGGAAAGTTTACCTTTCTCCATTCTCACAAAATTTTTTTCGTTGAAATAGTATGGACATACAATATTATGTTAGTTTCAAGTGTACTCCATACAGACTTGACATTTGCATATATTATGAAATGACCGATATGGTGAGCCTAGTAACAATCCATCCCATACAAAATTATTATGATATTCCTTATGCTGTATGTTACATCCCCTGGGCTTTATTTATTTTATAACTGAAAGCTTGTATCCCTTAATCCTCTTCAACTATTTTGTCCAACCCCCCACAACTCTCCCCTCTGGGAAGCACCAGTTTCTTCTCTGAATCTAGGAGTCTATTTTTGTTTTGTTTTGTTTTTTTTTTTTATCTGTTTGCTTTGTTCCTTAGATTCCACATATAAATGAGATTATACACTTTTTATCTTTGACCTATTTCACTTAGCATAATCCCTTCTAGATCCATCTATGTTGTCACAAATGGCACCATTTCATTTTTAAGGCTAAGTAATATAACACTGTGTGTGTGTATATATATATTGTGTGTGTAGATATATTCCATATTTTCTTTATCTGCTCAGATATCGATGGACACTTAGTTTGCTTCCAATGGACACTTAGGTTGCTTCCAAATACTATGCAATGAACATAGGGGTGGATATCTTTTCAAATGAATGCTTTTGTTCTCCTCAGGCAAAAACTCGTAAGTTGTCTGGTCATGCATGTGATCTACCCAGGAAAATGTTACACTACACGTGCACTTGAAAAGAATGTTTATTCTGCCATTTTGCATGAAACAGTCTGTGTGTCTATTAATTTAATCTGGTCTGATGTAATCTTTAAGGCCAGTGTTTTCTTACTGATCTTCTGCCTAAATGATCTGTCCATTGACGTGAGTGGAGTGTTAAAGTTTCATACTGTTATTGTGTCAGTTTCTTCCTTTATATCTCCTAATATCGGCTTCATTTATTTAGGAGCTCCTATAATGGGTGTATTAGTCTTTGCCCTGCTTCATTCCGTATTCCAAGGCCAAATTTGCCTGTTACTCCAGGTGTTTCTTGACTTCCTACTTTTGCATTCCAGTCCCCTATAATGAAAAGGACATCTTTTTTGGGTGTTAGTTCTAAAAGGTCTTGTAGGTCTTCATAGAACCGTTCAACTTCAGCTTCTTCAGTGATACTGGTTGGGGCATAGATTTGGATTATCGTGATATTGAATGGTTTGCTTGGAAACGAACAGATTCTGTCGTTTTTCAGATTGCATCCAAGTATTGCATTTCAGACTCTTTTGTTGACCATGATGGCTACTCCATTTCTTCTGAGGGATTCCTCAGAATCGAACAGAGTTTTGCCAAGAAAATGCACTGGTCATAACAAACACCCTCTTCAAACAACACAAGAGAAGACTCTATACATGGACATCACCAGGTGGTCAATACCAAAATCAGATTGATTATATTCTTTGCAGCCAAAGATGGAGAAGCTCTACACAGTCAGCAAAAACAAGACCAGGAGCTGACTGTGGCTCAGACCATGAACTCCTTATTGCCAAATTCAGACTCAAATTGAAGAAAGTAGGGAACACCACTAGACCATTCAGGTATGACATAAATCAAATCCCTTATGATTATACAATGGAAGTGAGAAATAGATTTAAGGGCCTAGATCTGATAGATAGAGTGCCTGATGAACTATGAAATGAAGTTCGCGACATTGTACAGGAGACAGGGATCAAGACCATCCCCATGGAAAAGCAAAAAAAGCAAAATGGCTGTCTGTGGAGGCCTTACAAATAGCTGTGAAAAGAAGAGAAGCGAAAAGCAAAGGAGAAAAGGAAAGATATAAACATCTGAATGCAGAGTTCCAACAAATAGCAAGAAGAGATAAGAAAGCCTTCTTCAGCAATCAATGCAAAGAAATAGAGGGAAAAAATAGAATGGGAAAGACTAGAGATCTCTTCAAGAAAATCAGAGATACCAAAGGAACATTTCATGCAAAGATGGGCTCGATAAAGGACAGAAATGGTATGGACCTAACAGAAGCAGAAGATATTAAGAAGAGATAGCAAGAATACACAGAAGAACTGTACAAAAAAGATCTTCACGACCCAGATAATCACGAAGGTGTGATCACTGACCTAGAGCCAGACATCCTGGAGTGTGAAGTCAAGTGGGCCTTAGAAAGCATCACTATGAACAAAGCTAGTGGAGGTGAAAGAATTCCAGTTGAGCTATTCCAAATCCTGAAAGATGATGCTGTGAAAGTGCTGCACTCAATATGCCAGCAAATTTGGAAAACTCAGCAGTGGCCACAGGACTGGAAAAGGTCAGTTTTCATTCCAATCCCAAAGAAAGGCAATGCCAAAGAATGCTCAAACTACCGCACAATTGCACTCATCTCACACGCTAGTAAAGTAATGCTCAAAATTCTCCAAGCCAGACTTCAGCAATATGTGAATCGTGAACTTCCTGATGTTCAAGCTGGTTTTAGAAAAGGCAGAGGAACCAGAGATCAAATTGCCAACATCCGCTGGATCATGGAAAAAGCAAGAGAGTTCCAGAAAAGCATCTATTTCTGCTTTATTGACTATGCCAAAGCCTTTGACAGTGTGGATCACAATAAACTGTGGAAAATTCTGAAAGAGAAGGGAATACCAGACCACCTGATCTTCCTCTTGAGAAATCTGTATGCAGGTCAGGAAGCAACAGTTAGAACTGGACATGGAACAACAAACTGGTTCCAAATAGGAAAAGGAGTTCGTCAAGGCTGTATATTGTCACCCTGTTTATTTAACTTATATGCAGAGTACATCATGAGAAACACTGGACTGGAAGAAACACAAGCTGGAATCAAGATTGCCGGGAGAAATATCAATAACCTCAGATATGCAGATGATACCACCCTTATGGCAGAAAGTGAAGAGGAACTAAAAAGTCTCTTGATGAAAATGAAATGGAGAGTGAAAAAGTTGGCTTAAAGCTCAACATTCAGAAAACGAAGATCATGGCATCCGGTCCCATCACTTCATGGGAAATAGATGGGGAAACAGTGGAAACAGTGTCAGACTTTATTTTTCTGTGCTCCAAAATCACTACAGATGGTGACTGCAGCCATGAAATTAAAAGACGCTTACTCCTTAGAAGGAAAGTTATGACCAACCTAGATAACATATTCAAAAGCAGAGACATTACTTTGCCAAAAAAGGTCCATCTAGTCAAGGCTATGGTTTTTCCTGTGGTCATGTATGGATGTGAGAGTTGGACTGTGAAGAAGGCTGAGAGCCGAAGAATTGATGCTTTTGAACTGTGGTGTTGGAGAAGACTCTTGAGAGTCCCTTGGACTGCAAGGAGATCCAACCAGTCCATTCTGAAGGAGATCAGCCCTGGGATTTCTTTGGAAGGAATGATGGTAAAGCTGAAACTCCAATACTTTGGCCACCTCATGCGAAGAGCTGACTCATTGGAAAAGACTCTGATGGTGGTAGGGATTGGGGGCAAGAGGAGAAGGGGACGACAGAGGATGAGATGGCTGGATGGCATCACTGACTCAATGGACGTGAGTCTGGGTGAACTCTGGGAGTTGGTGATGGATAGGGAGGCCTGGAGTGCTGCGATTCATGGGGTCGCAAAGAGTAGGACACGACTGAGTGAATGAGCAACTGATCTGATCTGATCTGATCTGATAATGGGTGTATATATATTTTAATTGCTATATCCTGTTGTTGGAGTGATCTTTTTTTATCATGCTATGTCCTTCTTTGTCTCTTATTACAATATTTGCTTTAAAGTCAATTTTGTCTGATATATGTATTGCTACTCAAGATTTCTTTTTGCTTCCATTTGTATGGAATACTTTTCCAAATTCTCTCACTTTCAGCCTGTGTGCATCTTCACATCTGAAATAAGTTTCCTACAGGCAGCATATATATGGTTCTTGTGTTTTTGTTTTATCCAACCACTCTAGGTCTTTTGATTGGATCATTTAGTCTATGTATATTTAAAGATATTATTGATAGGTATGTGCTTATTGCCATTTTGTACATTGTTTTCTGGTTGTTTTCATACTTTTTCATTTCTTTCTTCTTTTGCTCTCTTCTCTTATGATTTGATGGCTATTTTTAGTGTTATATTTAGATTCCTTTTCCTTTTCTTTTTTTTTTGGCAGGTGTATCTATCATAGGTTTCTGGTTTGTGGTTACCACAAGGTTCATGTATCAATACATGTAATTATTTTACATTGGTGATTGCTTAAGTTCATTCTAACAACTCTACATTTTCAACTTAGTTCTGCTGCGTTCTCCCTCTCTTCTTCTGGGACTCCTAATGTGAAAGTTAGTACACTTGATTTTGTTCCAGAAGTCTCTTAAACTATCCTCGTGTTTTTAATTCTTTTTTTCTGGTTAGCTTAAATGGTTACACCACTCTGTATTCCAGATTCCTGATCCATTCCTTCGTATCATCGAATTAGCTGTTGATTCTTTCTAGTTTTCTTTTTTCCAGTTATTGTTTTCTTCAGCTCCATTTAATTCTTCTTTACATTTGCTAACTGCTGAAATTCTCATTTTCACTGTGTTCATCCATCCTTCTCTTGAGCTCAATGAGCATCTTTACAATAATCACCTTGAACTCTTTACCCAGTAGATTTCTTACCTCTAAATTTTAGTCCTTTTTCTGAGCTTTTGGCTTATTTCTTCATTTGGAAAGTATTCCTCTGTCTATCATTTTGTCTATTCCCTTTTATTTCTTTGTGTCATGTAGGTTGATTACATTTCCTGATCTAGGAGAAGAGAACTTTTATAGAAGATATCCAATTGGATTCAAGAGCACAATCCCCTATGGTCATCAGAGCTATATGCTCTAGGAGTACTTTCTGTGTGGGCTCCGTTCACCCTTCTGTTGTGGCAGGGCTGACTGCTATGGGCATACTGGCTGCTGGGATTGGCCTGCAGCCCCACTAGCTGGAAAGCCCTGCTTCATGTGGTGGCTGAAGACGCACTGGATGGCATAGTAGGCTTTCCATGTCATTGGCTACATGGCCTTGGGGTGGAGAGTGCAGAGTTGCTGTCGACCACTGATGGGTGGGCTGTCTGCATGGACATGGGGTTGGGGTGCTCAAGGCTGGTGCTGGCCTGCTCCCACCCTCACAATTCTTGGGGTTTCAACTTCCAGTTAGAATTGCTCTTACTTTTTTTTCAATTATTTTTGTTTTCCCCTACAAGCCATCTCTATCAATCAGGACTGAACTTAGCTGCATTAATAGGAACCTAGCCACAAGGGATTAAACAAATTAGTTTATTTTTCCCCCATAACAAGGGATCCAGGGGAGGTAGACCAGAGCTATCGCTTGAGAACCAGGCTCCTTCCTGTTCTATGATCCTCACTGTAAGACTTTTGCCACCCTAGTTACAAAATAGCTATTCATCTTTGTGAGATGGGTGGAAAGAAATGCAAAGTCAATATGAAAAATACAGATGTCAGCTGTGTCCCCTCTTAAAAATATCCTGAGAAATTTCTGCTTATATCTTAATAGTCCAAACTAAGTTACATATCCATCCCTGCATACAAGGGAGTTTTGAGAAGGTAAGGTATTTTATGCAGAACTTTGCCTCCTAAATTAGAATTAGGTCCCTATTAACAAGGAGAAAAAAGGGGATGGATACAAGTTGGACACCTAGCAGTATCTATACTACCATCTATCTTAGAAGCACCCTGGCTGGCAGAGTGTCAAGGGTCTTCTGACTACATTGTCCTGTTCCAATTCACCATTCTTGTTAGTCTCATTATCCTATCTCACTTCTTAATGTTTTGACCATGCTCAGAATGTTATCTTGGATTCCAGATCTAATGCTGGATCTGGACCTATTATTGCCACTATTTTCTTCTCTGCCTGTTGATATCCACCATATTTGTCAAGGCTCTACTCAAATGTTTCTACTCAGTGATGCTTTCTTACTTCTCCTGATGAGAATTAATCAACATTTTAGTGTACTAATGGGTTAGACCGTATTAGCATATAATTAGTCGTAGATGGACCACTTTCCCTCATTGGAAGGCAAAATCTTGAAGATAAAGGCTGTGCCTTATATTTTATTGCAGCTCAATGTCTGGCAAAATAGTAACTCCTCAATAAGTATATTTTATACTAATGTAAAAAAAAGATGTCCTTTTCATCAGAGGGGGCTGGAATGTAAAAGTAGGGAGTCAAGAGATACCTGGAGTAATGGGTAAGTTTGGCCTTGGAGTACAAAATGAAGCATGGCAAAGGCTAACAGAGTTTTGCCAAGAGAAAGCACTGGTCAGAGCAAACACCCTCCAAGTGACAACTCTACACATGGACATCACCAGATGGTCAATGCTGAAATCAGACTGATTATATTCTTTGCAGCCGATGATGGAGAAGCTCTATGCAGTCTGCAAAAACAAGATAGGGAGCTGACTGTGGCTCAGATCATGAACTCATTAATGCAAAATTCAGACTTATATTGAAGAAAGTAGGGAAAACCACTAGGCCATTCAGGTATGCCCTAAATCAAATCCTTTATGATTATACAGTGGAAGTGACAAATAGATTCAAGGGATTAGATCTGATAGAAAGATTGCCTGAAGAACTATGGACAGAGGTACATAACATTATACAGGAGGAAGTGGTCAAAACCATTGCCAAGAAAAAAAATGCAAAATGGCAGAATGGTTGCTGATGAGACCTTACAAATAGCTGAGAACAGAAGAAAAGCCAAAAGGCAAAGGAAAAAAGAAAGATATACCCATCTTAATGCACAGTTCCAAAGACTAGCAAGGAGAAATAAGAAAGCCTTCTTCAGTGATCAATGCAAAGAAATAGAGGAAACGAATAGAATGGGAAAGACTAGAGATCTCTTCAAGAAAATGAGAGATACCAAGGGGACATTTCATGCAAAGATAGGCACAATAAAGGACAGAAACAGTATGGAACTAATAGAAACAGAAGGTATTAAGAAGAGGCAAGTATACACAAAAGAACTATACAAAAATAATCTTAATGACCTGGATAACATGGTGTGATCAGTCACCTAGAGCCAGACATCCTGGAGTGTGAAGTCAAATGGGCCTTAGGAAGCAGCACTATGAACAAAGCTAGTGGAGGTGATGGAATTCCAGTTGAGCTATTTCAAATCCTGAAAGATGATGCTGTGAAAGTACTGCACTCAATATGCCAGCACATTTGGAAAACTCAGCAGTGGCCACAGGACTGGAAAAGGTCAGTTTTCATTCCAATCCCAAAGAAAGGCAATGCCAAAGAATGCTCCAACTACCGCACAATTGCACTCATTTCACATGTTAGCAAAGTCATGCCCCAAATCCTCCAAGCTAGGCTTCAACAGTAAATGAACTGTGAAATTCCAAATGTTCAAGCTGGATTTAGAAAAGGCAGAGGAACCAGAGATCAAATTGCCAACATCCATTTGATCATCGAAAAAGTGAGAGTTCCAGAAAAACATCTACTTTTGTGTTATTGACTATGCCAAAGCCTTTGACAGTGTGGATCACAATAAACTGTGGAAAATTCTTCAAGAGATGGGAATACCAGACCACCTGACCTGCCTCCTGTGAAATGTGCATGCAGGTCAAGAAGCAACAATTAGAACTGAACATGAAACAATGGACTGGTTCAAAATTGGGAAAGGAGTATGTCAAAGCTATGTATTGTCACCCTGCTTATTTAACTTACATGCAGAGTACATTATGCAAAATGCCAGGCTGGATGAAGCACAAGCTGGAATCAAGATGGCCAGGAGAAATAGCAATAACCTCAGATATGCAGATGATACCATCCATATAGCAGAAAGTGAAGAGTAACTCAAGAGCCTCTTTGTGAAGGTAAAAGAGGAGAGTGAAAAAGCTGGCTTAAAACTCAGCATTCAAAAAAACTCAGGGCATCCAGTGCCATTACTTCGTGGCAAATAGATGATGAAACAATGGAAACAGTGACAGACTTTTTTTTCTTGGGCTACAAAATCACTGCAGAAGGTGACTGTGGCCATGAAATTTAAAGATTCTGGCTCCTTGGGAAAAAAGCTATGACAAACCTCGAAGGTGTATTAAAAAGCATTATTTTGCCAAAAAAAGGTCCGTATAAAGTTATGTTTTTTTCCAGTAGTCATGCATGGATGTGAGAGTTGGACCATAAAGCAGGCTGAACATTGAAGAACTGATGCTTTCAAATTGTGGTGCTGAAGAAGATTCTTGAGAGTCTCTTGGATTGCAAAGAGATCAAAGCAGTTAATCCTAAAGGAAGTCAACCCTTAATATTCATTGGAAGGACTGATGCTGAAGCTGAAGCTCCAATATTTTGGCCACCTGATACAAAGGGCTGGCCCATTAGAAAAGACCCTGATGCTTGGAAAGATTGAAGGCAGGAGAAGGGGACAACAGAGGATGAGATGGTTGGATGGCATCACCGACTCAATGCATATAATTTTGAGCAAGCTCTGGGAGATGGGGAGGGACAGGGAAGTCTGGCATGCTGCAGTCCATATGGCAAAGACTCAGACATGACTGATCGACTGAACAACAACTACAACATACTAATGTGATTTTTTTCTTGGTTTTTCAAGCATTTTCTGTGCTTCTTTTTCTAAATTACTATCTGGCTTCTGTGTTGAGATTCTCACTCTGCATCTACATTATAAATACTTGCTATGACACAGATGCAAAGCATGAAATTTGAAGGGAACTCTCTCTCTGTCTCAGCTATTTTCCATCTTATTCATCCACTCCCTGATGCTGGGAGGTTTTCTTTAGAGATCTTTCCTGGTGGTTGATGTGAATGTTGAAGACAACCCTCAAATGTTTCTTCCTTCTAGCCCTTCTATTTTGAAGGATAGATATATTGGGCTGGCCAAAAACTCATTTCAGGTTTTTTAGTAACATTATATATATATATATGTGTGTGTGTGTGTGTGTGTGTCTTACAATATTATAATATCATTACATTGGATTATGACCCTGACACTGCAAATGAAATATACAGCCGGCCCCACAAGGCCAATTTTGTGCATACAACTAACAGCAACTTGGTAATTTTCAATTCATTTGTAGATTTTTCCTTGCAGAAAAACAAAACAGTTCAGAAACTGTTCCTTCTGAACAGTAGGGTTATTTTTAAAGCAGGTGTTCTTATAAATAAATTCTATTGCGCTTGCTTTCTATTGTTGTTTTCTGTTTTAAAAAAACACACTGTGAGTATGTTGGCATACTGCAATAAAATTCAAGTTCTTCCTAAGGTTTTCTTTATCAGAAATATTTCCATACTAAATTCTTGGCAAAGGACTGTATAAGACCTGGACTAATTTGGGGGAGAGCCTTGTGAAGCAACTTGTGAACTGGCAGAGGTGACTCTGAATCTTTTATAGCACCATCTTTTACTGACTTTTTTAGAGGTTACATAGAATTGTTTCATTTTCATGATACCTCAGGTGCATAACATCTTGCGTTGCTTTCCTAGTTGGAGCAATGACTGACCTGGAAGGGAAGTTCATGTGGTCACTTATCATCAATCAAGACTGGCTGAGGAAATGCTGCTCTGAGGCAATGTTTAAGATGTCCTTCATGCCTTTCCTCTCATAGACCCAGAGAAAATTATATATTATGTTGTGATTTCTCCTATAAGCATGGGAATGACTCCTTGCTTCTAAGAAACCCAGAGTCAAAAACAGTCACCTGTAATGGAAGTTATATCCCAGGGCAAATCACAGATTTCTGAGATAGCTCTTCACTCTCTCTTTTTCTTCCTAACTCAATCTCCTTTCCCTTATATCTCATCCTCCAATAAACTGGGGAATAAGATATTGAAAATATCAGAGACCTAAAAAAAGAAATTACTTCTAAAGACTGGTTCACTAAAATAAAGTTATCTCCAGGAACCCTGGCTCAAATCTTTCTGCCCTGGTTCAGGGTAGGTTTCTCTCCTGTGTATTCCCAAAGCTCTCTGCATGCAGTACTGGCTGCTAGGACAGCACTGGAGAAGGCAATGGCACCCTACGCCAGTACTCTTGCCTGGAAAGTCCCATGGACAGAGGAGCCTGGTGGGCTGCAGTCCATGGGGTCACACAGAGTCAGACACAACTGAATGACTTCACTTTCACTTTTCACTTTCATGCATTGGAGAAGGAAATGGCAACCCACGCCAGTGTTCTTGCCTGGAGAATCCCAGGGACAGTGAAGCCTGGTGGGCTGCCGTCCATGGGGTCACACAGAGTTGGACACAACTGAAGCGACTCAGCAGCAGCAGCAGCAGGACAGCATTTACCACAATACACTATTCCAAGTTTCTCTCAACCTGAGTTCTGAGTGTTCAAGACCAGGATCTTGTGTCTTAATAAACCTTAGCATTCTCAGTGCTCAGGTCACTAAAAAGAACACAGTAGGAGCTTAATAAATGTTTACTAAATGAATGAAGATGCTTTTGAACTGTGGTGTTGGAGAAGAGTCTTGAGAGTCCCTTGGACTACAAGGAGATCCAACCAGTCCATCCTAAAAGAAATCAGTCCTGAATACTCATTGTAAGGATTGATGCTGAAACTCCAATACTTTGGCCACCTGATGGGAAGAACTGACTCTCTGGAAAAGACCCTGATGTTGGAAAAGATTAAAGGCAGGAGGAGAAAGGGTCAACGGAGGATGAAGTGGTTGGATGGCGTCACCGACTCAATGGAGATGAGTTTGAGTAAACTCCGGGAGTTGGTGAAAGACAGGGAGGCCTGGTATGCTGCAGTCCATGGGGTCGCAAAGAGTCGGACATGACTGAACGACAGAGCTGAAATGAATGAAGAGTAAAATTCCTAAATTATAGCATATATATATATATATATATATATATATACACACACACTCGCACACACAAACACATACACATATGTGGTACATATTTAACTTTGATTGGACTGACATCTTTGACAACCAAAAGCTAGTAAAATTCTGCATCTGTTGAAGAACAGCATATGTGAAACCACTGTATCCAGACAGAGACCTAAAACGTTAATATGATGTTTTTAAATATATCTCACAAGCTTCAAAACAGAGATCTAAAATGTAAGTGGGTGGCAGAAGTAGGGAAACCAACTGCCACAAAGCTAATTTTCAAGAGAGCAAAATGTATGTGAAATCATATTCCACGGAGTAGAGCAAGAGCAATCTGTAATACGCCTACTCCTTCCAATGAAAATGTACCCTTCACATATCTAAGACTTAACTCTAGCTTTAATAAGCACACATATCACATTCAAGCACTGTCATAAGCTGAATGATACCTCCCTGTATTCAAATATATCCACAGTTCCTGAAAGTCAAAAGAACTTTTAAAAGATAGATATCTTTAAAGTTGGACAAAATAAACATAAAGATTCCTATAAACAGTAAAAAAACACAACTGATTTTTTAATTTTTGCATTATAAAACAATGCCATTTTTACTTTTCACTTTTTTTGTAGAGTACAAATGGAGACATTTAACACATTTTGCCATTTTTTTCCCCTCACATGATTAAAGAAGCTTCAGCTCTTTTGACATTTAAATTATATTTTATGCTGCTTATGTAATGATGTGTCATTCTTTGCATTTAATTTGTAGTTGTAAAAGTTGCATTGAATCTTTTGTTTCCTGGCTCTCTATTTTTAAATCTGAGAAGCTTTGCTGACCTTTTCCCAGTTTCTGGCCCTCTCCGAGGGAATTTCGTCAATTAGCTGGCCTTTCTGGGCTTACCAGATTGGCTCTGCAGAGTGAGCACCAGCCAGAACAAATTGCATGTTAACCAATTGCTCTCCACCCTTCACATCACTTTTTATCTGGGTAAGAAGAGTTTCCATAAGGTCGCAAAGACTGAGACATGACTTAGTGACTCAACAACAACAACAACAAACAAGAACAGTTTAAAAGGAGCATCAGGAACATCATCAAGAGGAAAAGAAGCACCTCTTCTCAAAGCATTTTCCATTTCATTTGTTCCATATATGTATCTGTATAACTGTTATTTTTCCTAGGCAGAGGCTATGTTTTATTTGCTTTGAATCTGCTTCAGTCACTAGCATTGAGTCTTATGTCAAATGGAGGCAGATCATTGCTGTCAACAGTATCACGCCAACTACCATTTATTAATACACTAAGTGTCTCATACAGGTCAAGAGTAGTCCTATACCTAGTATACACACAATGGGATGCCTGATGAAAACTTATTTTTCCCAATAATGTGTCCACCGCTTTTCTAGCGAAAGCTGGAAGGCAGTAAGTATCTGGCCCTGGAGCAGATATGTATTCTTACAGAAAGAATCACTTCAGTGGCTGTTCTGAGTAAGAAGCCCTATTGTTTCATGAGGGAGGGTGTAGAAGGAAGAAGGACCTTCAAAGATGCCTATATCCAAATGCTCCAGAATTTATGAATATGTTACGTCAAAAGGCAAATGATACAAAATAATTAGATATGTTAGATAAAATATAATTAAGATATAATAGATATAATTAAAGTTATGGACTTTAAAGTAGGAAGATGATCTTGTATTATCATGGTGAGCCTAATCTAATCAAGGTGAGTCCTTAAAAACAGAGAATGCTCTTCTACTGGAGGCAGGAGAGAGATAAAGCAGAAGGCAAAGTCTGGGGGATTTAAAGTGTGAGAAGGATGAGGTTTTGCTGGTTTGAGAATGGAGGGGAGAGTGCAACATGTCCACTAAGGGATTAATAGAGGCTCCTGGCTGACTTTCAGGCTTCCCTGGTGGCTCAGATGGTAAAGCGTCTGCCTGCAATGCAGGAGACCCAGGTTCAATCCCTGGGTTGGGAAGATCCCCTGGAGAAGGAAATGGCAGCACACTCCAGTATTCTTGCCTGGAAAATCCCATGGATGGCAGAGCCTGGTAGGCTACTGTCCATGGGGTCGCAAAGAGTCGGACATGACAGCGATTTCGGCACAAATAAACAAGGACCATAGCTACAAGAAACTGATTCTGCCAAGAATCTGCATGAACTTCAGCCCCAGACCCACCCTCCCCAAAAGGAAAGCAGTCATGCTGATACACTGATTCTAACTTGGGAGTCTAAGCAGTAGAGCCAGTTCAACCAAACTGCACTTGGGATTCTGATATCAAAACTCTGAAATAATAAGTGCTGCTCTAACTCACTCAATTTGTGATAATTCATTACATCAGCAATAAAAACATAATGCAGAGGTTGTGCCCAGACCCACTGGATCCTGATACAAACTGTCCCTCCCAACACACCTTTGGATAATTTATCTTTATCCACACCTATGTGGATAAATTAATGAGAAATCCAGTAAATTTTTAGCAGTGGTTAAAGAGCTTCCTTGGAAGAAAAAAGGATAAAGACTCTCACCTGCTTGCTTTTTGAAGATTTTTATTTTATATAGGAGTGCAGCTGATTACTGCAGAAAAAATGAAGAAATAACTTCAGAAAGAATGAAGAGACGGAGCCAAAGCCAAAAGAACACCCAGTGTGGATGTGACGGGTGATGGAAGTAAAGTCTGATGCTGTAAGGGCAATACTGCAGAGGAACCTGGAATTTCAGATGCATGAATCAAGGCAAATTGGAAGTGGTCAAACAGGAGATGGCAAGAGTGAACGTGGACATTTTAGGAATGACAAGGACATTTTAGGACATTTAGGAACTCAAATGTACCAGAATGGGTGAATTTAACTCAGATGACCATTATATCCACTACTGTGGGCAAGAATCCCTTAGAAGAAATGGAGTAGCCATTATAGTCAACATAAGAGTCCAAAATGCAGTACTTGGGATGCAATCTCAAAAATGACAGAATGATCTCTGTTCGTTAACAAGGCAAACCATTCAATATCACAGTAATCCAAGTCTATGCCCCAACCAGTAATGCTGAAGTGGCTGAATTTGAATGGTTCTATGAAGACCTACAAGACCTTCTAGAACTAACACCCCCAAAATATTTCCTTTTCATTATAGGGGAGTAGAATGCAAAAGTAGGAAGTCAAGAAATAGCTGGAGTAATAGGCAAATTTGGCCTTGGAGTACAGAATGAAGCAGGGCAAAGGCTAATAGAGTTTTGCCAAGAGAATGCACTGGTCATAGTAAACAACCTCTTCCAACAACACATGAGAAGACTCTACACATGGACATCATGAGATGGTCAATACATAAATCAGATTGATTATATTCTTTGTAGTCAAAGATGGAGAAGCTCTATCTATACAGTCAGCAAAAACAAGACTAGGAGCTGACTGTGGCTCAGATCATGAGCTCCTTATTGCTAAATTAGACTTAAATAGAATAAAGTAGGGAAAACCACTAGACCATTCAGGTTTGACCTAAATCAAATCCCTTATAATTAAGGAAGTAGAAGTGACAAATAGATTAAAGGGAATAGATCTGATAGAGTACTTGCAGAACTATGGACGGAGGTTTATGACATTGTACAGGAGGCAGTGGTCAAGAACATCCCCAAGAAAAATAAATGCAAAAAGGCAAAATGGCTGTCTAAAGAGGCCACAAATAGCTGTGAAAAGAAAAGAAGCAAAAGGCAACGGAGAAAAGGAAAGATATACCCATTTGAATGCAGAGTTCCAAAGAATAGCAAGGAGAGATAAGAAAGCCTTCCTCAGTAATCAATGCAAAGAAATAGAGGAAAATAATAGAATGGGAAAGACTAGAGATCTCTTCAAGAAAATGAGAGATACCAAGGGAATATTTCATGCAAAGATGGGCACAATAAAGGACAGAAACAGTATGGGCCTAACGGAAGCAGAAGATATTAAGAAGAGGTGGCAAGAATACACAGAAGAACTATCCAAAAAAGATCTTCATGACCCAGATAATCACAATAGTGTGATCACTCACCAGCAGAAGCTGGAATCAAGAGGCTAGGAGAAATGTCAATAACCTCAGCTATGCAGATGACACCACACTAATGGCAGAAAGTGAAGAAGAACTAAAGAGCCTCTTGATGAAAGTGAAAGAGGAGAGTGAAGAAGTTGGCGTAAAGCTCAACATTCAGAAAACTAAGATCATCGCATCTGGTCCCATCACTTCATGGCAAATAGATGGGGAAATAATGGAAACATTGAGAGACTTTATTTTGGCGGGCTGCAAAATCACTACAGATGGTGACTGCAGCCATGAAATTAAAAGATGCTTGCTCCTTGGAAGAAAACCTATGACCAACCTAGACAGTATATTAAAATGCAGAGACATTATTTTAACAAAAAAGGTCCATCTAGTCAAAGCTATAGTTTGTAGTCATGTATGGATGTGATAGTTGAACTATAAAGAAAGTTGAGCACTGAAGAATTGATGCTTTTGAGCTGTGGTGTTGGAGAAGACTCTTGAGAGTCCTTTGGACTGCAAGGAGACCCAACCAGTCCATCTTAAAGGAAATCAGTCCTGGATATTCATTGGAAGGACTGATGCTGAAGCTGAAACTCCAATACTTTGGCCACCTGATACTAGGAATCGATTCAATGGAAAAAACCCTGATTCTGAGAAAAATTGAAGGCAGGAGCAGAAGGGGACGATAGAGGATGAGATGCTTGGATGGCATCACCAACACAACGGACATGAGTTTGAGTAAGCTCCAGGAGTTGGTGATGGACAGGGAAGCCTGGCTTGCTGCAGTCCATGGGGTTGCAAAGAGGTTGACATGACTGAGAGCCTGAACTGAACTGATGATAGTTGATTAACAATTCTGTGTTCATTTCAGGTGTACAGCAGAGTGATTCAGTTATACATAAACATGTATGTATTCTTTTTCAAATTCTTTTCCCATTTAGGTTCTTATAGAATATTAAGCAGAGCTCCCTGTGCTATACAGTAGGTCCTTGTTATTTATCCATTTTAAATTTAGTAGTGTGTATATGTCAATCCCAAACTCCCAATTTATCCCTCCCCTCCAAACTTTCCCCTGTGGAATCATGTTTGTTTTGTAAGTCTGTGATTCTGTTTCTGTTTATAAATAACTTGCTTTTTTTTTTCAAGTTATTATAACATATTACTATGCACTGAGAAGATTCTAACTTAGATTTGTTAGCAGTAAAATAAAGTAAAGGTCCTAAGAGGGAATTTACTTAAGAAAATTAAGCCTGGTCTGGTAATTTGGATTTAGTATCAGAGTCTAAGGGTTTATATACATGCAAATAAAGACAAGTCTGCTTGAAGTACCTGATGATTTCTCTTTAATCAATTAAATTCAACAGATACTTGCTAGTGCTGAGTATTAGTAAAAGTGCCAATATTGTTAGTGCTATAGCTGTCCTTGATCTCTTTCTTTCCTACACCCCATGAGGTGATGAAAATGCACACAAAGAAGTAATCAGGTTTAACCGTTTACCAGCAGTTATCTTCTTTCTTCCCTGTATCTTCTAATCACCCCTCACTAATGCCTGTTTTCCCTCAGCCCATGAGCCTGCTTAAATCTCTCATTCCAAAATCATTAATCTCACATTCCCGCTAACATCTAAGATCTCTCCTCTTTCATCTAAACTTTTCAAAAGGCTTTACCCCTCCCCCTTCTTTTACTGTATTTGCTTGATTTGGTAATGACTGATCTCCTAATTGCTAAATCTAACGTTTTCTTATTCTGCTGCTACTCCTAAGTCGATTCAGTCGTGTCCGACTCTGTGTGACCTCATAGACGGCAGCCCACCAGGCTCCCCCATCCCTGGGATTCTCCAGGCAAGAACACTGGAGTGGGTTGCCATTTCCTTCTCCAATGCATGAAAGTGAAAAGTGAAAGTGAAGTCACTCAGTCATGTCCGACTCTTAGCGACCCCATGGACTGCAGCCCACCAGGCTCCTCCATCCATGGGGTTTTTCCAGGCACGAGTACTGGAGTGGGGTGCCATTGCCTTCTTCGTTTCTTATTCTAGTTCTTATCTATTCACACGTATCTGATATGCTGAGTATGCCCTCCTTCTTGAAACCCAGTCTACAATTTCTGTGACTCCTTCCTCTCCTGGTTCTCTTACCTTGATGACTATTGTTTCTGTCTCTCTCCTTCTCTGCTTCAGCTCTCTTTCTGAATGATGGTTTCCACTAGCAATCTGTCCCTATTCACTTGTCTTTTCACATGAGCATTTTCCTAGGGGAGGTGGGGGTCTAAACATTTCAGTCATAACTTCCAATGAAGCAATTCACACACCTCTGAAACAGGATCTGAAAGTGGGATTCGATCGACTTGGGTTTTGATTGAGGCCCCAAGACAACAGATGTCAACTAGTACCATGTTCTAAAGTGAAGTTCTATAGTACCTGAGCAAAACTGAAAGTGGAAAGCACATCTCAGGTTAGAGTTGTACTAATGTATCTTCACAAACTGAAAGTGCAGGGGTAAGGACGTGGAGGAGAGATAAGTAATCAGTCAAAGGAGACAAACTGCTGGTGTGTGTAGTCAGCACAGTTCAGTACACACCTCTCCAATGCATCCATGGAAGTGCTCAAAAGGGAAAGAATCACCTTGAAACATCTGGAACAACCATAGCAACCTGATACCAGATTATGCCAAATAGATGGGGAAACAGTGGAAACAGTAAGAGACTTTATTTTGGGGGGCTCCAAAATCACTGCAGATGGTGATTGCAACCATGAAATTAAAAGACGCTTACTCCTTGGAAGGAAAGTTATGACCTAGACAGCATATTCAAAAGCAGAGACATTACTTTGCCAACAAAGGTCTGTCTAGCCAAGGCTATGGTTTTTCCAGTGGTTATGTATGGATGTGAGAGTTGAACTATAAAGAAAGCTGAGCGCAGTAGAATTGATGCTTTTGAACTGTGGTACGGAGTAGACTCTTAAGAGTCCCTTGGACTACAAGGAGATCCAACCAGTCCATCCTAAAGGAGATCAGTCCTGTGTGTTCATTGGAAGGTCTGATGTTGAAGCTGAAATTCCAATACTTTGGCCACCTGATGCAAAGAGCTGACTCATTTGAAAAGACTCTGATGCTGGGAAGGATTGAGGGCAGGAGGAGAAGGGGACGACAGAGGATTGGATGGTTGGATGGCATCACCAACTCACTGGACATGAGTTTGTGTGGGCTCTGGGAGTTGGTGTTGGACAGGGAGGCCTGGTGTGCTGCAGTTCATGGGGTTGCAAAGAGTCGGACACGACTGAGTGACTGAACTGAACTGAACTGAACTGAACCAGATTATACTGGTGCTATTCAAGAGAGACTTTCTGATCCTTAGTTTTCTCCTTCCTTCCATGTATTGTCTGCTCACAATACAGTAAGGCAGGAGCTTTGACTTTAAATGCAGATTTGAAATTTCAACTATGACATGAGATCAGATATGTTCATTACTAAATGAGACTACTTGGGTAACTATGCTATGCTAATTCACTTCAGTCGTGTCCGACTCTGTGTGACCCCACAGACGGCAGCCCACCAGGCTCCCCCATCCCTGGGATTCTCCAGGCAAGAACACTGGAGTGGGTTGCCATTTCTTTCTCCAATGCATGAAAGTGAAAGTGAAGTCGCTCAGTCGTGTCCGACTCTTAGCAACCCCATGGACTGTAGCCTTCCAGGCTCCTCCGTCCATGGGATTTTCCAAGCAAGAGTACTAGAGTGGGGTGCCATTGCCTTCTCCAACTTGAGTAACTAGAAGTGACCAAAAGAGCTCAATGACTACTGTCTCTGAAGTTGCATTTATTAAATATAATGAATACATCTATATTACTGGCCCAGACTCTTCTCTGGGCTTCATGTTCATAATTCTAACATTCAACCACACATCTTCACCTAGATGCCTTAAGTAATACACGTTCAAACTAAACTCTTCCTTGACTAAACTTATTTTTACCTCTATTTTTCTCAGATGGGATCAACCTTGATTTCCATCTTTGATTTCCTTATTTATGTCAATATCCCCAACAGCCAAATCAATTTCTAAGCATTGCTCTATTCTTAAAACTCTATTCTCAATGCCATTGTGCTAGCTCAAGTCTTCTTCATCCCTGTTTTCATTGGACTACTGGACTAACTTCTTTGACCATGGTCTTGATATGTTCATCTCCAGCTGACTCAATGAAGCTCTGCATTGTGGTTACCTATTTAAAATCAAAATCTGATGGTATTGATGACCCTTTGGTGATTTCTCATCACCTGAAAAATTCTCTTATCGGAGTATTCTGGCCCTTAACTATTTCTCCATTTTCATCTCTAGTTACATTTTGCTTTAAATTGTATGCTTAGCCATACTGATATGTCTGAATCCTCTGCTTCTACCAACACACATCAATGCCTGGGCATTTGCTGCTTTACTGTCCTGTTCTGTTACTGATACAGTGGAATGTTTTTCTCACCAATCCTCCTCATACCATCAAACTCTTCGTCCTCTAAGACCCAATTTCGGTATCAATTCCTTCAGAAAGCCCATTCTAGCATTATTTTTCCTTATACAGACTATGTAGTTACCTCTCTTATACATGATGTAACATGGTTCTGTATCTGCAGATACTGCCTCACGCTGTATCTTTCTATTTATCATTCTACTTTATCATATTATATTTCCCGAGGGAACTTATTGTATTTTATCTGGATAGCTACAAGCAAAGTTTTTGGCATGTGGCACACATGTAACAAACACTTTTGAAAAAAAGGAAGAAATTGTATAAAATTTTTTACCTCCTTTCACCATACTATTTCATTTGACTCTCAGAACAAAATTTGTTGTTGTTGCTCAGTCACTAAGTCATGTTCAACTCTTTGTGACCCCACGGACCATAGCACACTAGGCTCCTCTGTCCTTCATTATCTCCTGGAGTTTGTTTAAATTCATGCCCACTGAGTCAGTGATACTATCTAACTATCTCATCCTCTGCTGCTCCCATCTCCTTTTGCCTTCAATCTTTCCCAGGATCAGGGTCTTTTCCAATAAGTTGGCTCTTTACATCAGGTAGCCAAAGTATTGGAGCTTCAGCTTACAGAATATAATTATGAAGTAAATATTTAAATTCCTATTTTACGAGCCTTAGATAGCACAGGGAACCTGCTAATGACAACCAAGGGCGTTAAGTGTAGCAAGAGACATGTATCTGTATATTTTAGGGCTAGGATCCATGTTTAGCCCACTCTACCACAATGGCATCTTTGAGTGCTGAACCTAAATACATATGTGAAATAAGGCATGAAGTCTCTGATACTGTTAACAGGCTTTTTCTCCAGCTCTGAAATACCAAAAAGAAAAGAATCAAATCATAATAAAAATAAAAGAAACTAGGGTTGTTTGAGTGTGAAGAGATGAGGTAAAGGACCATTGGACCATGTCTATACCACTTGTATCTTAGCGCATCCTATTATTAAATAAAGAAGTTTTTAAACTACCACATAATGACTTCAGTTCAGTTCAGTTCAGTCGCTCAGTCGTCTCTGACTCTTTGCGACCCCATGGACCGCAGCACGCCAGGCCTCCCTGTCCATCACCAACTCCCGGAGCCCACCCAAACCCATGTCCATTGAGTCGGTGATGCCATCCAACCATCTCATCCTCTGTCGTCCCCTTCTCCTCCTGCCCTCAGTCTTTCCCAGCATCAGGACATTGAATTCTCCAAAGTGACTCCACAGTGCCAACTCTGTAACTCTCCACTGGAGATACAATTGTTTCTCAGGCTGAATCAGAGTATGTTTTCTGTAGGAAGCCAGCATGATTCTGGCACAATAAAAAAGCTGTTCTTTTGGTTTTAACATATTCATCAGGATCTCTATCTCATCTTAGAAAAGATTTCTATTCTTTCATGGCAGTCTTTTTTTTCCAGTTTTGTCTATATGATATTTGAGACAACAACCTACGCTTTTCCCTCCCTGCCTTTTCCCTGTTCTCTAAATTCATTGAATTAAGAGGTAGGCTCTGAGCTCACTGTCTCAAGGGAGAAATAAGGAAAGGCAGAATGCTTTTAGGACAGTAGATAATGGGAACACAGAGAGGGGCTCAACCCTAGCTACCAGCTCTCCTCACCACCTGAGGCCAGATTCCTGAGAGGACAGAAGTCCTGAGCTCTGTTCTTCAGTAGTATCACCAGGAAGGTGGCAAGACCCCAGGAGGTAGATGGCTTCCTGGGGTTTCTATGTACACAGGATCAGAGGAAAACTTGCTTAAGATTCCTGGGCCACATGCATGGCAAGGAAGCAACAAAAGAATGCCAGACCTAAACAAACCATGAGGACAGGGACAATAGGCTTCTTTACATGGTCAAGCCAATCTGCAGGGTCCAGTGGCCAAAGACAAGGTTGCCCTATAGTCAACTGGAGAAGGAAATGGCAACCCACTCCAGAATTCTTGCCTGGAAAATTCCACAGAGGAGCCTGGCAGGCTACAGTCCATGGGGTCGCAAAGAGTCAGACACGACTAAAGCAACTTAGCACACACGCACATGAATAATTTAATCGCTTTGCTCCACAGAAGAAATTAATACAACATTGTAAATCAACTATACTTCAATAAAATAAAATTTTTAAAAATCACCAAACTGCAATATTAGAAGGCTCACTGGAACACCTTGCCTTTGATGCATATCCTCTAAGCAAAGAACCCTGATTGTATTAACTTTTGCATCCAATTGCCACTCAGAGGAGTAGATTTTCCAAACATAATATTTTCATGCTGCTGCTGCTGCTTCTGAGTTGTATCTGAATTACCCTAATCCTGAAAAGCCTGTTAAAAAAGTTGGACAACTTAGGTCTTCCCTGGTGCTTTGTTCTTGAATCATTTCTAAAGCAAAGAAGAGGAATATTAAATGCAAATGCACACACAGCCTACATCACTCGTGTCAGCCCAGGCTGCTATCTAGGGTTTCGTGACCTGGAGACAACAAAAACATTCAGCTGGAGGTATAGGATTTCAAGGCAATGAGAAAAACAGAAACATTCCAGTCTCGTAGACTCAGCAGCCTTTCACTTCCAACTCTCTTTGAAGCCAAAAGGCCAATAAAACAATTGTTTTTCTCTTTAATAAAGGTCAGAGTTTATGTCTAGGCCTTTTTAGAACAACAAAAAGATCAGAGAAAAGCCAGCATAGTTACATCAGTATTCATTCAGTGCTATGCTCTGCATTCGTCTCTGTTACAAATATGAAACATCTACCCTATGTGAGGCACCACACATGAGTCATTTCATTCTTTCACATATGGGGAAACCGGGACTCAGAGGATAACTTCTGGTATGGAAGAATTGGAGCTGGAATTTGAAATAGGTTGGGTCTCATCTCCCCACTCACTGTACTGACTGCTTCCTCACCATCTCTTCTTTCACCTGTGGCACTAATTAATGCTTTAGGGGCTATTCAAAGAGCCCACATTTTTCAGGGCCACTCCAAGGTGGAACAATCTCATAAAGATACAAGTAAGGTCATACTCCATTGTTTAAAATATGCTAATGAATTATCACACTTAGATTAAAATTGAAACTCTCTTTCATGATCCACTTGTAACCTGGCCCTCACCTAATCCTGGAGCTTCTTCTACATTCTCCACATCTGTTGCTCTGCTCCAGCCATCCTGCCCTTCTTTCAAAGTTCCCTTCATTCCCTCATAGTGTTCTGCATGGGTCTTTTGCCTGAAGGTCCTTTTCACAGATATGAAGTGGCTGACCCTTAACCATTGAGATGTCAGCTCACAGATTAACATAGGTTACATGTTTGTTTATTTACTTATTGGCTGTCTGTGTGTCCCTGGTATAAGGCAAGGTGTTGGCTGTCTACTCCTAGTATAAAGCAAGTTACTGGCTGTCTATGTACCCCTAGTATAATGTAAGGTGTTGGCTGTCTGTGTACCCTTGGTGTAAGGTAAAGTGTTGGCTGTCTATGTACCCCTGGAATAAGGTAAGACCTTGGCTGCCTGTGTGCCCCTGATATAAGGTAAGGTGTTGGCTGTCTAGGTACCCCTGGAATAAGGTAACATGATATGACAAGGACCATGCCCCCCATTCACTATTCAGAACAGTGTGTGGCACACAGCAGGCACTCAATAAATATTTCTTAACTGAATTAATTTGTTATTATTATCAGAAAAATTCAAAATGTTAAATCATCATCCTTTCCTTGGGTATTAATAAATATTTGGGATTCGCAAAATACTAGAGCTTAATAGTGGCATAAAGTTTGATTTTGCATTTTCATACACATTTTTTTATTGTTATATTAAATCGTCTGAGCCACCAGGGAAGTCCATTAAACAATATAATTATTGTTTAATATAAATGCTGATTTTTTTTCTCATATCCATACCTATTCTAAATTCAGAATCTGTTTTCTATATTACTAACAGCTTCTTTTTTAAAAAAACATGATTTCTCATAAATATTTTATGTTGTTTACAGCTCCTCATTTTGACTATTCAATTTTTGGTGTCATATTGAAAACAATAAAGTTAAATGCATATCTACGAAGTAGAATTGACTTATTAAAAAGGTCCCCGTAGAACAAAGGAAGTAAATGCTTGCCTCCAGTTGGCAATATTTTCACCAAGTTTTATCTGTCCACTAGCTCCTGTCCTCGGAGAAGGCAATGGCAACCCACTCCAGTACTTTTGCCTGGAAAATCCCATGGACGGAGAAGCCTGGTAGGCTGCAGTCCACGGGGTCGCTAGAGTCGGACACGACTGAGCAACTTCACTTTCACTTTTCACTTTCATGCACTGGAGAAGGAAATGGCAACCCACTCCAGTGTTCTTGCCTGGAGGATCCCAGGGACGGGGGAGCCTGGTGGGCTTCCGTCTATGGGGTCGCACAGAGTTGGACACGACTGAAGCAACTTAGCAGCAGCAGCAGCAGTAGCTCCTGTCCTCTTCCTGCTAATGGTGACATTTCAACATATCCCTCTGCCCTCAGAATTAGTGCTGCACAACCCTTTAGACCAATTCAGAAAGCATCATACTGCCAGTCTGGGACTGAGAAATTAAACAAACCTCAGTTCAGTTCCGTCACTCAGTCGTGTCCGACTCTTTGTGACCCCATGGACTGCAGCTCGCCAGACTTGCCTTTCCATCACCAACACCTAGAGCTTACTCAGACTCATGTCCATCGAGTTGGTGATGCCATCAACCGTCTCATCCTGTGTTTCCCCTTTCTCCTCCTGCCTTCAATCTTTCTCAGCATCAGGATCTTCTCTAATGATCAGTTCTTTGCATCAGGTGGCAAAGTATTGGAACTTCAGCATCAGCATTAGTCCTTCCCATGAATATTCAGGAATGATTTCCTTTAGGATTGACTTGTTTAATCAATCTCCTTGTAGTTCAAAGGATTCTCAAGAGTCTTCTCCAACACCGCAGTTCAAAAGTATCAATTCTTCGACACTCAGCTTTCTTTATGGTCCAACTCTCATATCCATACATGACTACTGGAAAAACCATAGCTTTGACTATATGGACCTTTGACCAAATAGACCCAAAGGGGATTATTTCTAATAGATTTTGAGTTTTTATGATTTGTATGCACAAGATTTGTGGTCCGATGCTTTTGAGAACATCACACAATAAGGGGTGGAGAAAAAGGACTGGGCAGAGTAGATGAACTGTGATGCTACAGAGGCCTCAGCTGAGCCTAGTGATGCCTTGGAGCTGAGATGCCCTTTCAGTGATGTTGAGACTAGGTATTGGATCTTGATAATCCGTATCAATCAGTCACTGGATACAGGCTGCCCATAGGAGGAAGTGTGACCTGGACAAGGGCCTGTCTTTGGTTGATAGCAACTCCTGACAAAGAGTCAGGCAAGAAGCTTCAACTGCTAATGCTTGGGGTCAGCTGGGGGAATGAGTGCTTTGGCCCTTAAAGATGTCTGGATGGTGCCCCACAGCATTAACTATGTGGGGTTAGTCATATTTCTTTGCCAGAATTCATGTGATACCAAATGAAATCTCGTGTGTTGAAAGCATCTTTAGCCTAGTCCCAGACACTTAAATGACAATAAAAATTTGCCATATGAATGAACAAAGAAAAATGAATAAATATTTTACTGATGCCACATTTTGTTATATTTGCTATTTCCCATGTGCTATTCGGAGAAGGCAATGGCACCCCACTCCAGTACTCTTGCGTGGAAAATTCCATGGACGGAGGAGCCTGGTAGGCTGCAGTCCATGGGGTTGCGAAGAATCGGACACGACTGAGCGACTTTGCTTTCACTTTTCACTTTCATGCATTGGAGAAGGAAACGGCAACCCACTCCAGTGTTTTTTCCTGGAGAATCCCAGGGACGGGGGAGCCTGGTGGGCTTCCGTCTATGGGGTTGCACAGAGTCGGACACAACTGAAGCAACTTAGCAGCAGCAGCAGCATGTGCTATTGTCTATGACCTATGTCTCTCCTCCATAAAATATGTGACTACAAAGACAACTTTTCAGAGAGGTTTTGTTGCATCTACCATGAAGGATCTGTCCCCATTTTACAAACTGATTCATTTTCCCATTTTATTTGATTGACCAGCTGCATTTCTAAGTTATAGAAAGGACAGGACTAAGTAGATTAAGTTAGACAGCATGTTGAACCTTTGAAAACAGAATTTGGGGGATTTTTAGCATCATGGGGAGGCTGACTGAAGTCTAATCATTTATAGAATTTTTCAAAAATCAATTCTATCTTTTAGGTTCTCAGGCTAGCCTCACAGGGCAATATTTTCTAATTATTTCATTTCAGCAGGCCCATATACGAAATTTGCCATAGAAGCAAATGTTACACATCTGAATCAAGAGAAAGTCATGTTATGCAGTTATTTCTTTTACAAAGTAAGAATTTACACTCCTCTTCATGGAATAGATCCCATATTTTAAAGACATTCCAATAATGAATATATTTTAAAACATATTAATTAATAATTGTGTGAGATAAATACTTATTCCCACATTTACAGAGAGGTTTAAGTGACTTGCTGAGGGTTTGTAAGGAACAGGGCTATGGCTTCTAATTTTGACCATTATGCCAGGTCCACCCTGAATAATATCTCAGTGATTTTATTGTCTCTCTCAAACACTTGCCTTCTCACTGTATAATTAGTTACTTCTTTCATTCCATCATGAAACATTTTTGTGCTACTTATTCTACACCAAGTCCACACTGCAAGATGAGTAATAGTGTCACTGAATGCAGGTACTCACATGGGCAAGACAAACGACCGCCGCCAGAAATGCGTCAGAACAAAGCCTTGGACCTTTGTGAGCTGAATCTGCTTCCTTCAGAGTTTTACTTGTTGTTCAACCATTAGAGTACACGAAGTCAAGCTACTTACATGGTTTTCAAATTTCTTAAGAAAAAGCAGTCACTTTTAACCTCGACTAATAATTGATAAAGGGTGAAGTTCTTCCTTAGCCCTCAGTGTGAGAAATATCCTTTGAAGAGGCTGTTTCTTCTCAAGCGAACATCTCAAATACATGCTTTTTAGACTCCAATATAAATGAAACTTAATGGCCAGAGGAAAATCACATTCTCCTGGAACTGTACATTTTATGACTCTAATAAGGTGATAACAATGGTTCTGTTGTTAATTTTTTTTTGAAATCCAATACATTCTCAATTACACTAATACAGGCTGATTTTCAAGGGAACAAAAATAAAATGTTTCTTTGGAGAAATCTCCAGTGAGAGCTATCTTATGACATGGTATCTCCCTGGAGACTGATTATGGAATTTTCTTGCAGAAAACATTTTACATGACGAAAATGGAGTGCATTTGTTTCCTTGGAAACAAACCCTTTCACCTTCATTGCACAGAAATTCAAGCAATGAAAATTTAGTAATTAGGCCCAGAATCTACCTGTTTTAAACTAGGGGAATTTTCAAACACATGATATTATTAGAAGTAATGTACAATAAAACCCAGTTAGCTCAGTTAAGGTCAAACAAATAAACCTTTACATGTTTGAAAAGTATAGACAGACATCTGGAATTCTAAACACTGAAATAGAATTACCTAAGGACTCATACTTCAATAGCTTAGAAAACCCCTCAGTTCAAATCATCAGATGATGGTCAAAAAGAAAAACCTAAGAAAGACACAATTTGAGTAACACAGTATTATTAGAAAGTTTCATCATGAGGAAGTCAATACTGTGACGATCAGCCAATAATCTCAAATCAAAATGTTTTCTATAGGGAAACAAAATCTGTTTTCTTTGGTAAAGGGTGCAGGGAAGGGGGGGTTTAGATCCTTTGCTTTTATTCCCCCATGCATATAGTTTTTATTTATTTAAAACTTTTATATTGAATTATAGTTGATTTAGAGTATTTTAGGTACACAGCAAAGTGATTCAGCTTTACATATATATGTACATATATGTATACACATTACATATACACATACATGAATTATATACACATTTATATTTGTATATATACATTTATATGTATGTATTCTTTTTTTCAGATTCTTTTCCATTATAGGTTATTGCAAGATATTAAAAATGGTTCCCTGTGCTATACACTAGGTCCTTGTTGTTTATTTTATATACAGCAGTATATATCTATTAATTACAAATTTCAAATTGATCCCTCTATCACTTTCCCCTTTGGTAACCATAAGTTTGTTTCCTATGTCTATTTCTATTTTGTAAATAAACTGTTTGAATCATTACTTTATAGTCCACATATAAGTGATATCATATACTATTTGTCTTTCTGCAGTCTTTTTCTTTTTTTACAGAATCAACCTTCTGGATATACTTGAGAACTCACAGACTTTCTTTTTTTGTATTATATACTATTTGCAGTGTAAAAATCAAAATATGGGGAAGTTATGACTAATTCTGATATTTCTCAGGCTCAAACGATTAATAAAAGTGATCGTATACTTTAGTTAAATTCTATAATTAATTTAAACTCTAGAAACAAATGCTACAGAAATGCCTCCTTTCTTAGTGTTTTGACATTTTCTTTAATGAAATGACTTTCAACATTTTACCCTGTCTTCAAAGTTCAAATCACTTAGAAGTGTCCACAATGTATAGACAGAATTATCTTTAAAGCTTTAACTTTGAAATAAATTTAAACTTATAGGAAAGTGGCAAAGTAGTAGAGAGTTGCTGAGTACCCGTCATTCTTTGGGTTTCCCGGGTGGTGCAGTAAAGAATTCGCCTGTTAGTGCAGAAGAAGCAGGTTCGATCCCTGGGTCACGAAGATTCTCTGGAGGAAGAAAAGGCAACCGACTCCAGTATTCTTGCCTGAGAAATACCATGGACAGAGGCGTGTGGTGGGCTACAGTCCATGGGGTCACAAGAGAATTGGACAGGACTTAGCAACTAAACAACAGTTTTAGTGTCTATTGGTGGATCTTGCCTACAGCTATTACTTCGATGTTTTAATGGTGCCTTTCTGTTTCTCTCATTCTTTCTATGTGCATTCATTGGAATTCTTCTGTAAAAGGGAGTTATAAGGACAGTTCTTTGTTTTTATTTTGGGTTGTTTTGCAAATAAACGAACATTTTATTGCTTTGTCCTAGGTCTTCTGAAACAACTTAAGTTTTAGAAGACTAAAGTTGTTATCTTAATAAGGTGGGGTTGGTATGAAGAACTGTTATCATGGGCCAAGAAAACTAAAAAAAAATAAAGGGTCCATAAAGCAAATACTATATAGAAAGCTTCAATCTCGGAAACTATTTGTATTTGATGTTAGTAACAGCAGAGGCATATTAGAGAATTATCAAGTCTCGATTATTCAATTATGTATTCAAGAAATTGAAGATATTTTGCTGAGTAAGGAACTGATCATATTTCACAACCCAACTCAAATATCTCTTCTCGAAATCTTTTTTTGATTTGTTTTGCAGAGCAGTTATTCACCTTTTTCTTCATTCTCAGTTAGTGGCTCTGAGATTTGCTAGACTTTTTACATTGTATTTCAATTGTGGACATTCTTCCCCACCCTCAACCTCTCTCCCTTTCTCTTTCCTCTAAGACTACAAACTCCTTGGGATCAGTCCCCTCATCTGATTTACCACTGTATCTCCAATACTTCAGTTCAGTTCAGTTCAGTTCAGTCGCTCAGTTGTGTCCGACTCTTTGTGACCCCATGAATCACAGCACGCCAGGCCTCCCTGTCCATCACCAACTCCCGGAGCTCACTCAAACTCATGTCCATCGAGTTGGTGATGCCATCCAGCCATCTCATTCTTTGTTGTCCCCTTCTCCTCCTGCCCCCAATCCCTCCCAGCATTACGGTCTTTTCCAATAAGTCAACTCTTCGCATCAGGTGGCCAAAGTATTGGAGTTTCAGCTTCAGCATCAGTCCTTCCAATGAACACCCAGGACTGATCTCCTCTAGGATGGACTGGTTGGATCTCCTTGCAGTCCAAGGGACTCTCAAGAGTCTTCTCCCACACTACAGTTCAAAAGTATCAATTCTTCGGCGCTCAGCTTTCTTCACAGTCCAACTCTCACATCCATACATGACCACTGTAAAAACCATAGTCTTGACTAGACGGACCTTTGTTGGCAAAGTAATATCTCTGCTTTTCAATATACTATTTAGGTTATAACGCAGTGTTAATGCATATGGGTTTTCATTTTACTGTGTATAAATTCTTGACAGACAGATAGATGGATGGATGGATGGATGGGCCAAAATACCTGCCCTCAGGAAGCTTAAATTAGTCATAATTGTAATTATTACAGGCAAAGTAAAGGGGTAATATATAAAAAGAGTCTGGCTCAGCCATTGAAAAGCTATGTGGACATAGCAAATTAATTTCCTTTCCAGCTTTCAGTTTCCCCATAAATAAACTGATTAGGTGATTCCTAAAGTTATTTACAACAATAATACTTTCCATCACTCTAACATCTACTTGAATATCATTGAAATAGGAGTACTGTACTCATAGGTACACAAAATGTCTAACTGAATAAAACTTAAAGCAAGTACACATGTTCTAACACCAGAACACTTATATATTTTATCTAAACTGCATCAGTATAAAATTAGATCTTTTTCATATGACTGTCAATCTGTTAGCTCTTCAGAACTAACCAAGAAGCATGATCTATTTCAAGTTATGGCAAAAGTAGGCATTTTTGATGCCTTCCCAACTCTCCTGGAACAACATTTATGCATTATGCTAATCCTACTTCACACATGCTGCTTCACACATCACCTCTCATGGGATGAATCCATAATTTGATAAATAAAATTAAATGCTTAATGGCATCACACAGACTTCTTTCTGTATAGAACAGTTTGCCTTAAACTTATTAATGAAAACAAGACCTTGCATTTGATTTGCATCTTATATTTCAAAGGGCTTTCACATTCATCACTTTGTACAAGGAAACATTTTAAAAATGTTTAGGAGCTGAGCATAAGTCATGTTGTTGTTACTGTTGTAACGATATGATGACCTGGTGAGGTAGACAGAGGGTGAGAATCATTATCCAAGTGTACAAGTTAAGTAACAAAGCCACAGCCAGGCCAAGGGATCACTCATAATCACATGTCCCTGTGACTTCCAGGTACTGTGAAAGGTGATGGCAAACCACTCCAGTATTCTTGCCTGGAGAATCCCATGGACAGAGGAGCCTAGAAGGCTACAATCCATGGGGTTGCAAAAAGTCAGACACAACAGAGCAACTAGCACACAAAGGCACTCACAATTTAATAGACTGTGCTTCCCTGAGCATTCAGATGGTAAAGAATCTGCCTGCCAAGCAGGAGGCATGGGTTCAATCTCTAGGTTCAGGAAGATTCCCTGGAGGAGGGCATGGCAACACACTCCAGTACTCTTGCCTGGAGAATTCCATGGACAGAGAAGCCTGGTGGGCTACAGTCCATAAGGTCTGTAAGATTTGGACACAACTTAATGACTAACACTTTCACTTTTCACTTTCACATATAAATACAACTAATATGTTTTATTTGATGAAGTGACAGTGAGCGGAGGGCAAAGTCTCTGTGATAATTATTTAATGGCAACATTTAAAAGTTCTGGACTTCTCTGATAGCTCAGTTGTTAAAGAATCCACCTGCAATGCAGGAGACCCTGGTTCAATTCCTGGGCTGGGAAGATCTGCTAGAGAAGGGATAGGCTATCCACTCCAGTATTCTTGGGCTTCCCTTGTGGCTCAGCTGGTAAAGAATCTGCCTGCAATGCAGGAGACCAGGGTTCGATCCCTGGGTTGGGAAGATTCCCTGGAGAAGGAAAAGGTTACCCACTCCAGTATTCTAGCCTGGGGAATTCTATGAACTGTAGTCCATGGGGTCGCAAAGAGTCGGACACAACTTAGCGACTTTCACTTCACTTTACAAATTTAAAAGAAATAGAATGATATTAGAGCTTTTGAAAAAGAAAAATCAATACAAGATGGAAAGAAGAAATGGGAGGGAGAGAAGAAGAGAGGAAGGAAGGAAGGCAGGCTGCACTCCCACTCATATTCTACACTTCACTTGAAAAATCAGAATCTGAAAAGGTCGATGAACATAAATATTTCAGGAAGCAAGGTACACAGATATACAAAGGTACTCTAGAGGGAAAGCCTTCAAAATGGCATCAAGAATGTTACATTCGTACACTTTCTTGTCAAATCTATTAGGATTTCAATGATCATACCTGTTGAATCCACACTTACTAGAACAAGCTTAAGTTGTGATATTTTTCTTTTGCTAAAAATCACTGTCCTAACAAAGATGTCTCAGAACTTCATTATTCCACATATTTTAAGTAGAACATGCTTACTAGCATGTGGAAAAATACTGACCTTTTCAAACGTCAAGGTATGATAGGCTGGCTATTCCCATAAGGAAAAAAGAAAAGAGAAATTGGATAAATGGTCAAATCATATGGCTCTTGGAAAATCCCAAAGAAACCCAAAAGCCCTCAGGCCTTATGCATAAAATATGTCATATGACAGAAAAGTTTCTCTTTCTCAAGAGACTAGAAGAAGGTATCTACAATACAGCTGTATTCTCCTAAAAGTGATCTAATGTTGATTATACTTGTAAAATTAACCTATTTATCAGTCAGCCTCCAATAATCCATGGTTTTCATTACCTGAACCTTGGTTATAGACTCTACATGTCATTTCATAATTTTTTTTCAATATCAAAATAAATCTTTTAGGTCTAAAATTAAATGATAAGTAGCATAATTTCTTTGCATATTTTAGAAAGAGCCCACCCATCTTCAATGAGAACAACAACAAGCTAACACTGAGTTAATACTGTGTAGTTAACATGTGCCATGCTCTGTTCTAAGTGCTTTGCATATATTAATGTATAAATATTGTCAAGATCCCTATGAGGTGAGTATTATTATTATTCCTTCAAACTGAGGTTTGAAGAAGCTAAACAGTTACCTCAGAGTTTCACAAAGTAGAGCACAGTCCGTAGGTGCTCTAGGATTATAATACAGACCATGTGACTCCAAAGTTATTCTTAACCTCTGCATTATGTTACAAAGGCACAAAGGAATCAGGAAGGGAGAAAGGAAGAAGAGAGGATGGGAAGAGGAAGGGGAGAAGGAATGGGAACAAAGAAAAGACGGCAAGGAGGGAACACAGAGCTAGGAGGGAGAGTGGAAGAACACTGGGTGGGTGGAATAGAGACAGAAAAAGATCAGAGGAAAGAATTTAACTCGTTTCAAAATGACAGATGAGATCTCTCAATGAACAGCTGTGAAACTCAGGAAGTCACGGAGAATGCTTCTGGGAAAGTGAGGCACACTAACACACTCATGTGAGAAACCTGGGGAGGCGAACTCGCAGCAGAAATAATGCCGCATTACTTCTTTAGGACTGCCTACCAGGAGTTGTGTTGGATCCATTCCCTGAAAACCGCTCCTAACAAAAGAACAAATAAATGAAGGAAAATTTTCCACCATGCATCCACTAGGTGCAAATGTTAAGGGGCTAGTTTTCTTCTGGAGCACCAGAGGTTAAGGCACAGCCTTCTTGTTTAAATCTTAGTTATTCTTGCCTATTCTTAGCCAAAGAATAAACAGAGTTCCTTTAAGAGACTCATAAGTCACCACTGCCTAACCTTAGGCCTGACATTCCGTTATGACTAGATGGCTCCAAGTAATCTTATCTATCTTATTCTCCATAACTTCCCTTAGCTCAGGCAAATTGAACTATTAATTATTTCTTAAATTATCCCATACTTGCCCACACAAATACTCAGTTTTCTTCATGCTTGGCCAAATTCTACACTCTCCAAGGCCCAGTTAAACACCCCCCACTCCCACTACAAAACTTTCCTGATGGTTCCTTTTGGTGGCTCCACCAGAATGGTGCTTTCCTTCCTCTGAATTTGTTTAACTTTGTCTGCATTTGTTTAACTTTGTCTGCATTTGTTTAACTTCCTCTGCATTTTTCTTTACACATTTCATTTTTTTCTTGACTCTCTTACATGGATGATTCAACATCTTACTTCTTCAGGGCAGACTGTAACCTCTGAGGCAGCCCCACTATTGGATCTACCTTTAGAGACCTCATGGTACTTAAAGGATTGATTTTGAGAGAGTGGACAAACTAGACTTTAAATATTTGCTTAATTTCCACCATATATATTCCACTATTGGGGCATATACACACTCATTACAGGGTATATATCTACATAGACATATAATGTTGCTACTGTTGCTTAGTTGCCAAGCTCTGTCCAACTCTTTGTGACCCAGTGGACTGTATTACTCCAGGCTTCCCAGTCTTTCACCATCTCCTGGAGTTTGCTCAAATTCATATCCACTGAGTCAGTGATGCTATCTAACCATCGCATCCTCTGCTGCCCTCTTCTCCTTTTGTTTTCAATCTTTCCCGGCATCTAAAATGACTTAAATTTAGTTCTAGACTCCCAGAGGAATTAGTAAGCAAACAAATAGTTCTCATAATGATGTCTACTGAGGCCACAAACTCAAATGCCTGTAGGACCCATGGAGATAGTATCCGTGAGAGAAGCCAGCACTGGGCCTGATGCAGGAAGAAGATGGAGGGATGGAGGCAGTGGAAGTGGAAAGTGAACCCTTCAAAAGTGATCATCAGTCATTGGAAACAAGCTGGAAATAGCTCATCATTACTGCATGCGAATGCCAGCCTACTGTGCCAGAAATTCAAATATTGATGTGAAATCTTGCAATTTTTATATTTTTGCAACTAAGTGTTATGATTATTATTTTTTTTTACTTTAATCAAACACTCTGCAGGCATTTGTTTGTTAAAACCCATTTGTTTGCTGAATCCAAACTATGATCACCAGCTTTGACTATCAGACCTGAAATTTTCAGGCAGGTGTGATGAAAAGACAGAAGGTCAGAGATCTATGATGTTTACACAAAACACAGGGAGTCTTTACTATAACTCTTTCCGTCACTTCCAGGGCGCGGGAAGGAAGTACAGTAAATTTCTCCAGGAGACTGGAGAAGGGTACAATGGCTCTTAGCCATGGTATCTGTGGGGTTTAAACATGGAAATTTATTGTCTCAACGTTCTGGGGACTAGAAGTCCAAACTCATGGTGTCAGCAGGGTGAATTCTTCTGAGTGCTTTGTGGGAGAATCAATTCCATGCCTTTCCCCAGCTTCTGGTAGCCTCAGGTGCTCTTTGGCCTATAGATGGCATTCACACTGTGTCTTCATGGAGTCATCTGTCTCTGCCTAAATTCTCCCTTTTCATAAGGACACAGTTATATTGGATTAGGATCTACTCTAATGATCATTATCTTAACTTATCATCTGCAAAGATCCCATTTCCAGGTAAGGTGCATTCACTGGTCCTGGGTGCTAGAACTTTGACTTTTTGTTATTGTTGTTCATTCAGTCATGTATGACTCTGCAGCCCCATGGACTGCAGCACGCCAGGCTTCCCTGTCCTTAATGATCTGCCAGAGCTTGCTCAAACTCATGTCCATTGAGTCAGTGATGCCATCCAACCATCTCATCCTCTATCATCCCCTTCTCCTCCTGCCTTCAATCTTCCACAGCATGAGGGTCTTTTCTAATAAGGTGGCCGAAGTTTTGGAGTTTCAGCTTTAGCATCAGTCCTTCCAACAAATATTCAGGACTTATTTCCTTTAGGATGGACTAGTTGGATCTCCTTGCAGTCCAAAGGACTCTCAAGAGTCTTCTCCAACACCACAATTAAAAAGAATCAATTCTTCTGCACTCAGCTTTCTTTATAGTCCAACTCTCACATCCATACATGACTACTGGAAAACCCATAGCTTTGACTACACAGACCTTTGCTAGTAAAGTAACGTCTCTGCTTTTTAATATGCTGTCTAGGTTGGTCATAGCTTTTCTTCCAAGGAGCAAAGGCTCCTTAATTTCAAGGCTGCAGTCACCATCTGCAGCGACTTTGGAGCCTCCCAAAATAAAGTCTGTGCACTGTTTCCACTTTTCCTCCATCTATTTGCCATGAAGTGATGGAGCCAGACGCCATGATTAGTTTTTGAATTTTGAGTTTTAAACCAGACTTTTCCCTGTCCTCTTTCACCTTCATCAAGAGGCTCTTTAGTTCCTCTTTGCTTTCTGTCATAAGGGTGATATCATCTGCATATCTGAGGTTATTGATATTTCTCTCAGCTTGTGCTTCATCCAGCCCAGCATTTCACATGATACACTCTGCATATAAGTTAAATAAGCAGGGTGACAATATATATATAGCCTTGATATACTCCTTTCCTGACTTGGAACCAGTCCATTGTTCCATGTCCAGTTCTAACTGTTGCTTCTTAACCTGCATACAGATTTCTCAGGAGGCAGGTCAGGTGGTCTGGTATTCCCATCTCTTTCAGAATTTTCCACAGTTTGTCGTGATCCACTCAGTCAAAGACTTTAGCATAGTCAATGAAGCAGCAATAGATGTTTTTCTGGAATTCCCTTGCTTTTTCTATGATCCAGTGGATGTTGGCAATTTGATCTCTGACTCCTCTGCTTTTCTAAATCCAGCTTGAACATCTGGAAGTTCTCGGTTCACATACTATTGAAGCCTGGCTTGGAGAATTTCGAGCATTACTTTTCTAGCATGTGAAATGCATGCAACTGTGCGGTATTTTGAACATTCTTTGGCATTTCCCTTCTTTGGGATTGGAATGAAAACTGATCTTTTCCAGTCCTGTTGCCACTGCTGAGTTTTTCATATTTTCTCGCATATTGACATCTTTTGGGGAACACAATTCAACCCATTAACAGTGATTACTGTCCACATTCCAGAGCCTCCTGCAGAGCTCCCTCTGCAACTTGAAAATCCCAGCACAAGTCTGTGCCAGGAATAGAGAATTGGGAACTATGGCAGTAACATCTTTTAAAAAGCACAGTCCTGGGACATGGAAATCATTTCCTACTGCTGATGGAGAATGCTGGAGACAACATTACTTCTCCTGAGAAACAAGTAAATATCTTTCTGTCCTCCCTATAATATGAGGATACGCTCAACTATTTGAGTGTATGTGCGCTAAGAAGCTCAGCCATGTCCAATTCTTTGTGACCCCAAGGACTGTAGCTCCCATGCTCTTCTGTCCATGGGATTCTCCAGGCAAGAATACCAGAGTGGGTAGCCATTCCCCTCGGCAGGGGATCTTCCCAACCCAGGGATTGAACCCATGTCTCTTATGTCTTCAGCACTGGCAGACAGGTTCTTCATCACTGAGAAACAAATAAATATCTTTCTGTCCTCCTTGTAATATGAGGATATGCTCAGCTATCTGTACTTGTGACCAAATGCACTAGCAGTTTTTCTGTGTGTTCTGCCTCAGACTAAATGACTTAAAGGGTCAGGTCCTACCTGATTCTGCAGGACTAAATGTACCAACTGCCTCTATATAGAGCAGCTCACTGGCCAAAATCACAGTGAAAAACACATTGCTGCATTTCTGCACATACAGGAACTGCATGGTGAAGAAGTCTTCTGAAAATCCCCCTTACAATGAACTCCTGAACTTTCCAACTCCCCTATTTCCTCCTCAAATACCATTAGAATTCAACCCAAACAGAAACTATCCAGAACCCAGGTGGGCTAGATTCACCCAGCTAGATTCATGGAGATTACATGGGTCTTAAATGAGACTCCTCTTGCTTCTCTGAGGCCTTGATGATGTGAAGTCTTGAAAACCCAAGTCATTTCTCTGGATGAATTTTGCTACTTAAAATGAAAAAATTGAAGACTATTATAAATAAAGATGAAGATAGCATTAGTTGTTTCTGTGAGGATCCCAGAAGGTTTCACCAAAGAGATAATATCTGAACTGGTTTTGAAAAAATTAGTGAGGAATTCACCAAGACAGGAAGAAGAAATAGGCATTCCAGGCAATGATAAAAGCATGTGCAAAAGGAGAGAGGGAAGGAAAAAATATGGCACATTAGAAACAAGCAAGGATGTATCTACTTAGTTCTTAAATGGATCCAACTCTGAGACAATTCATCAATGTAAAAGATATAACAACATTTTTGGTGTGTTTTTTAGAAAGAGACTCACTATTGCATACCTGTGCATCCCAGTTTTCATACACATTCTCTTTTCAGCAAGGACGATATATAAAAAGAAAAATATCTTACAATCAAGAAAAAACTAGATAATCTGATAAATCCCATCCAGCCCTAATATTTTGTGTTAGTGGCTATCAGGGTCCTGGAAACTAATTCAACTGATCAATGGAAAACTGAGTACTCACTGTGGATAAAGCTATGAGCTAAATGCTATGGGAGGGTCTAGTCTGTGCAAGAGAGCTCAGTAGCTCAGTCATGCCCCACTCTTTGCAACTCCATGAACAGTAGCCTGCCAGGCTTCTTTGTCCGTGGAACTCTCCAGGCAAGAATACTGAAGTGGGTTGCTACTTCCTACTCCAAGGCATCTTCCAATTCAGGGATCAAATACACGTTTCCTGAGTTTCCTGCATTACCAGGCAGATTCTTTACCACTGAGCTATCTGGAGAGGGTAGGGGATGTAAAATAATTTAGAAATAGCTGTATCCTTGGAAGCTCAATGTTGAAGTGAATTCTCTGTGTTACCACTGCATCTCATCCAACCTGTACACTTCATCTGCTAATTTTTCTGCACTCAAGTACAATCTTCCATCTACCAGTATTAATTATTACCTTGCCAGATAATTCCCATAATTATAGGTTGTGAAGATCTTCCGGGCTCTCAAGTTTTCTAATGAAATTATTTTTAAATTAGTGTTACAACTGGGTGGCTATTCATAAACAGTTGTGAAGAGGGTCAGAAGCAATTTCTCATTAACACTCAAATACCTGCATCCATGAATTTGATTCGAGAAGTTAAAAAAAAAAGACCTCTATATTATCAACAATCTTTCTTTTTATTTTTTTGCAATTAGTAAGAGCTTCTTGAGAAGAACAAGGAGACAGAATACAGCTAGAGCAGCTGGAGTTGTGCATTATCTACATCTACTTATCCATGCTTCAGCCTACATTCACAATTTTCCTGAAGGTCTGTTTTACTTTACACACAAGTGTTTGTCTTCTTCCCCTCCTGAGATATTTTAAAAATAAAAGTGGAACTTTCAAAAATATGATGAATACACAATGATACAGTGAAGCAGATACAGGAATCTGCCATCAGTATTTGGAAGATGAAAACTGGACTGAGGAGTGATAAATGATGAAGCAGGGCAAGAAGTAATGCAGACTAGTGACATTCTAGGGACTGCAGCTGAAAAAGGAGTCAGAATGAGTCCTAGGCTGGAAAACTGGAAAAGCAGTTAAAAGTCTTTTTTATAGATAGAGTTCAAGATAATTATACCTCCATCCCAAATCCTGAGACAAAATTCAAAGAGCTCCTTAAAAGAATTAGACTAACCTGTATGGTGAGGGTTCCAGGATGTGTGTGTGGTGCCAAGGATGGAAGGGGAGCTCTTGAGCAATAAGTACCCAGTTCAATGTTCTGTCCACTTGCTCTGTCTGATTTTCCTAAAGCTATACCTGCTTCTCCACATTGAATTCCTTTATTGATTTGTTCCTAAATATAAAAGGACAATCAAGAATCATCACACATTTGAGAAAAGCTTAAACATGTGAGAGCCCCAGATAAAGAAACAGGAAACAGAGACAATTGAACAAAATTTTCAAAATTAGGTTATGCCCATGTTAGTGAACATCCCTCTTGGTGACTGTCTCAGCAGAAAAATAGGTTAAGAATTAACTTCTCTTCTAATGTTTGTTCTATCCCCCCAGATTTCCTATCCTCTGCACATTGGATGAGTGTTCTATAGTCTATGCTCTAAGAGTTCTAGAACCTTTACTAATAGAATCAGGGAAATACAATAGAAATAGACTGTTGCCAATGCTAAATGGTTCTTTGGAGTCAAAGAAGTAGATTTGGCATTGTTAATTTAGAATATCCAGGGGACAGTTTCAAGAATACAGTTCTGAACCTATAGAACATGAGAATTTGAACAAAAGAGCACTGGCATTAGTTTTTAGGGAAGGAATATTTTATCAGGATTCTGGAAGGTTATGACCAACATGGATAGCATATTCAAAAGCAGAGATATTACTTTGCCAACAAAGGTCCATCTAGTCAAGGTTATGGTTTTTCCAGTGGTCATGTATGGAGGTGAGAGTTGCACTGTGAAGAAAGCTGAGCACCGAAGAATTGATGCTTTTGAACTGTGGTGTTGGAGAAGACTCTTGAGAGTCCCTTGGACTGCAAGGAGATCCAACCAGCCAATCCTAAAGGAGATCAGTCCTGGGTGTTCAATTGGAAGGACTGATGTTGAAGCTGAAACTCCAATACTCTGGCCACCTCATGCGAAGAGTTGACTCATTGGAAAAGACTGATGTTGGGAGGGATTGGGGGCAGGAGGAGAAGGGGACAACAGAGGATGAGATGGCTGGATGGCATCACCGACTCAATGCACATGAGTTTGAGTGAACTCCGGGAGTTGGTAATGGACAGGGAGGCCTGGCATGCTGCGATTCGTGGTGTTGCAAAGAGTCGGACATGACTGAGCAACTGAACTGAACTGAACACCTTAAGCAAAATATGCCAGCACCTGATCCTTTTTGCTCAGCTTCCAGTCATTCAGAGCAATAATTTAATAAGTACATTAACCAACTAGTTAAAACAGAGAAAGGGGTTTTCAGACAATGGATGTGCCCAATATACAGTCCCCACAATCTCAGCATTCTGTATTCTAGAACAGACAATTTTGTATTTGATTAACATACTATCAATTTCCTAGGGTTTGATTAACTCCTATGCAGTGTTAGAACCAATTTTGGACTTCAAGTTCTGATTGAATTCACAAAAATTACGCCATTCTAGATTGTCTTGACTGGGCAGCTAGGTTGCTCCTCACCTGACAATAATTCTTCATATGTAGTGTTATTTTCAAAAGAGTGACTTTCAATTCTGGCTAATTAGAATTAACTGAGGAGACGTTTTAAAAAAATTCTGATATATGGACCATCTCCAGATATTCAGTTTATCTGACCTTGGCTGGCATCTGGGCATTGATAATTTTTAAGTGCTTTCCCAGGTGACCCAAAAGTAAGCAAGAGAAGAGAACCATTTATTTGAGGTAAGTCACTGTAGGTCAGGAGTTTAAACTAACATTGGACTGCTGATAGCTCAGTATGAATCTTATCCATTTTTTATACCAATATTATCAATATTTATCATATTCCTTTTTGCTCCACAATCAGACAATTTCAACAGGGGGAAATTATGGTGAGAATGATTGCTACCTAACAGATAAAATAATTTTTAATGCCTAGAACTTCTCAAGTACAGATTGGATCACAAACTCCCTAACCTTGGAAGGCTTTGAGTTGGACACAATTCAATTCAATATTTTCTGTGGGATATTGTATGAAAGGAGATCCAAAAATGAATTAGACACAAACTCTGTTTTCAGAGAGGTTTCAATCTAAGTTTCTTTCTTATGCTAAGCTTGTATAATTTGCACATCAATTATTTTACTTTTATCAGATTATTAATAAAATTCAGAAATAGGCATTAGTACTTTTTGCATTTTCTTCAATTTCACTTTCATTTTAAAATCTACTGTATTATTTGATGCTTTATCTACCTCTTATTGGCAAGAAGAAGTAAAACCTTAGGCAACTTAAACATCCTAACTTTAATTTCCTCATTTTTAAGAAAGGGTTCATAAGAGTAGAAGTGCTTACCCTCAAAAGATTTTTGTAAGCATTAAATGAATTATGCATATAATGTTCTTAGCACAGTGCCTAACACAAAGTACTTAATGTTTATCATTGTCTATCAACTCTCAAAACAATATATTCAATGCATAATTTATATTTCTTTTTTGTCTGCTATTATTAGAGTTTAAGGAAACAGATATTTATTGGAATTTCTCAATCTCACTGACAATAACTCTATTGATATTGTTTGTAGTGAGTACATTTTTGCATTTTTAAAAAGACATAAGAAGTAAGAAATACCTAAAATGAAATTAGGCTCACAGTTGATCTAGTTACAAGTGTTGCTTAGACAGACATTTGATGCACATTTTACAATCAGATGTTTCACTTTCTTCTTCACATTTGGGCTCTTCATTCTCTTAGAGCAGCTGTATAATTCAATGATTAAAATTATCTTATTACGGACTAGCACAGTGAATGTAAAACACATGTATGAAAATAACAGGATCTTGTATTAGGAAATGATTACAACACAGAGCAGCAACAGCAATTTTGTACTCACTCGTCTTGATGAAACCCAATTTTGTTTTACAAATCATCAGATATTTTCCAACTCTGTAAAATAATGTAAATTGATGTTTTCCTTCACAAAATGCTAGTTCAAGAAAAATTTTGATGGCAATTATAATTGTAAATTGATCACAAGCTTTGAAATACCAAATGCAAATAAAGCAGCTCAAAGCATAAGACATCTGGAGCAACCCAGCAATGCAACTCCCGGATTTTTTTCTGCTGTGCAAAATGTTCTAGTTTGGTAAACAGTTTAACCTTTTTGCATGCTACTGGTACATCTAATTCAAAACCACAGGGGAAAGCACCTTTCAGTACTTGAGAATTCTAAATGTGAACCCCAATTTTGTCTCAAAAACTTAACATCAAGGGAGAGGAGGAACAAAAAGGAAACTTGGCCACTTCAGACGCTTTCACAATCACTAGAAACAAGCAAGAGCACCAACTTATTGCTTGCAGCAGCACTAGATTTGGAATTGGAAGACCCCGTTTAAGTTCTGTTCTGCTATTTACTTGCTGCATCATCTTAGGAGGGTCATCGAATTTCTGTCTCTGTCCTCCTTTTTAAAGTGGGGAGGATACCACATTCTCCCTAGAGGTGCTATGGAGATTTGTCGGTTCCTCCATAAATTGAAAAACACTTCACAGTGTTTCAAAATGAAAAGGTGTGGCTGCATCAATGCCAGAGGCATGTGAGGAAATGCGCATAACAGCAGAGAGAAAGGGAGAGTGAATCTATAATAATCACGCAGTAGGAGTGGCAGCGCCACATCATGCAGTTAGGTGCATTCTCACTTCCTTGTTTATGATCGTCATCCTGACTAGGTCAATTAAACAAGATCTATGCAGTCTCTGGCTCCCAGTAGACAGACAGTAAATCTTTTCTTTTCCACTTTCAACTATTAACCTTATGACTTATTTTTGCTATGTCTATACGGTTATTTGATTAACTGATTCAACAGACATTTACCAACAGACATTTGTCAATGCTTACACTTACCAGTTTACCAACAGACACTACCATTGGCATGTGCATGCATGCTTAGTCACTCAATTGTATCCAACTCTTTGCAACCCCATGGACTGTAGTCCACCAGGCTCCTCTGTCCATGGGATTCTCCAGGCAAGAATACTGGAATGAATATCTATTCCTTTCTCCAAGGAATCTCCCAGACCCAGGAATTGAACCTATCTCTTGCATTGCAGGCAGATTCTTTACCATCAGAGGCACCAGGGAAGCCCCAGTGCTCCACTGGAGGGATAAATTATTATATTAACTCTATTCTTATTTGGTCTGAGGTGAGACAGACATTCAATACATAATTTCTCCAAATATGTAATTATAACTTGTAATGAATTCTGTAAAAGGAAGCAACACAAGAACATCCATCCAACTTAGAAGAGTTAGGGAGGATTTCAATCTCTTTATGACTACTTTGACTTTTTCAAACATGTCTTCTTTTTCTCTACAAATAAACTTAAGGTCATAAATATGACTCAAAGTAGTTAGAGGCATAACTACTTACTTTATAAAGTAAATATAAAAAGTATTTATAGTTCTTTGTATTTCTCCCAGCATCTCAGTCAATTATTAGCCTATAATACTTAATGAATATAGTGATCAGCTTAACTCATATTCTCTCTTTGGTCATTTTACTTGTCTTGAATCCATTCTTAGATAAACACATAAATTGTGGGTTTCCAATATAAAAGATTAGTCCTACCAAAGATGCTGGGGATGCTCAGTTGCTTCATTAAAGTAGGAAACGGAGATTGTTGTGAACTCTCAATTTCTCTCTTTTGACAGAGAACCATAATCAGATGATACAAAAATACCTGATCAAAGAAAGTAGGAACCCTTTTAATCAACTACAAATCAGACCAAGCCATATGGATCTTATGAACATATCACTTATTGATCTACTGTCAGTGAAAAAGCTGAAATCAAGCGGAGGCAGTGTCCTTCTCCTCCAAGCTTCATTCTACATGTAATCACACCTGCAAATGTTTCTGTGACATAAACAAAGCCCTAGACTATAATGAATACGACTAATCAACATCTGTTAGACATGGCAATTATGCTCACTTGGGGCTGAAAAGGCAAAGAAACATAATTTAAGATCATGTTTTGAGACATCATAGTGGCAACAGAAAAAAAAGTAACTGATTTTTTTAAAAAGCAACTTATTATGATAGATTTCTAGCAGTTGCTTCTTCTATTTGGACTTCCCAGGTGGCTCAATGATAAAGAATCTGCCTGCCAATGCAGGAGTCACAAGAGATGCGGGTTCAATCCCTGCATTGAAAAGATCCCCTGGAGAAGGAAATGGCAATGCATTCCAGTATTCTTGCCTGGGAAATCCTATGGACAGAGGAGCTTGGGGGGCTATAGTTCATAGGGTTGCAAAGAGTCAGACACAACTGAGCACGCACTCTCACTTCTTCTATTTACAGTTCTGTTGTGCTGGGTACTCTGCTTGCTCTCGCCACATATCCACTCCACCCTTCCCCACTCTGCTTTATGCTACCAAAGGATGCCCACCATGACCGACTGCCTGTCTTGCCTCAACTTCTCTTTGTGTTCAGCTGGTGGGGAGTGGAGGTAGAACCGGAGAGGCATTTATTCTCCAGGCTTATATCCAAGAGGTCAATGAGGACTGCTTAAATGCTCATCTCCTTAGATGACTATCTCTACTCAACCTTCCTTCTCAAACTGCTCCTTCTTCTCTCCTCTTGAATCTTAGGGACAGTAAGGGCATATACTAACCCGAGCTACTGAAGTATTCTTGGTGGCTTCCTGGATGCACCTTTGAACATAAATCTTTTTATAAACCTTCTCCAGTCATCCTAATTTGGGACCACTATCTGTTTCCCATTAAGATCTTGAGTAATGCATATATATGTAAAATTTTAAATTAGAGGAAAGTTCACACATATTAGTATACCACTTCAGTTTTTAGATGAAGAGAGAGAAAGTAGCTTGCTCAAAGTGGCAAAGTTAGTGATGAAACCAACACCAGAGAGTATTTTTTATCAACTAAGACAATGCTATAAGGCAATGGCTCTTAAAGTGTGGTCCCCAGACCAACAGTAACAGCATCACTAGGTGATGTTTTAGGAGGACACATTTTCAGGCCCTACTCTAGACCTACTGGATCAGAAATTCTGGGGTCAGGACCAGCAGTCTGTATCTCTCAAGCTCTCTAGATAGGTGATTCTGATGCATACTAAAGTTTAGTAACTACTGTTTTAAGGTACCATTCTAATATTAAACATATGAGATAAGAAAAAGCTCACTAACTGAAACTATTATGGGAGAAAGTTCATTTCAATAGGAAGCCTAAGTTAAATAATAGTCTTAAAAGAGAAACTGGTATATCAGTATTCATAGCAGTATTATCTATAAAGGCCAAAATATGGAAAGAAGAAAGTAAGTCAAGTGTCCCGCAGATGAATGGGTAAACAATGTAGTATCACTCGTCATGCTCAGTCATGTTCGACTCTTTGTGACCCCACGAATTGTAGCCCACCAGACTCTTCTGTCCATGTAATTCTCCAGGCAAAACTATTAGAGCGTGTTGCCATTTCCTCCTCCAAGGGATTTTGCTGACCCAGGTATTGAACCCATGTCTCTTGCATCTTCTACACTGCAGGCGAATTCTTCACTGCTGAGCCATGGGGAAAGCCTACAATGTAATATTATTAAGCCTTTGGAAAAAATGAAATCCTGGCAAGTACTACAATGTGAGTGAATGATGAAAACATTATGCTAAGTGAGATAAACCAGATACAAGAGGACAAATATTGTATGATTCCATTTACTTGAATGCCTAATCAAGTTCATAGAGATAGACAGTAGAATGGTGGTTGTGAGGGGTTAAGGGGAAGAAAGATGGGGAGATGCTATTTAATGGGTAGAGTTTCAGTTTGGGAGTATGGAAATGCTCTGGAGGTGAGTGGCAGTGATGGTCATGCAACAATGTGAAAGTACTTAGTATCACTGAACTGCACACTTGAGGATGGTTAAAATGGTAACTTTTATGTTATGCATATTTTACCACAGTAAAAAAGAAACAAATCAATTCTTTTAAAACACCCCAAATCACTGCTAGAAAACTGTTTCAAAGTTCATATCATATAAGGCTTTTCTTCATGAATCCTGGTATTCAGGTCTTTTCCTCTTGGTAAGAATTTGGCACACCTTAAATCTTTGATCTAAAGAGCATCATTTCATCATTTACTTATAAATTCTTTGCTAATGTTTATAAAAGTGCTTGTTTTCTCATATAGGTTAATATTCATTTTAACCTTTTTTTTTTTCATACTTGATTCATAGGTGTTACAAAGTAAGATTCTGCCCTGTCAAAATTGGTCATATTAATCAGCTTGTGACCTATGTAATGCTGCTATCCAAAATCTCAATCCAGCCAATTCCTAACAAGTTGGAAAGATAATAGTAGTTGTAGTATCAGTGGTAGTATTGGGAACAGTTGTAGTCATCATCATAGTTGTAGTTGTGGTAGAAACACCTGATATTTAACTTGAGTGGTTACTACATACTACACATTGTTTTATTTGCTTTCTGTGTATTCATTCATTTATTTTTCTGATAATTATGTGAGGTAGAAACTATTATCATCTTGTAAGCGTCACAGAAGTTAAACAGTATTTCCAAGTTTACCCAGCTGGTTATGGTAGAAGATGAAAATGCATATGGTTTGACTTCAGAATCCATGCTTCTTTAGCCATTAAATGGCTCAGAGGATAAAGCGTCTGTCTGCAATGCAGGAGACCCGGGTTCGATCCCTGGGTTGGGAAGATCCCCTGGAGAAGGAAACGGCAACCCACTCCAGTATTCTTGTCTGGAGAATCCCATGGACAGAGGAGCCTGGCGGGCTACAGTCCACGGGGTCGCAAAGAATCAGACACGACTGAGTGACTCCACTTTCACTTTCACTACCATTAGTGATATCTACCACGTATTTGGCATTTACTGTGTGCCAGGTATCAGGCTATGTGCTTTTTCATACCTTATCTCAGAAAATCATACTGAAGAGCTGGAGACATGATTTGTGGAGTCAGTTCATCCATTGCCCTCTTCTAGTTACTGGCAATACCTACACACTGGAATATTCCCAATCCAGTTAAAGCTGGTTAAGTTGGAGGCACTGAGGAGCTCAAAGCTTCTCCAAACATCTCCATTCACACTCCCATACTTAGAAAGGCGACAGAAGTTACTATTTTGACTATGTCCATTGGCGCTATTGTCTCAAATTCTCATCAATTTCTGCCCTTTACTGAAAATCTAGGTTTAAGTAATGATTTAAAAATTTAAAAATCAAGACCTTCTTCACCAATATTGATCTGCATTTATGAACACTTCCGAACTTTATGCTAGAACAATTGGGTTTATATGGTATCTAGTGCTGGAAATTTATATTAAGGTAGCTTTTCAATTAAAAAATGTTGACAATAAATGGCTTGATCATTCTGCAACCAGACAAATCAAAATGTCTCTTTTCTAGGAGTACTCCACAGAAATTAACTGAGTCATCCATGTATCTTTTTAGAAAGAGTCCCACAGATTTGACCCCTGATATCCTAAAAAAATACCTAATGTGAAAATTCTATCAATATTAACATGGCCCTTTAATTTCACATACACAACTACTATTATGCTCACTCAAAGAATTATCCCATCATCATCAGTCATATGTGTTTTCTCCAGCATAATTGGCAAAGAAACTCTAAGAAACCAATATAATTTTAAGAAGTTTCCTGAGATATCTGTTGGTATATTTTAGATATATCTTCACCAAGATTGTCTAAAGTAGTTTCACTAACTCAATTACCTTCCCCTTTAATTATCAGGTGCAATGATTAGCAAGAGATATTTTAAAAACCTTGGTTATTTGGGTCGATTTCATTTCTCCATATACCGTAAGAACGACAATCAAGACATTGGGCAGAAAAAAATGGTTGATGAGGAAACTCATGGGACAAAGGACTTCCCTGGTAGCCAGCTGGTAACGAATCCACCTGCAATACAGGAGACCCCAGTTCAATTCCTGGGTCAGGAAGATCTGCTGGAGAAGGGATAGGCTACCCACTCCAGTATTCTGGCCTGAAGAATTCCAGGGACTGTATAGTATATGGGGTCACAAAGTGTCGGACACAACTGAGTGACTTTCACTTTCACAATGGGACAAAGGTAATACTGTGAGAACAGACTTTTTATATGACCAATGGTTTGACTTAAAATCACTAAAAAACTAGAAATTAGGTAAGATAATTTCATTAAAAATTATATCAAATCATCTGACTTGATTTTTTAGTTGCATCATAATAATTTAAAATTGCTCTGTAAGTTGAAATAGAATGTTTTGATACTATGCTCATTAAATGCTTATATATTAACACTATAATATCATTAACAACAGATATTAAACTGAATGTGTATCTTATTAAAAAGGTACAAATGAAACCTCTGAACATTTTACCATAAGTTTCAACATTTGCACTTGCTGTTTTATTTTATATTGACATTTACTTCATAGCAACAAGAACTGCAAAATACCCTTTATTGTCTTAGGTTGATGCTTATACGACTGAGATTGACCATTTTCACCTGGTAGCTTAGAAGAGTTTTGCATTCAACAGTATCCCATTTGTTTTCAGAAAGACTTGTTTTACCCAATTCACAAAAGGTTTAAAATCAGGAAAGCTCCTACAGAGATAAATACCATCAAATAATGTGGTGTTCTGCCTTGAAATGAATGCATCTGCATGACAGCATACCATATCCTGAGGCAAGGACTCAACAAATAAAGTCTTTTTGGTTGCCATGCTAGACTTGTCATGAATTCTCATGGGAAGGCAGGCATTTTTTGCTGTTTTCTAAATGACTGGAACAGCTTAAAACATTTTTGAAAGTACAAAGGCAAAAATAGTTTTAGAGGTCACTGTACACCACGATCTTGAATAAACAGTGGGAAATGTGATGGTATTAACCACCTAAGTTCATTACTACGCTTTTCTCATTTCAAGTGCACATTGAAAATAATGAATGACACCTATCCATCTTAATTTAATGTGTATGTATTGTGTTGGTATGTTTTTATGCATTCACAGTAGGCTATGATTTCCCATTTTCTGGAAAGAAATGGAGCATATGCTTTAATATAAACAGATTTTGTAATGAAAAGTGAATTTCACTCAGAGACCACTTGGAAGCCTAAAATGTTTGTTAGATTGCACAGGGGGAAATATATCTATATAGCTGATTCATTTGGGTTTAATGGCTATCATTCCAACTCAGTGCTATGGAATTACATTGTTTATTTATGTGTACTTATTGGCTTGTTTTTCTCTGTGGCTTTAATACCTTTTTGGAAACTGTAAGTATAAAGGAAAAAAGGTTACCATGATTTTCACTAGAAAAGCCAAATCTTCTTCTAGAGCTTTATCACGCTAAATCAATGTCTAAACTCTGACTGTGGACATGGACAGGCAAATACACAACTTCACTAAAAGAGGAACTCTAAGGCCATTTTTCAGCAGCAGACATGCTGGCCTCATTTCAGAAGTTTAAGATAAAGAATAAAGTAAGACCAGGAACTTTGATGAAAACTAAAGTTCAAATTCTTTTTTAAAGTTCCAGCTTTTTGGAGAAATCTGTTCAACATCAGCTTTGTCTCTGGTACTTGAGTTTCCTCAAGATCTAGAGAAGAAAGAAGCAATATGAAGAAACATGCGTAAGGCAGAGATTTCTCTTACTCAACAATATCAACAAGTCATTTTAATCTTTCCATGAAGAGGCACGGTGATTCTCTAGAAAAATCAACAATTTACAAATGTTAACAATGCATTCTTACAACTAAACTAAATAATCTGGGGGGGGGGGGGGGGGCAATGTGATTTTACTCAGTTGCTAATAACAAACCTTCATTTATCTATTTTAGAAAATATTTTCATGGAGAATCATAAAGAACTTTCCTCTGATGTAATGTTCTAAAAAGTGGACTGTAGATTTATTCTCTGGAGTATCTACCCCAAGAGGAAAATGTTACCATTGAAACAATACTTAAGGCATAATATCCAAAGAATTTGGAGTCAAAGAAGCTTGGCATGTTAGTAAATTGGGCAGGAGGTTTCTGATTTCTAGTCCTGACCATCATTAACTTTATGTCTTGGAGAAAGTCATGTTCTGACACATGAAAAGTTGGGCTCAGTTGTTTTGTTTGTTTGTTTGTTTGTTTTTGTAAATTGAAAAAGTAGACCTAAATGATCTTGCAGATCCTTTCTATATCTAATAATAAAAGATATTGGTTTGCTTCATTTTGTTGAACCATATTAAAAAATGTGTAAGTCAAGTCAAAATATACAAAAAGAGATCTATTTTGTGGGCATTTCAGAAAAAAAGATGTTAGAATAACCTCAGATACTTTCTCATAAGTTGAAAATGTATGATTCAAAGACCTTAAAGGTAACCTTCTAAAACATCAAAGATTCTAAGTATAACAGTCCTGTTCACTTTACTGACTATACTCACAGCAAAATTAATCCTATCACTCCCCATGAGCTGCTAGAATGATAATTTCTGAATTGCAGGATTCAGTGTGTCTGAGACTAGCTACATTTTTTTCATAACATTTGAAATAACACTTAGGCAGACACAACTCTTCTCTCTGAAAGTATACAATGAATTCAAAGCAGAGTAATGGTACAATACATTTTTTCCTTAAAAACAAACCAAAACCCCTAATAGATCTTCTTAATATGTAAAACGACCAGGGTCTTTTTGAATTAGCTACTAGAATCAAAGTATAAAAACTAAAAACTTGGAATTTAACTTAACCATAGACAGTTAACAGTGAAGGATTTAGGCATCTTGATTCAGCACTAATGCTTTTTGGGAAATGTGCAATTAAAATCTACACTTAGAACACCCTCCACACAAACAACAGTGAGTTTGGAAACTGTATTCTTAGTAATATCTAGTACAGCCAGCCATCAGTGGGAAATTCTAGCAAGCTACAAATTGTTTAAATTTAAAAGACCTATAATCCTCTGAATAAAGAATTCATTTTTTTTATTCATCACTGATTGACAAAGCAAATATTTATTAAGCATTTACTTTACAAGGCACTATTTTAGGACCAAAACCTATGAAGAAACATAAACCAGAGCAAGAGAATAAAGGGGCACTTTAATTTTAGGAAAAATGGTCAATGAAGACATCTTCAACCCAGGGACATTTAAGCAAGGATGGATTTAAATGAAGCAGGGAGTAAGACAGGATATTATCTAGGTGAGGTGTGTCACAGAGATAAGAAACATTCCAAGCAAAGAAAGAATTAAGTTCTGATAACATCAATAAAGAAAAGAATTCTGGAGCGATTGTTCCATGAGGACAGAGACCACATCCCTCAATTTATCACCCAGCACCCACCACAATATTTTGCACAGTGTAGGAGCTGATATGTGCTTGGCACTGAGATGAATTGACTAATAAATTCAATACCTGCTACTTTAGAATTCAAGAAAGGAAGAAAGGATATGTTCACTAGCTTTCATCTATCAGCAATGGATTTCAATTTTATTAGGGTTTACTGAATGCCAACTATGTGTTCAGCCTTGTAAAGATTTTTTAAAACCATTTTATTATTTTAAAATGTATATTCTACTATTATATGCTGTGTACGTGCTTAGTCATGTCTGACTCTTTGTGACCCCAGAGACTGTAGTCTAACCAGGCTTCTCTATCCCTGAAATTTTCCAGGCAAGAATATTGGAGTGGGTTGCCATGATAACATAAAAATATAAAAAGTGAATAGAAACAACAAAGTTGAAGTAAGAGTCAAAACTATAAAAATATATTAAATGGCATCTATTTATTCTTTCAAATTGTTCAAGATTTTCACCAAGTCAGAAAGAAAAGGTCTGAGAATTAAATTTAGTTCAGAGCTTCTTAGCAACCAAGGAAGCAAAAAAATGATGTGAGGTATATTAGAGTAATTAAAGTTCAGTGTGTGTGTGTTTAAAACAGAAGATGCAATATCTTTTTATAAGGCCTTCATGAAAGCTATAAGTCTTATTACAGCTGAATGAAGTCATTTATGGAAGAGTTAAATGAAAGCATTCCAACTAAAATGCTTTTTAGTGGACTAACTTGCTATAGAAATGGAATGCAAAAATTTTAAAGCAAGTATATTCATTATAATCTGTAGACTACCTTTCTTAAAATATTAATCTATTAATATTCTTAAGTATATTTTTCTTGGATTCTAGCAAGCAACAATTCAACTAACCCCTAGAAGACTCACCAGCAGGGTTGACATTCTGAGCTGGTGAGGGAAATGAAACACTCCAGGTGCATATGCAATATGTATAGGTTTAAAAGATGATGTTTGATTTCAAAGTTAAAGTATTTGGACTTCTGCTTCTGATCATATTGGAATAACAAATAATGCCCCCACCTCAAACAACCAGAAAAATGGACAAAATATATAAAGCAATGGACCAACTATGATTCCTTAGAGAAGGTAAAATAAGTCTGGTGAATCCAATGAAAGCCCCAGCTGTATCCAAAGATAGCTGCCTGGCTGCAGTTCAAGAAGAATCCAGACAGACCCAGCATTCTCACCGAGTTGAGATCAGAGTTGAGGGAAGGCAAGGGGGTTGGAAATTGCAAGAAAAAGTATCGCATAGAGATAAAGAAGCTGTACAGAGATGGTGCTTCAGGGATCCACTGAGGGTTGCCCACTGAGTCTGACTGAATACTGATAAGCAATTATGTGAGAAAAAACTACCCAAGACTGAAGGACGAACCCCAGTCTGGACAATTCTTCGCATTTATGCAGAGTTAATCACAATCCATGTTCCATCATCCAGTGTGATGACATGGAGTACCGATATGAAACATCATTTAGTTATCACCATAATATTAAAAGATGTTTACTCCTTGGAAGGAAAGTTATGACCAACCTAGATAGCATATTCAAAAGCAGAGACATTACTTTGCCAACAAAGGTCCGTCTAGTCAAGGCTATGGTTTTTCCTGTGGTCATGTGTGGATGTGAGAGTTGGACTGTGAAGAAGGCTGAGCGCCGAAGAATTGATGCTTTTGAACTGTGGTGTTGGAGAAGACTCTTGAGAGTCCCTTGGACTGCAAGGAGATCTGACCAGTCCATTCTGAAGGAGATCAGCCCTGGGATTTCTTTGGAAGGAATGATGCTAAAGCTGAAACTTCAGTACTTTGGCCACCTCATGCGAACGGCTGACTCATTGGAAAAGACCGATGCTGGGAGGGATTGGGGGCAAGAGGAGAAGGGGACGCCAGAGGATGAGATGGCTGGATGGCATCACTGACTCGATGGACGTGAGTCTCGGTGAACTCCGGGAGTTTGTGATGGAAAGGGAGGCCTGGCGTGCTGCGATTCATGGGGTCGCAAAGAGTTGGACACGACTGAGCGACTGAACTGAACTGAACTGAACTGATAATAGTGAAGGTCAATTATCTTTTGACTAAAGGCTACGATGAACCTGTTTTAACTAGTTCAAAAGCAAACTTCAAAAGAATAAAACTGATTCCAAGTAGCTTAACTATGCCAGAAAAAAATCTATCACTATTTAAATAAGCACAACAAATGCCAGCAGCAAATCATATAAAACCCCAAATATCCAGCATCAATAAAAAGGGAGGAAAATAAAATCAATAAACAGGGGAGCAATCAATCAATTAAAAAATCCAGAAATAACAAAGACAATGGCATTTGCAGAGAAAGATCTTTTTAAAAAACTATTAAAAATATGCCCAATTTGTTTCAGGATGTAGAGGAAAACACAAATATAATGAAGAAAAAATGTAAGATATAACAAAGAGCCAGGTGGAAATTTAAAGATGAAAATTTCAATATCTGAAATGAAGAGATACAATACATTCTATTGTCAGCAGAGTAAACACAGCAGAAGAAAAATATAACTGAACTTAATTACATAAAAATAGAAAATATCAAATCCAGTATGTATAAAGAACCCTTTATTTTTTCAGGGGCTTCCCTGGTAGCTAAGAGGGTAAAGTATCTGCCTGCAATGCGGTAGACCTAGGTTCGATCCCTGGGTCGGGAAGATCCCCTGAAGAAGGAAATGGCAACCCACCCCAGTATTCTTGCCTGGAGAACCCCACGAATGGAGGAGCCTGGTAAGCTACAGTCCACGGGGTCCCAAAGAGTCGGACATGACTGAGCGACTTCACTCACTTTACTTTTTCAACTCAATTAGAAAACAAATAACATTTTTTAAAAAGGCAAAATGTTTGAATGATACATTTCACTGATGAAGAAATGTAAATGGCCAATAAGAACATGAAAATATCCTCAACATCATTAGTCATAGGAAAATATAAACTAAAACATCAATGAGATACCATAGATATTCACTAGAATGGGTACAATTTAGAGAATGATAATATATATCAAGCTGATGAAAATGTGGAATCCTTGGAACATTCATACACTGCTAGTGGAATTGCAAATTGGTTCAAGTTCTTTGGAAAATAGCTTAGCAGGTTCTTCTAAAACTGAATCTATACTCACCATACACCATCCAGTAAACCCATCCTGTTATATTTACCTAATAGTAATGAAAACGTGTGCATACAGAGTTGTGCTCACATGTCCATAGCAGCTTTATTCAGTTCAGTCACTCAGTCGTGTCCGACTCTTTGCAACCCCATGGACTGCAGCACGCCAGGCCTCCCAGTCCATCACCAACTCCCGGAGCTTACTTAAACTCATGTCCATTGAGTCAGTGATGCCATCCAACCATCTCATCCTCTGTCATCCCCTTCTCATCCTCTGTCATCCCCTTCCCCTCCTGCCTTCAGTCTTTCCCAGAATCAGGGTCTTTTCAAATGAGTCAGTTCTTCCTATAAGGTGGCCAAAGTATTTGAGTTTCAGCTTCAGCATCAGTCCTTCCAATGAATATTCAGGACTGATATCCTTTAGAATGGACTGGTTGGATCTTCTTGCTGTCCAAGGGACTCTCAAAAGTCTTCTCCAATGCCACAGTTCAAAAGCATCAATTCTTAGGTGCTCAGTTTTCTTTATAGTCCAACTCTCACAACCATACATGACTACTGGAAAAATCATAGCTTTGACTAGAGGGAAATCATGGATCTGGCCCCCAAGAAGATGAAAGGTCTTGTTCTGATGGGCAGGGTCACGCTCAATATATCTTTAATCCAATTTTCTGTTGATGGGTGGGGCTGATTTCCCTCCCTGTTATTTGACCCGAGGCCAAACTATGGTGGAGGTGATGAAGATAATGGCAACCTCCTTCAAAAGGTCACATGCAGGCACTGCTGCACTCAGTGCCCCCAACCATGCAGCAGGCTACCACTAACCCATGCCTCCACCAGAGACTCCTGGATACTCATGGGCAAGACCCAGTTTCCCCTTCAGTCAGTCTCTCCCATCAAGAAGCGTCCATAAGCCTCTTATCCTTCTTCATCAGAGGGCAGACAGAATGAAAACCACAATCAACATAAAACTAACTGATCTGATCACATGGACCACAGCCTTGTATAACTCAGTGAAACTATGAGCCATGCCATGTAGGGCCACCCAAGACGGACGGGTCATGGTGGAGAGTTCTGACAAAACGTGGTCCACTGGAGAAGGGAATGGCAAACTACTTCAGTATTCTTGCCTTGAGAACCCCATGAACAGTATGAAAAGGGAAAAAGATAGGACACTGAAAGATGAACTCCCCAGGTCAGTAGGTTCCCAAAATGCTACTGGAGATCAGTGGAGAAATAACTCCAGAAAGCATGAAGAGACAGAGCCAAAGCAAAAACAACAGCTGTTTGGATGCAATGGGTGATGGAATTAAAGTCCAATGCTGTAAAGAGCAATATTGCATAGACCTGGAAAGTGAGGTCCATGAATCAAGGCCAATTGGAAGTGGTCAGACAGGAGATGGCAAGAGTGAACATTAGACATTTTAGGAATCAGCAAACTGAAATGGACTGGAATAGGTGAATTTAACTCAGATGACCATTATATCTACTACTGTGGGCAAGAATCCCTTAGAAGAAATGCAGTAGCCATCATAGTCAATAGAAGAGTCCAAAATGCAGTACCTGGATGCAATCTCAAAAACGACAGAATGATCTCTGTTCATTTCCAAGGCAAACCATTCAATATCACAGTAATCCAAGTCTATGTCCAAACCAATAATGCTAAAGAAGATGAAGTTGAATGGTTCTATGAAGACCTATAAGACCTTCTAGAACTAAAACCCAAAGAAGATGTCCTTTTCATTATCAGATCAGATCAGATCAGTCGCTCAGTCGTGTCCAACTCTTTGCGACCTCATGAATCGCAGCACGCCAGGCCTCCCTGTCCATCACCAACTCCCGGAGTCCACTGAGACTCATGTCCATCGAGTCAGTGATGCCATCCAGCCATCTCATCCTTTGTCATCCCCTTCTCCTCTTGCCCCCAATCCCTCCCAGCATCAGAGTCTTTTCCAATGAGTCAACTCTTCGCATGAGGTGGCTGGACTAGAATGCAAAAGTAGGAAGTCAAGAAATACCTGGAGTAACAGGCAAATTTAGCCTTGGAGTACAGAATGAAGCAGGGCAAAGGCTAACAGAGTTTTGCCAAGAGAATGCCCTGGTCACAGCAAACACCCTCTTCCAACAACACAAGAGAAGAATCTACATATGGCCATCACCAGATGGTCAATACCAAAATCAGACTAATTATATTCTTTGCAGCCAAAGATGGAGAAACTCTATCTATACAGCCAGCAAAAACAAGACCAAGTGCTGACTGTGGCTCAGATTATGAACTCCTTATAACCAAATTCAGACTTAAATTGAAGAAAGTAGGGAAAACCACTAAACCATTAAGGTATGACATAAATCAAAATCCCTTACGATTAAGGAAGTGGAAGTGATAAATAGATTCAAGGGGTTAGATCTGATAGGAGTGCCTAGAGAACTATGGACAGAGGTTCGTGACATTGTATAGGAGGCAGTGATCAAGCCCATCCTCAAGAAAAAGAAATGCAAAAAGGTAAAATGGTTGTCTGAAGAGGCCTTACAAATAGCTGTGAAAAGAAGAGAAGGGAAAGGCAAAGGAGAAAAGGAAATATATACCCATTTGAATGCAGAGTTCCAAAGAAGACCAAGGAGAGATAAGAAAGCCTTCCTCAGTGATCACTGCAAAGAAATGGAGAAAAACAATAGAATGGGCTTTATTACAATAGCCAAAACCTGGAAATAACCCAAATATTCATCAGCTAAGTAGATTAAAATATTGTAGAATATCCCTTCATAAACACCATTCAACAATAAAGGAGCAAACTTCTGATTCATAACAACACAAGATGAATTTGAAAAGCATTATGTTCGATGAAAGAAACCAGATACAAAAGACAGTACACTATGACTTCATTTGTTTGGTGTTCTAGAAAAGGCAAAACTACAGTGATAGAAAGAATCCCAGTGATTGCAGAGGGCTGAGGAGACTGACGGCAAAGTGGCAGGAGGGGAGTTTTTAGGGGTGATGGCAAGTTTGTATATCTACTACAACCTTGTCCAGTAGAAATTTTCTATTGTCCAATAGAAATATAGGGCCAGCTATACATGTAATTTCCCTGGAATAGGAAATGGCAACCTACTTCAGTTCTTGCTTGAAAAATTCCATGGACAGAGGAATATGGCAGACTTTAAGTCCATGGAGTTGCAAAGAGTCAGACCTGACTGAGCATGCATAGAGGCATAGATCATACATATAATTTAAATATTCTACTAGCCACATTATGTGTGTGTGTGTGTGTGCCCAGTCATGTCCAATTCTTTGTGACCCTGTGGACTGTAGACCACCAGGATCCTCTGTTCAGGCAATTTCCTAGGTAAGAATACTGGAATGAATTGCCATGCCCTCCTGCAGAGGGTCTTCCTGAACCCACAGATCAAACCCACATCCCTTGTGAGCTCTGCATTGGCAGGTGGATTCTTTACCACTAGTAACACTTGGGAAAGATGGGAGAGGATGAGATAGTTAGATAGCATCACCAACTCAATGAACATGAATTTAAGCAAGCTCCAGGAGATTGCAGAGGACAGAGAAGCCTAGTATGCTGCACTTCATGGGGTTGCAGAGTCGGACACTGCTTAGCAACTGAACAGCAACAGTACTAACCACATTAAAAAAGTGAATGGGAAGAGGTCAAATTAATTTTAGTATTATATTTTTATTTAATTTGAGATATCTAAATATTTTCAATGAACAATCCACATAAATTATTAATGAGATATTTCAATTTCTTTCATACTAAGCCTTTGAAGCCTTTGTATATTTCCCACTTAAATGAGGGTGAAAAAGTAGAGTGAAAAAGCTGATTTAAAACTCAACATTCATAAAACTAAGATCATGGCATCCGGTCCCACCACTTCATGGCAAATAGATGGAGAAAAAGTAGAAACAGTGACAAATTTTATTTTCTTGGGCTGCAAAATCACTACAGATGGTGACTGCAGCCACAGAATTAGTAGATGCTTTACCTCCTTGGAAGAAGAGCTATGTCAAACCTAGACGGTGTATTAAAAAGCAGAGCCATCACTCTGCCAACAAAGGTCTGTATACTCAAAGCTACTTTTCCAGTAGTCATGTATGTATATAAGAGTTGGATCATAAAGAAGGCTGAGTGCTGAAGAATTGATGATTTTGAATTGCGGTGCTGGAGAAGACTTTTGAGAATCCCTTAGACAGCAAGGATATCAAACCAGTCAATTCTAAAGGAAGTCAACCTTGGATGTTTGGAAAGACTGATGCTGAAGCTGAAGCTCCAATAATGTGGCCACCTGATGTGAAGAACTGACTCACTGGAAAAGACCCTGATGCTGGGAAAGACTGAGGGCAGAAGGAGAAGGGGGTGACAGAGGATGAGATGGTTGGATGGATGGCATCACCAATTCAATGGACAGGAGTGTGAGCAACCTCTGGGAGACAGTAAAGGACAGGGAAGCATGGCATGCTTCAGTCCATGGAGTTGCAAAGAGTTGGATATGACTTAGCTACTGAACAACAACGAACAACTACAAAGCACAAGTTAATTAGGACTAGCCACATTTTAAGTGATCAATACCACAAGTGGCTGGTGGCTACCATTTTGGACAAGGTAGTTCCACATTATGATTGTGGTTGTGGTTACACAACTGTATACTTTTATTAAAACTCATTGAATCATACATTCAAAGTTGGCATAGTTTATTGTATATAAGATATGTAAAGCTAATTTTTTAAAAAAAAGCAAAGTAGTTGATTTGTGAGTCTGCTCACATAAAAGACCTTTTCTCCCACCCTGGAAAGCAAGGCTCAAGAATACAGAGGAAATAGAAAAACAAACAAACAAGAAACACTCCTGTATAAGAATTTTAAAATCTAAAGGGAAAGCAAAACTAATATAAATTATATTGCAAAGAAATCCATGACACACATAATATCGAAGTGGTTTTGGTTCCAAATTCAAGTTCAGCAAATTGGTTCTAGGAACTAATGCCACCGATTCTGAACTGGAATAGCAAGACATATATAAAAGCTGGCAGGTTATTTTTCTATGAACCTTATCACAACGAAGTCCTTTAGTTCAATGCAAGAAATACAGAAATCAGGAATCCTGATCTGTATCCTGAATATTCCTCCACTAGTTAGTTATGTGATATACTTATCTGACTAGTTTCCTCTCTGTAATAATAACTGTACCACTTTAAGTTGCTTCACCATTCTTTTAAATTACCTCGTATATACTCAGTGCTGCATTGGGCATTTTGCATCATTCCTTTCTCTCTACAACAAAATTTAGCAAGGACTATTATCCAAATTTTATAGATAAGCAAACTAAGACTTAGAGAAGTAACTTACTCAAGATTGCAAGCTATTAAGTACTGAATTAGATTTAAATGAAGGTTCTTCTAGTTCAAAAAGCCCATATACATTCTACTAGACAGCATTTGCTCCCAAGATAGACTTAAGGCTGGATGTTCTCCAAGGACTGATGATACACTATAGCACAAAGTGGTGACCAAGAACACAAATTCTAGGGTCATTGCTGCTGCTGCTAAGTCACTTCAGTCATGTATGACTCTGTGTGACCCCATAGATGGCATTAGGATAAGGCTAAAATTCCACCCCTGCCTCTGAAAGATTTTACTGAACCACCAGTCTCCATTTCTTCATACTGTCTAGTATGCAAAGATTCTGCAGTCAGACTCCCCAGGTGCACTGCTTATCTGTTGTGTGATTTGGGGGACATTACTTAACCCCTGTCCTTCTTAACTTCCCCAAAGATACTGAGGACAAAATAATATGATTTAGACATTTAGAATTGTCGTTGGCTCTATAACTGTTGTTAGCTATTATCATTGTGTTTCTAGATGACTGTGGCAATCACTTTAAATTTTACAGTTCTAATGATTCTATAATTTATAAATTATTGTGCACCAATAGTGAACCATTTTCCCTTTGAATTTATGTTTTGCCTTAAAAATTCCAAAGTGGTTTGCAAAGTTTATAAACTAAGAGTGATTTTTAGTTTTCAGTTGATTAAATCCTAATGCTAAAAAGAAAAAGTGAAAATTAATAGCTCCGTTGGGTCTGACTCTTTGTGACCCCATAAGAGTAGCCCACCAGGCTCTTATGTTCATGGAATTCTCCAGGCAAGAGTACTGGGATGGGTTGCCATTTCCTTCTCCAGGGGATCTTCCCGACTCTGGGATTGAACCCGAGTCTCCTGCACTGCAGGCAGGTTCTCTACTGTTTGAGCCACCAGGGAAGCCCAATGCTAAAATGCTAAAAAGAAACTGCTTTTAATACAACTGTCCAAACTAAAAGAAGCCTAGTTTGGATGGATATGCCTTCTGTTGCAGGGACTCATTAATTCATTAGGTATGTGAGAGATCTTTGCAAGGCTCTTCTGTTAGGCAACAACTATAAACTCAGTCTATTATTTTGAAAAGTCATTAACCATTAAGTTTTTATAAAATCTAAAGGGCAGCCCTTCTTCTAACATATCAAGCTGCCACCTCTTTCAGAGTCAATGTATTTTCCATTCTTTCTGTCTGGAATTCTCTTGACTCATACAGAATCTCTTACCTTCCCTAAGGTCTCTGATCAGATGTCACTTCCTCAGAAAGTTCTTCCCTAACCACCTTTTACTGCTCTCATCCATTGGTTTTACTTCATATATTTCTCATGCCTTGACTATGAGTTATACTGATTTTCTTAATGTGTGTTGTATATGTGTGTATGTGTGTTTTCCTATAATTTCAATGACTTTGTTCAATGGAGTATCCACAATACCTAGAACTGTACCTAGCATAGAAGAGAAGTACAATTTTAGAAATCATTGAATGTATGAATGAACCTCAGAGGTCCAAATGATCCCTTGGTCTGTTCTGGTTCTAAATGTTTGACTCTAAAATTTAAGGGGCATAGAGGTAAACTGATCTGTCACTCTTCTTCTTGGCACAGAACTAAAACATCAAATTACAAATAGGTCCATTTCAAAATGCTTGCTAAACAAGCAATTTTAAGGATAATTCAACAAAGTTGCTTAAAAAATAAATAAATAAATGCTTGTATGAAAAAAGTTAAAGAAGAAATTCACTTCAGCTAGATTAGGATTAGTGTTGTCCATTTTCTAGAAGTTTCAAGTAAGTAAGAGTAGGATAAATCTTTGCCTCTCTCATCGTTGTTGGCCAATATAGAAAGGGCATATTGACGAAAAGACACTTTGACCTAAACTACAGTACAGAAGATTAGAAATATGATATATTATACTGAAAAAAGAAAGCACAGCTTTTAAAACCCAAGAACATCCTAGATCCTAAACTCAGCTTCACTGCTATTATGCCAACCAGGGTATGTTATTTACTGTCCCTATTCCTCAATCACATGCTAGTAAAGTAATGCTCAAAATTCTCCAAGCCAGGCTTCAGCAATATGTGAACCGTGAACTTCCTGATGTTCAAGCTGGTTTTAGAAAAGGCAGAGGAACTAGAGATCAAATTGCCAACATCCGCTGGATCATGGAAAAAGCAAGAGAGTTCCAGAAAAATATCTATTTCTGCTTTATTGACTATGCCAAAGCCTTTGACTGTGTGGATCACAATAAACTGTGGGAAATTCTGAAAGAGATGGGAATACCAGACCACCTCATCTGCCTCTTGAGAAATTTGTATGCAGGTCAGGAAGTAACAGTTAGAACTGGACATAGAACAACAGACTCATTCCAAATAGGAAAAGGAGTACGTCAAGGCTGTATATTGTCACCCTGCTTATTTAACTTATATGCAGAGTACATCATGAGAAACGCTGGACTGGAAGAAGCACAAGCTGGAATCAAGATTGCCGGAAGAAGTATCAATAACCTCAGATGTGCAGATGACACCACCCTTATGGCAGAAAGTGAAGAGGAACTCAAAAGCCTCTTGATGAAAGTGAAAGTGGAGAATGAAAAAGTTGCCTTAAAGCTCAACATTCAGAAAATGAAGATCATGGCATCTGGTCCCATCACTTCATGGGAAATAGATGCGGAAACAGTGGAAACAGTGTCAGACTTTATTTTTCTGGGCTCCAAAATCATTGCAGATAGCGATTGCAGCCATGAAATTAAAAGATGCTTACTCCTTGGAAGGAAAGTTATGACCAACATAGATAGCACATTGAAAAGCAGACATTACTTTGCCAACAAAGGTCCATCTAGTCAAGGCTACGGTTTTTCCTGTGGTCATGTATGGATGTAAGAGTTGGACTGTGAAGAAGGGTGAGCACCAAAGAATTGATGCTTTTGAACTGTGGTGTTGGAGAAGACTCTTGAGAGTCCCTTGGACTGCAAGGAGATCCAACCAGTCCATTCTGAAGGAGATCAGCCCTGGGATTTCTTTGGAAGGAATGATGCTAAAGCTGAAATTCCAGTACTTTGGCCACCTCATGCGAAGAGTTGACTCATTGGAAAAGACTCTGATGCTGGGAGGGATTGGGGGCAAGAGGAGAAGGGGACGACAGAGGATGAGGTGGCTGGATGGCATCACTGACTCGATGGACGTGAGTCTGAGCGAACTCCGGGAGTTGGTGATGGACAGGGAGGCCTGGCGTGCTGCGATTCATGGGGTCGCAAAGAGTCGGACACAACTGAGTGACTGATCTGATCTCATCTGATGTGCAAAGTTCCCAAACTTTTTCTAAATTGTTTCTCCTAAGTGATGAATGTGGCCAAGAAGACTAGTTAAGGGATCTTTGGATCTTTCTTGACTGAAATCTCCTCCTGTTCTAGGCTCACTTCTACTTTCTCAATTCCAGTCTCCCTGGACTTTTTTGGGCTACTCTCAATTCTCACAGGTCCTTCACACATGTTCTTTTCTCTGTCTATACTATTTCCATCCATCTTTTCTTTCCTCATGCCTATCCAACCCTTCAACCCTTCATTTCTTAGCTCAAATGTTACTTCTGAGAGATTTTCCCTGACCCCTGAATCAGAACAGATGTCCTTGTTAAACTCATCACATTGTGTATCCTCTCTTTATAGTTCTGATCAAAGTTACATTTTTATTTTTGTTTGTACATACGTGCAGGCATGCTCAGTCGTGTCGGACTCTTTGTAACCCATGGGCTGTGGTCTGCCAGGCTCCTCTGCCCATGGAATTTTCCAGGCAATAATATTGAAATAGGCTGCCATTTCCTCCTCCAGGGGAACTTCCTGATTCAGGGATTGAACCCGCATCTCTTGCACTTCTGCATTGGCAGGCAGATTCTTTACCACTGCGCCACCTGGAAACCCCTTTGTTTGTACTTTCATTTAATTCATTTATAATTCCCAGTAACTTCATTTTTTCAAGCTCTTTGAGTTAGGAATCATGTTTACATTATTTACCATTGTACTATGAGCACTTAACACACAGACAAATACATAGTAGGTCCATGATAAATATCTGAAAGAATAAACAGAGAATATGCAAAGAAATCTGTATACAGGTCAGGAAGCAACAGTTAGAACTGGACATGGAACAAAAGACTGGTTCCGGAAGAGTAAGTCAAGGCTGTATATTGTCACCCTGCTTATTTAACTTATATGTAAAGCACATCATAAGAAACCCTGGGCTGGATGAAGCACAAACTGGAATCAAGATTGCTGGGAGCAAATATCAATAACCTTAGATATGCAGATGACACCACCCTTATGGCAGAAAGTGAAGAAGAACTATAAGAGCCTCTTGATGAAAGTGAAAGAAGAGAGTTAAAAAGTTGGCTTAAAACTCAACATTCAGAAAACTAAGATCATGGCATCCGGTCCCATCACTTCATGGCAAATAAATGGGGAAACAATGGAAACAGTGACAGACTTTATTTTTTAAGGCTCCAAAATCACTGCAGATGGTAAAGACGCTTGCTCCTTGGAAGAAAAGTTATGACCAAACTAGACAGCATATTAAAAAGCAGAAACATTACTTTGCCAACAAAGGTCCACGTAGTCAAAGCTATGGCTTTTCCAGTAGTCGTGTATGGATGTGAGAGTTGGACTATAAAGAAAGCTGAGCACCAAAGAATTGATGCTTTTGAACTGTGGTGTGGGAGAAGACTCTTGAGAGTCCCTTGGACTGCAAGGAGATCCAGCCAGTCAATCCTAAATCGGTCCTGAATATTCATTGGAAGGACTGATGCTGAAGCTGAAACTCCAATACTTTGGCCACCTGATGTGAAGAGCTGACTCATTTGAAAAGACCCCGATGCTGGGAAAGATTGAGGGCAGGAGGAGAAGGGGATGACAGAGGATGAGATAGTTGGATGGCATCACCAACTCGATGGACATGGGTTTGGGTAGACTCCGGTAGTTGGTGACGGACAGGGAGGCCTGGCGTGCTGCAGTTCATGGGCTCGCAAAGAGTCGGACACGACTGAGAAACTGAACTGAACTGAAGTTTCATCTGCTGGGTATGTCTATGGATAGTAGTCAATTAGAAGTGATAGGAAAAGTATCCTAATTTAGAAAAAATTTAGGAGGCATACCATGAAAACAATGTACAATCTAACATTTTACTTTGTAATTTCCATATAATCATTTATTGGAGTTATTAATGTCCATGGGGAAAGAGCTCTTCCTTATAAACACAGTGACACAGTGAGCAGTAACCTGAATTTTTTGGAACCTCATTCTTTAGAAGGAGAGTTTTCTTCTGAGCTTTTGAAGTTGCCCACAAGAGTTATGTCGTTGCTTATAACCAAGGAAACCACAGGAAACTTGGTTGCTAGGAAACCACTGAATTGTCTCCATGAAGATCACCACAGTAGGCTTGGCTTGAATAGAACAGATGCTAGGAAAATAAAATTATGAAGTTATAGTCACTTTTTTTTCAACCTAGGATGTCTCTTTAATTGCCAGTTAAATCTTTTCTCCTAAGAGGAACCATTTGTCCTTTCTGAAAGGCCATCACACAGGTAGAACAGGGGCCACCGCAGGGTGCTGCCAGGGCTGCAGGAAATGGGCACTGTATCTTGTGTGAATCTCGGCTTCAGTACACAAATTCTTCCCTTCCCCAATTAATTTAGCCACCTAGGGAAGGGATGTACTGACAGCTACTGTCACCCCAACTGAAGGACAGATTATTTTAAAAAACATGCACATTTGTAATTGAATATTTTCAGACCTATGACTTCCAACAATCTCTAGTATGCTTTAAGGAGAATAGAAGTCCATGCCTCCTTCTTAAATTTTTAAATTAAATTGTGATGATACAATATTAGGACAAAGAAATGGCTAACCTTGGCCAAGCTTCTGAACCATCTAAGTTCCCTTTTAGAAAATAGAGTGACCCAAAGTTTCCTTCAAATACCATATTTGTTTTCCTGTCATCTGTCCTTCCCTACATAGAATTATTAGTGATGCATTTGTAAATCTATCTAAACCTGTTTAGTCTCTGAATATATTTCTAGCCCCTACCATACCTGGAAAAAATAGGATTTATAGCCTGAGCACATAATCACAGGAAATGATACTTCCTTTTATATGCTTCAAACCTAAGTTTCAAGGTAATTCTTTCTACTATTCTAGAACTACATTTACCTTATTCACACTCTTTTTTTCTCCAGTTCTATTATCTCTATGTTTGCCAAGACTATTTTGTCCCAGTTGCCATCTCCCTTATATTACCAATTTATGTTTTTCAAAATAAATTTATGGGATGCAATTCTGATAATCTCTTTTTCTGCTTTCTAAGAGTTTTGTCAACCACATAAATCAAGGGTCTATTATATGCCTCTCTGAAGGTAGATTTAGATTTCCTGTTGATATTCAAATGAATAAAAAGCTTCCATAAATTGTATCCTGTAGGCAGTGATCCTATGGGACCACTGAGTGCATGCTAAGTCCTTTCTGTTGCGTCTGACCATTTGTGACCCTATGGACTGTAGATCTCCAGGTGCCTCTGTCAATGGGATTCTCCAGGCAAAAGTACTAGAGTGGGTTTCTGCCCTAATGCAGGGGATCTCCTGATCCCAGGGATAAGGAGAAATCACTCATCTCTGGAGAGTTTTAAATAAGGGAGATGATATAAGCTGATAATCAGATCCTGGTAGATAATTTTGATGGCAATCAAATAACAAGTTTTGGTGTAAGATAACACTGGAAGTAAACAGAATAGTTAAGAAACTATTTGTGTATTTCAGAACACACACAAAAATAAGCTTGTTTTTGTTTAGCTTGAAAAGAGCTGGGATATCACTAAACAGTTTATAAATCTTCAAGAAGTCTATGGGATTATCTCAGATGCAATCTCAGCAAGAGACTGACTTGGTACTTTATATGTACTTTTTATGGTACTTTTGAAAAAAAATCTCTTCATCTTCATAGACAAGATGAAAAATTTGGGGAGACTGCAGGTGAACTGTCTGCACAACACTAATGATAAACCATTAATCAACGGCATACCCATGAGATGATCTATGCTGGCATGGCCAGACTGGTCCTGTCCTCGTCCCCTTCTTGTTCCCCTACTGTAGCCACAACTCAGATAAACAAAAAACATATTTAAGATGCCTGAGTCCAACAAATCTGAGAGGGAAATGACCATACGGTATTACAAAATCAGTATGCTAAAAATGAGGAACTATCTATAAAGATAATAAAAGCTGCAATGTAATGAATGGCTACAATTTATAAGGTACTTTATGGAGCTCTCACAACCTCAATATTATTATTCTTATTTCAGAAATGAAGAACTTGCTCTTCAGACAAGTTGTGTAAGAGTTAAGTTAATTAGTAACAGAGCCAGGGCTTATGCTCATGTCTAGTTAGTTAGACTGGTTAGTTTATACTTTGAGAAAAACAAGCTCAGTGGCTTAAGGCAGGAAATTTTATTATTCACTCATACTACCTGTCTAAAGTGGGTCATGTAGGGGAACTCTGCTTATTATAGTCACTCAGGGACCCTAGCAGACAAGGAATCCTGTCTCTAAGACTGCAGATGTGCTAATTTGTAAAGTAAATCTTATAGCTTCTGCCTAGAAATGACATGGTCTGCCTACTCACATTCCAGGAGCTAAGAGTTGGTCACTGAGCTAAATCTAACTTAGGGGGGAGAAGGATTTTAATCCTACTGCTCCAGGCAGAAGAACTGAAACTTTTATGAAAAGCCCTGGTGATTACCAGACCCCTAAGTCCAAATTTTCTCCACTTTACCTTGTTGAATACTCAATAGTATGATATTGGAAACAAAGCTAAATAGACAAGTCTCCATTTCATTTAGGGTGAAAAAAATACAGAAATACAAGTATAGCCTAGAGTAGATTTGACTCAGCAGCACAAGTTATAAAAATAGTTAAGATTTATGAGAGTAGAACCTTGCAAGGAGCCATCTATGTAATGAAGCTGCATGAATAGGCTTATTAATAGCATTATAAAGTCATGATTCAGGCAGGCCAATAAGAAGTCCCCACATTTTCAATCCAGGTCTCCTGTCAAAACTTTCTTTCTAAGCTCCAGGCCCCTTCATCTAACTAAATACTAGACATCTCCACTTGGATATCCAGGGTACTTGGAACTCATTATTCCAAAACTGAACTTAATAATTTCTTGTCCTTAAAATATAACTCAGGAACATAGTCACATGTTCCTTATCTAAACTGACACAGCCCCAACCAATATCCCAAGTTAGAAAGCTCAGATTCCTGTGTTTTCTTCCCTTTCCTCTTCTCTGCTTCAGACTGCTGACTACCAAGTTCTCTTGAGCAAAGATCAAACTTGGCCTAATTTGTATTTAGGCCTCAGCTAAAAAAACTTGGCCTCAGCTATTTTCAGAACTATTGCCATAGCCTCTTAGCTGATCTCCTTGACTCTAGTTTGGTTCACTTCAAATAATTTTGCATATTTCTGCCACTGTCATCTTTCTAAAATGCTCCTCAAAATATGGTCTCCCTAATTGAAAGCCCAATGGCTGTTAATATTCACAGAAAAAAAGTTCAAGCCCAACTGTGTGAAACCTAGTGTTAATTGCTCAGTCATGTCTGATTCTTTTGTGATCCCATGGACTGTAACCCCTCGGGCTCTTCTGTCCATGGAATTCTCCAGGCAAGAATACTGGAGTGGATTGTCATTCCCTTCTCTAGGGGCTTTTCCCAACTGAGGGATTGAATTCCAAGTCTCCTGCATTGCAGACAGATTGTTTTACTGTCTGAGTTATGGCTTCATCTTTTGTCTGTCAATCCACACCTCACTGGCTTGAAGCTACCAGTCATTCTCTGAGCATCCCAAACACTCTGCTATTCCATAACTGTTCCCTTGTAACTTGAAGGTCTCTCCCTGGCATGAGTACCTGTCTCTACACAGTCTGGTGAATTTCCATTCAATTTTTTTATGATCCAACTCAAATATCACTTTTCTCAATTACACTTCGCTCTTCAAACAACTCTATTATCATCCTTACCATACTGTATTAGAATTACTTCTTTACAAATCTATCTCCTCTGCTAGACTACATGGTGTGATAGGAGTTAATTGCCCTAGAACTTAACATAAGCCCTAAAGTTTTGGAAGACTTAGGATGGAGATGAGCTGGAGAGCGAAATGCTAATTGGATGGAACTAATGGTGAGATGTACAAACAGTACTGTTGGGTTAAAAGTTTAAACTAAGTAAATTGTGAACATGTCACAGGCAAAATAAAAGCTTAAGATAGAAAAAATGATGATTATTAGCAACATCAGTAAGCACAATGCTCCTGGTCTGTTCATTAATTAGAATTCACCAATGATTAACCATATAAGAAAATAAGCTTGAGGGTCTGGGATATCAGGAAGTGCAGAATGCTAAAAATGTCGCTAAAATGACCTTCCTGAAAGAAGGTCATGGTGAAGAGCCACCTTGGTCAGGTGGTTCCCAAACTCTGCTGATCCTTTGCAATACTGCACTGACGAACCCCTTTATAAAAATCGCAGGTAGCAAAGATCCCAAATATTAACATCACACCTGACTGCATGGTCTTTGAGGAATTTTAAATTAGCAAAAAGGAAAGCATTTCCCTTGAGAACTGTTCTGGCATTTTATACTCACTTGTTGCAACTGGTATGTGAGACCAAAGCAACATGCTTTTAATAAAACACTCCATAAACGTGGGAGGGGTGTGTTTCATTACCCTGGTGATAATTCTCTTTTTTTCTCTTCAGAGAAGAAAGGCTCTGAACCCTGCTGAGCTGATAAAATTGGCTCGATGAATCCCTATAGCGAGAGTAGCATTAGCGGTGGGATTGCATAGATTTCCTATGGCAAATGCTTGGGTAGCTTTTCATTATTGAAGCTGCCTGATTGCTTTGGTTCAAACCTTTTCCCCATTTCCTTTCTTTCTCTATTTAAAATCACTACAACAAACAAATGAAACAATAACACAACAAGCAGCAGCGTGGGCGAGCCCCTCATCACGAACGACAGCTGCATAAACCTGCAGTCAAAACACCTATTTTTGAGGCTAATGCAAACAAAGCCTGTCATACTTTCCCCTCACCTGTCAAGACCAAGGATAATGTGCACTGTATGCCCCAGATCTTTGTGCTCATGCTGGCAAAGTGTATCCAGAACCCAGGAGAAGTTTCTGGGGTAAGAGTGCCCAGACATTCTGCTTATGATGGCAGCCTATTGTTCTGTTTTCATCTTCCGCCAAGTTATCATTTCCCTAGCTGCTTGTAGAACCACTCTAGATTCCCCTTCTCCCAAAATAAAACTTCTAAGATGCTCTTAGAGCTGCTTCCTTTGAAGGTACATGGCAGGAAGTGCTGCTAGCTCATATTAAAACTTCCCCATTCATTAAATTTGTACCTTCTCCCATTATTAAGAGAACGTCTCAATTTCCCTGTCTGTACTTTTCTCATAAAAATCCTTTTTTTAAACTCAATGACTTGTTCCAAACCACTTCATCATCCTATGTTTCATAAAAAATTTAATGAGATCCAATCCTCTAAGTCTCACTAAAATTACTCTGTGTCTAATGTCAGCTCAAAGTCAGTCTAAGGACTTTCTAAGGACAGATACTTATACCTGCAACCTGTAGATTCAACCCAACTTGGTCCCTAAATCATTGGTTCTTAAATCTTAGCCTATTTGACAATCACTTGGGAGTTTTTAAAGCATGCAGCTCCCCAAGACCTATGCCAAAGCTACTGACTCAGTAGGTCCTAGATGGACCTGGTTGGGGCACAGGAGTGTGCATGCTGATAAGCACCTCTAAGTGATTCTGTTATACATGCTGAGAACCATCCACAAGTCAATAAGAACAAAGTCCCAGCATTCATGTTTTTAGCCCCATCTCACTAATCCTACATTTCATATATCCTGATTTGAGTGAATCAGCACATAAACAAATCCATCCAGCTAATCCCACATCCTTCACCATTTCTGCCCTATCTCTGTGCGCATGGCAGTGCTAACCCACAATTCTTGATCAGTCTTATGTTTCTAGCCAAAATGAAAATGGTGTGGCTCTGACACTCTGCCTAGTTTTCATCAGAGAGAATCTACCCCAATTACAGTCTGAATTTCTACCAAAACTCCAGACACAGTTCCCAGGAGAATGAAGAGAACAACACCTATCTGGAAAAACAGGTGAGATCTACCATACCTGATCCCACTGGATGCATGCTATCCCCCAACTTCTATATATAAGCCTCAAGACCTCTAGAGTATTCACCTGGACAGCATCTTCTCTAACAGTTAGATCCTTAGCCCTTCTACTGGATAAGAGTTTTGGGGGGTAAAGCCACAGCAATTTCCCTGCTTGCCATGTGAAAATTATTTCTTACTATTTTTAAAAATTATTTTATTTATTTAATTGGAGGCTAATTACTTTACAATATTGTAGTGGTTTTTGCCATACACTGACATGAATCAGCCATGGGTGTACATGTGTCCCCCATCCTGAACCCCCCTCCCACCTGCCTCCCCATCCCATCCCTCAGGGTTGACCCAGTGCACTGGCTTTCAGTGCTCTGTTTCATGCATCGAACTTGGACTGGTGATCTATTTCACATATGGTAATATACATGTTTCAATGCTATTCTCTCAAATCATCTCACCCTCGCCTTCTCTCACAGAGTCCAAAAGTCTGTTCTTTGTATCTGTGCCTCTTTTGCTGTCTCATATATAGGGTCATTGTTACCATTTTTGTAAATTCCATATATATGCATTAATATACTCTACTGCTCTTTTTCTTTCTGACTTACTTCATTCTGTATAATAGGCTCCAGTTTCATCTACCTCATTAGAACTGATTCAAATGTGTTCTTTTTAATAGCTGAGTAATATTCCATTGAGTATATGTACCACAGCTTTCTTATCCATTCGTCTTATCCATCCAGCCGATGGACCTCTAGGTTGCTTCCATGTCCTAGCTGTTGTAAAACTCTCACTGTTTGCAGATGACATGATCCTCTACATAGAAAATCCTAAAGACACCACCAAAAAATTACTAGAGCTAATCAATGAATATAGTAAAGTTGCAGGATATAAAATTATCCCACGGAAATCCCTTGCATTCCTATACACTAACAATGAGAAAACAAAGAGAAATTAAGGAAACAAGTCCATTCACCAATGCAATGAAAAGAATAAAATACTTAGGAATAAATCTACCTACAGAAACAAAAGACCTATATATAGAAAACTATAAAACACTGACGAGGGAAATCAAAGATGACACAAATCAGTGGAGAAATATACCATGCTCATGGATCAGAAAACTCAATACAGTGAAAATGAGTATACTACTCAAAGCAATCTATAGATTCAATGCAATCCCTATCAAGCTACCAATGGTATTTTTCACAGAACTAGAACAAATAATTTCACAATTTGTATGGAAATACATAAAACCTCAAGTAGCCAAAGCAATCTTGAGAAAGAAGAATGGAACTGGAAGAATCAACCTGCCTAACTTTAGACTATACTATAAAGTTACAGTCATCAAGACAGTATGGTACTGGCATAAAGACAGACATATAGATCAATGCAACAAAATAGAAAGCCGAGAGAGAAAATCCATGCACCTATGGACACCTTATCGTTGACAAAAGAAGCAAGAATATACACTAGAGAAAAGACAATCTCTTTAACAAGTGGTGCTGGGATAACTGGTCAACCACCTATAAAAGAATGAAACGAAAACTTTCTAACACCATACACAAAAATAAACTCAAAATGGATTAAAGATCTAAATGTAAGACCAGAAACTATAAAATTCCTAGAGGAATGCACAGGCCAAACATTCTCTGACATAAATCACAGCAGGATCCTCTGTGACCCACCTCCCAGAGTAATGGAAATAAAAGCAAAAATAAACAAATGAGACCTAATTAAATGTAAAAGCTTTTGCACAATGAAGGAAATTATAAGCAAGGTGAAAAGACAGCCTTAAGAATGGGAGAAAATAATAGCAAATGAAGCAACTGACAAACAACTAATCTCAAAAATATACAAGCAACTCATCATGTAGCTCAATACCAGAAAAATAAATGACCCAATCAAAAAATGGGCCAAAGAACTAAACAGACATTTCTCCAAAGAATAAATACAGATAGCTAACAAACACATGAAAAGATGCTCAACATCACTCATTATCAGAGAAATGCAAATCAAAACCACTATGAGGTACCATTTCACGCCAGTCAGAATGGCTGCGATCCAAAAGTCTACAAGCAATAAATGCTGGAGAGGGTGTGGAGAAAAGGGAACCCTCTTACACTGTTGGTGGGAATGCAAACTAATACAGCCACCATGGAGAACAGTGTGGAGATTCCTTAACAATCTGGAAATAGAACTGCCATACAACCCAGCAATCCCACTTCTGGACATACACACCGAGGAAACCAGAACTGAAAGAGACACATGTACCCCAATGTTCTTACTGTTTTTTACTTCATTGCTATGATGTCACTAGCTGGACTCAGGGTCATTATTAGAAAAATTCCTATGAAATTCTTTACTGTAACTACTGTTACAATGTTGGCCAGAATGTTATTCACTAATCTACCCAATTTCCTCTTATCTTTTCCTTGGGGAGAAATTTCTGTCTGGTCTTGATACCAAAAATAGATTTACTGTTTATGAGCAATTGATTTGTTTTTCATCACATTGATACTGGATTTTGTAAGAGAGGTTTCCATTTTTGCCTTTGACTGCCAGGAAGCAGACCCTCCCTCTATTATTATGTTGTATGTTTTAAGTCATATTCCCAGCAATTGTGATCAGTTTATTTTTCTATTTTATTTCATACAAATACTCTCTTACTGTATTTCTCATATCTCTTATATGCTCTTACGTGTGTACTCAGTCACTCAGACCCCATGGACGGTAGCCCACCAGGCTCCTCTGTCCATGGAATTTTTCAGGCAAGAATACTGGTGCAGGTTGACATTTCCTTCTCCAGGGGATGTTCCTGACCCAGGGATCAAACCCCCGTCTCCTGCACTGGCAGGCAGATTCTTTACCATTGTGCCACCTGGGAAGCCTCTGCATTTCTTATAGAGTGTCTTAATATTTTTTTTAACTGAATGAAAGTTTACTCTTGACTTCTTTCTGTCTTGCCCATCTGGGTCTAAGATACCAAGATAACTCAAAGGCTAAGCATGACAAATGGTCCTATCAAACAAGCATGTATTTCATACCGACTGATGCTCAGAAAAATTGCAACTCATCTGAGGGATTTTAAAGTAAGACAAAGTGCTTGCTCTTAAGGCACTTACAATGCAGCTAGGGGAATAAGACTGGCATATATAGAACCACGGAACACAGTGCAATGGGAAATGCTAGCAACACAGTGGTATTGATGGTGAACCGTGCAGGAGTTCAAAGATGAAGGAAATCAATGAAGGTGTAATGGAGCAGGATCTTACGAGGCCTTCCTAGGACAAGTTTTGCCTCATACCCTCAGCTGTAGTTTCTTTCTGAAGATCCTAGATAATAGTATTTGATGCAAATTTCCCAAGTTGTTTTGCCAATGTGAAAACACCCCACCAACTACTTGATGACCTTGAGAACAGAGCCCCAGTCCTCCTGGAGCCTAAAGACTATAGTTAACACCTGTGACACCACCCAGTTTCCTCATTACCAGCCAGTCAAAGAACTGTGCATGATCTTATTCTGTACTTTGCAACCCTCACCTCCCTTACTTGGCTTTCACAAATGCTTTGAAGAAACTTTTCAGGGAATTAGTGGTTTTTTTAGGGTGTCAACTACAAACTGGCACTTACCAAGAACATTGTCAATGACTGAACAACAAAGGCATTTGCCATCTGCTTCTATCGAGAGCTCCATGCTGCTATAGCTGTTGACCTTCAACAACCCCTAAGGGAGTTCCGGGTGGAGTGAGGCTCTGTGCTCCAGTGGGACAGGTCTTTAGATAGTTGGATGTTCTTAGGAACAAATTTTATGATCTCAGTCCTTGCATCTTCTCATATCTAGAGAAGCACTAAATCCAGGGTGACATCAGCTCCTCATGACTAACAAAAAAGCTTTTATAAAATGAGTGCTTAATGGTATTGAACTTCCCCTTCACCAAAACCTTATATATTGACCTTCTCTCACTGCTGCTTTGGAGCAGTCTCTCAGAGCTATCTGATGTGCTACCTCCCGGGCTACAGTCCTCATTTTGCCCCAAATAAAACTTAACTCGCAACTCTCAATATGTGCATCTTTTTTAGTCAACAGTAACAAAGTAAAAGTGAAAGTCACTCAGTTGTGTCTGACTCTTTGTGACTCAATGGACTATACAGTTCATGGAATTCTCCAGGCCAGGATACTGGAGTGGGTAGCCTATCCCTTCTCTAGCGGGTCTTCCCAACACAGGAATCAAACCAGGGTTTCCTGCATTGCAGGTGGATTCTTTACCAACTGAGCTATCAGGGAAGCCTTGCGTTAACAAAGGCAGGAAGAATTAGAGATTTTCTGAAAGAGATAGGACTTGAACTTGCACTTACATCATGGAGAGAATTTAAGGTTTTAGATTAACAGAATGAGAATGAGGACATTCTGGACCAAATGAAGTATAGAGTGTAATATAGAGTACAGCATGGGGTAGAGGTACAAGGAACAGAGAAGAAATTTGAGGTGAAACAGAGGTGAGTTTGGATCCTGGCTTGACATGGGTAAGTTCCTTCTCCTGATGTGTAAATCAGGATAATGATATCTACTAAGAGTCTCACTTTTTCAAGAATTAGAGATAAATTGTAAAACAGCTATACAATATCTCTCACTCAAAAGAAGCCATTTCTATGAGAATGGTAAGAAGTCTGGAGATGAGATTTAGTGTCTCTGGCACACAGATTCCTTCCTCCTACAGCAGCTGCTCTACTGTGAGAAGTGGAAAACATAATTACATAGAGCTGGGGACAAATGGTGGGTGGGTCTGGTAAGTTAGCAGATAACTTTGGACTTGACAGAAGAGTAACAAATGAGTTATTTGAGTTACTGAACAGGGCAGTGACATGATGAAAGCAGTGTTTAAAGAGGATTAATGTGGTCAAAGAGGAAGAGAGTGAAGGAAAAAATACTATGGGCATGGACACTAATGCGAAGGCTGTTGTGACGATAGGCAGAAAGTGACAAAGTACAGGATAAGGGAGGTGTCAGAGGACTACAAAGGGGAGGCTTAGAAACACTATAAAGAAAATATTTCTTTACTTTCTTTAGAAAGGATTTTGTGACTGACTCTATAGGGGAGATGATGAGTCAAAGGTCAAGCCTAATCATAGTGATTGTCCCACAAATTGCCAGTTGTTTCTCTTTATCTCCCACTGGATCCGGAATTCTGCAAGGGAAAACATTTCTATCTGCTTCACCAGTGCAGTGCCTTGAATGGTATTTCAAGCATAGAAGATAATCATGATATTTTAAAATGCATTTCATTAATGAATAATAAATTCATGAATGAATTTTATTCATGGAAAATAAACTGAATGAATAAATAAATAACATCAGTGACTGCCACAAATAAAAACAGTGACCATGCACTGAGCACTTTTTTTAATGTGATGTAGGTTATTTATAAAAATGGAATAAATTCACTAGGATAACACCAGTTAATTTGGCAAACATCACAAACAAGACATACCGAAGGAAACATCTACCTTTTACTATATACTGTACATCATATTAGCTAAACTTCCATTTGGCTACTGGTGAAAAGGTTTCATGGTTTCTTTATCTTTTTAAAATTAATTTTTATTAGAGTATAGTCGCTTTACAATTTGTGTTAGTTTCTACTGCACAGCAAAGTGAATAAGCCATATGTATACATATATCTTCTCTTTTGGGGGTTTCCTTCCCACTTAGATCACCAAAGAGTACAAAGTAGGGTTCCATGAGCTATACACTATGTTATTATTATCTATTTTATACAAAGTATCGATAGTGTACATAAATCAATCCCAATCTCCAAATTCATTCCACCCTACTCCCTTTCCCCATTTAAGTGACCATAGGTTTGTTCTCACATCTGTGTCTCTATTCTATTTTGTAAATAAGGTCATCTATACTATGTTTTCTAGATTCAACATATATGCATTAATACATGATATTTGCTTTTGTCTTTCTGACTTACTTCAACCTGTATAATGGTCTCTAGGTCCATCCATATCTCTATAGTTGACCAAATCTGAGCACTTTCTATTGAGCATTTTGTAAATCTTTATTTACATTAAATATCTTATTCCAGTCCTAACAAAATTCCTATAGACTAGACACTGTTTTATCTGCATTTAAAACGAAGCACATCAAATTCAGGCAATTTACCCAAGGTTGCTTAACTAGAAAATGACAGAGCCAGGATTCAAACCTATGCCTTTCACTGCCAAAGCCTGTGCACTTACTCAGAAAAGTGGGAGTCGGCCTTGGAAAAATAAAGCCATGTCAAAAGAAAGGCAGAAGAAATGGAAGCCAGTTAACTGTGGTACAATTTGCACTTTATAAATATTTATTCTTCATATCAGTTCCACAGGTAGATATTCACATATGTTGGTCTCCTACTGTGGGTAAGTAAGGTCCCTAGAAAGAAAAAGATGCTTCCATGTTCTCAAGGATAGGAAAAATAAGTAGAAGAAAGTACATGTGACAAGAAAAATAAGCCAAAAGACAACAGTAAAAGATAAACCACAAAACTGCAGTTGATCGAGCATGCAAGGAAGATATAGATTAATAACAGTTACAATTTGGAAAGTGAGAATGAATGCTACCATATTTCTTTGTCCAAAGCACCTCTGATTTTATTTTCTTACTTCTTTCTGAGAATACACTTCCAATTGTGTTTCTCTGTTATGCTGCTGCTGCTAAGTCACTTCAGTCGTGTCCGACTCTGTGCGACCCCCATAGACGGCAGCCCACCAGGCCACGCCGTCCCTGGGATTCTCCAGGCAAGAACACTGGAGTGGGTTGCCATTTCCTCCTCCAATGCCTGAAAGTGAAAAGTGAAAGTGAAGTTGCTCAGTCGTGTCCAACTCCTAGCGACCCCGTGGACTGCAGCCTACCAGACTCCTCCATCCATGCGATTTTCCAGGCAAGAGTACTGGAGTGGGGTGCCATTGCCCTCTCCCAGTTCTCTGTTATAAGATTATATAAATTGCAATATCCTATTTCAAGAGTATTTTAGAAAACACTTTGGAAAAATCCCCCTTTCCAGGCATCTGATAATACTTTAAAATAGATGACTTGTGAAGTGAACACATGCCATTTTAGCACACACATCTAGAGTACTTGTAGCTAAACACACATTGCCCTTTCATTCTCATATAGAATTTTTCCGTAGTAAAGAATTTCAATTGCATTCAGAATTATTGAGTTGCAGCAAAGGAAACCACAGACAAAATTTAAGGACAGCATGCTGAAATGCAGAAAATTATTTGCAAATGATATTACCAACAAGGGGTTAATATCAAAAATATATAAACATCTCATACAATAAGAATACTGGAGTGGGTTGCTCAGTATCAAAAAAACAACCAACCTGGTTAGACAAAGGGCAGAAAATCTGAATAGGCCTTTTCCCAAAGAAGACACACAGATGGCCAACAGGAACATGAAAAGATGCTCAACATCACTCATTACCACAGAAATGCAAATCAAAACCATGATGAAATATCATCTCACACCTGTCACAAAGGCTATTATCAAAAAGACTACAAGTAATGATGGTAAATATGTGGAGAAAAGGGAACCTTTGTACATTATTGGTGGAAATATGAATTGGTTCAGTCACTGTGGAAAACAGTATGGAGCTTCCTCAACAAACTAAAAATATAACTACCATATGAACCAGCAGTTCCACTCCTGGGTATATATCCTAAGAAAATGAAAACAGTAATTCAAAAATACATATGCATACCAATGTTCAAAGCAGTATTATTTATTATAGCCCAGATATAGAACATAAATGTCCATCAGCAGAAGAATGGAAAAAGAGGAGGTGGTATATTTATATACAATGGAATACTATTGAGTCAGAAAAAACAAGGACATTTTGCCATTTGCAACAACATGGATGGATCTGGAGGTATTATGCCTAGTGAAACAGGTCATATTGAAAAATAAAAATACTGTATGTTATCACTTCTATGTGGAATCTAAGAAATAAAACAAACTAGTGAATATAACAAAACAGAAACAGACTCACGGATACAGAGAACAAACTAGTGGTAAACAGTGGGGAGAGAAGGGGGAGGGCCAAAAGATGGGTAGGGGATTAAGAAGTACAAATTACTAGGTATAAAATAAACTTCAAGAATATACTCTACAGCAAGGGAATATAGACAATATTTTATAATTTTAAATGAGCAACATCTATAAAAATTTGAATCACTATGTTGTATACCTAAAACTGCTGCTGCTGCTGCTAAGTCGATTCAGTCGTGTCCGACTCTGTTCGACCCCACAGACAGCAGCCCACCAGGCTCCCCCGTCCCTGGGATTCTCCAGGCAAGAACACTGGAGTGGGTATACCTAAAACTAGTAGTGTTGTAAATCAACTATACCTCAGTCAAAAAAAAAATGTTTAAAGAATTATTGAATTACTAAACTAGAACTAGTTCTATGAAATATTCTAGATATCTCTATGTTGTAAAAAGAGCAGCAACAGACCAAAGGTACACAGAGGAAACAGTTATGGAGGAGAATCTAAGACAATGAACATTACTCAGTTTCCCAGAAAGCTAAGAAAAATCCCCTCCATTCCTCAAATAAAGAAATTTTACAAAGGAAATATTTTAAAATACAAACTATATGGTTTTCTGGGTTTCCCAGGTGGCTCAGTGGGTAAAGAATCCACCAGCAATGCAGAAGACACAAGAGACATGGGTTCAGTTTCTGGGTTGGGAAGATCCCCTGGAAGAGGGCATGGCAACCCACTCCAGTATTCTTGCCTGGAGAGTATCATGGACAGAGAAGCCTGGTGGGCTACAGTTTACATGGCTGCAAAGAGTCGGACACGACTGAAGTGACTTAGCATGCATGCACATATGGTCTTTTACCACGTTAATAATGGTATGTGAAATATATAATTCATCTTTAAATCACAGATTTGGCTGCATCTTAGAATCAACTGGAGAACTTTTAAAAACATATCCATTTTCTGCCCTCCCCCACACGAATTAAATTAGAATCTCTGAAGCTTAGGCCAAGAACGTCAGGCTTTCTTTTTTATTTTAAGTGCCTCTGATGATTATAATGTAAAACCAGGATTGTGAACCATTACTCTAGACCATGACTCAGGGACATATTTATGAATATCAGTTATTTATGTATTCACTATGCAAGCTATAGAAACTGATGGGGAAGAATCGATGAGGCCCCCCAAAAAATAGAATTGATGAGGCCCTAGGTTGATGATTTAGATTTCTCCAAATCTTGTTCTCTAACAGAGAATAGATCCTCACTATGTGTCAGTAAATCCTAAAGGAAATCAGTCCTGAATATTCATCGGAAGGACTGATGTTGAAGCTGAAACTCCAATACTTTGGCCACCTGATGCGAAGAATTGACTCATATGAAAAGACCCTGATGCTGGGAAAGATGGAAGGTGGGAGGAGAAGGGGAAGACAGAGGATGAGATGGTTGGATGGCATCATTGACTCAATGGACATGGGTTTGGGTGGACTCTGGGAGTTGGTGATGGACAGGGAGGCCTGGCGTGCTGCAGCCCATGGGGTCACAAAGAGTCAGACTCAACTGAGCAACTGAACTGAACTCAATGTGTCAGGTACATGTCTTCTCTGGTGGCTCAGATGGTAAAGAATCCGCCTGCAATGCAGGAGACACGGGTTCAGTCTCTGGGTTGGGAAGATCCCCTGGTGTAGGGAATGGCTACCCACTCCGGTATTCGTGCCTGAAGAATTCCATGGACAGAGGAGCCTGGTGGGCTATGGTCTATGAGGACGAAAAGCATTGGATATGACTGAGCAACTAACACTTTCAACACTAGGCTGATGATCTGCTGCTGCTAAGTCGCTTCAGTCGTGTCCGACTCTGTGAGACCCCATAGATGGCAGCCTACCACACTCCCCCGTCCCTGGGATTCTCCAGGCAAGAACACTGGAGTGGGTTGCCATTTCCTTCTCCAATGCATGAAAGTGAAAAGTGAAAGTGAAGTCGCTCAGTCATGTCTGACTCTTAGCAACTCCATGGACTGCAGCCTACCAGGCTCCTCTGCCCATGGGATTTTCCAGGCAAGAGTACTGGAGTGGGTTGCCATTGCCTTCTCCGGCTGATGATCTGCTTCTGCTAAGCTGCTAAGTCACATCAGTCGTGTCCGACTCTGTGCGACCCCATAGACAGCAGCCCACCAGGCTCCGCCATCCCTGGGATTCTCCAGGCAGGAACACTGGAGTGGGTTGCCATTTCCTTCTCCAATGCATGAAAGTGAAAAGTGAAAGTGAAGTTGCTCAGTCGTATCTGACTCTTAGCAACCCCATGGACTGCAGCCTACCAGGCTCCTCCATCCATGGGATTTTCCAGGCAAGAGTACTGGAGTGGGTTGCCATTGCCTTCTCCGATTGTTCCAAATCTGTTTCTCTGACAGTGAACAGGTCCTCAATACATGTCAGGTAGTAATGAAGTCCATGGGGGTCGCAAAGAGTTGGACATGACTGAGCAACTGAACAACAGCAAATATGTCAGGTACATTTCTAAAGTGTACACTTCTCCATATACATTATTGGGTTTCTACTAAAAAGGACAGGCTTAACATATATCATCAGTCCCTCAGGGCAAACCTTTGCAACACCAACTGGCCAAGAGCAATACACTCAACTCTCAGGTCTCCCATCCACAACCTTGGTGTTCATTCTGGTTACTCAGGATCTGGCTCCTCATCATTAAAGTATGGAACAGTATGGCTTACACTGCTTACAGGGCCTGAACCAATCTAGAAATAGACAAATTCTGCAAATTCTATCTCCAGATAATGCTAGAGATTATCACTTCTTGAATGTTTGCTTTATGCCAGGCTCTAAAGTAAGTAATTTTTGCAAGATTATTTTAGTTGATTTTCACAGGAACCCTAGGAGTGTGTATTTTGTATGGGCCCTGTCATTAAAATGAAGACCAGGTAGATATTCCAAAATGGGAATTTAGCACAGGTATTAGGTGATTGAAAGAGAAGTAAGTATGTAGAGGTAAAGCAGGTATTAGTAAGTGCAGGAAGTCCTCAGGCTGGAGAAAAAGGGAAGATGTGGGGTTAACAGAACTTACAGATTCAGAGGAAAAGTCTCTACACAGCTGGTGCTCAGAATGCTAATCAGTGAGGTTGAGAAATGCGGTCCACTGAGTTCCACCTTCAGTATTGCAGAGTGGTAAAATAAAAGGGTAGGGGGCAGGAGGGATGCTGGAGATGAGAGACAATAGGTGAATAATTGGTATCTGTAGGTGTTTCTCCCCTGTCTAATAGAGGGATGAGAAAAAAAAAAAAAAAAAAACTAAGTAAGTTGACCAAGGTTACAGTTAGCAAGAAGAGACTGAGACTCAAATCTGTTAACACAGTTATGTCTCTGACTACTGATAAACATTGCTTCCATGTGGCACAGCCTTAAGACTTACAAACCGTATTATTTGGTTGATCAAAAGGTTTGTTTGGGTTTTTCTGTAAGATGTTATAGAAAAGCCAGAACAAACTTTTTGGCTAACCCAATATAATGATCATGTTCCTTAATGAGAGCTATCATTTACTGAGCATTTTTCATGTGTCAGGATTTAGACTAAACCCTTTACATGGATTCATTTATTTAATCTTCACAATAATACTAAGAGGTATTATAGTATCATCATCTTTGGGGACAGTATAATAACATGGTGATCAACCTGTGGGTCAAGGATTCCAGACTTTCAAGTACTTGGATTCAAATCCCATCATTATCATTTATTAGCTACTCTATGGAGCTATTTAACTATTTTATACTTCAATCTTCTCAAGTGTAAAATGGGTTAATTAATAATATTGCTTAGAGTCAGACATGATTAAAGTGACTTAGCAGGAGCAGCAGCAAGCAATTGTAGGGATAATTAAGTGAGATAATAACACAAACTCTTAAAATACTGCAGATGCATCTGGTAGATACTTGCTGTAATTGTTATTCCCATTTTGCAAGTGATAAAAGTTGGGCTTCATGAGGTTAAGTAACTCTCCTAAGACAGAGTTTAAAAGTAAGATACTAAATTTATGTGACACAATCTTAGTTTCTATACTCTAAATCCAATTCCTCAGTCACTATAATATAATTTCTCCCATAAATTTTATAAAAACAATTTGTAATCCTCATATGCTGTAATAATAATAAATACTTCTCTAATATTTAGTTTGTGCCAGACATTATTCTAAGTACTTACATATCAGTTCATTAAATCCTCAGAGCTCTATGAAGTAAGCATAATGTTATCTCTAGTTTACAGGTTAGAAGATTAAGATTTGCACTGATGTTAAGTAATTCACTGGCAAATGCTTACATGATTAAGTGGCAGAAATAAACATCTAATAACTTTTAGAGAGTGAAAGTGAAGTCGCTCAGTCGTGTCCGACTCTTTGCGACCCCATGGACTGTAGCCTACCAGGCTCCTCTGTCCATGGGATTTCCCAGGCAACAGTACTGGAGTGGATTGCCATTTCCTTCTCCTGGGGATCTTCCCAACCCAGGGATTGAACCCGGGCCTCCAACATTGTAGACAGATGCTTTACCATCTGAGCCACCAGGGAAGTCCCAACTTTTAGAAAGAAAGGTTTTATTAACCCTCTTTTATCAAAATTCTATCTATGGAATTAGCAGTTCTATGATATTGATGATTCAAAAGGAAACTACATTTTTTGGTAGAGAACTTGGAGTAGTGGGAAGTGTTCTGCATATGATAGTAGCATTGAAAGGATCTGTGTTTTTACTCTCCTGTTGTTTAACCTTGAATTAGTCACTTCTCTGAGCCTCGATTTCCACATTGATAAAAGAGGAATTTCCTTTTGAATCATCAACATCATAGAACTGCCAATTCCATAGATAGAATTTTCTTTATTCCTGACATATGTATCATATACTATTTACTCTACCTTAGAAATTAGTACACATAGATGATGATTAGTATATATATTTCGATGAGTTCTATTTTTAATATGACTTTAACATTTTCTAAACTGAACTTTGTTGAAATTTTATGAAGAAAAATGTAGGCCACAAAATAGCTAGGATAAGGAGCTTCTGGACTGCAAGGAGATCAAACCAGGCAATCCTAAAGGAAATCAACCCTGAATATTCATTAGAAGGAGTGATGCTGAAGCTGAAGCTCCAATACTTTGATGAGACCTGATGCGAAGAGCCAACTCATTGGAAAAGACCCTGATGCTGGGAAAGATTGATGGCAGAACAAGAAAGGGGTGACAGAGGATGAGATGGGTGGATGACATCACCAACTCAATGGACATGAGTTTGAGCAAACTCCAGGAGATAGTGAAAGACAGGGAAGCTTGGTGTGCTGCAATCCATGGGGTTGCAAAGACTTGGACACAATTGAGTGACTGAACAACAACAATGCCAATGTTAGAAGCTCTACCACTTGAAGATTGCACAAAAATTGTTATGAAGAAAAATAATAGATTGAAATAGAATTTCCTCACATGGGGGAAAGACCAAATAGAAAACCCTGTGATAGTCAATAACAATGAATCAGGAAGACCATGAGGAAAAAGCAGAGGAAGGTTCAGAAGATCTGCACTAAGAACCAAATGGAATGTGAGAGACCTCTTTCTACTAAACATCAACAACATTCTCATAAGGGGTAAGAAAACGGGAGAGAATCTGCCAGTAATGCACACAGGGGCCGCCTCCATGTTGCCTCGAAAGGAAGCCTCTTTGTTAGCACTTGGGGGCACTTTGGTGAAGACATTCCCTCACTTTCTTTTCTGCGTTTCTCATCATAGGCTAGACTTCCTATTATTTTTCCTCTGAGTTCAGGCTACCTCAGCAATAAAAACTAAACACCAAAATCTTTGCCAATATTTTCAATGATTACTTTTTGAATTTTACTCAGGTAATCAAGAATCAGGTCTCCTCCCACCCCTCCTTTTTTTCTCAATACCATAATCTTATTTATGTAACATTTACGTAAGCCACTATCTTCTCATCTTCTCAAAGACTAAAAAGACAACAAAATTCTTTAACTGGTTGATTTTTTCATCAGCTTCATTTCAGTCACCCAGTCATGTCCAACTCTTTATGACCCCATGGACTGCAGCATGCCAGGCTTCCCTGTCTGTCACAAATTCCCAGAGTTTGGTCAAACTCATGTCCATTGAGTCAGTGATACAATCAAACCGTCTCATTCTCTGTCGTACCCTTCTCCTGCCTTCAATCTTTCCCAGCATCACAGTCTTTTACAATGAATCAGCTCTTTGCATCAGGTGGCCAAAATATTGGAGCTTCAGCTTCAGCTTCAGCATCAGTCCTTCCAAAGAATATTCAGGACTGATTTCCTTTAGGATTGACTGGTTTGATCTCCTTGCAGTCCAAGGGACTTTCAAGAGTCTTCCCCAACACTACAGTTCAAAAGCATCAGTTCTTCAGTGCTCAGCTTTCTTTATGGTCCAACTCTCACATCCATACATGACTAGTGGAAAAACCAAAACTTTGACTATACAGACCTTTGTCAGCAAAGTAATGTCTCTGCTTTTTAATATGACATCTAGGTTGGTCATAGCATCTCTTCTAAGGAGCAACTATCTTTTAATTTCATGGCTACATTCACCATTTGCAGTGATTTTGGAGCCAAAAGAAAATAAGGTCTGTCACGGTTTTCATTGTTTTTCCATTTACTTGCCATAAAGTGATGGGACTGGATGCCACGGTCTTAGTTTTTTAAATGTTGAGTTTTAAGCCCGCTTTTTCACTCTCCTCTTTCACTTTCATCAAGAGGCTCTTTAGTACTTCTTCATTTTCTGCCATAAGTGTGGTGTCATCTGTATATCTGAAGTTATTGATATTTCTCCCAGCAATCTTGATTCCAGCTTGCACTTCATCCAGCCCAGCATTTTGCATGATGTGCTCTGCAGAACAGTTAAATAAGCAGGGTGACAATATACAGCCTTGATGTACTCCTTTCCTGATTTGGAACCAGTCTGTTGTTCCATGTCCAGTTCTAACTGTTGCTTCCTGACCTGCATACAGATTTCTCAAGAGGCAGGTAAGGTGGTCTGGTATTCTCATCTCGTGAAGAATTTTCCACAATTTGTTGTGATCTACCCAGTAAATGTTCCCTTGGTATCTCTAATTTTCTTGAAGAAATTTCTAGTCTTTCCCATTCTGTTGTTTTCCTCTTTTTCCTTGCGTTGATGGCTGAGGAAGACTTTCTTAAAGTTCAACATTCAGAAAACTAAGATCATGGCATCCGGTCCCATCACGTCATGGGAAGTGGATGGGGAAACAGTGGAAACAGTGTCAGACTTTATTTTGGGGGGCTTCAAAATCACTGTGGATGGTGATTGCTGCCATGAAATTAAAAGACACTTACTCCTTGGAAGGAAAGTTAGGTCCAACCTAGATAGCATATTCAAAAGCAGAGACATTACTTTGCCAACAAAGGTCCGTCTAGTCAAGGCTATGGTTTTTCCAGTGATCATGTACGGATGTGAGAGTTGGACTGTGAAGAAAGCTGAGCACTGAAGAATTGATGCTTTTGAACTGTGGTGTTGGAGAAGACTCTTGAGAGTCCCTTGGACTGAAAGGAGATCCACCAGTCCTTCCTAAAGGAGATCAGTTCTGGGTGTTCATTGGAAGGACTGATGCTGAAGCTGAAACTCCAATACTTTGGCCACCTCATGCGAAGAGCTGACTCGTTGGAAAAGACCCTGATGCTGGGAGGGATTGGGGGCAGGAGGAAAAGGGGACGACAGAGGATGAGATGGCTGGATGGCATCACCGACTCGATGGACATGAGTTTGGGTAAACTCCAGGAGTTGGTGATGGACAGGGAGGCCTTGCGTGCTGCAATTCATGGGGTCACAAAGAGTCGGACACGATTGAGCAACTGAACTGAACTGAACACACTAAAAGGCTTTGGCATAATCGATAAAGCAGAAGTAGATGTTTTTCTGGTATTCTCTTGCTTTTTTGATGATCCAACAGATGTTGGCAGTTTAATCTCTGGTTCCCCTGCCTTTTCTAAATGCAGCTTGAACATAGTACAAACTAAACCTTGTGTGCACCAGGACTCAGGAGAAAGGAGCTGTGACCCCACAAGACACTGACCCAGACTTACCTGTGAGTGTCTAGGAGTCTAGAGCAGAGGCGTAGGTCAGCGGTGACCTGCTGCAGGTCAGAGGCACTGATGCGGCAGTGTGGAACCTTTTGAAGAAGGTTTTGTCATAGTATTTACTTAAGTTCATTTTGTTTATTCAGTTTTTAACAACTTACAATACAGATATGTTCCATTTGTCCTTTCATGATGGTTTAGGGGGCTTGTTAGTAACAATTTACAATTTTCCTGTGTGATCTGGAATAACTTTCTCACTTGGAAAAGGAAAACACAATGGCATAGATATATCTAAATGTCATACCCTTGTCAACAGGTCTTAGGACCATTACTCTTAGGACCATACCAATGGAATAATTTTTTTTTTTTTTTTTGTATTTAGTATTCATTTACCAGTGTATTTTGTTTCATACCGTGACTGATTTGTTGTTTAGTCGCTAAGTCCTATCCAACCGCGACCCCGTGGACTACAGTCCACTAGGCTCCCCTGTCTATGGGATTTCCCAAGCAAGAATATTTGAGTGGGTTGCCATTCCTTCTCTAGGGAATCTTCCTGACCTGGAGGTGAAACCCAGGTTTTCTGCATTGCAAGCAGATTCTTTACTGTGGCACCACTGCTAGCCAGGTGGCGCTAGTGGTAAAGAACCTGCCTGCCAATACAGGAGACTTAAGAGACAAGGGTTTGATCCTGGGTCAGGAAGATCCCGTGGAGGAGGGGATGGCACCCCACTCCAGTATTCTTGCCTGGAGAATACCAAGGATGTAGAAAAGCTTGGAGGGCTACAATCCACGAGGTCTCAAAGAGTCAGACACAACTGAAGCAACTTAGCATACACAATGAAACAAAATCCTAAAAAGCAGCTGTTTTAATATTGTGACACTGGTTAATGACCTAGGAATTTACAGGACACACATCGTAGAAATACGTGGGACAGAATGGGTCTTTGTTGGAACAAAAAGATTTCTCAAACTGAAGACTAATAAATATGAAAAAATAGCATGTCATTTAAACTGCTTGACAAATATTAAAATTATTTTTAAGAAAACTTTTTAGCCCACTTTAAATGCTTATTTTTATTTCTTCAAGGAGAGGCTTCTGTCTTATAATTGGAAAGACTACCTCATAATTTAATAAATTTTATCTTTAATAGAGTTCACATGTACTTCATTTAAATATTCTCATTCTCAATTCTGCCTCATCGCTCTTAATAACATTTCATTGTATTACATAAAATATTTTTTCCTCCTCAATATTCAGCATCTTCAAACAACATGAAAGAGTCATTAACTCCCCCTTTAGTTCCTGTTCAGTCAAGCTGTGTGTAATTAGCTCCTCTAATCTTTTCTCTAAATAATCCTCTCCATTCTCTTAATCAGTTTGTGCAGTCTGCCGTTTTCTTTTTTAATTCACTGTCATTTGTTGAGCTGCATCACATGTGGCTTTATAGGTTCAGTACAAAAACTATGTACAATACATTTGATTAACTACCCTGCAGAATGCCCAAGGGGAATTTAGAACTCCAGCAGGTTTACATGACATATTTCACATGCAACCTACAGGCTACCTGGTATATAGAACAACTAAGATCAAAGGTCAGAATTGTCAAGCTCCTTTAAGTCATCAACAGGGTCACCTATCCAACTATGACCCAATCAGCAGGAGTTTTTAACCAAAAAAGAAAAGTGATGTTTTAACCAGAAATAATGGCTGTCCACACCCAAGTCCACTGAGAACGTTTTAAATGGAAATGAGAATGACCAAGACCAAAAGAAGATAGAGGCTGAGAGATACAGACAACTCAGAGACAATGAAAGAATGCTCTAAGCACACATTTTAATTTTTCATTCTGTTTGAGGTGAAGCAATATGCAGTATATGAGAAAGATGTGTAGGCTACCTGGTTACAAAATTCATCACACTTTTGATCATCATTCTGATCTGAATATACCTGTGGCCAAGCTCCTCAGAGAAAGGGAATGAGTCTATTATAGCACCTAGGAGAGGCTCTAAAACCAAAAAACTTCTTGCAAGAGTAAGCAAGAGTAAGTGCATTCATGGATGATGCCACTTTCCTTCTGCTACTGTCCACTCTCTCCAAAGCTGTAAGTGACCCACACCTCAAGAGTATAGGAATTCTCTTCTTGACGTTACCAAGTGGTTCAACCCCTCATGCACTGTGTACTTTGCTAGGCTGTGTCATAGAAAAGAAAGACAAGAGCTAAACTCTGTAAGATTTAAAATACAGATTAATATGATGATAGAGGGAAATGTCACAGTTTTGTACAAAATGAACTGCCCAATAAATAACAAAGAAGGTCAGAGAAGGGAGAGAGAGCTAATTTTGGCCACACTTCTAGGGTCTAAATATAGATACTACAGAGAAATGGGGAATGGCAAAGAATATTCTGGGAGTTGGGCAGTACAGTATGGTGGTTAAGGAAAGAATCTTTAATCCAGGTAGGCAGTGATCTGAATCCAAATCCTGCAGTTTGCTAGTCATGTAACCTTAGATAATTTACTCAATTTACTACTAAATTTCCTCTTTGGTAAAATGGACATAAAAATAATAGCCAACTCTGCTGAATGCTCACTGTATGCTAAGCAAAGTAGAAATCCTTACATGAATTAACTCATTTAATCCTCACAAAGTCCAGGAGCTAGATATCATTAAGAGATATCATTCCTACAAATTGCTTAGATTAAGACAGAGCATATGGTAACCATGAAGACATGACTATCATCACATCATTATCACTATTCTGATGATAATTAAAATGAGGTACATAGAGGCATGTGATTTGATCAAGAGCACAAAAATTATAACTAACAGAGGTAGGATTAGAAGCAGAAAGTTTTTCTAGAGATCCAGAAACTTCATAGTATGGGCTTTATTAAAAACCTAAAAGCTCTGGTATGTGGCTGACAATTCCCTAAGCACACAGAAACCCTTAAATGTTAGTGACTGATTCTACTATTTCAGAGCAGACAAGAATTATACGATTCTTGGAGACAGATACAATTCATTCATTCACTTAACTGATATTTAGAGAATATCTACATATACTTGGCACTGGACTCAGTTCTGGGGTCATAAGTATAAATAAAGAATGGTCCCTGCCCACAAGTTGCCTATAGTATATAAAGGAAACTAAATTCATAAAAAGCTAACTGAAGTATTCTGAGAAGTGTTCTTCAGAAATAATGATAAACTACACCTACCTTGTTGAATTGTCATGAGGATTAAGTTGACATGTGTAAAATGCTTGGACTTGTACCTGGAATGTGATATTTGGAATGAATGCAGTAGCTATTATTGGCTTTATTGTTATTATAATGCTCTAAGTAATGGTATAGCCATAAAGAAAAACAGAGCAAAAGTAGTAAATTGATGGCCTGTTAGCCAGGTCAAATCCAATTCCCAGGTGGCGTAGAGGTAAAGAATCTGCCTACCAATGCAGGAGATGCAGGCTTGATCCTTGGATTGGGAAGATCCCCTGGAGAAGGAAATGGCACTCCATTATAGTATTCTGGCCTGGAAAACCTCATGGACAGAGGAGTCTGGCTAGCTACAGTCCATCGGGTTGCAAAGAGTCAGACATGACTGAGCACACACATGATACTTCTAGCCAAATCGAATTCCCAGTCTCGTTGTGTTTGGTTCACACTGGTTTGTTGGTTGGTTCGTTAGTTGGTTCATTGGTTGGGTTATTTACTTATTTATATGAATAAGTTGCCAAATTTAAAAATTAGAATATTATGTAAGATCTAGATTTCTAGTATCTTCTGAAAAAAATAAAAATATGAGAGCACATTTCCGCCTGGCCAACACTAGCAAGAGCCAGGGTTTAACCAGCTCAAGGCCTGGATGTCCTTAACCCAGTGTATGGTATAGAGACCAACTTGGAAACAGAGATCCAGGACGCCATTTGCACAACACCTTGCAAACAAGGAACAATATAAAATGCTAGCTTGAGGACTGCAGAAATCCCTCTACATATTTATACATTTCCTAAAAATTTATTTATAAGATTTTGGTCACTGTTATTGCTAAAGCTCTAAAGAAGTGGGAATGATGTACTGACAACCTTTCATAATCCAATGAACGATAGGCAAACCAGAGAACAGGAAGCCTAAAGTCTCACTTTAAAAAATTTTTTTGCCTTTTTTTTTTTTTTAATTTTTTTTTCCACCACAGGTATACATGTGTTCCCCATCCTGAACCCTCCTCCCTCCTCCCTCCCCATACCATCCCTAAATTTAAAAAGCAAAACAAACAAACAAACAAAAAAGAAAATGTGACTATGTTGCCTATGGGGGGAAAAAAAAAAAAGAGTGTAAAGGAACTGCTAATATAAGGCAAATGGAGAATGTGAATAATCTATAAATGCACAGTTAAAAATCATAACTAAAACTGAATAAAAAAAATAAAAAATAAAAAAAATAGATACACTTAAAAAAAATTAAAAAATAAAAAATAAAAGTTCTTCAGTTAGTTAAAAAGTTATCATCTAATTCCATACCTAAGTAGACACATAAACAACATAAAACAGCCAACTAAACAAGAACTTGCCCAGCAATGTTCATAGCAGGACTATTCACAGTAATCAAAATGTGGATACAACCCAACTGTCCATCAACTGATGGACAGATAAAATGCAGTACATCTATACAATGGACTATATGATTCAGCCATACAAAGAAATGAAGTATGGATACACGCTACATCACAAATGAACTTGGAATACTTCCTGCATGAAAGAAGCCAAATACAAACAGCCCCATATTACATGATTCCACTTATATGAAATATCCAGAATAGGCAAATTCATAGGGACAGAAATAGAAAGCAAGTTGGTAGTAGCTAGAGACTGGAGGAAGGAGAAATGAAGAGTGACTCTGTTAATGGATGCATGTTTCCTTTCCTTTTGAATGATTAAAATGTTCTGGAACTAGAGTGATGATAGTTACAAACACTGTGAATGTACTAAAATCCACCGGATTTTATACTTTAAAGAGGTTAAAATGGTAAATATTATGTGTATTCCAATATAATTTTTTAAAGGCATTATTTACAGGACTTAGATTCTCTAAATGCACAGTATTTGTTCTCTTTCATCAAAGTTATCTTTGCTCAGTAAGCTCCTCTTACATAAATGGATGGCTTAATCAGGGCTATGTGAATGAATATCAAACAATTATTGAGTGAAAGAAAGCATGACCTGATTGAAATGAGCTGTTGTCATATTAACTAATAATATTTTCTGACCAAGAAAACATTTGGATATGTTTGCCATTATAAGTGCACAAACGAATTCATTAAACCAGAGGACTTCTAACCCTTCTCCTAAGGATGTATAAATGAGCAATCACATCTCCAGAACCTTTTCTAACACAGGCAGTGAGTCTCAAATGGGCAGAGATGCTTGCCTAAAAAGCAGGTGGTATTTGTTTATGCTTTACTTATAGCACCACAAAACAAAAGCTATGTCTGAAGGGTTCTGGGCTTGATTTTCCTAAGGATAATTCCACTTTGCATTAACAGCCTCTTTCTGTTTAAAAATGACTTTCCTATAATCCTGTGTCTACTCTTTTTTCTATGAAATATTCCTATATCTGTCAACTCTTTCTTTCTGTGCTATGTTTTCCATAGCATTAAATAATCTTCACACTCTTCCTGGGATGCTTTCTCATTTGTTGATATCCTCAGGAACAGCATCAAAAACTAGGCTCAGAGTTTCAAATTCAGTCCACAAAAGTGCCAAAGAAGGATTTCCAGAGTTCTGAAATCCACACTTCTATGGATGCAGTTTAAATTAATATTTGATTTCGGGAACAGCATGTTATTTGGTCTCCTATTGGGCTTGTTGCAAATGAAAACTTGGAGATGGCTGCAAATGATTTTCTTCAAAAAGATTAAGGGGGAGACATAGTCATACCATTAAACAGTAGAGAAGGGACAGGAAGTAGGAACAGGGAAATTAAGTCTGAAGAGGCTGGTAAAGAAATATGATATAAGTGATATAAGTATTTTTCTCTGTCTGACTCACTTCACTAAGCATAATACCCTTCAGGTCTTTCCATGTTTCAAATGTCATATTTTCCTTCTTTTTATGACTAAATAGCATTCCATTGAATATATATAGATACACACATCGTTATCCATTCACTTAGATTGCTTCTGTATTTTGGCTACCATAAATAACACTGTTATGAACACTGAGGTGCTCAGTGTATCATTTTGAATTAGTGTTCAAAATGCATCATTTTGAATTAGTGTTTTTGCTTTATTTGGATATATACCCATGAGTGGAATTGCTGGCTCATATGGTAATCCATGTTTAGTTTTTAAGGAAACGCTGTACCATTTTCCACAGTGAATAAATCAATTAACATTTCTATCAGTGTTGCCCAAGGGCTCTGTTTTCTCCACATCTTCACCAACATTTCTGACTTGTAGTCTTTTTAATAACAGTCATTCTGAAAGGTATGAGGTGATATTGCACCAAAGTTGTGATTTGCATTTTTCTGATGATTAAGAAATGGTGAGCATCTTTCCATGTGCCCACTGGCTGTCTGTATGTCTTTACTGGAAAAATGTCTATTCAGGTCTTCTGCTTTTTTCTTAATTGTGATGTTTCTTTTTTGGATATTGAGCTGCATAAACTGTTGATTTATTTTTTACATTAGGCTCTTATTGGTTTTGATTATAGGGGACTGGAATGCAAAAGTAGGAAGTCAAGAAATACCTGGAGTAATAGGCAAATTTGGCCTTGGAGTACAGAATGAAGCAGGGCAAAGGCTAATAGAGTTCTGCCAAGAGAACGCACTGGTCACAGCAACCACCCTCTTCCAACAACACAAGAAAAGACTCTACACATGGACATCACCAGATGGTTGACACCAAAATCAGATTGATTATATTCTTTGCAGGCCAAAGATGAAGAAGCTCTATACAGTCATCAAAAACAAGACCAGGAGCTGACTGTGGTTCAGATCATGAACTCCTTATTGCCAAATTCAGACTTAAATTGAAGAAAGTGCAGAAAACCACTAGACCATTCAGGTATGACCTAAATCAAATCCCTTATGATTATACAGTGGAAGTGAGAAGTAGATTTCAGGGACTAGATCTGATAGACAGAGTGCCTGAAGAACTATGGATGTAGGTTCGTAACATTGTACAGGAGACAGGAATCAAGACCATCCCCAAGAAAAAGAAATGCAAAAAAAGCAAAATGGCTGTCTGCGGAGGCCTTACAAATAGCTGTGAAAAGAAGGGAGGCAAAAAGCAAAGGAGAAAAGGAAAGATACACCCATTTGAATGCAGAGTTCCAAAGAATAGCAAGGACAGATATGAAAAGCTTCCTAAGCAATCAATGCAAAGAAATAGAGGAAAACAATAGAATGGGAAAGACTAGAGATCTCTTCAAGAAAATTAGAGACACCAAGGGAACTTTTCATGCAAAGATGGGCTCAATAAAGGACAGAAATGGCATGGACCTAACAGAAGCAGAAAATATTAAGAGGTGGCAAGAATACACTGAAGAACAGTACAAAAAAGATTATCACGACCCAGATAATCATGATGGTGTGATCACTCACCTAGAGCCAGACATCCTGGAATGTGAAGTCAAGTGGGCCTTAGGAAGCATCACTACGAACAAAGCTAGTGGAGGTGATGGAATTCCAGTTGAGCTATTTCAAATCCTGAAAGATGATGCTGTGAAAGTGCTGCACTCAATATGCCAGCAAATTTGGAAAACTAAGCAGTGGCCACAAGACTGGAAAAGGTCAGTTTTCATTCCAATCCCAAAGAAAGGCAATGCTAAAGAATGCTCAAACTACTGCACAATTGCAGTCATCTCACACCCTAGTAAAGTAATGCTTAAAATTCTCCAAGCCAGGTTTCAGCAATACATGAATCGCGAATTTCCCAGATATTCAAGCTGGTTTTAGAATAGGCAGAGGAACCAGAGATCAAATTGCCAACATCCACTGGATCATGGAAAAAGCAAAAGAGTTCCAGAAAAACATCTATTTCTGCTTTATTGACTATGCCAAAGCCTTTGACTGTGTGGATCACAAGAAACTGTGGAAAATTCTGAAAAAGAAGGGAATACCAGACCACCTGACCTGCCTCTTGAGAAATTGTATGCACCTCAGGAAGCAAAAGTTAGAACTGGACATGGAACAACAGACTGGTTCCAAACAGGAAAACAAGCATGTCAAGGCTGTATATTGTCACCCTGCTTATTTAACTTCTATGCAGAGTATATCATGATAAACGCTGGGCTGGAAGAAGCACAAGCTGGAATCAAGAATGCCGGGAGAAATATCAATAACCTCAGATATGCAGATGACACCACCGTTACGGCAGAAAGTGAAGAAGAACTAAAGAGCCTCTAATGAAAGTGAAAGAGGAGAGTGAAAAAGTTGGCTTAAAGCTCAACATTCAGAAAACGAAGATCATGGCATCCGGTCCCATCACTTCATGGGAAATAGATGGGGAAACAGTGGAAACAGTGTCAGACTTTATTTTTCTGGGCTCCAAAATCATTGCAGATGGTGAATGCAGCCATGAAATTAAAAGACGCTTACTCCTTGGAAGGAAAGTTATGACCAACCTAGATAGCATATTCAAAAGCAGAGACATTACTTTGCCAACAAAGGTCCATCTAGTCAAGGCTATGGTTTTTCCACTGGTCATGTATGGATGTGAGAGTTGGACGGTAAGGAAAGCTGAGCACCAAAGAATTGATGCTTTTGAACTGTGGTGTTGGAGAAGACTCTTGAGAGTCCCTTGGACTGCAAGGATTTCCAGCCAGTCTATCCTAAAGGAGATCAGTTCTGAATGTTCATTGGAAGGGCTGATATTGAAGCTGAAAGTCCAATACTTTGGCCACCTCATGCAAAGAGCTGACTCATTTGAAAAGACCCTGATGCTGGAGAAGATTGAGGGCAGGAGGAGAAGGGGATGACAGAGGATGAGATGGTTGGATGGCATCACCAACTCGATGGACACGAGTTTGGGTGGACTCCAGGAGTTGGTGATGGACAGGGAAGCCTGGCGTGCTAGGGTTCCTGGGGTTGCAAAGCGTCGGACACAACTGATCGACTGAACTGAACTGAACTTATTGGTTATATTACTTGCAATTTTTTTCTCTCATTCAGCAGGCTTTCTTTTTATTTTTTTAATGATTTAAACTAAAAAAAATTTATGTTTAATTTGGTCCCATTTATTTTTGCTTTGTTTCCTTTGCCTTAGAAGACAGATCCAAAAAACTAGCTACAATTTACATCAATGTTCTGTGTACATTTTCTCCTAGAATTTTTCTAGTCTTAGGTTTAGGCCTTTAATATATTTTGAGTTTACTTTTGTATATGGTGGTATGAGAAACATTCTTTCATTCTTTTGCATGTAGCTGTAAAATTTACAGCATCACTTATTGAGGAAGCTGTTTTTTCTGTATTGCAGATTCTTCTTCTGCCAGCAATGAACTGATCATAAATGTGTGGGTTTATTTTGGGGCACTCTATTCTGTTCCATTGACCTATGTGCCTTTTTTTGTGCCAGTACCATTCTGTTTTTATTACTGTAGCTTTGTACTATAGTCTGAATTCAGGGTGTATGATACTTCCTGATCTGTCCTTCTTTCTCAGGACTGTTTTTGGCTAATCAAATTCTTTTGTGTTTCCATACAAATTTTTAAATTATTTGTTCTATGTCTATGGAAATTTTCATTGATATTTTGATAAAATTGCATTGAATCTGTAGATTGTCTTGGGTAGTATGGTCATTTTAACAATATTAATTCTTCCAATCCATGAACATGGCATATCTTTACATTTGTTTGTGTCATCTTCAATTTATTTCACCAGTGTCGTATCATTCCAAATATAGATCTTTTATCTCCTTCAGTTCAGTTTAGTTCAGTTGCTCAGTCGTGTCTGACTCTTTGCAACCCCATGAATCGCAGCACGCCAGGCCTCCCTGTCCATCACCAACTCCCAGAGTTCACCCAGACTCACGTCCATTGAGTCAGTGATGCCATCCAGCCATCTCATCCTCTGTCGTCCTCTTCTCCTCCTGCCCCCAATCCCTCCCAGCATCAGAGTCTTTTCCAATGAGTCAACTCTTCACATGAGGTGGCCAAAGTACTGGAGTTTCAGCTTTAGCATCATTCCTTCCAAAGAAATCCCAGGGCTGATCTACTTCAGAATAGACTGGTTGGATCTCCTTGCAGTCCAAGGGACTCTCAAGAGTCTTCTCCAACACCATAGTTCAAAAGCATCAATTCTTCAGTGCTCAGCCTTCTTCACAGTCCAACTCTCGCATCCATACATGACCAATGGAAAAACCATAACCTTGACTAGATGGACCTTTGTTGGCAAAGTAATGTCTCTGCTTTTCAATATGCTATCTAGGTTGGACATAACTTTCCTTCCTTAGGTAGGTTTATTCCCAAATATATTATTCTCTTTGATGCAACCATAAATGAGATTGTTTCATCAATTTCTCTTTTAGATAGTTTGTTGCTAGTGTATAGAAATGCAACAGATTTCTATATATTAATTTTGTATCCTGCAACTTTACCAAAATTCATTGATGAGCACCAATAGTTATTTGGTGGCATCTTTAAGATATTCTATGTATAGTTTCACATCATCTGCCAACACTGAGTTTTAGTGCTTCCTTTTCAATCTGGATTCCTTTCATGTCTTTTTTCTTCTATGATTGCTGTGGCTAGGACTTGCAATATTACAATGAATGAAAGTGGTGAGAGTAGGCATCTTTATCTTGTTCCTGATTTTAGAGGGAACGTTTTCAGTTTTTCACCACTGAGTATGATGTTATCTGTAGCTTGTCACATACAACTTTTATTACATTGAATTATTACTTCCCCTATGCAAACATTTTGTAGAGTTCTTTTTATCATGAAGTGAACAGTGAATTTTATATCATATGTCAGAGATGGTTGTATAATTTCTGTAATTCAATTTGTAAGTGTGGTGTTATACATTGGTTGATATGCAGATATTGAATAATGCTTGCATCTGTGGTATAAATCCCACTTGATCATGGTGTATGATCCTTTTAATGTATCGTTGTATTCAGATTGCCGATATTTTGTTGAGCATTTTATGTGGGAACGTAAATTGGTACAAGCACTATGGAAAACAGTATGGAGGCTCCTTAGAAAACAAAAAATAGAACTATCATATAAACCAGCAATCCCACTACTGGGCCTATATCCGGAGAAAACCATAATTCAAAAGGATGTATGTGACCCAATGCTCAATGCGGCCCCTTTACAATTGCCAGGACACAGAAGCAACCTAAATGTCCATAAACAGAGGAATGGAGAAAGAAGATGTGGTACATATATACAATGTAATATGACTCAGCCATAAAAAAAGAACAAAATAATGCCATTTGCAGCAATATGGATGAACCTAGAGATTGTCATAGAGTGAAGTAAGTCAGACACAGAAAGACAAATATCTTATGATATTGTTCATATGTGGAATCTAAAAAAACAATACAAATGAACTTATTTACAAAACATAAATAGAATTACAGATATAGAAAAGAAATTTATGACTACCAGAAGGTGAGGGGGATAAATTGGAATACTGGGACTGACATATACACACATATAGATAAATAATAAGGACCTATGGTGTAGCACGATGGTAGGTGCTGGAGCAGCAGCTGCGTGGTGCTGGAGTGGGGGCTGTGCAGTGCTCGGGTAACATTGAGGAGATACCCCACATCTAAGGGCAAAGAAGAAGCCCCAGCAAGATGGTAGGAAGGGCTAAATTGCATTTAGAATCAAACAGCATACTCACCAGAGATGTTCAGAGGGCTCAAACATACCTTGTGCACACCAGGACCCAGAGACCTCAGAATGAGACAGAACTGTGTTTCAGTGTCTTCTGGGGAGGTACAGGTAAGCAGTAGACTGCTGCAGGGGCAGCAGCTCTAGGTGCAGTAGACCTGGGTATGGCATAAGCCCTCTCGGAGGAGGTAGCCATTAATGCCACATAGAGCCACCAGGACTTACACAGGACTGGGGAAACAGACTCTTGGAGGGCACAAACAGAATACTGTGTGCACCAGGACCCAGGAGAAAGGAGCGGTGACCCCACAAGAGACTGACCCAGACTTGCCTGTGAGTGTCTAGGAATATCTGGCAGAGGTGTGGGTCCACAGTGGCCTGCTGCAGGGTTGGGGACGCTGAGTGTAGCAGTGTGTGCATGGGACCTTTTGAAGGAGGTCTCCATTATCTTCATTACCTCCACCATAGTTTGGCCTCAGGTCAAATAACAGAAAGGGAACACAGCCCCACCCATCCACAAAAAGTTGGATTAAAGATCTACTGAGCATGGCTCCACCCATCAGAACAAGACCCTTTCCCCCCACAGTTAGTCACTCCCATCAGGAAGCTTCCATATGCCTCTTGTCCTTCTCCATCAGAGGGCAGATAGAATGAAAACCACAATAACATAAAACTAATCAAACTGATCACATGGACCACAGCCTTGCCTAACTCAATGAAAGTATGAGCCATGTCATGTAGGGCCACCCAAGATGGATGAGTCATACTGGAGAGTTCTGACAAAATGTGGTTCACTGGAGAAGGGAATGGCAAACTACTTCAGTATTCTTGCCTTGAGAACCCCAGGAGCAGTATGAAAAGGTAAAAAGATATGACACTGAAAGATGAACTCCTCAGGACGGTAGGTGCCCAATATGCTACGGGAAAAGAGTGGAGAAGTAACTCTAGAAAGAATAAAGAGACAGAGCCAAAGCAAAAACAACACTCAGTTGTGGATGTGCCTGGTGGTGACACAAAGTATGATGCCGTAAAGAGCAATACTGCGTAGTAACCTGGAATGTTAGGTCCATGATTCAAGGCAAATTGGAAATGGTCAAACAGGAGATGGCAAGAGTGAACATCGACATTTTAGGAATCAGCAAACTAAAATGGTCTCGAATGGGTGACTTTTTCAGTTCAGTTCAGTCGCTCTATCATATCCGACGCTTTGTGACCCCATGAACCACAGCATGCCAGGCCTTCTTGTCCATCACTAACTCCTGGAGTCCACCCAAACCCATGTCCATCGAGTTGGTGATGCCATCCAACCATCTCATCCTCTGTCATCCCCTTCTCCTCCAGCATTCAATATTTCCCAGTATCAGGGTCTTTTCAAATGAGTCAGCTCTTTGCATCAAGTGGCCGAAGTATTGGAGTTTCAGCTTCAACATCAGTCCTTCCAATGAACATTCAGGACTGATCTCCTTTAGGATGGAATTGTTGGATCTCCTTGCAGTCCAAGGGACTCTCAAGAGTCTTCTCCAATACCACAGTTTAAAAGCATCCATTCTTCTGTGCTCAGCTTTCTTTATAGTCAAACTCTCACATCCATAATGACCACTGGAAAACCATACCCTTGACTAGACAGACCTTTGTTGACAAAGTAATGTCTCTGCTTTTTAATATGCTGTCTAGGTTGGTCATAACTTTCCTTCCAAGGAGTAAGCATTTTTTAATTTCATGGCTGTAATCACCATCTGCAGTTATTTTGGAGCCCAGAAAAATAAAGTCAGTCACTGTTTCCACTGTTTCCCTATCTATTTGCCATGAAGTGATGGAACCATTATATCTCCTACTATGGGCAAGAATACTTTAGAAGAAATAGAGTAGCATTAGTCAACAAAAGAGTCTGAAATGGAGTACTTGGATGCAGTCTAAAAAATGACACAATGATCTTTGTTGCTTTCCAAGGCAAACCATTCAATATTATAGTAATCCAAGTCTGAGCCCCAAGCAGTAATGCTGAAAGAGCTGAAGTTGAACAATTCCAATGAATACATATAAGAACTTCTAGAACTAATACCCAAGAAAGATATCTTTTTCATTTCAGGGGACTAGAATGCAAAAGTAGGAAGTCAAGAGATACCTGGAGTAACAGGCAAATTTGGCCTTGTAATACAGAATGAAGCAGGGCTAAGTCTAATACAGTTTTTCCAAGAGAATGCACTGGTCATAGCAAACAACCTCTTCCAATAACACATGAGAAGACTCTACATATGGACATCACCAGACTGTCAATTCAGAAATCAGATTGATTATATCCTTTGCAACCAAAGATGGAGAAGCTTTATCTATACAATCTGCAAATACAAGATCAGGAGCTGACTGTGGCTCAGATCATGACTCCTTATTGCCAAATTCAGACTTAAATTGAAAAAAGTAGGGAAAACAACTAAACCATTCAGGTATGACCTAAATGAAGTCCCTTATGATTATAGAGTGGAAGTGACAAATAGATTCAAGGGATTATATCTGATAGAGTGCCTGAAGAACTATGGACCGAGATTCGTGACATTGTACAAGAGGCAGTGATCAAGACCATTCCCAAGAAGAAATGCAAAAAGGTAAAATGGTTGTCTGAGGAGGCCTTACAAATAGCTGTGAAAAGAAGAGAAGGGAAAGGCAAAGGAGAAAAGGAAAGATATACCCATTTGAATGCAGAGTTCTAAAGAATAGCAAGGAGAGATAAGAAAGCCTTCCTCAGTGATCAAGGCAAAGAAATAGAGGAAAATAATAGAATGGGAAAGACTAGAGATCTCTTCAAGAAAATTAGAGGTACAAAGGGAAGTTTTAATGCAAAGATGGGAACAATAAAAGACAGAAATGGAATGGCCTAACAGAAGCAGAAGGTATTTAGAAGAGGTGGCAAGAATACACAGAAGAACTGTACAAAAAAGATCTTCATGACCCAGATAATTATGATGGTATGATCACTCACCTAGAGCCAGACATCCTAGAATGTGAAGTCAAGTGGGCCTTAGGAAACATCACTACAAACAAATCTAGTGGAGGTGACAGAATTCCAGTTGAGGCATTTCAAATCCTAAAAGATGATGCTGTGAAAGTGCTGCACTCAATATGTCAACAAATGTGGAAAACTCAGCAGTGGCCACAGGACTGGAAAATGTTAGTGTTCATTCCTATCCCAAAGAAAAGCAATACTAAGGAATGCTCAAACTACAGCACAATTGCACTCATCTCATATGCTAGCAAAGTGATGCTCAAAGTTCTCCAAGTCAGGCTTCAATAATACATGAACCATGAACTTCCAGGTGTTCACCTGGATTTACAGAAGGCAGAGGAACCAGAGATCAAATTGCCAACATCCGCTAGATCATCGAAAAAGCAAGAGAGTTCCAGAAAAATATCTTCTTCTGCTTTATTGACCATGCCAAAGCCTTTGACTGTGTGGATCACAGCAAACTGTGGAAAATTCTTCAAGAGACAGGAATACTAGAAAACCTTACCTGCCTCCTGAGAAATCTGGGTGCAGGTTGAGAAACAATAGTTAGAACTGCACAAGAAACAGACTGGTTCCAATTTGGGAAAGGAGTATGTCAAGGCTGTATATTGTCACCCTGCTTATTTAACTTATATGCAGAGTACATCATGAGAAATGCTGGGCTGGATGAAGCACAAGCTGGAATCAAGATGGCTAGGAGAAATATCAATAACCTCAGATATGCAAATGACACCACCCTTCTGGCAGAAAGTGAAGAACTAAAGAGCCTCTGAATGGAAGTAAAAGAGGAGAATGAAGAAATTAGCTTAAAGCTCAACATTCAGAAAACTAAGATCATGGCATCTGGTCCCATCACTTATGGCAAATAGATGGGGAAACACGGAAACAGTTACAGAATTTATTTTGGGAGGCTTCAAAATCACTGCAGATAGTGACTGTAGCCATGAAATGAAAAGATGCTTACTCCTTGGAAGAAAAGTTATGACCAACCTAGACAGCATATCAAAAAGCAGAGACTACTTTGCCAATGAAGGTCCGTCTCATCAAGGCTATGGTTTTTCCAGGATTCATTTATGGATGTGTCAGTTGGACTATAATGAAAGCTGAGTGCCGAAGAATTGATGCTTTTGAACTGTGGTGTTTGCGAAGACTCTTGAGAGTCCCTTGGACTGCAAGGAGATCCAACCAGTCCATCCTAAATGAAATCAGTCCTGAATATTCACTAGAAGGACTGATGTTGAAGCTGAAACTCCAATAATTTGGCACTTGATGCCAAGAAATGACTCCTTTGAAAAGACCCTGATGCTGGGAAATACTGAAGGCAGGAGGAAGGGGATGACAGAGGATGAGATGGTTGGATGGCATCACCGACTCAATGGAGTTGAGTTTGAGTAAACTCCGGGAGTTGGTGATGGACAGGGAGACCTGGGGTGCTGCAGTCCATGCGGTTGCAAAGAGTCAGACATCTTGAGTGACTGAACTGAACTGATTTTATAGCACAGAGTACTCTACTCAATACTGTGTATAATAGTCTATACAGGAAGAGATCTAAAAAAACAGTGGATATATGTAAATGTATAATTGATTCACTTTGCTTTACCCCTAAAATAGCACAACATTGTAAATCAACTATACTCCAATAAAAATTGTCTTTAATTTTTCTCATGTTAAGTGTTGGTACCCTGGCTTTCTTTGATTTCTATTTCCATGGAATACCTCTTTCCATCCCATCACTTTCAGTCTGTGTGAGTCTTTAGATCTGAAGTGAGTCTCTTGTAGGCAGCATATATGGGTCTTGCATTTGTATCCATTCAGCCACTCTATGTCTTTTGATTGGAACTCTTGGTCCCTTTACATTTCAAGTACTTACTGATATGTAATGGACCTAATGAAGCAGAATATATTAAGAAGAGGTAGTAAGAATATACAAAACAACTATACAAAAATGATCTTAATGATCCAAATAACCACAGTAGTGTGCTCACAAACCTAGAGACAGACATTGTGGAGTGTGAAGTCAAGTGGGATTTAGGAAGCATCACTATGAACAAAGCTAGTGGAGGTGATGGAATTTTAACTAAGTTATTTCAAATACTAAAAGATGATGCTATTAAAGTGCTGCACTAAATATGTCAGCAAATTTGGAAAACTCAGTAGTGGTCACAGGACTGGAAAAGGTCAGTTTTCATTCCAATCCCAAAGAAACACAATATGAAAAAATGTTCAAACTACCACACAATTGCACTCATCTCACACACTAGCAAAGTAATGCTCAAAATTCTCCAAGTTATGCTTCAACAGTACATGAACTGAGAATTTCCAAATAGTAAAGCTGGATTAAGAAAAGGCAGAGGAAGCAGAGATTAAAGCACCAACATCTGCTGGATCATCAAAAAAGCAAGAAAACACCAGTAAAACATCTCCTTCTGCTTTATTGACTATGCCAAAGCATTTGACTGTGTGTATCACAGCAAAGTGTGGAAAATTCTTTGAGATGGGAATACCAGACCACCTTACGTGCCTCCTGAGAAATCCGTATGCAGGTCAAAAAGCAACAGTTAAAACGGTCATTGAACAACAGACTGGTTACTAATTGGGAAAGGAGTACATCAAGGCTGTATACTGTCACCCTGCCTATTTAATTTATATGCAGAATACATCATGCAAAATCCTGGGCTGGATGAAGCACAAGCTAGAATCAGATTGCCAGGAGAAATATCAATAACCTCAGATATGCAGATGACACCACCCCTTACGGCAGAAAGTGAAGAGGAACTAAAGAGCCTCTTGATTGAAATGAAAGAGGAGAAGTGAAAAAGCTGGCTTAAAACTCAACATTCAAAATACTAAGCAATGGCTTCCAGTCCCATCACTTTATCACAAATAGATGGGGAAACAATGAAAACAGTAAGAGACTTTATTTTGGTGCGGGCCCCAAAATCACTGCAGATGGTGATTGCAGCCATGAAATTAAACTCTTGCTCCTTGGAAGAAAAGCTGTGACCACCCTAGACAGAGTATAAAAAAGCAGAGATATTACTTTACCAAAAAAAGTCCATCTAGTCAAAGTTATAGTTTTAACCGTAGTCATGTATGGATGTGAGAGTTGGACTGTAAAAAAAACTGAGCATTGAAGAATTGATGCTTTTGAACTGTGGTGTTGGAGAAGACTCCTGACAATCCCTTGGACTGCAAGGAGATCAAACCAGCCAATCTTAATCAGTCCTGAACATTCACTGGAAAGACTGATGCTGAAGCTAAAACTCCACTTTGGCCACCTGATGAGAAGAATGACTCCTTAGAAAAGACTCTGATGCTGGGAAAAATTCAAAGCAGGAGGATAAGGTGACAACAGAGAATGAGATGGTTGGATGGCATCACTGTCTCAATGGACATGAGTTTGAGCAAGCTCCAGGTGTTGTTGATGGACAGGGAAGCCTGGCATGCTGAAGTCCATGGGGTTCAAAGAGTCGGACACAACTGAATGACTGAACTGAACTGAGCAGTAGGTTAATGGGCTACTCTGGTGCTCAGTAGTAAAGAGCCCACCTGCCAGTGCAGGAGACTCTGATTTGATCCCTGGATCAGGAAGATCCCCTGCAGAAGGAAATGGCAACCCACTTCAGTATTCTTACCTAGAAAAATCCCACGGACTGATGAGCCTTGTGAGCTACAGTCCATTTGAGTCGCAAAAGAGTCAGAGAAAAAACAACAATAGAGATGAGACTATAGGCTCAAGTATACCCGAGCCATGGCTTGGAAATCTACTGGGGCTATGGAGTGAACACTACATGGACAAATAGGAGACACGACTTTAAATTCATCACCTAATCTCTTTGTATCTCAGTGTTTTCCCATTTGAAATGTAAGATTTGGACAAGTTCACCTCCAAGTCCCTTCTACCTATACAGTTGTAAGACCTTAAGAAAACAAGAGAGTTTTTCAGTTGCCTGTAGTGTGTGAGAAATCAACATGCTGTATTTTCCTAAGGTTGTGGATAATATCTAGCCTTACAGTATCTAATGAAGCTTTTCTTGTAACATATTTTTTTGAGGTACAAAAATCAGTTATAACATGGGAGGCATCCGCAAAGGGTCTACATGCTCTCCCGTTCAAACACTAAATTTTGAATGCCCAAGAAAATGACAAGAGGTGACAGCTTGGAGGGGAAAGCAGTTCTCAAAAAGGCAATTCAATCTAAGTGTGACACTTAAGGTATAGTAATATCTGGCAGGAAATCATGTATTCCCTGTAAGATCGTTACATTTCAGTTTTACAGGACTAAAAAGTAAGGAATAACTTTTAGGATATATTATCTAAAGTACTCAGCAAAGGGAACTTTAAAGCTTGAATCCTAAAAATGTACAGGTAACAAACACTAAATTTTAATATCTTGCTTTATCAATTCAAATTTCTTCATTTTGCATTTTTATATGCAAGGGTTTTTTCAATCATCTAATTTCTACATATTCCTCCACTACAAATGTATTATCCATAATAGAAACTTCCTCATGTTTCAACAGTATATTGACAGTCAAAATAACCAAAATAAAATTCTCAACCCCAAAAGGATCTCAAAATCTCAGTTATGAAAACTTAAAATATATACAGTACTATATATAAAACAGATAACCAACAAGGACCTACTGTATTGCATGTGGAACTACACTCAATATCTTGTTATAACCTATAATGGAAAAGAATGTAAAAATAATAGATATATTAAGAATTTATACATATGTGTATATAACTGAATCACTTTGCTGTACAACTGAAACTAACATAATATTGTAAATCAACTGTTTTTCAATAAAATTCAAATGAAAACTTGTTTAGAGAAAAAGTGAGCCTGTTTCTATTGTCCCATAATACTAGAAGTGCTCTTCTCTTAATATTTATATTTCATGCTGCTATTCAGTGCAAATTAAACGCAAGAATTGAAATTTCATTAAGTAAACTGTCATTCTTAACATGACTTTACACTCTAAAGAAAAGAGAATGCTTTAAAGAAATTAATAGATTCATGTTTATAAAATAGTGCTTTTATACCTTCTCAAGTAAATATATCATTTTTAAAAAGATCTTATAATCATGAAAGTGATGTCTTATAAAATTGAAATAAAAATATTCCTTAAATTTCTGTGACTAAAACTTACTAAGATATAAAAATACTCTTATTAAATAAATCTTAAGAAATATTAAAAATAAATTACTAAGATGTAGCAATTTTAGATTAATCAGATATTTAGCTAAAAAAATAAGATGGAATGTCTTCAAGTGCATTTCTCTGAATGTCCATGTTTCCATGGCAACTATCTCTTTCCTTACCTGCTTCCTAATATCTTCATCAATCAATATTTTATGATAATTGCTTCCATGGAAATTTGAACTTATCTACTTTTTCTCTAAGCTTAAATTACCACTTTTCCAAAAAAATGAACCAAAAAGAAAAAATTTTCTGCAAATATTAATTTAGATTAGCCAGCATGTCAGGACAAATTATTTTTAAGTTTCTTATTGTCATTTTGTGTTTCATTTTACCACCTTCACTACCCCCAACTTCCCACTCTATCTACCTCTCCCTCTGCCATCCTCCCATATATTGACACATTCTTTTTTCTCTACCTTGAAAATCTCTCTTCCACCCTCAAAGCCTTTCCTCCATGAAGTTACAGACTATATATAGTAACAAGAACACTCATATAGTTCAACAAAAAATTGCAACAGATCTTTTCCTCCTGAAAAAAAAATGTACATAGACATGTTAATCAATCTAGCTTAACATATATGTTGAGCACTTGCCCTGTATGTTACAGGCACTGAGCTGAGTACCTGTGAATATGACTCAGAGTAAATGGTGACATTTGTTTCAAAAGAGTTCACAGTCTTGTAAAGGTGTGCATTGGTGCTCAGTCCCTTCAGTTGTGTCCAACTCTTTGTGACACAATGGACCATAGCCTGCCAGGCTTCTCTGTCCATGGAATTTCATAGTTAAGAATAATGGAATGGGTTGCCATTTCCTTCTCCAGGGAATCTTCCGGATCCCAGGGATTGAACCCGCATCTCCTGCAATGCTGAAGGTCTTCTGCATTTCAGGCAGATTCTTATGACAGCTGCTACACAAATCTCCGACCTGGTGAAAATGCTTACTGACTCTTACCCTGATTTCCTAGAAATAGCTTCACTGGTTTTGAGCTGTATTTCTGCTCTGTGTCATTCTTCCAGTGAGAGTTCTCTAAGTTGTTTTACTCCTGGCTTTTTAGTGAGACAAGAACCATCATCCATACAGCCCCCTAAAGACACTGTCTTTTGGTTGCCATATCTTATGTGTTCACCAGCACTAGGAATTTCATTTTTTGTGTGTAAACAGTACAGAATAAAAACAGCAGCTCAAATGTATCATATGCTATACACTGAGCAACAACAAATTACATTCATTTTCCTGTCAAATTGTCCCAGCAATTTTGTGAAGTTCTATTATATTTTACATATAAGACAACTGAGTCTCAGATGAAGCAGCATACCTAAAGTCATACATCTACTTAGGAGTCTGAACCAAGATTCATATTTAAGTCTTTGTAACTCCAAAACCAACATTCTTAGTTACTGGGTTTCATGTGCTGTGTCTTCAGATAATTAGTTGAGGAGAGTGAACAAGAGATGTAAGCTATAAGGGATTGAAAAGCAGAAATGGACATGAAGCTTTAGCTTTGTGCTCAGAATGAAGAGTCAACTGGTATTTACGTGCATATTTATATTCTGCCACTTTTAAGAAATCTATGCCTCCACCGGAACTTTACAATTTGATTTCCATTTTTCTGAATGTTGACACATCACATCTACATTAACATTTCAACAAAGCTTAGTGCTAAGTATGGGAGTTAAATTCAAAGGCAAAATCAGTTTTGTTTATTCAACAGAAATACTACCAATCATTTCCTACTTATGCTAGAAATAATTTGTCTTTGAACATTTAAGAATCTGTATAAAAAATACTATTCAACAATTTGCGAGACTTCAGGGCAAGCTTTTTCTTTTCATGTAATCAATGATACAAAAGTAAATGTAGAAGATTATATACTTGAAAGTAGTAGATTAAAAGCACATTAGAGCAGAGCAGTTCTTGTGACAAAACATGTTGATTCAATGTGTCCAATACATATTTCTTTTTAATTCCCACTATATCTATGTGACTTCAAAGTGAATAGCTAACTTAGGAAGTGGAGGAGTAGAAATCTCATTAGTAAGTACAACAAAATTAATTAAGGAAATGAGAATACTCATCAGTGAAAATGAAAATTAAATGCTTGGTAAGGATTGGATTAATAAATAAATGATCAAATTGCTTATACATATTACATATTTTAAACATACAAATTACTTATCATGTTTATTACTTTCATTCTAATTCTTATTCCTGGAAGGAAGAACAAAGGCACCCAAAAGAAGACTAGATAAACCATTCAGTATAACAAAAACTCAATGAAGTTTTCCTAAAATAAAAACCATTAACACACAAGTGCACCTAAAAGTGAAGCAAAGCCACCACTAAACCTTTTTGTACTAAGATTAATGACATTAAAACTCTATGTGTTTAATCCTGAAAACTAATTATGAAACAGAGAGCACATGTGTTGTTATTCACTGATTATTTACTGCTTAAAAACTGCACTGGATAATGAATAAAATACTGGAACATGAATTTGAGAAATGCATTTTAGTCTCCACTCCACTTAGACTAGCTAAATGACCAGGACAAGTCTAATCCATCACTCTGATTCCCTCTTCTGATCTGCCTCTTGAGAAATTTGTATGCAGGTCAGGAAGCAACAGTTAGAACTGGACATGGAACAACAGACTGGTTCCAAATAGGAAAAGGAGTACGTCAAGGCTGTATATTGTCACCCTGCTTCTTTAACTTCTATGCAGAGTACATCATGAGAAACGCTGGACTGGAAGAAGCACAAGCTGGAATCAAGATTGCCAGGAGAAATATCAATAACATCAGATATGCAGATGACACCACCCTTATGGCAGAAAATGAAGAGGAACTAAAAAGTCTCTTGATGAAAGTGAAAGTGGAGAGTGAAAAAGTTGGCTTAAAGCTCAACAATTCAGAAAACGAAGATCATGGCATCTGGTCCCATCACTTCATGGGAAATAGATGCGGAAACAGTGGAAACAGTGTCAGACTTTATTTTTTGGGGCTCCAAAATCACTGCAGATGGTGATTGCAGCCATGAAATTAAAAGATGCTTCCTCCTTGGAAGGAAAGTTATGACCAACCTAGATAGCATAGATAGCATATTCAAAAGCAGAGACATTACTTTGCCAATAAACGTCCGTCTAGTCAAGGCTATGGTTTTTCCTGTGGTCATGTATGGATGTAATAGTTGGACTGTGAAGAAGGCTGAGTGCCAAAGAATTGATGCTTTTGAACTGTGGTGTTGGAGAAGACTCTTGAGAGTCCCTTGGACTGCAAGGAGATCCAACCAGTCCATTCTGAAGGAGATCAGCCCTGGGATTTCTTTGGAAGGAATGATGCTAAAGCTGAAACTCCAGTACTTCGGCCACCTCATGCGAGGAGTTGACTCATTGGAAAAGACTGTGATGCTGGAAGGGATTGGGGGCAGAAGGAGAAGGGGACGACAGAGGATGAGATGGCTGGATGGCATCACTGACTCGATGGACGTGACTCTGGGTGAACTCTGGGAGTTGGTGATGGACAGGGAGGCCTGGTGTGCTGCAATTCATGGGGTCGCAAAGAGTCGGACACAACTGAGCGACTGAACTGAACTGAACTGAAAGAAGGAGTTTGGACTAGATTCACTCAATGATTTCTAAAGCCTCTTCTATCATTAACATCTATGATAATATTGTATAATCACACTGAAGAGAATGTCAAAGAAATATAGCACAGCTCCTACATAAAATATATAAAATATACTTACTTAAAATATAAAATATACTTACTTTAAAAAGAAGATCAAGATACAAAAAATGACACCCTGGACCCAGATAATAATTTTTTCTTTTATTTTGTTTCCCTTTGGTTAGAAATTCTAGATCATAAGTTATTTCCCAACTGAAGCTACTTTAAATATAAATATACCCACCACAAAGATTATTTCAACAATTCTAACATGTACTTTTTTCACATTTTAATACTTCTGAAATCAAGATATTCCTTAAAACTAATAATGATTTATATTCAATGACATATGGTAATAGTTACTCAATAAATAATCTGTTCCATGTATGAATGAATCAATGGGTGAAATAATAAAAGATTGATGTGAACTAAGAACAAGTTGATTTTAGTCTCTTGTTTTTATTAATGAAACCATAAGGAGTTTCTTTTATGCTTAAAAAATAAATTTAACATATTACCCTTGAAATCTATCTGTATGTAAATACTGGAAGATATATCAGCAAATTATATGTATATTTTAAAGCAACCAAAATGCTTACTTTATTTCCAAATTCATGTTTCAGAGTTATAATATAGGAAAAGCAAAAATAATCTAGGGAAAAAAACTGCAGATTTTTCTGGAAAGTTTGTGTGTGTGTGTGTTTAAATATATAACCAATATTTTATAATAACTTTAAATGAAGTATTATCTATAAAAATACCAAATCACTATTTTTTTCTTTCTTTTTTATTTTTTAAATCATGAAAGTATGATAACATATTTATAGGAGACTTGGAAAGTACAGAACAAAGTTGCATATAGTTCCACTACACATTATAATTATTTTATTAAGTAGATAAATTAAGATTTTTTAGTTGGAGTTCCAATATAAAACTCTCAAAAATTAATAGGATGAATAGACAGAAAAGTAGAAGTATATGGTAGACCTGAAAAGCACTATGAACCAATTCAATATAATTAAGATTTATATAATTTTCACCCAATAGCTGGATACAAATTCTATTCAAGTTCCCATAAACTATAAACCAGGAGACACTGGAACATAGCCATTTAACAAGGTACAAAAATTTCATGATCTAAAGGTACTGAAATCATATAGAGTCTGTTCTCTTAGCACTGTGGAATTACGTTGAAGATATTTGAGAATAATCCTGATATTTTCAAATGCACTATGACCTTTACCAGGAAAGATCTTTGCCTTAGCCATTGAAAGCCGCAATAAAGTTAAAAAACCAAAAAGACACAGAGAGTGTGAATCATTATTTTGTACATCTGAAACCAACAAGGGAAAGTGTTTTTTTTTAACTTTCTAATTCTGTAATAAATACCAAACACATAAATTTTATTCAGATTAATTTTTAAACAAATGCTAATAATAGGAGTTGGCACTCAAGTTGACATATATCGTGTAACATTCTAATAAAGATAGGGGATGAGAATGCAAAATGCAAGAAAGCAGTAAGACATACTGCAACTATAGAGTCCTATACAGAAAGTAGGAAAAAATAGACCAGTCCCAGAAAATAACAGATGACAAAGACAAGAATCAGTGAGACAACTTCTGATCAGCGGTCTGAGGAGAAAGCGTCACTTGGCTTCCATGTGGATGTGACCAACGGTAAACGCCAGTAGGAACTGAGAGTGCAAAAAGAGGCCATCTATTTCCTTCTGCATGTCCTTCCAGCCATGAGATGCTTATATTTTGTTTGTTTGTTTTCTTTCTTGTCCTTTGTTTCCTTTTTAATTCATCATGACCCTCCATTTCCATAGGCAGGTTTTCCTCCTAAGGGCAGGGTTTTTCAGCTTCAGCTCACAGCCCATTAACAGTCTCACTTCCTGCTCCTTGAGGCCTAGGTTTCCCACTCCTGTCTCATAGACCGTCACTTGTCTCCTTCCTATTCCTCATCTCTGTAAGAAGTTCCTTCACTAAGATCTCCCCACTACAACCATCTGATTGGAGTTCTATTTTTGCTGTGTCTCTGACTAACAAAGGCTAGGAGAAACCCAGGTGAAACCTCCAAATGAATAATCTTGAGGAGTATGAAAATCTAATTCTGCTTAATTGTACCTCGACATTTTTTTTCACAAGTCATCTCATTACTCTCAGGAGAAAAGCACTGACTCAGCTTTGGGTGGCTCTATTGTTAAGCCTGACCTTTCTGAAACCTCATTAGGATGTTCGGCATTGGCAGTTCTAATTCGTTTCAGTAGTAAACAGGCTGGATGTTCTTTATGGATTACATTCTGCAAAAGCATCATCTATAAAACTGTCAGCTTCTGATCTGAGCTTTGAGAGTTCATTTATTTTAAAACATTTAGAAGTTGTCTACTTTGAAATTTATAAAATTAACATACCAAAAGGAAAAAATAAACACTCCTTTATTCAATGTACTTAAAAAAAATAGTTTCTCTATTTGGTGTATAAGCTAAGTTTTTCTAGGTCTTGAAAAAATACTAACCAAACCATTTATCCATAGTAGTATGTCAGACAGGTACAACAGTGCCTGGAGGGCTCTAAGACCTCAGGGACAACATACGTGGTAGATTGGTGGTACCCTGGGAAAGGGTGCTGGAGCAGGAAAGCAAAGAAATGAGAGACGTTGCAGAACTGTCTACTGGACAGCCTAAAGAGCACCTAGACAATAACCCTTTATCCTCTTATGTTGTAGGCTTAGTAGCTAGTCAGCTCACTAGCCAAGGACTTAAGTAATTTTTCTCAGGACTCAAGGTTTTCAAAATTATAAAGGCAACCAGAATAATAAATAGCGTCAAGACAGCTTGGTATTAGGAAGTTCAAGGTAATATAGTCAGTGTATAGGAAATAGGCTCCAGATACTCCTAGGTGCACATATTTGAGAAAGCAGCCAGAAGGTTGTAAGTCACATGCTCCTGGCTCCCAGACTGTCATAACTCAACGCATATCACTGAAACAATAAAAAAATAAAGCCTTGTTCTTACAGTCCTCAAAATGCCATCCTTCACAAAACTGTTAAAACTGAGGCTGACATCACCAGTGTCTGAGGGTCCTCCACCTTGATTTTTTATGGTCTCTTGTTACCAAGACCTAAGATGTTAGATATTTTTATTGCTCATTAAAGCAAGACTCTAGCGATATTCTTTGTATACTGAGCATTTGCACGGTTCAAGGCAGAAACCCATGTCCTTAACACTTGTTTAATCTGCTGCAGCTTCCCAGTGAGAACAAAAGGCCTTTCATCCTCACTCACACTCACTCATTCATGTACCTACCCAATTGTTTACTTCAGTAAACCTCTCTCTGGTGTGTAATCCACGCCAAATCTATGCTATAACGTACCTGAATAGATCACACCTTTGCCAGGTGCCTAGCTTTGAGGAGTTCAAGTTTCATGTGAAGGTAAGTAAATTGTAAAACAGAGAACATAACATGCAGGAGCACTATGGACTGAGTACACAGTTGATGGGAGTAGCTAATACTTCCTTGAAGACGTGAAGGAAGCCTTAAGGAAGAGTAACACTGGAGTTGTATTTAAGGAATGAATAGGTTGGTAACATGTAAGCTGGTTCAGCCACTATGGAGAACAGTATGCAGGTTCCTTTTTAACAAACTAAAAATAGAGCTACCACATGATCCTGCAATCCCATCCCTGGGCATATATCCAGAGAAAACTATGAATTGAAAAGATACAAGCACCCCAATGTTCATAGCCACGTTATTTACAATAGCCAAGACATGGAAGCAAACTAAATGTCCATTGACAGATAGATGAATAAAGATGTGATGTGTGTGGGGGAGTGGAGTGTGAGCATGTGTGTGTGTGTGTGTATCTTCAGTCTCTAACTGTTAGTTTAATGCAACACCTATCACCTCTGAGAGAGTCATGTTAGTTCAGAGAGAAGGTGGTAATACTTTCTAGGGAAGACTGTCTCACTGAAGCTACCAAAAAGACCCAGCTGGAGATTTCTCTATAGAAATGAACACCAGCTCAGTGGCCTACTTGTTAGAATAAAGATTCTCTTCCCATTATTTATAAGATATTTGAACTTAATGTTAAAAGAGAAAACAATCCCTTAACTTTTAAGACAGAGCTGAAATGGATAAATGTTGAACTATGTTTAAGAATGAGATGGATCAAATATTATTTAAGAAGATATAGAAGTTTGAAACACAGGTATCTATTTTAATTCAAGTATCAAAAATAGCTCTATAAGACTCTTCTCACTTACATGCAATCTTATATGCGTTCATGACCAGAAGAACCAGAAGTGGACATTTAACTATTGGATCTATAATGTGTACTCAAGAACTGTATCGTCCATCATGTGGTCTCAATAGAAAGGCCCAAGAAGTGCTGATTCATCTATTATTTTCTGCCCTTCCTTAAATTTATGGAAGACTTGGGCATTTTGTTCAGAGACACTTTAGCAGTCTACTTTCTTATAAATAATTATAAGCACATTGGAGAAACTAACTTATTCTATTCATAAAATTAGGACAAATAGAACATGCAAGGGGTTTGATCTGAATTAAAAAAAAACACAATATACTTTAAAAAACCATCATAAGCACCATATTTCATAACAGTGTCAGGGTAGGTTGATTATTTTTTTGAAAACTCCTTATCAAAAATGCTGAAATCTGTTGAGACAAATGCAACTATGTATGCAAATTTTTATATCATCCCTGATTCCATGGCCATTTATAAAACATTATCCCTTAGTATGTGTGTAATTTCAATAGTTAACAATATCAATAAACAGTTTTTCATTGACCTAATCATTTCCAAACAAGTTTCACTTCAACACATTATATTTGTTACATTCCTAATTGAAATCCTTTGACATTCAAACCATTCTGAGGTATTCAGCTAAGTTTGATCAACATATAAAATTATACTTTGTTACAACTGAGTAGCAATTCTTAGAGTAAAACATTTAATATCTTAAATCAGGAATGATCTTCCCTTTCACTTTTTGCTGAGTTAAATCCTGCTCATCTTTCTCTTCATCAAGGAAACCTTGTCTAGACTTCTCTAATTTGGTCAAATCCTTGCTTTACATCTTCTCACAGAGATGTGCATCTTCTTTGTACTTGTTATAGACACAATTTTACATTTGTATAAGTGATTATTTGGTTAAGGTCTATAAGTTCTAGAAAGACAAGAACTGTGTTTGCTTCTTTTTCACTACCACATCTCCAGTGATGAATGGAAGAATGAAATTCCATTAGACAAACTGTTGAACAAGGCAGGTCATGGAATTGGGTTTCAAGGATAGTAAAGCTTGTTGCAATTATGAGTGAATAAGAAGCCGGCAACAAAGAAAGGTCGTATATTTGGAGAAGCTGCAAGAATTTGACTGTGAATATGTAAGAGCGCACAGTCAGGACAGTAAAGAGTTGTTGACAAAGTTGACCAGGACACCAGAACAATGATCAGGGATGCTTCTGTGGACACCGTGAGTCATCATCATACTGCAATAAGAGAGTGTGCTGCGTTGTGACTATCACTTTGTGGTTTCGAGTGGTTTTCAGTTTTCTGATTCCCTCAAGGGTATTCCCCAAACCTACAACTTTTAAGAGTGTGTTACAAGCATCAAAGCTTTTGAGAACTATTCCTGTATTCCCTATTAAGAAAATGTAAGAGTTAGAAAAGATTATTGCTTCCCAACCTTGATTACATATTAGAATTACCTGGGGAGCTGTCAAAAAACAAAAAACCAAAAACCCTAAACCAGAGCCCAATAACCACTTTAGTCCAAGCAAAAAATCCCTGAGTATGCGGTCCAGATTTGAATTTAATTCTTAGTCTCCAGCAATTCCAAGGGATAACCAGGATAGAAAACCAATGAGAAAGGAAATTTTCACCTTCTCCTTTGCTCTAATATCTTGTCATGCCAACTTAGTAAGAAACTAGACAAGAGACACATTCCCATCTTCACAGTTTCGTGAGGGTTTTAAGTTTGGTCTCTTTCAAATCCTCACTGTGTAAAATCGCAAGGGCACAAAATGAATGCTATCTCCTATGAAGCAGCTGTGTGCAAATAAGTCTCACAAGGCCTTAGCTGATTGATATTTTAATCAGGTCAGTGTGCAGAATAGCTGTGCCAACAGAACTATCAGCTTCCAGGTTCTGCTATGTGTGGGAGGGCTGCATAAACACCTACACTTCTTAGTCACCTGTCACCAAAAGCGATTTTCCTAGAATATAGAGACCCATGCTAATAAACATGTTCTTCATTGCACTCAAGTGGGGATGTAAATTTTAATACTAATAGTCAACAGTTTAAAACATAAAAATGTATTTCATAGAATTTGCAATGGATAATGCAATCCAGATACCAGAAGTTTTCTTTTTAGAAACCTCTTAACACACAGTAGTTACTGTTTTTCATATAATCTTAACATTGAAAGGTTTTTGAAAGTTAGTCTGTCTAATATCCTATTAAATTCAACCCAAAGGTTGAAATTCCACTACAGGATACTTTATAAACCACTGTCCATCCTCTGCTTAAACACATCCTTTTGTGGGTAAACCTGACGTCCAAGTGTCACCAATTTCACTGTTATTTCTATTTGTCAGGTTTCTCTGGTGCTTAGTTGCTCAATTGTGTCTGACTCTTTGCAACTCCGTGGACTGCAGCCCACTAGGCTTGTCTGTCCATGAGGATTCTCCAGGCAAGAATACTGGAGTGGGTTGCCATGCACTCCTCCAGGGGATATTCCCAACCCAGGGAATGAACCCAGATCTCCCACATTGCAGGCAGATTCTCTACTGTCTGAGCCACCAGGGAAGCCCAAGAATACTGGGATGGGTAGCCCATTCCTTCTTCAGGGGATCTTCCTGACCCAGGAATTGAACCAGGGGTATCCTGCATTGCAGGCAGACTTTTTTACCAACTGAGTTACCAGGATTCTCTTGGGTGAACTTAAAAGAAACTTCCCTCATCTTTTATGATCATCTCTTTTTCCTAATTCACTTGAAGTCACATGCTGTTGTTTAGTGGCTAAGTCATGTCTGATTATTTTGTGAACCCATGGACTGTAGCCCACCAGGCTCCTCTGTCCATGGGATTTCCCAGGCAAGAATACTGGAGTGGGTTGCTATTTCCTTCTCCAGGGTATTTTCCCAATTCACGGATTGAAGCCATGTCCCCTGCATTGGCAGGAGGATTCTTTACCACTGAGCCACCATATAGGACAAGTCAAATTTCCTATACCATCTGAAAGCATTCTAAAGTCTTGGAAGACAGCATCTCTAAGTTGACTCCCCCAGTAGACGCTTCAAGGCCTCTTCTGTTAACACTCCATGGTGCTAATGGATGGAATGCTATCTTTAGGTGCTATAACTACTACAGTTCCCTTGATTAGCATCCAACAGTTTATCTGTCGAATAGAAAGAATGCATTTTAAAAAGAAACTCGGGGGCTTCCCTGGTGGCTCAGTGGTAAAGAATCTGCTTGCTAAATGCAGGAGGTGCAGGTTCAACCCCTGGGTCGGAAAGATCCCCTGGAGAAGGAAATGGCAACCCATTCCAGTATTCTTTCCTAGAGAATGGCATAAACAAAGAAGCCTGGAAGGCTACAGTCCATGAGGTCACAAAAGAGTTGGACATGACTTGGACTAAACAACAACAACAAATAAACCCACAGCAATGCCTGTCTTTATATCTTAACCAAGACATTACAGCATTTCACTTAATTGGTTAGGCAAAATTATCCATTTCCATGGCTCAGGGAATGGAATATTAGCAATTTTCAAATGCTAAAATGGGTGATGTATTCAACATTTTGCAAACTAGATGAATAAGCACCCCCTTCCCATTTCCGCTCCTAAAACAAGCAAAGATCCATTTGGGGAACCAAGTGCGGCCACTTAAATTGCTTCCTTGTGAACATCACTATTATGTCCTTCTCTCCCTGGAGACAATTAAGAACGTCTAAAACATATGTTCAGAAGCAGTAAGAGGTTATTGAAAATGTCTCCCTTTTTGCTAACACAAAACTCATGGTTTCCTTTTATTTAAATAAAATAATAAGATTCCAACAGATTACATGGTGACAATATTATCTTTCATTAATTCTAAACAGTGTAGTTTACAGGACTGCAACAAAGCCTTGAAAAAAGAAAAGGAAAAAAATCTTAATGTTGAACAAAAGCTTAGAGATTTTATAACTCAGCCTCCTCTCCATCCTCTTCTTCATGAAACTAAGAAGTCTTTACTCTCACTGGGAGGATAGTTTGAACTCATGTCCAGGAGATGTCAGATGTTTGGCTCCTTCTTTAGAAGGCTATTTCTTTAGAAAGTATGGCTACTTAAACACTTCCCCATTCTCAAAGCACAGATTGCAATAAAATAATAAATGCTATCTTATAAATCAATTTCAGTCACTATCAAATCAGAAGACAGTATAAAATCACAATATTTAATCCATCTCACCCAGTTCTTTCCTCTCAAATAATGTTAAAATTTGTCATTCTCATATTCTATGAGGTCCACAGTTTTGGCTGTAGGTATAATCTAATCTTTACCAGGGGATTAAACAGACTCTCATTTTCAAGGGATGAATTCTAGAGTTTTCTTGAAAAAGGGAAAACAACTTACTTGCAGCTGACAGAATATGCTGCCCACTTCTATCTCTACTCTGTTGACGGCCTATCAGTTCAGTTCACTCACTCAGTCGTGTCCGATTCTTTGCAACCCCATGGACCGCAGCACGCCAGGCTTCCCTGTCCATCACTCTCCCAGAGCCTACTCAAACTCATGTCCATTGAGTCGGTGATGGCATCCAACCATCTCATCCTCTGTCATCCCCTTTTATTCCTGCTTTCAATCTTTCCCAGCATCAGGGTTTTTTCCCAATGAGTCAGTTCTTTGCATCAGGTGACCAAAGTACTGGAGCTTCAGCTTTAGCATCATTCCTTCCAGTGAATATTCATATGGCACATGGCATATCACTGATGCTCTAATATTTCTCTTATGTCTATTTTACCTATTAATCTGTCTCTCAACAGATTAATAAGAAGGATACCCTTATTCCAGTCTGAGGAAGAGGAAAAAGGGCCTCACAAGCAAGAGACACTTAATATTTAAGAATTTGAACATGGTTGCCTATATATTCCTATAGCTGAAATGAAAGATTATTCAGTGATCTAAAGCAGCATTGTCCAAACAAGAACCTAGTGTATAGCACAGGGAACTCTGCTCATGATTATGTGACAACCTAAGTGGGAAAAGAATTCAAAAAGAAGTGAATACATGTGTGTGTGTATGCATATATATATATAAACTGAATCACTTTGCTGTACACCTGAAACTATCACAACATTGTTACTCAACTATATTCCAATATAAAATTAAAAAGTGAAAAACACATGAATATTTCCAAAGTAAGAAACAGGAATAAAATTATAATGAATGATCCAAATAAATTTCAAAATAAATAAATAAAGCAGCATTGTCCAATAGAATATGTGAGACACAAAAGGAAAACACACTGTAAATGTTCTAGTAGCCACATTAAAAGAAGCAAATAAACAAGGAAAGTTAATTTTAATATATACAGAGTACATCTTGAGAAACGCTGGGCTGGAAGAAGCACAAGCTGGAATCAAGACTGCTGGGAGAAATATCAATAACGTCAAATATGCAGATGACACCACCCTTATGGCAGAAAGTGAAGAGGAACTAAAGAGCCTCTTGATGAAGGTGAAAGAGGAGAGTGAAAAAGTTGGCTTAAAGCTCAACATTCAGAAAACGAAGATCATGGCATCTGTCCCATCAGTGTCAGACTTTATTTTTTGGGGCTCCAAAATCACTGCAGATGGTGATTGAAGCCATGAAATTAAAAGACACTTACTCTTTGGAAGGAAAGTTATGACCAACCTAGATAGCATATTGAAAAGCAGAGACATTACTTTGTCAACAAAGGTCCGTCTAGTCAAGGCTATGGTTTTTCCAGTAATCATGTATGGATGTGAGAGTTGGACTGTGAAGAAAGCTGAGCACCAAAGAATTGATGCTTTTGAACTGTGGTGTTGGAGAAGACTCTTGAGAGTCCCTTGGACTGCAAGGAGATCGAACCAGTCCATTCTAAAGGAGATCAGTCCTGGGATTTCTTTGGAAGGAATGATGCTAAAGCTGAAACTCCAGTACTTTGGCCACCTCATGTGAAGAGTTGACTCATTGGAAAAGACTCTGATGCTGGGAGAGATTGGGGGCAGGAGGAGAAGGGGACGACAGAGGATGAGATGGCTGGATGGCATCCCTGACTCAATGGACGTGAATTTGAGTGAACTCTGGGAGTTGGTGATGGACAGGGAGGCCTGGTGTGCTGTGATTCATGGGGTCACAAAGAGTCGGACACGACTGAGCAACTGAACTGAACTGAAGTACTTAGCCAAACATATCCAAAATATTATCATTTCACATATAACCTATACAAACTTACTTTGACATAGTTTACATTATATTTTCTTTAATATGAAGTCTTCAAAATGTGGTGCACACTTTATATTTATATCACATCTCGGTTTGCACCAACCATATTGAAGTGCTCACAGTCACATATGTGGATAGTTGGTACCATGTTGGACAGCACAGAGGATCCTACATCTCACTGAATGTTCTTTCAGGGAGAAAAAAGTTATTGTATTATATATTTTAAATAAAAGAACAAGTTTCATAACATGTTAAAACTCTTAAAAATTTATTAGGTCCTATGTACTTTTTTCTCTCCCATTTTTGCACAATTCCTAAAGATTTAGAAGTAGTATCAAGAACATTAAAGAAATGTTTTATATCCAGTAGTCTTACAAATCTTATTCCTGAAGCTTCAGAATACAATGATAAATAAAGCCAGATTGAGAACCACAAGACATCATTTACTGGTTGTAGTCCCTTCTGAACCAAATAAGAGCCGTTGGTATTCATGAAACGTATTATATCATAGTAGTTTAAGAATTAATCTTGGAAGAACTGTCATTTATGATTTAGTTTTCACAGAACAACTTACTTTAAAAGTGTTTCTGAAGTCAGGGCTAGATTACTAATGTGTATCTAGACTTGGGATTCTATTTGGACTTTTTCCTTGCTCACCCCTGCTTTAGCCAAAAATTGTTTTAAGTTCCCTAAGATTCCACTGTAAGAGGTACCTTAAAAACAATGCAATAAACCAAAAAAAAAAAAAAAAGCTCTCTCTTGATTCCACATTATATAGGGAAATTTTAAAATACATATATATATATATAAATGCTAGCTTCTGAAAAATTCCCACCTTTTAAAAATGACTTATGCTGTCATAAGGCTAGAACAATGCTAAGTAGAAACAAAGGAAGAATGAATCATTGTACTTAAGAAATATGCAATCTAAAAGGCTGTATATCTGAAATGAATATAATACTATATATCAAATATACTTCAATAAGTAAATGAATAAGTATTTAACAAAAAAAAAGGGGGGGAGGGGGAAGTCTGGCATGACTAATGTTGTGATAATTTAGTAGACCATCAGGAAGTTTCCATAGCTTCTTATCCTTATTCATTAGAGGGCAGACAGAATGAATACCACAATCACAGAAAACCAACCAAACTGATCACATGGACCACAGGCTTTCTAACTCAATGAACCATGTGCCATGCCATGTAGGGCCACCCAAGACAGATGGGTCATGGAGAAGAGTTCTGACAAAACATGGTCCACTGGAGAAGGCAATGGAAAAACACTTCAGTATTCTTGCCTTGAGAACCCCATGAACAGTATGAAAAGGGAAAAAGGTAGGAAACTGAAAGATGAATTCCCCAGGTTGGTGGTGTCCAATATGCTACTGGAGAAGAGTGGAGAAATAACTCCAGAAAAAATGAAGAGATGAAGCCAAAGTGAAAACGCCAAGTTGTGGACATGACTCTTATGGATGTGACCCATGATGGAAATAGAGTCCAATGCTGTAAAGAACAATACTGCACAGGAACCTGGAATGTTCGGCCCATGAATCAAGGTAAATTGAAAGCAGTCAGACAGGAGATAGCAAGAGTGAACATCGACATTTTAGGAATCAGCAAAAATGAAAATGGACTGGAATGGGTGAATTTAATTCAGATGACCATTATATCTACTACTATGGGCAAGAATACCTTAGAAGAAATGGAGTAGCCCTCATAGTCAACAAAAGAGTCTGAAATGCAGTTACTTGGGTGCAAGCTCAAAAACAACAGAATGATCTCTGTTCATTTCCAAGGCAAACCAATCAATATCACAGTAATACAAGTCTATGCTGAAGTTGAACGGTTCTGTGAGTACCTACAAGACCTAGAACTAAAACCCAAAAAAGAAGTCCTTTTCTTCATAGGGGACTGGAATGCAAAAGTAGGAATTCAAGAGATACCTGAAGTAACAGACAAATTTGGCCTCAGAGTACAAAATGAAGCAGGGAAAGGGCTAACAGAGTTTTGCCAAAAAAACGAACTGGTCATAGCAAACACCCTCTTCCAACAACACAAGAAAAGACTCTACACATGGACATCACCAGATGGTCAATACCAAAATCAGATTGATTATATTCTTTGTAGCCAAAAAGGGAGAAGCTCTATACAGACAGCAAAAACAAGACCAGGAGTTGACTGTCGTTCAGATCATGAACTCCTCATTGAAAAATTAAGACTTAAAGAAAATAGGGAAAACCACTAGACCATTCAGGTATAACCCAGGTCAAATCCCTTACGATTAAGGAAGTGGAAGTGACAAATAGATTCAAAGGATTAGATGTGATAGAGTACCTGAAGAACTATGGACAGAGGTTCATGACATTGTACAGGAGGCAGTGATCAAGGCCATCCCCAAGAAAAAGAAATGCAAAAAGGCAAAATGGTTGTCTAAGGAAGACTTACAAATAGTTGAGAAAAGAAGAGAAGCTAAAGGCAAAGGAAAAAAGGAAAGATATACCCATCTAAATGCAGAGTTCTGAAGAATAGCAAGGAGAGATAAGAAAGCCTTCCTCAGTGATCAATGCAAAGAAATAGAGGAAAACAATAGAATGGGAAAGATTAGAGATCTCTTCAGGAAAATTAGAGATACCAAGGGAAGTTTTCATGCAAAGATGGGAACAATAAAGGACAGAAATGGTATGTACCTAACAGAAACAGAAGATATTAAGAAGAGGTGGCAAGAATACACAGAAGAACTATACAAAAAAGATCTTCATGACCCAGATAACCACCATGGTGCGATCACAAACCTAGAGCCAGACGTCCTGGGATGTGAAGTCAAGTTGGGCTTAGGAAGCATTACTATGAACAAAGCTAGTAGAGGTGATGGAATTTCAGCTGAGCTATTTCAAGTTCTAAAAGATGATGCTGTGAAAGTGCTGCACTCCATATACCAGCAAATGTGGAAAACTGAGCAGTGGCCAGAAGACTGGAAAGGTCTGCTTTCATACCAATCCCAAAGAAAGACAATGCCAAAGAATGCTCAAATTAGCACACAACTGCACCCATCTCACACGCTAGCAAAGCAATGCTCAAAATTCTCCAATCCAGGCTTCAACAGTACGTGAACCATGAAATCCCAGATGTTCAAGCTGGATTTAGAAAAGGCAGAGGAAGACAGAGATCAAACTTCCAACATCTGTTGGATCATAGAAAAAGCAAGAGAATACCAGAAAAACATCTATTTCTGCTTCGTTGACTACATCAAAGTCTTTGACTGTGTGGATCACAACAAACTGTGGAAAATTTTTAAAGAGATGGGAATACTAGACCACCTGACCTGCCTCCTGAGAAATCTGTATGCAGGTCAAGAAGCAACAATTAGAACTGCACATGGAACAAGGGACTGGTTCCAAATTGGGAAAAGAGTACAATAAGGCTGTATATTGTCACCTTGCTTATTTACCTCATATACAGAGTACATCATGAGAAATGCCAGGCTAGATGAAGCACAAGCTGGAATAAAGATTGCCAGGAGAAATATCAGTAACCTCAGATATACAGATGACACCACCCTTATGGAAGAAAGTGAAGAGGAACTGAAGAACCTCTTGAGGAAAGTGAAACAGGAAAGTTTCTATTTCAGAAAAAACTGGCTTAAAATTCAACACTCAAAATACGAAGATCATGGCAACCAGTCCCATCACTTCATGGCAAATAGATGGGGAAACAATGGAAACAGTGAGAGTTTTTAATATCTTGGGCTCCAAAATTACTGCAGATGGTGACTGCAGCCATGAAATTAAAAGACGCTTACTCTTTGGAAGAAAAGCCATAACAAACCTAAACAGCATATTAAAAAAACAGACATTACTTTGCCAACAAAGGTGCATCTAGTCAAGGCTATGATTTTTCCAGTAGTCATGTATGGTGTGAGAGTTGGACTATAAAGAAAGCTGAGCACTGAAGAACTGATGCTTTTGAACTATGATGTTGAAGAAGACTCTAGAGTCCCTTCTACTGCAAGTAGATCAAACCAGTCAATCCTAACGGAAATTAGTCCAGAATATTCATTGGAAGGACTGATACTGAAGCTGAAGCTCCAATACTTTGGCCACCTGATGCAAAGAACTGAACTCATTGGAAAAGACTGGGAAAGACTGAGGGCGGGAGGAGAAAGGAGTGACAGAGGATGAGATGGCTGGATGGCATCACTGACTCGATGGACTTTAGTTTGAGCAATCTCCAGGAGTTGGTGATGGACAGGGAAGCCTGGTGTGCTGCAGTCTATGTGGTTCCAAAGACTTGGACACGACTGAGCAAATGAATTGAACTGAACTGAATATAGTAAGAAAATGGCTTTTCTTTTTAAATTTACATAGGAGCTTCTCTGGTGGCCCAGTGGTAAAGAATCTGCCTGACAATGCAGTATTTCCAAGTGATGGGGTTTGATCCCTGAGTCCGTAAGAGGAAATGGCAACCCATTTCAATATTATTGCCTGGAAAATTCTATGGACAGAAGAGCCTGGTACTACAGTCCATGGGGTCACAAAGAATCAGACATGACTGAACACACACACTGGCACATTGATATATAATATTAGATTAATTTCAGGTGCACAATACAGTGACTCAATAATTTAATAGATTATACTCCACTGTGTTGTGTTTGTATGCTTATGTTTAGTCGCTCCATCATATCTGACTCTTTCAGACCCCACAGATGGTAGTCCACCAGGCTCCTCTGTCCATGGAGATTCTCCAGCCAAGGATACTGGAGTGGGTTGCCATGCCCTTCTCCAGGGGATCTTTCCAATCCAGGGATCAAAGCCAGGTCTCCTGCATTGCAGGTGGATTCTTTACTATCTGAGCCACCACAGAAGCCCAATTAAGTAGCTCCATTAATAGTTATCAAACAAAACTGTCTATATTCATTGTGGTGCACATTGCAATCTTGTATCTTACTTACTTTATACCTAGTAGTTTTTACCTCTTAATCTTCTTCCTCTATCTTGCCCCTCTGTCAACCCCTCTCCCCAAGGGTAATCACTAGTTTGCTCTCCATATCTGTGAGTCTGTTTCTGTTTTGCTATATTCATTCATTTGTTCTATTTTCAGATTCCACATATAAGTGAAAACATAGCATTTGTCTTTGTCTGACTTATTTCACTAGTCACAATACCCTCCAAGTCTATCATATTGTTGCAAATGGCAAGTTTATCCTTTTATAGGCTGAGATGACTCAATAGTATTTCAGTGTGTGTGTGTTTTATATATACATATATAAAGAATATACCACATCTTCTTTATTCATTCCAACCAGTCCATCCTAAAGGAGATCAGTCCTGGGTGTTCATTGGAAGGACTGATGTTGAAGTTGAAACTCCAGTACTTTGGCCACCTGATGTGAAGAGCTGATTCATTTGAAAAGACCCTGATGCTGGGGAAGATTGAGGACAGGAGGAGAAGGGGACAAGAGAGGATGAGATGGTTGAATGGCATCACCGACTCAATGGACATGGGTTTGGGTGGACTCCGGGAGTTGGTGATGGACAGGGAGGCCTGGCGTGCTGCGGTTCATGGGGTCGCAAAGAGTCAGACACAACTTGGCGCCTGAATTGAACTGTTGATGATCACTCGGGTTGCTTCCATACCTTGGCTATTATAAATAGTGCTGCTATGAATATTGGGTGTGTACTTTTCAAGTAAGCATTTTCATTTTTTGATATATACCTAGAATTGGAATTGCTTGATCATATTAATTTTTGAGGAGCCTCCATACTATTTCCCAAGGTGGCTGTACCAATTTACATTCCCACCAACAGTGTACTAGGGTGGCTTTTTCTCCACACTGTTGCCAACATTTATTATTTGTTGTCTTTTTGATAAGAGCCGTTCTGACAGGTGTGAGGTAATATTTCATTGTAGTGTCAATTTGCATTTCCCTGATGATTGGTATTGAACATTTTTTCATGTGCTTGTTGGCCAACTGTATGACTTCTTTGGACAGTTTTTCACAATATGTGCAAAAATAAATTTTAAATGGATTAAAAGCATAAATGAAGTCATAGAACTTCTTGAAGAAAACTAGCGGTGTACTCTTTGACATGTCTTAGCAATTTTTTTTTTTTTGGCGAAAAAAGGAATAGCAAAAGCTAAACAAATGGAATCTAATCAAACTTAAAAGGTTTTGCACAGCAAAGGAAACCAGTAACAAAATGAAAAAGCATCCTATTGAACAGGAGAAGTATCTGCAAACGATATGTTTTATAAAGAGTTAATATCCAAACCATATAAAGAGCTCATACAAATCAGTTTCAAAAACCAAACAACTCAATTAAAAAATAGGCAGACAATCTGAACGGCTATTACTCTTTTCAGTATCTCTGCCACTTAGCAGAGTTTCTGGCATATAAAGTACTCTATAAATATTCACTGAATGAAGGGTATAATTCCCTCAGTGAATTCTCATGATACAGCAAACTGAGAGTTTCCATAACAAATCTGTCTTACATTGTTGTTGTTGTTCAGTCGCCCAGTCACACCCAACACTTTGAGACACCATGGAATGCAGCACGCCAGGCCTCCTTGTCTCTCACCATCTCCCGGAGTTTGCTCAAGTTCATGTCCATTGTATTGGTGATGCCATCCAGCCATCTCATCCTCTGACGCTCTCCTCAACTCTGCCTTCAATCTTTCCCAGTATCAGGGACTTTTCCAATGAGTCGTCTTTTTGCATCGGATAACCTAAATACCGGAGCTTTAGCTTTAGCATCAGTCCTTCCAGTGAATATTCAGGGTTGATCTCCCTTAAGATTGACTGCTTTGATCTCCCTGCTGTCCAGGGGACTTTCAGGAGTCTTTTCCAGCACCACAGTTCGAAGGCATCAATTTTTGCATTCTGCATTCTTTATGGTTCAGCTGTCACAACCACACATGACCAGTGAGAAGACCATCGCCTTGAATAAGACTATGCATAGACTATGCAAAGACATAGCATAGACTAATCGGACCTCTGTCAGCAGAGTAATGTCTCTGCTTTTCAACACACTGTCTAGGTTTGTCATCGTTTTCCTGCCAAGAAGCAACTGTCTTCCGATTTCATGGCTACAGTCAATGTCCACTGTGATTTTGGAGCCCAAGTAGATGAAATCATCAGTACTTTCACCTATTCCCCTTCTATTGGCCATGCAGTAGTGGGACTGAATGCCATGATCTTGGTTTTTTTAAAAAAAAATTTAATCTTAAACCAGCTCTTTCACTCTCCTTCACCCTCATCAAGAGGCCCTTTAGTTCCTCTTCGATTTCTGCCATTAGAGTGATCATCTGCATATCTAAGATTGTTGATGTTTCTCCTCCCTATCTTGATTCCAGCTTTTAACTCATCCAGCCTGGCATTTCTTATGATGTGCTCAGCATATAGCTGAGGGGACAGCAGACAGACCTGTCATACTCCTTTCTCAATCTTGAACCAACCAGTTATTCCATACAGTGTTCTAACTATTGCTTCTTGACCTGCATACAGGTTTCTCAGGAGACAGGTAAGATGGTCTGGTATTCCCATCTCTCTAAGAGCTTTCCACGGTTTGTCATGATCCACACAGTCAAAGGCTTTAGCATAGTTGATGAAATGGAAATAGATGTTTTTCTGAAATTCCCTTGCTTTCTCTATACTCTAGCAAATGTTGGCAATTTGATCTCTAGTTCTCTTCCTTTTCTACACCCAGCTTGAAATCTGGAAGTTCTTGGTTCGCATAATGCTGAAGTGTAGCAAGCATGATTTTAATTTTGACCTTATGAGCATGGGAGATAAATGCAACTGTCCAATGGTTAGCACATTCTTTGGTGAGCTACTCCTCTTGGGAATTGGGATGAGGATTGACCTTTCTAATCCTGTGGCCAAAGCTGGGTCTTCAAGATTTGCTGACATAATGAATGCAAAACCTTGATGGCATCATTCTTTCGGGATCTGAATAGTTCTGCTGGAATTTCATCACATCTACTAGCTTTATTAACAGCAGTGCTTCTTAAGGCCCACTTGACTTCTTGACTTCACACTCCAGAATGTCTGGCTCTGGGTGACTAACCACACCATCATAGTAATCCAGTTCATTAAGATCTTTTTTATACAGTTCTTCTGTGTATTCCTTCCACCTCTTCTTGATCTCTTCAGTGTCTACTAGGTCTTGCCCATTTTTATCCTTTATTATGTCCATCTTTAGGAGACACGTTCCCTTGATGTTTCCAGTTTTCCTGAAGAGATCTCTAATCTTTCCCCTTTTGTTGTTTTCTTCAATTACTAAGCATTGTTCATTGAAGAGGGCCTGCTTGTCTCTTCTAGCTATTTTTTGGAACTCTGCGTTTAATTGGATGTACCTTTCCCTCTCTTCCTTGCTTTTTGCTTCATAGGGGATGGTGATTTGAACATATATTTTATATGTAGCATAAGAACATGGTAGAAGTAAATCAAATAAATTAAAAACAATAAAAAAACTGTACTTCCTTCAATGTGATATGAAATGTGTACATGCTTATATTAATTTTTTATTACTGCCCTAAAAATTATGACAAATTTAGTGGTTAAACAATGCAAATTTGTTATCTTAGAGTTCTGGAAGTCAGACAGCTGACACAAGTCTCATTGTGGCAGGTGACAGCAAGGCTACGTTCCTTTCTGGAAGCTCTAGGGGCAATCCATCTCCTTATCTTTTCCAGCTTCTAAATGTTACCTGTATCCTTGACACACAGCTACCTTCCTCCATTTCCAAAGCCATCAACATTACATCTCTGGTCATTCGGCTATAGTCTCATACCTCTCTGATCACAAGAGAAAGCGAAAAAATGCTATATTTACCTCTAAACGGCTATATATCTCTTTCTCCCTCTCTTCTCCTCTCTCTCTCTCTTTTTCCCTCTCTTTCATTCTCTCTTTGTCTCTCTTTCCATTTTTCTGTACTAGGCCAAGGGTCTGAAAAAATAGAGATCACATAAAGATAGTAATTTAAGTTGAAATTGAAAGTTTTATTTAATTCCCCTGGCTATCTGTTTCTTATTGCCTTCAGTAGTTCCCTCAGCCCAATATTTCCTACATTGTAGAAGAATGATAAAAAAACAATTAGATATCAGAGATAAAATATCATCTATACACCAGATTATAAAATGCATCTGAATAATAAAATTAAGACAATCATAGGTAAAATATAGTTAAAACCACTTTGGCCTTTATTTTTTCATCCTAAGAGAAGTGTAGCCAGAAAAATCCACATATTTGTATTAAACAAGTAGCAGCTCTACTGAAATATGAATTCAAACTGTTGAGCACTGAACCATTTCTGATATTTACCTTTTTGAGGACAAAATATTCAATCTGAAACTCCCTGTCAACCTCACTATTAAAATCTAATATATTAACATACTTAAATGCAAAATTTTTCAGGGTTTTTGCTTCAACGGTCTATTTTATATCACAACATTTCATCTCCTATCCATGTTCAGGTTTCACACACATCATTTTAGGTGCAAAAGTAAGCTTTAAAAAGTAAAAACTATATCTGGCCTGTTAAAATCTAGAATTGAGGCACAGGGAAAAAGCACCTACATAAATCCAAGCCCACACAAAAAAGGCACAGTTATAGAGGGAAAGAGTGGGATATGTTTAAAAATAGTGTCCTATTATTGACCTAGAGTACTAACCACAGTCACCAATTCCCATCTATTTATCAGGCTATTGAAAGAAGCATAAAAATCAGTTGTTTTTAATGTGCTTTTATCCATGAATAGAATGATAAAGATTTTTGCTAAGATTAATATTAGCTATTTTGTGCCAGGCATCAAATTAGCTATATTATTAATAAATGCTTTCTCTATTTTTGTCCTCATAATAACTCTATGCAACAGATATTGCTAGCCAGATGATAACTGAGATTCAGAGAAGGTAAACATGTGCTAATCAAAAGTTATTCACTGAGTAAGTGTTTCACATACCCTCTACAATGTTAAGGCAACCCCCAATACAATCATGTACTATCAGTCACCAGGCATTTACAAAATACTACCTTCAAACACAGAAACTATAAAAACTTGTTAATTAAGATAGTCAGTGGTTAAGTTACTTATGGTTAAGATCATGCAATTAAAAAACTAATATTCCTTAGTTCCTAGACTGTAATTCTTCCTCAGTATCAAAATCAAGATCAGTAAAATCAAGCTTTTGATTTTAGTGATGGTCATCTACAGTGTTTGCACTCCTCAAAACTTGGCTTGATCTTCTCTATGAAGATGGCCATGAAAACATAATACAAATTTCTCTCTACTAAAACCTAAGATAGTTTTATTGGTCCTCTCTTATAGGGAGATGCCATGACACTGACTAAGGAGGCAGTGACAGTGGGGGGAATAAGGAAAACAATATCACTTAGAGAAAGAGGAGCCGAAGAGGAGCTGACAGGACATAGAGGATGCTGAGAGTCACCTGTGGATACTGAATGCACGCATCATGGGTTCCAGAGCCATGGGGGGAAGTGAAACAAGAGTAGGGTATATGTGAGAAGGGTGTCATTCAGAAGTGACCCATGGGACGGGGAAAATAAGGCATCAATCCATACTGAGTTCCAGTGACTTAGGGAAAATGAATAATAAGCCTGGAAGAAACCAAAGCATAAGAAAAATAAACGGCCTGCCCCAAAATGAGATGAAGTTAATTAAGAATTAATTAATTTACATGAGCACTACACTCTTAACATTTTTTAAGTCACACAATACAATATTGTTAACTATAGCCCCTATGTTGTATGAGAGATCTCTAGAACTTATTTTTTTTAAGGGCACAAGGAATTTCTGGAAGTATTAGATATATTTATTATCTTAATTGTAGTGATAAAGTTTTCACAGGTGTATACATATGCCCAAGCTCATAAAATATATACATTAAATATATGCAGTTTTATATATCAATTATACCTCAGTAGAGCTTGTAAAACAAAAGAATAATAACAAATATGAGGCCTATGACTACCTATCCAGACACATTACAAGTTGGTGCAAATTAGTACAAGTTAATACAAAAAACACATTACAAAACATGGCCATAGGATGGAAAGAGAAAAGGCAAGCTTCAGAATCACATAGAGAAAGGTTCAAACTCTGAATGCACCAACTTCTACCTGAGAGGCAGAAGAGTTAAGTACTTAAAAGTGTGAGCAACTGCACAGACAACCTTGATCTAGCCTGACAAACTGTTCCCAGTTTTCCAGGGACTACTGCAGTTTTAACAATGGAAGTCCTTATATCCTGGGAAACCCCTCAGTCCTGGGCAAATGAGGAAGGCCAGTCAGCCAATCTGTGCTGAATCCCATTCATCATTAACCCATGGGAAGACCTTGGTCAGGTTACCTCATCTCTGTGTATGTTTTCTCATCTGCAAAATGCCAGTGACGATAATTGGGCCCATTTTAATGGAGCCATTCAGAGCAATAAATAATGAATATATATAAAGCTCTTAGAGCATGTCTGAGACATAATAAACAGCAAGTGCAAGTAGTAACCATCACAAACTTGATGAATCTTAGATTTCTTATCTGAAAATGAAGATGATCATATCTACCTCACATGGTTACTGTCAGTAAACATTAGGTAAAATTATACATAACTCCCTTCTCTGGTATCTGAATTTACATGTATTGTATTATTTATTTGATAAATATTTAATGTTTATAAGTGAAAGCATTTTATACAATTCTAAATGGTTATGAAAATATTATTAAGGTATTATAGGAAGGATAAATGGATCTCAACTACTTAGAGATCAATAGAAATGAAATAAATACAGAAAATAGCCAGACCATCCCACCAGAACACAATCAGCAATAAATGTACTGTCTTTTCCACACTGCAAAGGCTAACATGGTCTCTGAAATAATATACTTATCTAGACTGAAATATCTCTACTTTGTTGACTCTAAATCCCAAGAAATACTGAATATAATTCTTGTGCTCATGGGAAGAAGGTCCTAAATGTGAAATGAATAAGCTGTCCTTCAGTCTCTCCTGCATGCTCAGAGGAAGAAGGGCTAATATTCATTTCCTCATGGAGACCTGCTTCATGTCACGGAGTTCAGAAAGCACCCTCCAATTTGATCAGTTATGAGCACAGTTACAAGCTGACAATTACAAGAGCTATGTGCTCCCTTTGTATACTTCCTACACACACCACACTCCCAATCATTTCTCTAAAAGGATTTTACATTTGTGGTAAACAGCTGTGGCTTAGGATGATGAGGAAAGAAACTGGGCTTGAGAAACAGAAAAAGAAAGAAAGAGAGAAAAAAGATGAAAAAAAACATCTCTGATCACAGGAAGCTAAGGAAGGAGTAGTAAACTGCCTTGTGTTCTAACCTCTAGTATGACAGTAATACCTAGAGTGTGTCCTTTCACCCCTCTAGGCTCCAGCTTTCTTATCTATATGCGTGCATTTAGTGGGCCCCCTGCGTGCATGCATGCATGCTAAGTCGCTTCAGTCGTGTCCAACTCTTTGCAACCTTTTGGACTGTAGCCCTCCAGGCTCCTCTGTCCATGGGATTCTCCAGGCAAGAACACTAGAGCAGGCTGCCATGCCCTCCTCCAGGACATCTTCCCAACCCAGGGATCGAACATGCATCTCTTAGGTCTCCTGCATTGGCAGGTGGGTTCTTTATCACTAGCACCATATGGAAAGACCAGGGTCTCCTTAAATCCTCTAAATGTAATCAGGTATTTCCTTAGAACCCTTTAGTAGCTAAGACTCTGCATGTAAAACATAAGCAAACTGAAATTTTACCAGCACTACTTCTTTGCTTTGTGAATTCTTAAAAGAATATGAGACAGATAATTTGATGGCATCTGGACATTTGAAAACTGACTTTATTTTATGCACAAAATATGTCCATATGAGAATTTGCATGCAATAGAAAGAAGTTCATGAAGCCAATTAGGTTCTCCAGAAATCAGATTCTGAGATGGAGTTTAGCATGTGGGATGTTTATTAAGGAGTGCTTTTGGACTGAACATCTGTGGAAAGGAGGGGAGGGAAGCAGGATTGCCAGAAGGAGAAACTGAGCTTCAGTTAAGACCCTCCTACTGCCTTGGCCAACTCCACTGGACATCAGAGTTGTTTCACATTGAATAAAAAGGCCTGGACTCATACTCCTAATCTTCATCAACCATGAAAGTGGGCTGCTCTGAGAATGGCATGATCTGGGAATGAGGAGGCCAGAGCTGAGACAAAATTTTCTTTGGAGGAGTATCTGGATGGCATATCACCATGTTCACCATAGTACATAAATAATATTAATCTACAGATAAACATTTTCCAGGATATATATCAAATTTTATAAAAATATCACCCTTGCATTCTATTCAGGGCATGAATAAACACTTTAAATTTTATTTTGACAATCTACCCAAATTAGCAAATAAATGAAAGTATTAAGCCCATTAAGATCTTTCTGAAGGCCAAAAGTAACATTTTAATAGCATTTTATTAATCCCTTTTGTAAATTACCACCCACTTATATGTTCACGTGTATGTTTTCTATCTCTATCCATGGTTATCAAACATGAACAGGTTTTTCTCTTTTTTCGAGAGAGAGATGAAGGGGGGAAAAAAACTTTTTATCTTACGTTTTCTCTTCATTTTCAAACATGCAAAATGATTTATATTGATTTTTAATGATTTATATCTCAGATTCCATTCCCTAAACTTTTCCTCCAATTAAACATGTTCACTCCATGGCCTGAGATTTGACTTTGGTTCTCTCATATATTAACCCATTAATTGTGAAGCTGGTATTATTTAACACCCTGATTTAAGCTGTGGTCAAGTGACTTGCCCCAAATTCCAAGACAGGGAAGAAAAGAACTCAGGATTAAAATTCAATGCTGTTTAGTCACCAAGAAATATTCAACTCTTTTGTGATCCCAAGGATGGTAGTCTGCCAGGCTCCTCTGTCTGTGGTATTTCCCAGGCAAGAAATACTGAAGTGAGTTGCATTTCCTTCTCCAGGGGATCTTCCTGACCCAGGGATTGAGCTCACATCTCCAGCCTTGGCAGGTGGATTTTTTTTACCACTGAGACACCTGGGAAGCCCTTAAAATACACAGTCTAGCACAAATGCTAATATTTTCCTCACTTTGTTTTCTTCCAAACTTAATTTTTAAGAAAACCTCAGGATTCAAGAAGTAGCTTTAAAGGCAAAAATACACAAAATATCTAATTTAGAGGAAAATTAAAAGCTTTTTTTTTTTTTCTGGAGGCAGCAGCACCACACGCTTGTAAGATCTTAGTTCTCAGACCAGGGAGTGAGCCCAAGAATCCTAACAACCAGGCCCCACTGGGGAAGTCCCCAAAATTTAATTTTTAAAAGTAGAAATCACCTTTTCTTTGCAGTTTCCACCCAAACTGTGATACTGTTTATCACATTTTCTTTGGGGGTTTTTCAGGATCTAGGTCCCCCACCCTGATTCATGCTGTTCTTTTCCCAATAAATTAATTCAGTATAGTTTCTCCCATTCTCACTGGATGGCACCCTTTCTTCCCATTGCTTTTCCACTCCTCAATGTTCAGTCTGTCCTTTGTATGCCCCTGACAGGAGCAGCATTCATTTCTATGGTAACAATGATGCTTCCCTCACGGATCTCCCTACACTACTGACTGACACAGCCTCGTAGAATACCCTCCCTTTCTTTCATTATTATTAGTGAGGTCAAGAAAGGAAAAGCTGAAGGGATTCTTTTTTTGTTGTTGTTAAACAAAGGCATACCTCAGAGTAGAACCAATCTTGTGTGTTTTCTAGGCCCTGTTGAATCAATACTCTGTATAATCCAAAGGTATTGCTTTCAAAGTAGAGCATGGCTTTGCAATACAAGGACAACATTATTTAGAGTCTATGGAACACTGTGAATCTCAGGATCAGTATAAAAATTTAAGTAAAAACTTTTATTATGTACATATGTATGTGTACATATAACACTGCTAAATATTTGCAGAGAAATCAACATTGCCTATTATACTCTCTTAGTATTCATTGAGTTTTCACAGAATCAAGCAAAGAAGCCATTGCTTTGTTTCCCAAATGTTCCAAATTCTGTTTCTACTAAATGATGTCACTAATGTCATGGTTACAACGATACTGCACAAAGCCTCCTTCCTGCCACCGGACACTGATACAATAGATCATTTGAGTAGCTGAGTCATTAGTAACAAACAATAGATTTTCTACTGATCTTGAATTAAATATCTATTCTCAATTGAACTTATAATTTATGGGGGGGGGTGGGGAGAATTTAATTTTCTCAATGTTTCTTAAAATGACAATGAACATCCTGTCTTTTTTAATTCACTGGGTCGACGTCTATCTCCATAAGTCTAGAATGACAAAGCACTGAATGAGAAAAACCTAGTCAAAAGAGATTTTTGTTGTTGTTGTTGCCTAATCCTCAAAAATACCTCCATTTCGTTATACTTCTAGAAGTATTTTCAAATATATTTTTATTTCTTTATGTGGGCTTTTCACTCTACTTTTCTTTACTATTCAGCATTAGTATGGGCAATCTTAAATATATTTTTCCACCCTCAAGGCAGAGAGTAACTAAGGGCTCAATTTGTATTTTTGAAAGAGAAAAGTGAAAGACACTTTGATGAGGTACAAAACAGTGGAATACCAAGGGCTAAGGAAAACTAAAAGAAAGTTCTTGGCATCACTAGCATCCAGAGCCACTCACCCCAATGCCTTCCCTGTTATTCTTTCAGGAAGACCCAGACCACATTGCAAGTAAGTATGAGTTAGGCTCAATAACTCTAATTTCCTGCTCTAGTCCCTTGAAAGATTTAGAAAACCCATGCTTGCATTCTAGTTTTACAACATATGCTAACCTACTATTTTTAACACAAATCAGCCACATTTTAATTACATGAGTTTTAGTTTTTAAGATGAAATAGAGGCCTAATTGAAAAACCTCCAAAAATATCTCAGTGCTCTTACTCAGAAATTCTCTTCAGCATTCTCTTATTATTGAGTGAGAAACCCTTCGATGGTCTTTTTGTTACTCAAAACATAGGACTCCTATTTTAAAGCCCATCAGTTGATAACACAATTGCAGATGCCAAACTCCTGCTCTAGTCTTTCTTCCAACAATCAAGTATTGGAAATGTATGAAATGCATGAGGCTAACTGACATGACAGTTGTAACATTCAAGGACATGTAGCTTTTCCCGTTTATAACTGAAAGAAAAAAATGAGGCCAAAACTGGTAAAATGACTCGCTCATGATAGGCTTCAGGTTCAAAGTGGAACTTGGAGTAGAACTTAAATTATTTATCCTAGGTTTATACTCTTTCCTCTCCCCAAATCACAAGTAAATAATTTTCTAAAAAAATAATTCAAATATAAGAGAGAGAGAATCTAATAAAAGCTCCACAGTTCAGTGGGTCAATCAATTACTGCAGCAATTGTAGCAGAAAGACTCAAGACGGATCTAGAATTAATTAGAGAATTTTCGACCCTCCTCAACAATATAACTTAAATATGAAAAAGTCTATACTTATTCCCTCACTCCATCACTGACTAACTGACATGTAAAAAGGGTACTACTTATACATCCTCTGACATAACAAGTAAAAAGAAAACTACCTCAAGTAGCCTCCCAGCCAAAAACATTTAGGCATTTTCAAACATATTATCAGATATAAAGTGTTTGAGAATGAAGAACACTGGGCGGTGAATCAGAAAGCCATTCCAGAATTATTGCAGCTCCTTGACTAAATGCATGCTCTTGAGCAAGTAAGGAGCAACAAGGTTGCTTTCATCACTAAACACCCATGAATGGTTTATTTCTTCTTGACTATTTTCTTTGATAGCTACATGTTCCACATAGTTATTAAAAAGCATGCTGCTGCTGCTGCTGCTAAGTCACTTCAGTCGTGACCAACTCTGTGCGACCCCATCCCTGGGATTCTCCAGGCAAGAACACTGGAGTGGGTTGCCGTTTCCTTCTCCAATGCATGAAAGTGAAAAGTGAAAGTGAAGTCGCTTAGTCGTGTCTGACTCTTCACAAGCCCATGGACTGTAGCCTACCAGGCTTCTCCATCCATGGGATTTTCCAGGCAAGAGTACTGGAGTGGGTTGCTATTTCCTTCTCCAATTAAAAAGCATATTGAATACCATATTCATTTTGTTCTACTGTTCCAAATCTGATAATATCTGGTCAAGTTTCTTTTCTATCATCCCCAAGTCATAAGAGGGTACACTCGTGGGAGCCTGTAATATTGACTGCAGAAAAGATTACTCATTGTTATGTAGGAGGATAGTGGAGTTGATTGCTCCTTAGCTGTCAGGAAACGGCTCTTCTAGAAGCCTTTGAGAATGGGGGTGGCTCAAAGGGAAAAGTTTACTCATGAATACAAGTGATGCCTAGATAATGGAATTTTAGTGATCAAAAGGCAAGGGAAGTGATGCTGGCAGTGGCCTAAACCTTGTGCTCCGAGAATGGTGCTAACGGAGCAGCAATGAGGAAACTGCGCTTTCTACCTAAGTTAGGGAACAAGTTGCTGGGATGTGATGAGCAAAATAGGATACTGGAAGCAAATCTGAAAGTGACAATGGTCTGCCAAGGACAGCTCCAGCCACAATCCAAAGAACAGAACAGATATGCACACCCATGGAAATGACTCATTTGTCACTTAGCTCGTTAGCCCTATTTACACCAAGTGGCCATCACCATCGCCAGTATTAAGGTTCTTTTTTTTTTTTTTTAACAAGGTCACAAATGTTAAATAAACAAACGACACTTTCCTGTGCAGGGCAGGGTAGTGGATGCTGGGGTGTAATTTGTTTGATTGGCACTTACAATCTGCCTCTTCAAAGGGCCTGAATGTGCACCATCCAAAGTAGGCAAGTCTTAGCATAGTACATTATAGTCAGTGAAAATCCGGTAACAGTATTCCTGCAGTCCCCTCAAACAAAAAAGTTATTGTTCAATCATCTTCAGAGTCCATGGGTGTACCATGTGGAGTTATAATCTGGGGCATGAAAAACTACTTAGAAATTTCTATTACCTCTAAAACATTTAATTTGATTCAGCTCAATCTTTATTGGGCACCATAATTTATCTCAGAACACCCATATGGAACAGTTTAAGAAACACTGGGCTGGAGGTCAGCATACTTGGCACAACGGCCAGCAATAAAGTTGGAAAATCTAACCACTCAGTTATACAGGGACTTCTGGAGCATTCTAAGGAAAACTATGGTGCCTTCTCTTTGGAAAACAAAAATAGCAAACACTTATATAATGCTTATTATTATGTGTCAGGTATTGCTTCTAAGATCTTTATATCCATTGATACTTATCATTCACTCAACAACCCAGAAAGGTAGGTATTATTAATACCCACTTAACAGATAATGAAACTGAAGCCCAAAGAGGTTAAATACAACCAGTCAGCAGTGAAGCTGAGAGCCCAACTCAAATCAGTAAGGTTCTAGGGTCCTTACCCTTAATCCCAAAGATGTACTGTCTCTCAAAGTAGAGATAGAAAGTTTCGTGAATTTTGTATTTCACCAAATCTTGCCCCATTTCTCATTGAATGACTAGTTGACTCACAAATTACAAACAAAATCCGGGAATTAATAACTGCAATGCTGCTAAGTCGCTTCAGTCGTGTCCGACTCTGTGCGACCCCAGAGACAGCAGCCCACCAGGGTCCCCCGTCCCTGGGATTCTCCAGGCAAGAACACTGGAGTGGGTTGCCATTGCCTTCTCCAATGCATGAAAGTGAAAAGTGAAAGGGAAGTCGCTCAGTCATGTCCAACTCCTAGCGACCCCATGGACTACAGCCCACCAGGCTCCTCCGTCCATGGGATTTGCCAGGCAAGAGTAGTGGAGTGGGTAGCCAATGCTAACTCTTTGCTGTTCTCTAAATAAAGCAATTTACAAAATCGTCTCACTCTTAGTTTTGCTGTCTCGTTTTCACGTATAGATCTCAAATTGGATAAAATTATCTAAAGTTTAGAGAAGTTTATTTGCATTGATACATTATGGTATCAAGTTTATTGTTCTTAAAGAGTACATTCTTTAAGCTGTGGTACATATACACAATGGAGTATTACTCAGCCATTAAAAAGAATTCATTTGAATCAGTTCTAATGATGTGGATGAAACTGGAGCCTATTATACAGAGTGAAGTAAGCCAGAAAGAAAAACACCAATACAGTATACTAACGCATATATATGGAATTTAGAAAGATGATAACAATAACCCTGTGTACGAGACAGCAAAAGAGACACTGATGTATGGAACAGTCTTATGGACTCTGTGGGAGAGGGAGAGGGTGGGAAGATTTGGAAGAATGGCATTGAAACATGTAAAATACCATGTATGAAATGAGATGCCAGTCCAGGTTCAATGCACGATACTGGATGCTTGGGGCTAGTGCACTGGGACGACCCAGAGGGATGGTATGGGGAGGGAGGAGGGAGGAGGGTTCAGGATGGGGAGCACATGTATACCTGTGATGGATTCATTTTGATATTTGGCAAAACTAATACAATCATGTAAAGTTTAAAAATAAAATAAAATTTAAAAAAAAAGAGTGATTCATATCAGAGTCCAATATATGTGAATACTGCAGGTTTCTTAATTCAGTAAGATACCAAAAGAATAAATACTGGAGAGACATAGCACGTCTTTGTGAGGCAGTGGTATAATTCTTTTCTTCATTGGATAGTCTTTCTCACTCCTCACTGTTAACAATTATAGTCATTATTATTTTCTTAAGGCCAAAAACATGCAATTCCTGATAATTCAGAATCTTCCAGATAAAAAAGTTGAAAATACTTTGTGCAGCTAAGAAAGTCTAAGAATAATATATATATCTATGTTGATTGCTCACCAACCATGAGTACTCAATTTATCACCAGGGACAAAATGTTTTGGGTGTTCTACTTTCTCCTGACTCTTTCCACTCTGCTCCGGTTTTTATCTCTGTCATATTTTTTTGTGTTGGGAAATATTTAAAATGGGTACAGCCAGGTTTTGGATATGGCTAAAGGAAAGTTGAGGCGGTAAAAACATTTAGTTTGTGCTTAATGAGATATACCTCTCTTAATTTTGTGAGGTTTATGGTTCCTGGCATGCTCTCAAAATGCACAACTTTGTGGTTTCTTTTCTAATTTTAAGTAAATGTTTACTTTGGTACTTCATTTTGAATCCATAATTTTGCATTCTTTTTCATAAACTGTGTAAGTTTCAGGCCCCACAAAACCTGGATTTGTCTGTTCTTGGTAAACATTTAGAACTCTCTATGTCATTTAAGATTTTATTGAATATTTCTCTAAATTGTCTCCTCCCCTCTCCTCTATCACCACAGACTTGGTCCAAGTCTTCACTATATCCAGCTTAGGTCATTTGTTCTCACTTCTTAACTGGTCTCCCTGCCTCTAGTTTTGCCCTTTTCAAGTGTCTATTCATACTGCCATTAGAAAATAATCTAACTAAATTGAAAACACTCCAGCAGCACCCCCATCATGTACAGAAATCAAGTCCAGTTCCCCAACATGGCTTCCAGCCAGTCTTGATCTGGTTCCCACTCCACAACCTGCTCTCCTTACACCCGCCATCTTTCCCACTTCTCTGCTCAGCATTGTACAACTTCACACGTTGTGTGAAGTACAACATAAGTTTCCATGTCCCTTGTCCCACTGCCTGTCATATTCACTCCCATTTACTCTTCAAGACTCATTTTGCAAGAACATCTCTTCTTTGATTAAATTTTATATCTTTTTACAATAATCCATACACATACATCTTTATGTCTTTGTCCCCTTCCTTAATGTATCTTGGGAACTGACTGTACCTCTTAGATATTTTTGTACAGCATCTGAGAGAGTGCCCCCCATTTCGTAGGTACTTCATCAATGCTTAATGAACTTCCAACTACATATACGAACAAAATTATGAGGCACATGTTAGGAAAATATTTTGGTAAAAGAAATTTGTGATATGAATCAGTTTATTGAAAACATGGTGGGAGGAGTTATTTGATGGATCATAGGAATTTGAATTAAGGATGCCTCCTCTTTGGGAATCAACATTGTCTTTGGGAAGCAAGAGGAGTTAGATTAGGCTTCAAAACAGAAGCAATGGAAATTTGACACTAATCACTATTTTGAGCTTCTAAAATGAAGGAAAAGAGTTAAAGAAGATAAAAGATCATCCTGGAAAGAGTCAAACGTCCTGAGTTAAATCTCTATCTTCAGACATACATCATACACCTTGCAGGAGCTTCACCTATACTATGTGGTTGGAATTAGAATACAAGTGGGTCAAATACACATATTGATAGGTTATTCCAGGTAAAGGGACTTTAAAATATATCATTATTACAAGGAAATGGATAATGTAGTTTTCTGTGTTTTTTTAAAGCTAGAACCAGTAGTTACTCAAGGTTATATTTCATAAAAGTTGCATCAGTGACAATTAATAGAATAATTCAATAGCTGATGTATCTAATGATGACGAAGATCAAGGAAAGGTAAAACTTCACTCAGGATATAAAAACATAAGGTCAGTAACAAGATGGAATTTTTTTAATAGAAATATTTATTCAAAATTCTAAAAATAGTATCTTTGGCTCTTAGAGTTAAAATTCTGTTTTAGCTATATAGAATATCTCATTTTTATCTCTCAAAGCATAAAAGAAATGTAATGCAACTTTGCTGAACATGTGAGTTTGACTTTAATATAATATCATATCATATATAGTCAAATATAATTAGCATAAAATAAAATATCAATTTTCTCAAATTTCTTTGCCTTCTGTTGTTCTAGAAAGTTTTATCTAATAAAAGATATAGCCAATCTTTTAAATGTTTACTTTAAAAATGCTGAGTTTATATTATATTGCTGCTAAAGGCAATTGAAACAAGCAGATGGAAACACTGCTGAGTCATCAAATAGCACATTATTTTTTTTCTTTTAAAACATAAGTTTTCTCGTTTCACAACAGATACCTGCCTATGTAAAACTTTATTCAAAACAGTAGTCAAAGCTTTTAGGCATGCAAAGCCTTTTGAAATAATTTTTAATCTAACTGTCAATATTTTGAGGATTAAACTACTCTAATAATTTTTAAATTCATGCAGTTAAGAGAGAAATTATGAACTCCTCAAAATAGAGTTTGGTGTGATTGAAAGAGCTTGAGACACACCTGAGATTCAATCCTGAATACACCCCTTCAGCTGTATGACCCTCAGAAGACGCTGCATCTCTCAATTATTTTCTTCAGAAGCTAAAATGAGGCTAAAATAATTCCTACCCTATAGAATTGGGAAGAAAATTACAGGAGAAAATCATTTAAGAAGTTTAGCATAATGCTTGGTCAACCCTCAAGGTGAGGGTGCCCTCTTACCTAGTGAAAAGTGTTAGTTGTTCAGTAGTAACTAACTTTTTGCAACCCCATAGACTGTAGCCCACCAGGCTCTTCTGTCCATGGAATTCTCCAGGCAAGAACACTGGAGTGGGTAGCCATTCCCTTTCCCAGGGGAACTTCCCAACCCAGGGATTGTACTCAGATCTCCCACATTGTGGGCAGATTCTTTACTATCTGAGCCACCAGGAAAGCCTGCCGTCCTATAGTGAAAGTGTAGTTGATCAGTCAGATCCAACTCTTTGTGACACCATAGACTGTAGCCCACCAGACTCCTCTGTCCGTGGAATTCTCTAGGCAAGAATATTGGAGCGGATTACCATTTCCTTCTCCACGGGATCTTCCCCACCCAGGTACAGACTGGGTCTCCTGCATTGCAGGCAGATTTTTTACCATCTGAGCCACAAGGAAGCCTTCCTGTAATCAACTGAGAAATAGATTTTGTTTTAATTTAAAGACTATATCCTTAGTGCTTGCCAATCATTGTCCCTAGCTGACTGTAATTTACAATGTTCAGCCTAATTTTGTCATTAGTCTCTGTGCATGCATTCCAAGTTGCTTCAGTCGTGTCCAACTCTGAGACCCCGTGGACTGTGGCCCTCCAGGCTCCTCTGTCCACGAGCTTCTCCAAGCATGACTACTAGAGTGAGTTGCCACGCCCTCCTCCAGGGGATCTTCCCAACCCAGGGATCGAGTCAGCATCTCTTAGGTCTCCTGCATTAGCAGGGGGGTTCTTTACCACTAGTGCCACCAAGGAAACCCATCATTTGTCTCTGGACTACTGCAAAAGAAAAACAAAATTACTGCACCATCCAAATTGCATTGCAGAGCACAATGTTGATGTCTGTCTGGTTCTGTTTAGACCCTTTACTGATTTTTAGGTGAACTAGTTATAACTGCTCCTGAACTTTGAAAAGGAGACTAAACTGGATTTCTTTTCACTGCTATTAGAAATCAGTTTACATAAGTGTGACTGGTTCTGTTGATCTTTGGGAAAGAAATCCAATTTTACCAGAAAGAAAGTTTTCAGAGTACTTGAGTAGAGACCCCTGAAATTGTAGCTGTTCTCAGGTAATACAATAGGAGGATTAAGTTTCTATGCTCGCTTTAAGTTTCCATATGGAAGTTATATAAGTTGAAACCACTAAACCAGTTCAATGAAACCCAAACTGCTGAGTTTTGCACTGCTTTCAAAGAGGGCTTCTGTTTCTTAACCAGCATGAGCTCAGGAAATTTTCCATTTACTTGAGGGCTGTCATGTAAAGCCACTCGACCAGTTGAGCTCAGATTCAACACAGATTAACTGAAATAGTGGAATGAATCCAATTAGTTGACTTCTCCATTTCACTTTATTTTATAACTGCACTCTATGGTCACAATTCAAAGGAATTATCTTTAGTTTCCTTTCCTTCTTCTAAAAGCTCTAAAGAGCTATTGTTAAAGTCAGGGCTTCAGACATTTTTATTCCAAAAGCACTAACACATGCGGATATTCAGCAGAACACACAGTAGGCACTCTGATCCATCTGCCTCCTTTTTCTTTTAAGAGGCCTCTTAAAGCTCAACCCAAAGCTCCAAACTCAAAAGACATCAGTCTTTTATAACTGCACATTTTTTGAAAGAACACATGAATTTCACACAGTAAGAAAATAGTTAATGTTGAAGACTACATTGTGACAAATTATAGCATTGCTAGAGTATAGTTCCAATTTGATTCACTAGTTGCTGGGCTCATGCTATTGATGCTATTTAGAAATTTCAGAGGTATTACATAGTCAAATATTTTTAAGTAATACATCCAATTAATTTTTCCAGGTTTATTGAGACATAATTGTTGAATAGGATATGTACATTTAAGGTGTTGTTTGTTATTTTAGTTGCTCAGTCATGTCCGACTCTTTTGCGTCCCCACAGACTGGAGCCCACTAGGCTCCTCTGCGTGGGATTTCCCAGGTAGGATACTGGAGTGGGTTGCCATGCCCTTCTCCAGGGACTCTTTCCAACCTAGGGACTGAACCCATGTTTCTTGCATTGGGAGGAAGATTCTTTACCACTGAGTCACTAGGGAAGCACACATTTAAGGTGTACAATTGACATACCGATATACTGCAAAATGACTACCACCATAGCATTAGATAACACTTTCATCATGTCACATAGTTACCAATTCTTTTTACAGTGACAGAATTTAAGATTTACTCTTCTAGCAACTTTCAAGTACATAAGAAATCATTAACTATAAGCACTATCCAATCTATTTTTATATTAGTAATTATATCTATTTTTGGTAATACAAAATAATCAGTCTTTTCAATAAAAATTTCCTTTCTTTAAAAGATCAAAAACTTTTCAATGCCCATGAAACTGCTTCTTAAATACAGACTGCCAGACTAAGAAAAAACACTGCAATACACTTCCTCAAGAAGAGTGACTATATGAAGAAAAGAGAATTGGTGCTTTATTGAGTACCCGCTGTGTGCTACGAACAGGGCTGACTGCTTTCCATGCATTATCTCTTTCAAGCTTCTTAACAACACTGTGAACTAGGTAACATTATCAACCTGTTTCACTTGAGGAAATGGGGGCACAGGAATGTTAAGCAACTAAGTTCTCAGGGCTATTAAGTGAGGGACTCTGAATTCAAACTGTGTTGTTCCCAGTTTTGTTCTCCCAGCTCTAGCCATGCTTTCTGCTTTATTCTAATTTATTCAATTCCTCAACTTCAGTAAATAAATTTCTCATTCAAAAAATTATTTCAGACACATGAGAAGAATCACTGCCATATGTAGTAATAAACCAGTATATTAAAATATAATAAGCCTCAACATATACTTTCTTCAGATAAGCAAATACGTTATTATTTTTTATCTTTTAATATTATTAGATGAATTACGGATTCAGTTCATTTCAGTTCAGTCACTCAGTCATATCCGACTCTTTGCGACCCCATGAATTGCAGCACGCCAGGCCTCCCTGTCCATTATCAACTCCCAGAGTTCACCCAAACTCATGTCCATCGAGTCGGTGATGCCATCCAGCCATCTAGTCCTCTGTTGTCCCCTCCTCCTCAGCCATCTCATCCTCTGTCATCCCGTTCTCCTCCTGCCCCCAATCCCTCCCAGCCTCAGGGTCTTTTCCAATGAGTCAACTCTTCGCATGAGGTGGCCAAAGTATTGGAGTTTCAGCTTTAGCATCATTCCTTCCAAAGAAATCCCAGGACCAATCCCCTTTAGGATGGACTGGTTGGATCTCCTTGCAGTCCAAACTCTCAAGAATCTTCTCCAACACCACAGTTCAAAAGCATCAATTCTTCAGCGCTCAGCTTTCTTCACAGTCCAACTCTCACATCCATACATGACCACTGGAAAAACCATACCCTTGACTAGATGGACCTTTGTTGGCAAAGTAATGTCTCTGCTTTTCAATATGCTATCTACGTTGGTCATAACTTTCCTTCCAAGGAGTAAGTGTCTTTTAATTTCATGGCTGCAGTCACCATCTGAAGTGATTTTGGAGCCCAAAAAAATAAAGTTTGACATGGATTAATCATAGTTAATTATGAATTACACTATGATTAAGTAGCAGTAATATAAGTTCCTTTCTTTGGAAAAAACATGAATAAAGTACACTTTATGCTGTTTTGGCTTGAAAATAAAAATATTAAAACATTTTAAAAGCTATTTAAATGTAATAGCTCTATGAATCGCTCTAACATCTACATAAATAATTTTAATACTTATTTGAAGCTATGTGTGATTAAAAATAAACAGAAGTTGATTTAAAAGGAACTAACTGCATGATTAGTAACCTCCACGTATGACAGTTCCTTGGAAAATGGGAAATCAAACCCTATACATCTTTCTAAACTTTTATATTAAAATTAAAATTGAGAGTGGGTTGCCCTTTCCTACTCAAGGGGATCTTCCCAACCCAGGGATCAAACCCATGTCACCTGCGGCTCCTGCACTGGCAGGCATATTCTTTAGAACTGTGTCACCTGAGAAGCCCCCACCCTGAGCTCAAGACTGACTCCCAAATGGCTCTTACATGACACCTGAGGTCTTCCCTAGAAATGGGCCCAAACTGCAAATTTCACCTTCATCTTTTCTCTGTCTGATCAAAATATTCATTTCCTGAATAAAGTTACTTATTTAAACCTACATCCAGAAAAGTCTCAGATACTTTATGATGACATTTTCTGTGTGTCTGACGTACAAGAAATGCACCTGCTTTTATTCCCAGTCATTTTGTCAAACCCCTTATCTATTCTTTGTTTCCTAACACCCTGTGCCTGAGTATATTCTTCTTATTAAAAGGCAACTCAAAGCAAACAACCTTTTTCCCTAGGTTGTTGTCTAGCTTCTCAAGAGTCACCTGTCATTTTAATTTCCTAATGCAGCAAAGAATGTTAACATCCTCCTCCCGCTCCATAGACTTTCTCTTTGGGAATGGGAAGAAACGTGCATTTGTGCCTCCAGTCCCCTTCTTCCTGCTGACAAAGGAAGGGGAGAGAATTAAGCTCCACTTTAAGAGACTGTAAGGTTCCTTTGAAGAGATCAGGGTACTAGTTTCTCCATTTAATGACAACGAGAGCCTCAGTGTCCTGGATGGCCTGTGCTACGTTTACTTGCTAGGAGTTGGGCATAGACAACACTAAATACCAAGAATCAACTTTCCTGCCAATACAAGAGTCTTCCTAATTGAACGGGCTGAAAGATGAACATAGAGTCCTAGGAAGAGCGAATGTACAGATGGTCAACCACCTTCCATGACAGGAGGCTCCATCACCCTCCATCCTGAAGGCTCCAGTGTGGATCTGATGGAGAGAGGGGAGTGCAGAATCCCAGCCACATACTCCCAGTGTTCCATTCTTAAAGAAGAAGCATCTGAATTCAGACTTTCCTCTCAAATACTCACCAAAGGTGATTAGAAAACATTGAGTAAGTCAGTTATGAAAATCTGGAAAACAATAACACCACAAAATGTAACAAAATAATATCTACTTTGTATTGCATACCAATTATGAAATTCTTGACAGATATTTCTAATCCTGCCATAAACTCCATAAGACAGGAGAAACTAGTCACCTTTCTTGAAATTCAGAAACTGACTTTGTGACTACATGGCTTTTCTGAATTACAGTTTAGTGAAGGCAGGATTAAAACCCATGTTTATTTGCCTTCAGAGTGCATATACATGTGGAGATAGGTAGGTGGAGAGAGGATAGAGATATATGATAGATAGATAGATCAGACAGAGAGAGCGAACACTGTCTTTGGTGACCTCTGAATCAGCTACTCAGAACGGAAAAACAGAAAATGTTTTGGTATGTAGCATACTAAAACCTAAATAAATAAACTTTTAGAGAAATCATTTACCACTCTCTCTTTGTGTCTTAAAGTGTAATGCTTTTTCTTTGGGCATGCAACTGATTTCAACAAGAAAAGTACTTTTTCCAAATTATAAAGTCTTTTGCTTAAAGACACACTAAGAAGCTAGGCAACAAGACATGTTGCATGTGGAAAATGTAGACAGTATAAATATTGACCCTATTCTTTTAGTTACTCCGTCAATCATTAACTGTAGCCACAGTGTGCCCATGACTTTCCAAATTCAACTTTAGGTGCCCTACATAAAATAAACAACAAATCTCAGCCCATGGGAAGTTAACAGTTTTATTCAAAGAACAAGAACATAAATAATTAATTGCTTCATGAAGTATGTGCTAATAGAGGTAGAAATAGAAAGCTGTGGAATTCTGGGAAGCAGCTATAACTCTTCCTGAGGGAATAAGAAGAGATTTTACTAAATATACGACTTCTGCAATACACACACTCAACTCTCTTAAAAGAAAAAAAAAGGAGTGAAAAAGTGTCACAAGAACGCGTAGAGAATATTTTTCACACGGACTTTAAGCTCTCTTAATTCATGACCTTATTACTCCATGCCTGCTTCCATGCAGCAGTCTTCCACCTGAGCTTTTCCTGCTGCCATCACTCAACAATCCACTGCCACCAGATTCTTAAAGCAATGCCTGCATCAGTTAACTCCCAGCTCAAGAGTCTACTTGCTAAACAATCTCAACTATTTCCCCCATCTTAGAAATGCCACCAAAATGTGAAACCCCGTCTGAAATCCTACGACTTCATGTTCAACTTCTACCATTTTGGATATGTTACAGACATCTTCCTTTCCTCCATATTTTCAACTACTCCCTATAGTGGGCTTCCAATCTTAAAGCAAAACAAAAAGAATTTTCTCTTCATCCCATTTTAGATATTAGGTCAATGTCCCTTCATCATGAAATTCTCTGATCCCACACTCTACATACCAAGACCTGCAGGTGTATACTTTTATAAATTCAAATTCTTTCCTTGCAAAACATATATTACATGGTTTACCATTAAATTCTTATGCAATTATTCAACTAATGCTTACATAGGAATATATTTTATGTTATTTGTTTTTAATTACCACTGAAACTCCAAAACCTAATATACTGATGGGGACAAGATAAGTGCAGCTAGATAATATTTTAAATATGTGACTGATTGACTCAATGAATCCTACCCACCGCACACATCTTGTTCTAGCAATGAAACATACCAACATGTACCAATTTTATCCCACAACCTAAAGCCCTGCTACTCTTGCTGTCTGGGCTCCTGGAAGATCCTTCCCAATTTTTCTCTATCCAAATAGTATAAATCCTTCAAAATTCTTTTTAAAAAAGCCTTTGATTTCATTGTCACTTCTGTTTCTGATTTACCATGCAATTTAGACACATATTAAGTAAAGATAAAAGGGAAGTTTTTTTTTAATAACATTTTTCTGATTCACAATCTTCCACCAATAATAAAAAATACCCTTCAAAAGTTATTTTTGCTGCAACTCAAAATTTTTTTAAATATTTTTATTGTTGAAAATGATGACAGCCTTTAATTAAAATAAAATTTCAATTTTAATTTAATTCATGTTTGCAATGGACACCAAGAAATGATCCAAACTACACAGACTCAAAGCATAATGCAAGGAAGTATTAGAAGATGAATACTCGAAGAGGTTCCTAAAGGATTCAGACAGATTAAGACGCTCCTCTCCAGCAGAGAGAAGATACCAGAGAAGAAGGAGATAGAATGGTGACCTGAAAGTGAAAAAGTTTAAGCAATTCTTCACCTCGGTTCTATCAAAGAGAGGGAATGGATGCTTTACCAAACAGAAATAACAACGCCAGTCCGGTTGAGAGGCTTCCTGGGAGAAAAGAGACAGTAAACAGTAGACAGTATGAAACAGAAGTGACCATATTTCCTTTTTATTTCTACCTTTATTCAGTTCCATCTGCTCTAGTGCTCCCTCTACCCTGCCCCATCCCCCATCCCTGCTCCGGTTCTAAACTTTTGATCATACCTTCTACTGTCTCTTTTCTCCCAGGAAGCATCTCAACTGGACTGGCATTGTTATTTCTGTTTGCTAAAGCATCCACTTCTTCTCCTTGATAGAACTGAGATGAAGAATTACTGACAGAGAGCAAAGAGGAACTAAAGAGCCTCTTGATGAAGGTGAAAGAGAAGAGTGAAAAAGCTGGTTCAAAACTCAACATTAAAAAAATGAAGATCATGATATCTTTTCCCATCACTTTATGGCAAATAGATGGGGAAACAATGGAAACAGTCACAGACTTTATTTTCTTGGGCTCCAAAATCACTGCTGGAGAAGGAAATGGCAACCCACTCCAATATTCTTGCGTGGAGAATCCCATGGACGGAGGAGCCTGGAGGGCTACAGTCCATGGGGTCGCAGAGTTGAATACGACTGAGCAACTTCACTTTCTTTCACTTTCTTTCTAAAATCACTGAAGATGGTGACTGCAGCCATGAAATTAAAAGATGCTTACCCCTTGGAAGAAAAGCTATGACCAACCTAGACAGCATATTAAAAAGCAGAGACATTACTTTGCTGACAAAGATCAGTCTAATCAAACCTATGGTTTTTCCAGTAGTCATGCATGGATGTGAGAGTCGGACCATAAAGAAAGCTGAGCATCCAAGAAGTGATGTTTTTAGACTGTGGTGTTAGAGAAGACTCTTGCAAGTCCCTTGGACTGCAAGGAGATCAAACCAGTCAATCCTAAAATAAATCAGTCCTGAATATTCATTGGAAGGACTGATGCTGAAGCTTATGCTTCAATACTTTGGCCACTTGATGTGAGGAGCTGACTCATTAGAAAAGACCCTGAGGCTGGGAAAGATTGAAGGCAGGAGGAAAAGGGGATGACAGAGGATGAGATGGTTGGATGGCATCATCGACTCGATGGCCATGAGTTTGAGCAAGATCTAAGAGCTGGTGATGGAACAGGGAAGCTTGGCATGCTACAGTTCATGCTGTTGCAAAGAGTTGGACACGACCGAGCAACTGAATTGACTGATGGTCACTTCTAAGATTCAGCACATGCAGCATGAGTTTTAAGAAATGCTAAGGGTTACTTTACAGGAAAGTAAACGTCTCTTAAAACATAGAAGGAAAAAGAACAAAGGTGCTGAGTGAGTTTAATGAATTTACAGGCAGACAGAGGTTTGTATAGAATTGTTTGGTGTCTGAATGCTTTCTCCCTTTAAATGTTTGGTATATATTTCAGAGAATATTTTCTGTAGTCAGGCCAATTTTAAAAATGTGTGCACAAAATTAGAAGGCCAGGTAACCAGGCCATAGCCCATGATACTACGAATAAATTAAGTTCACTGTTTAATAACATTAATGTATGCTATGCATGCTAAGTCGCTTCAGTCGTGTCCGACTCTGTGCGACCCTATGGACAGCAGCCCCCAGGCTCCTCTGTCCACAGGATTCTCTAGGCAAGAATACTGGAGTAGGTTGCCATAACATTAAAATAACAGCATATTAAGGCTGATGATTGTTTTCCCACTGAAATATCCCAACCTAAAATCCAAAGGAGGAGTTGATTACATAGCAAAAAAGTCATTTCTCTCTTTAAAATATGAAATGTAAAGCTTTCAATTCCCTTTTTTTGCGGGGGGGAGCGGAATTAGGGGTTGTAAATCTTTATGAAGTAACTACAAGTAATATGTTTAACATTCAATCCAACAGTCACATACAGATAAGAGTTAAGGGTAGGGAAACCACTTAGAAGGGGGGAAAAAAAAGAGAGAGGAGAGAAAAAGCTAATTCACAAAGATGGTGATGGAGAACTATAAAAACAGAAAGATTAGAAAAACAGAGGATTCAGTAGAAGAGGCAAGAAGAGTCTGATAAAACAGAATGACAGGCACAGGAAGTTTGAGACTGGGGAGAAAATTCCAAGAAGTACAGCACAGAGACAGGGCTGGGACCTGTGTCACTGGGTTAGTCAAGCTGCCATTCATTAGACCCAGTGATTCACAGAATCATCACCCATTGTCTCTATCTCTTTGAAATGCTAATTAACCAAAGTCTAATATTAATAACTAGTCCAAGAAGCACAAGATGACTTTAATGGAAAGCTTAAGGCCAAAATTACACACACACAAAAAAAAAACCAGAAAGAAATTTACTTTCAGCCTCCTCTTCTGCTCCTCCCATTTTTCCAGCTCTGGTGCTTTTGTCTTGTTTGGCGTATCTACTGCTTTCTGGCATCTTTCCTGGGTTTGTCTTGCTTTCAGCTGGCTGCTAACATATTCCAGCTAATGTTCTAACTAAATATCAAAGTATACCCTCAAGTACAGGTATATACAGTTTTATTACACTTCTTTTTATTGAGCTTCACAGATATTGTGCTTTTTAAAAATAGAAGTTTTGTGGCAACTCTGCACTGAGCAAGTCTATCAGCACCATTTTGCCAACAGCATTTGATCTCTTCATGTCTCTGTGTCACACTTAGGTTATTCTGCAGTATTTCAAACTTGCTCGTTATTATTGTATTTGTTATGGTGACCTGTGATCAGTGATCTTTACTATCATAACTGGTTTTTGGAGTCATGAACCAGGCCCATATAAGACAATAAACATAACGAACATAAGTGTTCTGTCTGACTGCTTCAAAGATCAGCTGTTCTTTGATAACTCTCCCTCTTCACCCTATTCCCAGAGATAGAATAATATTGAAAATTAGGCCAACTAATAACCCTACAATGACTTCTAAGTGTTAAAATGAAAGGAAGAGTTAAACATCTCCTACTTTATATCAAAAATTAGAAATGTAAAGTTGAGTGAGGAAGGCATGTTCAAAGTTGACACAGGTAGAAATCTAGGCCTCCTTTACCAGTTACCCAAGTTGCGAATGCAAAGGAAAAGTTTTTGAAGGATATTAAAAGTGCTGCTCCAGTGAACACACAAATGACAAAAAAGTTAAACAGTCTTATTGCTGATATGGATGAAGTTTCAGTGGTCTGGATAGAGGATCTAACCAACTACAACATTCCCTTTAAGTCAAAGTTTAATCCAGAGCAAGGCCCTAACTCTCTTCGATGCTATGCAGGCTAAGAGCAGTGAGGAAGCTGCAGAAGAATAGTTTGAAGTTAGCAGAGTCAGGCTCATGAAGTTTAAGGAAAAAAGCTGTCTGCGTAACATAAAAGTTCAGGGTAAACAGCAAGTGCTGTTGTAGAAGCTGCAACAAATTATCCAGAAGATCTAGCTAAGATAATCAATGAAGGTGGTTATACTAAACAGACTTTCAGTGTAGACAAAACAGCCTTGTAGTGGAAGAAGATGCCATCAGGACTTCTCGTAGTTAGAGAGGAGAAGTCAATACCAGGCAGCAAAGCTTCGAAGAACAGTCTGACTCTCTTGTTAGGGGCTAATGCAGCTGGTGACATTAGGTTGAAGCCAATGATCATTTAACATTTCAAAAATCTTAAAGCCCTTAAGAGTTATGCTAAATCTACTATGCTTGTGATCTGTAAGTGGAACAACAAAGCCTAGATGACAGCACATTTGTGTACATGATTTATTGACTATTTTAAGCCTACTGTTGAGACTTACTGATCAGAAAAAAAAAAGATTCCTTTCAAAATATTACTGCTCATTGACAATGTACCTGGTCTCCCAATCCCAAAAGATCTGATGGAGATGTGCAAAAAGATTAATGTTGTTTTCATGCCTACAAACATAACACCCATTCTGTAGTCCATGTATCAAAGAATAATTTTGACTTCCAAGTCTTATTATTTAAGAAAGATTTTGTAAAGCTATAGCTACACAAAATAGTGATTCCTCTGATGGATAAGGACAGTCAATTGAAAAGCTTCTGGAAAGGACTCATCATTCTAGATGCCACTAAAATGTCATGATTCATGGATGACTTTGAAAGGTTCAAGACTTCAGTAGAAGTAACTGAGAACATGGAGGAAATAGCAAGAGAACTAGAAGTGGAGCGTGAAGATGTACTAAACTGCTACTATCTCATGATTAAAACTTGAACAGATGAGGAGTTGAGTCTTACGGATGCGCAAAGAAAGTGGTTTCTTGAGATTGAATCTACTCCTGGTAAAAATGCAGTGAAGACTGTTGAAATGACAACAAATGATTTAGAATATTACATAAATTTAATTAATCAAGCAACCACAGGGCCTTGAGGATTGAATACAATTTTGAAAAAATTCGACTGTGGATAAAATGCTACCAAAAAATTGCATGATACCCAGCAATCACTTCTTGGAAGGAAGAGTCGATTGATGTGGCAAACTTCAAATTCTTACCTTGAGAAATTGCTACAGCCACCCCAACATTCAGTCATCATCCTGATCAGTCAGCAGCCACAACATTGAGGCAGGACTCTCTACCAGTAAAAAGATTATGACTTGCTGAAGGCTCAGATGATGGTTAGCATTTGCAGCAATAAAGTATTTCTAATAAGGTATATATATTGTTTTCAGACAAAATACTATTGAATACTTAAATAGATTACAGAATAGTGTAAACATAACTTTTATATGCACTGAAAAACCAAAAAAAAATTTTTGATGACCTTTATTGCCATATTTGCTTTGTTATGGTGGTCTGGAACCCAGCCAGCAATATCTCCAAGGTATGACTATATACTACTTTTCAGAGGCATGTATATTTTAAAAGAAGAAATCTTTTTAATTCATTCAATAAACAGGAGAATTGTATGCATTAGTCCTGGGAGTCAGTGGTGAATAGGCATTATCCTGTTAGAGCTAAGTGCAGCTCTCCAAGAAGCCAGTGAGCCATAAGAAAGGATGAGCAAGAAGAGCCCGGGTCAGGGACTGGGTGGCAGACCCAATGGAAAGCAAGATGGTCTGGTGGGCACAGAGAGAGTGGGAGCAAAGCGTTCACTGCTTCACTCTGTCCACACTGCCTTGGAGGATAACTTCTCCCAGAGAGCCCTCACTTCATGCTTTTGCTAAAATTTTTAGTTGCATAGTACTGAGATTAAAGTGACATTTGATAATAGAAGGTTCAATTATTTTTGGACAGCCACCACCATCTTAGGTTGAAACACCCATTTTATTTTTTGCTTTGTAATTAAAACACAGTGTGTGCAGAAAACAGAAATAAGGAAAGGGGAGAAGAAAGGGAGGAGCGAAGGCATAAAGGGAAATGGATTGCTTATTAAGAACTGAATAATGATACCATGACATAGCAACTCTGTTTTAGAAGCCTACCCTGAGTGGAATTGAGAGCCTATTTGCACATGGCAAGATTAAGGTATGCCATCTTGCCCTTATGAAATTATTTTAACTGTACACACCATCAAAGAAAATTAGATCATATCTAAAGATTTTCACCAGTTCAGTATCTTAAAGAATATTTTACAGTTTATTATTCAAAGAGGGTACATTTTACATATGTCTTCACACAAACCTGAGATGAAAAAAAAAAAAAAAACATAAACTGTAGTGTCTCAGGATTATAATTTGAAATATTCATGTCTCTCAAGAAAGTCATAATTACTGTGAGCAGCGTTATCTTTACCACTTCATTATGCTGCCAACACTGCAACACTGTAGAGAATGTCTTAGAAGAGATGATTAAATATTGACATTAGTAATAATATGTGCAAAGCACTTTATAATGTATGACTTCAATTCTTAGAACAGTTTTATGAAGTGGGCACCATTTTATCTTCGTTTTTGCTGAGGATGAAACAACATGTAATAAAATTGCTCAAGGTAATAAAGCCTGTTGGTAGTATGGTGATGGTTTACATTCAGATCTGGTTGTCTCAGCCCTGGGCCAGGGCTAATTCTATCTAATCATTTTATCATCCACATCAATATATTTCTAACTCTGTTCAATGGATGCCCAGGCTTTAAAGGAGCCATTTCTGGGGCCATCACAGAGGGATGGAAAGTTGAGGGAACGAGAGGGTCATAGTCTTCTCATATGCAAACCAAGCAGCTCTGCTTAAATATGCTTTTAAAAGTTTGAGTCTAGATTATAATTTAACTTGAAGAACTATTTCTACTGCTAATAGGAAAAAATACTTTGAGAACCATCGATGTAGATTTTTTTAACTTGACTTTTTTCCATGATAAGCTTGAATTATTAAAGAGCACTGAGCACCAGAACCATATGGGGTTCATCAAGAACTAAAGAGAAAGGAAAAACACAATCCCACCTCCGCATTAATAGAAAATGAATCTTACAGGCAGCTGATCAATAATTAAAAATGAAAACAAGTCTTCTCTAATTTACTTGCAGGCTGAGCCCAATTCTGGAATAACAGGCAAACAGCCAAATGCACACACATAAAAGTAAATATGTGGGTCACTGAGATATTTTATATTTCTTCTACATTATCAATTCCAAAATTTTTTCAATTTAAAAAATGTGAATTGGTTTTTTGTTTTCGGCATACTGCACCAAATTTTTACCAATGGGATATAGCGTTTCTCATGGCTAAACCATACATATTGATTATGAATCACTTTCCTTCGACTATGTTTCCTGTCCCATTCCCCTTTCCATTGTCCTTCTTTGTAAAGGAATACCAAAAAAAAAGAAGTGGTAATAATTCCTATCTCATTAATCTGTGCCAAAAGAGTGTTATGTCCTCATCCATGATTCTCTAATCAACTATTTCAATCTACTTATTTTAAATATCTGAAAATACAGTATTTGCCATCAGAAGCCCAGATTTAAATACTAATTTTATCACTGCACTTGACTGTGTCCCTTAATATCTCTGAATTTAATTCTTAAATTAGGGTTAATAATTTCTGATGAAAAATAAAAATGGGATACCAGTTGAAAATACTTTTGCATATCTAGCAAACATAACTTATCATTATTATCACTAGGTGAGAAATTTAAAACTGGTCATTTTAAAGTTAAGATTATAAAATAAAATATAAATTTAATAGTCAAAATAGTTCATGATTTTATGTCTAGATGTAAGGAAATGATTTCATTATGTTATGATGATAGTTAACAAGAAATTTTGTCCACAGAGCTATTATAGTTGCAAGTCTTATAATTATCTGGAAAAGTAAAATTACCATTCATAAATATTGTATATAAATAGATATTGAGATTGTTATAGTTTAAGAAAGAAGAATCAACAGACTCTTCATCTTCCATCTTCTAATCTAAAACATTAAACAATGGTAACATGGAAAAATATTTGCTCTAAAATATGTGTAATGTAAATCATATTTATCTAAAAATGTTTCCAGGCACTCTCTTGTTTAAAATTACATTCTACCAGCTTACAGCAATCTTCCTATATAATTATACAGCTTCAAATTTCACTGGCTTATAATACTAATAAAGTGTGTGTGTGTTAGTCACTCAGTCGTGTCCGACTCTACGACCCCATGAACTATACTCCTCCAGGCTCCTCTATCCATGGGATTCTCTAGGAAAGAATACTGGAGTGGGTTGTCATGCCCTTCTCCAGGGGATCTTCCTGACAAAGTGATCAAACCTGGGTGGCCTGCATTGCAGCAGATTGTTTTACCAAGAGTCTGAACCACCAGGGAAGCCCACTAAAGAAGTACACAAAGATAACAGGTAAAATAATGGTCACAAATTTAAATATGCATTTTCACAGTAACACTTGGCCACAAACTGATAGCATTACTCAAAACAAATCTTGGTTTGCAGTTGGGGAAAAGAAAAAGCAAGCTGATTCAGCCATGTCTTGTATAGTAGTCCTTTACAGGCATATGTTATAGCATTACCAGATGAAATGCACACTTCCCTCACGAGGCCATTTGCCCAGCTCATTTTCTTGGTTACTTTGCTGAAGTAAAAAAGCACAGATTTGTGTTAAGAGCATATACTCTTGTCTATTTTTCTTTGTGGCCAAAGTCTGAGATGCTGCTTGTAGAAACTGGAAAGCATATCTGGCAATAAGAATAATAGCAAATACTTTTCAGAGTATACACTACATGCCAGAACCATGTTGAATGCTTCATAAGAGTATCAATAATAGCAAAGAAATAGTAGTTTTATATGCTAGCCTGGATCCTCAGAGCCTTTTATATATTAACAGGTGGAATTCTCACAATTATTAACCCTATTTTAAAGACCGGGAAACAAAGACATAGAAAAGTACGTACCCTTTCCTTGGTGTCAGAGCTGACAGGTCCGGGATATATATCCAAATTTCCAGACTCCAAAGCCTGAGGGCTTAATCTAAGCCATCCTATAGACCTCACCTAATCAGGGTGATGTGGGAAGATAGAGGACATGAGACACAGTGTTATCTAGATCTAGAAAGGAGTCATTGACATGATCAAGTCCAAGCTCTATTTCTGACTGAGACTGATTATTTACCCAAGGCCCAAAGTCAGGTATGTCAAAGCAGGAAGTATAACCCTGAATTCTTATCACCTTCATGATCCTTTCCAACATACAAGTTAAACTCTTGAGAAAAAAACAAAACAAAACCTGTCATTGATACTTCAAGGGCATCTCCTAAGTTTGTATAAGTAAAAAACTAAACTTGCATTCACACCTTTATCTTATAAAACAATACCAACCAAATGCTTTTGATACTTAAAATTCTTTCTCAAGAGTTGTAACCCTGACTAAGAAGAATGAAAACAATAAAACATCAATCAGAAAAAAAGGACATCAGTGTTTATATTCTAAAACATATATATTTGACAAGATTCTTCAAAACTAACACTAAGAGTGAAATTGCTAATCTAAATCTATTTTCCATCCTAAGCTTGACATTTAATTTCCCAGCACTGACAATGAAATAAAAGCATAAAACCTCTATTGTTGGTAAAGATCTAAGTGTTTACTGTACCTAAGAAGATAGGCTAAATTACTACCTAGATTTGCAAACACAGAATAAGAGTTTGGTAACTAATTAGTTGTGAAATGGGGGAGAGAATGCCGAGTTTAAAACATGCAGCTTGGGAGATTTAGAGGGTGGTGATGCCATAAACAAAATTAGGAAACTCATGAAAGCATCAGTCTGGAAAGAAATTAGTTCAGCTACAAGCCTGTTAAATTTATAGTGTGATAAATTTAATTGACATATAAGATAGTAGGAATGAAGGATAGAAAGGTATTCAGTTCAGTTCAGTAACTCAGTCGTGTCTGACTCTTTGCCACCCCACGAACGACAACACACCAGGCCTCCCTGTCTATCACCAACTCCCAGAGTTTACTCAAACTCATGTCCATTGAGTCGGTGATGCCATCTCATCCTGTGTCGTCCCCTTCTCCTCCTGCCTTCAATCTCTCCCAGCATCAGAGTCTTTTCAAATGAGTCAGCTCTTCACATCAGGTAGCCAAAGTATTGGAGTTTCACCTTCAGCATCAGTCCTTCCAATGAACATTCAGGACTGATTTCCTTTGGGATGGACTGGTTGGATCTCCTTGCAGTCCAATGGACTCTGGACTCTCAAGAGTCTTCTTCAACACCACAGTTAGAAAGAATCAATTCTTTGGCACTCAGCTTTTGTTATAGTACAACTCTCATATCCATACATGACTACTGGAAAAACCATAGCTTTGACTAGACAAACCATTGTCTCTGCTTTTTAACATGCTGTCTAGGTTGGTCATAGCTTTTCTTCCAAGGAGTATGAGTCTTTTAATTTCATGGCTGTAGTCACTCACTATCTGCAGTGATTTTGGAATCAAAGAAAATAAAGTCTCTCACTATTTCCATTGTTTCCCCATCTATCTGCCGCAAAATGATGGGACCGGATGCCATGTCTTAGTTTTCTAAATGTTGAGCTTTAAACCAACTTTTTCCCTCTACTCTTTCACTTTCATCAAGAGGTTTTGTAGTTCTTCACTTTTTGCCATAAGGGTGGTGTCATCTGCATATCTGAGGTTACTGATATATCTCCCAGCAATCTTGATTCCAGCTTGTGCTTCATCCAGCCTGGCATTTCATATGATGTACTCTGCATATAAGTTAAATAAGCAGGGTGACAATATACAGCCTTGACATACTCCTTTCCTGATTTGGAACCAGTCTGTTGTTCCATGTCAGGTTCTAATTGTTGCTTCTTGACCTGCATACAGATTTCTCAGGAGACAGGTCAGGTGGTTGGGTATTCCCATCTCTTGAAGAATTTTCCACAGTTTGTTGTGATACTGTGTATCACAGTATCAAAGGCTTTGGCGTAGTCAATTAAGCAAAAGTAGATGTTTTTCTGGAACTCTCTTGCCTTTTCTATAATCCAGCGGATGTTGGCAATTTAATCTCTGGTTCGTCTGCCTTTTCTAAATCCATCTTGAACATCTGGAAATTCATGGTTCACATACTATTGAAGCCTGACTTGGAGAATTTTAAGCATTACTTTCCTAGCATGTAAGATGAGTGCAACTGTGCAGTAGTTTAAACAATCTTTGGCATTGCTTTTCTTTGGGATTGGAATGAAAATTGACCTTTTCCAGTCCTGTGGCCACTGCTGAGTTTTCCAGATTTGCTGGCATATTGAGTGCAGCACTTTCACAGCATCATCTTTTAAGATTTGAAATACCTCAACTGGAATTCCATCACCTTCACTAGCTTTGTTCATAGCGATGCTTCCTAAGTCCCACTTGATTTCACATTTGAGGATGTCTGGCTCTAAGTGAGTGATCACACCATCATGGTTATCTGGATCATGATCTTTTTTGTATAGTTCTTCATGTATTCTTGCCACCTCTTCTTAAAATCTACTGCTTCTGTTAGGTCCATACCATTTCTGTCTTTTATTGCTCCCATCTTTGCATGAAATGTTCCCTTGGTATCTCTAATTTTCTTGAAGAGATCTATAGTCTTTCCCATTCTATTGTTTTCCTCTATTTCTTTGCACTGATCACTGAGAAACGGTTTCTTATCTCTCCTTGCTATTCTTTGGAACTCTGCATTCAAATGGCTATATCTTTCCTTTTCTCCTTTATCTTTAGCTTCTCTTCTTTCTCAGCTATCTGTAAGGTCTCCTCAGACAACCATTTTGCCTTCTTGAATTTCTTTTTCTTGGGGATGATCTCAATCACTGCCTCCTGTACAATGTCCTGAACCTCCATCCATAGTTCTTCAGGCACTTTGTCTATCAGATCTAATCCCTTGAATCCATTTGTCACTTCCACTGTATAATCATAAGGGATTTGATTTAGGTCATACCTGAATGGTCTAGTGGTTTTCCCTACTTTCTTCAATTTAAATCTGAATTTGGCAATAAGGAGTTAATGATCTGAACCACAGTCAGCTCCCAGACTTTTTTTTTTTTTTTTTTTTTTGCTGACTGTATAGAGCTTCTCCATCTCTGGCTGCAAAGAATATAATCAATCTGATTTCTGTATTGACCATCTGGTGATTTCCATGTGTGGAGTCTTCTCTTGTGTTGTTGGAAGGACAACTTTTTTTGGTTTACTTCTAGAAGGTCTTGTAGGTCTTCATAGAATCATTCAACTTCAGCTTCTTCAGCATTACTGTCAGGGCATAGACTTGGATTACTTCCTTTTTTTTTTTTTCTTTCCCTAAATTTCATTACTTACATTTCAGCTCTGTACAGTTGTTTTCTTTGAAAATATCTACCTCTAAAAAAAATCCTAGATTTCTACTGTATGTGGTACTCCAAATTGATTATAATGCCCCTGAAGAAATCAAAATATTAGCTTTTTGGCATTGTTTCAAACTTTTACTTCTTTTTATTCATTGCTACAGAGGGCTTTTTTCTGTAGTACTTTTATATTAACACAGCTTTCTTATAATTTTTTGTTTTGTTTTTCAGGCATTACTTCTAGCCTTCCTTAAAGTTCCCTAGCTCTCTAAATATTCTCTCAAAGCCTATGTTTTTAAACTTGGTGAGTCTCAATATGTCCTTGAATCAAATCTGAAATGTTACCACATTACATTCACTGGACTTGTAACAGAAAGAACAAAGGTTAGTATTGGACACCTGAAATGCTAGTTGAGAGGCTATATAAATATTTGAAAGTTAATAAAGCCATAAATCTTAACTCTGTCATACACATGGTCTTCAAAGTGGGAAATGAAAGGCATTTTATTGAGAGAGATATATATATGTGTGTGTGCATTTGCATTAAATATTTTAAAATATGCCTCCTTAGGATATACACATAATACTTTAATCCAGTATTTCATATTTATAATTATAATATGTATCTTACATAAATACATATATACTAACTGGACTGAATTTTTTATACTACAGCATGCAGTAAAATAAGTAAATAATAATATCCCTGTAGAAGGTATTAATATGCTCAATCTCACATTCTTCATTTATCAAGAAATACATCAAATTTACTTATATAGCAATAGTTTATTATTTCATAATATAAAACAGAAAACATTACAATTTATTCATCTATCCATCCATTTACTGATACAAAAAGCATTTACTAAAAATCTGTCTTCTTACCAGGAAAATTATATACTTATACACAATTTTAGCATTTGGAGGTCTAGAAAATTCCTTGTACACATTAAATGCCCAGTAAATTTTGCTGAATAAATATATGAATTGACCTACTTTGGCATAGCTTCCCTAGAAAGAAACTGGCACAACTGATTTAAAGTCTTGGATACAGATGCTAGCTTAATGCAAGACCTTTCCAAGTGTTAAAATTAGTCAGCAGCAGAACAGCTTCCTTGGATAGTGAGCCTCCCATCTTTGAAAATGTTCACACAGAGCCTGGTGACCAGCTGCCAGAGAAGTGATGCAGGTTGAAAGGCTACCTGATTGGGAAAGGAGTAAGTGAGGCAGTCTCTGAAACATTTTCAACTCCAAGATGTATTGAGGTTAGACTGAATAATTTTTAGAGACATTCTGAAAATGGCTTGGTAAAAGATCAAACTGAATACTGTTGAAAGTAGAGTTTTTCTATCATTTGTACCTATCAATGATTATTTTTCTATCCTGTAGCGTGCTTGCAAGAGGGCATCAGAGGGCAGACACACTGAAACCATACTCAGAGAAAACTAGTCAATCGAATCACACTAGACCACAGCCTTGTCTACTCAATGAAACTAAGCCATGCCCATGGAGCAACCCAAGACGGGCGGGTCATGGTGGAGAGATCTGACAGAATGTGGTCCACTGGAGAAGGGATTGGCAAACCACTTCAGTATTCTTGCCTTGAGAACCCCATGAACAGTATGAAAAGGCAAAATGATAGGATACTGAAAGAGGAACTCCCCAGGTCAGTAGGTGCCCAATATGCTACTGGAGATCAATGGAGAAATAACTCCAGAAAGAATGAAGGGATGGAGCCAAAGCAAAAATAATACCCAGCTGTGGATGTGACTGGTGATAGAAGCAAGGTCCGATGCTGTAAAGAGCAATATTGCATAGGAACCTGGAATGTCAGGTCCATGAATCAAGGCAAATTGGAAGTGGTCAAACAAGACATGGCAAGAGTGAATGTCGACATTCTAGGAATCAGCGAACTAAAATGGACTGGAATGGGTGAATTTAATTCAGATGACTATTATATCTACTACTGCAGGCAGGAATCCCTCAGAAGAAATGGAGTAGCCATCATGGTCAACAAAAGAGTCCGAAATGCAGTACTTGGATGCAATCTCAAAAATGACAGAATGATCTCTGTTCATTTCCAAGGCAAACCATTCAATATCACAGTAATTCAAGTCTTTGCCTCAAGCAGTAATGCTGAAGAAGCTGAAGTTGAACGGTTCTATGAAGACCTACAAGACCTTTTAGAATTAACACCCAAAAAAGACGTCTTTTTCATTATAGGGGACTGGAATGCAAAAGCAGGAAGTCAAGAAACACCTGGAGTAACAGGCAAATTTGGCCATGGAATACGGAATGAAGCAGGGCAAAGACTAATAGAGTTTTGCCAAGAAAATGCACTGGTCATAACAAACACTCTCTTCCAGCAACACAAGAAAAGACTCTATACATGGACATCACCAGATGGTCAACACTGAAATCAGACTGATTATATTCTTTGCAGCCAGAGATGGAGAAGCTCTATACAGTCAGCAAAAACAAGACCAGGAGCTGACTGTGGCTCAGACCATGAACTCCTTATTGCCAAATTCAGACTTAAATTGAAGAAAGTAGGGAAAACCACTAGACCATTCAGGTATGACCTAAATCAAATCCCTTATGATTATACAGTAGAAATGAGAAATAGATTTCAGGGCCTAGATCTGATAGATAGAGTGCTTGATGAACTATGGATGGAGGTTGGTGACATTGTACAGGAGACAAGGATCAAGACCATCCCCATGGAAAAGAAATGCAAAAAAGCAAAATGGCTGTCTGCGGAGGCCTTACAAATAGCTGTGAAAAGAAGAGAAGCGAAAAGCAAAGGAGAAAAGGAAAGATATAAGCATCTGAATGCAGAGTTCCAAAGAATAGCAAGAAGAGATAAGAAAGCCTTCTTCAGCGATCAATGCAAAGAAATAGAGGAAAACAATAGAATGGGAAAGACTAGAGATCTCTTCAAGAAAATTAGAGATACCAAGGGAACATTTCATGCAAAGATGGGCTCGATAAAGGACAGAAATGGTATGGACCTAACAGAAGCAGAAAATATCAAGAAGAGATGGCAATAATACACAGAAGAACTTTACAAAAAAGATCTTCACGACCTAGATAATCACAATGGTGTGATCACTGACCTAGAGCCAGACATCCTGGAATGTGAAGTCAAGTGGGCCTTAGAAAGCATCACTACGAACAAAGCTAGTGGAGGTGATGGAATTCCAGTTGAGCTCTTTCAAATCCTGAAAGATGATGCTGTGGAAGTGCTGCACTCAATATGCCAGCAAATTTGGAAAACTCAGCAGTGGCCACACGACTGGAAAACGTCAGTTTTCATTCCAATCCCAAAGAAAGGCAATGCCAAAGAATGCTTGAACTACTACACAATTGCACTCATCTCACACGCTAGTAAAGTAATGCTCAAAATTCTCCAAGCCAGGCTTCAGCAACATGTGAACTGTGAACTTCCTGATGTTCAAGCTGGTTTTAGAAAAGGCAGAGGAACCAGAGATCAAATTGCCAACATCTGCTGGATCATGGAAAAAGCAAGAGAGTTCCAGAAAAACATCTATTTCTGCTTTATTTACTATGCCAAAGCCTTTGACTGTGTGGATCACAATAAACTGTGGAAAATTCTGAAAGAGATGGGAATACCAGACCACCTGACCAGACCACAAGTTTCTTGAGAAATTTGTATGCAGGTCAGGAAGTAACAGTTAGAACTGGACATGGAACAACAGACTGGTTCCAAATAGGAAAAGGAGTATGTCAAGTCTGTATATTGTCACCCTGCTTATTTAACTTATATGCAGAATACATCATGAGAAACGCTGGACTGGAAGAAGCACAAGCTGGAATCAAGATTGCCGGGAGAAATATCAAGAACCTCAGATATGCAGATGACACCACCCTTATGGCAGAAAGTGAAGAGGAACTCAAAAGCCTCTTGATGAAAGAGAAAGTGGAGAGTGAAAAAGTTGGCTTAAAGCTCAACATTCAGAAAACGAAGATCATGGCATCCGGTCCCATCACTTCATGGGAAATAGAAGGGGAAACAGTGGAAACAGTGTCAGACTGTATTTTTTGGGGCTCCAAAATCACTGCAGATGGTGACTGCAGCCATGAAATTAAAAGACACTTACTCCTTGGAAGGAAAGTTATGACCAACCTAGATAGCATGTTCAAAAGCAGAGACATTATTTTGCCAAAAAAGGTTTGTCTAGTCAAGGCTATGTTTTTTCCTGTGGTCATGTATGGATATGAGAGTTGGACTGTGAAGAAGGCTGAGCGCTGAAGAATTGATGCTTTTGAACTGTGGTGTTGGAGAAGACTCTTGGAGTCCCTTGGACTGCAAGGAGATCCAACCAGTCCATTCTGATGGAGATCAGCCCTGGGATTTCTTTGGAAGGAATGATGCTAAAGCTGAAACTCCAGTACTTTGGCCACCTCATGCACAGAGTTGACTCATTGGAAAAGACTCTGATGCTGAGAGGGGTTGGAGACAGGAGGAGAAGGGGATGACAGAGGATGAGATAGCTGGATGGCATCACCGACTCGATGGACGTGAGTCTGGGTGAACTCCGGGAGTTGGTGATGGACAGGGAGGCCTGGCGTGCTGCGATTCATGGGGTTGCAAAGAGCTGGACACGACTGAGCGACTGAATTGAACTGAACTGAGTGTGCTTTGTAAGGATAAGCGACTCTATTCCCCCATGCATGGGGAATCTCCTAGAATGGAGAACCAAAGAGCCAAGAGGCAGACAGACAGAAGCACAAGCAGGAGTGAGGAAGCAGCCCAAGAGCTAAAAAACTAAACTCAGGCTGAAATAACTCACAGAAGTAATGATCTAAATACATATAACTGAAATCTTCCTCAATACAAGAGTTTTTGCCTTTATTTTACCAGATTTCTTCCAGAGGTCAACTGTCCAGGTAAACAAACATAACATCTATTTTTGAAGTACTAAGATAAGAGACAGGCTTTCTAGGTGGCTCAGCAGTAAAGAATCAGTATGCCAAGGCATGAGATGCAGGTTCAATTCCTGGGTCAGAAAGATCCCCTGGAGAAGGAAAAGGCTACCCACTCCAGTATTCTTGCCTGGGAAATCCCATGGACAGAGAAACCTGGCAGGCTTCCATGGGGTTGCAGAAGAGTCAGACACAATTTAGTGACTAAACAACAACAACATTATAAGAAACAAAACAGTAACTCAGGTCAGAAGACTAATCTGAACACTGCCCTAATTAGTCCTCTTCACATCCATCTTTTATTCCTAAGACTTTATCTCTTAAGCATCATTATTGCATTTATACTCTACCTCTTTATTCTTTTACCACATAACTAGTCATTCTTTTAATGTTCGTTCAGGCTTCTGTGTTTCTTTTCTCTCGCAGGTGGTTTACACGTAATTTAAAGATAAAGATTTTGTCTTGCAATTGTCTTTCCCAGAAATTAATGGAATGTTAATGTTAACCATTTTCTCCACATGGAATTCCCACTCCCTTTCCTCAGGTGTCTGAACTTTCATTACTACAGGGCCAGTTATTGCGCAGAGTCTTTCATGGGTTCTATTGCCCTTAGTAACAATTTCCTTCTCTGAGTTTTTATCATGTTTACTGTCTTCACACTAATTGGAACTGAGCATATGTCACCTTGTCCTTGGCAACACTTCTGCTGTCTGAGTAAGAAACAGGATCCTTCCCCTGGAAAGAAAGCATGCCCACAATGTGAGCCCATGATAAGCTTATTTGTCCTTCTCAGTACATTGGAACCTTTGAGAAACCCCCAAACACTGCTCATGATCCAGTGAGAAGGCCGAAAGGTTTAATAGGATGAAGGTGCTATCCTGGCACCATGCAGCCTAATCACAGCTAATTGAAGTATAGCTGTAGTGCCGCAATGGCACCCCACTCCAGTACTTTTGCCTGGAGAATCCCATGGATGGAGGAGCCTGGTGGGCTGCAGTCCATGGGGTCGCTAAGAGTCGGACACGACTGAGTGACTTCACTTTCACTTTCCACTTTCATGCATTGGAGAAGGAAATGGCAACCCACTCCAGTGTTCTTGCCTGGAGAATCCCAGGGACGGGGAAGCCTGGTGGGCTGTCGTCTATGGGATCGCACAGAGTCGGACATGACTGAAGCGACTTAGCAGCAGCAACAGTAGTGACTAAATTTTAGTTCCACCACGATGATAAACCTAATCATGTAGGCCTAGGCCTAGAAGGACAAAAAGAGTCAGTAGGACCTTAAACAAAATCAGTTAGAGATTATTGAGAGCTCTCCAAGGTACCAAAGGACTAGAGCCACTCAGGCTACCCACCCAATGCTAAGAGTCCCGTTTCTCTGTGTTCTTTAGGTGATAGTGTTTACTTACTTATTTACTTGCTTACTTACATACTCATTTTTTATGTGACTTACACTATAATCCTTGGGTGGGGAAAATCCCCTGGAGAACGGAATGGCTACTTACTCCAGTATACTTGCTTGGACATTTCCACAGACAGAGGAGTCTGGCAGGTTCCAGTCCATGGGGTCACAAAGAGTCAGACACAACTGAGCAACTAACACTTTCACTTTCCATGATTACAATGTCAGACACCTGCCCTAATCTGAATCCTACTATATCTAGCAAAATGTTACATTGCATCTATTATCCTGACTTTATTATATGTTCTTGCAACTAGCCCAGCTAGCTGTACTACTGAACAGCAGTGAAATTTCCAGACCAAATTTCCAACAGGCATTTAAAATATACATATGTCTAGTCTCCCCAGTACTAATGAAAATTCTTGAAAGAGAAATTGTGCCTCAGTGTATCAATGAATATTTTGAAAATGGCTTAAATTTCACTTAAATATCCATCAGTCTTTTCTACAAACAGAGCTGAGAAAACTAGATATTCACATGTAAAAGAATGAAGCTGGACATTTACCTTACACTATACCAAAAAAAAAAAAAAAAATCAACTTAAAGTGAATCAAAACCTAAACATAAGAGCTATGATTGCAAAACTCCTAGAAGAAAACACAGGTGAATGTTTTATGACTTCAGATTTGGTAACATTTTCTTAGCTATGACACCAAAGGCACAGGCAAAAAAAGTAAAATTAAACTATATCAGAAAGTGAAACGTTTGTGCACTAAAGTGCACACTCAACAGAGTGGAAAGGCAGCCTCCAAAATGGGAGAAAATATTTGCAAATCCTATCAGATTTGGAATTAACATACACAATATATTAACATAAAGCGTTCAACAACAACAAAAACAATTCAACTTAAAAAATGGGTAAAGGACTTGAAAGACATTTCTCCAAAAAAGACATACAAATGGCCAAAAAAAAAAAAAAAACCAAATGAAATGATGTTCAGTGTCACTATTAAGTAAATGCAAATCAAATTTGCATTGCAGTATCTACAGTGAGATATTAGATACATCCTATACTCAGTAGGACACTCACTGTCAAAAAAAGACTGAGAAAATAACAAAGGTTGGCAAGGATGTAGGAAAAAATGGAACACTTGTACACTGTTGGTGGGAATGTAAAATGGTGCAGCCTTTAGAGAAAACAGTATGAGGGCCATTCAAAGGATGTAAAATAGAATTATTATAAAATACAATAATTCTACTTCTGAGCATAAACCCCCAAAATTGAAATCAGGGTCTCAAAGAGATATATGCACACCCATGTTCACAGCAGTGCTCTTCACATCAGCTAGTCAGTGAAAGCATGAGACCAAAAGGCCCATAGGTAATGAACAGATAAAATGTAATGGTTTCCAAAGGTTAGAAGGAAGGGAGAGCAGGGAGTTGTTGTTTAATGGGTATAAAGTGTTAGTTTTGCAAAATGAGAGTCCTGGAAATTGGTTACAAAACAAAATGAATGTACTTAACACTGTGCTGCAATTTCATGGGATCGCAAAGAGTTGGACATGACTGAGCGACGGATCTGATCTGATCTGAAGATGGTAAATTCTGGTATGTGTATTTCACCACAGCTAATTTTTAAAAATTGTATCAGTAAAGAGCAATTAGTAAAATGAAGACAATTCTCTCAAAGATTTGGAAATCCAAGATGCAAAGCATCATCCTACTAGTATTAGGGCCTTAAGTATGGGTTATTATTAGATACTAGAGCCCAGTGGCACCTCTGAACAAAGAGCAGCCTCTGCACTGGGTAACACTGTGATTTGCCTTTGGTTCTGCCTATTTCAAAGAATGTCAAACTGAATCATCATTTCAAAGTATGTCAAACTGAATCATCTTAATTAAACACTTGTGTAAACAAACATCCATCCAGTGCCAACTCTAGGTCAAGCATAGCGCTGAGGGAGTTAGAGTGTGTAGTTCAATTCTGGGAAAGTAATATTTGATTTTTGGAATTCTGCAGCTGACTTCCAAATCAATCATCACATAGTTAAGTAGTTTAGAACACAGACCCGGACCTGCCTATGTAGGTTTGAATTCTGGCTCTGCCGCTTGCTAACAGTGGTCATTTTGCTTTTTTGCCTCAGTTTCCTCATCCTTAAAATGGGGATACTAATAATACCTTTTTCATAAAGTTACTATAAAGATTAAATGATTTAATATTCTTGAAGCTGTGACAGCACTGCTGGGCATGTATTAAGAGCTATGTAAGTATTCACCAAACAAATTCACAAACATGTGCTGAGCACCTAACTAAATACAAAAGTTTTGTTCAAGTTTGTTAGAAACTTGAACATTGCTTGAACTGTGCCCTAGAACCTACTACTTAACAGTGAAAAGGGAATTCCTGCTGCTGCTGCTAAGTCACTTCAGTCGTGTGCGACTCTGTGTGACCCCATAGACGTCAGCCCACCAGGCTCTCCTGCCCCTGGGATTCTCTAGGCAAGAACACTGGAGTGGGTTGCCATTTCCTTCTCCAATGCATGAAAGTGAAAAAGTGAAAGTAAAGTCACTCAGTCGTGTCCGACTCTTAGCGACCCCATGGACTGCAGCCCACCAGGCTCCTCCATCCATGGGATTTTCCAGGCAAGAGTGCTGGAGTGGGGTGCCATTGCCTTCTCCAGGGGAATTCCTAGTTGTGGGCTATTTAAAGAAAATGTTTGAGTCTTTGAAAATATCCCCTCCATCTGTGATGACTGAGAGCAGCGTGTTTAACGAGAAGGAAGTGTGACGACTGCTAAGTTTTCTTGTACTGGCCTCACAGTGTAGCTCCTTCTCCTGCCCTCACAGCTTTGAAATACACAGAAGGCAGTGGGGTGCAAGCACATTGGCCCAGTGTGCGCACTGTGATTGTTTCCAAAGAGAAATACATCACTAAAATCAAGTGTTGTTTAAGAAAGAAGAAAAAAAAGTAAAAACAAAAAAATGCAGAGTTAAAAACGTATTTACTCTATCAAACCGGAGTCATGGATAGAATTACAACGATGCTTTCTGGGCAGGAGCCTGAGCTGCATCACAAATGTGAAATATTTTATGAGGACCAGATGGAAACAATAAATGCCTAGAGAATTGAGAAGATGTTAAAAATGAAAATCCCAATCCAAACACAATAGCGATGTCTGATGTATGCTACTGCAAAACCAGAAAATATTTAGGACATAAACTCCATCAAAGATTCTTTCATTGAAAACTAAACAACCCTTAAGAGTTTCCAACTGGTGAAAACTTGGATAAAAAAGTCTTGCATAGAAGTTTAACAAACAGGCTTTGGACCCCGGCAAAAAGTGGTAAGACATAACTCTTGATCAGTTCAGTTCAGTCACTCAGTCGTGTTCAACTCTTTGCGACCCCATGGATAACTCTTGGTATTTGCCATAATTATAATAGAAAAAGAAAACACTTATAAATTCTAGTCTTTAATTAATCAGTTTCTCAGCTGAGTACCTAGAACAAATAAGTTTTAACTACCATAACCTTGAAAACCATATATAAATTCTCTGTTTATATAAAAAACAAAAAAATGGGTTGTCTTTCATTTTGTTAATTTCTATTATACATCCACTCATGTTTTTAGAAATATTCTAATTGTTTGACAAACAGTATGTGTGTAAATTTCCTCATATCTTATAATTTTGGATGTTATATTATTATATCACCCTCTGCCTTGCCAATACCCCAAGGGTAAAACAGGGACAAAAATAAGTCTGTCTCATGTACAACAAAGATATAGATACCTTAGAGAGAAAAAAAATAAGAAAATCAGTTAAATAGTCACTTACCAGATAGCATGCAAGTAAATAAGACTAAATAATTGTGGTAGTTGTTTTGAAACATATATATATATAAAATCAACATGCTGTATACTTTAACATATGCACATATGTTCTGCCATTGTATAAATGGTATATGTCAATTATACATTGATAAAACTGGAAACAAAAACAAAATAATATAAAATCCTTTCCAATTAAAAAAAAAAAAAAACAGATACAGCACCCGGTCTCAAAGAAATGAATCTAATACAATTATTTCCAATATTTTTTTCTTTTTTCTTCTACATAATGTTCTACAAAAAACATTTACAATTGTGATACTCTGTCCTAAAAATACTCATGCTGCTGTTGTTTTAATAGTCTGGTTGTAGCCCGGGGTTGCGGGGTGTGGGGGTGGGGGGATGGCATGGTAATCTATACTTAGGTGCAATTCACACTGCATTTACTCTATGAATACCCTTTTCACTCTCGCTGATTCATGACATATTAGTGGCATGATAAGAACCACTGTTCTAGTGTGAGTCAAATAAACATACTTCCCATTAAAGAATGTTGTTGTTCAGTCACTCAGTCGTGTCTGACTCTTTGCGACCCCATGGACTGCAGCACACCAGGTTTCCCTGTCCTTAATCATCCCCCGGAGCTTGCTCAAATTCATGTCCATTGAGTTGGTGATGCCATTCAACATCTCATCCTCTGTCATCCCCTTCTTCTCCTGCCTGCTATCTTTCCCAGCATCAGGGTCTTTTCTAATGAGTCAGCTCTTCACATCAAGTGGACAAAGTATTAAAGCTTCAGCTTCAGCATCAGTCCTTTCAACGAATATTCAGGACTGATTTCCTTTAGGACTGACTGGTTTGATCAATTAAAGAATAATATACATATACTACTGTCCTATAATTCTGAGAATTGATTCAACTTTCTGCCCTTAGAAATATAGCTAAAGGACTCGCCAGTTTATATGTACATAGGTAAAGCAAGGAGGCCTGGCGTGCTGCAGTTCATGGGGTCGCTAAGAGTCAAACACGACTGAGTGACTGAACTGAACTGAACTGAAAGCAAGGAGAGAAGGTTGATTAATCTTTGACAGGCTGGTGAGGTTGATTATATTATCACATGATGCTAAAAATTCTTGTAGGAAGAAAACAGAAGCGAGTCAATGAGGCAGAAATTTAGAAAGTAATTGAGAAATGATAGAGGAGTAAAACAGATTATAGAGGGCTAACCTGTGACTGTAAAGAGAATTATTGCATATGGGAACAAAGAAAAATAATATCAACTCAATGCCTATTATACATCATATTATTTGACTTAACCTTCACAAAAATAAAGTTGATGGCCTAGTGGGTATAATGGGAGGAAAAGACTAGGTTATTTATTTGCCTAAGATCACACAACTAGTAAATAATGTAATCAGAACAGGAATAAAAGTCTTATTATAAGTTCAATATACTTTCTATATTTCCTGTAGATCTCTCACCTCTCTCATTTTAATCTATTATCAAATTTTAAGGTTTTTTAATTTTTTAAAATGTATATTTGCATATAAAATTGCTTCTTTGAGGGGGAGTTATTTTACTATTATAACATCACTACAATTATTTAATATTTATCATTGTATTTTAGGGAATCTGTTCACATTTCTCTCTTCTATTCAACTTGGGGACTCAATGCTTCAACTTGGGGACTTCTTCTATTCAACTTGGGGACTGTGTGGATCACAACAAACTGTGAAAAATCCTTAAAAGGATGGGAATATCAGACCACCTTACCTGTCTCCTGAAAAACCTGTATGTGGATCAAGAAATAACAGTTAGAACCAGACATGGAACGACAGACTGGTTCCAAATTGGGAAAGGAGTACATCAAGGCTTATTTCGTTACCCTGCTTATTTCACTTCGATGAAGAGTGAAAGTGAAAGTGAAGTCGCTCAGTCAGGTCTGACTCTTTGTGATCCCATAGACTGTAGCCTACCATAGACTGTAGCCTACAGGCTTCTCCATTGATGGGATTTTCCAGGCCAGAGTACCAGAGTGGGTTGCCATTTCCTTCTCCAGGGGATCTTCCTGACCCAGGGATTGAACCCAGGTCTCCCGCATTGCTGGCAGACGCTTTACCCTCTGAGCCACCAGGGAAGATGCAGAGTACATCATGCAAAATGTCAGGCTGGATGAATCACAAGGTGGAATCAAGATTGCTGGGAGAAATATCAACAACCTCAGATACGCAGATGACACCACCTTATGGCAGAAAGTGAAGAGGAACGAAAGAGCCTCTTGATGAAGGTAAAAGAGGAGACTGAAAAAGCTGGCTGAAAACTCAACATTCAAAAAACTAAGGCCATGGCTTCTTGTCCCATCATTTCATGGCAAATGAAAGGGGGAAAAGTAAAAGAAGTGACAAATTTTATTTTCTTTGGCTCCAGAATCAATGTGGACAGTGACTGTAGCCATGAAATTAAAAGACACTTGCTTCTTGGAAGAAAAGCTATGACAAACCTAAACAGCATATTAAAAAACAGAGCTATCACTTTGCTGACAAATATCTGTCTAGTCAAAGCTATGATTTTTATATAGCATAACCAGCTAACTGACATGAATTTGAGCAATCTCTGGAAGATAGTGGAGAACAGAGGAACCCGTGCTACAGCCCATGGGGTCACAAAATTAGACATGACTTAGTGACTGAACAACAACAATGTGCTAGTTTGTATTATGGATTTACGATGAGCAAAATACACAAAGTCTCTATCATTAGGGCATTTATATTCTAGTGGGAAAAGGCAGACAATAAGGTAGATGATGGATTGATAGAGACGATGTAAATACAGACACGAATATAGCTGTGGATGTAGATATCTACATACAGAAAATAATGTAGAGCTGTACATCAGGTATGGATATGTAGTATAAAGAAATCAAAGCAGACCTAAGGATAAGCTGCTGCTGCTGCTGCTAAGTCGCTTCAGTCGTGTCCGACTCTGTGTGACCCCATGGACGGCAGCCCACCAGGCTCCCCCATCCCTGGGATTCTCCAGGCAAGAACACTGGAGTGGGTTGCCATTTCCTTCTCCAGTGCATGAAAGTGAAAAGTGAAAGTGAAGTTGCTCAGTCGTGTCCAACTCTTCATGACCCCATGGACTGAGGCCTACCAGGCTCCTCTGTCCATGGGATTTTCCAGGCAAGAGTAGTGGAGTGGAAGGCTATTTTATATTGGTTTTATATTCATGGTCAGGAAGATTCTCTCCAATGAGATGAATTCAAGCAATGATCTGAAAAAAGAATGAAGGCCATATAGATATCTAGGAGATATTCTTTTTTGATAACAAAAAAGGCAGAGACCCTGATAAGGGATGCTGCTGAGATTGTTTGAAGGCCCGCAAGTATATCAGTGTGTCTGGAATGGTGTCGGTGGAGAAGGAAGTCTAAGAAGTAGATGAGATCTCTAGGCAAAACCAATAGGGCCTTGCACCTATGGCACATACATTCTGAGTGACATGGGCTACCCTTGAAGGATTCTGAATAGAGTAGTGGCACAATCGCTCATATGTTATAAAGAATCACAGTGGCAGCTATGTGGGGAATACCTTATAAGGAGGAAAGCGTGGAAAGCAGGAGAATCAGGCAAGAGGTTAATTAAATCATCCAGGTATGAGCTAATGGTAACCTGGATCAGAATGGCAGCAGTGGTGGTGATGAGAAGTAGTCAGATTCTGAAGACACTGCAGAAGCAAAGCTGATAGAATTTGTTGATACATTTGGAATGTGAAATATCAGAGAAAATCAAGAGCCATGGAAGACTCCAAGATTTCTGGCCTGAACAATTAGGAAAAAAAAAATGGAATTGCATTTTACCAAGATGGAGAAGACTGGGAACAGATTGCAACAAGGGTGGGATGTCAGGGGTCAAAATTAAGATGTCAGTTTCGGACGTGCTCAGTTTTGCTGTCAAGAAGGCTGTTGGACAGGTACATAGGCCTGGAGTTCAGAAAGTCTATCTAAAGACACAAACTGTAATCATCAGTGCACAGATATTATTTAACGTCATGAGTCTAAGGGAGATACTTGGCCTAGGGAGTGGCGCAGACAAAACAGAGAGAGACCACATTCCTCTGGGGACCTTCCAATGTTTAGAGTTTGGGAAGAGGAACCAGCTGAGGAAATTAAGAAAGAACAGCCTCTGAGAAAGGAAAGAGATTACAGTGTCCAGGAAGCCAAATGAAGGCAATGTTTCAAGAAAGAAGATGTAACCAACTGTATGATATGCTGTTGATGAGCTGAGCAAGATGAGGGTTGCTAGTTGATCATTTGATTTGTCACATGGATTTCATAACCTCAGTAAGAACACTTTTAGTGGAGTTGTGAGGGCAAAACTCAAAAGTTTTCAAAAAAGGACTTGTTGTTGTTCAGTCCCCAAGTTGTGTCTGACTCTTTGCAACCTCTTGGACTGCAGCAGGCCAGGCCTCCATCTCCTGGAGTTTGACCAATTTCATGTCCTTGAATCTGTGATGCCATCCAACCATCTCATCCTCTGTCACCCTCTTCTCCTTCTGCCTTCAGTCTTTCTCAGAATTAGGGTCTTTTCCAATGAGTCAGCTGTTCACATCAAGTAGCCAAAGTATACTAAGACATATAAATTATTATATAGTCTATATGTCTATAGACATATAGTTTATAGTCTATATCTCTGTCTATAGCCTAGAGACTATTATTTTGGAGAGTTTTGCTGTAAAGGGAAACAGATATAAGGTAGTAGATAGAGGGGTGCATGGGGTCAAAGAGGACCTTTGAAAGGACAGAGTTTTAAAGTGTTTATAGCCAGATAGACATAATCTAATAGGATGGAAAACCAATGACGCAGAGACAGCAAGGACAAGTGCAAGAGCAAAGCCCTTTGAGGGTCAGAAGGGAGGGATTGGCCTTAACCAGGTACACAGAGCTGATCCACAGAGATAGGAAGGAAGACAGGTAACATGGGTATGGAACAGGTAGGTGGTATGAATAATTCGGTGAATGAATAAAAGGTTTGCAAACACAATTACATGCCTGGGACATTCTGCCCATCCTCTGTGTCCCAGGCCCTGAGGGGACTGGAAAACAACCTTTTATCCTTCCAAATACTTCCTTTGCCTCTGCTATCTAATGTGTCAAACTCTACAAGCAGAGATTAATTCTCCTGATTTACTATTTATTTCGAAAAATGGAATAACACATTAAAACCCATGAGTCAATTACGCTTAAGTGCAAATGAATTTGTCAGCCCTCACTGTGAGAAGGCTTTTAATAAGGGGACATGAGAGTATGATAACTCTAGATGTTTTCCCATAGGAGCTGGGAGTTGGGGGTTGAGGTGGAAGTGGAGTGGGTTGTGTGAAGTCCATTGAATCTGCGAACCTTGTCAACATATAAGATGTGTAACTCTAAACCAGAACATATGGGCTAATTCTTGGTTTACTACTCTGTAGCTTGGTTACCTAGCATCGGTCAGTTGACCTCATGAATCTCAGTTTCCCCATTTTAAATAGAGGTGACCATTAAATAATATAAGGTATATGTGGTATCATTTTCATATTATTGCTTCATTTTTTATTTATAATATTAAAATATTTCTATCTTGCTCCTTTCTCTCTTAGATCATATTTTCTGCTTGCTCACACCAGCAGTCTGCTTACATCTGACCTCACGCCGGTATATTAGATTGCCAAGTACAGGTCACTATACTTATACTGATTGACTCTCAAAAATAAGTCATCATAACAGATGCTGATCCAAAGTTCACAGGCATTTGGAAAAGGGAGCACCACCATTGCTCTGTAGATTTTTAGTTTCAAAATTAGGTTGACCCCTCTCAGTAGTCATGAGAGAGCATTATTATTTTATACCTGTATACTTTTAATACTTGTATCTATCAAATAAAATGATTTCACATACTTAATTACTATATACATTTTTGGGTTAGAAGGCAATGGCACCCCACTCCAGTACTTTTGCCTAGAAATCATCCCATGGACGGAGGAGCCTGGTAGGCTGCAGTCCATGGGGTCACTAGAGTCGGACACGACTGAGCTACTTCACTTTCACTTTTCACTTTCCTGCATTGGAGAAGGAAATGGCAACCCACTCCAATGTTCTTGCCTAGAGAATCCCAGGGACGGGAAGCCTGGTGGGCTGCCATCTATGGGGTTGTGCAGAGTCAGACACGACTGAAGCGACTTAGCAGCAGCAGAGATTTTTAATGGCAAGGCATATTATATTTGCATCATTAAACCATACACATTTGTTTATTGGAATAAAAAAAAGAAAAACTGCATGCTACAAAGAATTAATTCACTAAGCAATGTTGGCGGGGGGGTGCATTAAAAAAGGACTAACATACACAATTATAGTAATGCTTGAGAAACTCTAAATATAAACTTAAAATCCAAACTTCCCAAGTACTAAATACTTGGCAAAGCCATTTTTAAGGTTCACATAAAATATAAAATCTATTAATGCATTTTAAAGTTGAATCACATTTTCAAAAATCTGATATGTATAAGACTACTTAGAAGCCTTTTTTTTCTCCTGAATGTCTTTGCCAAGTGACTCTGCAGAACACCAAAGCACTCTATAACCACTGGCATTCAATATTCATACCATAATGCATAAAGTAAGGATGGTAGGCCCAGGTGATTATTAATCCCTCTTGACAAAAAAGCTACCAGTGGCAAATGTATGTATATGTGCTTACTGGGCATTTGGGATGCTGCTGGCATTAAAACCCAAATCCACTGAATCCCAAGCAAGTACTGTGTTTATAAAAGATAGCTCTTTCATAATATTAGACTCTGCAAAGCTTTATTCAGATGAAGCAGCTGCTTAATTTAATCTACAATTGCCAGATAGGTTCCTAAAAATCTTATTTTTATTAATTTAGACAGAATCAGAAATTTGGCATAATCCTTTGGAAACCTGAAAGTGTTTTATTTTGCACTGTCACAAAACTTTGAGTTTATGTGGACAGTCATTTTTCGGTGATGTATAAATTTGCTTGAACAGAGAACCCCTAGTCTTAAAAGTATAATCTTTTACTGTCTTTCAGTTGCTCAGAGACAGAATCAACCTGATCAGTGATAATGTGAGAAGGAAGTCTTTGTCAAAAGAGAAGCCATAACCTTTATTTCTGCTTTCATCCCTTAAATATTCCTGGAAACAACCAAGATAAACAGAGCAATTTGACTTAAATGCTGTAAAGGCATCTGGATAAAGGTTAAATACAACTTTCCCTGGACTGAATATTATTTTCTGAGCTTTCTGTTATCTTTCTGCAGGAAGCATGAAAGTGATGTAAAGACCAATGAGGGTAGTAAGACCCAAAGGTACCACTTAGTCTAGTCCCCGTCTCCACACTGTCTCTCCCTTAAATGGTCCCATACAGCAGAAACTCCTCTTCTTTCTGTAAAATAAAATGTTTATAAGACAATGTTCATGGTATTTAATCGTGTTTATTAACACCATGTTCTTTACATACAACCCAAATACACCTGCAGCATTTCATACTCATTAGCAATAGTTTCGGAGAAGGCAATGGTACCCCACTCCAATACTCTTGCCTGGAAAATCCCATGGACAGAGAAGCCTGGTAGGCTACAGTCCATGGGGTCGCTAAGAGTCAGACATGACTGAGCGACTTCACTTTCACTTTTCACTTTCATGCACTGGAGAAGGAAATGGCAACCCACTCCAGTGTTCTTGCCTGGAGAATCCCAGGGACGGGGGAGCCTGGTGGCCTGCCGTCCATGGGGTCACACAGAGTCGGACACGACTGAAGTGACTTAGCAGCAGCAGCAGCAGCAGCAGCAGCAGCAGCAGCAGCAATAGTTTATCATTACTTTCGGCTCTATTAATGTATATTTCCTCTTCTTTCAGAAAACAAGTTCCAATTCTTTGTGTTTTTCAACTGTTCTAATTAATTTTATAAATATCATATATGAATAAGGAAATAATTGCTTTATCTATACTGATGAGTAAGTTTCACGTCCAAAAGGTTAAATGACTATCCCTTTGCCATTCAAAAAACAAAACAAGACAAAGCAAAACAGTTTGTAAGTGGTGGCGCCAGGATGCATGTCTAGAGTCTAGGACTCTAGGTCTTAAGCTCTTTTCTCATCGCCTCTTGTGAATAAACTTTCTTATGTAAACAAATCACTAGGAGGTTAGATTCTACTGACTAGGGAAAACAACTGCAGGCACATTCTGGTACTTTGAAAATAACACTATATTTTTAATAGTAATTGATTCAAATTCACTTAGAGAAAAAGTGTTTCATTGGCATCTAGTTTCATTAATGGAGACAAGCACCAAATTCAGGAAGATAACAGGCATTTTAAAGAATAAACAGCATTTTATGGCCAAAGTCATCTGCAGTCGTCTCTGTGAAAAATGAGAGTGATTAAACCCCATAATGCATAGTGATTTATTTTTCTTTTTAAATTTTATTTTACTGTTGTAAGAACATTTAATTTGGGCTTTAAGATAACATACTATCCTGTGAAATTAAGTAATATCTAGGTAGTCTAAAAAGAATGTATTTAATATGTACAGCATTGCTCAATAAAAACTTATTTAATTAAACCATGCTATACAAATATTTTGGAGAAGGCAATCGCAACCCACTCCAGTACTCTTGCCTGGCAAATCCCATGGACTGAGGAGCCTGGTAGGCTACAGTCCATGGGGTTGCGAAGAGTCGGACACGACTGAGCGACTTCACTTTCACTTTTCACTTTCATGCACTAGAGAAGGACATGGCAACCCACTCCAGTATTTTTGCCTGGAGAATCCCAGGGACAGGAGCCTGGTGGGCTGCAGTGTATGGGATCGCACAGAGTCGGACATGACTGACGTGACTTAGCAGCAGCAGCAGCATACAAATATTTAGTTTATATTACTATACATATATTATAATTTTTATATGAAATCATAAGCTCTGGATACATTAGTGAATGAAGTCTGCTGATTACCTTTCATTGGCCAAGGACTATGCTAAGCACTGTACACACATTACTTCTTTCAGTCTTCATAGAGACCTAGTGAGACACAAGTAGTCTTTTTCTAATTTTGCAGAAGCAGAGAGTGGAACTAAGGTTAAATGGTTTGCTTAAAACCTAGTATCTGGTCAAAGGTGGAGTTGAGATTCAAATGCTGTGCTCTTTGCACCACCCAGCCTCCTAAAGATTCATGTTGTTTTGGTAAATATGAGCACGTTAGAGACACAGCCATATTTTCTGGGTGAGTTCAGTCCTGGCTGAGCAGGATGACAGGTAAGGACAAAGGCCATGATTATCCCCAGCAAGTTAAAATCCATGTGTGAATTTCAATGGTAACATCTCAGGAGGAAGTCTTGGGCAGTTAAGACATCATCAGCAAGAGAGACTTGGATCCCTGAGTTTCTTTGTCCTACCTTCCTAGACCTCCCTTCAGGAGGCCTAAATAGTTCTGATGGTGAAAAAGAGGCTTCCTGTATAAATTGACTGATGAGGTAACTGTGGCCCAAATAAGCCACAAAAGCACTCTCAGATTCTCTGTGCTGTGACAAACAGTCTGTACTTATTAATTTGTGCATAAATATGAAGAGTAGCAAGGAGAGTTTTTGAGAAAAATGAGTTTTTGATGACACTGGAATTTTTCCAAGGCATTTGTTCACTGAATCCTATATTGGCTTTTTATATGTAGGATCCTGAAATAGACAAGGCAACTTCTCATACTTTTTTTTTTTTTCTTTTTGCTCTCAAGCTTATTGGTGCAAGTGGATGGAATTACATCAAAGTGCTTCTGTTCCTATCTCTTTTGCATATGGCTTTTAAAAATATGTTGCTGATAGCAGCCAAACAAGGCTATAAAGTTTCTTATTAGGGATGTAAGCTATTCACACTAGATCTTCTGATATGCGTTTCAATACAATTTAGCTTGGTCCATTAGAATGTGATTATCACATGAAAATAAGTAAATGATATTTTGTTTCCTCAGTAATGGTCACACTGTGAATATTACAAAATTATTTTTTTACAAATGCAAGTGCACTTTGACTCTTTCAAACTAGCATATTTAATACCCAGCTATCGGAGAAGGCAATGGCACCCCACTCCAGTACTCTTGCTTGGAAAATCCCGTGGACGGAGTAGCCTGGTAGGCTGCAGTCCATGGGGTCTCTAAGAGTCGGACACGACTGAGCAACTTCACTTTCACTTTTCATTTTCATGCATTGAAGAAGGAAATGGCAACCCACTCCAGTGTTCTTGCCTGGAGAATCCCAGGGACAGGGGACCCTGGTGGGCTGCCGTCCATGGGGTCACACAGAGTCAGACACGACTGAAGTGACTTAGCATATGCTTTTCAGATGATGAAAAATAATTTCTGCTTTACCAACCAAGGCTGACAATAATGTGAATGTTTGTGTATGTTTAGAGATTTAGTAAGATAGTTAAACAGTAGTATCTATTATGTGACTTATAATGCATAAAGTATTTCACTAAGTAGTAGATAGATAGCGGGATGCGTAGATAGATAGCAGGACAGTTAACAAATACATGCTTAAATTAAATTAACATTTGAAAATATTTAAATATGAGGCTATTTTCTCCACTTTACAAATGAAGGAACTGAGGTCCAAGACAGAGAATTAACCGGTCTAAAATTTCAATAGCAATTCAAGACAAAATATTAAAACCAAACCTCAGTTCAGTTCAGTTCAGTCACTCAGTCATGTCCAACTCTTTGCGACCCCATGAACTGCAGAACGCCAGGCTTCCCTGTCCATCACCAACTCCCGGAGTCTACCCAAACCCATTTCCATCGAGTCGGTGATGCCATCCAACAGACTCATCCTCTGTCGTCCCCTTCTCCTCCTGCCCTCAATCCTTCCCAGCATCAGGGTCTTTTCAAATGAGTTAGCTAACTTACTTGACTCCAAATAATATAACATAAAAAAAAGATCAACTGTAAAAATAAAATTGAAGATAACATCAAAAGTATATAATGATAGAAGTTCATCTGTACTATATTAAGAAATACAGTTTTCCATATTCATGTTATGTCTTATAGTTTTTTTTTTTTAATTTGGCGCGCGGCCAGGGGCTCTGAGGGGAGCGTGGGGGAGGAGGGGCCACAGCAGCCACATCCGGGGCCTGCGCCGCCACGCCCCGCCCCCACACGCTCGTCCCCCCATGTCTTATAGTTTTATAGAAAGAAGTAACATCTCTTTCAGAGGGAAGAAAAAAAAAATGCTACTGACACCCATCCTCTTAGAAGTAGTTTCAAGTACCTAAAACCAACAATTTGTCACCAAGATTACTTATAAACTATTAATATTATAGATATCTCTAATCCTCCACGCCCCTTCATGTATCCCAGCCTTGTCATTGCAAAGGGGCTTGAAAGTATGAGCCACACCATGCAGGTCCACCCATGACAGACAAGTCATATTGGAGAGTTACGAAAAAATAGTTGTCCACTGAAGGAGTGAATGGCAAACCACTCCAGTATTCTTGCCACGAGAAGCCCATGAACAGTATGCAAAGGCAAAAATATATGATACCAGAATAAGCCCCCCCAGGTCAGTAGGTGTCCAGTATACTACTGGTGAAAAGCTGATGGCAATTACTAATAGCTCTAGAAAGAATGAAGCAGCTGGGCCAAAGCAGAAACAACTCTCAGTTTTGGATGTGTCTGGTGGTGAAAGTAAAGTCCAATGATATAAAGAACAATATTGCATAGGAACCTGGGATGCTAGGTCCATAAGGACATGGAACAACGGATTGGTTCCAAATTGGGAAAGAAGTGTGTCAAGACTATATACTGTCAGCCTGCTTATTTAACTTATATTCAGAGTACATCACATGAAATGCCAGGCTGGATGAATCACAAGCTAGAATCAAGACTGCAGGGAGAAATATCAACAACCTCAGATATGCAGATGATACCACTCTAATGGCAGAAAGTGACAAGAAACTAAAGAGCCTTTTGATGAAGGTGAAAGAGGAGGGTGAAAAAAGAGCTGGCTTAAAATTCAACATTCAAAAATCTAAGATCACTGCATCTGGTCCCATTACTTCACGGCAAATAGATGGGGAAAAGTGGAAGCAATGACAGATTTCCTTTTCTTGGTCTCCAAAATCACTGAAGACTGTGACTGCAGCCATGAAATTAGAAGATGCTTGCTCCTTGGAATAAATGCTAAGACAAATCTAGATAGCATATTAAAAAGCAGAGGCATTGCTTTGCCAAAAAAGGTCCATATAATCAAAGCTATGGTTTTTTCCAGTAGTCATGTATGGATGTGAGAGTTGGACAATAAAGAAGTCTGGAGGCCAACAAATTGATGCTTTCAAATTGTGCTGGAAAAGGCTCTTGAGAGTCCTTTGGACTTCAAGGAGATCAAACTAGTCAATCTTAGAGTAAATCAATCCTAAATATTTATTGGAAGGAATGAGATCAGATCCTGGGTGTTCACTGGAGGGACTGATGTTGAAGCTGAAACTCCAATACTTTGGCCACCTCATGCGAAGAGCTGACTCATTTGAAAAGACCCTGATGCTGGGAAAGATTGAGGGTAGGAGGAGAAGGGGATGACAGAGGATGAGTCTGTTGGATGGCATCACCGACTCGATGGAAATGGGTTTGGGTAGACTCCAGGAGTTGGTGATGGACAGGGAGGCATGGTGTGCTGTGGTTCATGGGGTCACAAAGAGTCAGACATGACTGAGTGACTGAACTGAACTGAAGCTGAAGCTCCAATACTTTGGCCACCTGATGCAAAGAGCCAGCTCACTGAAAAAGTCCTGATGCTGGGGAAGATTGAAGGCAAAAAGAAAAGGGGGCAGGAGATGATGAGATGGCTAAATAGCATCACCAACTCAGTGGACATAAATCTGAGCAAATTCCAGGAGACAGTGAAGGATATGGAGGTCTGGCATGCTGCAGTCCATGGGGTTACAAAGAGTCGGACACGACTGAGCGACTGAACAACAACAACCCTTCACTATCACTGTGGGATGATTTGGGAGAATGGCATTGAAATACGTATAATATCATATATGAAACGAGTCCCAAGTCCAGGTTCGATGCACGATACTGGATGCTTGGGGCTGGTGCACTGGGACGACCCAGAGGGATGGTGTGGGGAGGGAGGAAGGAGGAGGGTTCAGGATGGGGAACACATGTATACCTGTGGCGGATTCATTTCAATATTTGGCGAAACCAATACAATATTGTAAAGTTTAAAAATAAAATAAAATTTTTTAAAAAATAAAATAAAATAAAAATGGGCCACAAACTTTTTATAACTTGTCAAGACATTAGTCAATTATTAAGAATTAAACTCAAATTATGATATGAGAACATGCTAATTAAATGGAAATAATTACACTTTAAAATGAGGTGCTTTTTTTTATCCAAAACTAATGCTTTCCATCCAGGTGCACTCCCTTGAAAGTAAAGAAAGCATATATAAGCATTTAAATATGGAGAGAGGTACAGAGAGAGAGTAAATGTGGAAAACCACTAGCAATCAGTAAATCGAAGTAGAAGGTTTCATTATACTACTACTATTCTTTCAACTTCTTGAAATTTTAAATCCTCACTACCAGTAACCTCTCCTTGACCCAAATTATGTCCACCTTCCTCATTTATTCTGCTGCCATTCCTGGACATCTTAGATGCATATAATTTTAATATCTGAAAATGTCTATGACTCTACCAAGCATTAGCTACCCAAGAATTTTTATCTACTCCTTTATCTCTTACATTGGTGGTTTTTCAGACACTTGGAGATTATGGAATCTGTACTCCCCCAAATTTCCCGAAATTCCCCCAGATTCATCCGTGTTTCTTTGTTTGGGCCCAGGATCAGCAAAAAGATCATCACTATCTTATTTTTCAAGGAATTCCCAAAATGGGTCCTAGAACACTAATGCTTCACAAAACACAGTTTGAAAGCAGTTTTTCTGAAAGCCGTATTACCTCCTCCTCCTTTATTTACAATCTGCGTTATTTGCTGAAGTTGACATTGTGAGGCTATAGGGTGAAGGAGGGGATACGCTGTCTGTCAGGAGAGCGTGCCTAGTGACGAGTGTTCTTTTCCACAAAAGGTCGAGAGAAGCAGTCATTCATATTCTCCCTATAAGACAAAATGTCTAAGTTCTAGCAAGAAGAACTTCAAGCAATTTGAGAAGGTCAACAAATCACTTCTATTTTTTAAACTTAAAGTACACAGTGGGATTCAAACATATCTCTGTCAAACAAATTACTAGGAGTGACAGAGGTCCCAACCTCTCAGTCCAGAAAAAAATGAAACAGAACCAAGTGAAAATTTTTGCTCCTGAGGATGTCTTTTCTAGAATACAATGGTTATTAATTCACTATTTCCTTACTCTGCAAGGAATGGACTCTTTCTTCCAAGTTCCCCAGGAAAATTCTATCAAAAGCTCAGAAAGCTTAATATTTTTTAGATGCTGCATTAGTAGAAAATGATCAATAATGAAGCATTCTAACAAATAATATGCAGATATTTAAAAGGCCAAACAACAAATAGGTTTGTCTCTATGATGCTTCCACTCAGATAGTTAATAAGAGATATGGAGAGCTTTCCTAAGCTGAAACACCAACTATTTGATGTGCTGTTTGATGCATGAAGAATAAGCAAATAATAATTGTACAGTGCTACAGACAAATATTTACTTTACAGCACTACAGGCTAGGTAGTGTGGTTTGTACACAGTGGCTTAATTAAATAGGCTACCATGTAAAACACCTAGCCTCTAGTGAGACATCATGATTAAACTTGTACCTACAGTATTACAGAACACAAAACAGAAAGCAAGTTAGAGTAGCCCTACCAGCAAAAAGGGAAACAACTACTAAGAGATGGATGAAGTAAGGGCGCTTATAGAGTATCAACTAACTTTCCTTTTCTCTTCCTTCATAATAAGCTAAAGGGAAAGTGCTAGAAGAATAAAAAAAAATAGGACATAGGGACTTATATTCATTTTTTCTTTTATTTTTTCATCAAATATATACTAAGCACCAGCCTTTCTTCAGGTGCCCAGGATACAGTAAACAAGACAGAATCTCTGCTGTCATGCAATTTTGCTAGATTGGTAGACAATAGAAGAGAAAAACGACATACAAACAAGTGTGTCTTTTCTAGCAATATATTTCCAGGTAATAACACCCAAGAAGATAAAGAAAGCAAAACAGGGGACAAGAAAGCAAACAGTGCTTTTTTTAGATGAAGGGGTCAGCAGAAGCCTCTCTACCAAGTGAGGTTTGAGTAGAAACCTGGATGGAAGTGAGATAGTGAACCACGTCAACATCTAGGGAACTAGACTTCCAGGCAGAAGCAACATCAAACAAAGGCCCGAAAGTAGAAACATATAAGGTTTGTTGAAAAACAGAAAAGAGCCTAACATGGCTGGGGAATCAGAGATGAGGTCACAGGTATTCTGGAGCCAGAAAATGTAATGCCTTGTGAACCATGGCAAGCATTTTAGATACTTTTCTGGGAATCATTTAAATACTACAAGTATAATGTTGCAGGTGACTTGACAGTGATGCTCCAGAAGGAAGCACAATAAATATCCAAGGATTAAAAACTGGGAGTCACCGAAAGGAGGAAGAATGGGAAAAGAAAGCAAATGGAATTTCACAAAAGAACTTAAACTTTAGCAGTTGGGCAGTTGGCACACCTGCTGGGTCACCTTCCAATGTGTCTCCCGGCAGGGGGTTTGTCATCACTACTTTCAAAGCCCTTTCTCCAGTAAGTATTTTTAAAATCCAATATATTGAAGACTTGTACACACTAAAAGGCCAGAAAAACACCATTTACAGACTTGCATTACTGAGAAAACAGTTGCCCTGATTAAGCAATAGAATAGGGCTATGAGGCATAGATTTCCACTGGCACTGAGATCAGATGGCAGACATAGATAATTTCTATAAAAAAAACTCACCAGGATTATACACAAACACAACAAAAAGCACCTCTAATAAATTTGGACTGAGCTAATCGGTTTTCCCTGGATGCAGTCATCCTCCCTAGCACGTTTGCTAAGATTCTTTGATGCATTTGGAAGTAGTGCATTAACTAGAACTATGCATAGCACCATGCTGGAGGTGATAAATGCAAGGCATACAGAATTTACATACTTTTCTTCCCAGTTTCCATAAACCATAATTTGTTAAGTCATAAAGAATGTTATAAGCATAGTTTTGATGCTATGGAACATACACAATAATTAGAAGTCATTATCTCTCAAATGAACATTCTCCCTTTACCCCAGGCTTCTAAATCCTCTCACCTTCCAATCCATTCTCCACAATGCCTGCAAAGACCTTTCCAAAGTAAAAGCTATTTAAGGCAACCCCCTTCTCATAGCCTTGCAGTGGCTCTCTGCTGATGATGGGATAAATCCCCAAGTCTGTTCACAATACTGGAAGCCCTAGAGTGTGACTCCAATCTCCAGGAAGAGTCTGACTTCCTCTCTCCCACCTTGCTGCTGCTGCTGCTGAGTCACTTCTCCCATCTTGCTGCTGCTGCTGCTAACTCACTTGACTCATGTCCGACTCTGTGTGACCCCAAAGACGTAATCCCACCAGGCTCCCCAGCCCCCGGGATTCTCCAGGCCCACTCCAACCTTGCACCTAAGGCTATAACTCCAATGAACTTTATTCACTTTCCACCATCCTCTGAGTTAAATCCCAACTCAGCCCCTTACTTGCCGTGTACTCTTAGGCAAATAACTAGTCCTCCCTATGCTTCATTCCCTTTCCAATAAAATGGAAATATCAGTACATAACCTGGATGTTTTTGCTTGTTTTGTTTATTTATTTATTTATTTTAATTGGTGGATCATTACTTTGTAATATTGCAATGGTTTTTACCATATATCATGGCACAAAAATAAGTAAATAATTTAAAATAACGTCAGATGCATTCTAAGTACAAAATAAATGTGAGTTATTATTATTGTTACTGGTTGATAGAATTTTATTATTGTCACTTTGGCCAAAGAAATTGCCCTTTCTGCCCACTCTTCTGAAAAACTCCTAATCATTCTTCAAGACCCCACACAAATGTCATCTCCTCTCCAAACCTTCCCTAACACACTGACTCACTCTCTAGCAGTATTTATCTCTTCTTGTGCTCTTACAAGTTGAGTGTCATTCTTCATTAGCATTATACACATACCATTGATTAATTCTTAATGCCTACATTTGTCTTCCATGGGGCACGAGCATTCTCTGAAGGTGAGGACTCTCTCCCAGAGTGGCACCCAGAGCATGGTAGGCTCTCAACAAATGTTCTGTTCAATCAAATGTTCAATCAGTGAGTACTTAAAGGCACAGATATTTTTCAAAAATTTTCCATACTGCTAGGAAATAATTCAGGAAATATAAGAAATAACACAAGGCACAGATTTAGATTTAGCTCACAAACTAGGACTAAATTGTATAAGGCAGTAAATGTGCCCAAAGCTTTAGAGAAAGGTTAAACGTGTACTATTAAACATTTTCTTTTCACTCTTCTCCAGTTATTCTAGCTTTGTCTTTTCAGGTGTAAGCAAGTTCCTTCAGAGTATGAACTATCTCTTTTCATACTTTTGTGGTCAAATATTAGGCACAAAAGTTTATATTTCATGAACTTTCATAAAAATGAGGAAATATTTCCAAGGTCTAGGTAGAACTAAATGGGGAATTGGAAAAAAAACAAAAACAAGTCTTCTTTCTAATACTAACTCTGAAAGTATACTGTCCTCTGTGAAGCATATCCCACATGCAAGCATGGACAGACAGACAGAGAGTGGTGGTGTTCACCAATGCACTTGCTCTTCAAGAGCAGTGTGTTAGGCCTGAAATGCATTCAGGACCATCACCAGTAGCTTCCATCAGAGAGCATCACGCTGCTGATGATGTAGGAGAACTGATAACTGAGGTTGGAACATGAGCAAAGGAGAGAAGGCTGACAAAGCTACAGGTGGCAAGTGTAAGTCTAGAGCAAGCAGGCCACACAACATTGTTAATTGTTATATCCTGATACTAAATAAAAAGTTCAAATTTGAAAAAAAAAAAATAAGAACAAGCAGACCACATAAGACAAGGAGGATAAGGTTATGTCTCAGGAGTTTCCACCCCTGATTTGGGGTTAGGGATGAATTTTCCCTTCTCCCTACCAATGCTTGACATTCCATTGATGCTTTGAAGTGTAGGACAAATTTTTAAAAAATCTATATTGTCTCATATCAACTAACATGGATTTAAGTGTCCACTTTTGGGTTTCAGAATTCAAAGGAGAATTTAGAAATTTGGGATAATGGTACACAGTCAAATAATAAGTAAGGGAATATAAATACTTGGAAGAAACTAAAGCAATTCAGAACATTTTTATAAATGCAGCATGTAATATTAGAGTATTCCTATTCTCCTAATAAAACTTAAATGAGATAATACGTGTGAACATCCTAGTAAAGAACCGAAAGTATAGGTGATGTTGGAATCCACATAGATCGAATCAGCATTTTTTTCTTTTCTTGCTCACAGCAGAGCTCAATTATATATGTTGAGAGAAAAAAAAATCCTAGGACTGGTTAATAATGATCTTCATTTTCATGCAAGTAATCATAAGTTTTTTCTTAATATCCATTGAAGACCAATATAATTTTCAATACCAGGACTATTAAGTAGTAAGACTGTGTACTAAGTGAGGTTCTAGAACTTTTTTTCCAGTCTTAAAAATAGGCTAGATTCCCATGTGTCAAAGATGGAGTAACTGGTCCTGCCCAAGAGTAAAAGAAAGCAACTAGATAAATCACCCAGATTCCTTCCAGATTTAGGACTGCATCAATACTCTGATTAGTGAAAAGACACTGAATATTTATCTTTGTTCAGATATTTTAAAAAGAATCACAGAGTCAGTATTTCATAAGTGTTTCTTAAATCTTCTGCCATTAACCCACACTTCATAACTTGGGTTTTCAAAATAAGAACTATACATTCATCTGAAAAAAATATGAAATCTACAAATAACTGAAGATAAAAAAAAAACTGTTCAGTGGGTTTAGATATAAACTGCATCCTCTGCATTGTTTAGCTCATCATGAAAATTACTTTAATTTCAATGCTGGGATCAAAACAATCCAGTCTTTTTAAAAGATGTCTACTGTCTACTGTAAAGTAATAACATGTTTTTAGAGACTTCTAAGTGCATATCCTGGAATTACTAACTTAAATGCATGGTTTGGAAAATACTAATTGTTGATCATGAAAAGAATGGTTACATTTCATCATGACAAAGAGGCAAAAATAAAGTACTTATGCTCTTATTTCCTCATGTAAATTACATATGATGCTTTTAAAAAAGGAGTACATAATTTTTAAGGTTAGTGAAAAAGTCATTCAAATACATATGTTTGTATTTTATGAAAAGAAAATTTCATTGAATGCTCCATGAAAAAAAAAATTTGAAAAATATTAAATATGCACTGAGAAAAAAATAAACATAAATAGAGACTTAATAAGAAGTTAAAAGAAACTATGATATACCTTTACTAAGAAATACAAGAAGAGTGTGTGAGCTGGGAGGTAAAAATGGGTGAAAATGAATCATTGTCAAACTAAAGTTATTTTGTAAGTTTGATGATTAATGGATTCTTTAAACTTATGATACATCATATTAAAGTCATATGGGCTTTTTTTTTATTTTTGGCAATTTGTGGAAATTTCTGTTTTAACTCAGCTAGAAGAAGATCACTTTAATAGCATAAGTTATCTCAAATACCATTTAATTGTTCTTTTTGTAATTTGCTGCAAGAAAATTTGTATAATGCAAGAGTGAAACTGGCTCTTTAGTCATTTTAAACTTTGGGTTATTTTGAAAACAAAATCAGTATTTATAGCTCTACCTTCCTGCTACATCCAAAATCTATTCTAAGTAAAAGAAAGGTCATGTTATTATATTCAGGAACTCTATAATAAAGAAATAATATTACCAAGGTTTTATGAAGATTCACCATTATCTGAGAATCAGTTAGTTAAAATTAAATGTCTGTCTAGTCAAAATAATGGTTTAATATTAACCAATTAGTAAAACATGAGTCAATTAATTGTATGTTTTTCACCTTTATTCCTTTTATGAGAACTAATTAGCAATATAACTATATACCTTTCTCCTATTCAGTTATACTACTTAGCAAACTATATGAAAATACATACACTTTAGGGGTGGGGTAAATCATGAGAGAGGACTTCTTCAAAGCAGTACATCCTTACATATAAATCTTCTCTTTGTACAAATGCTACCATTGGTCGGTTTTGAGAAAATTACTCACATGTACTCTACAAGTATGAGATTATAATTGAATAATAAGATTTAACTCATCAGAAAGGTGATCAAAAAAAAAGTTTGCCAATAAAGCAATTAAGTCAACAACATTGCATTCTCAGAAAACAAAAATAACCATATCATTTTTAGCTAAGTAAAGCATGAATACTGGCCTTAACATGTGGTGTCTATCAAAGGCAAGCTACATATTTCTAGGGGTAACTTGAATTTCCCAATATACTGTGCAGTAGATCAGGCAGACAAACACTTCAGATGAGTAAAAAACAGAGTTCAAGTAAATAATAATTTTAAAAAACAGGATCTCCTCAGTTTATAATGTTGGTTGGCAATCTAAGATGCAGACAAAATCAGTGTGTTAGAATTATCCTTAAGAGGTAATAGCTCCCTTCACTGCTAAGGTCCCTATTAAATAAAAATTATAGGTACCCAATTTTGAAGGGTATTTTAATCTGAAAGAAAGTATAATATTCAAAGAAATCTGAAAAAGCCTAGCTTTTGCAATTAAAGTTCAATTTCTTTTGTACTTTCTCTTGTATTTTGTTATTATACTGATTTAAGGAAACTACTCTGTTGTATATAGCATATTATATATATTAAAGGCTCAGTACAGTTTTTATAGAGGGCTCTTGGATTTATTTACTTGGCATTCCCAAGTAAATTGGGAGTTTATTTATTATTATCTACAAATTTTAAGTCACTTTTTTTACAATAAGAATCTCAAAGATAACAGCAATTTGAATCATACATTAAATTAATTAATCACATAATTTCAGAAGTGGGAATTTAGTTTTCCCTTTATTTAACAAGTGTAAAGACAGAGGCAATAAATCAAAATCACTAGTTGACATACTACAATACGGCAACGCCATAAATTAAGTTTGACTTTATACATTGTTTTAAGAAACAAATCCAAGATTGAATCATTTATTTTTGTACCAAAAATATACTATCAGAAAAACTCATCAACATCAACACAAAAACACACACAAAAAGTCACCAGTCACCTCCACAGAGATTAAAAACTGAATTTTAAAACTCCTTCAATACTCAGTTGCCCTAGAACTAGCTAGGTGTTTTTTATAAGCAGTAATTTTAAAGACTCTCTCCAGTGAGAGCCTTTTTTATCTGGAAACAGCTAGGCACAGTGACATGAACACACAGAGCACTATGTATTCTTCAGCGGACCTGCTCTCCACTCACCTCACACTTGAGGACTGGATTATGAACAAAATTCAAATATTCCATTTGCTACATTTCTAAATCACTGTTGCTAGTCAAAAGCACTCCAAACACCACCGAATCCCTTCTTACCATGTATGAGCCACAGTGAAGCGACGACGCTGCCGAATGCTTTTATTCACCAGCAACTTTCTGAAAAAGCATGGTGAGTTCCTTGGCGAACTGCGTGGAGAAATTTTAGGAGATGTAGGTCTGTTTGCCGGTAGTCTCGGAAGCTCAAGCTCTAAGTGCATTTGCTCCTTGAATGTCTTTATGCAAACCTCAGATTCAGAGGCAGTAAGTTCTTTTGAAGAATCTTTTGCTGTCATGTCTTATATGGAGTGCTGGCTTTCACCATCCAAAACAAAAATGTCAAACATAGCAGAGACACAGCTGCAGGTTAGGAGGCTGGTAAGTCTGCAAACTGTTCCCAGTTTAATTTAGGAAGCTGTGGCTCCAAAGTAGGAGCTGCTTAGAGCAGGAGCAGCATAATCGAAGAATGGCAAGTCAGCCTGTCACAAGGAGCTTTATCAGCCTGGCTTTGCTTCTGAAAATGCGCCAAAGTGCTTCCTATGTCAGTAGCCTCCTTGTGGATGAGGTTTGTCTGCAAGCTACACACTGACACTCGCTGAATTCATTCAGCTGAATATATCAACTCATGAAATATTCATGAGGGCTTCTGATAAATCCTTTACATGCATTTTTTTTTAAAGAAATCTTTTCAAACACGCCGCATCCACTAATGGATAGTAAGCAAAACCTAGTCACTGAGTCACTCATTTTTGTTTGCACAAAGCACAGAACCAGAGCCCAGCCAGCATGTGTGATGTTAAAGTCTTCATTCAGAATTATCTTTCTCTGTAATGCATACAACAGTAACTCCACCCACCAAACACTTATTGGCCCAGGACTATTTAAACAACCGCACTCTGTTTCCCCCTCAACAACACCCTCCATCACCCAGATTTTCACATTTGCGAAGCCACTCGCATCATCAGCAAAAACATTAAATCAGACACTGTCAAAGAGCCTAGCTAAAACAGACCCCTCCAAATTCCATTTCTGAATGAAAGAACTGATTTGCTAAAGCTTTTTTTCCCCTCTCTCCTCTCCAGAAGATATAAAACTACAATATAAAAAGAGTCAGGAAAACATTAGGTTTGGAAACATAACAGAAAAACATTAGATTTGGTTCATTCCCCTAAGGAATTTAAAGACTAATCTTTAATCCAATAAAAATTACCTTCATTCTTCTGCTTAAGTTCATTGTCCCTGAGGTACCCACAACAGCCACTCTCTGTTAGATGTAAAGTCACTTCCAAAAGGCAAAGTTGTCTAGAATGGAAATGAAGGTAACAACCAGGAGAAATGAATGCTCCCCATTATAAGTGCAGGGTCCAAAGTCAAGCATCATGCACACATGTGTGTGCACACACACATATGGGTAGATGTAAACAATAGTGTCTGTGTGTGGGTATCTTAACTTGCTAGTGTGTGTGTACTTGGTTCACAAGGCATAATGAGACATATGGGTAGGGGAGCCCCCCAAAATGTCTCAAATTCCATAGCAGATCATTGCAACCTGAAATTTCATTTAGAAATATACTGGCATGCAGCTTCTACACTTTAAAAGAAGTGAAAAGACTAGTGTGGTGCTTAAGTACACAGATGCTATGAAACTCTGTACCGGCAACACTTACTACCAGGCCAGCCTGATCTCACCCAAATTTGACAAGGCAGAATTAGGGCTAGCCAGCGAGAGTGACAGTTGAGGAATGATTCACAGCAAGACTTCAGGGAGAAAGCAAGAAATTTAATTTTTCTCTAATGTGTGAGAAATTTCACCTTTATAATAAAATCATTTATATGTGTCAAATACTCTGGTTAAATATCTAAAAGCTGAATAAGAACAGACTATGACCTGTGCACAGGAAAAAATAAGTCCCACTCCAGCCCTTGGGGAAATGGTTTAAACTTAACAGGAAGGATTTAAACTCCTAGCTTATAGGTACTGCCTTGGAAAGATATCAGTATTGCAATAATATAGTAAAAGTATATTATTGAACAAAAGCAAAGTCATGAAATTTCAAAATTTGAGTGAATCCCAGTAATCACCTTGTTTGGCTCCTCATTTTAAAGACCAGGACACAGACTTAGAAACTGTCAACGACTTGTCCAAAGTCCTTTTTTGTAGTTGATATTAGAGGAAAAGCTAAAACCCAGGCCTTCTGATTCCCAATTGAGTGTTCTTCCATTATAAGAGAGGTTAACATAGTCATTTTGTCCTGCTAAGCCCTAGCACATGCACTTTATAGATTTGAAGATATTTTAACTGCTCTATTTGAGAATGAATTGTTAGTAATGTCTAGTAATATTATGGGAGAAAAATGTAGTTAAAACTATCTATTATTTACTTCATTATGAAAACAAAGTCAAACTTTTCCCAACAATAATGGGATATAAAACTGGAATATGTGATACTGCCAATATTCAGAGTGACTTATTTGCAAAAAAATGAATTAGCAATTTGAAGTCTTTCTCTTATTCACTTTTAAAGGCTGCCAAAACACAATAAGCATTTCAGGGATTTTTACCTCTCCCCAAATTATAGCAAATTTCACAACCCAGATTTAGCCGTATGTGAACTGGGATTCAGATGAGGAAATGTTGACATAAACATACCAAAGAAGAATAGTGGTAGAATTACAATTACTTTCTAATTCTTATTGTCAACTTATGTAACATTATGTGACATTTCACATTATTCTTTCACTTTTCATACCATGACAATCAATGTACTAGTTAAAGAAATTTTAAGAATCATCCTAAAAGAAAGATTTTCAAAACTATGTAAAGTCAAGACCAAAATTGCAACTAGCTGTTGATTAGCTATCAACAGGACTCTGGAATCCACCAAAAAAAAAGATGTCCAAAGACAAAGGAGAAGTCACAATGAGATGGTAGGCGGGGTGCAATCATGATAAAATCAAATCTTATACCACTGGGTGGGCAACCCACAAACTGGAGAACAGGAGTACCAAAGAAGTTCTCCCTCTGTTGTGCAGGTTCTGACCCCCATGTCGGACTTCCCAGTCTGGGGATCCAGCAAAAGGACTGGGAACCTGCAGGGAATCTGACTTTGAAGGGAAGCAGGATTTGATTACAGGGCTTTCACAGAACTGGGGGAAACAGACTCCACTCTTAGAAAACACAAACAAAATCTTGCATGTACCAGGACACAGGGGAAAGGGGCAGTGACTTCACACAAGACTAAACCAAACCTAGCTGCTAGTGTTGGAGTCTCTGGTGGAGGCATGGGTTGGCCATGGCTTGCCACAGGGATAGGGGCTCTCTTGAAAAGAGAAAGTGAAAGTGAAGTTGCTCAGTCGTGTCCAACTCTGTGACCCCATGGACACATGTAGCCTACCAGGCTCCTCAGTCCATGGGATTTTCCAGGCAGGAATACTGGAGTGGGTTGCCATTTCCTTCTCTAGGGGATCTTCACAACCCAGGGATCAAACCCAGACCTCCGGCATTGCAGGCAGACGCTTTAACCTCTGAACCACCAGAGAAGCTCTAAGGTCACCATTAACCCTACCATAGAGCCGGTAGACTCCACGGCTGGATTGGCTCAGGCCAAACAACTAATAGAGAGAGAACACAGCCCCACCCACCAGCAGACAATTTGATTAAAGTTTTACTGAACATAGCCCTGCCTACCTGAGCAAGGCCCAGTTTTTCCCACCACCAGTCCGTCCCATTAGGAAGCTTACACAAGCCTCTTAGCCTCATCCACCAGAGGGCAGACAAAAGAATCAAGAAGAACTACAATCCTGCAACCTCCAGAATGAAAACCACATCACATGAAGTTAATAAAAATGAAAAGGCAGAAGATTAAATCCCAGATAAAAGGACAAGATAAAACTCCAGAAAAACAACTACATGAAGCGGAGATAGCAACCTTCCAGGAAAAGAATTCAGAATAATGATATTGAAGATGATCCAGGATCTCAGAAATGGAAAGGAGAAGATGTAAGAAATGTTTACCAAACACCTAGAAGAACTAAAGAACAAACAGAGATGAACAACACACTAGAAGGAATAAATAGCTGAATAACTGAGGCAGCGGAACAGCTAAGTGATCTGAAAAACAGAATGGTGGAAATCAATGCCACAAAACAGAATATAGAAAAAAGAGTGAAAAAAAAATGAAGATGGCCTCGGAGAACCTCTGGAACAACATTAATCACACCACATTCACATTATAGGAGTACCAGAAGGAGAAGAGAGAGGGAAAGGACCCCAGAAAATATTGGAAGTGATAATGGCTGAAAAGTTCCTTAACGTGGGAAAGGAAATAGTCAACTGAGTCCAGGAAACACAGAGAGTCCCAAGCAGGATAAACCCAAGGTGAAACACATCAAGACACACAGTAATCAAAATGACAAAAAATAAAAGGCAAATTATTAAAAGCACCAAGGGAAAAACAACAAATAACATACACAGGAACTCCCATAAGGTTATCAGCTGATTTCTCAACAGAAACTCTACAAGAAGTAGGGAATGGCATGATATATTTAAAGTAATTAAAGGGAAGAAGCTACAACCAAGAATACTCTACCCAGAAAGACTCTCATTCAGATTTGACAGAGAAACCAAAAGTTTTACAGACAAGCAAAAATTAAGAGAATTCAGCACCATCAAACCAGCTCTACAACAAATGCTAAAGGAACTTCTCCAGGCAGGAAACACAAGAGAAGGAAGAGACCTTAAAAAAAAAAAAAAAAAAAAAGGCCCAGAACAATTCAGAATATGGTAATAGAATCATCAGTTCAGTTCAGTCACTTGGTCATGTCCTACTCTGCAACCCCATGGACTGCAGCACATCAGGCTTCTCTGTCCATCACCAACTCCCGGAGCCTACTCAAATTCATGTTCATTGCATTGGTGATGCCATCCAACCATCTCATCTTCTGTTGTCCCCTTCTCCTCCCACCTTTAATAGGATCATACATATCAATAATTACTATAAATGCAAATGGATTAAATGCACCAACCAAGACATATACTGACTGGGTGGATAAAAACATGTGCATGTAAACACTTCCACCTACCACCTCACTCTACTTAACCCCCAAATTGTATGTACTTATTTTATATTTTTAGGTTAATTATATTTCCATTATGGTTTAAAATTGCAATTTATCTTTTATTTTTTGTCTGGCTAGTGACTGTGAAAACTGATAAACATCTTTTACTACTGTGATTCCTGTGTGTGTCCTTAGTTGCTCAGTTGTGTCTGATTGTTTGCGATGCCACAGACTGCAGCCCACCAGGCTCCTCTGTCCACGGGGATTCTCCAGGCAAGAACACTGCAGTGCATTGCCATACCCTCCTCCAGAGAATCTTCCCAACCCAGGGATCAAACCCAGGTCCCTCGCATTGAAGGGGGATTCTTTATTGTCTGAGCCACCAGGGAAGCCCACTACTGTGATTCAGTTCAGTTCAGTTCAGTTGCTCAGTCGTGTCCAAGTCTTTGAGATCCCGTGAATAACAGCACACCAGGCCTCCCTGTCCATCACCAACTCCCGGAGTTCACTCAAACTCATGTCCATAGAGTCAGTGATGCCATCCAGCCATCTCATCCCCTGTTGCCCCCTTCTCCTCCTGCCCCTAATCCCTCCCAGCATCAGGGTCTTTTTCAATGAGTCAACTCTTCGCATCAGGTGGCCAAAGTATTGGAGTTTCAGCTTCAGCATCAATCCTTCCAATGAACACCCAGGACTGATTTCCTTTAGGATGGACTGGTTGGATCTCCTTGCAGTCCAAGGGACTCTCAAGAGTCTTCTCCAACACCACAGTTCAAAAGCATTAATTCTTCAGTGCTCAGCTTTCTTCACAGTCCAACTCTCACATCCATATGTGACCACTGGAAAAACTATAGCCTTGACTAGAACGGACCTTTGTCGGCTAAGTAATATCTCTGCCCTTCAATATACTATCCAGGTTGGTCATAACTTTCCTTCCAAGGAGTAAGTGTCTTTTAATTTCATGGCTACTGTGATTATGTAAATATTATCCATTTATCATGAATAATTATTATTAATTGTATCATGATTAGTCAATAGAAAATAATAGGATTCTATATTACTAAAACAACCATTTAATAGAAAAGCCCATAATCACTTTTTAAAATCCAGATGCACATTAGAATAATCTTGGGATTTTCTGAAAAGTACAAATGCCCCAGTAGTGTTTTTTTCTCCCAAGCTCCAAATGTGATTCTAAGGAACAGTATGTTTAAAAACAACTAACAACTGGACTATATGATGATCTTTTACTTTTATCTAGCTTGTTTCACTTTTTTTATTTTATATTCAGTGCTCTCTCATAAACTAAATGAGTTTATAACTAAATGAGCTATGTTTTCCAATTACTCAGGGCTCTCTCACAAACTCACTTAGTTTATGTTCTCTGATACTCCATCTCTTTTTCCTTGTTATTTTTTCTCAAGCCTTTATCAAGATCATAGAAAATGTTTTTGTGTGTATATATATATTTTATATATATATACACACATAGGAAAACATAACTTTTTGTCTCGCCAAAAAATTTATGACATTTTGATTCTACTTGTATGACTCCACCAATATTATTGCTAAAAGTCTAGAAAGCTTAATAACTTGTTGATTTAAAGAAAATTTGAATGAGGCTTGAAACTTCTGATTCAATTTTGAGAATATAAAGAAATACTATATTGTAAAAAGGCTCTCCGGTGGCTCAGTGGTAGAGTCTGCCTGCAACACAGGAGCTGTGACAGATGAGTGTTCGATCCCTGGGTCAGGAGGACCCAGAGGAAATGACAACTCACTCCATATTCTTGCCTGGAGAATCACATGGACAGAAGAGCCTGACGGGCCACAGTCTACAGGGTCACAAGGAGTGGGACATGACTGAAGTAACTGAGCAATGTTGTAAAAAAAAAAACAAAACAGGAAATTAACATGTGATACAGAATTATTATTAACTAAAGTACAGATTTTGTTCAAATTTCACAAAATTTTATGCTAGTCTCCACTATTTGTTTTCATACCTTATTCAAGATATACACTGAGCAGCTTCAGCTGTGTGCAACAAATTCTAATAAATCTCTTTTTGTTTTTATGCAGTTACACACTTTTTCCAATTTTCCTTGTTATAGCTTCTTAGATACACTCATAATTTAAAAGTGGACATTTAATTTCCAAATACATGGATCTTTAAAGTATCTCTGATACTGGTTTCTCATTTTGATATTAATTTCTCATTTAAGTACTGCTTCTCTACCATTCCCTTTTGCGTTTTTCAATCTTTTAACTCTATTGAGGCTTTCAGTGGCTAAGTCAAATATTTCTCTTTGTAAATGTCATATTGCACTTGAAAATATGAGAATTATTCTCAAATACCTTTTGATATTGATTTTAACATAATTCCACAGTAATAAGAGAACAGACTCTTTGATTTCAATACCTTTTTAGACCATGAAATTTTTACACCTTGTTTTATGTTCCCGGATATGCTCCAGTGTCTCCTGGTTTATACTTTGTGGGAACTTGAATAGAATTTGCAATCTTCTATTTTGTAAAAATTGTATAAATTTAGGGCTTCCCTGGTAGCTCAGCTGGTAAAGACTCTGCCTGCAATGCGGGAGACCCCAGTTCTATGTTGAGTTGGGTCAGAAGTGCTTTTCTGTCTACTTTTCTGTCGATTAATTCTATTAACTTCTGAGAGTTTCATACAGAAACTCCAACTAAAAATCTCAATTTACCTACTTAAAAAATAATTGTAATATATCATGGAACTGTATGTAACTTTGTTCTGTATTTGCCAAGTCTTCTGGAAATGTGTTATCATTCTTTCATAACTTAAAAAAGAAAGAAAAAAAAGGTAGTCAATTAATTCTACCTACTTTAAATAACATTTACAAATACCAAAGACAGCTAATTGAAATACAAAACCTAAAAGTTAACAGACTATTTTAAAGTCTGAATTTAGTTACCTCTGAGAAAAGGAAATGCATGTTTACAGACACATGCAGGAAAGTTTGTTTCTAGAGTCAATATGCTATAGAAAAACTTGATATTGTGTTAAATATTGAAATCAAGATGACTACTGAAGTCATCAGGAGAAGGTATCTAGGTCAGAAGTTATCTAAGAAAATGTAAAACAAAAAGCACAGTAAAAGCAAATAGCACCCTGCAATAGTTCAGCAGAGAAAATACTGTTTCAAGAGAAAGAGCCAAACAGCAGAAAAAGCCAAGGAAAAAGAAAATAAAATTGATGTGCCCTTCTGAGTGCCTAGAAAAGAGTTTAAAAACCACAGTGAAAACTCTTCTATTTACATGTAATGCTTAGCCCTTGGCACCTCAAAGGGAGAAATGAGTAAGCGAGTCTATTAATGTAGAGATAATTGCTCTTGAGAATTCCAATTACAGCTAGTCTCAATTTTAAATAATGAAATTCCTGATATTCACATCCTAACAAAGCAACAAGAGTCAAGAATTATCATAATAAAGTATCATTCATGGATCAGAATAGAGTTATATGGCCCATAACACTCAATCAGTATTATTTATAACTATTTTGGATCAATTGAACATGATTTTCATTAAATCGAAATGGGAAGCAAATTAATTTCAACCAAACAAAATAAACTTATAGTGCAAGTACTATAACATTATTAAAATGTCTTTTAAAGGTAACAGCTTTGTAACCAAATTATTATTTTTTTTTATTTTTTTTGTTTTTTTTGTTTTTTTTTGTTTTTTAATTTTATTTTTAAACTTTACAATATTGTATTGGTTTTGCCAAATATCGAAATGAATCCACCACAGGTATACATGATAATTACACTCTTTTAATATTCAATGCCTTTCAGGATTTAAAAGTTAACTTTGAAATACATTTTCTCTGAACTGAGTAACCAATTTTTAACTGTTTGATATTGTTATGTATACTATTATCACAAGAAATCTAGTTTTGTGTTCTTTAAAATACATTATAAAACACAAAACTAGATTCCATGTGATAATAGTATACATAATATCAAACACAAAATAACATGATCCACATTTACTGTAAATACAAAGCTAGATATTTGAAAACACAGTTTATTCAGTAGTTTCTTTTTAAAAAGAAATAGATTTAAGGCTATCAATATTTACAACTAAATTGTTTTGATTTTATCTTAATTTATATCACTATTCAGTTTTTCAAAAACAACACACCATCTGAGCACAGCCATTAGGTTCTATTCAATTGAAGATACACAAGCTCTTCCTTCAGTTGGACAAGCTAGTAAGTGAATTTTTGTTGTCATTTAGCAGAATACCAAGAAACAACTGTAGCCTCTTTCAACTGAAAACCCAGCTTACCACAGATGGCAACTCCTCCCAACTGCTCTATCTCAGAAGAAATGGAACTATAGAATAATTCTAACTTGATTGAAGAAAAGACAACATTCAACTGAATGTAAATAGTTGTCTAGCTATCTTGGAAGAGAACAATTAGCTGACTACTGTTAAAAATTAAGAGATTACAAAGAAAGAGTTAACATTTATTACATACCTCCTGGGTGCCAGATAGTTTTCTAAGTATTTTTTAATAAAGTATTTCATCTCACCCTGATTACAGATAACATCAGACAGGAGCGGTTGAAATCCTTGTTGGACTTCCTCATGATATTAAACTATGATGTCCTTTAGGGCTGGGCTGAGTCTTGTCTATTTCTAGAACATAGAACAGACTTTGGCACAGAGTGGATACTCAATAAATTTTGTACATCAAATGCCCATTATATTGCTCATTTTAGATGAGAACATCAAGGCACAAAACTGCACAACACTTGAGGAGCTGATCCTACATCAAGTTTTTTAAAACAGAAGATACCTAATGAGACAGAAGAGGGGATGCAAGCTCCTGGGTGGTCTAGGCATGTTACCAGAAGTATAGGTTCACATGTTCTAATGTCCCGGAGTCTGAAATTATCTAGCATGCTATCTTTATATGACGATAGCAACGTTTCACTTTTATCCATATGATACAATTTAATTACACACCATTAGTAAACTGATGCTTCAGAAAGATGTTCTTCTTGTACTACTTGCAATATCACCTGAATCCTAGGGAGGAGGTGGGAAGCCTGTACTCTAGATGCTTGAGCATGGTATCATAAGGTTCTTAGAGAGTCCTACTCAAGAAAGAAAGACCTTCCAATGGATCCACATTACGCTCAAGAATAAAAGCAGAAGCCCACATAATGGCCTAGAAGGCACTAGGCTTTCTCCCTTCTCCTCTCAGTATCGCTTGAACTTCATGTCCTTCCACTCTCCACCTGGCTCTCTCTACTGCCTCATTTCTGTTCACTGAACATATCACAAAAGTTTCCTCTTGCATGTTTATCTATACAGTATGTTCCTTCATCTTCTTCTACCGTTTGCCCAAAGATCACTTGCTTGAGGATGTCTTGTCTTATCGCTCTATTTAAAACTACAATCTCCCCCATTTGGCTCCATTTGTTTTCATAATATTTGCCTGTATTACTTATTTACCATCATTTACTCCCCTTAGAATTCAGTTTCATAAGATCAGCTGACTTATTGGAAAAGACCCTTATGCTGGGAAAGGTTGAGGGCAGGAGGGGAAGCGGGGGACAGAGGATGAGATGGTTGGATGGCATCACTGACTCAATGGACATGAGTTTGAGTAAGCTCCAGGAGTTGGTGATGGACAGGGAAGCCTGGCATGCTGCAGTTCATGGAGTTGCAAAGAGTTAAATATGACTGAACGACTGAACAACAACAATAAGAATAATCCCAATACTCAGAAGTGTAGTGACCACATGGTAGGTATTTAAGTAAACATTTGTTGGATGAAGAAAACAATGATCTCCTCAGTGCAGAATGAGACAAGTGGGGGTAAAAGGCAGTAGGTAAAAGAAAGATAAAATATCTCTCTCTCAAATGAGAGCCAGAATGATAGCAGCATTAAGCAGTAACTCTTTCATGATTTTGTGCATTATACTATGAAGTTTTCACTGCCTGAATGTCTTATCCACTAAGGCTAAATTCAAATGAAAACTCTTCAGTGGAATCTTTTCCAACTTTCATAGGCAGAGCCAACTGTTCCACCCCAATTGTACTCCACCAGCACTGGATTCGTCTCTCAGTTTCATAGTGTATTACAGTACATATTTTCATTTGTCTCCTGAACTAACCTATGAGCTCTCTAAGGATCTGTACTATTCTATTTATGTTTATATCGCCAGAGCCTGTGATTTCATCCTGATCGATTTGTATTTATTGGCTGAAAATATAAATTGAAAACTAATATAGTGTCCCAAATCATGTTCTCCTGTTAGTCTCACATTTTTTTTATTGTCTTGAAAGCTAGTCCAGTCAATATTATAACTTCTTGTTCTTGATCAACACAGGATTCCAAATTGAACTTCCTAAATCATAGAAGTTTGACTATGTTTTGCCATTCTAACTAGCATTTTTTGCTTTTTAAAACATTATTATTATTATTACTACTGCTATCATTATTAACATCTTCACAGCAATGCAAAAGCAGAATACCTATGCATTGCAATTTCTTTCCATTAGGTGGTATACAGGTAGGAGAGATTTGCTATGCCCTCTCCTCACACTGCTTTTGATTTTGACAGAGTAATATGGAGCTTCTTTCACAAGGCACATTCTGTGAAGGAAGACTGTACAGACAAAAACACTAAGGAAGCACCTCTCTTTGTTTCCTAGGTCATTGTTAACATCAAGATATATTAACAAGGATGAATCAGATACATAAATGCGAGGAGAGAAACTATTCCCGTGGTAGGTGTTTTAAAATCTGCATCAAAACAGGGTACCCCAATTCCCAAAGAAAATACTAACCTGTCAGCAAATTATCTAAAAGGGTGATTACAGATGAATAGACTATTAGGGACATATATGTTAAAAAACAAAGGCACAATTGGGAAAACCTCTTTCTCTAAAATAAGCTTTCATCTTTTCATTACTTTCTAACCTGTCAGCAGTCTTCTATGAAATCTGTAAGAAAAAAAAATAGTATAGTATGAATTTATGGTTTAATTTTTTTTAATTTTTATTTTTATTTTTTTATTGAAGCATAATTGCTTTATAGAATTTTGCTGTTTTCTGTCAAACCTCAACATGAATCACCCATAAGTATACAAATATCACCTCCCTTTTAAACTGTCTGCCATCTTCCTCTCCATCCCACCTCTCTGGGTTGATACAGAGCCCCTGTTTGAGTTTCCTGAGCCATACAGCAAATTCCTGTTGGCTATCTATTTTATTTATGGTAATGTAAGTTTCCATGTTACCCTCTCCATACGTCTCACCCTCTCCTCCCACCTCCCCATGTCCATAAGTCTATTCTCTATGTCTGTTTCTCCATTGCTACCCCGTAAATAAATTCTTCAGTACCATTTTTCTAGATTCTGTATATGTGTGTTAGAATAAAATATTTATCTTTCTGTTTCTGACTCACTTCACTCTGTATAACAGGTTCTAGGTTCTTCCATCTCATCAGAACTGATTCAAATACTTTCCTTTTTATGGCTGAGTAATATTTCATTATGTATATGTACCACAACTTCTTTATCCATTCATCTGTCAATGGACATCTAGGTTACTTCCATTTTCTAGCTATTGTAAACAGTGCTGCAATTAAAAATGGGATACATGTGTCGTTTTCAACTTTGGTTTCCTCAGGGTATATGACTTGGAGTGGAATTGCTGGGTCATATGGTGGTTTTATTCCTAGTTTTTTAAGAAATCTCCATACTGTCTTCCATAGTGGCTGTATCAATTTACATTCCCACCCAAAGTGCAAGAGCACTCCCTTTTCTCCACACCCTCTCCAGAATGTATTGTTTGTAAACTTTTTGATGATGGCCATTCTGACTGGTATGAGATATATCTCATTATAGTTTTGATTTGCATTTCTCTAATAATGAGCAAAGTTGAGCATCTTTTCATGTGTTTGTTAGCCATCTGTATAGCTTCTTTGGAGAAATGTCTGTTTAAGTCTTTTTTGCACCTTTTGATTGGGTCATTTGTTTTTCTGGCATTGAGTTGTATATTTTTGAAATTAACCCTTTGTCAGTTGTTTCATTTGCTATTATTTTCTCCCATTCTGAGGGTTGTCTTTTCACCTTGCTTATAGTTTCCTTTGCTGTGCAAATCAGGTCACACTTGTTTACTTTTATTTCCATTACTCTACGAGGTGGGTCACAGAGGATCTTGCTTTGATATATGTCATTGAGTGTTCTACCTGTGTTTTCCTCTAATAGTTTTATAGTTTCTGGTTTTACATTTAGGTCTTTAATCCTTTTTGAGTTTGTCTTTGTGGTGTTAGGAACTGTTCTAATTTCATTCTTTTACATGTAGCTGTCCAGTTTTCCCAGCACCATTTATTGAAGAAGCTGTCTTTGCCCCATTCTATATTCTTGCCTCCTTTGTCAAAAATAAGGTACCCATAGGTGCATGGGTTTATTTCTGGGCTTTCTATCTTGTTCAATTGGTCTATATTTCTGTTTTTGTGCCAGTACCATACTGTCTTGATGACTGTAGCTTTGTAGTATAATCTGAAGTCAGGAAGATTGATTCCTCCAGCTCCATTCTTCTTGAGACTGCTTTGGCTATTTGGGGTCTTTTGTGTTTCCATATGAATTGTGAAATTTTTTGTTCTAGTTCTGTGAAAAATGCCATTGATAATTTGATAGGGATAGCATTGAATCTGTAGATTGTGTTTGGTGGTAGTATAGTCATTTTCACAATATTGATTCTTCCTACCCAGGAATATGGAATATCTCTTCATCTATTTATGTCATCTTTGATTTCTTTCATCAGTGTCTTATAATCTTCTGTGTACAGCTCTTTTGTCTCAAGTAAGTTTATTCCTATTTAATTCTTTTTGTTGCAATGGTGAATGGGATTGATCCCTTAAATTCTCTTTCTGATTTTTCAGCATTAGTATATAGAAATTCAAGTGATTTCTGTTTATTGATTTTGTATCCTGAAACTTTGCTAAATTCACTGATGGGCTCTAGTAATTTTCTGACACTATTTTTAGGGTTTTCTATGTAGAGTATAATGACATCTGCAAACAGTGAGAATTTTACTTCTTCTTTTCTGATCTGGATTCCTTTTATCTCTTTTTCTTCTCTAATTGCTGTAGCTAGGACTTCCAGAACTATGATAAATAATAACTGAAAGTGGACACCCTTGTCTTGTTCCTGATCATAGGGGGATTGCTTTCAGTTTTTCACCATTGAGAATAATGTTTGCCATAGGCTTATCATATATGGCCTTTACTATGTTGAGGTTGGTTCTTTCCATGTCCGTTTTTGGAAGAGTTTTAATCATAAATGGGTGCTGGATTTTGTCAAAGGCTTTTTCTGCATCTACTGAGATGAGATATGATTTTTATCTTTAAATTTGTTAATATGGTATATCACTTTGATTGATTTGCATATATTGAAGAATCCTTGCATTCCTGGAATAAATCCAACTTGATCATGGTATATGAACTTTTTAATGTGTTGCTGAATTCTGTTTGCTAAAATTTTGTTGAGGATTTTTGCATCTATGTACATCAGTGATACTGGCCTGTGATTTTCTTTCTTTGTATTGTCTTCGTCTGATCTTGGTATCAGGGTGAGTTTGGAAGTGTTCCTTCCTCTGCAATTTTTTGAAAGAGTTTTAGAAGGATAGGCATTAGCTCTTCTCTAAATGTTTGATAGAATTCTCCTGTGAAGCCATCTGGTCCTGGGCTTTTGTTTTTGGGGAGATTTTTGATCACAGTTTCAATTTCAGTGCTTGTAATTGGGTTGTTCATAATTTCTATTTCTTCCTGTTTCAAACTTGGAAGATTGAACTTTTCTAAGAATCTCCATTTCTTCCAGGTTATTCATTTTATTGCCATATAGTTGTTCATAATAGTCTCTTGTAATCCTTTGTATTTCTGTATTGTCTGTTGTAATCTCTCCTTTTTCATTTCTCAATTTATTGATTTGATTTTTCTCTCTTTTTTTCTTAATGAGTTGGAAAGGTTTGTCAATTTAGTTTATCTTCTCAAAGAACTAGCTTTTAATTTTATTAATCTTTGCTATTGTTTCTTTCATTTTTTTAATTTGTTTCTACTCAGATCTTTATGATTAAATTTTTAAATGTAAATAATTATCTTTGTAAGACCAAATAGCTATGACACTACAGAGATCACAGAAAGAGTATCGCAAACATGAAAATTAAGTGAAATTCATTCCACTGCTCTTAAAAAGAGAATAATTTCCAGGGATTCATTTCATGTTTAAGCATATATTTGAAAGCTAAACAAAATTTTCCTAAATTGTTATTTTAATTGTATGAGTTTTAAAATGATACAGAATACACAGAAACATGGAAAATGTTTCCAAAATAGTGGGTTGGATCAACATTGGGTCATTTAATTTCAAGTTTTATTTATTTGTTACACATTCTTTTAATTTTCAATCTGTTCATATTAGTTTTTTTAACTTAGTGATATTATTAATGATGACTTTTGGACTTATAATCTAAAAATAGAATTTCATCTATCAAGACCAACTTTGAAGTTCTGGTATTAAGAAATAACTCAAACTTAGTTTCATAAAAATATTTTGTATGATCAATACTGTAATATTACATATGTAAAATTCAAGACTGGAGACACATTTACATACGCATGCTGAGCCTTGTAGCAAAGACTTTTAAATAAAATAAGTATTTCTGTAAAGTTCCTTTGGCTACTCTTTTATTTCCTTTATTTTTAAATGTATCCTACAATATGATTAACATTTTTGGTGCATTGTTCTGTAAATTTTAGCATATGTATAGATTCATGTAACTATGACTACAATCAAGATACCGAGCAGTTCTATCATCCCCAAAAATCCCTCCAATTCTGTACCTTTATAGTCATATTCTCTTCCCACTCCTAAATGATGGCAAGCCCTCATCTACTCTCCACCACTATAATTTCATCCTTTCAATAATGTCATATACATGAAATCACACAGAACTGAGCCTTCGAGACAACCTTCTTTCACTCAGAAAATGTCTCTGGAGTTTAGCCAAGATGATACATTTATTAATAGCTAGTTCCTTTTTGTTGCCAAATAGTGTTCAGCTATATGGATGTACCATAGTTTGTTTATCCCTTTAAGAACACTAAGTTGTTTCCAACTTGGGACAATTATAAATAGAGCTGTTCATAAACATTCGTGTACAGGTCTTATATAAATACATGCTGTCATTCCTCTACTGTAATTACCCAGGTTTGGGATTGTTGGCTTATACAGTAACTGTACGATCATCTTTACCACAAAATGTCAATCTTTTTCCATAATGGTTGCATCATTTTGCATGTCCATCAGCACTCTATGAAGGTTTGCAGTTGCTCCACAGACTTGCCAGCACTTCTTCTTTCATCTATTATTAATTTTAGTCATTCTAATAGATCTGCAGTGGTATCTCATGGTGCTTTTAGTTTATGGTTACTACGATTTTCTTTTTGAGTGCTTATTTGCCATCAATATATCTTTTTTGATATTTGTTTCAACTTTCCTTGAATTCCAACTGGCTCATAGGCAATTTCTGTCCCATTCTAATTATAAATGGCAAGTAGTTTTCCTTTCTATTGAACCAAAGTCTGACTCTCAATATCCTCCTATAAATTTTAGTTTGGTCACCTCGAATTACAAAAAATAAGTCATCTGAATGCCCTTCAAAGATGTATCTTCCAACACATTTATTCTCCATTCTAAATAAATACATCTCTTTCAACTTTCCTTATCAAACACATATTATATCTTCTTAAAATAATACTTAGACTGAAACCCTGGCATATACAATAGCAATGAGAGAGGTTGTATTAGTTTACTCGGGCTGTTGTAAAAAAGTACCACAGACTGGGTGGTTTAAACAACAGAAATTTATTGCCTCGCAGTTCTAAGAGCCTGAGATCCAAAGTCAAGATGTTGACAGAGTTGGTGCCTTTTGAGGGTTGTGAAAGAAGGACCTGTTCTCTCACAAGTCACTCTCCTTGGCTTGTGGATGACCATCTTCACCCTGTATCTCTTCACATCATCACTTTATGTATGTCTTAGTGTCCAAATTTTCCCTTTTTATTAAAAACACCATTACTGTTAGATTAGAATCCAACTTAGTGACCTTAGTTTAACTTGATTACCTCTGTAAAGATCCTGTTTCCAAATAAGATCATGTTCTAAGGCTGTGGGACTTAGGACTTCAACATATGAACTTGAGGTGGGATACATTTCAGTGCATAACATCCCACCCTTGTACTGTTGTTTAGTCATTAAATCATGTCCAACTCTGTCCATAGGATTTCCCAGGCAAGAATACTAGAGTGGGTTGTCATTTGCTTCTCCAGGGATCTTTTTGACCCAGGTATAAAACCCACATTTCCTGCTTGGCAGGCAGATTCTTTACCACTGAGCAACCAGGAAAGTCCCCATTCCACTCTCTGACTCTTCAAAATTCATGTCCTCACATACAAAATATACTCACTCCATTTTAAAGTCTCCAAACTATGCGATACAGCAAAAGAGACACAGATGTATAGAACAGTCTTTTGGACTCCCTGGGCGGGGGGGATGATTTGGGAGAATGGCATTGAAACATGTATAATATCATATAAGAAATGAATCGCCAATCCAGATTTGATGCAGGATACAAGATGCTTGGGGCTGGTGCACTGGGATGACGCAGAGGGATGGTATGGAGAGGGAGGTGGGAGGGGGTTTCAGGATTGGGAACACGTATACACCCGTGGCGGATTCATGTTGATGTATGGCAAAACCAATACAATATTGTAAAGTAATTAGCCTCCAATTAAAATAAATAAAATAAAGTCTCCAAAAGTCTTAACTATCCTGGCATCAACTGTACCTCTAAAATCATTTAAATCAGCCAAATCAGTTTTGTGTAAAACTCAAGGCAAGATTCATCCTGGGGCAAAGCTCCTTTCTATCAGACAACAATGATGGGACAGACATAGGATAGACATTCCCACTACAAAAGGGATAAATTTTAAGAAAGAAAAGGTTCCCAATCAAGTGTGAAACTTGCTAGGACAAATTGATGAGAATGTGATGCTTGAGAATAATCCTCTTGGCCCAATGCTGTATCCTCTGGGCTCACTAGGGTGGCCGCCCCATCCCCTTAGCCCTGAGCAGTGGGGATTCTGCCCTCTGAAACCAAGAAGGTTACTCCACTCTCTGGAACTAAGAAAGTGTCCCCACCTTCAGAAACTGAGGAGGAGACTGCCCAACCTTCATGGGCTTGTTTCCTCTTGGCCTGTGGTGTTGGGAGCATCTGCTGGCTTCTGAGTTGCTTTCAAGGTCAATATTCACTTTTCTTGCAAGATGACACATTTGCACCTGGATAGATCTCTCAGACTGTTAGGCTCTATTGCTTGTGGTACCCCAGAAGTCTGAGAGCCTTCCTTCATTTCATCCTGACTCTGTCTCCCTTCACTCCAAGCTGGCAATGTTTCCTTTGATATAAATTTCTCATAAACGTTGTTGATCTCCTGAGCAATCCATGGGGGTCTAAACTATCAGACAGGAGTCTCCCATAGATCCTTCCTGAATAACCACATCTCTATTCTTTACTTCTTCTAAGACAGTTGATTAGATCCACAGGTCACATGCCTAATTTCCTTAACAAACATCTGTCCAGTCACATTTTTGATGTTCTCTCTAGAACAGATTTTCTCTTATTTTGCAATAGGAATAGGCTGAGAATTTTCCAAGTTTTCAAGTCCTCCTTACTTTTTGTTTAACAATTCATTTTTCAATTTCTCTCTCTACTCTTGAATTTTACTATTAGCAGAAAAAGAAAACCAAATCGTACCTTCAACACCTGCTTAGAAATCTCCTCAATTACAAATCCGTTTGTCACCCCCAATTTCTACTTCCCATCTACCAAAAATGAGAACACGGTTCAGCCAAGTTTTTTGCCACTCTGCCATGCATCCAAGAACATGTTCCTCGTTTCCATCTGTGATCTCAACAGAAGTACTTCTAACATTCTCCTCAAGGCAATCTAGGCTTTCTCCATCAGGTGTCTCTTTCCATTTCTATCCACAATTCAATTTCAATGCCACTCCCATATTTTAAGTACTTGTTACAGCAGCATCCCACTTTTTGGTACTATAATCCATATTACTTTGCCAGAGCTGTTGTAAGAAAGTATTGCTGACTGAGTGGTTAAATAACATAAATTTATTGTCTCACAGTCTTGGAGGCTATAAGTACAAAATCAAGCAGAGTTGGTTCCTTCTAAGGGCTGTGGAAAAAAGATCTTTTCCAGGCCTCTCTCAAGTGGTAGGCAGAAGGAGAAAGAGAAAGTCAAGGATTAAGATATCACTAGTATTCACTGAAAGTGGACTATATATTAGGTACTTTGGCATACATGATTCCCACATTTAAACCTCACAAAACCCCTTTGAAATATATAATATACCCTCTCAGTTCAGCTGCTCAGTCATGTCTGACTCTTTGCGACCCTATGGACTGCAGCACGCCAGGCTTCCCTGTCCATTACCAACTCCCAGAGCTTGCTCAAACTCATGTCCATTGAGTCGGCAATGCCATCCAACCATCTCATCCTCTGTCATCCCCTTCTCCTCCCACCTTCAATCTTTCCCAGCATCAGGGTCTTTTCAAATGAGTCAACTCTTTGCATCAGATGCCCAAGTATTGGGAGTTTCAGCTTCAGCATCAGTCCTTCCAATGAATATTCAGGACTGATTTCCTTTAGGATAGATTGTTGGATCTCCTTGCAGTCCAAGGGACCCTCAAGAGTCTTCTCCAAAACCACAGTTCCAAAGTATCAATTCTTCAGCGCTCTGCTTTCTTTATAGTCCAACTCGCAAAGACTATATCTGTATATATATCCTTTATAAGGTATTTTTGTAAATATACCCCTTACAGATAAAGAAACTGAATTAAAGAATTAAGGATGAACTATCCAAGATGATCCAGTCTGTAAGGATTTGAACCCAAAGTCACTGAAATTCAAAACTCATGCTTTAATCCACTATATAACATCACAAAGGAAATATAAGAATATGCCCTAAATATAAAAATTGACTGTAGAAAAACCTGTTGGCTCCAATTATGTTACACCTGAAACTAGATCTATTTCTCTGTAAATGCCATATTTCAGTACAACACAAAATAATTTGAATATGCAACAAAAATGATTAATTTCACCCAACCAACAATACATTTCACTACTTAGTTATTTTTTAAATAATCTTGTCTGAATGCACCTATATCAGTTTTGAGTCAATTTTGAAAGAGGGGATATTGGTTTAATGTGCCTTAGGGTATTCATTCATTGCAACTCAAAATGAGATTTGTTTTTACCTTCATGTGCAGTTAAAAACCAAAAAAAATTGTCTTATATACCTCCTTTTCTTTATGATCTTAAATATTAAACATAGAACTGTCTTCCCATGATTCTCTCCCTAGCCTATTTCAGCTTCTAATAAACATTCTTGAGAGTTACTTTTTGGAGACTCCCAGGCAAGAAACTTCATTCAGTTGGCAGTTATTACTAGGAACTGTTTTGGTATGAAATCTGCACTGATTTTGCTAATTCTACACTCAGATTTTAAACTGCTTCATTTGTGCTACATTAGCCATAACCAATATTTTCATTTTATTTTTGGTAATTTAGAAATTTTAGAAGTGGAAGACCAAATTCCTAATGATACTGCTGTTGTTTAACCTCTCCTAATTTTCCTCTTTTTTGGAAAGCAGGTCCACTCTCAGACAGTCCTCAAAGGTGTTGCTTCATACCAGCTGCCAAAATAAAATCTAGGGATTCTTTAATCATCCTTCCAAACTGTGCTGAGCACCATTTCTTGTTTCAGTTTTCTAGATTTTTAGACACATTTTGGGACTCAATTGGTACAGTATCCACTAAAATTAATGGGTACCACTTGCCAAATACAGAAGCCAAAGAAAATTTCATTTCATGAAAATATAAACAAACTCAAAGTAAGCCATATTGAGAATATAAATGAAAATCAAATAAAAAACACAAGAAATGCCCTATCCCCTTTATAGCAGGTGATTTGTGTTTTAAAATCACAGGCTATGATTACAGCTGTAGATTCCATCAGATTATTTTTTACAGCTAAGGAAATGTGCCTTTTAAGGCAGGGATCCAAATTTCTGAATCGTGACAGCAACAGCTGAGGACTAAAGATAGAGAGTCAAAACAGCATTTTCTGTACATTTTCAGTTGTTAAAAAAGCAGTTACAGTACATTATGTGTGAAATATATCATTTTAACCCTGTGATGGTTCCCCTGGGAAAAAGATTTAAAACAGAAAATGTTATTTTATGCCTTCCTGATACCACATCTATAAAATGGCAATGGCTCCTTTTCTTTCTTGATGTAATATTTTCAAATGTATTTTATGTAGATATATATGCTCTTTATTAACAAAACATCTCTATTTCAAATAAACACTGAGTTGACACACAGCTCATCACCTGCCGAGGTACACTCACCTGAGAGGCTATTTGCTTTTCCCTCTGCTTGGAAAACTTTCTCTAGATCCTTCTATAGTTCCCTCCCTGCTTCCTTCAGAGACCTAGTCATACATCTTCTCCTGCGAGAGCACCCCACCCTCCCACAGTTTCTTCTTCTAACAGCATCCATGGCTCTCAGACTTTGTTGTTGTCTGTCACTCACACTATAATCAGTGAGCACAGATTCCTTTAGTTTTATTTTCCATACTGACACCAGCACGCAAAACACTGCCTGGCATATAACAGGAGTTTAATACATGTCTCGTTAATAAATAAAGGTCACTTAGTTAACTAGCAAGAGCATTTACCCTGTGCTCCAATTAAGGACCATCTGTCCCCTTCTCAGTCACCTCAGTGAGGTCTGTAAGCAAATCTATTCTTACGGTCACTGCAAAGAGATGCTGAAAGACATGCTCACAATGACAGAGCAAATGCAAGAATAAGACTTATCTTCAATTAACCACTCCTAATGACCTTTTTTTTCATACTGTTCATGGGTTCTCAAGGCAAGAACACTGAGTGGTTTGCCTTTCCCTTCTCCAGTGGACCACGTTCTGCCAGACCTCTCCACCATGACCTGCCCATCTTGGGTGGCCCCACAAGGCATGGCTTAGTTTCATTGAGTTAGACAAGGCTGTGGTCCGTGTGATTAGATTGACTAGTTTTCTGTGATTATGGTTTGTGTGTCTGCCCTCTGATGCCTCTCGCTATCATTCACCTAGAGCCAGACATCCTGGAATGTGAAGTCAAGTGGGCCTTAGAAAGCATCACTACGAACAAAGCTAGTGAAAGTGATGGAATTCCAGTTGAGCTATTTCAAATCCTGGAAGATGATGCTGTGAAAGGGCTGCACTCAATATGCCAGCAAATTTGGAAAACTCAGCAGTGGCCATAGGACTGGAAAAGGTCAGTTTTCATTCCAATACCAAAGAAAGGCAATGCCAAAGAATGCTCAAACTACCAAACAATTGCACTCATCTCACACGCTAGTAAAGTAATGCTCAAAATTCTCCAAGCCAGGCTTCAGCAATACGTGAACCATGAACTTCCAGATGTTCAAGCTGGTTTTAGAAAAGGCAGAGGAACCAGAGATCAAATTGCCAACATCTGCTGGATCATGGAAAAAGCAAGAGAGTTCCAGAAAAACATCTATTTCTGCTTTATTGACTATGCCAAAGCCTTTGACTGTGTGGATCATAATAAACTGTGCAAAGTTCTGAAAGAGATGGGAATACCAGACCACCTGACCTGCCTCTTGAGAAACCTATATACAGGTCAGGAAGCAACAGTTAGAACTGGACATGGAACAACAGACTGGTTCCAATTAGGAAAAGGAGTACGTCAAGGCTATATATTGTCACCCTGCTTATTTAACTTCTATGCAGAGTACATCATGAGAAACGCTGGGCTGGACGAAGCACAAGCTGGAATCAAGACTGCCGGGAGAAATATCAAGAACCTCAGACATGCAGATGACACCACCCTTATGGCAGAAAGTGAAGAGGAACTAAAAAGCCTCTTGATGAAAGTGAAAGTGGAGAGTGAAAAAGTTGGCTTAAAGCTCAACATTCAGAAAATGAAGATCATGGCATCTGGTCCCATCACTTCATGGCTAATAGATGGGGGAACAGTGGAAACAGTGTCAGATGTTACTATTTTGGGCTCCAAAATCACTGCAGATGGTGACTGCAGCCATGAAATTAAAGGACGCTTACTCCTTGGAAGGAAAGTTATGACCAACCTAGATAGCATATTGAAAAGCAGAAACATTACTTTGCCAACAAAGGTCCATCTAGTCAAGACTATGGTTTTTCCAGTGGTCATGTATGGATGTGAGAGTTGGACTATGAAGAAAGCTGAGCGCTGAAGAACTGATGCTTTTCAACTGTGGTGTTGGAGAAGACTCTTGAGAGTCCCTTGAACCGCAAGGATATCCAACCAGTCCATTCTAAAGGAAATCAGTCCTGGGTGTTCTTTAGAAGGAATGATGCTAAAGCTAAAACTCCAATACTTCGGCCACCTCATAGGAAGAGTTGACTCATTGGAGAAGACTATGATGCTGGGAGGGATTGGGGGCAGGAGAAGAAGGGGACAACAGAGGATGAGATGGCTGGACGGCATCACCGACTCGACGACATGAGTTTGAGTGAAGTCCGGGAGTTGGTGATGGACAGGGAGGCCCGGCGTGCTGCGATTCATGGGGTCGCAAAGAGTCGGACACGCCTGAGCAACTGAACTGAACTGAACTGAACTGAACAAGGGTATCACTGAAAGTCAAACCTTCAATATGCAGAGGAATACTGCAAACATCTATGGCTTAGCCGGAGCACTTCTTGCTAGACACAAGGCAAAGCAGACATGAACTTGTGACCTTCCCATCAGAGTAGCTGTGCCACTGCCACCCAGCAGGATTCAGTTCGCACAATGGTAACACTGTATGCAAAAGCATGATTCACAGAACAGGAGCTCCGCCAAAGGCAAGAAGGCAATCTGTACAGAATACTATACACTGAGAGGGTTTCTTTTCATTTCAAAATGAGAAGCAAGCATGAGCGGGGGGGTGGCGGGGTAGGGGGAGGTGGGAGGGGTTGGATATGAACTATCCAAGCAGGAATATATGTCCCTTAGGTGGGAAAACCCAGGATGTGTGAATAACTTCCCTTGTTCTGGACCCGAGTTCCAATAATGAGCTTCACTTTGGTAATCAAAATATTTCTTGAACTTGATTTTTAGTTTCTCATAGCTCAATAAATGCTATGAGAAATGCCGTGATGATGTTGAAAATTAGAGAAACATTTCAAATATAACTGAATTAGGTGACAAAATAAATACAGAGAATATTTTAAGGGATTCTGAAAATCACCTACTAAAAACCCAGAGATGCTAAGGTGAAAGACCCTTAAATCTGCATAAAATTCTAAATGATTCAGTATTCAAAACATTGAGCTTGTTGTCAAGGAGATTTATAGTAAGCAGAGTAATCCTCCTTTCCATTCTAGGCTATCATTTATACCATCCAGAAGCACTGCATTATAATTAAGAACTATTTTGCCATAGATAACATTATATTTCCTAAAGAGTAATCTTGATGTTTTTTATTAAGATTACTAAGCACAAAACATATAGCAATCTATGTTTACAAAATCTGTGTGTGAAAACGCTTGTTGGAAACAAATTAAACCCCTGGTAAACCGAACAGCAATCAAGTAAGAGAATGACCTAAGTGAGTGAATTAGCAGGAGTCTTGCTTAGAGATCTAACATATACCAACTTCTTCATCATCATCAGGCAATTCCTTCAGCTTTCTGTTTCTCAGTTTCTTGCCTGTAAGATGTAAGTGTTCATACCAAGTATGTTACAGGGTAATTCATGTAAATTAACAAATTATAATTTAAATTGTAAATGGCACTGCATTTGCGATGCAATCTGGTACGTATATTTAGATAGTACACTCCCTTGAAGGATTGAAAAACTGTTACAGACATGATCAAATTCACTTTTTTTGGCTGCACTGGGTCTTTGGTGCTGCACCTAGGCATCTCTTTGTGGTGCACAGGCTTCTCTTAATGAGTAGCAGGGGCTCTAGAGTGTGCAGGCTTAGTAATTGTGGCTCTTGGGCTTAGATGCCCAAGGCATGTGTGATTTTAGTTCCCCTCCAGGGATCAAATCTGTGTCCCCTGCATTGGAAGGTGGATTCTTAATCACTGGACCACCAGGGAACTCCCTCATTTTAAAGTATTCCCTGTAAAGAGGGAAATTCCAGCCTCCATGTGGCTCCTTGGCTTTTATACATAGTTCCCTGCTAAGTTACCATTTGTCCACCTTCCTAAATAAAACTTTGTCCTCAGAGCCTAAGGCAAGATTTGCAAAGCAAAGCAAAACTATCTTTAAAATAACATTGAATGAGACTGTGAAGATTAGACTTCATAACATTTCATGGAAGAAAGAGCAAGAACAATGCATGACTGTCTCTATTTTCCTAAAGTATCCAAAAACATGCTCAATCTGATTTTTTTTTTTAATTACAAAGTACAAAAAAAAAAAAAAAAGCACATAAAGAAAATAAACGTGTTAAGGGGTTATTTTCACTAAGTGCTTAAAATATTATTTCATGTAGCACTTTAACATAATTCCATGATATAGGCTTTATAACATAGAAAAGTTTATAGGTAAATAATTTGAGGCCCAAATATCTTAGGAAACTTATTCAAAGTCAGAGCACTAGTAATGATGCCCTAAGGTCTTTCTGTATGTTATTGTGTTCTTTTCACTACACTAGTGTTTTTCCAAGTGTGGTTCCATAACCTCAATAACCAGCATCATTTGTGGTTTTATTTCCTAAAGAGTATCCTGGACCTGTTGTTAAAGATTGCTACCTTGAATCAGAAACCCTGGTGGTGAGACCCGCAGTGCACTGTATGATGCACACTGATGTTTGTGAACCATGGTATTTCCTGATATTTTCAGAGTTGATCTCATGGAATTCAAGCATATGAGTTGAAAAGAAGGGAAATACAGAAATAAATAATAGGTCAATTTCCTAAATGTAGATTTACTAGGCTAGAGAAATCTGCCTTCAGTTAAGACAGTAAGCAGGGACATTCTCAAGCCCTAAGACATGTGTAAGTCAGGATAACACACAGATGTTATTGCAGGTGTCAAATCAAATCAATTGCTGTGACTACCTTAAATGTGGAGACCCAGATGGGGAGGCTGCACTCAATGGGAAAGAATGCTGTGATCAATTAGTAAGGTCTGCCATGGGTCAGGATGAAGTACCTAAGCGGTACAGTGGCCAACAGTGAGCACCTCTAATTATGCCTACATCTGAGTACAACAAGCCGATTTAAAGATTTTAAAGATTGGGGCCTACTGGAGATAATACAGAATTGAAGCAATACATGATAATTACAGGCACAGTCCTGTTGTTACAATTGGACCACTTATTGGTAACACAATTAATAATGGTTCTCAAGAACATATTTGACTTTACTCAAAGCATTTTATTGGAACTTTGAATATTACTAAGTGAAAGAAGCCAACCTGAAAAGGCTATGTGCTGTGTGAATCCAAAATTCTGGAAAAAGGTAAAACTATGGAGATAATAAAAAGATTAGTGGCTACCAGAGGTAGAGTGGGTGGTAGAGATTAATAGGCAGAATACAGGTTTTTTAGAGGAGTGAAAATACTCTGCCTGATACTGTAATGAGGGTTATACATCATTTTACAGATGTGCAAATGCACAGAATGCACAACACCAAGAGTAAACCTTAAGGGGGGTGATTATGATATGCCAATGTATGTTCATCCTTGGTAAAAAGCAGTGTACCAGTTTCCAAATGAGACTGATACTGAGGGAGGCTGTGTATGTGTAAGGGCAAGGGATGTAGAAGAAATCTTTGTACCTCTCTTTCAGTTTTGTTGTAAACCTGAAACTACTTTGAAAAATAGTCTTTTTCCAAAAAAAGTATTTTATTACATCTACATCCAGGGAAGAGATTTCTTATAGAGATTTGGAGAGAGGACAGTGATAATATAGAATTTCCATTCTATGACATAAAAATTATTCCAGAACTACTTTTCTTCCCTATAAAGATTTTGCATTACTTTTTATGTCTTGGATTATTTCCAAATTCTTTGATGGATGAATGCATCTGTCTCCCCACCCGAATTGTGGGAAACTCCTTCAAAGACACATCTCGTGTTTTTTCTCTCTGCATCCCTCCCATAATATCTCCTTGCAATCTTTTGTTCATAATAGCACTTAGATATTCATTCAAAATGAGTTAACAACAAAAGGTAAAAAGCTACCAATTCTGAAGTGTCTACTGTGTTCTAGTTGCTTTGCAGATATTAAAATAACTTTTCACAAACATATATTTATCTCCCATTGTACACTTAAAGAAACTCATGTTCTGAGAAGTAAGGTTCAAAGCTGAAAACTAGTAATTCCTGAAAGTTCAATTCAAACCTAGCTGTCTCATTCCAAAGTTCTTCCTCCAAATAGAAAATCTTCTCTAATAATCAATCACTCTATAAAATATAGTATATATTTATTATTTTATACATATCTACTACAGATAAATATAAAACGGCCACTGAGTTTGAATACTTATATAAGTAAACCTACATCCATTCATAATGATCTATGAATTAAAGCATTTCTCTGACATCTATTCACCTTCAGTTTAGTTCTGTGGAAGGGGAACTATATTAAGGAATAATTCTGTGTGGTTTCCAAGTAATGAGAAAAGGTCTTGGTTCTGGAGCTGATATTTTTTCCAATATTGTCAATTAGCTAATGCTCAAAGCCAGCTAGCTCTGGGGTTTCCTGATAAAAACAGAAGGAATAGATTTCCAGCCAAAAGAACACTCTGCTCCTAGAACTTTAATACAATCAAAAGAACATACAAGACAAAATAATCACCAGACTAGAAATTCTCTAGGGCAACAATTTGTCACAATCACCTTTATGCCACAAAATGGGCATTCAGTAAGTGTTTGGTCCTAGAGAAGCTAAAGATCGATGTACGATACTGGATGCTTGGGGCTGGTGCACTGGGACGACCCAGGGGGATGGTATGCGGAGGGAGGAGGGAGGAGGGTTTAGGGTGGGGAACACATGTATACCTGTGGTGGATTCATTTCGATATATGGCAAAACCATTACAATATTGTAAAGTTAAAAAAAAAAAAAAGAGTAGGTTATCACCTCCCCTCTTCACTGAAAAGGTAAGAAGACTAATTAGTTATAGTATAATTGCAACTAAACAAGGGGAAATAATTGAAAATATTGTCCAGAAACAGAAACAGTAAGTTGGGGTATATCAAATATTTACCTATTTTTTGGTAAATATTACAGACCTTCAGGTTGCTTCTGTCTTACCCAATTTCACGCTCACCAATTGAAAAATATCACGATTTTTTTGCCAAACCTTCTTTGATCCCAGAAAGACTGACCTAGAAGATTACAAACTGTCCCTTCTTCAGGAAAATATCACACTTTACTACATCTCTTCCTAAATAATCAATACCTATAAAATATTGTAGGAAAAAAAAACTAAAACTTAAAAGGTAAAGATACATGGATTTCCTGAGATCTCAAGATCTATAATAAACACATAATCCAAATGACAAAAAAAATCTTCCGTGTAATATGGTATGATATGATCCTCTAGGGAACTGTACAAACACACGCAGAAGACAATTTGAAGGAATAATCTCTTAAGTTTTGGGGAGTCCGATCATCTAAGTGGCAATGAAGGTGCGTGCTCATTCACTCAGTCGTCGTGATTCTCTGTGACCCACCAGGCTCTATTGTCCAAGGAATTTTCCAGGCAAGAATATTAGAGTGGGTTGTCATTTCCTTCTCCATGGGATCTTTCTGACCTGGGGATCGAACTGCATCTCCAGCATCAATTCCTTACCAATGAGCCACCAGAGAAGCCTTCCAACTGATTTGTAAAACAATTGGCAATCTGACCACAAAATGTAAGCATCAAAACATTTTATGTGAAAGTACAAGGGACCTAAATGCTCAGAAACTTAAAAATCAAATACATCAGTTTAAAAGAAACAAAAAGTCCAACAAATACACAGTAATAATACTTTAACAAAGTTTTTGTACCGTAGTCTCTACCCAGTCTGGGTATGTTATGAAATCATAAAAAATAGTATGATTTCATAACAGAGAGAAGCAACAATGGTGGATGTTTCTTGGTAACACAGATAAAGGCTTTTATATTCATAAGATTCAAAACATTGCATTGAAAAGTCCAAAAGAAGAAGAGATCATGACCTACTTTGCTTCATTAATAATGATGTTAATTTCTGAAATCTCTCAAATTATACATCGTTATATAAGAATATAGCAAAACACCTACTTAGGCCTTCTAGAGATAATTATTTAGAGTTAGTCAATGTTGGTGCTAATCATTCTCCCTCATTGTTATTCTTGATTTGTCAAAAATAGCTAATACTGCTGACAACAGCATCCTCTCTGAACACCTTCAGGGACTATTATATTCTACTTTTGAAATAGTTGAAATAAATATCATTCTCAGCACTTTTATTTCACTTCATCTATGTATCACTCTTCAAACTATCGATGGTTACATATGTGACATCTATTCACTGACGGGTTCCTGTATTTGAGTCACATGAGGCTCTTCATGAAATAATTCCCTGAGAAATTGCCCCAGTATACCTATTATGCTCTATTAATAGAAGCTGTTAAATAAGTACTTAGCAACACACAGATTTACATAGCTGAGGAAGCCAATGATTGCTGTTAAAATGTATGCAGCTTTCTAACAAATGTATTGGTACTTGAAAGAAAATTTAATAGAAATGTCTTACATAGGAAAAGCAATCAAGTTATTAAAGCACCAGCTGCCGTTTTCCAAGCACACAGTCATAATATTATAAATTAAAGGACAAGAATTAGTCACCTATCTCAACAGCCTAGAATCTAGTCACTGGAAAATTAACTGCTGAAGAAACCAAGATTTAAGTTTTCTGTGGCTCTAGATCTCGCTATTTCTCTCTCTCTATTCCCACTACAATTACTTATATCCCTGAATATATCAACCTGACTGCATCACTCTCTTGCCTTGTAAGTTTCAAAGATCCCAGATAAATTCCAATCCCTTTAGGTAATGCCTCTCTTTTCTTATCCTGAAAAAGTAATATATTATTCGGAAACAAACCCAAGCCAAGCCCCTGTTCTGCCTGGATCAGGGCATTCTTTTAGCTTCATCTCCTGCCAACACCCCCAAACACTCCCCATAGTCTGTACACGGCCTTTGGGCTTGCATGTTTACACATGCATTCAATCACTCATGTCACTGGTTATGTTTGTAGTGTTCTCTCCCCTTCCTTGCTCCTTGAATTCCACTCAAGACTTTGGTATATGTCACTTGATAACCTCAGTCTTGGAAGATCTTACCAATACTTCCAAGTTGGTTTTCCACAAGTTCTTGGTATTTGTATGATATTCGGTTGGTACCTTTACCCTAAATCTTATTACCCTATACACTTGTTAATCATACATTAATATATCTATTTCCCCCAGTTTACTGTGAACTCCATGAGAATATGGCTGATATTTTAATGATCTTTATATTCTAAGTTTCTACCAAAAAGTAAGGCATAGTGTAGACATATAGTTACTTTTGTCTGACTAAGTGAATAAAGTATGGGTTCCAGAACATTTAATGGCAACATATCATCATATTGGTGCCTGTGTGAGGGCACAGTCAGTTCAGTCATGTCTGACTCTTTGCAACCCCATGGATCCACCAGGATCCTCTTGTCCATGGGATTCTCCAGGCAAGAATACGGGAGCGGGTTGCCATGCTCTCCTCCAGGGGGATCTCTGCAACCCAGGGATCAAACCTGCATCTCTTACATCTCCTGCATTGGCAGGTGAGTTCTTGCCAATAGTGTCACCTGGGAAGACCCCTGATCTTTCAAATGTATATAGCACTCTTCTGCAAAGGATGACAGGAAGGAACCCCTTCCTGTAGAGCCCCTGCCACTGGACATGTCTTTCAGAGTGCAGGTTTAATTGTTATGCATGTATTGCCAGCTTCATACAAAAGAATAGAACATTTATGACTCAAATTATAACTTATTTAGAAAATTATCTGTGACTCCTCATAAATTCTTAATAATATTCATATAATTAAATCAGTTTGAGTGCCTACTATACTAGGAGTACAATGAAAATTTTTTGAGTAAGTAAATAAAAATGAATAAAATTGTTAATGAATATAAAACTGCTTTAGCTTGAAGATGCAAAGTAAAAGCCATTCATACATTGTTTACTATTTTACCTAAGGAAGCTGAACAATGAAGTGGACTTTCATGATTGATATTCAGAAGTATTGTGAGTCTAAAATGGTTTTCTGACAAACTCCTATCTACTCTGGATCAGAACTGCATTAGAATGGAAAATGAGCAAGCCCTAGTAGAGTACTGTCAAAGGATAATACTGAAATAGCAATTCAAAGCAAAACCCTGAAAGCATCTAATAAAAACACAAAAGGGAAAAGTAGCATTAAAGAAACAAAACCTCTACTATAACCTAAAGTTATTTCTTTTTTAATGCTTTGGAGAATCATAGTAATAAAGTGATTAATGTCCATGGGCAAGATGTAGAAATATACACCACTGCAAATGTTGCTATAAATCTAACATTTAAAAATATTGATAAATTTTAGCAATATATATAACACAGTAGATCTTTTTTTAAAAAGATAGTGCTTTGATATTTTTGAAAAAATGGTTTCTCAACTGAACAAGTGACTAGGATAACCAAGAGTTAATTGATTCCCAAGACAATTAAGAAAGCTAATGCCTGAAAACAAATCTTTCACACCATGTATGGTAGTAATTGGTGTTATTCACCAAGGATTCCAGCTGTCTTCCTTTGAGGCAGATGGTAGGATAACACTTTCTGGCCCCCTGTGAGATGATGGAGCATGTGACTAATTCTGACCAATGATTTGCAACTGGATGTAGACAAATAATTCATTGCCACGGTGAGACTTTCCAGAGCTCTCTTTATTCTCTTGCACTTGCCATTAAAATATTTGAGGTGGTGGTGATTGTCACCCTGCATCCCAGAAGGATTATGATCAGTCCAGCTCATCCATTTCCAAGATAAATATGTAGGATGAGCAAGAAGAAAATCTACAGGATTTAAGCCTCTGGGAGTTTAGGGGTTTTGTCACAGCAACATGACCAGCTTATTCTGACTTACCCTGAGAAAGTTTTATATAGTAAAACCAGATAGACTATTTCAGTACATTCTCTATGAGATTGATGTAATAAAAAGATCTATGCTATGCCAAAATGTGCCTATGATTATTTTAGTATAATCCATTTTATAAAAGTAGAGAGATATTTTGCACTAAGAAAAATCTTAAAGTAAAAGAAAAATGTATGTAGCTTGAATCATAATTACATAACAATATGGAGGGCTTCTCTGGTGGTTCAGATGGTAAAGAATCTGCCTGCAATATGGGAGACCCGGGTTTGATTCCTGAGTTGGGAAGATTTCCCTGGAGGAGGGAATGGCAACCCACTCCAATATTCTTCCCTGGAGAATTCCATGGATAGAGGAGCCAGGCAGGCTACAGTCCATGGGTCACAAACATGACTGAGCAATGAACATTTTCACTTTTCCCATGCCTTCATTATGTCATTGAATATTCCTTTTAAGTATCAGTTTACTCTGGTACAATGAAAATATGACCATTTATAAAATATAATTCATAAACTGCATATTTTAAACACACATCAAAACTGTAATGTGAAGTATATTCACTATGTCACTAAAAACTGGAAAACATTAAATTTGTCACTGTTTTGGTCCAAACAATAAACAAGCAAATATAATCTATGAGTTTAATCTTTCTGAAATCATTTATCTTATCAGAGAGCTCTATGATCACAAACAATCCCCCCAATAACAATAACTTCCGATTACTATAAGATCATTTTACTCAAAGATGGGCACAATAAAGGACAGAAATGGTAGAGACCTAGTAGACAATGAAGAGATTAAGAATAGATGGAAAGAATGCACAAAAAAAACTACAAAAAAGATCTTAATGAACCGGATTACTATGATGGTGTGGTCAGCTACCCAGACCTAGACATTCTGGAGAGCAAAGACAAGTGGGCCTTAGGAAGCACTGCGCTAATAAAGCTAGTGGGTGCGACAGAATTCTAGTAGAACCATTCAAAACCCTGAAGGATGATGCCATCAAGGTGTTGCATTCAATATGTTAGCAAATCTGGAAGACCCAGCAGTGGCCACGGGACTGGAAAAGGTCAATCTTCATCCAAATTCCCAAAAAGGGTAGTACCAAAGAATGTGCTAAGCATCAGACAATTGCACTCATCTCCCATGCTAGTAAGCTTACCTCAGTTCAGTCACTCAGTCATGTCCAACTCTTTGCAACCCCATGACTGCAGCACACCAGGCTTCCCTGTCCTTCACCAACTCCCAGAGCTTGCAAAAACTCATGTCCATCAAGTCGCTGATGCCATCTAACCATCTCATCCTCTGTCATCCCTTCTCCTCCCGCCTTCAATATTTTCCACCATCAGGGTCTTTTCATATGAGTCAGTTCTTCACATCACATTGGAGTTTCAGCTTCAGCATCCAATGAGTACTCAGGATTGTTCTCCTTTAGGATGGACTGGTTGGATCTCCTTGCAGTCCAAGGGACTCTCAAGAGTCTTCTCCAACACCACAGTTCAAAAGCATCAATTCTTCAGCACTCAACTTTCTTTATCATCCAACTCTCACATCTATACATGACTACTGGAAAAACCATAGCTTTGACTAGACAGACCTTTCCTGGGAAAGTAAATGTCTTTGCTTTTTAATATGGTGTCTAGGTTGGCCATAACTTTTCTTTCAAGAAGCAAGCGTCTTTTAATTTCAAGGCTGCAGTCACCATCTGTAGTGATTTGGGAGCCCACAAAAATAAAGTCTGTCATGGTTTACATTGTTTCCCCATCTAATTGCCATGAAGTGATGGGACTGGATGCCATGATCTTAGTTTTCTGAATTTTGTGTTTTAAGCCAGCTTTTTCACTTTCCTCTTTCACTTTCATCAAGAGGCTTGTTAGTTCTTCTTTGCTTTCTGCCATAAGGGTGGTGTCATCTGCATATCTGAGGTTATTGATATTTTTCCCGGCAATCTTGATTCCAGCTTGTGCTTCATCCAGCCCAGCATTTCACATGATGTACTCTGCATATAAGTTAAATAAGCAGGGTGACAAAATACAGCCTTGACATACTCCTTTCCTGATTTGGAACCAGTCTGTTGTTTCATGTCCAGTTCTAACTGTTGCTTCTTGACCTGCATACAGATTTCTCAGGAGGCAAGTCAGGTAGTCTGGTATTCCCATCTCTTTTTAAGCATACTAGTAAGGTCATGCTTAAAAATCTTGCATGCTAGGCTTCAGCATTATGTGAACTAAGAATGTACAGATGTCCAAGCTGGGTTTAGAAAAGGAAGAGGACCCAGAGATCAAATTGCCAACAATCACTGGATCATAGAGAAAGTTAGGAACTCCAGAAAAACATGTACCTCTGTTTCATTGACTATGCTATTGACTCCTCTGTTTCATTGCCTATATGGATCATAACAAACAGTGGAAAGCTCTTAAAGAGATGGGAATACCAGACTAGATTACCTGTCTCCTGAGACATCCATATACAGGTCAAGAAGCAACAGTTAGAAACCTGTATGGAACAACAGCTTGGTTCAAGACTGAGAAAGCAGTACGACAGGGCTATCTGCTGTCACCCTGTTTGTTTAGCTTATAGCCTGAGCACATCATGAGAAATGCCGGGCTGGATGAGTTACAAGCTAGAATCAAGATAGGTGAGAGAAATATCAACAATCTCAAATATGCAGATGATTCCATTCTAATGGCAGAAATTGAAGAGGAATTAAAGAGCCCCTTGATGAGGGTGAAGGAGGAGAGTAAAAAAGCTGGTTACAAACTAAATATTAAAAAAACTAAGACCATGGCATCCAGTACCATCCAGCACCATTATTTCATGGCAAATAGAAGGGGGAAAGGTGGAAGTAGTGACAGATTTTCTCTTCTTAGGCTCTAAAAATCACTGCGGATGGTGACTACAGCCATGAAATCAGATGATTGCTTCTTGGCAGGAAATCTATGACAAACCTAGTGTGTTGAAAAGCAGAGACATTACTTTGCTCATAAAGGTCTGGTTAGTCAAGGCTATGGTCTTCCCAGTGGTCATGTACGGTTGTGAGAGCTGGACCATAAAGAAAGCAGAACATCAAAGAACTGATGCCTTCAAACTGTGGTTCTGGAGAAGACTCCTGAGAGTCCCATGGACAGGAAGGAGATCAAACCAGTAAATCTTAAGGGAAATCAACCTTATTCAAATGGTGAATACTCATTTGAAGGACTGATGCTGAAGCTGAAGCTCCAGTATTTTGGTCATCTGATACGAACAAACGGCTCATTGGAAAAGTCCCTGATGCTGGGAAAGGTTGAGGGCAGGAGTAGAGGGCATCAAAGGATGAGATGGCTGGATGGCATCACCAGTGCAATGGACATGAATTTGGGCAAACTACAGGAGATGGTAAGGGACAGGGAGGCCTGGCATGCTGCAGTCCATGGGATTGCAAAGAGTTGGACACAACTGGGCGACTGTACGACAACAACTATAAGATCATACATTAAACGATGAGTAAAATTTTTCAAAATATAATCAGTTGAGTAGGAGGGCACACAACTCTCTCACTGGAGGAAGAGACCCAAATGCCAAGGACTGTGTGTGTCTTATTTACAGGCCTATTCTGTATGATGTAGCACAATGCCTAACACACAGAAAACATTCAGTAAGCACATAGACTACATTAACAAATATAAGAGCTTGGGTGACAGGGAGAGAAAGGAAAAAACCTTTGTGGGATCCCTTAGAACCTTAGGTACTTTTTAATAATCATAGAGAAAACTCCCATTGGAGTTCATCTATGCAGTCTCCTTTATAGCAAACAGGTAAATAAAGCCACAAAGAGAAGTCATGTCCTGAGTCAACAGAAGAGCTGGGATTAAAACTGAAATCACTGGTCTCTCAATCCATTATTCTTTCCACTATTCTATTCAACAGTGAGCAGACTAGAGACATTCAAGTAAGTACATTTTCCAGCTCTATCAAATATGCACACTTTCGGTGAATGCCTATCATGAGTCAGTCACTGTGCCAAGCACAATGGGGAGAAGTTGAATAGGATAGGATGCTTGCTTTATAGAAATTTATTCTTGGTTACCTTGATCCATTAATTGGGAACCATCATGGTGTTTATTTCAGTTCAAATGTTATATTTCAGTGTTATATTTTAGTGTTATATTTCAGTTCAAATGTTTCCCATCAGATAAACTGTTAAAAATATGTTGTTTTGCATTTATGGAAAATAGAGAGTCATTTGTTTTTAAGTTGAAAAGTTGACAAGATTCCTAGAAATGTTCATTACTGTTTAACATTTAAAACTATGAAATTGTCTAATGTGGTTTGCTCCATATAAAATGTATTTTATCTTTTTTCCAAGGATACCATCTTTCTCTACTAGAATTACTCTGACAACAATATGTGCTTTGTAACCCTTTGAGAATAGGATCCTGCACCAATTTCACTGAAGTCTGTAACCACAGACTATGCAAAGCTGAATTCTAATTAATAGTACAGTAAAAGCTTTGTTCTCCTTGCTCCATAGGGGGATAAGTTAGATTCTTTAACTCTTTAAGCAGGGATCAGTTCATGTCACCTAAGGTGTACCCTTTCCTCTAGGTTACCCTAATCACCTTTCTAAAATATACCCCTGAACAGAAGGACAGGAATTTAATGACTTACTCACATGCCCCTACTCCATAAGTTTGGTGGTGGTGTGGTGGTTTAGTGGCTAAGTCAGGTCCAACTCTTGTGACCCCATGGACTATAGCCAGCCAGGCTCCTCTGTCCTTTGGATTTCCCAGGCAAGAGTATCTGAGTGGGTTGCAATTTCCTTCTCCAGGGGATCTTCCCAACCCAGGGATCAAACCCACATCTCTTGCATCTCCTGCATTGCAGGCCAATTCTGAGTCACCAGGGAAGACCTCCACAAGTTTAATACATGTACTAAATAGTACATATACTATTTAAGTACATATACTAGTCCATATTTAGTACATATACATGCCTCACTTTATAGCTAACTGTGTGTAACTCTACCTCCTTCAAAATTCAATGAGTTCATTAAGAGTAACTTTTCCTTTAACTTCAGTAGTGAAGCATGCTCAAGAAGTAAAGACAGAGCACAGTGAGAAATGGAAATAGGACATAAACCAGTTTAATCATTCCATCCAGCTATAATCAATGTTCACAGATCATGTTGGTATACATTTTTCTAGTCTTATGAAACACACACACACATGAAACACCATAACCATATGGGTAAAAATGTTACCATAAAGTTTTGTAGATTATTTTCACCACTTGGCAATATGTTCTGAATATCTTTCCACAGCAGCAAATATTCTTCTACAACACAGTTTTAAATGGTCTGATAGCAATTCATTAAGTGACTGCAAATTAAATCACCCTTATTTATTAGACTGCAGAATTTTTACTCTTTTACACAATTGTAAAAATTGCTTTAGCAAATAGTTTTATATACATACATGTACATATATATACACACACACACATATACCACTTTATGAACATCTGTTATTTAGATTTACGTCATTATTTCACATTATCAAAGACATTAATGGACACATTGTAGGTCCATAGCATTTTGTGGTGAATTGATTTCATAACACTTCAGATTATAAGGGGCTTCCCAGGTGGCACTAGTCATAAGGAAATCAGCTGCCAAGGCAGGAGACAGAAGAGACATGGGTTCAATCCCTGGGTCGGGAAGATGGCACAGTAACCCAGTCCGGTATTCTTGCCTGGAGAATCCCATGGACAGAGGAAACAGGTGGGCTACTGTCCATAGGGTCACAAAGAGTCAGCCATCACTGAAGCGACTTAGCACACATGCATGCACAAGTTAGGAAAGTTAACAACTCTTGCCACAACCAAAAGTACCAACAACAGTCAATGCTAACCTCTTGACTCGATGCATGTGTACGGAAAGCTGATACTTAAGAGTCTTTGGACACAGGTATGATTTTGTACCTTAATTTATATATATATAATTCACCTTGGAAAATAATTATTTTATTGGCTGGCACATAAACTGGGAAGACTTTCTTAAATAAACATCTATTTAATCAATTCACTTAAAAAGGATGGTGGTAGGAAAAGTGCAGAACTGTCATTTCACCTGATTTCATTTCAGCTGAGAACAGTTGGAAGAGAAATTGTGTGTCTGTGTATTAGCATGTGTATATATGAGCACATGTGTGTCTGACCTGGACTAAATTCTTCCCCAGCAACATCAACCATTGAACTAATGAATACATTTAGGATGTCCAGAGGCAATGTCTCCCAGTCTTATCATTTCTCAGAAACAAGGAAAATTGCTGGTACGAAGTCTGTTAGAAACTGAATTCTTCTGATATTTCACTATTATTCAAAAAGGTATAAAAAATATTTATATACAAGCAGAAATAAGAACAAAAAGGTGGGGTGAGAAAGAAAAATATAAAGTCCAAGTAAGAATGTGTTTGCACAAGCAAGGCTCATCTAATAAGCTTGGGTAGCCAGTTTATTTACAGAGCAGCTTGGAGACTCTGCTTTTTGGAAGGCAAGGATTGTGTTATTTGAAGAAAGAAGACTGAGGAATAAGTGTGACAGCGGTTGCCTCAGGCCAATATGAGCAAGTTAAAGAGGAACCCTGATCAGACACTTAGTACTCATGTGGCTATAAGGATCCCCTAGTGGCTCAGATGGTAGAGTCTTCCTGCAATGTGGGAGACCCAGATTTGATCCCTGGGTTAGGAAGATCCTCTGGAGAGAAAATGGCAACCCACTCCAATATCCTTGCCTGGAAAATCCCAGGGACAGAGGTGCCTGACAGCCTACAGGTCATGGGGTCATAAAGAGTCGGATACAACTGAGCAACTTATAACCATAACCATTCCCCCCACTGAATAAATACACTTCATCTGTATATGGAAGGCTACAATTTGACAGAAGATATTGGGCTTATAGCAATCAGCCTTGGGGGAGAATGTCAGAGCCCAGGTCTCAGAATCCTCTGAGAAGCTGCTGTTGGCGGCTGCTGCTGTTGCTGCTGCTGCTGCTAAGTTGCTTCAGTCATGTCCGACTCTGTGTGACCCCATAGAGGGCAGCCCACCAGGCTCCCCCGTCCCTGGGATTCTCCAGGCAAGAACAGTGGAGTGGGTTGCCATTTCCTTCTCCAATGCATGAAAGTGAAAAGTGAAAGTGAAGTCGCTCAGTTGTGTCTGACTCTTAGCGACCCCATGGACTGCAGCCTACCAGGCTCCTCCGTAGCTAACCTGTCACAAAGGTGCTATCCCACTGCTGACAGGCAAATTGCAAACCACGGCTGGGCAACCTTTCTCTGGTGGCTCAGATGGTAAAGAATCTGCCTGCAATTCAGGAGGCCCAGGTTGGATCCCTGGGTCAGGAAGATCCCCTGGAGAAGGGAATGGCTACCCACGCCAGTATTCATGGAGAATTCCAAGGACAGAGGGGCCTGGTGGGCTATGTCCATGGGGTCACAAAGAATTAGACATGACGGAAAGACTAATACCACCTAATACCACCAACCTTCCTCTAGGGGAGGCAAGGCGTGACCCCGGAAGCATTATCATCTGTATTTACTGACAGCTTCTGCATATTCCTCACAGTGCTAGGCACCTGGGAGTGAGAGGAGGCTGCAGGCAGTCTGTCCCTTGGAGGAGGTACAAGGGAGGCTGGGAAGCAGACTTCCCACTAGTTTCACACCCAAATGTTCTAATCAGTACTTTTGGAGTTGTGAGAATCACATGCTCTCAACAAAACCTAAGTGAAAATGAAGGAGAGTGGACCTGGTGGAGAGAGTACTGTAGGTGGGGCAGTGTGCATCCAGCAGGCGGCTGGAGCTGACTTGTCACAGCTTGAGGAAGCTGATTATTAAATCTTCAGGAATTTGCAACCAGCTGATTTTGCCTTGGGAGTTTAGAATCAACTGTGGTGGTAGTATTTATACCATGGAAATCTGCAAACACTACAAATTAAATTTTGTTCTGCTGCTCCCATCATCATCACTGTTATTTTCTGGAGAGAAGTGGTTCTTCCATCCACCATTGCCTACATCCCAGTTCATATCTATCATCATCCAGTTAATGCTTGCAATTATTAATAGTACCCACTTTCACTTTCAAAAATATGCCAGTTTGAATAACAGATCATATGATCCCCCTAATTTTAGGATACACAGATCTCTGGGATCAAGACAGAAACTAGACTGCCCCATGAGCCCTAATGAGTTAAGAACTGTAAATGCAGCAGAAACTAGAGAGCTGATGTCCCCACTTCTTTTTCTCAGACACCTCATGGTGTTCCATCTTTGTTAATCTCTGCACTTGCTGCACTTTTTCTATAGCCAGCTACCTTATCAGGTTTCAGTTCAGTTCAGTTGCTCAATCGTATCTGACTCTGACCCCATAGACTGCAGCATACCAGCCTTCCCTCTCCTTCACCAACTCCCAGAGCTTGTTCATTGAGTCGGTGATGCCATTCAACCATTTCATCCTCTGTCATCCCCTTCTCCCCCTGCCTTCAATCTTTCCCAGCATCAGGGTCTTTTCAAATGAGTCAGTTCTTCACATCAGGTGGCCAAAGTATTGGAGCATCACCATCAGTTCTTCCAATGAATATTCAGGACTAATTTCCTCTAGGATTGACTGGTTAGATCTCCTTGCTATCCAAGGGACTCTCAAGAGTCTTCTCCAACACCACAGTTCAAAAGCATCAATTCTTCAGTGCTCAGTTTTCTTTATCATCCAACTCTCACATCTATACATGACTACTGGAAAAACCATAGTATAACTAGATGGGCCTTTGTCGGCAAAGTAATGTCTCTGCTTTTTAATAAGTTGTCTAAGTTGGTCTTAAACAAGGAGCAAGCGTCTTTTAATTTCATGGCTGCAGTCACCATCTGCAGTGATTTTGGAGCCCAAGAAAATAATGTCTGTCACTGTTTCCACTTTCCCCCCATCTATTTTCCATGAAGTGATGGAACCAGATGCCATGATCTTAGTTTTTTGAATGTTGAGTTTCAAGCCAGCTTTTTCACTCTTCCACCTTCATCAAGAGGATCTTTAGTTCCTCTTTGCTTTCTGCCATAAAAATGGTGTCATCTGCATATCTGAGGTTATTGATATTTCTCCCAGCAATCTTGATTCCAGCTTGTGATTCATCCAGCCTGGCATTTCACATGTTGTACTCTGCATATAAGTTAAATAAGCAGGGTGACAGGATATAGCCTTGACGTACTCCTTTCCCAATTTGGAACAGTTTCACATGACCTCAGATAACTTCCTGAGTCCCCAAATTCAGATAACTTCCCTATTCTAGGGTCCTCCATAGACTAGCAATAGTCTTGGTATCTTTGTTTCAAAATTTTGAAAGAGAGAATCTGATTCAGCCATCTGACATGTTCAAGCCAAGTCACACAGGTTTATGTCCCTGGTAATACCAGAGACTCTGCTGCCTTTGGGTCAGGGTTCCATCTCCTCCTAATAGTGGTAGAAGGCTTTCCCTCCTGGCACTTGCAGGCACCACAGCGTATCTATTACACTTAGTGCTACAGATTCTTCAGCTACACTCAACTGTGTGTTATTTCCTCCATAAACCATGCTCTTTGAAGCCCCCATTGCTTTGTTTTCTACCAGGAGATTCTCTCTCCACTCTCATCCCCATCTTCTCCTCCTTTAAGAATCCAACCTCATCCTCCAAGTCACATGTCACAAGTCACATGTCACCTGCTCTTGGTAACTTTCCATTGCTCCTATCACTTCATTATTTTTACTCATCTGTCTTCCCACTGAGTTACTGCACTTTCAAACAAGGCCAAGTGTTGCCTCACCAACTTCCTGGATATGTTACCTTAAGAAGCTCTTTAGAGTCTCTGAATAATAGGGGGTAATTATATTTACATGGTAGGCTTGTAAGGACTAACTCAGAATACAATGAGTACTCAGTAAGTACTAATTATTGTAATATAATATTTAGGTGAATACACTTACAGAAAGGAGCTATAAAGGTATAATATTATAATAGATATTGTCTCCCCAAAAGACAATGAATTATATAGAAAACCCTATCAATGTGCATGGTTTGCCCACGGTTCTTTGCTGTTTCTCAAACATAATAACCACACATCTTGCTTTTAAGGCCTTTTACTTTTTGTTCTCTCTGATGAGCGCTCACTTTTTCTGGGTATATATGTGGCTCATTCCTTTATTTAATTCAGGTTTTTTTGCTCAGTTTTAATCCTCTCAAAGATGACTTTTAAGGTCTATTACCTAAAATGGCATCCACTATGATTCTCTATTTTACCAAGCTTCATTTTTTCCTTCATATTATTACCAAACATTCTACCATTCTACATATGTGTATGTGCCTGCTCACTGTCACCCTTACAAATATAAGCTCCAGAGGCAAAATATTAGTCCACTTTGTACACTGCTGAATATACAGTCCCTAGAGCAGTGCACATTATAAAGTGAATGAACGTTTCCCTAGTATATATTAGGTGCTCTGTAAATGTTTAGATTTGAACTAACTAGATAAATGCAAAAGCATAGGTATATATCAAGTATTAATAGAAGTTGAGTTCAGTGAAGGAACCATTACAATCTTATTTTTTACAAAGCTTTACAGTTTCTAAAACATGTTCACAAGCATCTTTTTTCTTACTCTTAAAATTCAAGCTTTCTAGAGACACCCAGTGGTCTCACTGGGCACTGCTCAGAATTGCAGATAACTCTGAGTTACAGACTGGTGCCCTTGTCACAGAGCAGAGTACACTGAATGGGTATGTTTACCAAAAAAAAAAGTATACACATGCCTACATACATATATACACATACACACATTACTTTATCTATGTAATAATTCCAAGAAGTTTATATTATTCTTATTTTTCTTTCACAGATGAAGAATCTGAGGCTCAGGCTGCTGCTGCTGCTGCTGCTGCTAAGTCATTTCAGTCGTGTTCCAACTCTGTGCGACCCCATAGACGGCAGCCCACCAGGCTCCCCGGCCCTTGGGATTCTCCAGGCAAGAACACTGGAGTGGGTTGCCATTTCCTTTTCCGATTCATGAAAGTGAAAAGTGAAAGTGAAGTTCCTCAGTCGTGTCCAACCCTCAGCGACCCCATGGACTGCAGCCTACCAGGCTCCTCCCTCCATCCATGGGATTTTCCAGGCAAGAGTACTGGAGTGGGTTGCCACTGCCTTCTCTGGAGGCTCAGGGAGTTTTCTCAAAGCCAAGAGCCTGGGACAAAAATTGTCCCATGGCAAACCTGGGACAAAAATTCAAGCCTGACTCCTGAAGTGCTGTTAACCTCAAAAGATACAGTCCAGGTTCAGGAATAAACAATGCCGGTTCAAAGAGTTCAACCATTAGCAATCATGGACAATCTACTTCAGCAATTTGTTCTTGCAACAAAAAAGATTCTTGTGGACATGTTTTCTCTTCTTCAAAGGTTAAGATGCCACCTTTCATATCTGCCACTGGCAGGTAATGCAGATAGTAACCCGCCGTCTTTGCCTTGAGCTCCTCAGAGGAAAATGTGTTATGTGAATGCACTGTGCTACCACACTAAAGCAAATGCTCCCTCCTCAGTCTTCTAAAAGGGACTCGAATCTTCTGGGATCTACTCCACAGTTCTGTTGAGATGAAGATTCTCAGACATAAGGCATTAAATTATTGCTCAGATGCAAAGAGCAAAAAATAATAAACGCAATAATAAAATTTAGACCTCATATAGCATTTTGTATTTTACTTAAGGTGGCTGTATAGTCAAAATTTTTAGAGAAACAGAACATACATAGACATACATATATGGATCTATATGTGTATATTTTATACATATATAAAATATGGACATTTATTATAAAAATTGGCTCACACCATTATGAGGGTTAGAAAATAGTACACCTGCCATCTGCAAGTTGGAGAAGCAGTAATACCGGTAGTGTAATCCAGCCAAGTCCTGGTCTTGGTCCATAAGCCCAAGAGCCAGGAGTGCTGATGTTTCAGCTTAAACAAAGAAATTCTTTCTTCTGCCTTTTTTGTTTTATTCAGACCCTCAAGGGATTGGATGATACCCATCTACATTGGTGAGGGTCATCTTCTTTCCTGATGCAAATGTTAATCTCTTCCAGAAACGACCTCATAGGCACATCCAGAAATAACATTTTACCGGCTATCTGGGCATCCCTTAGACCAGTAAAGCTGACACATAAAATTAACCATCACAGTAGTCTAGACTAAATCAAATATATGAAGTGGATAGGGTAGGGATGAAGAAGTTTGAATATCAAATCAATAACTTTTTAGAGTGAATCACTGAATTCAATCTCTTTCACTGTCAACATGAAGTAGTGGGAGAAACCTGAGCTTGGCAGTCAGTGCTGCCACCTATGAGCTTCATGAGTTGAGGGGTGAATCACTTACCTAAGCCAAGCTTCTGCTTTCTCACCTATAAAAATGAGAGGAACTATGCAGGAGTGTTAAGAACAATATAGCTATGCAAATAACGGATCTAAGATAAAATTGATAGCATCACCAACTCAATGGACACGAGTTTTAGCAAATTCTGGGGGATAGGGTAGGACAGGGAAGCCGGGCATGCTACAATTCATGGGGCTGCAGAGTTGGATACAACTTAGTGACTAAACCACGACAAAGATAAAACAAGCAGTCAAAAATGGTACTTCTTCGTATCATTATTCTTACTATTTTTACTGCACTCCCATCACCCCCTATCTCCCAGCCCATTTATTTGCACAGACCTGCTGGAATCCATGGCACCGGGTTTACTCTCTCACAAACTTGTGTCAAGCAAGCAGGAAACCCCCCTGCCCAGTGGGTTACTTATCCTTTATGTCAAACTGTCTATGTCCTGGTACCCTATGTACTTCTGAGTAATGTGATTGAAAATGCCATTTAAATGAATTCAGATTTTTAGACAATTACCCTACACAAACACTACAAAACACAAAAGTACCTCGTCTTCTTGAAACTGGGTGATTAGTATAGAATCTGAAACAATGAAGCAAATATAAAATGTATGAATGCTCATCAGAGGGTACTGTTTTCAAAACTAACATTAAAATAAATGTCAGGTGATGGATAAATAGCCTGGGTCCTCCTTTGTGCAATTCTCAACTGATTATCCATTTGAAAAAGCTACCCTGCGTATTTAAACGCGAAGTACAGCAGTGTGAGGCCTACAGGACATGAACAATGCTGCAATGCTGCCCTCTTGTGTTGGAAAATAAAACAAATGGAAATAACGCTATTTCTGCTTTTCTGGGACAGACTGAATGACACATAGTTATAAAGGTAAACATTTCAAGAATTTTTAAAAGAATATGTCCATAATTGGAAGTAAGATTCCATAAACAAAAGGCACCTGTAGTAAAACCATCTCATATCTTTACTGTCCTTTCCAGTTTTTATAGCTCCCTCTACATCTGAGACAAACATACTGTGATCTTTCATCCATCACGAACTGAAATCATCTCCCATTCACCATCAAATATGCCTGTACACTTTGTTCATTAGGACTTCCCTGGTGGCTCAGAGGTAAAGAATCTGCTTGCAATGCAGGAGACCTGGGTTTGATCCCTACATCATGAAGATCCATCTCTTGGAGAAGGAAATGGCAAATCCAGTATTCTTACCCGGGAAAGCCTGTGGACAGAGCAGGCTAGCGGGCTACTGTCTACTGGGTCTCAAACAGTCGAATACGACTTAGTGACTAAATCAGCACCACTACATTGTTCATTAGTGGTTGGTTGGGTTTACTTAACAGGTTAAAGAATGGGTTGGCCCTGGGAGATTGGGTGGTATTGTGGGATGGATTCCATACCCACAGCAACTTTTCTTTTTAAGTAAAAAATTTTTCTAATTTTTATTTCATACTGGACTATAGTTATTAAGAATGTTGTGTTAGTTTCAGGTGTACAGCAAAGAGATTCATTTATATGTATCAGTTCAGCTCAGTTCAGTCGCTCAATCATGTCTGACTCTTTGCAACCCCATAGATTGCAGCATGCCAGGCTTCCCTGTCCATCACCAACTCCCGGAGCTTACTCAGACTCGTTTCCATTGAGTTGGTGATGCCATCCAACCATCTCATGCTCTGTTGCCCCCTTCTCCTCCTGCCTTCAATCTTTCCCAGCATCAGGGTCTTTGCACCCTTCACATCAGGTGGCCAAAATATTGGAGTTTCAGCTTCAGCATCAGTCCTTCCAATGAATATTCAGGACTGATTTCCTTTAGGATGGACTAGTTGGATCTCCTTGCTGTCCAAGGGACTCTCAAGAATCTTCTCCAACACCACCTCAAAAGCATCAATTCTTCAGCGCTCAGCTTTCTTTAGAGTCCAACTCTCAACATCCATACATAACTACTGGAAAAACCCTAGCTTTGACTAGATGGACCTTTGTTGGCAAAGTAACGTCTCTGCTTTTTAATATGCTGTCTAGGTTGGTCATAACTTTTCTTCCAAGGAGCAAGCACCTTTTAATTTCATGGCTGCAGTCACCATCTGCAGTTTTTTTGGAGTCCCTCCCCCCCCCCCGCCCCACAATAAAGTCTGTCACTGTTTCCATTGTTTCCCCCGTCTATTTGCCATGAAGTAATGGGACCAGATGCCATGATCTTAGTTTTCTGAATGTTGAGTTATACATATACATGTATCTATTCTTTTTCAGATTATCTTTTATTCTACAAAAAACTATAATTTAAAAGGTCCTCATGCCTTTGTATCTTGTTCCTCTGCTTTGAAGGCAATCATACTGATGACAATCACTAGGAAATGAGATTCAAAGCAAGAATAAAATACTGCTTATGTGAAGGGAGGCACGTGAATTTGTCTCTTAGGGCAGCCTTAGCAAAGTACCACAGACTTGGGTGACGATACAGAAATACACTCTCCAGCAGTTATGGAGGGTAGAAATCTGAAGCCAAGGTGTTAGCACAGCCAGGCTCTGAGACGTTGGGTAGAGTACTTCCTTGCCTCTTCCTGACTTCTGATGGTGGCCATAGATCCTTGGCATTCCTTAGCTTTTAGCTGCATCACTCCAATATCTGCCTCTATCATCTCCAGGCTTTCTTTCTATGTGTGTGTCTTCACATGGCATTTTTCCTCTTCTTATGAAGAACCCAGTTACACTGGACTAGGGGTCTCATGGTACTTCAATAGGACCTCACCTTGATCACATCTACAAAGACCTTATTTTCAAATAAAATCACATCCGTGGATACTGGGGATTCAACATATCTTTGCAGGGCACAATTCAACCCACAACAGCAGGCTGAATACTCTCTTGATACTCTTATGGGGAAGGATTTATTAATTTTTAGCTAAATATTTCTGGGTAAAGAATCTGCCTGCAATGCAGGAGATACAGGAGATGCGGGTTCGATCCCTCGGTTGGGAAGATTCCCTGGGGAAGTAAATGACAATCCACTTCAGTATTCTTGCATGGAAAATCTCATGGACAGAGGAGACTAGTGGGCTACAGTCCATGGGGTCACAAAGAGTCAGACATGACTGAGCACATGATGGATTATAATTATAAATATTTCTGGTAATTATTCAACTAGTGATCATAGAGCATCAATGCAAAGGAGAACAGGAGGAAAAACATGACAGAAGACAGTTGTCAAAAGAGATCATCTTAGCTCAGGCTGCCATAACGAAATACCAGAGGCTGTGTGGGTTTAACAATACAAGTTTATTTTCTCACAGTTCTGGAGGCTGGAAGTTTGAGATCAGAGATCATGCTCATGTTCTGGGAAGCACTCTCTTTCTGGCCTGCAGAAAGCTACCTTCTCTGTGTGTCCTCCCGTGACCTCAGTGTGGGCTTGTGGAGAGAAATATCTCTCTTCCTCATTCTGCTGCTGCTGCTGCTAAGTCGCTTCAGTCGTGTCCGACTCTGTGCGACCCCATAGACGGCAGCCCACTAGGCTCCTCTGTCCCTGGGATTCTCCTAGAAAGCCACTGATCCCACATGAAGACTCTATCCTCATGACTGAGTCTGACTCTAATTATCTCCCAAAGGCCTTTTCCAAATGCCACCACAGTAGGTGTTAGGAGATTCAACATAGGAATTTTGGGGGTACACAATTTCAGTGCACATCAGGGAAATAGTAATTCAGAGAAAAGACATGCTTGCTTTCCTGGGGGGCCTGCTTGCTTAGTCCTTAGTCCTGTTCAACTCTTTGCCATCCTTTGGACGACAGCCTGCCAGGTTCCTCTATCCATAGAATTTTTCAGGCAAGAATACTGGAGTGAGTTGCCATTTCCTTCTCCAGGGGATCTTCCTGACCCAGGGATTGAACCCACGTCTCGAGTGTCTTCTGCACTGCAGGTGTATTCTTTTCCCACTGAGCCATCAGGGAAGACTTTTTTTGGTGGAAGAGGCTTATTTGCTTCAGTTTAGTTGCTCACTACACTATACCTTGGGAACATTCTGAGATGTCTTCCAAGAATTTGGACTTCCCTCTCAAACCTCATCCTGGGCTTTCCTCATTTGGGGATGACTAATGAGGTTAATGATGATAGAAGGAGTCTGTATTCCAACTAGCTGCCAAGTATAAAATTGAGAACAATGAGTATACAACCATCACAGGGAATCTATGCCTCCAGGTTTCCTGTTAGGTAAAACTGTGTAAAATTGTTACTGCCTTCCCTAAAGGACACACTGACCCATCCATAAGTGAGTGCTAAGTAGAGGTGCTGCACTGACCAACACAAACAGTTAATTCTGTGGTTTGTAGTTGTCACGTCCTTCTCCACAGTGTTGTTCATATATGTTCCCAAACTTTTCTCTTTCTCTACCAAGGACCCTTTTGATTATTTTCTCTCATAGCATGCATGTTTTAGAAGAGTTTGGTTATCTTTCCTAAAACCAGTATCATACCTAAAACCAGGTACCATGCCAAGAAGTTGCAATTAATTCATTTAACATTCACATACATCCTATGATGAGACACAAAGAATGTTTAGGGAATTTACTCAACGTATCACCATTGGTAAATCACAAAGCTCAGACATGAACCCAGGAAATCTGACCCCAGAACGCACTGGCTTAACTTCACTAATTCTAAGTTTTTCATATTATAGCTCCCCATGGACTATACAGTCCATGAAATTCTCCAGGCCAGAATAATGGAGTGGGTAGCCTTTCCCTTCTCCAGAGGACCTTCCCAACCCAGGGATTGAGCCCAGGTCTCCTGCAATGCAGCCGGATTCTTTACCAGCTGAGTCACAAGGGAAGCCCAAGAATACTGGAGTGGGTAGCCTATCCCTCCTCCAGCAGATCTTCCTGATCCAGGAATCGAACCAGGTCTCTTGCATTGCAGGCGGATTCTTTACCAACTAAGCCACAAGGGAAGTCCAAGAATACTGGAGTAGGTAGCCTATCCCTTCTCCAGGGAATCTTGGATCCAGAGTCTCCTGCATTGCAGGCAAATTCTTTACCAAATGAGCTATGAGGGAAGCTCAAAATGATAGCTACTGTAATAGTATTTGTTAATTAGTCTTTTCAATAGCAAATTTCAAATATTTGTAGGCCCTGCCAGCAATATTTTCTCAATGAGGAAAGAGATCCAGAGGGTTTAAGAATTTTGGCCAAGACCATAAAATGTAAGAGACAAAGGCATGATTCGACCCCACACATCTTTCTGACATCTTCTATACCAAACTGTCTACCCAGAGCCAGCTATATTATTTGTGAGACCTATTGAAAAATTAAAATGTGGGCCCCCTGGTTAAAAAAATGATTATGAATTTCAAGGCATCCGATAGTGAGGATGAAATCAACAGCTAGAAAACTCTGAATCTGGGACCAGTCATAGGCCCACGAAGCTGGCCCTGCACCTACATCCATGCCCAATGTAATGAGGGTGCTGCAGGAAACAAGCAAGCAAAATGCATCAAATTTCTTTGTTATCTTTGGCTACATTTCCTATACTCTATTTTATGGCCACAGTCAAAATTATTTGAACAAACTTGCTAGAAGAACATGGAAGAACAAAAAATTATACAAAGAGGCAAAGAAGGAAAACAACACCAGAGACTGGCAAGTGCCTTGGTCTCAAAGCTCAGAACCACAGATCAATTGAATAATAGAACTTAAAGAACAAAGGTCAGAGGTCAGTCCCCTTCGTTTGGAGACAACAGAGACCACAAAGTAAGCTGATGATCTTTTATGAAATAGTCAACTCTAGGTCTCAATTTTTTTTAAATTTTAGAATGATGTAAAACTAGATTCTTTCTAAATGGCTCCCAGGACTAAAATTCATGACATAGTATAGATATTTTAATTACATATTCTATGGGGCCATGAAAGTTCCAAAAATTTTTAAAAACAAGACTGTTTTAGTTCAATTTCCTCCAGGAAAGTTGATTCTGAGACAGATTTGCCTGTAGAGATTTTACTGGGGGGGATTGCCCACAAGATCAATGCCTGTGGGGAAGTGACAAAAGCAGGATTTGCAGAGAACATACAATCACAATAAAGTTCTCGAGTAACTTCACAGGGGACTCTGAGCTAGGATGGCCCTTGAGAGGTGTCCTGAATTACACACACATAGATACATCAATAGTCATTGGATACAGACTGACCCTTGGGTATGACAGTCCTCTTCAGCCAAGGGCAAGTCAGAGAGGGGAGTGGTATCCAGCAGCTGGGGAAATGAGTGCTTCAGTCCTGTAAGGGGGTCAAAAGGGTTTGTCTTGTATTGTGGTAACAGTACAACTCAAACAATACAAAGACAATACTCATTCCAAAGATCAATAACCACTGTCACCTTTTTCCCAGTACTTCTGCTTCCAGCAATATGGTGGGCTAAGAGCTCTACTGACCTGCTACAAAGCAGCCGGATCTTCAATAGAACCCAATTTGTGATATATTTCTGTGCTCACAAACACCACTAAAAACAAATAAGCCTTAAGCAGGGCAGCCACTGAAAGCAGTGAGCAGTGAGAACTGAGCAGAGGCAGAGGTGCCTTGAGGACAAAGGACCACAACGGGACTGCTGAAGGATGCAGAATAAGAGAAAATAAGCCTGTGAGTCCTTCACCAAGACAGGCTTCTAAGGGTCTCAAAATGGTCCTGGGTCTGCAGCATCCCTCAATACAAGCAAAACATGACACAAATCATCGCTTGAAAGAAGCCACCCCAACTTAGGCTGGCAAGATCCTCACATAACATGAGTAAGTATTGAGCACGTATTAAAGTGTCACAAAGCACATTAGGGTCAGCTGCAATAAGTGAAACTCAGAGATCTCCAGAGTCTATAGATGTTGGAATTGTCCAGTGCAGAATGTAGCATTACTAGGTTTAAAATGTTTAAATAAGTGCAGAATAAAATTACAAAGAAGAGTGATATTACACTGCAATTTTGTAAGAAGTTAAGAGGAACTAGGGAAATAATGTACTAGGTAAAGGGTACTCAACTATAAGTGAATCTACAATTATCTCAAAATTAAAAGATGAATTAGAAAAGAAAGCAGTTACAGCAAAAAGACAGAACATCTACAAAGGACAGCTGGCCAGGCAGGGGAGCAGTTTTCTGAACAACATGAAAAAAGAAATGAGTAGGTGGAGCCGTTGAAAGAAAATGACTGTCAGAGTGGTATTTTCAATCAATTAAAACAATCTTTTAAGAAAGAGAGGAAGTAAAGGCAAATGCAGACCATTACCAAACCTTCACTAAAGGAACTTCTAAAGGATGTACTTCAAGAAGTAAAGATCCCAGGGCAATGTATCCAAGAAGAAAGAGGAAATGGTGAGCAAACAAAATGGAAATGTGTTGCTTAATCAAAAAAAAAAAAAAAATGGGTCACAGAGGATCCTGCTGTGCTGTATGTCGGAGAGTGTTTTGCCTATGTTCTCCTCTAGGAGTTTTATAGTTTCTGGTCTTACATTTAGATCTTTAATCCATTTTGAGTTTATTTTTGTGTATGGTGTTAGAAAGTGTTCTAGTTTCATTCTTTTACAAGTGGTTGACCAGTTTTCCCAGCACCGTTTGTTAAAGAGATTGTCTTTAATCCATTGTATATTCTTGCCTCCTTTGTCAAAGATAAGGTGTCCATAGGTGCGTGGATTTATCTCTGGGCTTTCTATTTTGTTCCATTGATCTCTATTTCTGTCTTTGTGCCAGTACCATACTGTCTTGATGACTGTGGCTTTGTAGTAGAGCCTGAAGTCAGGTAGGTTGATTCCTCCAGTTCCATTCTTCTTTCTCAAGATAGCTTTGGCTATTCGAGGTTTTTTGTATTTCCATACAAATTGTGAAATTATTTGTTCTAGCTCTGTGAAGAATACCGTTGGTAGCTTGATAGGGATTGCATTGAATCTATAAGTTGCTTTGGGTAGTATACTCATTTTCACTATATTGATTCTTCCAATCCATGAACAAGGTATATTTCTCCATCTATTAGTGTCCTCTTTGATTTCTTTCACCAGTGTTTTATAGTTTTCTATATATAGGTCTTTAGTTTCTTTAGGTAGATATATTCCTAAGTATTTTATTCTTTCCGTTGCAATGGTGAATCGAATTGTTTCCTTAATTTGTCTTTCTGTTTTCTCATTATTAGTGTATAGGAATGCAAGGGATTTCTGTGTGTTGAAACTCCTAGAGGAGAACATAGGCAAAACACTCTCCGACATACACCACAGCAGGATCCTCTATGACCCACCTCCCAGAATATTGGAAATAAAAGCAAAAATAAACAAATGGGACCTAATTAAACTTAAAAGCTTCTGCACATCAAAGGAAAATATTAGCAAGGTGAAAAGACAGCCTTCAGAATGGGAGAAAATAATAGCAAATGAAGCAACTGACAAACAACTAATCTCAAAAATATACAAGCAACTCCTACAGCTCAACTCCAGAAAAATAAATGACCCAATCAAAAAATGGGCCAAAGAACTAAATAGACATTTCTCCAAAGAAAACATACAGATGGCTAACAAACACATGAAAAGATGCTCAACATCACTCATTATCAGAGAAATGCAAATCAAAACCACTATGAGGTACCATTTCATGCCAGTCAGAATGGCTGCGATCCAAAAGTCTACAAGCAATAAATGCTGGAGAGGGTGTGGAGAAAACGGAACCCTCTTACACTGTTGGTGGGAATGCAAACTAGTACAGCCACTATGGAGAACAGTGTGGAGATTCCTTAAGAAACTGGAAATAGAACTGCCTTATGATCCAGCAATCCCACTGCTGGGCATACACACTGAGGAAACCAGAAGGGAAAGAGACACGTGTACCCCAATGTTCATCGCAGCACTGTTTATAATAGCCAGGACATGGAAGCAACCTAAATGTCCATCAGCAGATGAATGGATAAGAAAGCTGTGGTACATGTACACAATGGAGTACTACTCGGCCATTAAAAAGAATACATTTGAATCAGTTCTAATGAGGTGGATGAAACTGGAGCCTATTATACAGAGTGAAGTAAGTCAGAAGGAAAAACATAAATACAGTATACTAACGCATATATATGGAATTTAGAAAGATGGTAACAATAACCCTGTGTACGAGACAGCAAAAGAGACACTGATGTATAGAACAGTCTTATGGACTCTGTGGGAGAGGGAGAGGGTGGGAAGATTTGGGAGAATGGCATTGAAACATGTATAATATCATGTATGAAACGAGTCGCCAGTCCAGGTTCGATGCATGATACTGGATGCTTGGGGCTGGTGCTCTGGGACGACCCAGAGGGATGGCATGGGGAGGGAGGAGGGAGGAGGGTTCAGGATGGGGAACACACGTATACCTGTGGCGGATTCATTTCGATATTTGGCAAAACTAATACAATATTGTAAAGTTTAAAAATTAAATAAAATTTTTTAAAAAATGAAAAAAATAAGAATATTCGATATGTGGCAGTTGCTAAAAAATAAGTTTGGATCACTCGGTCACATCCAACTCTTTGTGATCCTCTGGACAGTAACCCACCAGGCTCCTCTGTCCATGGGATTCTCCAGGCAAGAATACTGGAGTGGGTAGCCATTCCCTTCTCCAGGGGATCTTCTCAAACCAGGGATCGAATCCAATCTCCTGCATTACAGGTGGATTCTTTACCGTCTGAGCTACCAGGGAAGTTAAAAAAAATAGGGCAGAACTAAAATAGCAATGATAAATAAGGGAAGTGTTTAAAGGCTTTGAGGCTTTTCGGAGGGCTGTGGCTTAAGAGTAACCACTAAGAATAGTATAAAATAAAGAATAAAATTGAGGGAAAATTGCCTCAATAAATCAAAAGAAGAAAAATGCATAGAAAAAAGGACAGAGAACAAAAACAATACAATGGAAACAAGTCCAATGATACCAATAATCATAATGATTATAAAGGGCTTAAATTTGCCCTTTAAAAACAAAGATTATGGGACCACAATGAAAAACAGAAACAAAACCATTCCAGCTATACACTATGAGACATATCCCTAACTCATAAAGACGTGGAAATTTTGAACACAAATACATAGAAAAAAAGGCACCATGGACAAATAGATGATGGACAAAAAAACCAAAACAAAATATCAGACAAAAAGAGTTAAAGACCATCATTATTAGCACTAAAGAAAATTTATTACATCAGGAATACATACAATTATATTAAAGACATTTGCAGCACATTTATTGATAAAGCCCAAGTATTTAGATATATGTAAAGAATGCCTGAAAATCACTAATAGAGGAAAAAAATACAGAAAAATGGACAAAACACACAAGCATGTCACAGAAATAAAAAACAAATGGCAATAATTCTATGCCCACAAAGCTGGTGTTGTATATAAAATGGATCCATTCCTTCAAAGACACTATCTACCAAAATTCACAGAAGCTAGAAATAACCTGAATAGCCTTATATCTATTAAATAAATTAAATCAATAATTAATAACCTTTCAAACAGAAAGCACCAGCCTAAAAGGGTCCCCTGACGAATTCTACCAAACATGTAGGAAGAAAGTATACCAATTTTCTACAATTTATTTCAGAGGATAGAAGCAGGAGAAATGCTTCTTAACTTTATTCTATGTGGCCACTATTACCCTCACACCAAAAACAGACAAATAATTACCAAGAAAAGAAAATTACAAAGTTTATATCTCTCATAAACATATATGCAAAAATACTCAACAAAATACACCTATTCATAATAAAAACTCCCAGTAAACTAGGAATAGAGGATACTTTCTTAACTTGATAAACTATCTACAAAAACCTACAGCTAACATTATATTTAATCATAAGAAATTTGAAACTTTCTCACTAACAATCAGGTATAAAGTAATGATGTCCCCTTTCATCCCTCTTTTTCAACACTGAGCTGGAAATCCTTGCTAATTCAAAAAGACAAATAAAGAAAACAAAAGGTATACAGATTGGGAAAGAAGACAGAAAACTGTCTCTATTCATAGATGACATGATCATTGAAAGTTTCTGTTCTGCAGAGGACAATGTCAAGAAAATTCGAAGACAAGCCACAGACTGGGAGGAAATATTTGCAACAGACACCTGATTAAAAGACTGTTATCCAAGATATACAAAGAACTCTTAATACTCAACAGAGAAAATAAACAGCCTAATTTTAAAATGGACCAAATATTTTAACAGACATCTCAACAAAGATATACAAATGGCAAATAAGCATATTAAAAGATCAAGTGTCATCAGGAAAAAATGCAAATTAAACCAAGATACCATTATACATCTATTAAAATGGAGAAAATCCAGAACACTTACAAAATAAAGTGTTAATGAGGCTATAGAAACTCTCATGCTGGTGGGAATGCACAATGGTACACCTTGAAAGAAGGTTTGGCGGTTTCTTACAAAACAAAACATATTTTTATCACATGATTCAGCAATTATATTCCCCGTTGTAGTTCAATCACTAAGTCGTGTCCAACTCTTAGTGACCCATGGACTGCAGCACGCCAGGTTTCCCTGTCCTTCACTGTTTCCTAAAGTTTGCTCAAATTCATGTCCATTGAGTCAGTGACGCCATCCAACCATCTCATCCTTTGTCTCCCCTTTCTTCTCCTGCCCTCAGTCTTTTCCAATGAATTGGCTCTTCACATCAGGTGGCCAAAGTATTGGAGCTTCAGCACCAGTCCTTCCAATGAGTATTCAAGGTTGATTTCCCCTTTAGAATTTAGTTTGATCTTGCTGTCCAAGGACTCTCAAGAGTCTTCTCCAGAACCACTATTTGAAAGCATCAGTTCTTCAGCACTCAGCCTTCTTTATGGTCCAACTCTCACATCCATGCATGACTACTGGAAACACCATACCTTTGACAATACGGACCTTTGTCAGCAAAATGATATCTACCCAAAAGATTTGCAAAGTTATGTCCACTCAAAACCTGCACAAAGATGTTTATCACCAAAACTTGGAGGCAACCAAGACTCCTACCAGTAGAAAGATAAATAAATATGGACAACAGACAATGGAATATTTTTCAACACAAAAATATACAAGCTTTCAAGTCATAAAAAGACATGAAGAAACTTTAAATGCAATAACTAAGTGAAAGAAGCCAAGCTTAAAGGCTACATACTTATGACTCCAGCTATATGACTTCTAGCAAATGCAGAACTATAGAGACAATAAAAATATCAATGGTTTTGAAGTGGGCTGGGGGTGAATAGGGAGAACACAGAGAATTTTTAGGACTAAACCTCTGTAGTGTATTATAGTGATGGATTTATATCCATAGAATGTACAACACCAAAGATGAACCTTAAGGGGACTTTTGGATGTTGGGTGATTATGATGTGTCAATGTAGGTCCATCCGTGGTAAAAATAAATAAATAAATAAATGTACCCTTCGGAAGAGTTATGCTGGTAATGAGGGAGACTATGCATGTGAGGAGCAGGGGAGCAGATGTGTGGGAAATCCGTACTGGCCTCTCGATTCTGTGGTAATGCTAAAACTGTTCTTAAAAAATAAAGTCAAAAATGGCACATAAACATTTGAAAATTTGCTCAAATTCATTAGTAATTTTGTAACACAAATTAGTCATAATGAGATATTACAAACCAACTAGGTTGGTAAAATCCAAGATGTCTGAAAATATCAAGGATCATAGAGTGAATAGATAAATAGGAATTTTTACACACTGCTGGTAGGACTGCACATTTTCAACCTCTTTGAAAAACAATTTGTGTTTCCTAGAAAAGTTCAGGGTGTACACCCTCTATGCCAGCATTGTCATCAGTACATATCTCTCCAACAAAATCTCGCAGGGAGACATGTATACATAATACAGCAACAGAAACAAAGGTAGCAAGATTACTTCAATCCTTACTTCATTTTATCTCGCTTATTAATTCCAGTATTTCACATTTACTGAAATTCTGCTCTCACTGTAGAACTGCACAAGGAAGAAACTCTCAGAAAATCAAGGAACCACAATCTATTTATTGCTTTATATATCTATTAACACATGTAAAATAGCATATATACATAATGTAATACTCTGCATATGTTTGTGTCAGCAGGAATGTATGCATGTTTTAAATGAAATGGCTTTGAGAACACGGAGAAAGAGCGAACAGTTGGGTCTGGAAAGGAAAACAGTTGATGGAAATACCTCAGAGAGAAAAACAGTGAGATGCTATCACTGTTACTTAAACCAACACCTTTTGTTTCCTGAATTAAAACAGGACCATCCAGCCAAGAAACTAAAAATACCGCTCTTTAAAATCTGCTGAGTTAAGATGTTCTCATACCTTAAATATGCCCCAGTGGTAAGATTGAAACTTTGGCAATTACAGCAGCTCTCTCTGAGTTGCAGCACATCATTTAGAAAGTACTGCTTCAGGTTAAATATCAGGAAGAATTTGCTGACAGCATGGAAGGGCCTTGAAAAAAACTGGGGAATCTTCTCAGGATCTCTCTTAAAATATCCCTGGGGCTAATCAGTCTGGAACCTAAAGACATTTCAGTAACTTCGGCATGTCATGCTCATACTTATGTTTCTCTCTTTGCTGAATTTATAGGAGAAGCAGATTTCTTTTTTTAGATCAATAATTTGATCATCAATAATAATGATCTATTTTTTGATCAATAATAACCTTATTATTCCATTTAATTTAATCAAAACTTCTTCGTTCAGTTCCTAACATATTCCAGGCATGCTGTGAGGTCTCCAAAATACAGAAATGAATAAGACACAATTCCTGTCCTCAAGGAACTCAGAGATCAGTAGACTAGCATGTAATCCAGTAGGTGATTAATAGATCTGCTACTTGTAACATCAGTGTCTTAAACCTGAAGATATATGTTCTGTGGTATAACTGACATTGAGACAGATAAGGCTTCAGAGTCTGGGGAATGATTTAGGGGAAAGACCACACAAATTGCTTAAATATGTCCTCGCCTATAAAATGAATGCAATAGATTTTCTTATAACATTCATTTTCTAGAAGGGCCAAGCATCCGCTGTCTTACATCTCTCTGTGTCCCTGCTCATGGTCTTGAGGTACTCACAACTTGTGCAGTATTTCCAACAAAAACACAAATAGATATGAGTCTGGTTACTTCATTTAGAAAATTATAAAAAGCATTTTTTACTTTTTAGAAAAAAAATGTTTCTAAATCGAAATACATTGCCTGCAAAATATGCAACAAGTGACATTCCAATAAAATACAAAGAAACTATAAAAAGAAAATGAAAACACTTGCATGATGATGAAGGATAAGATTTGCATACAAAATAAACTTGAGACTCATTCTAACCATTTTAAGTCTTGCTATTGTTTCAACTGAAGTGGGAGGCTTGAAAAAAATTAAGTATCAGCATTAAAAAAAATAAGAGAAAAAGAATTTAGACAAAGTTCTATACAACTAGATACTGCTTTATAGATGTTAATAACAACAGTTATAATTGACAGTGAATTATTTTCTTAAGTTAAATATTTAGGCTTTTTCCCAAGATCATGATAATTTATTATATGTAGTTCCCTTAAAATGTGTAAACATTATATGTAAATTAATGGTTTATTTCTAAATCTAACTATTCTTTAAGAGTTTTAATGACAATTCAGTAGCCGATGCCTTCATAAAGCCAAATTTCTCCATATTGTAAGTAATCAAAAATATCATCTAATAACTACAATAATTTTGAAAAGGTGATCTAATGTGGCAATACTTTCTATTAAAAGCAAACTACCTGAATAATGTAATTCATAAGTACGCTGAAATAAAGGCAAGGAAAATAGATAAAAATAAAAATAAAAACTAATTGTATTATTCATTTAAATGTCACTGGATAATTTACTATGCAAAATAATCATTAGGCTTAATCACCATTGATATTTTGCTAATCTTCAGTATTGTAAAAGCATTTGTACACATTTTTAAAATTTCTTTGTTATGAAGGGCTATTCGTTTCAGAATGCTGCTATAAAAATTACACCTATGTGTTACTGAACAATTTTGAAGTTCAGAAATCCAGAATAGGTCAGCAAGGCTCTGGTCTCCCTGAAGATTCTAGGGGAGAATTTATTTCCTCTCTTTTTCTATCTTCTAAAGCAGCAGTCCCCAACCTTTTAGGAAACAGGGACCAGTTTTGTGGAAGACAATTTTTCCACGGACAGTGAGGTGGGAGGGTGTGGGTAGGGGGTGGGAGTGATGGTTCAGGTGGTAATTCGAGTGATGGGGACCGATAGGAAGCAGCAGATAAAGCTTCACTCGCTCACCTGCCACTCACCTTCTGCTGTGCAGCCGGGTACCCAACAGCCTGAGGACCAGTAGCGGTCCATGGCCCGGGTTGGAAACCCCTGTTCTAGTCTGCCTGCATTCCTTACTGCTCTGACTTTTGCGCGTTGCCACATTTCCTTCTCTGACTTGCCTGCCTTCCTCTTAAAAGGATCCTGATGATTACACGACTGATTATTCAGGATAATTTCCCCATCTCAAGGTCTTTACTTAATCACACTCGCAAAGTCTCTTTATCATATAAGGTAATGTACCCACAGGTTACAGGGATTGTAGGGGCTGCTATTCTGCCCACGTAGATACGATGACTTCTTCTTTTTTTTTTTTAAGCTTGCTCTGTTAAATTATAAATATAAGTGTATGTTCTGTGGGACTCCAAGTTATACTCTTGTCTTAAACTCTGCAAATGTTGGAGTGGGCCTGATGTTCCCCCAAAATGACAGCCAAGATGATAGGACGGCACCGAGATGATAAATTAGGAATTGGGCTATAGGAGTCAATATGGAAGAGTGAATTCCTATATCTCTTTCGGCCTAGACGTCAAGGCTGAGAGTGCCTTGGAATTCCAAGGGTGAAAAATGTCCCAAGCCCTGTAGAGGTGGCCAGAGAGTTGATTGCTGATATCCACTGCAAAGAGGGGGCTATGCATTGATGATGACTAAGCAAAATCCAGCTTATTACTCTTTGCTGAACACTTTCTATGAGTCAGGTGCTTTGCTAATTGCTTTACTTTCATCATCTCACTTAATCTTCACAACATTATTATTATGGCTACAGAGCTTTCATGTCAACATGATTAAGTGACAAGCTGGATTCAAGGTCTAGTTCATCTGACTATAAACCTTCTGCTTTTAGCCACTATAATACATTTCCATACTTGATGAATCACTGTATCTAATTACACATAACTGGCAAAATTAATTTTCCTTTTATTATGATGAGCCATTAGGAAAGGTAGTTTAAATGTTACAACTGTGCCATGGCAGTTAAGGGTTTATTTAGCTTGCATGGTACATGGAGGAGTACTGCCTGAGGTCAGCAGGATGCACCAAAGGTGATCAGTAAGAGACTCCCTCAGACAGTGATTATCAAGCTTTAGCAGACTTCAGAATCACCTGGAAGTTTTATTAAAAACACAGGTTGTGGGTCATACCCCTAGATGTCTAATTTCATAGGTCTGAGGTGGAGCCAGTAATTTTCATTTTAACCAATTCTCCATTGACATTGATACTCTAGCTTGAAGACCACACTTTGAGAACACCATCCAAAGGAAAAGAGTTCCCTCGAGGAAGAAGAATCTCAGTACACAAGAGTGAAACGAACAGGTCTCTGCTGTGGTTTTCCCAGGGAGATTCACTCTCTGTTGCCAAAACTTGGAGTATCATGGTTTGTTTCCTGAGACTGGGGGTTTAAACCAAGCTTAGAATTATGAATGGAATTTTGATAGCGAGGAAGGAGAAAATGAAAAGGGGTGTGGCAAGTGGGAGGAAGAATCTCAGGCTAAAACAAAGGATTTACGTATGGGGGTAAGTGGTGTAATAGGTTGAAAGACAACTTTAGTGCAGACCTTGGAGAAGGTCACTTAAAGCAACACCATAACACCTTATTTTAACATGAATTTTGACAGCTTTCAAAGTACTTTAGCATGCGCCACCGTTTTTTAAGTGTTTGTGGAGCACAGACTACTCAGTACACTGTATACTGTAAGTTCTGGAGAGTAGAGAACAGGAGAATTTTAACCATAAACCACTTTGTGTCACCTTGGAAGACAATGACATTTCTAAACTCTTCAAGAAGGCTGAAGTTCTGAGTGAGGTTATGTATCATTTTTCTGGCAAAAAAGTAAAAATCCCCAAACTCAAACTGCAAAAAAAGAAAATAAAAATCTCACTCTCATCTGTTTGTACATTACCTTTGGATCTTTCATTTTCTCTTTCCTTTTTCACTTTCTGTCCACTTCTCATACATACTTTATACCAGTACAGAGACATTTTCAATTGCACATAAAAAGGAACAGGGAAAGCAGTGTTCACACCACATCGTCCCATTCCAAGTGGAATAATGTCCTCATAAGCTCTCACTCTAGCTACCACAGAGTAAAAGTAAGGGTCAGAAGGAGGGGGCAAATTATTAAATCAACCAAGGGTCACAGGGAGGAATAACAGTCTCAATTTGAAGATGGTGAACTGATAGCAGATCAGGAGAGGATATCTCATTTTCATGAGCGTCCTTAGTCAAAGTCGGTGAATTAGTCATTTGGGATTTATGGCCAAAGAGATTGAGTGTAATTTCACAAAAAGGAAGGAAAGACAAATACAACCTTCTTACCCAAACATAGAGCAGATTTCCAAATAAAGAAATATATTTCTTACCCTGTGTACAGAATAACTCAAAGAGTTTACTGATCATTACAGTTCAGGATAGCGCTATGCTGTTACAGTGGATGATCCCCTCCTCAGGCTGGTGCACCTCTCTCCCACTTGCTCTAAGTGGAGAGGACAACACGGAGAATTCTCCTGAACCAAATGGAAGCACCTTGTCTGGGAGGTTATACCTCCCTCCACTCTCCAACACGGTTGACTTCGTCAGTGACCTGTGGGCATCAAACATAGAAGGCCAGTCCCCTTGCCTGAACACGAGCTCTGTCGTGTCACTTATGTTCTAGAGTATCTTGTGGAATCAGACTGAAGCCAGTCTCTACTGAGACCACATTCTTTATTTTAACTGAAGTAAGGTTAATTTACAATATTGTGTTCATTTCAGGTGTACAGCAAAGTGATATATACATATAATTTTATATTTTTTTCCATTACAGTTTATCATAGGATATTGAATATAGTTCCCTGTGCTATACAGCATGACCTTTTTGTTTATCCATTCTACATATAATATTTTACATCTGCTAATCCCAAACTCCCAATCCCTACCTCCCCCACTCCCCTCGATGGCAACCATAAGTCTATTCTCTATGTCTGTTTCTGTTTCATAGATACATTCATTGTGTAAGACCACATTCTCGCTTGGCAATTTTCCCCTGCCCTGTTATGTTTTCCTCACTTACTGAGGGCTCATTCCAAATAAATTTCTTAAGCATGGGTTCCTACTTCGGGTTTTGCCCTGAGGAACTCAATCTAAGACAGTTGATACCAGAAATGTTCCTGGAAAGCAGACTCTAAAGATAGGAATTTGGAATTAGACCATTTTCCTGCTGGAAATCAGTAAGAACCCGTCACTGCCGACAGATAAAAGTGGGGATAGTCCTTGGAATGCTAGGGCATGTTTCTGGTTTCCACCAGTGGTCATCCATGATGACAGGTGGAAGGGGATGCAATGGCTGGAGCAACACTTTTAGCATTTTAGTGGTCTGTGTGCGTGTGTGATGCTAAGTTGCTTCAGTTGTGTTCAACTGTTTGCGACACTATGAACTGTAGCCCACCCAGCTCCTCTGTACATGAGTTTCTCCAGGCAAGAATACTGGAGTGGGTTGCCATGCCCTTCTCTAAGGGATCTTCCTAACCCAGGGATCAACCAACCTCTCTTATGTCTCCAGCACTGGCAGGCAGGTTCTTTACCACTAGCACTACTTGGGAAGCCCAGTGATCTGAGGAAACACTATCAATTCAGTTCATTTCACTTGCTCAGTTGTGTCCAGGTATTTGCGACCCCATGCACTGCAGCACGCCAGGCTTCCCTGTCCACCACCAACTTCCAGAGTTTAATCAAACTCATGTTCATTGAGTCAGTGATGCCATCCAACCATTTCATACTCTGTCGTCTCCTTCTTCTCCTGCCTTCAGTCTTTCTCAGCAGCAAGGTCTTTTCCAATTACTCAGTTCTTTGCATCAGGTGGCCAAAGTATTAGAGTTTTAGCTTCAGAATCAGCCCTTCCAATGAATATTCAGGACTGATTTCCTTTAGGATGGACTGGTTTAATCTCCTTGCAGTCCAAGGGACTCTCAAGAGTCTTCTCCAACACCAGCTTTATCGTCCAACTCTCACACCCATACATAACTACTGGAAAAACCATAGCTTTGACTAGACACCTCTGCCAGCAAAGTAATGGCTCTGCTTTTTAATATGCTTTCTAGGTTTGTCATAGCTTTTCTTCCAAGGAGCAAGCATCTTGTCATTGCACGGCTGCAGTCACCATCTGCAGTGATTTTGGAGCCCAAGAAAACAGTCTGTCACTGTTTCCATTGTTTCCCCACCTATTAGTCATGATGTAATGGGCCCATATGCCATGATCTTAGTTTTTTGAATGTTGAGTATTAAGTTTTTTCACTCTCCTCTTTCACCTTCAGCAAGAAGCTCTTTAGTTCCTCTTTGCTTTCTGCCACAAGAGTGGTGTCATCTGCATATCTAAAGTCATTGATATTTCTCCTGGCCATCTTGATTTCAGCTTATGATTCATCTAGCCGGGCACCTCACATGGTGTACTCTGTACACAATTTAAATATCAGGGTGACAATATAACAGCCTTGACGTACTCCTTTCCCTATTTGGAACCAGTCTACTGTTCCATGTCCAGTTCTAACTGTTGCTTCTTGACCTGCATATAGGTTTCTCAGGAGTGAGGTAAGGTAGTCTGGTATTCCCATCTTTTTAAGAATTTTCCACAGTTTGTTGTGATCCACACAGTCAAAGGCTTTGGCATAGTCAATGAAGCAGAAGTAGATGTTTTTCTGGAATTCTCTTGCTTTTTCTATAATCTAAAGGATATTGTCAATTTGATCTCTGGTTCCTCTGCTTTTCTAAATTCAGCTTGAACATCTGGAAGTTCTCATTTCATGTTCTGTTGAAGTCTAGCTTGGAGAATTTTGAGCATTACTTTGCTAGAGTGTGAAATGAGTGCAACTGTGGGGAGGTCTGAACATTCTTTGGCATTGTCTTTCTTTGGAACTGGAATGAAAACTGACCTTTTCCAGTCCTGTGGCCACTGCTGAGTTTTCCAATTTACTGGCATATTGAGTGCAGCACTTTCACAGCATCATCTTTTAGGGTTTGAAATAGCTCAACTGGAATTCCATCACCTCCACTCACTTTGCTCATAGTGATGCTTCCTAAGGCCCACTTGACTTACTATTACACTAACTATAAAACTGGGGAATTGGTTGGCTGTTGCTGAGCATCATTGATTTAAGAGAGAAAAATGATAGGCTTGGATTTGTTAATTTTAATCAAAGTGTGAGAGCAGGAGGGATTCTTGGGTAGCATTCAAAGAGACCTTCTGCTCCTGCAGCAGTCATATCAATAGTAAAATAGGGACAGAACTTAATTATTGGCAGAGCTTCAGAGAAGGCTGAATCTCAGCCTAGGCAAGTCTCTTACACAAACTCAGAGCCTTGCAGGGAAGGAGAGTCATCCTGACACTGGGAAGGAGATATCTGTGAAGACATGGTTAAGAATCTCAAATCCTGAAGTTATCCTGAATCCTATGGGCCTGAAGAAATCACCATGTGCGTGTGTGTTCAGTCATTCAGTCATGTCTGATTCTTTGGGACCCCATGAACTATAGCCCTCCAGGCTCCTCTGTCCATGGGATTCTCCAGTCAAGAATATTAGAGTGGGTTGCCATGCCCTCCTCCAGGGAATCTTTCTGACCCAGGGATTGAACTCACATCTCCTGCATTGGCAGATGATTCTTTACCACTGAGCCACCTAGGAAGCCTGAAGAAATCACCAATCCCCCCCTCCCCCATTGGAAGACAGACAGACAGACACACACACACACAGACACACACACACACTTGGAAGTTATATAAAGGCCTTAAATGTGGCAAGTGCCTTGGAAGATATTTATTGCACTTCTCAAGATTGGCTCTACCTCCTCTCGGCTCATAACTAGAACCAAATCTTAGCATAACCTAACTCAGGAAATGCGGAGCCAGCTAAGGCAGAGGAGAAAGTATATGCCCAAAAAGCTTTAGGACTTGGATAACATATTACCATCAGGAACGAGGAACAGTCCTTGATAGGGCTAGATCAAGAGGGGACAGATCAATCAAGCTGGATTAGGGAGGGTTTTGCAATGTGGTAGTATTTTCCAGTGATACAAGATTCAACGCCCTAGCATGGGCTCTGGTGGGAGTTGTAACAGGATGTTGCAAAGGCCCTTGAAATCTGGAGAAAAAACCCTATATTAATCAGAGTAGTGAAGTGAAAGTCACTCAGTCATGTTCGACTCTTTGCAACCCCATGGACTGTAGCCTGCCAGGCTCTCTGTCCCTGGAATATTCCAAACAAGAATGCTGAAGTGGGTAGCCATTCCCTTCTCCAGGGAATCTTCCTCACCCAGAGATCAAACCCAGGTCTCCTGCACTGCAGGTAGATTCTTAACCATCAGAACCACTAGAGAAGCCCAAACAAAGTAGAGATGCTAGAATTGCTGTAACAAAACATGGGGGAAGGGTTTAAAAAGCAGAGAGAAGCACACATAAGGTCCTCTATAAGACAGAAAACCCTGTAGCTCTTCTTAGGAAGGCAGAGAAGACACTCCTTTTATAGGGGCAATAATTTTAAGAGACAGCTGGGAATATCTGTGATAGTACTGTGTTCCCTAATAGCAATAGGATCTGGAAATGGCAGAGGCCAGGTGGCAGCACATAACCAGTAGAAGGGAGGTAGAAGGGAGGTAAAAAATGTAGCAGGTTCAGAATATCAGCAAGGCCTAACCCACATGAATATATGGAAATAGCTCATAAAACCCAGGGACAAGATAGATGGGCAGTGAAAAAGGGTATAGACATACACAATAGAGATTAAGAACTGAAGAGATGTTTGATGTCAGCCACCCCCAACGAAAACTTGTGTTCACATGTCCAGTTCTCTGACCCAGAACATATCATCTAAAGGAAAGCCCCTGCAACACTACAGCTAGCCCTCTGGATTGTTCAGATCTCTCAAAGCTATTGAACTCTGCTTTAAGAGCAGAGGTGTGTGGACGTCAGTTGATAAATAGCATCCTAACCCTGTTTGTCTCACAGTGGTCATTCTCCTGGTTTCCAAATGCACATTTGGGATGAGCATACTTAGCAACTGGTAGAACAATATCTTTATTCCTTGGATTGTAAAGTTTTGTAGGAAAGACAAGAGAAGATCCTGGAAGTGCTTCACAAGGATAATAATTATATAAAACTGATACCACATCTCTATTAGTTTCATGGGACTACTGTAACAAATAATTATAAACTGGATGACTTTAAACAACAGAAATTTATTCTCTGACCATTCTGAGGGCTGGAAGTCTGAAAGCAAGGGGTCAGCAGGGTCATGCTCCCTCCAAAGCCTCTATAGGAGACCTCTCCTTGCCTCTTCCAACTTCTGGGAGCCCCAAGACATCCCTTGACTTGTGACAACACTACTTCCATCTGCCTCCTTCTGTTTTCTCTCGAGCTATCTTCCCTCTGTGTCTGTATCTGTGTCTGAGTCTCCTTCTTCTTATAAGGACACCAGTCTAGATTAAGGACCCATCCTACTCTAGTATGAGTATATCTTAACTCATTATGTGAGATTTAGACCATAAAGAAAGCTGAGAACCGAAGAATTGATGCTTTTGAACTGTGGTGTTGAAGAAGATTCTTGAGAGTCCCTTGGACTGCAAGGAGATTAAACCAGTCAATGCTAAATGAAATCGATCCTGAATAATCATTGGAAGGACTCATGCTGAAGCTAAAACTCCAATACTTTGGCCACCTGGTGTGAAGAACTGATTCATTGGAAAAGACCTTGATGCTGGGAAAGATTGAAGGCAGGAGCAGAAGGGGATGACAGATGGTGATATGGTTGGATGGCATCACCAACTCAATGGACATGAGTTTGAGCAAGCTCTGGGAGTTGGTGATGGACACAGAAGCCTGGCGTGCTGCAGTCCATGGGGTCACAAAGAGTTGGACACGAATGAGTGACTAAACTGAACTGAACTAACTCATTATATCTACAATGACTCTATTTCCAAATAAGGTATGTTCACAGGTAGGACCTCAAATCAGCGGCACCCTCAAAATCTTAAAGAACTTAGGAGTGGTAGCCCCCAATATAACCTTATTTAATACACTAGGTCTGGCCTCTGCAAAAGTTAGCTAGATCTCAGAAGATTACAATGGACTACAACAAGTTGGAGAAGGAAATGGTAACCCACTCCAGTATTCTTGCCTGGAGAATCTCCATGGACAGAGGTCTGGTGGGCTACAGTCTATGGGGTCGTAAACAGTTGGACACAACTGAGCAACTAAGCACTAAGCACAAGTTAATCAAGCAGTCACTTCAATGGCAGCTGTTGTGTCCTGCTGTATATTTACCAGAGCAGATGAACACAGTCCTGACAAATGTTTTCTTCTTCATTCTTATCAGGAAGGAGAGTCAGAAGCTCCAATTCACATGGACAGATAACAGTGTACATCCACCGTCTTGCCGCCTTGGGTCTGTTTTAATCCCCCTGCCCTCTGTAATAATATTACCAGAAGAGCCTTCTACGAATGTTCTGCCAATTATCACTCCGTTCCACTCTACTGATGATGCCATGTTAATTGCACCCAATGAGCAAGAAGCAGGAAGTTTCCTGGATGCCTCAGAAAAACATATGTGCTTCAGAAGAAGATAAAATTCAGAAAGATTTAGGAGTCTGGCACACAGGTGAAGTTTCTAGGAGTCAAGTGTTATGGGAACCCTGCAATATTCACTTGAAAGTAAAAGATAAGTTATTAGTTTACATCTCTTAGCAGGAAAAATAATTATAATGCTTAACAGGCATCTTTAATTTTGAGAGGCAGCATATAATACACTTGCTGCTGCTGCTGCTGCTAAGTTGCATCAGTAGTGTCTGACTCTGTGCGACCCCATAGACGGCAGCCCACCAGGCTCCCCGATCCCTGGGATTCTCCAGGCAAGAACAACTGGAATGGGCTGCCATTTCCTTCTCCAATGCATGAAAGTGAAAAGTGAAAGCGAAGTCCGCTCAGTCGTGTCCGACTCCTAGCGACCCCATGGACTGCAGTGCACCAGGCTCCTCTGTCCATGGGATTTTCCAGGCAAGAGTACTGGAGTGGGATGCCATTGCCTTCTCCCATAATACACTTGAGGATACTGCTTTGATCCATTCTTCAGAAAGCTGTTGAGCAGAGCCCAGGATAAAAAAATGTTCTGCATAACGTCCTGGATGGTTGCTTGGGCTACATCAACCATCATACTGGAATTACTTGTGGTAGCAAAATACATTATGTAAGTACACATTCAGACAATAAAGAATTCACCTGCAATGCAGGAGACCCGGATTCAGTCCCTAGGTCAGGAAGATCTGGAGAAGGGAATGGCTACCCACTCCAGTATCCTTGCCTAGAAAATCCCATGGACAGAGGAGCCTGGTGGGTAAAGTCTGTGAGGTCACAAAGAATCAGACAGGACTAAGCGACTGAGCACAAGCACGCATAATCAAACCAACTTCTTTACTATGATGTGACTATAAGATACCTAGTATGTCCTTTACCATTAGGGAAGATAGTGAGGTTCTCTTCCCTCACTTCCCCCAGATATGATTGGTCTTTTACAATATTTTCCTGTCCTTCCAACTATTTGGAAGCAAATTTTGCAGGGCTTTCACTGAAGCCCCTAGTTCCCAGGCTATGATAAAATGGTTATTACATTTATTTCCTGATTATTAGTTTTCCCTTCATCATGTCATTTTCATTCCATAATTTTTTTTTTTTGGCCTTTGTGATAATCCTGGGTTGGCTCTTTGGTTGGTTGGATTATTTTTACTTAGGTATAGTAGATTTACAATAGTATATTAGTTTCAGCATACAATACAGTGATTCATATTTTTATAATTTTACTCTATTAATAGTTATTATAAATATAAAAGCTCTAATCCCCAAATTATATGTACTATACCCTTGATGCTTATTTATTCTATACAGAGTAGTTTATATCACTTAATTACATACAATTTTCTTCACTCTCCCCACTGGTAACTACTAGCTTATTTTCTGTATCTGTGAGTTTGTTTCATTTCTGCTATGTATATCCATGTGTACTATTTTTTTTTAGATTCCACATATAAGTGATATCACACAGCATTTGTCTTTGTCTGACTTATTTCACTTGGCATAATACCCTCCAGGCCCATTCATGGTTTTACATATGGCAGTTTCATTCCTTTTATGACTGAGTAGAAAACTCAGCAGTGGCCACAGGACTGGAAAAGGGTCAGTTTTCATTCCAATCCCAAAGAAAGGCAATGCCAAAAAATGTTCAAACTACTGCACAGTTGCACTCATCTCACACACTAGCAAAGTAATGCTCAAAATTCTCCAAGCTAGACTTCAACAGTACATGAACTGAGAACTTCCAGATGTTCAAGCTGGATTTAGAAAAGCAGAGGAACCAGAGATCAAATTGACAATATCCTTAAGATTGTAGAAAAAGCAAGAGAATTTCAGAAAAACATCTACTTATGCTTCATTGACTACACCAAAGCCTTTGTCTGTGTGGTTCACAACTGTGGAAAATTCTTAAAAAGATGGGAATACCAGACCACCTTACCTGACTCCTAGGAAGATTATATGCAGATCAAGTAGCAACAGTTAGAAATGGACATGGGACAATGGATTGGTTCCAAATAGGAAAAGGAGTATGTCAAAGCTGTATATTGTCACCCTGCTATTTAAATTGTGTACAGAGTACACCATGTGAAATGCTGGGCTAGATGAATTACAAGCTGGAATCAAGATGGCCGGGAGAAATAGCAATGACTTCAAATATGCAGATGACACCACTCTTGTGGCAGAAAGCAAAGAGGAACTAAAGGGCCTCTTGATGAAGGTGAAAGAGAAGAGTGAAAAAACTTAAAACTCAACATTCAAAAAACTAAGATCGTGACATACAGGCCCATTACTTCATGGCTAATAGATGGGGAAACAATGGAAACAGTGACAGACTTTGTTTTCCTGGGCTCCAAAATCACTGCAGATGGTGACTGAAGCCATGAAATGAAAAGATGCTTGCTCCTTGGAAGAAAAGCTATGACAAACCTAGAAAGCATATTAAAAAGCAGAGCACTATCTTGCTGACAAAAGTCTGTACAGTCAAAGCTATGGTTTTTCCAATAGTATGGATGTGAGAGTTGAACCATGAAGAAGGCTGAGTACCGAAGAATTGATCCTTTTGAACTGTGGTGTTAGAAAAGACTCTTGAGAGTCCCTTGGACTGCAAGGAGGTCAAACCAGTAAATCCTTAGGAAATCAGTTCTGAATATTCACTGGAAGGACTGATGCTGAAGCTGAAGTGCCAATACTTTTGTCACCTGATGCAAAAAACCAACTCATTAGAAAAGACCCTGATGCTGGGAAAGATAGAAGACAGGAGGCAAAGGTGACGACAGAGGATGAGATGTTTGTATGGCATCACCAACTCAAGGGACATGAGTTTGGGAAAACTCAGGGAGATGGTGATGTACAAGAAAGCTTGGCATGCTGCAGTCCGTGGGTCACAAAGAGTTGGACACAACTGAGCAACAGAACAATAACATGTTTATGTGTGTGTGTGTGTATGCCACAACTTTCTCTATTTGTCTGTTGATGGAGGCTTTGGTTACTTGCATAACTTTACTGTTGTAAATAGTGCTGCTATGATCATATATTGGGGTATATGCATATTTTCCAATTAGTACTTTCATTTTGCTGAATAAGTACCTAAGAGTGAAATTGTTGAACCTTATGGTAGTTCTATTTTTAGTTTTAAGAAACTCCCATACTATTTCCATAGTGGATGCCCATCCATAATTCTTATTTATTATATGTATTACACATTCCCTTACAGTCCACAACTGTTCACTTAGTTTTAACTTAACATGGCACTAGAGGTAATGAATCCCTCTGCCAATGCAGGAGAAATAATAAACATGGGTTCAGACCCCATCAGGAACATCCTGTGGAGTAGGAAATGGCACTTCACTGCAATATTCTTGCCTGGGAAATTCCATGCACCAAGAAGCATGGCAGGCTACAGTCCATGGAGCCACAAAGAGTAGGACACAACTAAGCAACTGAACAACAACAACAAATATTTCAGGATAATCTTTCCATCTCAAGGTCATTCATATTAATCAAACCGACTGTTTTCCCTAACACAGTTGTGAATTACATCTTGGTTGGATACAAGATTCTAGGTTGTAGTCTTTTTTCTTAGTAGTCTATACATTATCCCTTTCTACTATTTAGTTTTTCATGTTGAAGATCAATAATCAAATTTCATTTTACATTTTTTCTTGTAACTGAATTGTTCTTTCCCGCTGAAAGCTTAAAGACATTTTTCTTATATGTACTTAAAAATGCAGGTACTTTACTACAGTATATCAAGATGTGAGTCTGTTTTCATCAATCTTGCCTTAAATTGTAAGGCAATGCAAGATTGAAAGCCTGCTCAGCTTTCAGACTCAAGTCTTTCTTAAACTCTGGGAAATACTTGTCTGATAATTATTAAACTATTGCCTACCTTCCATCTATTCCTTTTTCTTCTTTCAGAACTCCTTATAGAATTGAGGCTTTTGAACTGTGGTGTTGGAGAAGACTCTTGAGAGTCCCTTGGACTGCAAGGAGATCCAACCAGTCCATTCTAGAGGAGATCAGCCCTGGGTTTTCTTTGGAAGGAATGATGCTAAAGCTGAAACTCCAGTACTTTGGCCACCTCATGCAAAGAGTTGACTCATTGGAAAAGACTCTGATGCTGGGAGGGATTGGGGGCAGAAGGAGAAGGGGACGACAGAGATGTCTGGATGGCATCACCAACTCGATGGACGTGAGTTTGAGTGAACTCCGGGAGATGGTGATGGACAGGGAGGCCTGGCGTGCTGTGATTCATGGGGTCGCAAACAGTCGGACACGACTGAGTGACTGAACTGAACTGAACTCATCACTTACATATTAGGGCTTACTGAGCTAAATTTCCAGTATTTTTTCTTTTCTTAAAAGATTTTTATGTCCTTGTATTTTTCTCTGACATTTGAGATAGTTCTACCATTTCATTTTTCAGAACCATTAGTTTCTGTATGTGTGAGTTGTGTGTTTGTATATGTCTCTCTGTGTTGCTACTTTTAATATCAAAGATTGTACTCTTTTTTAATTTATATGCTGAATATATGAAATGATTTTGGTTTCAAAAAGTCTTCCTTTATGCTGTACTTGAATGTCAAGTACTTTGTTATTGCCTTAAGTCTTTGTCTGTCTTCCCTAATAACTCCACTTCACAGGAGCCTGCTACGTGTTTTCTCCTTGTTCCTCTCCTTCTATCTTTGGCATGACTGTGACATAATTCAAGGCTTCTTTCTCATCCTCCAGGATCTGTCTACTGGCAGAAGAAGAAGAGCTCAGAGAGGATGAGAAATGAAATGTATTTAAGCCATTGTCTTCCCAGCATCTTTAGAAATGTTCTCTCATTCTTTTTCTGCAACATCATATTTTTAAGAGGGCTGAAGCAAAAAGGCAAAGTGTCAACACTTGTTAAGTCTAGGCAGCAGGTATATCAATAGATGGTGAATGTTTGTTGAATTATTTTCTATACATTTAGTTTGTTTGAAGCATGTATAAACAAAATGAACTGTTAAAACATTAATGTTATATTTATTCTGATAAGTTATTAAATTTCTCTTTCCTCTGAAGCCCAGACCCATATACCTCTAACTGCTAATGGCTATCACAAATCATCAGCACCTTCATAGTTAACTTGTCCAAAATGAGTCTTTTGGATTAAACCCCCTAAAATCTTCCCCTGGTAGTTCTAATTTCAACAAATGACACCAATATCAACCCAAGCAAAAAGCATAGAACTGGTTGTTGATGCCTTCCTTTCCCAGACCTCTGCATGCATCCCCTAGCAAGCCCTATCAACACACTTGTAAACATCAATTAAATCCTTTCACTTTTCTCCATCTCTTCTGGCCTCATCCTGCTTCAAATGACTTCTCTGCATTCATCTCTGCTTCCACTTTGACCCTACAATTCATTATACCTGTACCCAAAACATTATTCTTTCAAAGTCAGATCCTGTCATATTTTTTGTTTAAAACATTATTAAGACTTCTCACTGCTCTTTGTTGTTAAGTCATATCCAATTCTTTGTGACCCCACTGCAGCATGCCAGGTTTCCCTGTCTTTCACTATCTCCCTGAGTTTACTCAAACTCATGTCCATTAAGTTAGTGCTGCTATCCAGCCATCCCATCCTCTGTTGTCCCCTTCTCCTCATGCCCTCAATCTTTCCCAGCATCAGGGTCTTTTCCAATGATCTAGTTATTCGCATAAGGTGGCCAAAGTATTGGAGCTTCAGCTTCAGTCTTTCCAATGAATATTCAGGGTTGATTTCCTTCAGGGTTGACTGGTTTGATCTCCTTGAAGTCCAAAGAACTCTCAACAATTTTCTCCAGAACCACAATTCAAAAGCATCAGTTCTTCCGTACTCAGGCTTCTTTATAGTCCAACTTTCACATCTGAACACGAGTACTGGAAAAAACACAGCTTTGACTAGATGGACTTTTGTCAGCAAAGTGATGTCACTGCTTTTTAATATGCTTTCTAGCTTTGTCATAGCTTTTCTTCCAAGAGCAAGTGTCTTTTCATTTCACGGCTGCAGTCACCATTCACAGTGATTTTGGAGCCCAAGAAAATAAAATTTGCCAGTTTCCATTTCCCCCCATCTATTTGCCATAAAGTAATAGGCTCAGATGCCATAATCCTAGTTTTATGAATATTGAGCTTTAAGCCAGTTTTTTCACTCTCCCCTTTTACCCTCATCAAGAGGCTCTTTAGTTCCTCTTCACTTTCTGTCATTAGAGTGGTATCATCTGCCTATCTGAGGTTGTTAGTCATTGCTCTTAGAATAAAACAAAACTCCTTGTAATAGACTACAAGTGAGTATCTAATCTAACCGCTCCTTTCAAATCCCAACTTCTATCTTCTTCTCCCTTGTTTTCTGTGCTCCAGCCACACTGGTCTCCTTTCTCCTATTCAAATATAGTAGGCTCTTTCCCAACCCAGGGCTTTTATAGTTCTATTCCCTCTGCCTATTAAGAGCCTGTATCCACTTTTTGAACAGATTAACTGCTTTTTATCATTTAGATATCAATCAAATATCATCTCCTCTTGGAAGTATTTCATAGTTACTTTATCTAAGTACCATTCTTTGGCTCAGCTCACATTACTCTGTCAGATCACCCTGCTTATTTCCTGTTATCACATTATTTCATTCTATAGTGTTCTGCTACTTATTTAAATCACTATTGTAATTAGATGGCACCTCCATGAACAGACTCATGCCTTTATCAATTAATTACCCACTTTACTTAGTATTGGATTAGTAAGTATACCACATAATAAGAAGACATAATGAAGGGATATTCAGCAGTCATCACACTGGCTGGCACACTCAGATGTAAGTACCTTGTACAAGTGAATCTTTCTTGACTGAGTAATAACCAACTGACTGGCTTGGGCATTCTGTAAAACTCTTCCTTGCATGCAAAGTATAGCTAATAGTCATTTTGAATAATATGTTAAGTTTAACGGATCCAGCTGTAAACAACATATTTATATAACTTATTTATACTTTTAAATGACTGCCTTTGTGAGACTCATGATCTGGGCGTCCCCTTTATGTAAACCTCCACTACAATTATATACTTCCCCCAGTATTACTTACGATACAGGTTCAGCTACTGTATCAGAGACAAGCCCAAAACAACAAAAGAATTGTATTTACTTCCCATGAAAACCCAGCGTGGGTGGTAGCTCTCCATGCAGCTATCACATGCTCAGGGCCCTTCAGCTTTGCTGTTCCATCAGGCCCACGGTGTTACCTTGGCCACACAGTACAATAAATCTCAGCACTGCACACCCACTCCAGTCCACAGAGATGGGGAAATGGAAGTGAATGGACACCCTCTGATTTTTGGTATGATCTCCCAGAACCTAGTGTATATAGGTTCTAGCTAGACTAAAAGGAAGCTGCAAGAATGGCTTTGAAAGAACTGTTTGTTTTCTGGGGAACCATGTGCTCAGTTACAATGCTAGCTTTCTTGTTGTTAGAAAGAAGGAAAGTATGGATATTAGTTCTATTCTATGAAAAAGTGAAAGTGTTAGTTGCTCAGTCATGTCCAATTCTTTGTGACCCCATAGACTGTAGCCCGCCATGCTTCTCTGTCAATGGAATTCTCCAGACAAGAATACTGGGGTGGGTAGCCACTCCCTTCTCCAGGGGATCTTTCTGACTCAGGGATCGAACCTGCATCTCCTGCACTCTGGTATATTCTTTACCATCTGAGCCACCAGGGAAGCTCCATATACCTCCTTAGAATGGAAACTGCATAAAAACAGAGAATTTCTCCATCACATTCCATTGTATCTCAGCTCCTAGAACAGTGTCCTATAGCACATGTGTCCTCTGACCATTTTCCTAGACTTTGTCCTGACTCAGCCATCATCATTGCTCACTTGGACTAAAGCAAGTCTACATTACCTTTCTGTCTCAATATCAATACCATACTGTCATCAAAGCGAGCTATTTAAAATAAGAACATTTGTCTTATTTCATTTTTTAAAGTCCTTCAGTAACTTACCAATGTCCTCAGTATCACCTAGGAACTTCTTAGAACTATAGATCACCATCTCTATCCCAAACTCCCAGCTCTGGTTGGGGTTCAGCAATGTGTTTTTCAGTAAGTTATCCAAGTGATCCTGAATCACTCTAACATTTGGAAACCACTGATCTACACCATACATTGTCACCCTGCTTATTTAACTTGTATGCAGAGTACATCATGAGAAATGCTGGTCTGGAAGAAGCACAAGCTGGAATCAAGATTTCCGGGAGAAATATCAATAACCTCAGATATGCAGATGACACCACCCTTATGGCAGAAACTGAAGAAGAACTAAAGAGCCTCTTGATGAAAGTGAAAGAGGAGAGTGGAAAAGTTGGCTTAAAACAACATTCAGAAAACTAAGCTCATGGCATCTGGTCCCATCACTTCATGGCAAATAGATGGGGAAACAGTGGAAGCAGTGTCAGACTTTATTTTGGGGGGCTCCAAAATCACTGCAGATGGTGATTGCAGCCATGAAGTTAAAAGACGCTTACTCCTTGGAAGGAAAGTTATGACCAACCTAGATAGCATATTGAAAAGCAGAGACATTACTTTGCCAACAAAGGTCCGTCTAGTCAAGGCTATGGTTTTTCCAGTAGTCATGTATGGATGTGAGAGTTGGACTATGAAGAAAGCTGAGTGCCGAAGAATTGATGCTTTTGAACTGTGGTGTTGGAGAAGACTCTTGAGAGTCCCTTGGACTACAAGGAGATCCAAACAGTCCATCCTAAAGGAGATCAGTCCTGGGTGTTCATTGGAAGGACTGATGTTGAAGCTGAAACTCCAATACTTTGGCCACCTCGTGCAAAGAGTTGACTCATTGGAAAAGACCCTGATGCTAGGAGGGATTAAGGCCAGGAGGAGAAGGGGACGACAGAGGATGAGATGGCTGGAGGCATCACCAACTCGATGGACATGAGTTTGAGTAAACTCTGGGAGTTGGTGATGGACAGGGAGGCCTGGCATGCTGTGATTCATGGGGTCCCAAAGAGTCGGACACAACTGAGCGACTGAACTGAACTTATCTCCACCTTTGGAAATGAGTTTTTCCTATTTCTCTCCTTATCATTTCCAATACATTCCTTCTTTTCTGCACTGAATTTACATGTCTCAAAAGAAGAAATTTCTAATATTGTCTAAAATTCATCTTTCTCTGTGCACCTCCTACTATATTTTATATCAATTACTGCATTGTACTGTGTGTATGTATCACAACTCACCAGTTCACCTACAAGGTGGCGCTAGTGGTAAAGAATCTGCTTGCCAATGCATAATACATAAGAGACTCAGGTTCAACCCCTGGGTCAGGAAGATTCCCTGGAGGAGGAAATGGCAACCCACTCCAGTATTCTTACCTCAAGAATCCCATGAACAGAGAAGCCTGGTGTGTTTCAGTCCCTGGGGTTGCAAAGAGTCAGACATGACTGAAGCAACTTCCCACGCACAGTACAGGGATTAGTCCATTTCAACTAAATTTTCTAATATGTGGGAGAGTGGCTCACAGTATTCCTTTATTATTTTTTTCATCTCCAGGGAATCAATAGTAATGTTCTCTCTTTCATTTCTAAAAGTGGTAATTTATGTCTTTTCTTCTTTTTCTTGGCTAACCTGATCAAAAGTTTATCAGTGTATTGACTTTTACAAAGCACCATCTTTTGATTGCACTAATTTTCTCTATTATTTTCCTGTCTTCAATTGCATTGATTTCTGCTCTAATTATTATTTTTCTTCTGCTTACTTGAGTCTTAAATTGTTCCTTTTCTTTATAGTTTTCTTATACAGAAGGCTTATTGATTTAGTTCTTTGTTGTCAAAATATACACAGGAAGAGATTGAAACAGATACATAGATAGATATAGATATAGAAATAAATTTCCCTTTAAGCAATGCTTTTTGCATTCTATAAATTATAGTAAATATTACTTTTATTTTTACTTAGTTCGAAATACTTTTAATTTTTTCTTGAGATTTCTCTTTGGCTATTTTGGTCTATTATTTATAGTTGGATTTCTAATCTCTGAATATTTGGAACTTCCCACTTATGTTTCTGTTGTTGATTTCTTATTTAATTCCACTATGTCTGAGAGCACAGATCATTTAATTATTTTAAATTTGTTAAGCTATGGGTAATAGCCCAGAATAGATGCATCTCGGTGAGCATTCAATGCAATCTTGAGAAGAATACATATTGTGTTGTTATTGGATGAAGTATTCTAAAAACTTCAATTACATAAAGTTGATTGATAATGCTGTTCAGGTCAAATATATTTCTAATGATTTTCTCCTTGTTTGCTCTATCAGTTTTCTGCAGTGTTGAAGTCTACAACTTAATAGTGGATTTGTCTATTCTCCTTTCTCTTGCTCTATTTAGAGAACTTTTTAAAAGCTGTAGACATCTGCAGTACGATGTGTGTGTGCTAAGTCACGTCAGTCCTGTCCCACTCTTTGTGACCCTATGGACTGTAGCCTGCCACGCTCCTCTGTCCATGGGATTTTCCAGGCAAGAATGGAGTGGGTGGCTATGCCATCCTTCAGGGGATCTTCCTGACTCAGGGATCGAAACTGCATATCTTAAGTCTCTTGCGTTGGCAGGCAGGTTCTTTACCACTAGCACCACCTGGGAAGCAATATGATAGGCAACCTCCAACTTAGTCCTCAGTGATGCCCACCTCCTCATATTCAGGAGTTGCACAATTCCTCCCCTTTGTATGGGCTAGATCTAATGAATATAATGTGCAAAAGTGATGTGATATCACTAAAAATTTTTTTATTTCTATCGATCTTTCTCTATCAAAAGCCTTTGTTCCATACAAAGCAAACCGCCATGTCGTGAGTAGCCCAAGAGAGAGGTCCATATAGCAAAAACTGATGTTTTCAGTCAACAGGCAACAAGGACATGAACCTGTCAAAAACCATGTGAGTGAGCTTGGAAGCTGTCCCTCCCACCCAGTCAACCATTGAAATGATGGTATCACTGGTTAGTAACTTGACTCTGGCCTTGTGACAGACCCAGCCAGAGGGACCCAGCTAGATCACAACTAGATTCCTGGCCCACAGAAAGTAGATAAAACATGCTTGTTATTTTAAGCCATTACATTTGGGGGTTATTTGTTATGCAATAATAGTTAACTAATACATGTAGGGAAAAGAAAACTACATAAAATTACCTCACACTTAAAAGCTAAATAAATACAAATTTTAAAAATAAAAAATATAATAATCAAAATTGACATATGCAATATAATAGGTTTAACAGCAAATTAAACATAGTTGAAAAGAGAATTAGCAAACCAGAAGCAGGCCAAAAGCAATTACAAGAATACAACCCCAAAGACAAATACCGTTTAACCATATATGTGTGAAAGACATTAAAAGAAATGGAAGATAAAGAAGTATATCCAAAATACATTCCAATAGATCCAAAATACAAAGTCCAATAGCAGAGGAGCAAAAGGCTGACAGAGAAAATATTTGAAGAAATAATGACAAAGAATATTCCAGATCCAATGATAAAAGATACCAAAAAACATATTCAAGAAGTCCAGTAAATCTCATGGAGGATAAATAAAAGGAAATCCACCCATAGACACATCAAAGATGGAGTTCAGAAATCAAGGGTCCCCCACCCCAAATGCAGTTTATTTACACAGTAAAACAATTAGAGCCATTTTCCCAACAACAGTAATGGAAGCCAAAAGGCAAGGGGAAAGTGTTGAATTAAACAGACTGCTACATAATGAAAAAGAAAACACTTTCAAGCATGAGACAAAATAAGGAAATTTTCAGAGAAACAGAAAAAAAATGACAGTAAATTCTAAAGGACTTACTTCAAGCAAAAAGGTAAATGATCCCAAACAGAGAGCTAGTATATTTTCAGGTTAAAAAACAGATAATTAACAATTGCAAACAAGGAAGTGTTAGAAGGAGTCAAAGAGTTCTAAGAGCCTCATGGAGGAAAGTTTAAATTAAAGATTTAACTATAGACAGTCAAGGCTGAGTATTGACTTATTTTCCTAATTTGGTTGTGGTGACTGTAGTGACATTAATAAATTTGGTAGGTCAGTAAACTCCTTGAACTATTAAAAAAAAATAAAGACCACCAGATATGTGGCATCAGCCATGTCCCTAGTGTAACCCCAGACTAAAGGTGAAAAGAAGGGGAAAGGTTGGGGAATGTCAGGAAGAACGTATTTTTTCCACTTTGGACATGTCTTCCAAGTGTCAAATGCCACTGTCTTAACATTTCTAACCACCTTCTGCCTTTTCACTCAGCCTTCCATAGGGAGAAGGAATAATTTAATCCGCATTGGTCTTTCCAGAGGAGAAAGCAGACATGCAGAAATCAGTCCTTCCTTCCTACTGTCTCACCTGGGCAGGATTCTACAACTCTTTCATGTTCAAGTTTTTTAGAGTTAGATTCTGTCTCTGAGGACAAGATCTGCCTGGCCAGCACCAGCACTTCCTATTACTGCGTGGTAAGTCTGTATAATTATGGTGCACAGTGTTAGACATCTACTTGCCCACAGACATAGAGTACATATTCCAGTATCAACTTTATCAGTAATAAAAATAGCATCCTGCTTTCATATATGAATTCTTCTTTCATCATATTTCCAAGATGGTTCTAATAACGCAGGTGGTGAAATTCCCCCGGAATCCCCAGCAATAAAAAAAATGCATAATACTGGCTGTTTAGTCAATATTTAACAATAAAATAACAATAATATCAAAATAACCACTAAAGTGCTAGTTACTATGCTACATACACCAAAAACATTTTCTCTCTCACCACAACTCTGAAAAGTTATATCATCTCTGTTTATTCATTTGAGTTTTTGTGGAATGATGAAATTCACCCAAAAGGTAGCAAGATGGATGTTCACCCAACTGGGCTCAGGTCCTCACTCTTCCTTTCTCCACAGTAAATCAAGTCACTTTCCTTCTATTCCAGGCCTTTTGCCTGTGATGATGCCCAACTCCCTTCATCCAATGTATTCTCCCCAAACAAGAGCTAAATTTACAGCAATCTTTTCTATTGGGTTAGCCAAAAAGTTTGTACAAGTTTTTCCATAACATCTTATAGAAAAAACCCAAACGAACTTTTTGGCCAACCCAATATTTAACTTTATATACACTGGGTAGTAATTATTATTTGTTCTCATTCAAATTCCTTCACTAGCTTTAAAGACTTGATATATAGCACATATTCCCATATCTTTGACACGTTTAGAACACCAACCAGGAACTCAAGGTCAGTTTCACCCAGTTACAGCTGTCAAAGCAATTATCAGAGAGGGCATCATATCTTGGGGATATTTGCTAGTCTAGAACAGAAGTCATCAAACTGACTGGCAGGCAAAATCTAGCCTCCTGCCTGTTTATGTAAATAAAGTTTTACTGGAGACCAGCTACATTCATTTATGCACTGTCTATGGCCACATTCATACTACACTGGTGATGCTGAATAGTCACAACAGTGACTATAAAGCCCACAAAGCCAAAAATATTTACTAACTGGCAAGAAAAGTTTACTGACCCATCATCTAGGCTTGTAGATTGATTCCACATTCTCCACACTCTAAGTGGTGAGTATAATTCTTTCCCACACAGGGTTGTAGGCTGCATTCCTTATCTCTAGGACCTTTCATCAAGTGATGGCCCTGATGATATCTGAACCCTACTTTCTCACTTCTAATCAAATGGTCTTTCAATGAAAATTCCTCTGCCAGAATTCCTCCAGTCTCTATCAATATTACAAAAGAAATATTTCTAAGGGATGCATTGAAATGCTTTTAGTTGCTTATACTTAAAAATAAATTTGCAGTCAATGACTGAATACTCTCACACTTTAAAAAGTATCCAGGTGATTGGGGAAAAAAAGAAAATTATAAGTTAATTACTCATATGTGGTGCTGGCTGACTGCAAGACCAACTGGATAATGGGTAAATCCTCCATTTCATTCTAAACTACTGATGCTCAGCCTGAGGCTACTGATACTTGAAACATGGTTTCTCATGTTCAAAAGGCTTTAATGGATAATGATCAAGAGAAGAGAAACTAATGCTTGTTGACTGCCTAATATGTGCTTTTTACTAAACTAGGCATTTTATAGAGATCACCATATCTAATCCTTACAATAGCCCATGAGATTGAGTACAATTATTCTCTTTGTATGTACAGATGAACACATTCAACTTAGAGAGGTAAAGAAGCGTGCCCAACATGTCAGAGTCTGGATTCAATACTTTAAGGAAAGAACAATTCCATAACTCCCAAAGGGTCTTTGGGTAAAATGAACTACAACACTGCAAGGTACATTTTATCCAGACTGTTATTCTAACAGAGAAAGCACCAATGCCCAAAGAAACTGGGCTCCTCCTGTACTAGTCGTCAACTGATCACCTCTTTACTGTTGGTTTGTGAAGAATTTCCTTCTGGGGAAGAGCCTGGGATAGTAATAAGGATAATCATAAAGCCCAGGAAAGCATGTATTTACCAACATCAGGAAGCATTTCAATCTTGTAACAACTGGTACTACCGCACTGGTGCCAACTTGCTGAAATATAAATCTGTATAGATTTATATTTCAGATTCCAAATCTGTCATATTATAGAAGCAAACCAAGACTGATCACATAGGCTATGTGACTGAGTAAGCGATGTGGGAGCCACATGCCCATTTGAGTTCTCAGTGATTGGTTATGACTATTGTAATGTTAATTCAGCTAAGGAGAAGATGCCAGTTACTACTTTTCAAAACTTTAACCCATTCCCCTTATAATGTTTTACATGCTTGTCTATCATATACAGACTGCTTGGTGAAGCATTTCGTGCTAGTAACTGTGATACCTGAAGTCTCAGGGATCTAATTCTTAGTGTATTTGATAACCACCAGCTAAAAGCTTTCCTGCATCATCCAGTGAGCACACACGGGACTACTCATCAGCACTGCACAGCTCAGTATACGGTCATGGAATGTGGCACTCAACGAAGCTCACAGATTTTAAGGATTTACAGCAATGATATTGCACAGTGATTTAATGTTTAGTTATTTTCCTTAAAAAATGACTTTAAAAGTCATTTTAAAAGCACCACATTATTATAATTTAAAATTATATAAAATATAGAGAAAGTATTTTTCATTTGAACAGGACTCCATGTTATATACGCAGGCTATTCTTGGAAAAATATTTGGATTACGTAAAGGAAAAAGAAAAATCAGAGAAAGTGCTAAACACTAAATATGTGATAAAAACACATATTTGAAGAAATATCATGGCACAATTTTAACCACAGTCATAAATTATATGTACTTGATTAATGTTTCAACACTATAGTCTCTTTCACATAGCTTCTGCAAAAAGTCCAAGCATCTCCCATAGTACAATTTTCATTCCTCTTTTGATTTACAAAAGTGTTTTATTTACTATCTAATCATAAACTGAAATTATTAAAGTGGGATTATAGTGAAAAGAAATTAAGAATAATTATATTTTGAGTATAGCAATAAGAATATCTCTTGTCATTCATATATATAATATAGATGATTTATATATATCATATATATGTATTTCCTTTAGGTACTCCTATATGATTGTTCTTTTCTAAATTAAACATGTCAACATTCACTGAAGTTAAAAAAAAAAAAGATCATAGGCAGTAATTTTGCTTTCCCAGCCATTAATAAAAATGCATCTCATTCCTTCTTCAACAGGCTCCTCCCAATCTTAAGAAGTTAGACAGTATCTCCAGTGTTTAAAAGATCTCATTTTGCTACCCAAAGGGAAACAAATTCTCAAAATGTCAAAAGCCTTAGTTATTCCACAGATAACTAACATTTTAGTAACAAGAAAATTGTATCTGGAGTAACTGGAAAATAAAACTTCCAGCTGACATTTACACTGGGGGCTACTCACCACTCCTGGGTTACAGTTGTAATAGCAATGCTTGGCAGTGTCATCAGAGGAAGCGTGGTTGGTCTGGAAATGCCATCTCCCTCAGGTGTCCTTGACCTTCCGCTCTGTCTTTGAGACAGTGGTGGCAACTGCAAGTTTCCTGAGCAGCACCTTCTCCCCCTCCAGAGGTCGATCCCAAGTGTGTTACTTGAAGAACTGTAGGATTTACTCAAGCTACATTCAAAATAATCTTTAACATTCTAGAGGAACCACAGGAGAAGAAAAAAGAGGAAAAAGAAAGTGAGATTCAAATGTTTAAAATGATGCACAATGTAGTAAAATAAGAAACTAAATGATCAAGCTGTCACTCATAAAGTCCTTATTCAGTATCTCACAATCAGAATCTAACACTGACATCAAAAGCTTAAGAGAAGACATATAGGCATGGGGGCTAATGCTCAAATTTTAAACATATCAGTTGCATAGTCATGGTGATCTTTACGACTGTGGATATCTTGTCTTTTTTAAATTATTCTTTTTTTTTTCTTTCTCTTTTAACTTGCTAAAATAAAAGCTATTCACTGAAAATATATTTTGGATACTGATGTTATCATTCTGCAACATGGGAATAAGCTATACTAGTTAAAGTATAACATTTCTTGCCCAATGTTTTGAAGGAAAAATATTTTCTATCTCAGACCAGGGAGATACTCATAATTGTGGGTGACTGGGTACCTGACTTTTCCTTTTCTCATAAAAGTTCTCCTCAGAGTTGAGGGGGTTTAGGGGTCAATAGGGGGAGGGAGTTAAATATATAAGAGTTCAGAAAAAAAAGAATATACTTTATCTGGTCCTGAATTGAACTGCCATATGTTCAATATGTGCCCTAAGGCTGACATGAAATGAAATACTTGTGAGAAGATAAGGGCATTGAATTATAACCAACAATAAGAGTTATTCATTCTTCCTGTATCTCTTGGTGACTCTGGTTCCTGGTACTGTGGAGAGTAAAAGACCCCAAAGAGCCTCTGCCTGGTTCACCACTCATACTGGCTTGAAAGTGAAAGTGAAAGTGAAGACGCTCAGTCGTATCCGACTCTTTAAGACCCTGTGGACTGTAGCCCGCCAGGCTCCTCCATCCATGGGACTCTCCAGGCAAGAATACTGGAGTAGGTTGCCATTTCTTTCTCCAGGAGATCTTCCCAACTCAGGGTTCAAACCCAGGTCTCCTGCATTGCAGGCAGACGCTTTAACCTCTGAGCTAGACAGCAAATGTTGCGGCAATGCAAATAGCCACTGATAGCCACTTGGAGTTTAAAAGTTCTATCTGTCACTCTCCACTCGTATCTTAAGCAATAATTGAAGTCCTAACATCAGACCAAGATCTCTCACCTGGAAGTCATTCAGTAGCTCTTAAAAGATAGGTACTTCCTACTGCCCTTCAAAATAGACTTAGGAGAGCCTGGTACTAGACTGCCTTTAAACAAACAGAATTTCTCCACCCACCACTCCTCTACCCATCCCTATACTAGCTCACATAAGAATAATTAATTCAAGTTTAAGGGCCTAGCTGGGATCATTCAACAAATATTTGTAGCACACATATTAGAATCTTGTACAGTCCTAATTTGAGAGGGTACAACAGCAAAAAGCAGCAGGACTTATGTTCTAGTTATTTATGCTTATCTCATCTATACAAAGCCACATTTTCATGACGAAAATCTTGGCATGCATAGGCCTGACAATTTTCAGGGGCCCCGTTCTCTCCACCTGGAAATTGGATGTCATCATATTTTTTTGTTTGACTTAAGGTTTTCAAATACCACTTATTTAAAATTCAGTAGAACCACAATTCAGTAGCAGGAAGAAGCTCAAACAATCTAGAATTCTCCAGAGTTTGAAATATTCTGGAATGTGCTCAGGATTTAACTGTTTAGTAATTGGGACTAGGCCACCTTTGGTTTAAACAAACAAACTGGTTTAAAAACTGATTATATTAAATCTACCATGGCTTGGCACTTACTCATGCGTGTGTGTGTGTGTGTGTGTGTGTGTGTGTGTGTGTGTATGTATGTATGTGTATTTGTATGTGTTAGAAATAAGAGCTGAGAAGAAAACATAGCATATGTAAGTTTCTTTCTCAAAAAGACTAGAGGAGAAAGAAAGTCTTAGAAGAGACAAAGTCTTCCTAAAGAGATTCAGGAACAAACTAAAAGTCAGAACTTTTATATATCAGTTTGTTCCAAATATACACGTAAAGACAGTACCAATTATCTGGAAACCAAAGTCTTCAGCAAATATTTTACCACCTATACAAGAAATACTGTACAAAAGAACCAAAATGAGAATGTTACTTAGTTAAACCACAAATCACAATGGTCTTATAATAAAGTTATTGGATATTTTTTCCTCTTTTAGGAAAGTAAATATTACCAACCAGGTATAAGTGCAGTGAATAAACTAAGTGGGTACTTACATGATACTTATTTGAAAGGTAACAAAGTCACCACCTACCACAAAATATCTCCCATACTGACTTGTGAACATACTTGAAATAGAGATGTGGAGTCATTCTTTGAGTCTTAAGAATTTCTTCTAAAGACTCCAATTAATGTGAACATGCATTGCCACAAAAGAACATAATGGAATAGCCTTTTAGAAATTACGTTAAATGTTGAAAACATTAACACTGTTTTACAAACACTTCATTAACCCGTGTTGCATTATCAATATAATTACCTCAAACTCTAATTCATACTCATAATTACTGTCCCCAATTTGCTAACACCCTCAAAGGCAAAATCTAATTCTGTCAATTCTAAACTACTGAATTTGTGATCCTGGATTTCTTTTCCTATTTTAACCAGCATGATATTGGTTGACTGTATCATTTATCAGATCAAAGATTTGCAGAGGGAAAAAACATTAATTTGAATGTTACTTCTGGAAATCACATGTTCCCTTTGCCAGAAATGCTCCTCCCCCAGATCTTCTCAGAGTTCATTCCTTCAACGTTCATATGTCTTCACTGTCCATATGTCATCTCTTCATGTCATCCTTCTATAAACACTTATAGTCATCATCCAGTTATTCTTCCCCCCCACCCGACCAACTTCATTTTTCTGTACAGCTCTTATTATAGCTGGACTTATTTTATAATTTATTGATTTATTTATGCCCTCCCCTCTGTAATATAAACTTCAAAGGGACAAGAACACTAATCCCTAGAACTAACCAGTGGTTGGTGCATAAGAGGTGCTAAATAATATCAAGTGAACATTTAAATCACTGAGTAACTGTTTGCTGAGCTGAAATAATGAAGAATATAATAAAATATCCTTGACTTAAGGGTGAATCTTTCTTCAGAGTGTGGCATATAAAACATAGTATCTGCCAAGTTGCTTTCATTGTTAGGGAAGAGATACTGTGTGTAACATTTGATATGATCTTCTGTACTATATTTGAAAAGTTGAGGTACATGGTGAAAAGTTTTAGATTATTACTGTTCACTAGAAATAAAGAACAAACCACAAATGGGAGCTAAATGTATAATTTTAAATATTCTAGTAATCGCATTAAAAAAAAGAAATATGAAATTACCTTTAATAATATATTTCACTTAGCCTAGATTGTCCAAAATATTGACATTTCAACATGTAATCTATATCAAAAATTACTAATGACATATTTTATATTCTTTTCTATCTGTACTGTTATGAATTCAAGATCCAAAATGTATTTCACATTTACAGCACCTCTCCATTCACACTAGTGCTTCAGAGTCACATGTGACTAGTGGCTACCATGCTGGACAGTGCAAATCTAGGTAAAAACAATCCTCTCCAGGTGGGGTTTGTATTCTTCAAACATGCATTTCTTTCCTGCACATTCTTCTGAGAAAACTTCCCTATCTTTTGATTGTGTCAACCATTACCTCAGAGAGGATTAGGATAATCACTGCGATGATAGAATGAAAAGAAAAAATAATTGATCATCCTTTATAGACAGATTGTATTGCTTAGTTTTACTCTTCCAAAGAAATAGAATCTGGAGCATACCTTATACAAATAGTACTATGGGAAAATCCCAGGGTTTTTTTCTTTAAGAGACATGAACGGGGGATTGATCAATTGAAAGCAAAAAAGATAATCTCAGCTGACCAAGATGCAAAGCTATTGAAAATAATGTCTATAGACTTCTTTACTTCTTCAAAGGACCCAGAGCAGGGCTTCTCAAATATACTGTACGTAACTGGTCTCCCTGGGAACTTGTTAATACAAAGTTTGATCAATAGGTCTAAGGTATGGTTCTGAGATTCTGCATTTCTAATAAATCCACAGATGATGCTAGCACTGCTGGTCTGAGGCCCACACTGAGCAGTTAAGTCCTAGAAGATGTGTACCTCACAATTTTCTTCTAAATACAAACAGCTGTCAAAGACCCCACCTCAAGCGGTGACTCAAGGACTAGCTATACATGGATAAAAATGTACAAGAAAGTCATCAAGAAATGGTGAAAAGAAAAATTTCCAGACTGGTATTTTGTAAATAAAAACCACAAAGCTCAAACTGAGCCTATTTCCAAGCTGTAAAGAGGGTGGTATGCCTGCTGTCTACCTTGCAGAGTTCTGGGTCCAAGGGCTGGCAATGCCCCGTGTCATAGAAATACCTAGTGATGGAGTGGTACTTCTAAACAACCTTACCTGCCCTTAGAACAGAATCATGGAATGCATTCTTTATTAGGCAGACAAAGAGTGGGTAGAATCGGCAATTCTATGGCTTTTGGAACTTACATCATCAGCCGTCACCGTCATCACACTCCTGCTTTTCTTCATTATACAGGTGAAAAACAGCCCCTCTCAGGATGTCTGTTATTCAGGGCAGCTTTGCTGTCAGTTTTTAAGACCTACAGGGAAAAAAGACACACAAACAAAGAACAGCTCAGTATCCTTTGTTAAATACAAATACACGGTGTTCTCTGCACTAACATCTGACGGTATACAATGCATGTGGATAAGCAAATATCACAATTTACCAAGCTAACTAAAGCTGAGCTGTGAGAAAAGAGGTTCACAACATGCAAAAGTCCAAGAAAAGCTATCTAAAGGGAGAGAAAAGGAATAGCGGGTAATAATTAGGCTCCCAAATTATCAACGATCTTTAAGACTATAGAAATACTAGGTTTTAGTGAAAGGCTTTATACTTATGAATTATCTTCCCAACCAGTATTTCATTTGATCTCCATAACAATCTGTGAAATTGATTTCATCTTTTTTTTTAATAATGAGATAACAGAGGACCAGAAAATTGATTTGGCCAAAGTAACACATCTAAAACTAGAAAAGAAATAGCAACCACTTCAGTATTCTTACCTGGAAAATCCTATGGACAGAGGAGTCCATGGGGTTGCAAGAGTTGGACACAACTTAGTGACTAAACCACCAACACAGTTAAAACATAGCAGATTTAGAATTTAAGGTATATGATCCATTGATGCATGCATGCATGCTAAGTCACTTCAGTCGTGTCCAACTCTGTCACCCTATGGACTGTGGCCCGCCAGGCTTCTCAGTCCATAGGATTCTCCAGACAGGAATACTGGAGTGGGTTGCCATTTCCTTCTCCATGATCCATTGATGCTAGTGTCAATAAAAAGGAAACTAAACCAATACAAAAAATATGTGTGACCCAAAAAATCTTAATTTCAATTTTACCATTAGTTTAAACTTCTTATATGTACATATGCAAATATTCATCACAGAGAATTTAGCAACCAAGAGGTAGAAAGAGCTAGAATTTTCTGGTTTAAATCACACAAACTTGGCCATTCTGAAGCAGACACTTCAGTTCATGACATTTGTTTTGTGTAGATCACTAGAATTCACTTCAGAAACAAAGAACCTCAATAACATTTCCAAAATTTAAGGGTGCATCCTACTTGTGCAAACTCCAGAGGAAAAAGAGTCACTGGTTTATGAATATGAAAACTTAGGCTATTAAAACAGGCCAAAATTTAAAGTTCAGACATACAATAGTCTAAAAAAGAATATGAAGAGTTTTGACTTTGCAAAACTGCACTGGAAAAGATACACTGCAGAAATCATTGAATCCAAAAATATTGGTCCAGACAGTGGATTCTCAAATCTTAATATCAAAAATCTCCCACTTTTGTGTGTTTAAGATTTTCTGTAAGAAAAAAGTTTAAAAAATAAATATAATTTTTAGTAATTAAAAAATGGCTTCATCAATACTGAGATCCAGAAGCTCCTATGTTTTCTTACATGGTACATTGAAAACCCTTAATACATGCTGGATTTGAAATGTCTGCTTCTCAAACATGAAGATATATATAGATTAACAGAGTGATGGAACTGTAGCTATGTGACTAGGAATACTAAGTAGTGGCATTGTACCATCACCCAGGAAACCAGGGTTGAATTTCTCGCACATAATTTGACTATATTATGCAGAGGTTGGCAGCAAAATTGACAGAGTAGATAGGAGAGTGGGGGAGGGAGAAACTGCACCTCTGTAAGTCTTCTAAGGAGAGAACCCCACAGACTTTCCAGGTGTTCAGTTCAATATGACAAGGAAAATAATTTCCTCATCATACACCGAGGCATGATTACAATTATTGAGCTTTCCTAACACTGACCAAAGAGGAATAAGCAGAAATTTAGAGTTCTTACTCAAAACCTGCTTGAAACCTAGCTGCTGCTGCTGCTAAGTCGCTTCAGTCATGTCTGACTCTGTGCGACCCCTAGACAGCAGCCCACTAGGCTCCCCTGTCCCTGAGATTCTCCAGGCAAGAACGCTGGAGTGGGTTGCCATTTCCTTCTCCAATGTGTGAAAGTGAAAAGTGAAAATGAAGTCGCTCAGTCGTGTCCGACCCTTAGTGAACCCCTGGACTGCAGCCTACCAGGCTCCTCCATCCATGGGATTTTCCAGGCAAGAGTACTGGAGTGGGGTGCCATTGCCTTCTCCAGAAACCTAGCAAAGGTTCAACAAATAACAGATATATTTTATCTCTGTTATATTCAATCTTGAGTGCCTCTCTGAGGCAGAACCTGAAAAAAAAAATGTTTATACCCCTATGTTAAAAGAAAAAGCAAGATTCAAGATGTAAGTTTTATATGTAGGATATAAAATTGGACATACCCAATGATTATAATTCTCAAAAATATAAGCACAGAAAAATATTAAAGAAGCTGTGTAACATTGTAACAGCGAACATTATGTAAGAGGCATAGAAATTTTTCTTTCTTTTCCAAACTTTTGTGATATTCTTTTCCAAGCCAAAAAAAGTGATCCATTTTGCTTGGCAGGAAATGCACTTAAAAATAGGATAAAACAGCACAACTGGAATAGAAATTCTGAGGCTGTCTTCAGCAGGAAGGAACTGTGATCAAGCTTCCCCAGCAGAAATGAAGGTAAGACCTTAACTATATTTTCTTAGAAGTGAGCAAAGCTGTGATAGGATCCAAATGAAGCTCAACGCAAATATGACTCTCAAGAATTTTAGGTCTAGTCAGGCAGGAAAGACTTACATATGTTAAATATGCACTTAATAGGTTCTCAAAAATATTTGTAAGATGAGTGAATCAAAGAATATAATTAAATATTAAAATCTTTGGGTTTCTGGGAAATAAATGAGGTTTTATTTTAGCCTTAAATAATGAGTAGAATTTGTTTAGCAGAGATAGTGGAAAAAAATATGGTGTGCAAAAATATGGAAAGGAATCTAATGTACTAAGACTGTGACTATGCAAGAAGATGCCATGCTAAGGAAGTTTATGACAGGCAGAAAGACAACATGTTCCAGGGTAACATCAGTAGATCTGGGGCATGCAACAGTATTTTTGTGAGGTCTTAGCCATGAAAATAAACTTAGGTTTTATAACACTCTGAGTGTGAAAGCTGACTGGACAGATTCATGTGCCTTCAACTGGGAGCATGTCCTGGCTAGGAAAAAGCAAGATCTCAAGTTACAAGGCAGTTTTTCAAATGTTCTACATATGAAATATATTACTTTTACACTCAGAAATAAAAACCAGCACTTGTTACAAAAAACAAGATAAAGGAGGGAAGGGGAGATTATTTTCTAGGTAGTTTACATTTGTCTCCTCGAGATCCACTCCAATACCTTCTCCATCTTGGTTGTGTCACAGGAGGCTGGTCCTCACAGACTGAGTCCATGGGCTCTCTAGCCGTCTGACTCCTGAGAAGTACAGCGGGAAGGCAGGAGGAAAGAAAGGGTCCTCTCTACTGGCCAGAGTGCAACAGTAATGAAAGCCCTTTCTCTAGATCACAGCTCCTATAATCACCCATCTCTAAGAAGACAGGTTTCCCTAACTTCCATTAACTACTGCTTCCACTTCACCTTTCAAACATAAAGCTGATGGCAGCTTTCCACTGTTGCTATTCTTATAGTGCTTGGTTATCCCTTTGGGTCATCCTCAACCCTGTCCACACTTTTTGTAAATATAGTGTGTGCATGCAAAGTTGCTTCAGTAGTGTCCGACTCTTGGGAACCCTATGGACCATAGACCGCCAGGCTCCTCTGTCCATGGGATTCTCAAGCAAGAATACTGGAGTGAGTTGCCATCTCCTACTCCATTGTAAATAGGACCTCCATTAAATTTTCTTTCATTCCCTGTGGGAATGCAATCTATTTCCTATGGAAACCCTGACTGAAAACAGATTTGTCCAAAAAATTTACAAAGCCAGAGGGCTAGTTTCAAATTTACCCCCTCAGCGTGTAGTACAGTGGCTGATACAAAGCAGGGTCTCAATAAACAACTGTTAGAGAAAGAGTAAGTAAAATCTAGTTGGAGTTTTAGAATGGTTTTATGGCTTTTAGAAAAGAAGGTCAGCAGGCAAGATTAAAAGTTGCTTTTGTAAGGCAGAAATAGTTCTATGTCATCACTCGTGGGTGGCAATAGTAGTTCTGTTTGGGAAATCAGAGAAATGTTATGTTTAATACTATACTGTTATATTACTGTATTATACTATTGCTATATAATATTAATGTACTGTTCTTAGTTGCTCAGTCATGTCTGACTCTTTGCAACCCCATGGACTGTAGCCCGCCAGGCTCCTCTATCCATGGGGATTCTCCAGGCAAGAATACTGCAGCAAGTTGCATGCCTTCGTCGAGGGGATCTTCCCAACCCAGGGATCAAACCCAGGTCTCCCACATTACGGGCAGATTCTTTACTGTCTGAGCCATCAAGGAAGCCCATATAATATTGATAACATACAATATAACTTAGCATTACATTATATATTATTGATACATTATAAAATAGAAAAAGAGAGATTATAAGTGCCATGTTATTGCTGATTGCAACAAACTGTGGAAAATTCTTCAAGAGATGGGAATACCAGACCACCTGACCTTCCTCTTGAGAAATCTGTATGCAGGTCAAGAAGCAACAGTTAGAACCTGACATGGAACAACAGACTGGTTCCAAATAGGGAAAGGAGTACGTCAAGGCTGTATATTGTCACCCTGTTTATTTAACTTAAACGCAGAGTACATCATGAGAAATGCTGGGCTGGATGAAGCACAAGCTGGAATCAAGATTGCTGGGAGAAATATCAATAACCTCAGATATGCAGATGACATCACACTTACTGCAGAAAGCGAAGAACTAAAGAGCCTGTTGATGAAAGTGAAAGAGGAGAGTGAAAAAGTTGGTTTAAAACTTAACATTCAGAAAACTAAAATCAGGGAGGAGCCAAGATGGCGGAGGAGTAGGACGGGGAGAACAATTTCTCCCCCACAAATTCATCAAAAGAGCATTTAAACGTCGAGTAAATTCCACAAAACAACTTCTGAATGCCGGCAGAGGACATCAGGCACCCAGAAAAGCAACCCAACTCTTCGAAAGGAGAGAGAAGAAATACAGCTCCACCCACCAGAACACCGACACAAGCTTCCCTAACCAGGAAACCTTGACAAGCTACCTGTACAAACCCACACACAGTGAGGAAACGCCACAATAAAGAGAACTCCACAAACTGCCAGAATACAGAAAGGACACCCCAAACTCAGCAATTTAAACAAGATGAAGAGACAGAGGAATACTCAGCAGATAAAGGAACAGGATAAATGCCCACCAAACCAAACAAAAGAGGAAGAGATAGGGAATCTACCTGATAAAGAATTCCGAATAATGATAGTGAAATTGATCCAAAATCTTGAAACTAAAATGGAATCACAGATAAATAGCCTGGAGACAAGGATTGAGAAGATGCAAGAAAGGTTTAACAAGGACCTAGAAGAAATAAAAAAGAGTCAATATATAATGAATAATGCAATAAGTGAAATTAAAAACACTCTGGAGGCAACAAATAGTAGAATAACAGAGGCAGAAGACAGGATTAGTGAATTAGAAGATAGAATGGTAGAAATAAATGAATCAGAGAGGATAAAAGAAAAACGAATTAAAAGAAATGAGGACAATCTCAGAGACCTCCAGGACAATATTAAATGCTACAACATTCGAATCATAGGGGTTCCAGAAGAAGAAGACAAAAAGAAAGACCATGAGAAAATACTTGAGGAGATAATAGTGGAAAACTTCCCTAAACTGGGGAAGGAAATAATCACCCAAGTCCAAGAAACCCAGAGAGTCCCAAACAGGATAAACCCAAGGAGAAACACCCCAAGACACATATTAATCAAATTAACAAAGATCAAACACAAAGAACAAATATTAAAAGCAGCAAGGGAAAAACAACAAATAACACACAAGGGAATTCCCATAAGGATAACAGCTGATCTTTCAATAGAAACTCTTCAAGCCAGGAGGGAATGGCAAGACATACTTAAAATGATGAAAGAAAATAACCTACAGCCCAGATTATTGTACCCAGCAAGGATCTCATTCAAGTATGAAGAAGAAATCAAAAGCTTTTCAGACAAGCAAAAGCTGAGAGAATTCTGCACCACCAAACCAGCTCTCCAACAAATACTAAAGGATATTCTCTAGACAGGAAACACAAAAACGGTGTATAAACTCGAACCCAAAACAATAAAGTAAATGGCAACGGGAACATACTTATCAGTAATTACCTTAAATGTAAATGGGTTGAATGCCCCAACCAAAAGACAAAGACTGGCTGAATGGATACAAAAACAAGACCCCTACATATGTTGTCTACAAGAGACCCACCTCAAAACAGGGGACACATACAGACTGAAAGTGAAGGGCTGGAAAAAGATTTTCCATGCAAATAGGGACCAAAAGAAAGCAGGAGTAGCAATACTCATATCAGATAAAATAGACTTTAAAACAAAGGCTGTGAAAAGAGACAAAGAAGGTCACTACATAATGATCAAAGGATCAATCCAAGAAGAAGATATAACAATTATAAATATATATGCACCCAACACGGGAGCACCACAGTACGTAAGACAAATGCTAACAAGTATGAAAGGAGAAATTAACAATAACACAATAATAGTGGGAGACTTTAATACCCCACTTACACCTATGGATAGATCAACTAAACAGAAAATTAACAAGGAAACACAAACTTTAAACGATACAATAGACCAGTTAGACCTAATTGATATCTATAGGACATTTCATCCCAAAACAATGAATTTCACCTTTTTCTCAAGCGCACATGGAACCTTCTCCAGGATAGATCACATCCTGGGCCATAAAGCTAGCCTTGGTAAATTCAAAAAAATAGAAATCATTCCAAGCATTTTTTCTGACCACAATGCAGTAAGATTAGATCTCAATTACAGGAGAAAAACTATTAAAAATTCCAACATATGGAGGCTGAACAACACGCTGCTGAATAACCAACAAATCACAGAAGAAATCAAAAAAGAAATCAAAATTTGCATAGAAACGAATGAAAATGAAAACACAACAACCCAAAACCTGTGGGACACGGTAAAAGCAGTCCTAAGGGGAAAGTTCATAGCAATACAGGCACACCTCAAGAAACAAGAAAAAAGTCAAATAAATAACCTAACTCTACACCTAAAGCAACTAGAAAAGGAAGAAATGAAGAACCCCAGGGTTAGTAGAAGGAAAGAAATCTTAAAAATTAGAGCAGAAATAAATGCAAAAGAAACAAAAGAGACCATAGCAAAAATCAACAAAACCAAAAGCTGGTTCTTTGAAAGGATAAATAAAATTGACAAACCATTAGCCAGACTCATCAAGAAACAAAGGGAGAAAAATCAAATCAACAAAATTAGAAACCAAAATGGAGAGATCACAACAGACAACACAGAAATACAAAGGATCATAAGAGACTACTATCAACAATTATATGCCAATAAAATGGACAACGTGGAAGAAATGGACAAATTCTTAGAAAAGTACAACTTTCCAAAACTGGACCAGGAAGAAATAGAAAATCTTAACAGACCCGTCACAAGCATGGAAATTGAAACTGTAATCAAAAATCTTCCAGCAAACAAAAGCCCCGGTCCAGACGGCTTCACAGCTGAATTCTACCAAAAATTTAGAGAAGAGCTAACACCTATCCTGCTCAAACTCTTCCAGAAAATTGCAGAGGAAGGTAAACTTCCAAACTCATTCTATGAGGCCACCATCACCCTAATACCAAAACCTGACAAAGATCCCACAAAAAAAGAAAACTACAGGCCAATATCACTGATGAACATAGATGCAAAAATCCTTAACAAAATTCTAGCAATCAGAATCCAACAACACATTAAAAAGATCATACACCATGATCAAGTGGGCTTTATCCCAGGGATGCAAGGATTCTTCAATATCCGCAAATCAATAAATGTAATACACCACATTAACAAATTGAAAAATAAAAACCATATGATCATCTCAATAGATGCAGAGAAAGCCTTTGACAAAATTCAACATCCATTTATGATAAAAACTCTCCAGAAAGCAGGAATAGAAGGAACATACCTCAACATCATAAAAGCTATATATGACAAACCCACAGCAAACATTATCCTCAATGGTGAAAAATTGAAAGCATTTCCCCTAAAGTCAGGAACAAGACAAGGGTGCCCACTTTCACCATTACTATTCAACATAGTTTTGGAAGTTTTGGCCACAGCAATCAGAGCAGAAAAAGAAATAAAAGGAATCCAAATTGGAAAAGAAGAAGTAAAACTCTCACTATTTGCAGATGACATGATCCTCTACATAGAAAACCCTAAAGAGTCCACCAGAAAATTACTAGAAATAATCAATGACTACAGTAAAGTTGCAGGATATAAAATCAACACACAGAAATCCCTTGCATTCCTATACACTAATAATGAGAAAACAGAAAGAGAAATTAAGGAAACAATTCCATTCACCATCGCAACGGAAAGAATAAAATACTTAGGAATATATCTACCTAAAGAAACTAAAGACCTATATATAGAAAACTATTAAACACTGGTGAAAGAAATCAAAGAGGACACTAATAGATGGAGAAATATACCATGTTCATGGATTGGAAGAATCAATATAGTGAAAATGAGTATACTACCCAAAGCAATTTATAGATTCAATGCAATCCCTATCAAGCTACCAACAGTATTCTTCACAGAGCTAGAACAAATAATTTCACAATTTGTATGGAAATACAAAAAACCTCGAATAGCCAAAGCGATCTTGAGAAAGAAGAATGGAACTGGAGGAATCAACCTACCTGACTTCAGGCTCTACTACAAAGCCACAGTTATCAAGACAGTATGGTACTGGCACAAAGACAGAAATATTGATCAATGGAATAAAATAGAAAGCCCAGAGATAAATCCACGCACATATGGACACCTTATCTTCGACAAAGGAGGCAAGAATATACAATGGATTAAAGACAATCTCTTTAACAAGTGGTGCTGGGAAATCTGGTCAACCACTTGTAAAAGAATGAAACTGGACCACTTTCTAACACCATACACAAAAATAAACTCAAAATGGATTAAAGATCTAAACGTAAGACCAGAAACTATAAAACTCCTAGAGGAGAACATAGGCAAAACACTCTCCGACATACACCACAGCAGGATCCTCTATGACCCACCTCCCAGAATATTGGAAATAAAAGCAAAAATAAACAAATGGGACCTAATTAACCTTAAAAGCTTCTGCACATCAAAGGAAACTATTAGCAAGGTGAAAAGACAGCCTTCAGAATGGGAGAAAATAATAGCAAATGAAGCAACCGACAAACAACTAATCTCAAAAATATACAAGCAACTCCTACAGCTCAACTCCAGAAAAATAAACGACCCAATCAAAAAATGGGCCAAAGAACTAAATAGACATTTCTCCAAAGAAGACATACAGATGGCTAACAAACACATGAAAAGATGCTCAACATCACTCATTATCAGAGAAATGCAAATCAAAACCACTATGAGGTACCATTTCACACCAGTCAGAATGGCTGCAATCCAAAAGTCTACAAATAATAAATGCTGGAGAGGGTGTGGAGAAAAGGGAACCCTCTTACACTGTTGGTGGGAATGCAAACTAGTACAGCCACTATGGAGAACAGTGTGGAGATTCCTTAAAAAACTGGAAATAGAACTGCCTTATGATCCAGCAACCCCACTGCTGGGCATACACACTGAGGAAACCAGAAGGGAAAGAGACACGTGTACCCCAATGTTCATCGCAGCACTGTTTATAATAGCCAAGACATGGAAGCAACCTAGATGTCCATCAGCAGATGAATGGATAAGAAAGCTGTGGTACATATACACAATGGAGTATTACTCAGCCATTAAAAAGAATACATTTGAATCAGTTCTAATGAGGTGGATGAAACTGGAGCCTATTATACAGAGTGAAGTAAGTCAGAAGGAAAAACATAAATACAGTATACTAACGCATATATATGGAATTTAGAAAGATGGTAACAATAACCCGGTGTACGAGACAGCAAAAGAGACACTGATGTATAGAACAGTCTTATGGACTCTGTGGGAGAGGGAGAGGGTGGGAAGATTTGGGAGAATGGCAATGAAACATGTAAAATATCATGTAGGAAACGAGTTGCCAGTCCAGGTTCGATGCATGATGCTGGATGCTTGGGGCTGGTGCACTGGGACGGCCCAGAGGGATGGTATGGGGAGGGAGGAGGGAGGAGGGTTCGGGATGGGGAACACATGTATACCTGTGGCGGATTCATTTTGATGTTTGGCAAAACGAATACAATTATGTAAAGTTTAAAAATAAAATAAAATTAGAGAAGAAAAAAAAAAAAAAAAAGAAAACTAAAATCATGGCATCTGGCTCCATCACTTCATGGCAAGTAGATGGGGAAACAGTGGAAGCAGTGTCAGACTTTATTTTGGGGGGCTCCAAAAACACTTCAGATGGTGACTGTAGCCATGAAATTAAAAGACGCTTACTCCTTGGAAGAAAAGCTATGACCAACCTAGACAGTATATTCAAAAGCAGAGATATTACTTTGCCAACAAAGGTCCGTCTAGTCAAAGCTATGGTTTTTCCCGGAGTCATGTATGGATGTGAGAGTTGAGACTATAAAGAAAGCTGAGAACTGAAGAATTGATGCTTTTGAACTGTGGTGTTGGAGAAGATTCCTGAGAGTCCTTTGGACAGGAAGGAGATCCAACAAGTCCATCCCTAAAGGAAATCAGTCCTGAATATTCATTGGAAGGACTGATGCTGAAGCTGAAACTCCAATACTTTGGCCACCTGATGCAAAGAAATGACTCACTGAAAAAGACCCTGATGCTGGGAAAGATTGAAGGCGGGAGGAGAAGGGGATGACAGAGGATGAGATGGTTGGATGGCCTCACCATCTCAATGGATATGAGTTTGAGTAAGCTCCAGAAGTTGGTGATGGACAGGGGAGCCTGGAGTGCTGCGGTCCATGGGGTTGCAAAGAGTCGGACACAACTGAGCAACTGAACTGAACTGAACTGAGTGTCAGTTGCCTATCCTTTGGACTAACATGGATAGAGAATTCATCTTGTGCCAGTATATGCACTACACATATATGAGTCCAATTATGTCTCATTAGAGCCGCTAGCCAAATGAGGTGGGCACAACTCTCATGATAGGTGAGGGAATAAAGGCTCAGAGCAGTAATGAAATACTCACAGAGTCACATGCTCTGTTGTTTCAGACTAAGACATTATTTCTAAGCCAAGACTCTTCACCAATCACTATGCAACTCATTGGGGGCTTATTCACATCTTTTCAAGATAGAAAAGTGATTTTTATTTCTTTTTCTGATGTTGGACTACAAGTTAAATTGATCAGTTTTCTGGAATCATGCTCCCTAATCATGTTAGGACAAAAAAGAGTAATTTTAAAAAGATACTGATGTTTTATAAGGCCTCAAATTTAAGGCAAATGTAAACAGAGAGAAGAAGTCAAGTTCTCCTAATCTGAAACTATTCTTCTGTCAGCAAAATTTGCTTCTCAATACATAGAATGCCATATGCTTCATTAAAATGAAGTATTTCTAAGAATTCCTAAAGTTATGAGCAAGTATGATGACAATAAATTCCATATTGGCATGTATGAATAGTTTTCCTGTAGTTTTATCTTTCATCACTTAAATGGTACTTTTAAACATATTAATCTTTCACAACATTCTGTTATTTTTCTAAGACTATAGTATTCATCATATGTTATTTCCTTCTTTTATACAATCTAAAACAAGGGAGAAGACACTGACTGATACAGCTATCATGTAAATTTCTCTTTCAGCAGGTTTCAGTTACCAGTAGTAATTCTTGATTGATAGAAATTTCAATAAATAATGGCAGTCATTCTAAAATCCTACTTTATGGATAGAAACCATATATGAAACAACCAAACCTTGAAGAAATAAAAAAAAAAATAATGTAATACTTTGAGTTTTGAATAAAGTTATCTTTTTCAATTTAAAGATTTCTCTTTATTCTGAGATGATATTCAAAGGAGTTTAATTTTGTTTTTTGTATAATTGATCTATTGAACATTTTGTATATGTTTTCATTTTTCTCCAATAACTGCTTTCCATCTGCAATGTTAAATCTATATCCTCTTCCTTAACAACAGTTCAAATTGAGTACATAACATAACTAACAGCTTTACACCACATCTCCTTCCCTTTTCTCAGTTCAGTGTTCACAACCTGTGGAGCTACTCAATGGCCAGTGTGTAGGACTTAGACTGGGAAGAGGGAATAGTCTATTCATTCATTCCTTCTCTCCCCTCTCTTCTTTAGGTTCTACCTGCTTCCACACTACAGCAGAGTGGAGGAGTTAATAAAAAGAAAGCCCTGTTATATAACTGGGCCTTTAATTGCAGTCCTCTGTTGAGTGTCACTGCTTCTCTAACAAAAGGAGACTATATATTGACACCTTCTCTAAGGCAGGTGTCCAAATAGTGGCTCTCTTCTTAGGGATAAGTAGGAAAAAAATAAATTTTCTCATCTCCTCAGCTGCCATTCCCATTGATACACATTGAAACTCTTGTCGGTAGGGTCCCCTTGAACAAGTCTATTCTTGTGGTTGAAGTAAAAATGAGATGGCTCAAGCCACAGTGCCTTGATCCAGAATAAGTTCAAGCATTCTTGTTAACCCAAGTAATGAAGGTTAAGATGCTTTGCTGCTATCTCTTCTCTCTCTCCTGATATCTTTCTCCATTTCTTCTCCTTAGCTCAAGGGACATAAAGAACAGATCAGAAAGGGGCCACCTTCCAATGCAGGGAATGCTGGTTTGATCCCTGGTCAGGGAACCAAGATTCCACAACTAAGTACAACTTGAGAGTCAGTGTACCACAATGAAAGATCCCCCATGCCACAACTAAGACCCAATACAGCCAAATAAATTAATTCATTAATTTAAAAAAAAATGGTTCAGGATGTCTTCTGCATAGATGATCAATGGAGAAATGAGATACTGTCTCAGTTGTTTATCAATGTCTTCCAGAGCCAAGCCAACCATTCTAAACTCTGCTGTGTGATGTGCAGGCTGAGACGTTGCAAATTGCATTTCACAAATTCTCTCCCTGGCTGGCTTCCTTTAGATGTTGATAACAGGAATCATGAAGAAGAAAGTGGAAGAAGAAAATTAGGGAGAAGGAACTCTCTCCCTATTTCAGTAGCATAGGCAACACTGGCCCTCCATCCTGGCATACCCCAAAGCAGCTACACAATACCCTATCAGATGTCTGCTCACTAGCTTCAGAGTGACCCCTTGGTGATACCAGCTCCTATGGTGGTGACCCCTCCTTTGCACCACTAAACCCTCATAATACCACCATCTCTTTCTCTCTCTGCACTTGGAATGGTAGTTGCTTCACTAATCTTTGGATTATCTCACTCATCTGCTTTCATTTGCATCATTCATATTTATATAATCAGTTTCTTGTATTAAATCACTTTTGTTTTCCTAAGGGCTACAGAAGCTGACCTTCTTTTCACTGAAAATATCCCACATCTCTAGAAGTGGTTCTTCAGTAGGTCAGTAATTCACTTCTCCAGCACCCCTTCACATTCCATCCTCCCCTCACCCAGAGGCAGTTTATATGAGGATTGGGAGGCTGCTGGAGTGACAACTGATGTCAGGACCCACCTGGTTCCCTCTCAGAGGGAGTTGCCTGAGCACTTTTATACACAGCTCTCCTTGGAGAATGTGGGATACCTGGATGCTTCTTGGTCCTCTGTTTGGGATTACAGTCCCCATTTCTTTTTCAACAGAAGACCTACTCATCATTCTTTCAGATATAAAAATGTCCATTTTTGAGATGACAAAATGGAACATGAGCATTTCTTTTTTTTATATAAGTTTATTTTGGCTACATCAGGTCTTAGGTGCTGCTTAAGGAATCTTCATTGTGAGGAGCAGGCTTCTCTGTACGTGTGGTGTGTGGGATTGATCAGTAGTTTCCCTGTGTAGGGTTGGTTAGTTGCCCCTTGGCCTATGGAATCTTAGTTCCCCCACCAGGGATCCAACCCATGTACCCTGCTTTGGAATGCAAATTCTTAACCAATGGACCACCCACCGGGAAGTCCTGAGCATTTCTTTTGTTTCTTAATGGTCTCAATTGGGAGAGTTAGAAGTTGGCAATTTCTATGTCAATCCTCTAATTCTTTGGAAATTTTACTAATTCATAAAGTACAATCCTGAATATTCATTGGAAGGACTGATGCTGAAGCTCCAATACTTTGGCCACCTGATAGAAAGAGCTGACTCCCTGGAGAAGACTGATGCTGGGAAAGATTGAAGGCAAAAGGAGATGAAGTTTGTATCTACTGAGCCTCATCAAACTTTCAGAAATTCAGGGCTACTGTGCCCAATTAGGTATGATTTGGAATTTGACTGTTGGGAAGAGACAAATGCGCTTCCTCCCCAAAACCGTTGTAATGGGATACAAATAATGGAGAGCAAAAAGATACATGTAATCCAAAAAGATATTCTGTGTAAAACTTCTTAAAACTATAAGCACCCAACATTTAGATGTAGCCATTTCTGGGGGAGAAAAATCCATTTGTTTAGTGAGGCAATAAGCATCAAAGATTTTGAGATAAAAACTGAAAAGTATTAAAAATTAATATGAACTTAAATCACTAGCTAAACCTGAGAGAATTATAAGTAACAGAGAGATAATGGCATCCTTTAATAGTCATCAGATTGCAAAGTAGCTAGGCTAAATTCTACTCTGAGTAAAGCATCTTTCCCAAACAGCCACTTAAAACCAGTTTCTACTATAAAATGTGTTTTTATAATTTGCTAATAGAACACAAACTTGAAATCAATACAGATGCTGACAAGAAAAAAAGAAACAATTCTTATTATATAATTTGTTTGGATGGATGTTAATTCCTGACAATAATAGAACAAGAAAGTAACAAACAGTTCCCATGTTTCCACTCATATATGTCTTAATGGGATTATTAGTGAGTTTCTCTCCAATAAAAAGTATCTAAGTAGAAAATTTTTTAAGGGTTGAATTATTTTTCCTATTCTAAAAAAAGTAACTAGTACACTGATTAAATTTTTATAGTTTAAAATGCCATAAGACAGAATATAAATTGCTTTGTTTTTCATCCATTTGGGGTTCCATTTTCAACAAGAGGGAAAGAACAAAGAAGTCCGTTATTAAATTCAACCCATATATTTAAATAATGAACAATTTGATATTGTAAGCTCTCTCAGCATCTGAGGGTTTACATCTCTGAGTTATCATTGTACCAAAGTGATGATGTGATCAGGGAAGATTTAGAAAGGGTGAAGGAATTTTTCAGTTCATTTCGGTTCAGTTCAGTCACTCAGTCGTGTCCAACTCTTTGTGACCCCATGAATCGAGGCATGCCAGGCCTCCCTGTCCATCACCAGCTCCCAGAGTTCACCCAAACTCATGTCCATCAAGTCGGTGATACCATCCAGCCATCTCATCCTCTGTCGTCCCCTTTTCCTCCTGCCCCCAATCCCTCCCAGCATCAGGGTCTTTTCCAATGAGTCAACTCTTTGCATGAGGTGGCCAAAGTACTGGAGTTTCAGCTTCAACATCAGTCCTTCCAATGAACACCCAGGACTGACCTCCTTTAGGATGGACTGGTTGGACCTCCTTGCAGTCCAAGGGACTCTAAAGAGTCTTCTCCAACACCACAGTTCAAAAGCATCAATTCTTCGGCGCTCAGCTTTTTTCACAGTCCAACTCTCACATCCATACATGACCAATGGAAAAACCGTAGCCTTGACCAGATGGACCTTTGTTGGCAAAGTAATGTCTCTGCTTACTCTCTAAAATGAACCATAGAAAGCCTACAGACAGTTGTAAAGGGCCAGTATGGATGAAAAATGTTTAACTCAATTAAGTGTTTTCGGGGTACCTATTCAGGCTCAAACTGAAATATTTTAATTCCACCTTCAGTGCTATTTAGTAACTTCCATAAACATATCACAGCTGTTCTAGGACCCCAATTAATGTTACCAAATTTCAATGATGGTATAAAAAATTAGTTTATTCCCAACTTATGATTATGCTTCCACCTAGAACTGATAAAATGATTCAAAACAAAAATGTTAAATTTTACTGTTGTAATAAAAATGTCTTGTAATAAAAAAAAAAAAAAATTAAATTGCATCTATGATCCAAAATTCCCATTTCCATCCATCATGAATATTGACACTTCTTTTCCTTCGGTTTCCCAAGAGCAGCAACAAAAACCATTGAGAACCTGCTGTGTGACAAGAGACTTGCTAGATGCTGTGGGTAATACAAGATGAATGACACAATCCTTGACCTTAAAATGCTCACAGTCTAGTCTTCAGAGGAATGAATCAGTTATTATTCACTCTACAATACATAGTCATCCTTGGCATGGGTCAGGCTCACAGTGCAGTGTGATGACTGCTATGACAGGAATAGAATGGGTTCATTAGGTGAACAAATGAGTAAAGATCACCTCTATGGGCAAAAATCATCAAGGAAAGCTTCAAAGAGAGGTTCCAGTCCTTTTACAGGCACTGCAACTAAGGAACAAAGAAAGAAGTTCTTCTACTCCCTCTCTCTGCATTTTCCAGAATGATCTTTTAAAAATGCAAAATTCCAGACTTCCCTGGTAGTCCAGTGGTTGGGAGTCCACCTCCCAATGCAGGGGACACAGGTTCCATCCGTGCTCTGGGAGGATCCCACATGCCACATGGCAACTAAGACCCTGCATCAGAACTACTAACCCTGTGCTCTAGAGCCTGAGAGCTGCACAAAAACAGAGCCCACGTGCTGCAGCTACTGAAGTCTGCTCACCACAGAGCCCGTGCCCCACAACAAGAGAAGCCACGGCACACATTGCAACTCGAGAGCAGCCCCTGCTCACTGCAAGGAGAGAAAGCCCACTCGCAGCAAGGAAGACCCAGATGCAGCCAAAAATAAAAATAAATTTATTTTAGATGCAAAATTCCTTATATTACTTCCCTGCTTTTCACTCCTCATGGCTTCCTGTAACATTTGGGATAATATGACACATCAGTGCTTTCAGATCTGGTCCCAGGTTGCCCTTTCAGCCTCAGCTTCCTATGTTGGCTGCTACTGGCTCCTCCACCTTATCCCACACCACTGTCCCCTGTAACTCATTTAGCTTCAGCCAAAGTGTATTTAGGGTTTACCAACATGCCTTTCCTGCCTGGGAAGGATTGTAACCATCCATTTTGCCTGACTAACTCATTCTTCAGCCTTTAATTTACATATTATTTCTTCTGAAAAGCCTTTCCTGACTTCCCCTACATGTCACAAGGTCTTATCACATCATTACTTTTTTCCTTATTTACACTATTCATTAAAGTTATGTATTTATTTGTAAGAATGCATAGTTCACAGAAGCTCATTGTGAATATTGCTAGTCACTTTACTCCCTGTGCAGAGCAATCAGTATTTACTGGAAAGCGTTTGAGTGGATAAAATAGGCATGCTCTCTGCCTCTCCCTGGATCCACTAAAACTGTGATAATCCAAAGGCAGCCGATAGGAGCAGGGGAAGAGACAGAAACAGAATGCCTGGTAAACTACAAATACCAGCTAACAAATAACCAATATTGACAGGAAATATATTCTTACTCTTGTGATTGGGACCCCATTAGCTTTGTGTTAGGCACATTCTATGGGCTTCCTGGGTGGTGCTAGTGGTAAAGAATCTGCCTGCCAATGCAGGAGGCTAGAGAGGTAAGTTTGATCCCTGGGTCAGGAAGATCCCCTGGACAAGGAAATGGCAACTCATTGCAGTAGTCTTGCCTGGAGAATCCCATGGACAGAGGAGCCTGGTAGGCTACAGTCCGTAGGGTCACAAAGAGTTGGACACGACTGAAGTGACTTAGCCCACACAAAGGCACATTCTATGATATCTAAATACAGCATACCATGTAATTCTCACAGTTATTTTTGCCTCCATTTTACAGGTGAGAATTCTGAAGCACAGAAAGAGTAAATGACTCATCCAAGCTCACTCATCTAGGAAAGGATAGAGACAGATTTCACAGCCAGGCAATATGCCTGCAGAGTTCACACAATTAACCATTATCCTCTGTTGCCTCTTGGAAGCAGCAAACAATTATTTATTATAGAACAAGCAGCAAATGAAGATGGTCTAGGACCAAAATACAGAGGATAATGGGGCATTAAAGTGGGATCTCAGGACAAGAAAAAAACCATATTTTTTAAAATAATGAAACAAAAAAGAGATAAGAGTTTGCTGTTTGCAGAACATATGGAGCCTATGAAAAGCTACTCTTTTATGTAATCTCATACAAATTTACATCAAATTAAAAAACTTAGGCTATACAACAACTGTAGATCTAAAACAGCTAAAATGGCATAATAATTTGCCTCTACTTTCTCTTGTGCTTGAGCAAGGATTCACAAGTATTTTCTTCTTCTAAATTAGGTATTTGCTTTAATATCTAAAAATAATTTTAAGTTAATACAGAAGACTCTTGATGTTGGTTCACAAGACCTAGTCTTTTGGCTTTTTAGAATTGTCCATCAGTATAATGCTTTTCATATATGTTTTGTGTGACACGTGGGAGATTCTGATTTTGATCAAAGTCTTCTTTTTTAATCAAAGACCCCAAATACTTACATGAAAAGAAAAAGTGTGAATGTGCTAGTCACTCAGGTCATGTCGGAGTCTTAGCAATCCCATGGACTGTAGCCCACTAGGCTCGTCTGTCCATGGGATTCTCCAGGCAAGAACACTGGAGCAGATTGCCATTTCCTTCTCCAGGGGATTTTCTTCATTGAACCTGGGCCTCCCATATTATAGGCAGATTCCTTACCATCTGAGCCACCAGGGAAGCCACCAAATACTCACACACTCATCATCAATGTAAAATTCTTCTTTTCTTGGGAAGAAGATTGAAGTAACAAAGCTCATTATTATTTTAAGCAAGCAGGCACACACACAATTTCTGTGTGCTCCTTTCTCAGAAATACTAATACCACATCATTACAGACTTCTTATGAGGAAGATGACAAAAATGTGAGGAATCTTCCCAGGACCTCAAATGAACTAATGGCATGATATTTTCTGACTTGACTGAATAAATGGGATATTAACTCTGCCCATGATTACCACCTGTTTAGAAGCAGACACTTAATTTGGGGCCAAACAGTCTATTCCAGCCGCACTGAAAGACTGGGGGTTCAGACTGAGGTGGACATATGAAAAAAGAGGAAATCTTTCAAGAGCAGAAGGCTGAATATACCAGAATGCTTGTAACATTGTTGTGATAGAGCATAAAGGAACATACAGAAATATAGTTACTGGTCTTTAATTATCATCATATTTAGAAACTATAATTTCTTTGCTTATTTTTAAATATGCAAGATTAGACCTCATCATAAGAATGGACTCATTTATGAATTTGAAAAGTATTTAACATATCTGATATATATATGGAATGAATGAACAGACTGAGCAGGTAGAAGACAAAGATGCTGGCAGTCACAAAATCTCAATTTTTACTTATTTTATATTTGGGGGCCGCAAGGAAGATTTTATTTGACAAGATGTTCTGTCAGTTAGAGAAAAGCTTGAAAACCAGTACTGCTTATAATACCCCTCCTCCATCAGTTCCTTAGAGCAGAGGTTTTCGAAGTTTATTCAAGTGTCATTTTGTAACACTTGCCATATGGGGTTCCCTCATTTCACAGAAGAAATATAGAGTCCTAAACAAAGTGACTTGCCACCCACTTAACAATGGCATAACAAGGACTAAAATTCTGATAACCTGGATTTAGTCCAAATGTTGTTCCAATTACAGTGCTTACATTTGCTACCTTTAAATTAAAGGATTTTTTTTTTTTTTTTTCTTTCTGAGCTATCAAGGAAGCCTCCTCTAATCTGGGAGAATTTTCAGCCTTTTTTTTTTAAGGGCTTGCATTGAATGCACTGTCAGAAAGGATGTTGTTTGTTTTTGTTTTAGCAAAACTGTACTTACACTTTAAAGATCATGCTAAAACTCATACAAAAAAGAGTTTAGAACAAAGCAATTCATTTATGAATTCATATATCAATGTACTCAAATACTCTTATTCATTTACCAATTACCTGACAATCATTCACTGAGCATTATTGAAGGCTATGTACTGAATAAGCCCTGAGAATACATTGATGAAAAGGCATGATCTCTGTCTTCAAGGATTACACAGTCTAAGCAGAGTAGCAGAATGGGATTGAACAATTGATGTAAATAGTTACTGATATATTATTGAAATAGTAACAGCAAACTGGAAGGTTATATAAGACTGCAAAGGAGAATCAGGAAAGGATTCACAGAGAAGATAAATCAGAAATGTGCTCTTGTAGGATAACTAAAATTTTATCAGGAATGTAAAGGACAGTAGTCAATTCCCAAATAAAACAAGACTTTCTCTCACTGATCTTCAGCTACTAGTAAGAGCCCAATAAATGATTACAGAATGTTTAACAAGTCATTTTCCTTCTAATCTTGTATGTCTATTGATGGAAAACCGGGGATTTGTTGTATGTATTTTTGATGTGGTTGCAACCATATATGATCAATATTAAACATGACTAAAATGTTGTATGCTTCAGAATGAAGACAGCAGTTAATATTTCTGATTTTAGCAATAAGCATTTATAGATTCTCCAATATAAACTACATTCACTGCAAGCCAGTAGTTTTATAAGGAAAGCACTCTGAAACGGATTCAATTCTAGGTTGAGAAACCAACTTTATCATGTACTATACTGGGGGATTTTAGCAATTTTCATGACCTCTCTGAGACTGTGTTCTTCTTTATAAAAACAGGCACAATGCCTCCTATCTCACAGTGTTATCGTGAGGATTAAATGAAATAGGCAGATATGCCTTGCAGGGTCTTGAATGTAATAGATCCTCATTAAGTGGCTTGCTGAATCACAATCCCATCAAAACATTTCAGTTAAGTCTTATCTCTTGACACCTCACCACAAAGATGCCCTCTTTCAACTTCTTTCCTTTAAAAAAACACACAACTGAAATAACACAACCTTATATAACTGTGCTTTAGAGCTATTTATGCCTGAATTTTATTACTAAGAGAATATAACAACTGCTTCACAGAGCAAAGTCTCCAAGGATTCAACCAGGGGGTCAAGATGAATCTGACAAGGTAAATATTACAGACATTACTAAAGGGCAAACCGTAAGATGAGAGAATATAGTATCTGAAATGGCATTAATCCCAAGTCCTTTAAACTACAATCCATTCATGAATGACAAGTGGAAATAACAATACTGAAAAATTATTATACAACCATCAATGTAAGATGGGTTTCCCTGGTGGCTCAGACAGTAAAGAATCTGCTTGCAATGCAGGAGACCTGGGTTTGATCTCTGGGTCAGGAAGATCCCCTGGAGGAAGGCATGGCAACCCACTCCAGTATTCTTGCCTGGAGAATCCCTTGGACAGAGCGGCCTGGAGGGCTACAGTCACAAAGAGTCAGACATGACTGAAACAGCTTAGTACAGACACACATGTGTGTGTAAAGATAGAGTACATGGATGAAAGAGAGCAAGAAAGAGAGATCACTTCTACAAAAGATTACATAAAAGAGACACAGCAATGGAGAGAAATGTCTAATATGTGGTAGAAGACACTCCATAATGAACTGTCAAGTGAATGACCTGTAAAACAACAAAAGAAGATAAACATGAATACATGGATTTGCAGAATTTAATGAAGAAGTGAAGCACACAGTAAAATCAACATAGAAAAAAAAGGCCAAATTGGAAGCAACAGAGAGCCAAATAGGTCATGCTGAAATATATTTAGGGAACATACAAACATAAATAACACTAAATAATTGGAAATTAACAAAGAGTTTAAAGGGGCTGGAGAAATAATGACAAAAAAGAAGCAAGCAACATATAATTAATATTTCTGAAAAAGGAACCAAAAAATAAAAAGGCATTAATATGAAGCAAATATCTAAAGATATGATTTAAGACAACTTGGTTAGAAATAAAAGAACACTGAAGAACGTTACAGTGTGGTCCAGGAAAAAGTGACCGATAACATTCATCTCTTGGTAAAGTTAACGGACTCAAAAGTGAAAAAAGAATCTAGAAAAAAGTAGATCTAATAAAAAAATATAAGCCAGTAATAAAACTTCTAAAAATAAAAATTTCTAGAAAAAAGTAGATCTAATAAAAAAATATAAGCCAGTAATAAAACTTCTAAAAATAAAAATTTCTATCAGTGTATCATATGCAATTGTACAGTCTATTTTCTCATCTCTAGCTTCTTCTGTTCAGCTTAATGTCACTGAGTTCCGTTTTGTCACATCCACCAGTACTTCATTCTTTTTTTAATGTATAGTGCTGATTAGTATTCCACTTTGTAAATATATCAAAATTTGTTTATCCTTTCTCCTATTGAAAAACAATTGAGTTCCTACCATTCGAGGGTATTTATGAATAACTGCTAAAAATGTTTTGTACAGGTTTTAAGTGTTCACATATATTCATTTTTCTTAGTAACTACCTAGGTGTGAAATTTCTGAATATAGTCACAGAGTATGTTTAAATTTAAAAGAAACTACTAAGCAGTTTTCCACAGTGGTTTTAATATTTTATATAACCCACAGCAAAATATGAAAATTCCAGTAGTTGCAAATTCTCACCAGCATTTGGTAATGTCAGCTTTATTTTTTTAACTTTAGACCTTTGACAAGGTTTGAAATGGTGTCAAACTGTGGTTTTAACTTTCATTTGCCAGATAAGATTAGTAATGTTGAGAACTTTGTCAAGTGTCATTGGCCTTTGGCATATCATATTTTATGAAGTGTCTAATCAAATGCATTGACTATTTTAATTTAGTTATCTGTGTTTTCATTATTAATTTTTGTAGGCATTCATTATACATTGATATTTATCCTTCAGCAGATATATCTCCTCCAATTTGTGGCATGCCTATTCAGTTTAATAAAAGTGTTTTGTAGTGAGAAATTTTTAGTGAATTAGTAAACTCACACTATAAATTTTTTTCTTTTACATTTGGTATCATTTATACTCTAAGATCGGAGAAGGCACTGGCACCCCACTCCAGTACTCTTGCCTGGGAAATCCCATGGACGGAGGAGCCTGGTAGGCTGCAGTCCATGGGGTCACTAAGAGTCGGACACGACTGAGCAACTTCACTTTCACTTTTTACTTTCATGCATTGGAGAAGGAAAATGGCAACCCACTCCAGTGTTCTTGCCTGGAGAATCCCAGGGACAGGGGAGCCTGGTGGGCTGCTGTCTATGGGGTCACACAGAGTCGGACATGACTGAAGTGACTTAGCAGCAGCATACTCTAAGATATTTGCCCACCCAAAGTCACAAAAAGCTTTTCACATTTGTTCTTCTAAAAGTTTTATGATCTTATCCTTTATGTTAAATACTATAATCTTTCCAGGTGACACCAATGGTAATGAATCTGCCTGCAATGCAGGAGACACAAGAAACGCAGGGTCGGGAAGTTCCCCTGGAGGAGGAAATAGCAACCCACTCCAGTATTATTGCCTAGAAAATCTCATGGACAGAGGAGACTGGTGGATACAGTCCAGGGGGTCACAAAGAGTTAGATGTGACTTTATAATTTTATTCTTTATGTTAAATATTATGGTCCATATGAAATTAATGTTTACAACCCACTCCAGTATTATTGCCTAAAAATCTCATGGACAGAGGAGACTGGTGGATACAGTCCAGGGGGTCACAAAGAGTTAGATGTGACTTTATAATTTTATTCTTTATGTTAAATATTATGGTCCGTATGAAATTAATGTTTATATGTGATGGGAGACAGGACCAATGGTCATGTTGTTCCAATGTTTATCCAGTTGTTAAAGTGTGATTTTAAAAATTAACATATCTGAAGTAAAAATAACCTATTGAAATTTGCTAACTTTAAGCTAAATAATGTACCAATTTCTATAACATAAACACAATCAATATATATAATATTTCCATCATTCCAAAGAGTACTCTCTTGCCCATTTGCAATAAATCCCTTCTCCTACAACTAGCTCTTGCAACCTCCAATATGCTTCTTGTCCGTAAGCTTGCCTTTTCTACAACTGAATATTTTCCTCCCTCATCTTCATCATCAATTTAATATGAATAAAATAATATACCATGTAATCTTTCATGTGTAGCTTCTTTCATTCAAGATAATGCTTTTGAGATCAATTCATGTTGTCATGTGTATCAAGAGTTTTACTGTTACTGCTGAATAGTATTTCATGATATGGATGTACCAATTTGCTTATCCATTAACTGATTAATAGATATTTGAGGTTTGGGTTACCATGAAAAAAGTTACAGTAAACATTCAAATATAATAAAACATTTGTTAAAAACATATGTTTTAATTTATCATGGGTATATACCTATTGTCACCCTGCTTCTTTAACTTCTATGCAGAGTACATCATGAGAAATGCTGGGCTGGAAGAAGCACAAGCTGGAATCAAGATTGCCGGGAGAAATATCAATCACCTCAGATATGCAGATGACACCACCCTTATGGCAGAAAGTGAAGAAGAACTAAAGAGCCTCTTGATGAAGGTGAAAGAGGAGAGTGAAAAACTTGGCTTAAAGGTCAACATTCAGTAAACTAAGATCATGGCATCTGGTCCCATCACTTCATGGCAAATAGATGGGGAAACAGTGGCTGACTTTATTTATGGGGGTTCCAAAATCACTGCAGATGGTGACTTCAGCCATGAAATTAAAAGACGCTTACTCCTTGGAAGGAAAGCTATGACCAACCTAGACAGCATATTCAAAAGCAGAGACATTACTTTGTCAACAAAGGTCCGTCTAGTCAAGGCTATGGTTTTTCCAGTAGTCATGTATGGATGTGAGAGTTGGACTATAAAGAAAGCTGAGCGCCAAAGAATTGATGCTTTTGAACTGTGGTGTTGGAGAAGACTCTTAAGAGTCCCTTGGACTGCAAGGAGATCCAACCAGTCCATCCTAAAGGAGATCAGTCCTGTGTGTTCATTGGGAGGACTGATGTTGAAGCTGAAACTCCAATATTTTGGCCACCTGATGTGAAGAACTGACTCATTATATGAGACCCTGATGTTGGGAAGGACTGAAGGCAGGAGGAGAAGGGGATGACAGAGGATGAGATGGTTGGATGGCATCACTGACTCAACGGACATGAGTTTGGGTAAACTCTGGGAGTTGGTGATGGACAGGGAGGCCTGGCATGCTGCGGTTCATGGGGTTGCAAAAAGTCAGACATGACTGAGCGACTGAACTGAACTGAAATACCTAGGACTAGGATATTTGAGTCATTGGGTAAATGTATATTCAACTTCATTAAAAAAAGACTACGAAGCTGTTTAAATCTAAACTATTTGGCATTCTCCTTAGCAGTGAATGAGAGTTCCAAATGCTCTGCATCCTTGTCAAAACTTGTTATCAGGATTTTTTCATTTGTTTATTTTCTTACTTTACCATTCAATGGGAGTGTAATGATATCGTGGTTTGGATTTACATTTCCTTAATTACCAATAATATGGAGCATCTTTTTATTGAAGCATAATTGATTTACAATATGTGTTAGTTTCAGGTGTACAGCAGCATGATTCTGCATTTTTGTTGGGTTTTTTTACCTTTTATTTTGTATTGAGGTATGGCCAATTAACAACGTTGTGATAATTTCAGGTGTACAGTGAAGGGACTCAGCCATATGTATACACATAGCCATTTCCCCCAAATTGAGCATATTTTAATGTATTTTTCATTTATATATCTTCCTTCATGAATTATGTGTTCAAATATTTTGTTTATAATTTTATCTGGTTATTTTTCTCTTTCCTGATGTGTAGAAGTTATTTACGTATTCTAAAAACTAATTTTATACCAGACATGTATTTTGCAAATATTTCCTCTAAAGCTAAGGTATGTAGCTCTATTTTCTGATAGTGTCTTTCATAAAGCAATTCTTTTAAGTTTTTATATTTTACAATTTATTTATTTATTTAGTATGCTTTTAGTGTTATAAGAAATCTTTAACCCATGGTCACATAGATTATCATACATTTTCTACCAGAAATTATATATATATATATATATATATATATATATATATATATATTTCAGTTCCTGTATAAATCTAAATTCCAAATTGAATTTTTTAAATATATGGCATGAATTATGATCCAGATTATGTTTCTCCATATGCAAGTTAAAATATCCAGCACTTAAGAGTTGAAAACAGTATTGTTTTCCTCACTGAATTACTTAGGTGCTGTACTCTAAAAATTATTTTATCATATATGCATGAACTCCCAGTGGTCTTTAGTATCTATCCCTACATCACACTGTCCTAAAATCAGTTACTATAATTCCTCTAATTCTATTTTCCTTTTTCGAAATTGTTTAGCAATTTTGAAAGAGAAAAGAAGCAAACAGATCCAGGAGCTCAGTTTTCCTGTGAAGGAGGACTATCAGCTAATCACCATAGCCACAGCCAGTGGGGCAACCAAAACGTGAGGGCTGATTGTAAACATTTCCAGAGACCTCAGAAGGTGGGCACTACCTTTGCAGTCTCCCTCTGCTGCATTCTAAAATGCCAACACCTATTGAAAGGGGGCTCCTCCATGTCTTGTGCCTCAGTATTTATATCTGGTGCCCCAGTTTTTGTAGCTGAGATTGTCTTTGAATGCCTGGCTCTTGTGTCCAGGGATTTCTGGGTCCCATGGGACTGCAACAACAGAAAAGACACTTCTTGGCAGCCTACCACCCTCAGGGCACAAACTCAACCACAGACTGAAACACATCTCCAGTTTTTTTGTGTGAAAGTGTCCTATTTGCTTAATCTGGAGCTTTGGCCCGAGGGGCAAGCTTCAGGTATAGTGCACATCTACAGGTCTACACAGGGGCTCTCAGTAAACATAGGCCAGGGACGCCATCCTGGTGCTCTCTCTCTGCCCCACTACAGCACTGATTCTCCCCAAAAGAAGCTTACATTCTTGGAACCTCAATTTTTATCACCACTGCACAGGAGACAGCTCCAGGTGATCTGGTCTGTTGGCCATCAGGGCTAATTCTTATGGTTTCACAGGACAGTATACATCTGCATACTTTAAAAGCTGCTGACTGAGTGTCTGGCTGTCAATCAGTCTAAATCTAGATGCTGACCAAGATACTCTTCTGTGGGACATTGAAAAGTCTAGGCAGAACCTGAAAAACTGGGGGCTATTAAAAATTAAACAAGTTTTTCAGATAATCACAAAGGTTCTGGAGATAACCAAAAACTAGGGCACTACATTTATACAATGAAAAATAAAATTCAACATCCATTTATGATTTTTAAAACTTTCAATGAAGTAATTATAGAGAAAACATAATATAATAATGGTTATATATGACAAACCCACAGCTAACATCATACTCAGCAGTGAAAAGCTGAAAGTTTTTCTTCTAAGATCAAGAAAAAGACAAGAGCACCAATTCTCACTGTTTATTCAACATATTATTGAAGTTCAAACCAGAGTCATTAGGCAATAAAAATACAGTCATCCAAATTGGAAAGGAAGAAGGAAAATTGTCACTATTTGCAGATGACATGACACTGTATATAGAAAATCCTAAAGACTATCGAAAAATGTTAGAACCAATTAAATAATGCAGAAGAGTTGCAGGATACAAAATAAATATGCAAAATCTGTTGGATTTCTATACATTAATAACAAGCTATCAGAAGCAAAGGTCTTCCCCAGTGGCTCAGTAGTAAAGAATCTGCCTGCAATGCAGAAGGCCTGGGTTTAATTCCTGGGTCAGGAAGATCCCCTGGAGAAGGAAATGACTACCCACTCCAATATTCTTGCCGGGGAAATCCCATGAACAGAGAAGCCTGGCAGGTTACAGTCCATGGGGTCACAAAAGAGTTAGATATGACTCAGCAACTAAACAGCAACACCATGAGAAGCAAAATTAATAAAACACTCCCATTTACAATTGCATAAAAAAGAATAAAATGCATAGGAATACATTTAGCCAAGGAGGTAGATGACCTGTATACTGAAAAGTATAAGACATTGATGAAAGAAACTGAAAAGACACAAACAAATGTGAAGATATTCTGTGTTCATGGATTTTAAAAATTAACATTATTAAAATGTCCATACTATTGAAAGCAATCTACATATTCAGTACAATCCCTACCAACATTCTATTGGCATTCTTTATAAAAACAGAACAAACAATCCTAAAATTTACATGAAACCATAAAAGACCCTGAATAGTTGGAACAATATTGAGAAAGAAGAACAAAGCTGGAAGAAATCATGCTCCTTGATTTCAAACTATACTACAAAGGTATAGTAATCAAAATCATGTGGTTTGGGCACAATAATAGACACATAGATCAGTGGAACAGAGTACAGACCCCAGAAATAAACACACTCATCTATGGTACTTTAATATTTAAAAAAAAAAAAACAAGAATATACAGTGAACAACACATTCAATAAATGGTGTTAGGAAAACCAAATATCACATAAAAAAAAAGGGAAAAAAAAGAAACTAAAGAAACTAGACTTCTATTTCACACTGTACACAAAAATTAACTCAAAGTAGATTAAAGTCTTGAGTATATAAGACCAGAAACCATAAAACTAGAAGAAAATATAGGCAGTAACCTCTTTCATATCAGTTTTGGATATGACCCTAAAACAAAGGCAACCAAAGCAAAAATAAACAATGTGGACTACATCAAACTAAAAAACTTCTTTACAGCAAAGGAGATCATCAACAAAATGAAAAGACAACCTTCTGAATGAAGGAAAATGTTTGTAAATCATATATCTGATAAGGAGGTAATACCCAAAATATATAAGAAACTCAAACAACTCAACAGCAAAAAAAAAAAACAATTTAAAAACTGGCAGAGGATCTGAATAGATATTTTCCAAAAAGACATACAGATTACCAACAGGTACATAACAAGATGTTCAGTATCACTAATCATTAGGGAAACGCAAATCAAAACCACAATGAGATATCACCTCACACCTATTTGAATGACTATTACCAAAAAGATAAGAAATAATAAGTGCTGGCAAGGATATGGAGAAAAAGGAACCCTTGTACACTGTTAGTGGAGATGTAAATTTGTGCAGCCACTGTAGAAAAACAGTATCTCAAAAAATCAAAAATAGAACTACTATTCAGTTCAGTTCAGTCCAGTTCAGCCACTCAGTCATCTACAACTCTTTGCAACACCATGGACTGCAGCACACCATACCATATGATCCAGCAATTTTAACTTTGGGTATTTATCTGAAGAAAATGAACACACTAATTCAAGAAGATATATGCATCCCCATGTTCACTGTAGCATTATTTACAATAAGCTATAAAAATAATCTAAGTGGTGTCCATTAGTAGATGGAAATCCCCTCAAGATACTTGCATACACTTCTTTCTTTTGCATGTCCATCCTCCTCCATATATCCAAATTCTTTAAAATCAAGTTAAATATCATCTCTCTCAGGGGACTCTATGCCTCTCTCAACGCTGACTACAGCGTACGTGCATGCTAAGTCGGTTCAATTGAGTCTGATTTTTGCGACCCTACGGACTGTGGTCTGCCAGGCTCCTCTGTTCATGGGATTCTCCAGGCAAGAATATTGGACTGGGTTGCCATTCCCTTCTCCAGAGGATCTTCGGGACCCAAGGATTGAACCCGGGTCTCTCAGGTGGCAGGCAGATTCTTTACCATCCTGAGCCACAAGACTTTCATTCTTCTTTAATTGATCAATATTACCCTGTCTCCAACTAAGTGTGTGAAAACATGCATTTTTCAATCTTTTACAATGTCTAGGTTTTTTAAGTTAAGTTGGTTTGGATACTTGAGTTACCAGAGTGGGGGCAGAAATAATACTGAGATATGAATATTTGCATTTGCTATGGTATCTAATGTATCCATTGATTTAAATTTCAGAACTCTCTAGCTTCCAAAGTAAAAAATGTTTAGATTTTAACTGTATTAAAATAAACATATAACTCAATGTACTTAAACACACATATTCACATATACAATTACATATGATTGGACATAGAAATGGCCTTTCCATGAACATGCAAACCAACATAAAGCAAATACTTTTTTTTGGTTTTATTTAAGTAAAAGAACTGAAACTGAATGTGAAAAATAAGCAAAGATGATATTGGATTTTGCCATGGGGGGGGAAATAAATTCATAAGCTTTAAATTACAGAAATTCCCTTACAGTTCCAGCAATTCAAAATTGCTCATACAGATCTTCCTCCATTTATAATGGAGTTATGTGCCAATAAACCAATTGTAAGTTGAAAATATCTTAAGTCAAAAATGCATTTAATACACCTAGCCTACTGAACCTTGTAATTTAGCCCAGTCTACCTTAAACTTCCTTGGAACACTTACATTAGCCTACAGTCTGGCAAATCACCTAACACAAAGCGTATTTTAAAAATAAAATGTAATTCACTGCTCATGTAATCTATTGAATATTGTACTGAAAGTGAAAGAGAGAATAGTTGTCTAGGTATAGAATAGTTGCAAGTGTATCACTTGTTTATCTTCACGATCACGTGGCTGAGTGAGATCTGTACCTCACTGGCACCACCCAACAACATGAGAGTACCCTACTGCATACAGCTAGCTTGGGAAAAGATCAAAAGTAAATATCAGAAGTAAGCTTTCGGCTGAATATATTTCGCTTTCACACCATTGAAAAGTTGAAAAATAGTTAAGTCAAATCACTGTAAGTTGAAAACCATTTTGTATTTTCAACAGTACAAATTAAGGCTTTAAAACATTTTTAATTGAGGTATACTTGGTGTACAGACTATGTAAATGTGAAGTTTACAACACAGTGATTCACAATTTTAAGGTTATATTCCATTTATAGTTATTATAAAATATTGGCTATATTCCTTGTGTTATACTGTATCTCCTTGTAGTTTATTTATCTTATGCTCAGATATTGTCATGTCCCACTCTTTGTGATGCCAAGGACTGTAGCCTACCAGGCTCTTCTGTCCATGGGATTCTCCTGGCAAGAATACTGGAGTAGATTGCCATTTCCTCCTCCAGGAGATCCTCCTCACCCAGGGACTGAACCCACATCTCTTACATCTCCTGCATTGGCAGGCAGATTCTTTACCATGAGTGACAGTAATTTTTACCTCTTAATCCCTTGCCCTTATACTGCCCCTCCCCCTTCCCTTCTCTCCACTGGTAACCACTAGTTTGTTCTCTATGAATCTCTTTTTTTTTTTTGCTATATTCATTATTTTGTTTTATTCTTTATATTCCACATATAAATTATATCACATGGTATTTTCTTTCTCTGTCTTGCTTATTTCACTTAGTACAAGGGTCCCTAAGCCTTGAGTCACAGACCATACAGGGCCACACAGCAGGAGGTGAGAAGCAGGTAAGCGAGTGAAGCTTCATGTATATTTACAGGGGATTCCCATCACTTCATCCCACCCCCGTCTGTGAAAAAACTGTCTTCCAGGAAACCTGTCCCTGGTGCCATAAAAGTTGCCAACTGCTGACTTAGTATAATACCCTCCGAGTCCATCCATATTTTTGCAAGTGGCAAAATTTCATTCTTTTTATGGTTGTACACTATTCCATTGTATTGTATAAGTATTTGTGTGTGTCTCTGTGTGTATTTGTGTATGCTGGGACTTCCCAAGTGGCACAGTGTTAAAGAATATACCTACCAATGCAGGAGATGCAGACTACATCTTCTTTATCCAGTCATCTGCTGTTGGATACTGAAATTGCTTCCATATCTTGGCTGTTGTAAATAATGCTTCAAAGAACATTGGGGTACACATATCTTTTCAAATTATAGTTTTCATTTTTTTTTAAGATAAATACCCAGGAGTAAAATTGTTGGGTCATATGATAGTTTTATTTTTAGTTTTTTGTGGGTTTTTTTTGGGGGGGGGGAAATCTCCATACTCTTTTCCATAGTGGCCACACCAATTTAAATTCCCACAAACAGTATATGAGCAAGTATCTCCATGACATTGTCTACATTTATTATTTGTGGCCTTTTTTACGATAGCCATAAGGTTTTTCTAAATCTATGGATTAGCTATTTAATCTGAAGATGGCTGAACTTTAAAACTATTGGGTTAACCAAACTAATAGCTATTCAAACTTAGCACGATTCAGTTGGAGAACGTTTAACCTTTGGCAGCATTACGAATCCAGTGAAGGCTCTAAAATAGGAAGGAATATGCACTACGTTTATCATTCATAGCAATAGTTATTGTATACTCTGTAATATATAATAACATAGAATTCTAGCTTTTCCATGAGGATGTCTACTGAACACAATGGCCCAAACCGAAGGAAACTTCTGAGCAAAGGAACACTATAGCCCATAATGTTGATGCACCATGTCTGTTCTAGGGCCCCCACCAGCACAGCAGTCACATAATGCGAGGCCTGCTAGAGTGCATTAGGAAGATGTCCCTGTCCCTCCCCTGGCCAACTCTCAGTCAGATGCCAAGTTATCTGGATAAATATTTTCAGCAACAGCATGTGCCTTCCTTGGTTTCAATTCTAAACATACTTGATATTATGGAGCATTTTTATTTTTCAAAAAACTTTATATTTAGTTTTATATTTTTTAGCAATTAGCTATAAATTCTCAACTGTATAAATATTAAGATGTGAAAGGCAAGATATTAATAATAGAGTTTGCATAACATTTCACAGTTTTACAAAGCCCTTTCACACAGGAATCTCATCTAATTCTTTTCACCCCATTAGGTAAGAGTGTTCATGGTACCAGTCTATGGCCTGTTAGTGAGAAACTCTATTTCTAGGCAGGTTGATTAGAAGTCCAGGATCCCCAAGAAAGAGAGAGGGGTCTGGAGCTCTCAAAGAAGAAGGATATAGGGGTCTGGAATTCTCAAGGAGGAGGAAAGGACAAACATCTTTTTTTCTCTACATTCCTTAGTCACATAAAACGTCTTTTTCTTTAAAACTGATGATTATACAACTTAGTTTAAACTCTGTACTAAGGATTATATAAAAACAATGTATCCTGCTTGAGGACAGTTTCTCCTTCTTGAAAGTGAAAGTCGCTCAGTTGTGTCCAACTCTTTGCAACCCCATGGACTACACAGTCCATGGAATGCTCCAGGCCAGAATACTGGAGTGGGTAGCCTTTCCCTTCTCCAGGGGATCTTCCCAACTCAGGGATCAAATCCAGGTCTCCCGATTCATGTGCAGATTCTTTATCAGCTGAACCACAAGGGAAGCCCTTCTCAAAAACCTTCTGACTAATCTCGATATCTTAGAATGTATATTATGGGAGTGGGTCTGGTAAAATCTTTCTGTTAACAACAGTTCTAATCCTGTTATCTTAAAATGTAAATTGTGAGAGTGGGTCTAGTAAGATCTTTACAACATTGAGACATTCTTTTGATTTATTGTAATAACCAATTTAAAAAGTATATAACTCCCTTGCTAACACTAGAAGGGGGCACTCTCTGTCCTCCTTCTGATATCTATGTCAGAAGCTTTCTCTGCCCCTCTTCGTACTTTAATAAAACTCTGCTACACAAAAGCTCCTGAGTGATCCAGACTGGTCCCTGGTACCAAAGATAAATCTTCTTCTTCGGAGATCACGAATCCAACACCATTCACCGTAAGCTATCATTAGGAACCAGGCCACACAGCAGGATCATAAAAGCCAGTGATCACACTTCTGAAAGCCAGTCAACGACAGACATCCACTAGTAACTATGCTTCTACAACAAATTGTCAATCAATCACTAAGCAGTTCTGTGTTATTTTAGGTCTGAAAATACCTAAACTCCAAGCTTCTCAAAAATTTCATGAAATCAAATGCATGATTTTCTCAGAAAGGGCTGAGCCTTAAATGCAAGGCTCTCACAACCTTGTAATAGAAATTCAGTATTTTGTTTCAGATATTTAAAGGTAGTCTCTTCTCTCAACAAAGATGATAATTTATGGATACAGATTTGTTTTTCCTTTTTATTGTTTAAGAATAAATTCTCAGGAAAGTGACTATTAGGCAAATAGCACAATGACGTGTAATGGCATGCATTTTTCTCGAGTTATTTTGATTAACAGTGCTGTCAGCAGTATATAAATATATCTGTGCCTTAACAATTTCAACAATACTGGATGCTATTATATTTTTAAATATCTTCTGACTTACAAGGCATACATTTGGAGTTTAAGATAGTTTCAATGCTTAGTTTTAGATAAATTTTAAGGGCACAGATTGACATGAGTATGAGAAGACCATAAAGGATCCTATGGAAATGAATGGGGAAGGTATAGGAAAAAATTAGGCCCAGTGTGGGTCCTATTGATCACTACAGGCAAAAAAAAAAAGACAATTATAATTTACAGGAATCAGCCAGCTCACATGCTTTTTTAAGAATGAGTGTTGTAAACTGGGGTCTCTGTGAAAGCAGATATCAAGTCTGAGATCAGAGTTCCAGGTCAATTTTAGGGAGCACTCTCAGGATCCATGCTTCTAAAACTCAGGAAGAGAAAGCAGATCTGGAAGGGGCAGAAGCTGAGTCTCAGTGTAGTTCCAACAAAGGTCTCGAACAAGCCTGTGGCTGTCCTGTGCCCCACGGTGATCAGTCCTTGATGCAGACTGCTCCAGGAAGGGAACAGAACTGTGGAGAAGGCACATGACTGAGGGCAATTCCTGAAAGAACTGAGAGCCATTCATCAGTTCTGATGGAAGGTTTACAATGGCACAGCACAGTATCCATTTTACAGAGGTATAGGCAGGATTAAGGAAACTGACAAAGAATGGTTAAGCAGCTGAAGACTAGCAACAGTGGGGAATTGTTATCACCCCTCCACCAGAAAGGATAAGGAAGGGTACAGTGCCACTGAAATCTCATAAAAGAGAGAGTCAAGAATGAGGGACCATCTGACAGTAGCTAAAGGAACACAGCCTCTGCAATACTATGGTCTGGGAGAGAAGACGAGGGGCAATAAACACCTCTATTCTCTTCATCTTCCCTCTCCTCTTCCACTAATGCTTCCCAAAGAGCAAAATCAACAGGATTCCAAAGGATAGGAGCACCTAAAAGGCAAACCTAGAGGTCAGCTTCCTAGAACACAGAGAAGAACAGAGAATGGATTTGGAGGAGCAAACAGAGAAAGCATAGTCAGGGAAACATTTTGCTACTCAGATTTACATTGTCTGGATTGCCACATACTCAGTCCTGACCTGATTCACTTTTCTTTAAATTCTGAGTCCTCGCTAGTCAAAAGTCATCAGAGGTGTCCTCAGTGGTTGTTATCATAGGTGACTCCTTCTGTCCAGGTATCAGAGTGAAATTGAAGCAGCATAGCTGGAGTTATTGTTCAGATTCTCTTTTCTGGTCAGATCTCACATATAGCCATTGCATCACCGTCTCCTGTCTTATAGTTGAATACTTGGGGAAGCAGTATATACTAAGCTTGGGGAAGGCAAGCCGTCTGCATTTTTCCCTTTTGTTCTTCTATTTAAGAGTCCTTATACAACGCAAGGAAGATACTCAGACCAAGAATAGGATTAGACCTACGCTGGTCTATGCAAGCAGTGAGAAGAGAAAGATGGATGCAACTAATCTGCAAGGGTAAATAGTCCTGAAGTCTGGTTAAGAATCAGTACTCTTCAAATACAGAGTGACCTTGAGTTAAAGTGGAATTGACCATTCCTTCTCCAGTTTCTTTCATATCCTTTGTACTCCCGCTATAAACACTGTACTTGATAAACAACTCCCTTTAAATCTTTCAGTGTCTTTATTCATGCTTTTTCTGGGCCTGAAAGCCCACCTAACTGGCTTTCAGCCAATCTTCCCATTTCTTTTAAAATCCAGCTCAAACCACATTCTTTTTCTGTAGCTTTCACACTTCTGCTTCCTCTGGTCTGAATTAAATCTTTTTTCATCTGTTCTTCTGGAACACTCTCCATACACATTTACTTTTCATTATTTATGCTCTGTCTGTATTTAGGAACCTAACTCTTCCCTTACTAAGCAGTTTATTTTATATATATCTTAATCACACTCACTAGCAGGTAGTTAACATTTGCTAAAGAAATGAATGACCAAGTAGTATTTCATATGAAACCTTGGCAAACAACAGCACACACCTGTGCTTGCTACACAGTAGGCATGTGTTAGTTCTGGACCTCTTTGTCCTGGGAGCCACTCTTCGCCCCTCCCCAGTTTGGGGTATCTTTCAGAGTATTGAACTTTGACTACTCTATTTCCCAAGAAGCCCTGACAGATGGCTTATGGCTGGTTTCAGCCAATAGAAACACTGATAGAAGATTGGAAGGCAAGAGGAAGAGAAAAACCAGTGTATCAGTTTTCTGCATTTCAACTTCTTTATTTCTAAAATAATAATAGTTATCTCATAGAATATACATGAAGATAAGTACGAAAAGAGTTCAGGTAATACCTGGCATATAGTAAATCCTCAACAAATTAGTTTTTCTCATTATTTAAGTACTTTCTAAAATTTTTAATAATGACTTTATACTCTTTGAAAACTTCTCTGTTAATTGTGTTAATTTGAAACTGTTACACAGAAACATACTTTTAGACTATGATTCCCAGCCACGAAAATATTTCAAATTTTATGAATAGAAACAATGCTGCTGCTGCTAAGTCGCTTCAGTCGTGTCCGACTCTGTGCGACCCCATAGACAGCAGCCCACCAGGCTCCTCTGTCCATGGGATTCTCCAGGCAAGAACACTGGAGTGGGTTGCCATTTCCTCCTCCAATGCATGAAAGTGAAAAGTCAAAGTGAAGTCGCTCAGTCGTGTCCGACTCCTAGCGACCCCATGGACTGCAGCTCACCAGGCTCCTCCGTCCATGGGATTTTCCAGGCAAGAGTACTGGAGGGGGGTACCACTGCCTTCTCCAATAGAGACAATAATGATTAATAATTCTATATATCTACAATGTGTGATTGGAGAAGGCGATGGCACCCCACTCCAGTACTCTTTGCCTGGCAAATGCCATGGAGAGGAGTCTGGTAGGCTGCAGTCCATGGGGTGGTTAGGAGTCGGACACGACTGAGCAACTTCACTTTCACTTTTCACTTTTATGCATTGGAGAAGGAAATGGCGACCCACTCCAGTGTTCTTGCCGGGAGAATCCTAGGGACAGGGGAGCCTGGTGGGCTGCCGTCTATGGGGTCGCACAGAGTCGGACATGACTGAAGCGACTTAGCAGCAGCAGTAGCACAATGTGTGAAAAATTATAAATATGTATTAATCAACACTTTTAAGAACATATATTTTGGGAACTCTGACCACCGATAATTTATATAAGTTACTGAAGAGGACTCTAAAGGATTAGGCTTATGAACTGACACTAATAAAAAAGATTTAATAGTAAAGAAAATATACATCCACCTTACTTTTCTAATTTAATCAATGTCAACTTAATAAAATTTTACACACATATTATATATATGTACATATCTGTGAATATTTGCTTTGGTCATTTGACAAAATGATAAGTATTTTTCATTGCGTTCTTTGATATTCATAAGAAAATTGATGATCCTAAACAACATACACTTTTTAAAAGAGACTATGTTTTAGTTAATTGAATTTTTGTAAAGATGGACAGCATTAAATTACATAAAGAAATGCTTGTGATTAAAAAAAAAACATACTGTATTACTAACTAGTACTGAGGAAATCACAATAAACTGTGGAAAATTCTGAAAGAGATGGGAATACCAGACCACCTGATCTGCCTCTTGAGAAATTTGTATGCAGGTCAGGAAGCAACAGTTAGAACTGGACATGGAACAACAGACTGGTTCCAAATAGGAAAAGGAGTACGTCAAGGCTGTATATTGTCACCCTGTGTATTTAACTTCTATGCAGAGTACATCATAAGAAACGCTGGACTGGAAGAAACACAAGCTGGAATCAAGGTTACCGGGAGAAATATCAATCACCTCAGATATGCAGATGACACCACCCTTATGGCAGAAAGTGAAGAGGAACTCAAAAGCCTCTTGATGAAAGTGAAAGTGGAGAGTGAAAAAGTTGGCTTAAAGCTCAACATTCAGAAAACGAAGATCATGGCATCCGGTCCCATCACTTCATGGCAAATAGATGGGGAAACAGTGGAAAGTGTCAGACTTTATTTTGGGGGGCTCCAAAATCACTGCAGATGGTGACTGCAGCCATGAAATCAAAAGACGCTTGCTCCTTGGAAGGAAAGTTATGACCAACCTAGATAGCATATTCAAAAGGAGAGACATTACTTTGCCAACAAAGGTCCATCTAGTCAAGGCTATGGTTTTTCCTGTGGTCATGTATGGATGTGAGAGCTGGACTGTGAAGAAGGCTGAGCGCCAAAGAATTGATGCTTTTGAAGTGTGGTGTTGGAGAAGACTCTTGAGAGTCCCTTGGACTGCAAGGAGATCCAACCAGTCCATTCTGAAGGAGATCAGCCGTGGGATTTCTTTGGAAGGAATGATGCTAAAGCTGAAACTCCAGTACTTTGGCCACCTCATGCGAAGAGTTGACTCATTGGAAAAGACCCTGATGCTGGGAGGGATTGGGGGCAGGAGGAGAAGGGGATGACAGAGGATGAGATGCTGGATGGCATCGATGACTCAATGGACGTGAGTCTGAGTGAACTCCCGGAGTTGGTGATGGACAGGGAGGCCTGGCATGCTGCGATTCAGGGGGTCGCAAAGAGTCGGACACGACTGAGTGACTGAACTAACTGAACTAACTAATGAGGAAATCCAGAAAAGAAACTACAATAAAACAATTAGTAACCAATTCAGTTTAAAGATGGAGGTTTAGAATATATAATAAAACTTTTTTATCTATATTGTCCTTTAAATCTGAAAAAATTCATCCTGTTACTCCACCTTGTGTCAATTTCCAATCTACTTGTCCAGGAAAATGAATTAACTGCAATAGGATGAAGATCAGAATATAATATAAAGAAAAATGTAAAAAAATTACAGAGAATCTCCTTGAATAAAGTGTGGAGAAGAAAATTATCAGAAACTGGCAATAATCTCTAACTCCATTTGTGAAGTATCAAATCAAGTCAAGCCCCAGCACACATGTGCAGAACTCAGTGCTTCTATGAAAATAAGTCTTAGTCACTGACTCATGAAAAAAAATCTTGATAACAAAAGATAATTGTTCATTTTCATATATTCAATTGAGTTCTTTTATATCAAATTCCTAATTAATTCCCCAAATATTTTTAAATGTCTTCTAAAAGAACAATTTGGGAAAGTTTTATGATAACTATTATGCTAATTGCTTCATACAAAATAGTTAATTTAGAAGATAAATGCTTTAAACTGATCATCAAAAAAAAAAACTAGTTTGTTGCCTCTTATCTCACACTTTATAACCCACACATCACACTTTACCATATTTATCTTCATTATTTTTTTGTAGCTCATTCTAATGCTTAAAAACGCCTTATCTTACACTTCCTGGGGTCTATTTTGTCGCTCCTGACCCCCTCACCATACACACACACACAACTTCAAAGCCTTGTGTGTCTTTTTTTTGGAGTATAGTTGCTCTACAATGTTGTTAGTTTCTTGCTGTACAGCACAGTAAATCAGCCACACATATACCTGCATCCCCCTCTTCCTTGGATCTCCTTGCCATTTAGGTCACCACAGAGCATCAAGCAGAGCTCCCTATGCTATACAGTATGTTCTCCTTATTGTTGTTCAGTCGCTCAGTCGTATCTGACTCTTTGCGACCCCATGGACTACAGCATGCCAGGCTTCCCTGTCCTTCACTATCTCCTGGAGTTTGCTCAAACTCATGTCCATTGAGTTGGTGATGCCATCCAACCATCTCATCCTCTGTCACTCCCTTCTCCTTCTGCCTTCAATCTTTCCCAGCATCAGGGTTTTTTCAAATGAGTCAGCTCTTCACATTAGGTGGACAAAGTATTGGAAGTATTGAAGTATTCAACTTCAACATCAGTCATTCCAATGAATATTCAGGACTGATTTCCTTAAGGATGGACTGTTGCATCTCCCTGTAGTCCAAGGGACTCTCAAGAGTCTTCTCCAACACCACAGTTCAAAAGTATCAATTCTTCAGCATTCAGCCTTCTTTATGGTGCAACTCTCACATCCATAAATGACTATTAGAAAAACCATAGCTTTGACTAGACAGACCTTTGTTGGCAAAGCAACGTCTCTGATTTTTAATAAGCTGTCTAGGTTGGTCATAGCTTTTCTTCCAAGGAGCAAGCATCTTTTAACTTCATGGACTTCCAGTCCATGAAGGATCCACCTGCCAGTTCAGGAGATGTAGGAGACGTGGGTTAAATCCCTGGGTCTGAAGGATCCCCTGGAGAAGAAAATGACAACCCACTCCAGTATTCTTGCCTGAAAAATCCCATGGATAGAGAAGCCTGGCGGGCTACAGTCCATGGGGTTTCAAAATGTTGATCATGTTCTCATTCAGTTCAGTTCAGTAGCTCAGTTGTGTCCGACTCTTTGCAACCCCATGAACCGCAGGATGCCAGGCCTTCCTGTCCATCATCAACTCCCAGAGTCCACTCAAACTCATGACCATTGAATCAGTGATGCCATCCAACCATCTCATCCTCTGTCATCCTCTTCTCCTCCTGCCCTCAATCTTTCCAGCATCAGGTTCTTTTCCAATAAGTTAGCTCTTTGCATCAGGTGGCCAAAGTATCGAAGTTTCAGCTTCAACATCAGTCCCATCAATGAACACCCAGGACTGATCTCCTTTAGAATGGACTGGTTGGATCTCCTTGCAGTCCAAGGGACTCTCAAGAGGCTTTTCCAACACCACAGTTCAAAGCATCAATTCTTCGGCGCTCAGCTTTTTTTATAGACCACCTCACATCCTCTGTTTCATCACAGTGCTGTATATATGTCAATACTGATCTCCCAATCCATCCCATTCCCTCTCACCCCTTGGTACCCACATGTTTGTTCTCTATGCCTATGTTTCTATTGATGTCAAGGCCCCGCATTTTTTGCTGGAGTGAAAGGGACTTCCCTCTCTAAACTGTCAGTGTATTTCACTTGACATCTGTACCACCCACACAGAGCCCAGCATTTTCTACTTGGAATTATTATTTTCCCATATCCCCATCTGGACTGTGAGCTCTGGAAGAGCAAGGGCTTTCTATCATTGCCAAGTATTGGCACCATGCTTGGCACATAGTAGGACCACAGTAAATATTTTCAAATGAATGAATATTCGTAGATGAAGATGTGGATCCAGATGCCAATGCTACAGGTGACTGGACAAATCATTTAATTTCATAAGACCTTAAACTATCATATCTCTAAGTGGGAAAAACAATCACATCTGTATTTCTTCTTCACAGGGATGTTGTCAAGGTTACATGAGATGATGTATGTGAAAAAATTTTCTTTACTTGAAATGTGCTACATAAATGCTTTTATTATACGTTTTTCATATCCCTCCACAAAGCTTAACATACAGTACTTTGCACAAAGTGCTTTGCATGCAACAAGTATTCAATGAATCATGCTGAATGGTTGAAGATTGGAAAAAAATTCCACATCCATTATCACCTCCATTCTTTTCTACTTTGAAAACTGTGAGGGCTAAATAGCTGCCTTTTTCCCTTTTTCTCTAGACATTAAGCAAACTGACCTTTACTTCAGCAATCTATTTATTGAGTGCTGAGGATTACAGAGCTGCTATGGTTCTGAATTGTTAGTAACTCTTTGATCTAAGTACTAAGTAAGGTACAGTTAAACCTCCACTGTTCTTTCTTTACTTCCCATTGTCACAGGAACCCAGTGTCAGCTGAAACACCAACCTTACTGAGAGAAATCTCTCATGATCACATTTTAAGCACTGTCCATTTTTCAAGGCTAGAATCTATTTCTTGACTGTATTTCATTATTTGTTATTAATTATTAACAATTATTCAATAAATTGTACATGTTATTTCATTACTCATAAATATAAGCATTCATTATTTCATTACTCATAAACATAACTATTTTTCTAAAATGATTTCAGACAAAGCCTTAAATAATTTGTGCGTAGGCAGCAACTTTTTAAAAAAATTTACATTTTCTAAAATATGGCTAAATCTGGCCCGGATAAATCTTTAAAAACCACGTTTGATAAGCAAAAAGAAATTGGACAATAACTTAATAGTATATATTTAGGGTTTCCCCATAAAATTAATCATGAAGCCAAAACAATTAACCACTTAGAAAACAATTTTTAACCTCGCCTATCCCTTTTTTAAAAGCATATTTGCATCTTATTCTTAATACAATGCTCAACATTTTCACAAAAGAATCATACCCAGAGGGGGGGGGGGAAACTCTCCATATTGTATTCAGAAGAGAAAAATCATATTCAAAGCTTAGGCAAAATTGATTAATCTATTAAACAGACCTCTAGAGGTAGGATTCAGATGTTATGTTTCTCAGCAAGCATGGTCACAGGTTTTTTTTTTTATTGAAACTTACTGTGGAAGTGTCACACAATTCAGCCAGGCTGACAGGCACAAGAAAAGAGGTAGAAGGAGGAACCCACTGAGTGGTCAGATGATGGAAGGCTGTGTATCAACAGATGCCTGTGTATCAACCCTTTAGCCAAACTAGTTAGAATTAAAAATAGAGTGCAAATTCTAATGACCCTGTGCCTGGCATTAAACCAACTGTTTTACATCAATGCTAACTATCAAATTGTGAAGTAATTTTCTTATTCTCTTACTATAGATAAAGAAACAGAAGCTTTGAAAAGCTAAACAACCTGACCTGGGTCCCAAATCTAGTGAAGGGATATGTCCTAAACCAAAAGGGCTGTTTAACCACCATCCTATATATTAGTTAGCAGTCAAATGAACAGACCAGTTAGGAACAGAGAGAAACTGTGATTCACTAAGGGATAAATCATGAATAGGAATATTTTAGGTCTTAATTCTCATCTGCAAGTCCTTGCTCAGCATCACAGGTCCAGGACCAACTCTGTCTTTAATTTGTGAAGATGTAAAGCATACTCAAAGTACCTCAAATTACTCTGCCATCTGAAGGGCTCTGACTGTAGGTCTCACCCTAATAGCTAAGCTTTTATCATGTGCTTGGCAGCAAATCTGTACCTCGAACCTTAGCCCCCTGGTCTAAACAGTTCCTGGTCTAAATAGTCTGCCCAGAACCTCAGTGTTGATCACATTTCAGGGCTGCAGTGCTGCCCTTGGTCATTAGGATTAAGGCATGGTTCTTCCTCTAACAGAGCCATCTCTAAAGTACAACTGTCTTGACCCAGATGAGTTTCTTTCTTACCAGTTTGGCTTTTAGACCATTAAAATTATTTATACTTTGACCTATCTAGGTCACAACATGTTGCTATCTATTAATGTACTCTCTGATCATCTTTCATGGCTCTCAATTAAACAAGGACAGGCTTAGCCACACCCATTAGTGACAATAAGATACTTGTCTTGTTGTTAATTTACTTAAACCGTCTGATCTACATGGGAAAAATGAAAATGCAGTCCCTCTCCTCTCACTAAAAACTTTAGTTATTGGTGGTTTAAAAGATAAGTTACTGCACTAAAACAATTTTGCTAATTTTCTTGTTAGTCTCAAAGATATTTTACCATGGAGTGCCATCAAGGACCCCAGATGGGAATTTATTTTTTTTTAATTAAACCTCAAATATGATCTGGATGATTTTAACGTGTTCTAAGTAGAAAGTGATTTTTAAAACCCTCTACTGTTTACATTTTTAGTTTAGTTTTGGCTTGGCCTGTTTTTGTTGCTGCTACAGTTTTTGGCCAGTGGCAAGGGAGATAAGGGATTGGTAGAAAACTATTGAGAAATTATATACTTTGATAAAATAACTTTGTGCTCAATAAGCAACAGAATGTGCTATTGTGGACATTCCAGGACACGACTTGAAAACAAAGTAGCATCAAAGAGCATGAATATGTTGGTTCTAGAGACATGGTTAGACTATGCAAACCTTTTACACATTTCTTGGCCTAGCTCTGAAATTTATTCAGCTTGGAGAAGAATATAAATGCACAATGAATCAATCCTCTTGGGAAATAATTCTGTCTCTCTGGTCAAAAATGTCTTGGATATTTTAAATCTTAGCATGATACTATAAAAATTGAGAAAGTAAGTGAGCACTGAATAGAAAAAAATACCTAGTCTAAAATTAATCTTATGACATACTTGAGCTGTCTCAGTTCTCAAATCCTTCCCACCACCATACTCACATTTTCACATCTCTAATGAAAGCAGTCAAAGTTCTGGTGATAAAGACGAAAGGCTCTAATTGCCTTTATGGGAGCATTTCTGTGAGATCATGAAAAAAAATCACAAGTTATAACTTAAACTGGGATATTGTCTTTCATATGAAATACACAAAAGTGAAAGTGAAAGTGAAGTCGCTCAGTCGTGTCCGACTCTTTGCGACCCCGAGGACTGTAGCCTACCAGGCTCCTCCGTCCATGGGATTCTCCAGGCAAGAATACTGGAGTGGATTGCCATTTCCTTCTCCAGGGGAATCTTCAACCTAAGGATCGAACCCAGGCCTCCCACATTGGAGGCAGACGCTTTAACCTCTGAGCCACCAAAGAAGCCTGAAATACACAAAACTCCACATTTAAAAAAAAATGTGATAAAGGCAAGTAATAGGTGCAGCTCTATCCAAGCACTCTGGTTACTAAAACTTAAATAAACTCATACAAATATCACCTGAAAAACTATAAAGAGTGGATTTTAATAGATTTCAGCTATAGAAAAATGTACCAGAACCATGTCACCTCACTCTCAGAAAAATAAGATGGAGTTCCAACACTCCTTGATGTAAATTCATACCACTGCAAAGTGACAGCTGAAACTTAATTCCACGATGATTGGTGACTATCACTGGCTCACAAATTCTTTCTGTAGCATGTACGCTCTTACACTGTGTGTGGGAGCTACCTACCAAACACACACACACACTCAGATCCCTGCTGTTTCATCCTTTTGGAAATGCTGTAACTACCATTGGTTCAAGATCCCCAAATTTTAAATGATTATATTTATTGAGCACCTTCCAACTGAAAAACATTCTTGAGTTACATAAGTTATGTTTGATATTCCCAAGAATCTGTATGGTGGTAACACTTATTTTCATTTTAAAAATATGGAAACAAGGGCACAAAATGAATAGCTTTGCCAAGATAACACATTTTCAATTTGAACCCACATAAATGATACTGATTATACCTGAAGTGGAAAATGAGTCACCTGCATTATACGCTTGCACTTCCAAAGCTGTCTGATTATGAGCCTACCCCAAATTTCTGAGGACAAAAGCATCTTCCAAGAATCAGACTGAGAGTCCCAGTACTCTTGACTTGGACTTGATCTGTGCATGTCTGATCCTATCCCACTCCGCATCCTTGACCCAGATTATCAGTATTCCCCATACTGTCTCTTTGTTGGATTGGCACCCTGTTCACCTGCTGAATCAGGGTCTAGTAGAGTCCCTGTCATATAGTAGGTACTTGATAAATATTTATTCAATGACTCAAATAAATGAGTGCTATATGGCTAAACCCAACTATGTTGAAGAGGGAGGGGCTGTAGAAGGAAAATGTTATCCCAATTCTGTATGTTATTCTTTGAAACTCAAACTAATTTTCATACTCTGTGAAGTCCTTCCTTAGCTACCAAGCAGTGTCACTCAGAATTCCCTCTGTTCCTTGTACACTCTTATACCATTATGATGCTAAGTTGCTTCAGTTGTGTCCAACTGTGTGTGACCCCATGGACTGTAGTCCACCAGGCTCCTCTGTCCATGGGATTTCCCAGGCAAGCATACTGGAATGGGTTGCCATTTCCTTCTCCAGGGGATCTTCCCAACCCAGGGATCAAACCCAGGTCTCTTACATCTACCTGCATTGGCACGTGGGTTCTAGGGGCCAGGCACTAGCCCCTCCTGGGAAACCTGTCATACTATTATAGTGTTCACCATTCTCTGTCTCTCACTATACAGCAGGGTAGGATGCTCAACTACTGAATATTCATTGGAAAGACTAATGCTGAAGCTGAAGCTCCAACACTTTGGCCACCTGATGTGAAGAGCCAACTCATTGGGAAAGAACCTGATGCTGGAAAAGATAAAAGGCAAGAAGAGAAGGGGAAGACAGAGGACAAGATGGTTGGATGGCATCACTGACTCAATGGACATAAGTTTGAGCAAGCTCCAGGAGATGGTGAGGAACAGGGAAGCCTACCGTGCTGCAGTCCATGGAATCACAAAGAGTAGGACACAACTAGGGTTTTTTGGAAAAAAGTTTTTTGTAGTCAAATATTTTTCGTAGTCAAAATATTTTGTAGTCTTACTAAGTAGGACACAACTGAACAACAATAACTACTGTTAAATGAATGGAAAATGATGATAGAAAGGGCTGTATTTCATCAGAGGCAGCAGGAATTGGTGAATTATCCAAGAGATGGAATAAGCTTAGACCAGAGGGAGTCTAGGGAGCCATCTGGAACCTTAAGAATTAGGAAGTTTTTATAAAGCAGAGGACATTGATGTCAAATTTAGCACTGAAGACTAAGAGACTGAGCATTAAGAAAAGAAAGAACAGGGGAGCAAGAACCATGCCTCACATATTCAGCTTTTAATTTCCAGGACTCAGCTCTGAGTCAAATACTTGTTAGCCACTCATGAAATGTTTACTAAATAACTACCAAGTGAGTGCAGGGGACGACAGAGGATGAGATGGTTGGATGGCATCACCGACTCGATGGACATGAGTTTGAGTAAACTCCAGGAGGGAGTTTACAGGGAGGCATGGCACGCTGCAGTCCGTGAGGTCTCAAAGAGTCGGACATGACTGAGGGACTAGAATGAATTGAACTGAACTGAACTGAGTGCCTGGTGACTGCTGTAGTATCAGTGTCAGTGGAATTTGCAATATCAGAATCAGTGGATAAATAAAGGGATTTTGATCGAGAACAGATGGTAAAGCAAAGTATGTAGTCTCCCTCCTCCACTATGCCTAGAAAATCAATAAATATGTGTTGATTGACAGATTGGCATCTGCTTCTTTCTGAAGTGTGTATCGCTTAAAAATGACATTGACCAATTCTGAGCAATGATGTAGGCCATAGAGTTCCTAAGTAAAGGGGATAAGAAGTCAGATTTATGATTTAGTCTAGTGTTTCCCAAGCATGTGGAGAGTATGACATAAATAAGAAATTATATCTCTATATAATATATTAAAGCCAAAAGACAATGTTACTTACAGCTGGACACAGATAAAGTCCTAGTTCAGGAGATTAGACATCTCAGTCACTCCAATGGCTGAAGCAAATCTGTAAACTATTCTCATCATGCAAACTTGGATTTAGTAAAAAGTTGTGGGAACTGCCAATCTGTCAAACAGGGCTTTTTAAGTGTAAGATGTGGGAGACCTGGGTTCAATCCCTGGGTTGGGAAGATCCCCTGGAGAAGGGAAAGGCTACCCACTCCCGTATTCTGGCCTAGAGAATTCCATGGACTATATAGTCCTTGGGGTTGCAAAGAGTCGGACACGACTGAGCAACTTTCACATTCACATTCACATAAATATATTACAAAGTAAAAAAGAAAGTATTTTGCACTTATCTGCTATTATAGATTGCTAGGGAGCTATAATATTTGAACAGAACTGGATTGATTTTACTAGCTATCCAAGATTTAAAATTTTTCTTTATCCTTCTTTCATTTTATACTATGAAAACCACGTTCTCTAAAGTCTTATTGGCCCATCCTCTAGTTCCTATAGTCTCATTTAAACATCTTTGTTCTTTTGGTGGATGTTTTAAAAATTTTCCTTATAAAAAACTTCAAACAGATGCCAAAGCAGAGACAAAATACTATAATGAACCTCAATTGCCCACCTTCAGAAATTACTAATTCACAACCAATCTTCCTCTACCATTTTATTTCCTCCTGTTCAGACATTCTGGCTTCTCAAGTAGCTCAGTAAAGAATCTGCCCGCAAAGCAGGAAATGAGGGTTCAATCCCTGGGTCAGGAAGATGCCCTAGAGAAGGAAATGGCAACCCACTCCAATATTCTTGCCTGGGAAATCTCACAGAGGAGCCTGATGGGCTACAGTCTACGGGGTTGCAAAGAGTTGGACAGAATTTAGCTACAAAACAACAAAAACAAAAGACATATTAACTATAAATATTTCATTATACATTTCTAAAAGTTAGGAATTCTTTTTTAAATGACCATAATACCATTATCACATCTTTTTAAATATAATTAATGATAATTCATTAATATAATCAAATATATTCATATTTTATAATTTTTATAATTTGCTTGAATCAAGATCCTAACATAATCTAGACTTTGCAGTGTCACTGAAGTCTCTTAAGTCTATTCTTTTTTTATTTTTTCAGTTCTTTTTTAAAGGCAACTTTCTCCAAGACAATTTCTCCCCATAACCCAGAACATGCTGATTGCGTTCCTGTAGTGGGGTTTAACATATTCCTATGCTGTATTTCCAGGAAATGAGTAGTCACATGGAGAACTTGTTATGATGTAGTTGTTACTACTGTTGGTGTTTTACCTAACCTGATCATATTTTGGAATTCATACCTCATCAGCTAATTTTGCTACAAATACTTTCTACAGATTTGTGGCATTGCTGTCCTATCTGCTTCTGGGCTTTTTTATTGTGAATTCAGGAAAATTTTAAAACTAGCTATTATCACTACTATATTCTAAAAATATTCCTTAAAACTGACTTTATTTTTTAAGTTTCAAGAGATATTGCCTTAGTATTTTTTGAGTTTGAGAATGTTAATGACAATTCTCTTATCTCAGATTTCTTCTAACTTAAGTGACATACAGATGCACATGAAAGAAAAACCATCATCAGGGATTCTTGGGGTTGACTTAAATCATTTTCATTATAATTTTACTTATATTTATATAACATAAAAAGGAATGAAATCCTTTGCATTTTGCTCCCATATAACTTTAAAAATAAAACAAATTTACAAAATAAATGAAAAGAAAAACTGTCAGGGTTTAAGATACTCAATAATGATTAATTACTCTCTCTCCCAAGGCAGGAACCAGTCCAGAGAAAGAGATAGATGGATGGAAATTGACACATCATTTTTCATACTGATAAAGCACTAAAAACCTGGCTCAGTATTAGGACAAGCATTCCTTGCTCAGTTCTTCCAAGTCTAAATCTCAGGATAACATACATGAAGAAAGTTAGGGTCTACTGAGCAGCCACAACCTATGATAAATCAATGCTTATTATCTTCCAACAAGGCAATTCACTCTACCTCTGTGGATAGAATGAAGGATGGAATAAGATGGCAGGAATGTTTCTTTAATGGGTACATGTCCACACAGAAATAAGGAAAGTGGAGAAATTTCCTCTCACTGAAATTACAAAACAACTGCCAATCAACTTAACCACATTAAGCTAACATGATATATAATGTTTTTCTAAAACTGAGTAAACTAGTAGAAAGTTCTATTTATCTACAGTATTTATATATTTCATTTCAAACCAATTACTACTGGTTTGATTACCATTGATTTAAGCATATTTTGATCATTGATTAATTTTCATAATTTCCCTTTTTTACTAGCAAACTCCTTTGGACAACCAATTGGTCATTTTATGTGACAAAGAACATAAACGCAATACCCATGTTTCTTAAATACAGCTTATGAAAATATCTTCACTGAATTGAAAACCATAAAGAAAGAATGTTGCAATAGTACAAAGATAGAATCTACCCATCACCCAACACATTCATATGCAAGATAAACATGGTATGGTACATATTCTTTTGTATTTGACATTATATAGTGTTATCCTGTGAAGATTCAATTCTCTCAATTCAAACAAAGGCAAAACTTTCACAGTAATTATTGTGATGTCAGTTGACTTTTACTTTGCTCCAACATAAATGAAAAGTCAACAGAAAATGAGTATCCAGATAATTTAAATATTTTATATAAATTATTTTACATCATTGAATATAAAATCTAAACATTCTCCTTATATTGTGGATAACCAACGCTAGGTTGTCAAGGTTCCAGGTATCTGTAAATGTTATTTTCAGAAATACTGAGCAGAGAAGAGAGCACACAAATATCTGAGGTTAAATACATGGATGATAAAGTGTGGCAGTATAGTAAGTGGTAAAACTCAGTTCCAGAGAAAACTAAGTATTCACATACCACCAGAGGCGAACATGTCTAAAATGAGAGTATACGTCTCCCTCTTCTCATCTCTTTCAATAATGGTCTACTACAGGATGGGGATTGTTAGGTACTAGAAGGAAGGCTGAAGAGAATAAAGATAGGGACATGTACACAATCCACTGCAGCGTTATTGAATCAGCCCGGTGACATTGCACAGTTCAGTCTGATCATGAGACGAGAAGTTTGCTCATTCTTTCAGAGGACGAATGGTTCTCTTTTTGTCTGTAGATCACTGTGTGATTCTAAGGGACCACTGCTAAGTATCATGATGGCAGGAACATAGATTGTCTTCACAAATGTTCCAGATCAGAATTCAGAACTTAACTGCATCTCCTGTCTCTCATTTCCTCCATTAAGAGATTGCTTGACAAAGTAAGTTAGGACTGCAAGAGTGGTCCTTTGCCATTTTGTGGTAAATTCTCTGTCCTTCTGTTAACAAAACTGCCAGTCTTTCAAATATTAAAATGGTCAATCCAAATGTCTGATTTGCTAACCAGGTGATACAGGCACAAAAGAAAGAGAATTTTGTATACAAGCTGGTAAGAAGGGCCACATGTTTGTATGAGAGGATGAAAAAGCTACAGAATTAATCCTAAATGTTACAACTTCATGCTTTTGAACTTCTTATTCCTGTATTCTACATTTAATCAACACTGTCACATTTTATCCAAGATAATGAAATACCCCAAGTAAATGTAATCCCCAACATGCCATTAAGCTAATTCCAAAAATATTTGTGAAATCAAGTACTTGGAACTAGTAGCCAGATAGACCTCACAGCCACTTAGAAACTGGATAGATGTCCTCATTTTAAAAAAACTTAAAAATCATGTAGGTACAATGATATTATTAGAACTACTGTTCAGCTTCATGTGGATAAAATAGGTTTCTGTGGATTGGCCTGTGCACCTAACCACCATTTATAACAAGGAGGTGGCAAAGGATAAACACTGATTATATAAATTCAAATGTTCACAGCTGGACTGAACTCAATTTCAACACATTCAAAGAGGTTATCGGTGACTACGAGTTCTGAAGCTTAAATTAAAGTTGCCATCTGAGAATTAAACCTACAGAAAGAAACTACAAATAATGAATTAATGCTCAGTAGAAATAACACACTCCAAGAGGTATATACCTGATTCTATTTGGGCACTTTCAAGTGTATGCAAAATAACTATTGTACAAAGCCAGGAAAACATGTCTGAAAACAAAAGAATGCTCTACACTGGATATGGGTATTGTGTAACTGCCCTCAAAAACAGAAAGTAAAGTCTTAAAAGGTGGGGTGGAGAATCATGTCAGGTCCTGGCAAGTTTTTTGTAAAACTCAGCCAATGGAAAAGAAATACTGAGTGTGCAAGGCATGAATATCTGGGCACTAAAAAAACTGACTTCAAACATTCATTTACTCCACAAATACCTCTTGAGTGTGTATGATGTGCTCAATGAAGTTTTAGGCAACAGAGACATTCTAGTGATGAAATTAGACCAAAATTACATTCTAGGCAAGTCAGAAAGAAAACAAACAAAAAAGCAATAAGATATTTGGCTATGTTGGATGATGATCCATTCTACTGAAAAAAAAAAAAAAGAGAGAAAAGAAGGAGACTAACAAAGAAGTTCAGTTCAGTTCAGTCGCTCAGTTGTGTCCGACTCTTTGCGACCCCATGAATTGCAGCACACCAGGCCTCCCTGTCCATCACCAACTCCCGGAGGTGACTCAGACTCACGTCCATCGAGTCAGTGATACCATCCAGCCATCTCATCCTCTGTCGTCCCCTTCTCCTCCTGCCCCCAATCCATCCCAGCATCAGAGTCTTTTCCAATGAGTCAACACTTCACATGAGGTGGCCAAAGTACTGGAGTTTCAGCTTTAGCATCATTCCTTCCAAAGAAATCCCAGGGCTGATCTCCTTCAGAATGGACTGGTTGGATCTCCTTGCAGTCCAAGGGACTCTCAAGAGTCTTCTCCAACACCACAGTTCAAAAGCATCAATTCTTCGGTGCCCAGCTTTCTTCACAGTCCAACTCTCACATCCATACATGACCACTGGAAAAACCATAGCCTTGACTAGATGGACCTTTGTTAGCAAAGTAATGTCTCTGCTTTTGAATATGCCATCTAGGTTGGTCATAACTTTCCTTTTCCTAGGTTGGTCATTACTTCCAAGGAGTAAGCGTCTTTTAATTTCATGGCTGCAATCACCATCTGCAGTGAGTTTGGAGCCCAAAAAAGTAAAGTCTGACACTGTTTCCACTCTTTCCCCATCTATTTCCCATGAAGTGATGGCACCGGATGCCATGATCTTCGTTTTCTGAATGTTGAGCTTTAAGCCAACTTTTTCACTCTCCCACTTTCACTTTCATCAAGAGGCTTTTTAGTTCCTCTTCAGTTTCTGCCACAAGGGTGGTGTCATCTGCGTATCTGAGGTTCTTGATATTTCTCCCGGCAATCTTGATTCCAGCTTGCGTTTCACATGATGTAGAAGGGTATAATTCTAAATAGATTGATGTGCTTGTGAAGTTGATTCAGTCATGCCCAACTCTTTTGCAACCCTATGGAATATAGCTTGCCAGTCTCTTCTGTCCATGGAATTCTCCAGGCAAGAATACTGGAGTGAGTCACCATGCTCTCCTCCAGAGGATCTTCCCAACCTAGGCACCAAACCTGAGTCTCTTATTTCTCCTGCATTGGCAGGCGAGTTCTTTACCACTAGTGCCACCTTCCCTGGTGGCTCAGATGGTAAAGAATCAGCCTGCAATGCAGGAGAACCAGGTTCGATGACTGGGTCAGGAAGATTCCCTCAAGAAGGAACTGGTACCCACTCCAGTATTCTTGCCTAGAGAATTCCATAAACAGAGGAGCCTGACAGGCTATAGTCCATGAGGTGGAGTCAGACACGACTGAGTGACTAACAAATAGATTGATGAGGGAAACCCAGCAGAGAAGGTGACTTCTTTAAATTGAAATATAGTTGCTTTAAAATGTTGTGTTGGTTTCTGCCGTACAGTGAAGTGAATCAGCTATATGTATATGTATCCTCTCGCTCTTGAACCTCCCTTCCACTGCCTCCTCCCAGCCCTCCCATCTAGGTCATCACAGGGCACCAAGCTGAGCTCCCTGTGCTACAGAGCTTGCCATTTTACACATGTTAGTGTATATATATCAATCCTAATATCCCAGTTCATCCCTCCCTCCCCTTCTGCACTTGTGTCCACATGTCTACTCTTTACTTCTGCATCTCTATTTCTGTTCTGCAAACAGGCTCACCTGTACCACTTTTCCAGATTCCTAGATTCCATACATGTGCCTTAATATACAATATCTGTTTTTCTTTTTCTGACTTAATTCACTCTATAAAACAGATTTTAGGTCCATCCAAGAAAGTGGCTTTGAATAAACACCTGCTGCTGGCAAAAGGAGAAATGTGTACACCAGATGCAAAAAGCAAAGAACAAGGAAAACAGATATGCTAAAGCCTTGGAGTGAAAGCATGCCTGGTGTGTCTGAGAAATGGAAAGGACCTGCTGTTTCTGGAATGCTTATATGATGGGAAAAAAGAAGCAACTGAGGTTAGTCTATATAGGCCTCATAGACTATTCTCAGGAGTTTGGCTCTTACTCAGGATCAAACGGAAAATCATTGCAGAGGGTTAATATGATCTGACTTGAATTTTAACAGCATTACTTTGGTACTACATCAACATTAAATTGGGGAGAGGAGTATGTACAGGTTATAAGAGAGAAAGTAGAGAAAACAGGGAGCTGCAATAGTCTAGGCACAAAATAATAATAACAAGCACCGTTAATGGTGACAAGCACCGTGGTGATGGAAATAATAAGAGAGTGGATGATTTTGATGGTCGAATTGACAGAATTTCCTGAGAGATTAGGTGATAACACAAAAGAAAGTGAGATATCAAGGATGCCTCCAAGATATTTAGCATGGCCTACTGGCAAGGCAAGGCTGTAATTATCTGAGATGGGGCAACTTGGGAAGAGCATACTTGTAAAACTGATTGTGTTCACAAGACTTTCTTGGCTGAAGCAAACAAACCCTTGAAAATATCCATCTCCCTATATGTTGATATTGATTCCATGCTCACCAGGAAAGCTTTCAATTGTTAATGCAATCTACCCAGTGGTATTAGGAAGTCAGTACTCAGGATAACAAATGTGTGCATTTTAGGTTCTAATAAAGCTTATCTTCTTCACTTTAAAGAGGTTGTTCCATTTACTGCTGGCTTGAGAAGTTTGTAATCATTCTCATATTTGTTTCTCTACATATGTCTTATTTTTCTCTGGTTGCTTTTAGGTATGTATGATTATCATAGCCTTTGGAAAATTTAATTTAGATGTGTGTCCTTTGCTTGTGTTTATCCTATATAAATTAAACAAAATGAATTTATTATTAAAATCTTAACAACAACAAAAATTAGAAACCCAGATGGCTTCATTGAAGATTTCTGTCAAATATTTAAGCAGAACATAATACTAATGCAATAAAAACTCTTTAGATATTTGAATACAAGGAAATATTTCCAACACATTTTATGAAGCCAGCATAACTCAGACACCCTAGCTAGCCAGAGAAAATAAACAAGAAAACTACAGATCAATATCCTTCATGAATGTAGACACAAAAAACTCAAAACATTTTTGGAAACACAATCCAGCCGTATACAAAAAGGGATATACACCATAACCAGGAAGGTTTTATCCTAGGAATGTAAGGCTAGTTTCACATTCAAAAATCAATCAATGTAATTCACCACATTAATAATATAAAATACATGGTATTATTTCAATAGATGCTGGAAAAAGGATTCCTGATTTAAAATGTTTCAAACCTGTCAGAAAACTAGCAACAGAAAACGAATCTATCAAAAACTCCTTCTAACATCACACTTAATGATGAAAGAATGAATGCTTACATTCACAAAAAGGCTTGCACATAAACATTCAGAGTAGCTTCATTTATAATAGCTAAAAGTTGGCAACAACTCAAATCCTCATCATCAGGGAAGTGGCTAAATAATTTTAGTGTATTGATATAATACTGTCAGCAATAAAAGTGAAGGAACTAACGACATGTCAAACAACATGAATGAAACTCAGAAATATTTTGTTGAACAAGAGAGGCCACCCACAAAAGAGTATATAGTACATGATTCCATTTATACCAAACTTTAGAAAGAAGATTTAATCTTTGGTGAGAGAAAGCCTGTCGGTGGTTGCCTGAGGCTGAGAGTAGGGCGTGGGAAGTGACTGGAACTTGGCAAGAGGGACTCTGAGGGATAATGGAAAGTTCTACACATTAACTCTGGTTGATTTTTCACAGTTCTACACACTTTTAAAATTCATCACATTGTACATTAAAAGTGCGTCCATTTTGCTGTTTAAAAATTATACCTAACAGTTGATTTGAAAATTATTGAGTTCCCAAAATTTGTTAATAATTTAGTCTCTGTTCATTCAATTTCATTGAGGTTGTCCCCTTGAGCTTATTGAACTCTTATTATATGAAAAAACTCTTATTAAATGAGTTTTCAGATGTTTAAAGCTAAGGACTCGGTACTGAATGATGATATTATATTGCTTCCCAGGTGGTACAGTGGCAAAGAATTTGACTTCCAATGTAGGAGACTCAGGTTCGATACCTGGGTCAGGAAAATCCCCTGGAGGAGGAAATGGCAACCCACTCTGGTATTCTTGCCTGGAGAATCCCACGGACAGAGGAGCCTGGCGGGCTACAGTCCGAAGAGTCGGACCATGACTAAGCAGAGCACAGCATCATACGAAAGAAGGTCCATTTTCTGGATTTCTGTTAATACTCTTTCTTTCTGAGTGTCCTATGTGCTATAATTACATGAAAGGGAATGACAATAAAGCAGGGACAGGAATGCAGCTGTGTCCCTCACATACAGGCTACTGAGAACTGTGGAAAACCACGACACCTCAACAAGTCCCACACTTCAGAGATGTCCCATCTGCTACAGTCAGACAGTCAATGAAGGACATCCAGTAAGAAGAAGGCTAAGGAAGGGACCCATCGTTGACAAAATAACAGTTTTTAAACAAAATCATAATTCTAATCCTCTCCTGCTTAAAAACAATGTCTTCATTTGTTTTTGTTTAGTTGCTAAGCCGTGTCTAAAACTTTTATGATAGCAAGAACTGTAGCCCGCCAGGCTCCTCTGTCCATGAGATTTCCCAGGCAAAAATACTGGAGTGGGTTGCCATTTCCTTCTCCAGGGGATCTTCCTGACCCAGGGATCAAACCTGCATCTCCTCCACTGCAGGCAGATTCTTTACAGCTGAGCCACCAGGGAAGCCTAAAGTCTTCATTACTCTCCCTAAATTAAATTAAATTGAAGCTCTTCAACCTGGCATTCGAGACTGTCAACAATGTAACCCAAATATTTCTCCTTTCTACAACTTACCTCCCTATGCCAGAACCAAACTGGATGATTAATATTTTTTTGTATCCAAGCATGTCCTATACTTTCTCAACTGAAGGTCCATTCTCTATTTACAATCTCACAATCTTCCCCTATATCCATTTGTTAAAATATGATTTATCAACTATTTAAATATTCAACCAAGTCTCCTGATGCTTGCTCTCTGTCCCTAGAAGCTTTGAAGAGTGCAGAGTTCATAGAGATAGGCCAGTCTCTCCTTGTCCTGTGGGTGTAAGTAAGAGAGGCTCCCAGAGACTTGTTCAGGAAGAACAAGAGATCAGGAAGTCCTGACATCCATCCTGGCTGAATGGAGCAAGGAACGGGCAGGCTAGCTTGAGGGTTGCCACAGAGTTGAGCAAGATGATAGGGAACACAGTCCCCAAAGTTCCATGGATAGGTGACCATACAGCCTGACACCTTTTCCTGGAAAAGAGGTTTCTGAAGCCAGAAAACCCACTGAAGCGGCCAGGGTAGCAAAGCTTAAAGACATGATGGTACACTGCATTTTGAAGAACTAGAAGGGAACCCTCTATTCTCTAAGCTCATCAGAAGCACTGGAGAGGACCTTGAGGGTTCTTGTGGATTTTTCTGACGGGATACACATCCACAGAAGCGAGATGTAGAACTCAAGAAAGATAAGACTTTCTCAGTTTGAAAGGGTCCTTGAGGATAAAAGGAACAAACATAAAGTACCAAAGAAAGACCACATGCACAGCACTGGTACAGACATCCCTGCAAAGTGATGGGCTACCAGGATCAGCCAGGTCCAAGATGGACTACAGTGAGTGCAAAGACACTTCATGGCATCACCAAAACAAAACCAGCTACACCACAAGATCTCAGCCTTCCTGCATTCTGCCCACCTTTCCCCAAACCAAAAGAGCTCAACCTCGGAATAAAAACTGGAGAAGGCTTCTGTGAAACAGCTGTGCCTCACCCCTACAATAAAGTAAGGGTTACAGCTCCAGTCCTCAGTGTAGAAGGTGGGAGCTTTGATTCAGATATGAGAGTGGAATTTTAAACCAGACTGAACTAAGTCGAATAACTGAAAATGAATAGAAAGCTACAGAATTTATTCAAGATACTGTTAAGGGATGCTAACAGGGATTTCACATAGCACGGTTAAATATTTAGACTTGGAAAAATAAAAGTACTTCATATTTATACTGCAATAAACGTATATTCTTTAGCAAATCATTTACAAGTGTTGACAACTGTGGAAAAAAGTATGTCATATAAACTCACTTCTGAAAACTGCCAAAGATGCTATGTTGGAGGTTCTGTTGGATGCCAAGATATTTATTATCCAGATCAGGAGAAATTGTTTCAGTACAAATAGAAAACAATTTGTCATGCCAGAGAAACACAGAACACAGAAATGATAGGTGGTGAGGCCCCTTAGTTAGATGGGGGCTTGAGCAGAACTCTCCATTGCAGTTGCAAATTCAACAACTGGGATTGTCCAGGCGTATGGTTATCACTGTGTATGTCAAACTACAACCCACTGAAATGATACAAACTTAAGAACAACTATCCAAAACAGAGCTGCTTTACATATCACTTTACCTCAGAATTCTTTAACAATTCTATAATGAGAACAACAACTGGTCCATTCTTCTGCTTATGAATCTGGAAAGCTGTCCGACTGGTCACACCATTGTTTTTGAAATATTTTTTAGGGACCTCCCTGGCAGTTCAGTGGTTAGGGCTCTGTGCTGTCACTGCAGGGGCATGGGTTCCATGCTTGGCCGGGGAACTTGGACCCCATGCATGCCACACAATGCAGCCAAAAGACAAATTCTTATTGAAGTATAGTTGATTTACAATGTTTCTAGGGTATAGGAAAGTGATTCAGTTTTATATATATATACACACACACATTTTTTCACATTCTTTTCCATTATAAGTTGTTACAAGATACTGCATATAGTTCCCTGTGCTACAGAGTAGGTCCTTGTTGTTTATCTATTTTATACATGGCAGTGTGTATCAGTTAATCCTAAATTCCCAGTTTATCCTTCCTTCCCCCCTTTACCCTTTGGTAACCATAAGTTTGTCTTCTACATCTGTGAGTATGTATCATATTTTAAATTTCACATATAAGTGATATTATATGATATCTGTCTCTCTGGATGACTTACTTTACTTAGTATGATAATCTTTAGGTCCATCCATGTTGTTGCAAATGGAATTATTTATTTTTATGGCTAAGTAATATTCCATTATATATATATATTAAAAAAACACATTATATATAATGTGAATATATAAAATTAAATATATGTAAATATGTATAAATAAATATTAAAAATGAGATATATATAAATATATATAAAGTGAGAAGGAAATACCAATTGAGCATTCTTGCCTGGGAAATCCCATGGACAAAGGAGCCTGACAGGCTACATAGAGTCCATGTAGTCACAAGAGTTGGAAACAACTTAGCAACTAAACCACCACCACTATACACATCTTCTTTCTGACTTTTGAGCCAAGAAGCAGCAAGATAGAATGTCCTGGGTCTTCCCTCTGCTTCTTTTTTATTTTCCTTTTTCAGTTGCTGTTCTTTCAAGGAATATGGTCAAATGGAAAATAACTATACGTTTTTCAACTACGTATTTAAAAAAAAGCAGGCTTTTTGGTTTGGTTACTAAGCAGTCTTGAAACAAAACTCCTGTGATAAAAGAGCTTATAAGAAACCCAAATTAGTTTTTGTTTTGTTTCAGTTTTTTTGAATTTCAAATTCAAAACAAAATGAGTTTGCAAACCATCTTCAGCTGCCAGTTAATGGTAATGAGTAAACCAGTTTAACTGGAAAGCTTCCATTTAACAATCTCCAAGCTTCCAGCTCTGAGAACACATTTCTTCAGTAACGTATCACCAAAGCAATACTGAATACATTCCCATGGGCACTACTTTTATGCCTCTTCAAAAAAGTATTTGTGCTTGGATTGCCGGGGCTAAATTGTAGGCTACTTGAAAGCACAGAAAAAAATTTCTTTCCCAATTTTGTTAGTTCCTGCAGCATCCCTCCAGCACCAGTACATTCATTAGTATCCAATAAATGTTCTTATGCTATCGACTGCTTTCGCCTTCTTGTCCACAAGGCCTAAATCCACATTTATAAAGCAATTTATGAATGTCAGATGTCAGGTATTTCAGATGTACCAAGCATTATGATTATATATTGAAGACATAGATAAGAAATGTTTGAGGTACATGCAGTTTGATGTACTTTGTTTCCCTCAAGATGAAACTGAAAGTAAAAACCAGGAAAAAATAAACTCAACTACCTGAAACAAATAAACAAATCTAACTAAGTCATCCGCAAAACTTATATGGCAACTTTGTTACCAGAATTATCTATAATTGTCTTATTCCCACTATGTCACACTCTAGAAACAATGTGACTAATATTCAATTTTACCATGCAAGCATATGCAGAGATATGACATTTTTAGAATAAATATATTTAACTGAAAGAAAATTTTAGATGACTGCTTTCAAAAATATATATCTTTATCCTTTAAAAATGTGGAAGAATGATGTTTGAGTACAAAACTTCTTATTTGCAAATGTAAGGGGGAAAAAAGCAGCTTGGAAAAAATCTATTCTATCTTTAAACATCTAGTGACTTAAAAATAATCTAACAGAGTGATTAAATGCATTTTCTTATGAAATTTTAGCCTTATTTTTTTAAGATGATAAAGTCAAATTTAGATATACTAACAGACAATGCCCCAAGTCAGACAGTCAGATAGCTAAGAAGTAAAAAAGCTGAAAGTCCAAAATACAGCTTATGTTTTTAACTGTTAACATGGGGTGCCTCTCATGGCCACCTATGACTTTAGCGGTGGGAAATTTTCAAGGGCACTCTAAATAACTGTACCTTGGAAAGCAAAGTTCAAAGTTTCCCATTTAGCTTCCCAGGTGGCACTAGTGGTAAAGAAGTCATGCAGGACATGTGGGTCTCCTGCGTCTTCCGCATCTCAGGCAGATTCTTTACCACTGAGATCCTAGGAATCTAATAATCTGCTCAACAATCATGTACTTTCACACAGCCATGCCTAGAACATTCAATGCCTTCTGTCTGGAACACCTTCCTCCACCTTCCTCAGCCCCCTTGCATGGCTCCCATGCATCCTACTGGGTGCTACCCATTTTCTGAGGATGCCCATGTGAAGGCTTCTTCAATGCACCTAGGTACTTGGCATACGACTCTAATTCCTATACGGGTGTAGGATTCCCATGTAGGAATTGAGGTATCTAGCTCCAAAATTGGGGTATCTACCTTCCTTGGAGAAGGAAATGGCAACCCACTCCAGTGTTCTTGCCTGGAGAATCCCAGGGATGGGGGAGCCCGGTGGGCTGCCGTCTATGGGGTCGCACAGAGTTGGACACGACTGAAGCGACTTAGCAGCAGCAGCAGCAGCTCCAAAAAGTGAAGCCAAATAACGGAGAAGAAGCCAGCAAATTAATCTTTTTAAATATCTTCCTTAAGGATTCTACTGGGACTGTCTTAAGGGAATGAGTATGTTTCTGAGTACAAAAACACACATAACCTTTTGATTGTGAGCTATGTGAGGGCACAGGTTATTCTTATCTGCCTCTGTTCTCATTATTTTGCATAATGTTTAGCATGGAGTGAGTTGTTGAAAGACTGTATATTATTTTTTAGTGCATATTTTTGTGCCTGATATGTGCCTGCATATTTTTGAGCCTGTCAGTGCTCAATAACTTTGCCTTGCATGAATGGATTAATACAAGGGATTAAACTCTGGAAATATCTCTTTAATACCTCAGTTAGAATAAATAATGTTTCACTTATAGCCAGTATAGTCTTAAATATAGCTTCCCTGCGATTTAATCCTTGGGGTTTAGTCTGAGTTCTTCGATAATGGTATGTGCTGTGTGCTCAGTTGTGTCTGACTCTCTGAAAGACCATGAAGCCCACCAGGCTCCTCTGTCCATGGGATTTCCCAGGCAAGAATACTGGAGAACACTTTACTATTTCCTTTTGCTACAACAATTCAAAATACATGCTAGTAAAGTGATGCTTAAAATTCTCCAAGCCAGGCTTCAGCAATACGTGAACCACGAACTTCCAGATGTTCAAGCTGGTTTTAGAAAAGGCAGAGGAACCAGAGATCAAATTGCCAACATATGCTGGATCACTGAAAAAGCAAGAGAGTTCCAGAAAAACATCTATTTCTGCTTTATTGACTATGCCAAAGCCTTTGACTGTGTGGATCACAATAAACTGTGGAAAATTCTGAAAGAGATGGGAATACCAGTCGCCCTGACCTGCCTCTTGAGAAACCTGTATGCAGGTCAGGAAGCAACAGTTAGAACTAGAATGGAACAACAGACTGCTTCCAAATAGGAAAAGGAGTACGTCAAGGCTATATATTGTCACCCTGCTCATTTAACTTATATGCAGAGTACATCATGAGAAACGCTGGGCTGGAGGAAGCACAAGCCGGAATCAAGATTGCCAGGAGAAATATCAATAACTTCAGATATGCAGATGACACCACCCTTATGGCAGAAAGTTAAGAACTAAAGAGCCTCTTGATGAAAGTGCAAGAGGAGAGTGAAAAAGCTGGCTTACAGCTCAACATTCAGAAAACTAAAACCATGGCATCTGGTCCCATCATTTTATGGGAAATAGATGGGGAAACAGTGGCTGACTTTATTTTTCTGGGCTTCAAAATCACTGCAGATGGTGACTGCAGCCATGAAATTAAAAAACGCTTACTCCTTGGAAGGAAAGTTATGACCAAACTAGACAGTATATTAAAAAGCAGAGACATTACTTTGCCAACAAAGGTCTGTCTATTCAAGGCTATGGTTTTTCTAGTGGTCATGTATGGATGTGAGAGTTGGACTATAAAGAAAGGTGACCGCAGAAGAATTGATGCTTTTGAACTGTGGTGTTGGAGAAGACGCTTGAGAGTCCCTTGGACTGCAAAGAGATCCAACCAGTCCATCCTAAAGGAGATCAGTCCTGGGTGTTCTTTGGAAGGACTGATGCTAAAGCTGAAACTCCAATTGTTTGGCCACCTGATGCGAAGAGCTGACTCATTTGAAAAGACCCTGATGCTGGGAAAGATTGAGGGCAGGAGGAAAAGGGGATGACAGAGGATGAGATGGTTGAATGGCATCACCAACTCAATGGACATGGGTTTGGGTAGACTCCAGGAGTTGGTGATGGACAGGGAGGCCTGGCGTGCTGCAGTTCATGGGGTTCCAAAGAGTCAGACATGACAGGGTAACTGAACTGAACTGAACTGATGTGCTAAGTTGCTTCAGTTGTGCCCGACTCTTTGCGACCCCATGGACTGTGGCCAGCAGGCTCCTCTGTCCATGGGATTCTCCAGGCAAGAATACTGCAGTGGGTTGTCATTTCCTTCTCCAGGGCATCTTGCCAACCCAGGGATCGAACCCATGTCTCTTATGTCTCCTGCATTGTCAGGTGGGTTCTTTATCACTAGTTCTACCTGGGAAGCAAAAATATATAATGGTTATCAATAAATATTCATTTGTACTTGATGGGCTAATTATTCAATTAGGGTAGGAAATAGAAAACAACCCAAAATAGGATTTCTCTTGTACAATATCAAGCTAAATTTTTTCTTTCCTAATTTTAATCTACTGAACAAAATTTTTGCATGTTACATTAAAGACTATTTTTTAAAGTAAAATAAACGTTAGCAACAATTTAGATCAGAAATTAAACATGGATGGTAGAAAGATAAATTAGGTGTAGACTCCTGAGAGTTTGTTGAAGTTATTCTCCAGGTAAAACCATATAGTCTTAAATATCAACATATCTTTTATACCATATAAAGTCATTCAAGGTCTCCCTTAAGGTCATTTGTGACTTCAGATTAAAAAACTTTCTTTGACCCTCATGTTAGAGATGAAAATTCTCAGGTTCAAAGATTGTAGGCACTTGCCCAAGATCACAAAGGTATCTTACCCTCAGCCTCCTGCTCTTTCCACTATACTAAGTGTTAAAAACAAACAGAAATGTTTAATACCATCAATGCTTAAATGCAATGCTATTATTTGAATAATAATTTGCATCCTAGCAAGTTCCAGAGATCCTACACCTGTGTTTTTTTCCATTTACAAAATTTCTGAGAACAAACATGACTCAGCTTAGTGAGTCCAAAATCTTGGTTTCTCACTCTGGCAACAAAAATTTGATTCAATGCAACTAGCAGATATTGACTGCTTCTTTATGTGCTGAACTTTGTGCTAGGTGCTAAAAGCACAGAGATAAATAATATACATACAAGAGACAAAGCTAGTCAGTTCATCTGTCCTTGGAGACAGGAAGTGTATCTAATTCATCTGATGCCCAGCACAGGATGTGGTAACTAATGAGTACTCCTAAGGTTTATGTTGAAAATAATAGAAGATGTGGCACATGCCCTTAAACGGCTCATATTTTCTTGAAAAATTTTTTCCTTGTTATTTCTGTTCTCCTAGACTGAATCGTCAATCTGTTGCTTTAAAAAATAATTTTAGTATCGTTAATGCTAATCATAATATTCAAAAATTCTAAAGACAATCCAACTTAACTTTTAAGAGGTTATAATAAAAATAGTTATTCATTTAAAAAATCAAGATAATGTTTTTAATATCCTAAGAAAATTATTCTTTTAAAATCCAATTAGTTATTTTTTACATCAAGTTTAAAAAGCATAACTACATGTTTAACTTTTATTCTTTTAAATTAATTATTTTGAAGTATGCTACACTGAATATAGGACTTCCCTGGTGGCTCAGACGGTAAAGTGTCTGCCTACAATGTGGGAGACCCGGATTCAATCCCTGGGTTGGGAAGATCTCCTGGAGAAGGAAATGGCAACCCACTCCAGTATTCTTGCCTGGCAAATCCCATGGACAGAGGAGCCTGGTGGGCTACAGTCCATGGAGTTGCAGAGTCGGACATGACTAAGCGACTTCACTTTCACACTGAATATAGCTTCTTTGCTTACATTACAACTTTTTCATTCTTTCCATAGTTTATATATATATATATATATATATATATATATATATATATATATAAGCCACAATCCTTACCATATTTACTGATGAATAATTAACTAATGGAACTGTTTTTTGTTTTTTTTTTTCCTTGTGAATAGAATCATTTGCTTCTTTTTCCAGGCAATTTTGCTGTTAGTATACACACACTACTGATTTTTGTATGTTAATTTTGTACCCTGCAACTTTAGTGAATTCATTGGTTATATCTAACAGTTTTTTGATAGACTTGTTAAGAGTATCTAAATATACAATGTCATCAGCAAATAGAAACAATTTTACTTCTTTATTTCCAATTCTGATGCCTTGAATTTCTTTCTATTTCCTTTCCTGAGTGTTAGACTATTTACTAACTGAATTTTAAGGACATGATTATATTTCACAGTTTAACTTTCTTTTTTTTTTTTTTTTCTTGGTAGCATGGCTTGAGGGTGTTAGTTCCCTGACCAGGAATTGAACTCAGGCAATTGGACAGCCAGGGAACACCCCAGTTTAGTTTTTATTAACTCTGATGGTTACCTTTTTTTGTTTAATGTTTTATAACATATACATACATTACCTTCATTTTGTTTGCTTCTTTTTTTACTATATTTAAGAGCACAAAAAGATACGCATGTAACAAACAAACTTAGACCTAATCTGGGAAAGCTGAAGGTAAAAAGTATGAGATTTTTTTTTTTAATTATTGATTTATTTTAACTGGAGGCTAATCACTTTACAATATTGTAATGGCTTTTGCCTCCCTGCAACCCCCTCCCACCTGCCTCCCCATCCCACCTCTCAGGGTTGACCCAGTGCAACGGCTTTCAGTGCCCTGTTTCATGCATCAAACTTGGACTGGTGATCTATTTCACATATGGTAATATACATGTTTCAATGCTATTGTTGCAAATCATCCCACCCTCGCCTTCTCCCACAGAGTCCAAAAGTCTATTCTTTATATTTGTGTCTCTTTTGCTGTCTCACATATAGGGTCATCGTTACCATCTTTCTAAATTCCATATATATTCATTAATACAGTGTATTTGTGTTTTTCTTTCTGACCTACTTCAAAAGTATGAGATTTTAACTTCAGCTGTTTTAGTTATGTACAAATCCCAAGTAAAAGGGTTAGTTGCTTAGTTGTGCCCAACTCTTTGTGACCCCATGGACTGAAGCCTGCCAGGCTCCTCTGTCCATTGGATTCTCCAGGCAAGAATACTGGAGTGAATAGCCATTCACTTCTCCAGGGGATCTTTCCAACCCAGGGATCAAACTCAGGTCTTCTGCACTGCAGGTAGATTCTCTTCTGTTTGAGACACCAAGGAAGCCCTCCAAATCCCAAAGGATAGAACAATATTTCATATCTTACATATGCCTACTACACAAGCTACGAGGTACAACTAGTCTTCAGAAATAAACTATTTTCCCTAGTACTATTATTTTAAGCTCATCACTCAACACAATGAAATCATTAAAATCATTTATTAGCTATAAGGTCTTTTTTGGTTGCACAAAACCTTTGCTTGCACTGGTCATTTTCAAGTAACAGAAACCCAAGAGGTTATAAATCAGTAGGAATGATTAACATTAGAAGAGTTTTTCCAAAAAAAAAAGGAAAAACGGATTTTTTTTTTCTGCCCTTCTTATTAAAAGAAAAAGAAAATAAAGGAATGAATACAGTTAGAGAATTCTGGTATTTTCCAGCCATCTCCCAGGGCTAGATCAATCACTAGCACGTTATGCTCCAGCAATAAAGAAATGGAAAAGAAAAAAATGCAGTGATCTAGAGGAAGAAGAAAGAATCAGTGGGTTCGAACTGTAAATTATGCAAACAAAATTATTTCTAAATTAGAAACCTTATTAAATCTTAAAAGTATGTGTTTCTGCTATAGCTTTTATTTCCAGATAATCTCTAATGTTATCCTCTGCTATCAGAAGGGAATTACATTTCTTGTCATTATGAACATTTATTTAATAATCTAGAAAATCATAGTAGCAATCTGCAAAATAGCAGAAGTATTGGTTAAATATCTTTTCTGTCAAGAAAGAAAGTGTCAATTCCTAGGCATTTTAAATACAAATTACACACAGAGTCTTCACTGGCTAAAGATACACTTCTAATTTATGCATATATCATTTAGCTATGAAACTAAAAAAAAAAAAGAAAGTATTTCATTTCTATAATGATGTTTTATATCCAAATGAGTTCCCAGGTGCCTCAATGGTAAAGGAGACATAAGAGATGCGGGTTCGGTCCCCAGGTCAGGAAGACCTCCTGAAGGAGGGCACAGCAACCTACTCCAGTATTCTTTCCTGGAGAATCTCATGGACAGAGGGGCCTGATGGTCGGACATGACTGAAGCAACTTAGCAAGCACGCATGCAGGGTATCTATCACCATACAGCTTATGACAAAAACTTGGCTAACTATTATATTCAACTTAGAAAAGTATATAATGCACCTTTTTAGCAACTGAACTCTTTAATAATTGAGCAAATTATACTTAGAAAATACAGCGGAAATCTTTTTTAAAAAGAAGTATTTTCACTGAGTTCTGGGATCTTCTTTTTGAATAAGCACTTTTGTCTGCTTCAAGCCCTATACAGACTCTGAACAAAGCCAGCGTTCTCTCTTATAAGAAGAGAGAACACAGACTGGAGAATCAGGCACATTTCTTTACTTCCCTCAAGCTCCACACTCTTCCTCTTTACCACAGATAACCTTTAGGCATCGTGGTCTAAAACACACAGCAAGAGAAAAATAACCTTTTGGATGATGATAATGATAGAGACGGAGATGGAGAGAGAGCATAGAGATAGAAATATGAGTTGGAAACAAAAACTGTAAGAAAATAGGATAACTGTCTAGGTTATACAGTGTGAGCACAGAACATCAGAGCAGTAAGAAGCCTTAGTGATCACGCTGGCTAATCATTTCACTTATACCTAAGAACAGTGAGACTCGGGGAGGTGAACCGTCTAGCAGGATTACTGGCTCCTGAACAACAGAATGCAGCCTCTGTTGGCCACCCAACCATCAAACGTTACCAGTATCACAGGAAAATGGCTATTCAACAATATCAAAGGAATACAAGGCCCAAGCAAATAACCTGATGGAACAGGGCAGATCAGATAAGGACTTCAGAACACTGAGACATGGTAGGGAAGGAGATGAGCTGGAGAGTGCATGACCAATCTAAAGAGAGCAAAACCACTGTGTTGGTCAGAGTTCATTCAGGTTTTTCCATAACATCTTCAGAAAAAACTGAACGAACTTTTTGGTCAACCCAATTCTTAAGTGGATTCTTGTGGGAATACAGGTCTGGTGTTATTCGATATAATGAATTTTCAAGAGAAGTCAGAAATCCAGATATTTAGTGGAAATCCCTTGATATTTAATTGTGAGAAACTAATTTGAGTTTTTTAACTCCCACACAGATCCAATATATCTGCAGCCCAGACACTGTCAACCGATTGCTAGCTCACGAATCCTGGTCAACAGCAGTCCAAATGTCCTCAGAAAACATTTTTCATGTGGTCAACTGGCCCAAAAGTTGATAGCCATTAAGATAGCCATTAAGATAGCCATTAAGATAGCCAACAGAATTCAGGCCAGGGAACTTTTCAGTGAAACCTGTTTAAGTGGTTGGTGTGATTTGCCTTTATTTTCCCTTGCTCAGCTACCCTTGATGGCCACCTAATTGTACTGGCTTCTCTGCACTGACAGGCAATCCACTTCACAGCCTTGTCTTTGGTTTTGCTCTGAGTGAGTTGGGAATTAAGGTCTTTCTGAGAGAAGATTTTTATCTCTTGCCCTCAAAATCAGCACTCTTGCCTAGAAATGCAACTGCATTCGGCACCACAAGCAAAGAAAAGATGACAAAGTTTCCTTAGGAACTTATGAATGGTGCAGAGCTAGTTTGGGGAAGATCTCTTCAGAGGGCTGGGTGGGATAATTCCTGTTGCAAAAGGAACGATGTTAGGTGCCATTTCCTATGTACTGGCTGTATAATACAGACCAGGCAGGCACAGCCGAAAGAACACAAAGCAATTTTAACATCATCAAAACCTTCCCACTCGTGTTCCCTCCCTCATCTTGCTTGTTCTAAACTTCCCACTGGCCCTGTCATTAATCCATTCAATAAATAAACATTCATTGAGGACCAGCAAGAGCAAACAGAGACTGCATCCTCATAGAGCTTAAACTCTAGAAGCAGAAAGAGATATAGATAGGTACAGTGGGTGTGGTAAATGTTGAACTAGCAGTTCTCCAGAGAGAAGCCTCTGACTTGTAATGTTTGATGAGTTCTGTTATAAATACTCCCACCATGCTGATTTCAAGCTACCAATGTACATCACTGAAGGCAAAATTGAGAAAGATATTTAGTAACACACCTTTGTATGTTTCCACCCTACAGATGTGATTTATAAAAATAACCTCAAGCATAAATACTGATAATAGTAAAACACAGCAAAGTAATTAGGAAGTGATGAGTTTTTAGTGTCATCCCCTGTTCTTTAATATAAATCATTTCATTGTATGTTTACATGATTTAGCTTTTAATAATGTATGTGTTTAACAACTAGCTCCAAAAATTCCCAAATTTAAAATTTGGTTCTCTTGACTTAGTACAAGCTGGTTCCAACACAGTACTGGATAGATTGATAACTAGATGGATTTCTAATAGAATAAAAACAGAAGTGATAGATTAGACTAAGACAAATAAGGATGAGATAAAGAATAATAGAGGAAGTTATCCATTGGAAGAGACCTAAGAATCAGAAACCATGAGGCGAGAAATGGCCAGCTGATGACAGAATGTCTTCTACCACATACTCTGTACAATCAGTCAATGCTTTAACACTTTCCATGACGGCATCTCACTCTTTAGTGCTGCCTCCATCTTTGGATATTTCTGACTGGGAGAAAGTATTTCCTTCTACTGAGCTGGTTTACAAACTTTGCTTTCTTAAGACTTAGGAGTTCAAAATAGGCCCCAAAGATCTCAGAGACCTCAAAGTCTGGTGAGGGAAAGGATGGGAAGGCTGGCTAGAGGGAGCCAATCTGCTCTAAGTAAATGCACAATTTATACCTTTTTATACTATGGGAAATCTCCTTAAATTTGTAGTTGAGAAAATATTTTTATTGTTAAAACCTAGTTGAGATCCACTTCTATAACTATATATGAAAGTGAAAGTGTTAGTTGCTCAGTCATATCCAACTCTGCCACCCCATGGACTCTCGCCTATCAGACTCCTCTGTCCATGGAATTTTCCAGGCAAGAATACTGGAGTGGGTTGCCATTCCCTTCTCCAGAGGATCTTCCCAACTCAGCGACTAAACTGGGCCTCCTGCATTGCAGGTGGACTCTCTACTGTCTGAGCCACCAGGGAATCCCATAACTATATATATTTGTTATTTATATATTACTTATATATATTTGCATATTATACTTCCACCAATTTTCCTCTATTGCAAAGAAATAAAGTAAAACAATAGCACGGGAAAAACTAGAGATCTCTTCAAGAAAATTAGAGATACAAAGGGAACATTTCAAGCAAAGATGGGCACAATAAAGGACACAGATGGCATGGACCTAACAGAAGCAAAAGATATTAAGATGAGGTGGCAAGAATACATAGAAGAACAATACAAAAAAGATCTTCACAACCCAGATAATCACGATGGTATGATCACTCACCTAGAGCCAGACATCCTCAAATGCAAAGTCAAGTGGGCCTTAGGAAGCATCAATACAAACAAAGCTTGTGAACATGAGGGAATTACAGTTGAGCTATTTCAAATCCTAAAAAAGGATGCTATAGTAAAGGAGTGGACATGGGAGGGCCGTTCAGGCTTTAAAACCAGAGTGATGGGCTTTATGTATTTGGAAAGATAACCCTGGGAGCGACAGAAGGAATACGTTTTTAAGGACTGTGAAAACAAATTTTTTTTTCCCCTGGAGACTAAGAGGGATTGTGAAGTAAGGATACGTGGGACACCTGCGCGAGCATTCAGTTTCTTCCTGCAGTGTCTGAAGGAAGCAGGCTGTGAGCCAAGGGGAAGGCAGAGGACAGATATGACTGTGTTTCCAAGCTTCTGTGGTGGTTTATGGCATCCTCCAAACTCCTCTGCAAGGGCTGATCCTGACCAAGACGACCCAAGGAGACCGTCTCTGAAATCAAGTCCAAATGAAGGACATTGCACCAAGATCCCATCCCACTGGACTACAGGACTCCTCCCTAGAGAACCATGGGATCTTCAGAGTCAGAATGGATTGAGCCAGATTGCCATTTCCATACTGTGGTGATTAGGACCTGAGTACAAGAGATTGTCTCGGAGCATCTTTAAAGGTTGCTTGGGATTTGAATTTAAGTTATCAGGTTAATAACTAGGCTTAAAATAGTTACCCCTCCTGATAGCATAAACAAATATAACCCGTTCTATTCTTTTTCCCGGCTTTGCTAGTGGCTCAGTGGCAAAGAATCTGCCTTCCAATGCAGAAGCCGCAAGTTCAATCCCTGGGTTGGGGAGACCCCTGAAGAAGGAACTGCAACCCAAGCCAGTATTCTTGCCTAGGAAATCCCATGGATAGAGGAGCCTGGCAGGCTACAGTCCATGGGGTCGCAAAAGAGTCAGACATGACTTAGGACTAAACTACAATTCTTTTTCCATCTGATTAAGGATCGTTAAGAACATGAAGAGTGGGGTTTGTGGATAAGGTGTGTGTCCTTTAATCTTAGATCTTTAGCACCACATGAAATTCTGACATTTACCACTACTTTCACCTATTATTCTCTACTGAAAACCACTGACTGAAGAAAACATACCTTTCCACCACTTCTGATTTTGACTTCTAACACTTCCAAAGAGGTTGTCTATGACTACCATGAGTGGAATCGATGTTGCCATCTGAGAATTAAACCTTCAGAAAGAAACCACAAATGGCAAAAATAATTCTCAGTAGAAATAACCCCTCCAAAAGATATATACCAGAGTCTACTCAGGGACCTCAAAATAACTAATGGGCAAAGCCAGGAAAACATGTCTAAATACAAAAGAAAGGAAAAGGCATGAATGTGCAGCTTGTCAAGCTTTATTCTTGTTGTAAGGAGGAGAGTGATAATCTTTCCAGGTCTCTATATTCCTAGATGGAACCCAAAGTTAACCTCATGCTTATTACATTCAATAAATGCTAAATACTAGAATATTCTCTCTTCTTCTCTCCTCCCTCTCTTGACTTTTATATTAAGTACTGTCAGCTATTTTACTTCTATTTGGGAGTGGGGGCTGCAGAAATTTCTTACCCTTAAATACCAGGATAACCCTTCAGAAAAAGACAATCCATGGACAGAATCCAACCTATGTCTTGCTTTTGTATGAACCATGAGCTAAGAATCACTTTTACATTTCTAAAGGGCCATAAAAAAAAAACAAAAATATGCAAAACTGACCATATGCACTGCCTGCAAAACCTAAGTCACTTACTTTCTGAAACTTTTCAGGAAAAATCTGCCTACTCCTGCTCTAGAACAAAAAGCCCCATGTTCTCTGGAAATCTATGGCTTAAGTTCGATAATTCCATTCAACTCCAACAGAAAGTAAGGAAGCATGGACAAAAAAATAACCACTTACACTACTAAAATTATCTTGCAAGGGCGTATTACACAGATCTCTGAGTAAACCTAGCCCCAACAAGGCAACTTTTCCAAAGTAAGAAGTCTCACGAATTCCTCAGAAATGTGAACTTCAGGAAGGATAGCTGTTCTGTAGGTGAAGAGTTTGTTAAAACTCAGTAAAGGGGTAAAATTAGCAATTCTTTTGTAAACCAGGCGTTCCTACATGTAGATGAGCACAGAACATTTTATGGCAGTCCAGATGTAAAACATGATGAAACTGTAATGAGTCAGATTTCCATAATGATGATAATATCATCATCATAAAAGTATTCACAACCAGTGCCAGAAAGATGTAGTATATAAAAAGAATGAGTAAGAAGTTGCTATAAAATCTCAGGAAAAGAAATTAAGGGAGAATCTTATGAAGCTCATTTCAGGACAGATAGCAAAAACCTCAGCAAGAGGTTGTTAAAATTAAAGACAGATGTTTTCAAGAAGGTATGAGAATTACAGATGGATGATTCTATCACCTAGGATGTATTCAGCTTCGAATAACAGAAAACCCAATGAACAGTAAACAGTAAGACAATTATTTTTTTACTTCTACCAAGTGTGGAGGTGGCATGTCCCAGGTTCATTCTGTTTCTTAATAGAATCATCATGAGCCAGACTCTTTCCATTTCTTGTGCTCCATACCTGAGCTTCATGCACAGGCTTTTGCCCTTGGAGTCACAGGATGACTGCTACAATTTCATATATAGCATCATCTCAACAATATCGCAATAAAGAAGTAAAGGAATGCCAAAGACCTCTCTTCATATGCCTATCTTTTTCATTGGGAAGAATATTATCATTCTTAGAAGGTTCTCAATAGTCTTTTCACCAAGTCTCTTTGGATCACATCTGGATTTTAACTTTGCTAGAAGTTCCCTTCGCTAAAGGGACAAGACATAAAAGAAGAAAGGTGCAGAAATACTTTGGAGTCACCATCAAGTCTGGTACTGATCTAAATGACATTGGGAGATTTCATTAAAGAAAATATTCACATTCTTCAACTTTTGTTCTGAGAGATAGGCTAAGTCTACTGGACCTTTGGTATCAGTCAAAATAACCATTCTAATGATACAGGGTATCACTAAGGAGTCTGATTCATCTGAGCTTCTGAACCTGGTCCTCCTATGGCTTCCACATGAACCCAACTCAGAGACCTAAGGAAGCAGCAACAAAGTTGCATTCAGGATCAAGACCACAAAAAATCTATGAAGAAAAGTCTACTGTAAGATGAGATTGTAAAACAACAAGAAAGGTTTTAAACAAGAGAATCTATTCACGTATAAATTAGATATATATGGATTGTTTTGTTGGAGAATATATATATTTCAATGATGATGTCATCTCTAAAAATATTTTTGGAACATGCATGTAGAAATGACTTTAGGGACAGTTTATAATCACATAAGAAACTGACGCTTATTCCTTTATATTTCTTCACAATTAATCCTTCAATATTTTTATATAATATATTTGTCAACAATGAAGCCCATAACCTTCTTTTATCTTCACACTAAACATGTGAAAGATACTCTAGTTAGGAAAAAATCAAACACACAACTCGTAAGACACAGTCCTTGGCCTTGAGAAGTTGACCGGCTTAAGAGAAAAAGAAAAATAGGAGACAAAATTCTGAAAGTTTGGTTTTATTTCCACTCCACAATTCCATTCATCCACAAAAAATTACTATCACCTAGTATGTTTAAAGCACTGAGATGAGGGTGGGAAAAATGGAGGATTGTACCTTCATGGAGTCATGAAATGGCAAAGACAATGATAACACAAGGTAAAATGTGATAAGTAGAATAAAGAAAATATACACAATTAACAAAATGTTACAACAGTGGAGCAGGCATGGGAAGAAGAAATCATGGTGCTCCTGTTGATATTAACAAGATATTAGGATCGACAGCAGTAATAGGTATGTGATAAAACTAGAGGTACCCAGTGTGTAGGGAGGTATTAATCAAAAAGGCACAAAAATTTCAGACTTTATTTGCAGGTCAGCAACATTTTCTACAAGGAAGCTGGATAATCAATCAGAACCAAGTTCCTGGAAAAAGAACTTGGTCAGATGAATTAATGGTGGGGAGATTGGATGCTCAGAGATCAGTGAAAGGAGTACTGCAAATAGATGAGATGTGCTGAGGTGGTGAGGGCCTAACACGTGCAAACGCACGTGTTTGAACGATAAGGAACAAGAAGGAAGAACAATAAGGAAGGGACAGACACAGAGGCAGTTACTCTCACTCCTGTCTACTTTCCAAATTACCTGTGGAACTTTAAACATTTAGATGCACAACAAAAGAGAACACAAATTCTGCAGGAGAAGAAGCAAGAATGGTAAATATACATAAGAAAAGATGCTCAGCCTCATTAGTTATCAAGAAAAGGCAAATTAAAATCACTGTGAGATTCAACTTCACATCCTCCTGCATGAAAATGAAAAACAAAACCCAGAACTTGGGTATTAACAAGTGAAGACAAAAATATGGAACAACACAAATTCTCAGGTATGGCTGGAACTAAATGGATACAACCACTATGGAGGGGGAATAATGTGCCATTACTTGGGAAAGTTGAAAATGTAAATGTGAAGATACAGTCCAATAATTCTGCTCCTAGGTATATGCCCTTAAAACTTGTATAATATGTGCCTCCAGGAAAAAAGAAAAAAACAACCTAAACATCTATCCATGGGACAGTGGATGAATAAACTGGGCTGTACTGGTAAGATGCATACTGTATTAAACAAATGAGCCATAGCTGTACGTAACAGCATAGATGAATCTCAAAATGATAATGGAGAATAATAAAGGCAAGTCACAGAGTATAGATATAAGGTCAACAAACAAAATTTGACACATGTTGGTTAGGAAGATATGTATCTGTAAGAAAACTACAATGAAATCTAAAGGGAAAACACTTAAATATTCAGAATAGAAATTTCCCTGAAAGTAGGGAGAAAGAAATGGGAGGCCAGTAGTACTTAAGAGACTTTAGCTCTATTGGCAATGTTCCATCTTCTTGAAGTACATGGTAGCTTTAAAAAGCCAGTATATTATATCCATATCCTATTTTTGTATTTTATAGTGTATTTATTCTTCAGTATCTGTGAAACCTTCCCAACACAAAATATAGATACTCATACCGCAACATATCTGGGGATGGATTTTAGAAGTAGTATTTTTAAAAGGCTCCACAAGTGACTCTCGACACATTCTAGGAATCACTGTATTAGGACAACAAAATTGGTTTTTAGGCTGTAGGATAGGAGTATCAAATGACACTGAATTGTGAACTTCTATTTCTAGAGAGAGAAACAGGTACCATTAACCGAAACAGGGAATTCAGAAGGAGAACTGAATCAGGGAGAACCATGAACAAGATAAATTTAAGGTACAGATGACCAAGACCACTTGTTGAAAGTAACTGGATAAAGCAGTTAATTTTCATTAAATAGAGAACCTTTATCTGACTGAAGACCAGGACTAGAGAAAGTAGATTTCTTTAGGACGTAACCTCCAGCCCCAAAAACTATCCTATGGGATCTATGATACTTTCCAGGAACACATGACAAAAGGACTTATTAAACTCCTTTAAAATTAAAAGGCTTTTAAATAAATAATAACAGGATTAGCATCTCCAAATTTCTAGTCTTCTCTACTAAGGGATATTCTTGTACTTATCTGCATTGGAGGGGATAGCTGTTGCTATGGTAATTACTTTGCCACAATCTTAAGAATAAAAAGGCTGCTGTTTATAAATGACACACCACTTGATTCTTTTCAAGGGCAGCATGAGCTATGTTCCCTGTGTCTGACCAAGCTGTGGTCAATTTGGAGTCATCACTGGAGACAGAGTGCCCTGTCTACTGCTCTGCACATGTCTTTCCTCAGTGGATTCACACAAGCTGTAAGGTTTGCAAATTATGGTCAGGGTATCGGACATTTCTTATTAAGTTTTCAAATAGCTAAATGGATTTTGAGGCTCTGGGAAAAGAAATTTCCTTTGCCGGGGACCTCCATGCACTGCTGTTAACCCTGGTTTATCTTACAAGGATACAGGAAGTATCCAAAAATAAATGTGCTGATCAAATTCTGTCTTTCTAACCTCTCTAATACTGCAAGTTCCTAAGAACTAAAAGTGGATGAGTAATTATCACTGCAATTATTTCAATTAGTACATCATCAGAGCTACCACTGATTGTCAATATTTCACATATATTATTTATTAAAATAAAATACCAAGGTAAATATCCCAATAATTTGTAGATTAAGAAAGTAGGAATCAAAGAGATTAATTTCCCCAAAGTCTCTGCTATCAAGGAGTACAGGCTGAATTAAAATCTAAATCCAAGAAGTTAAGAAAAATTTTATACAACCTAAATTCATCTTACTTAAATCAGGTTCTATTCCCCTGCCCTAGATCTCCTCTTCAGGTAATTTTCATAGCCCTCACTAAATCTTCTGTATTAATACACACTTCTGACCATACACAATCTAATCTCATAAGTGAGAAAGCAATTTGATGAATCTTCATGATTTCATACTTTGCCCTACCCATAAAATAAATTCCTAGAATTTCAAAAAGTGCCTATCTAACTTACAACATACAAAGGTCCACTTTTTTTCTGTAGAGAATTACTGAGATTTGTTTCAGTCATTCAAGGAGATAAATGTGGTTATTCATGGATATGAAAGCTTATTCATTCTTCACTTTAAATATATTTCCTTCTGTGTATCTGAGAAAATGAAAAATTAGACCACTCGAATTTACTGCAGAGAGAAAAACCTATATCTCTCTGATACAGGATCTTGACAGCACTCCCTCCCCGATCTCTGTCTCCAAATGCTCTGAAAGATAAATACTGTCACTATCAATTCTGCCTTTTACAGTCCGATCAAATCTGAAAATACTCACTTATTTGTCCCCCTTGGCATCTCTGACGTATCTGACAGCAAAGACCTTTTCTAACCAAATCTTACAGTCTCTTTCTAATCAATCTTTCTATTAATATGTTTGATCCTGCTCTTGTTCTTTCCTTTCTGAATTTTTTTTCTTAATGTAATTTCTCTGAAACCATGCATCTCTGGCCTCATTCTACCTCTGAGGTCATTCTTCCTCGTCTTTAATCATCATTGCAAATATTTTTCTACTACTGACAGAATAAAAGCAAACAAAAGAGAATGAGCAGAGAGATATTAGAGAAAAAGATTATAGTAAGTACCTGAGACTAAGTAATACAAATAGCAGAGTCATTCAGAATGGGCTCTGACGTGAGACTAACCAAATCACAGCACTGGAACACTACTAGCTTTGTGACATTCAGTCATTCACTCACCAAATACTGAGATCTTCAACATACCAGGCAGAGTAGTATGTGCTGAATAAGCAGTGGCAAACAAAGCAGTTAAGTTCCCTGTGGTAGATTTTATTAATGTCTGCCAGATAGCTCAGTTTTCTCTCTTGGGTGCCAACCTCATAGAAGGATTATATATACCCATCTTGTTGTGATGAGGAGTGGTCATGTGACTTGTTTTGGCCAATGAAATGGGCAGATATTCAAAAACCACCATGTGACTCCATGTCCCTTTATTTCTGCTGTGACAACTGGCAATGCTCCAGACAAAGGCTGTTTTGTGAGCAAATGACAACACAATAAATGTGTCTCTAAGCTTCCACTTCCTAGGAATTAAAAGACAATATTCATAAAGTTTCTAACTTTTATACATGTAAGTATTAAACATCCATTACATAACAAGGCCTCAGCTAGCTGAGGAAAACATGGTTCTAGCCTTTGAGTACTTCCCCATATTTATAAGGAAGGCACACATAGAAACAAAAAACTTCAGTTTTGCACATATGGTGCTGGGAATACCAGAAAGGAATAGATTATTCTGCCAGGTAAACCTAAGCTCATTAAAGGAAAAATTGAAATTTTCACCACAAAAAAAGACAGTAGTAGCAAGAATGAAGGGGGGAAGAGAAAAAGAGCATGAGAAACCAAGAGAAAGTATGAAAAAACATCGTAGCACTCCAGGAAAATTACAAATAGTTTAATAAAGCTAAAGAATAGGATTCTAATAAGGAAAGAAGCAAGACACCCAGGATGGTGTTTAGGTGGAGTCAAGGGGGGAAGGGTTCCATGTGCCAGACCCAGATTTGGTCTTTAATAGGAAAATAACCACAGCCAAACCTGTATTCCAGAAACATCCCTCAGAAGGCAGTGTTGAGGGTGGAAAAGACCAGAGCAGACACTAGTTAGAAGGCAGCCAAGGCATTCGAGATGAGATGTGATGAGAGAAAAAGCAGCGTCAGTGACAGCTGAGCGATGAATTTAGCTTGGAGTTCTGGTAAATAAACTAGAAGAGGCCCTATATTTTTATCTGACAGAAGAAATCTTACAAGTTTATCTGAATCTTACAAGCTTATTTTCCTGAGGTATTAATCTTTTAAGAGTGACAGTGGTATATGGATCCTTCTAAAATGCAAATAAAGTAATGCAATGAGCATTGTCTTAATTACAATTTTACAAACGACATATCCTTATATATAATGGTAAAATCATAAATTATACTTCTTTGTTAGTGAAAATACACTGAAGACTATATGAATAAAATGCATAATTCCACTTCCAACAGATGTGCTATCATTACTTTTAGTGTGTATTCTTCTAGCCCTTTTTGCTCATTCATACGTGTACAAAGCAGAAGCAAAATTTTATATTTTTAAAGTAAATTTTTTATAGAATCCAGCCAACATAATATGTTGCAATAAAAAAAGGAAGATTAGAGTTTTCCAATTGGTATTGCAAAAAAATAAAATCAATTCTTGTTACACTGCAAAGCACTAATAATCCTCAAAAAATTACACATCTACTGATACACACATATAAATGTTCAATTATTAGAACAGCCTTGCTTTGATGCTTCAGGCTCAGTCCTTGAAACTCAACATTAAAAAAAAAAAAAAAAAAAAAACTAAGGACTAAGGATGACCTGCAGGCTGTTGGGGCTGGGAGGCAGAAGGTCATCAGGTCAGTGGAGTCCTACCAGTCCCCCAGCATGGCTTTTGGGAAGGGACAAGGTCTGTCCATGATCCCCTAAGTTTGTAAACACCCTAACCTGTAAAAAGGTGCAGCTCATAACCCATGAGATACTTACTACATAGTCCTTTATTTAAATAATAGACTTGCGGGGTGGAAGATGGTGGAGGAGTAGGTGAACATGGAGTAAATCTCTCTCCATGGATACATCAGGAATACACCTTCAGACACAGAAGTGCATGCAGAACACCAGCTGAGAGTGGACAGGAGTACCTGACCAGAGGAAAAGAATACATAGAACCACACAAAACTCGTCCAGCATTGGCAGCTGAACAATAGACAGGCTTGCCCATCAAACGCCTGAGGTACTGAACTACAGAGTAGGACCCCACCCAGGGTGCTCCTTTAAGTGACTGATGCACCGAACTACAGAGTAGGACCACTGATGCACCCCTCTATGTGCCTGAATGGGCGAAGCTACAGAGAAAGACTGGCCAAAGAGGCCTTCTGATCACCAGCTACAAGAGGCTCAAAAAAAGACTCTGATAGGTCCATAGCTCCTGCAGCAGAGGCAGTCTGTGCCCCTGCACACTAGGCGCCACCAGGGTCTCTGCAAGCCAAGCAGCTATTCCACCTTCATGCTCAACTCTCACTGGGACAGAGCTGCCACAGGCAAAAAAAGTCTTGCATCTATGCTCACAGGATTGCTTCGGTAGTGTCCGACTCTTTGTGACCCTATAGACTGTGGCCTGCCAGGTTTCTCTGTCAGGAGGGGGGGTTCTCCAGGCAAGAATACTGAAGTGTGTTGGCCAATACTGGTTGCCATGACCTTCTAGAGCACTGTATATCCTGCTGCCCTAGCCACCAATTCCCCTGAGTACCTGGTGCTGCTAGAACCCCTGCGACCCAAGCAGCTGCACCACCTCCATACACAGGGGCAAACCCAAGTCCTCCAGGGCAGCCTCAAGAGCAAACCCCAGTGGACGACCCACATGTAGAGGTGGAAATAAAGCCACAATTGAAACCCATGGGCAGTGTGGCTAAGAAAGAAGACACAAAACCGTCCCACCAGCTGTACAAGCATTTTCCCACACACAAAAAAAATGCACTAGCTCTGATAGCTGTGGACATTGGCGGCAAGAACACACAAGAGTAGGACCAGATTAGAATCTGAGCTGCCCCCACAGCAGGTCCAGAGATCAGTAGTGTTGACGGGCATCCTAGGGAGGTGAGGTGGACTGTGACTCCCCGTCAGGGAAAGGACTCTGACAGCAGTGACTCAAGAAAAACATTTATTATTCTTATGTTTTGACTTTTTCTGCAGATTCTTTTGGATATTTTTCCTTTTTTTTTTTCTTTTATTTCCCCTCTGTTGTACTTGTTGATTTCATGGGCACTATGAAAGCTAATTAAGCTTTTGAGCCGGTTTTTTTTTTCCTCAGTTACATTTTTTATTGTTGTTATAAACCTCTACATTGGGCTTTTGCAATTCTGTGGAATTTTCCTTTTTTTTTTTATTTTCTCTTTTTTATAATGTTAATTTTTTAAAACCTGTTATTATTTTTTCCTACATTTATTCCCTTGTTTACCTTTCCTACTGTTCTTTTCCCCTTGCAGTTAATCTCTAATGTGTATAAATCTTCTTTATCTACCTCTATTTAACTTTGCATATATATTCTTTCTTTTCTTTCTTTCCTTTCCTTTCAACATATTTGTTAGTTTTGTTTTCATTGATTTATTCCCCGCTTGGTATATGGTTGTATTTATTCCATTATTTTAATATTATTTGCCTGATTTTGTAATTGCCATGTGTCTGGGATTCATCTTTTGTTTCTCATTTTTGGATATTTGTTTTAATCTCACTTAAGGCCATAACACACACTTGTGGAATCTTCGTTCCTGACCAGAGATCAAGTCCTGAGCCTTTGGAGTGGGAGCACTGACTCCAAGACCCTAGACTACCAGAGAAATAACCTGAGGGAGTATCAAATAGTGAGAACTCACACAAACGAAACCACTTGAATACAAGACTGAGCATCACCCAACAACCAAGAGGACCCTGTGCAGGACACCTCATCTAAACAACAAGCAAAACAAAAAAACAAACTCAATCATCAGCAGACATGATTACCACTTCACTCAGCCTTGCCCATCAGAGGAAAAACAAACAAACAAACAAAAACTCAGCACAGATCTCACCCTATTCCAAGCTTACACAAAGCACTGGACCAACCTTCAGAGGGCAGAAACTAAAAGGAAGAAAGAATTCAACCTTCTTCAAGGAAAGAATTCAACTTTCCTTGAAGCCTGGGAAAAGGAGACCTCAAACACAATAAGTTAAAATAATAATAATAAAAAGGCAGAGAAATATTACACAAATGAAGGAACAAACTAGAAACACAGAAGTCCAAATAGATGAAGAGGAAATAGGCAAGCTACCTAAAAAAGAATTCATAATAATGATAGTAAAGATGATCAAAACCTTGAAAACAGAATGCAGAAAATGCAAGAATCAATTAACAAAGACCTAGAAGAATTAAAGAATAAACATACAAAGACAAGCAACATGATTACTGAAATTAAAAATACTCTAGAAGGAATCAATAGCAGAATATCTGAAGCAGAAGAATGAATCCAGTGAGCTGGAAGATAAAATGATGGAAATAACTTCTGAAGAGCAGAATAAAATAAAAAGAATGAAAAGAACTGAGGACAGTCTTAGAGACCTCTGTGACAATATCAAATGCACCAGCATTTGAATCTTAGGGGTCCCAGAAGAAGAAGAGAAAAAGGAAAGGTATGAGAAAATTTTTGAAGAGATTATAGTTGAAAATTTCCTCAACGTGGAAAAAGAAATAGTCAATCAAGTCCAAGAGGCATAAAGAGTCCCATACAGGATAAATCCAAGGAGAAACACACCATGACACACACTAATCAAACTAAAAAAGACTAAACAGAAAGAAAGAATATTAAAAGCAGCAAGGGAGAAGCAACAAGTAACATACAAGGGAAACCCCATATGCATAACAGATGATCTTTCAGTAGAAACCCTACAGGCCAGAAGGAAATGGCAGGATATATTTAAAGTATTGAAAGGGGAAAATCTACAACCAAGATAACTGTGCCCGGCAGGGATCTCATTCAAAATTGATGGAGAAATAAAAAGCTTTCAGACAAGTCAAAGTTAAAGAATTCAGTGCCACCAAACCAGCTTTACAACAAATGTTAAAGGGACTTATATAGTCAAAAAATACAATAGAAGAAAAAAGATCTACAAAATCAACTCAAAACAATTAAGAAAATGGCAATTGGAACATATATATCAATAATTACTTTAAATGTAAATGGATTAAATGCTCCAACCAAAAGGTACAGACTGGCTAAATAGATACAAAAAAACAAGACCCATACATATGCTGTCTACAAGATACCCACTTTTGACCTCAAGACACATATAGACTGAAAGTGAGAGGATGGAAAAATATATTCCATGTAAATGGAAAGCAAAGAAAGCTGGAGTACCAATCCTCATATCAGACAAAATAGACCTTAAAATAAAGAATATTACAAGAGATAAGGAAGGACACTCCATAATGATCAAGGGATCAATCCAAGAGGAAGACATAACAATTGTAAATATCTATGCACCAACACAGGAGCACCTCAATACATAAGACAAACACAAACAGACATAAAAGGAGAAATTGACAGTAACACAATAATAGTAGGAGACATTAACACCCCACTCACCCCATGGACAGATCATCAAAACAGAAAATTAATAAGGAAACACAACTCTTAAATGATACATTAGATGAGATGGATCTCATTGATACCTTCAAGACATTCCATCCAAATGCAGAAGAATACACCTTCTTCTCAAGTGCACATGGAACATTCTCCAGGACAGACCACATCTTGGGTCACAAATCAAACCTCAGTAAATTTAAGAAAATTGAAATCATATCAAGCATCTTCTCCAACCACAATGCTATGAGACTAGATATCAAATACAAGAAAAAAACTGTAAGAAATACAAATCATGGAGATTAAACATGTTTCTAAATAACCAACAGGTTACTGAAAAAATCAAAAGGAAAATCGAAAAATTTCTAGAAACAAATGACAATGAAAACATGACAACTCAAAACCTATGGGATGCAGCCAAAGCAGTTCTAAGAGGGAAGTTGATAGCAATACAATCCTACCTCAAGAAACAATAAAAATATCGAATAAACAACCTAACTTTACACCTGAAACAACTGGGAAAAAAAAGAACTACAACAAAAAATTAGTAGAAGGAAAGAAATCATAAAGATCCAAGCAGAAATAAAAAGAAATGAAAGAAACAATAGTAAAGATTAATAAAACTAAAAGGTGGTTCCTTGATAAGATAAACAAAATTGACAAGCCTTTAGCCAGACTCATCAAGAAAAAAAGAGAGCGGAATCAAATCAACAAAATTAGAAATAAAAAAGGAGAGGTTACAACAGACAATGCAGAAACAAAAAGGATTATAAGAGACTATAATAAACAACTATATGGCAATAAAATGGATAACCTGGAAGAAACGGACAGATTCTTAGAAATTCATTTTCACTGAACCAGGAAGAAATAGAAATTATGAACAACCCAATCACAAGCACTGAAATTGAAGCTATGATAAAATATCCCAGAAAACAAAAGCCCAGGACCAGATGGCTTCACAGGAGAATTCTATCAAACATTTAGAGAAGAGCTAATCCCTTTCCTTCTAGGAAGGAACACTTCCAAACTCAATCTATAAGGCTACCATCACCTTGATACCAAAACCAAGCACAACACAAAAAAAGAAAACTATAGGCCAATATCACTGATCAATATAGATGCAAAAATGCTCAATAAAATTTTAGCAAATAGAATTCAGCAACACATCAAAAAGCTTATACACCATGATCAAGTTGGGTTTATTCCAGGAATGAAATAATTCTTCAATATATACAAATTATTTTGATACACCATATTAACAAATTAAAAGATAAAAATCATATCATCATCTCAATAGATGCAGAAAAAGCCTTTGAGAAAATCCAGTACCCATTTATGATTAAAACTCTTCAAAAAAATGGGCATAGAAGGAACCTACCTCAACATAGTAAAGGCCATATATGATAAGCCTATGGCAAACATTATTCTCAATGGTGAAAAACTGAAAGCATTCCCCCTACGATCAGGAACAAGACAAGGGTATCCACTTTCACTGTTATTATTCATCATAGTTCTGGAAGTCCTAGCTACAGCAATCAGAGAAGAAAAATAAATAAAAGGAATCCAGATTGGAAAAGAAGAAGTCAAGCTCTCACTGTTTGCAGATGACATGGTTAAAGCGTCTGCCTTCAATGCGGGAGACCCAGGTTCAATCCCTGGGTTGGGAAGATCCCCTGGAGAAGGAATTGGTAACCCACTCCAGTATTCTTGCCTGGAGAATCCCATGGATGGAGAAGCCTGGCAGGCTACAGTCCACGGGGTCACAAAGAGTTGGACACGACTAAGCGACTTCACTTACTTATACATAGAAAACCCTAAAAATAGTGTCAGAAAATTACTAGAGCTAATCAGTGAATTTAGCAAAGTTTCAGGATATAAAATCAGTACACAGAAATCACTTGCATTTTTATATACTAATGATGAAAAATCAGAAAGAGTATTTAAGGAATCAATCCCATTCACCATTGCAACAAAAAGAATTAAATATCTAGGAATACACTTAGCTAAGGAGACAAAAGTATTATACACAGAAAATTATAAGACTGATGAAAAAGCAAAGAAGACATAAATAGATGAGATATTCCATGTTCCTGGGTATGAAGAATCAATATTATGAGAATGACTATACTACCACCAAACACAATCTACAGATTCAGTGCAATCCCTATCAAATTATCAATGGCATTTTTCACAGAACTAGAACAAAAGATTTCACAATTCATATGGAAACACAAAAGACCCTGAATAGCCAAAGTAGTCTTGAGAAAGAAGAATGGAGCTGGAGGAATCAACCTTCCTGACTTCAGATTATACTACAAACTCATAGTCATCAAGACAGTATGGTACTGGCACAAAAACATAAATATACACTAATTGAACAAGATAGAAAGCCCAGAAATAAACCCATGCTCCTATGGGTACCTTATTTTTGACAAAGGAGGCAAGAACATACAATGGGGCAAAGACAGCCTTTTCAATAAATGGCGCTGGGAAAACTGGACAGCTACCTGTAAAAGAAAGAAATTAGAACACTTCCTAACACCATACATACACAAAGATAAACTCAAAATGGATTCAAGACCTACATGTAAGACCAGAAACTATAAAACTCTTAGAGGAAAACACAGGCAGAACACTCAATGACATAAATCAAAGCAAGATCCTCTATGACTCACCTCCTAGATTAATGGAAATAAAAACAAAAGTAAACAAGTGGGACATGATTAAACTTAAAAGCTTTTGCACAGCAAAGGAAACTATAAGCAAGACAACACTCAGAATGGGAGAAAATAATCACAAATGAAACAAATGACAAAGGATTAATTTCAAAAATATACAACTCAATGCCAGGGAAAAAAAAAAAAAAAACCCAGTCAAAAAGTGCAAAAAAGACAGACATTTCTGCAAAGAAGACATTCAGATGGCTAACAATCACTTGAAAAGATGCTCAACTTTGCTCATTATTAGAGAAATGCAAGTCAAAACTACAATGAGATATCATCTCACACCGGTCAGAATGGCCATCATCAAAAAGTCTACAAACAATAAATGCTGGAGAGGGTGTGGAGAAAAGGGAATGCTCTTGCACTTTTGGTGGGAATGTAAATTGATACAGCCACTATGGAAGACGGTATGGAGATTCCTTAAAAAACTAGGAATAAAACCACCATGTGACCCAGAAATCCCACTCCCAGACATACACCCTGAGGAAACCAAAATTGAAAAATACACATGTATCCCATTGTTCATTGCAGCGTTATTTACAACAGCTAAAATGTGGAAGCAACCTACATGTCTATCAACAGATGAATGTATAAAGAAGTTTGGTACATATACACAATGGGATATTACTCAGTCATAAAAAGGAACACATTTGAGTCAGTTCTGATGAGGTGGATGAATCTAGAACCTATTATAGAGTGAAGTAAGACAGAAACAGACATAGAGAACAGACTTTTGTACATGGGGAGAGGGGAAGAGAGGGTGAGATGTATGGAAGGAGTGACATGGAAACTTACATTACCATATGTAAAATATATAGCCAACAGGAATTTGCTGTATGGCTCATGAAACTCAAACAGGGGCTCTGTATCAACCTAGAGGGGTGGGATCGGGAGGGAGATGGGAGGGAGGTTCCAAAGGGTGTGGATATATATACCTATGGTTATTTATGTTGAGGTTTGACAGAAAACAACAAAATTCTGTAAAGCAATTATCCTTCAATAAAAAATAAATAAATTAAAAAAAAAAAAACTAAGATCATAGCATCTGGTCCCATCATTTCAAGGCAAATAAAAAGAGAAAAAGTGGAAGCAATGACAGATTTTATTTCCTTGGGCTCCAAAATCACTGTGGATGGTGACTGCAGCCATGAATTTAAAAGACGCTTGCTCCTTGGAAGGAAAGCTATGACAAACTTAGGCAATGTATTGAAAAGCAGAGACCATCGCTTTGCTGACAAAGGTCTATATAATCAGACATAGTTTTTCCAGTAGTTGTGTATGGATATGAGAGCTGGACCATAAAGAAGGCTGAGCATCAAAGGACTGATGCCCCTGAATTGTAGTGCTGGAAAAGACTCTTGACAGTCCCTTGGACAGCAAGGAGATCAAACCAGTCAATCCTAAAGGAAAGCAACCCAAAATATTCATTGGAAGAAGTGATGCTGAAGCTGATGCTCCAATACTCTGGCCACCTGATGTGAAAAGCTGACTCATTGGAAAAGACCATGATGCTGGAAAAGACTGAAGGCAGGAGGAGAAGGGGACAACAGAGGATGAGATGGGTGGATGGCATCACCAACTCCATGGCCATGAATCTGAGCAAACTCTGGAAGATAGTGCAAGACAGGGAAGCCTGACATGCTGCAGTCTGTGGGGTCACAAAGAATTGGACAGGACTTAGCAATTGAACAACAACAGCAGCAACCTTTCATTTTAAAATTTCAGCCTTAAACTGCATCCAGAGTTCTATTCCCAGGCCACCAGTGAAAGCTTTGAGTTGACTCTTAAAAGCTATAAAGTGAAATGAAGCATCGTGACACTCTGCCTCCTTCCTCTTGAAGGTTAACTCCTCCAAAGGAGGGTGAAAGGGGCAAATCTCTCATAGTTTAACTGGGAGGGTATCCTTCCCTCAATATTTTCCTGGTTTTTGTTTCACTGATTAATAATGACACCCTGGCTTTAGATGCTTTCCATGTAGCAGGTGTCTTTATAACGTCCCTTTTATTGGGCTCTCTTCCCAAACACTGAACTCTCCTCAAAGAAAACCATTTTTCCAGGGTACCTTGTAATTCACCTTTGTTCTCAGTTTTGGAGCCCAACTGGAAATCCAGAAAACAAGAATAATCTCACCTGATATTCTTTTTTTTTTCCAACGTTTACTCTCCTTTATTATTATAAATATCTCTCCACTATTTGTGACACAATCAACATCCTGACACCTTATACTAAGAAGCAGAACATAAAACATAATTGAAAAAAGCATATATATAATATACACATTTACCTACGAAAAGAAAAGAAGATATTGATACGTGTTGTTCACCTGATATTCTATGACTATGTTTCTGAATGTTTGTTTTTGTTTAGTCCCAAAATTCTTTTTCAAATTATAATTTTAGAAAAATGTTTTTTACAGAACTTATTTCCCAAAGGCTACTTACAAAAATAGGATCACATACATGGTATTATATCTTATTTAATTTATACTTGATCATATGCATTTTCTCAATCTTCAAATATGCCTCAAAGAATGCCTTTTTATGACTTTAATCATAAGTAGTACAATACTTTCTTATTATAGACAAGTTGCCTCCCATTTTTGCCCACTATAAATAATGTTGTGATTGACATTCCTGCATATAAATCTTAGATTACTACCTTAGATTATCCTAAAAATGATAATGAGTATGAACCTTTTATGATTATTGATACAAATCAATGACATATTTGCTTTTGAAAAAAAAATATCAATTTTTATTCCAATCCACAGTTTAAAAGACGCTTTCATAACAATTTCCTCAATATGAGCTCTCTCTATGAAACCTTTCATAAATTATCAATTTAGTAGGAGAAAAAATGGTACCCTCTTGTTTTAAATTGCACTGCTTTAATGACTATGCAGAATTGATATATTTTCAGGTGTTTATCAGCTATAAGAGTTTTTGATAACTAATAACACTTTCCACACACACATTAATAATCACTAACAAAGAAGCAGGAGTCAAACTAACCTAAAATAACTTTTTTAATATTTAGTCTGATCAAAAAAGGATTAACTTTAGATGACAATCGGGTATCCCAAGATTCTTCTAACATTCAAAGCAGCAGAGGTACATCCAAAGAAAAGAGAAAAACAGCCAAGCCATTCATATGTGATATTTCCCCCCAAGTCCTTAAAACCAGATAGGTAAATTCTTCCCACATAAGACAGACTGAGACATGGGGAAATGGTCTAAGACTGATGCGTTCCTGTGGAAACATGAGTCAGGGAAGTATGATCTACTCACTACATAAGCCATATGAACAAGTTATTTTATTGACTGCCTTTATGTCCTTTGCCCATTTTTCTTACAGGAGATTAATATTTTACTACTAACTTGTAAGTGCTTTTTACTCAATAAGGATATATCTTTGTCATATACACATCAAATATTTTTCACACTATTTCTCAGCTTATAATTTTATTTAGCAGAAACTTAATTATGCATTTGATTTCTCAATAAAACTTTAAAACATCTTTTTAAATTTTCTTATAAGTTTAAACTTACAGAAAATTTGCAAAGATTGCACAGAGTTCCTACATACAGTCTACCCATTTTCCCACTAACATCTTTTACTGCTCCAGGATCCAATCCAGGATACCATATTGCATTTAATCTCAGTTTGATTTTTAATTTTGGTTATACTTCCTTTTTATTTAATTTACAGAGCCAAGAATGTTTAATTTCTTCTCCCAAAATGACCAATCATTTGACAAGTAATAACTGCATTCTCCAGTGACTAGAAACACCAACTTAAATCTTATAAGTGACTTCCAAATTGGTATTTCTTAAATTAAATTCCTAAAAAGAGGAGATGCAATATTTAATTTTGACTCTCAAAGCACAAAATGTGTTTGCTCAAAAATGTGTGTCAAATGCAGAATGAATGAACATTTTTTTTCTGTGAAATGTGATCATTTTAGTATAGCCATACACTTTTTGATAACCTAGAACAACTAAGCTATTCCATAACTAGGTATTTCCCCATGACAAATGAAAACATAGGTCCACACACAGACTTATTTTTTCAGTTTGTAGCTGGCGTATTTGTAATAGCCCAGTGTTGAGAGCAACCTAAATTCCAATCAATAGGTAAATGGATAAAAAAGTATGTTATATCCATGTAGTAATTAAAAGGAAGGCATTGAGGGGAGGGAAAAAAGAAACAAAAAGAATGCATCGTGTGTGATTCTATTTATACCAAATTCTAAAACTACACGCTAAGCTACAGTGTAAGAAAGGAGATCAGTGGTTGCCCAGAACTGGGGCAGGGGGACAACTCACTGCAGGAGGGAACTTTTGAAGATAACATAAATATTGTGATTGCTGTGGTAGTTTCACAATGAATCCATTTGTCAAAAATTACCAAATTATAGATTAAAAATGAGTGCAATTTATCATATATAAGAAATACCTCAATAGAGTTGCTTTAAAAACATTTCAGAAGGTGAGCAAAATTGGTTATAAGCATATATATTAAACTCATTCTTTATCAATTATTTCATCTTTATAAAGTTTTGTTTTCATGTATTCTCTACATTACACACACACATATTTATATACAGACACATATGATAGCATGCTTTTTTTAGTGAACTCTTTTTAAATTTTTAAATAACTTTCTTTTATATTGAGTAATAGTTGATTTACAGTGCTGTGTTCGTTTCAGGTGTACATCAAAATGAATACATTTTTACTTATTTTGACATTATTCTTGAAGTTAACCATTGATAAATTCATTTAGGGGAACAATTTGCTTTCAGTGATCAGGAGCCCACAGATATACACCAGATGTTAGCTAAAACGACAAGAAAAACGCACAGAACGGCGGTCCTGGCTACAGCACTACAAGGTGTCAAGGATGAGCCTTCATCTCTGCAGCAGAGGTTACAGTGGTCCACAGACTGACCTAGTGATGCCTGCTGTCAGGATCCTTCAGAGATGCCAACTCCAGGAGGTGACCAGGAGGAGGCTACACACCCAGGCGACATCTCCCAAAGCCAGCCTCTGTTTATAGCAACATCTCAGCCATTAAGAAATAAGATGTGACTATGCACTGCCTTCAGGGTGAGACCCCAGCTCCAGAAGTCAATGAGAGAGGAAACCAAATTGCCCTTAGGATGTGAAGCAGGGCTGGCTTTTCCCTTAGGGAGGGGCAAAAGCTAGGTCTGCGTCACCTTTACCAGTCATGGACGTGGAGTTGGAAAGAATGTCAGAAAGGCTGTGGGGTGCCTGCTGCCCCCATGGCTGACCTGCTGCAAATGCTGTACTGGCAAGTGGGCCAGTCAGGCCACACCAGCTCCCAAAGCATTTGTTCTGGGAGATTTGAACATCTGCTTTCCAGAAAAGCAGGGCACCCGACTGCTGTGAGGCAGTAAGCAGTCTAGGGTAGCTTGGGCAGGAAACTGGGGCAGAAAGTGTAGGATAATCTGAGATGCCCAAGTGAATAGTGCCCTAGGGCAGAGGTTGTTCTGACACTTCAACTGACTGACAGGCTTTTCTAGCTCCAACAGTGATGTGGTGGTTCTACTTTTCCCTCGGGGAGCAAAGGCAGGTTTTCATCTGGTCTTTCCCTGTGGTCAACGACTTTGCTCTAGCGTTCCAGAATTAGCCATGTGTCTATTCCTCCACCTGATCGGGATCACTCCAAGAACTCCACAGCAGTTCTCGAGGTGACCGCTGAAGAAATGAAGGTTCGCCTTGATTTCCCAGCAAGCCTTTGTGGATGGTGGGGCCGTGCAGGACTTGGGACCCACACTGAGAAATCTCATTCTGGAAGTATGCCCTTTGGGCAAAATTTTTCAGCCAGATGACTCCTGGAATAAAAGAGCCTCTTCAAGATTTAGGCTTTTCTCTGGCTTTTCTGGGAGAGCTTCGTGTCGCCCTGTGTTATGATCCCTCCTCACACAAGGGAGGGAAATTCAGTGATGCTGTTATCTATTCCAGTATCCTCCCTACACAGGTTTTCTGTAATTAACGCCTTTATCTCTTTCACTTTCCTCTAGGTGTTAAGATTTGATTGTCCTACTACTAAAAAGCAGTCAATGATTAAACTTTCCCCTGACCTTAATCTAATCCTCTCAAATTTGTGCCTGCTAATTTTTAAGACCACTGGCAGGGCAACTGATGAACCAGAACTGAAGCTAAACTGGGAACAACATTACTTCACTCAGGTCTTGGTAAGTTCTGCTCCTGGCACAGAGAGAGGCATGGTGGTCCTCAAGCAACACCAGCCAGGAATCCCTGGAAATGAGTCAAAATGTATATATGTATATATGACTCATATATATACATCTTCAGTTTTATATATATATATATATATATATATATATATACTTCATCAGTTTTATATATATATGTAAATTTTTCAGATTATTTTCCATGATAGATTATTACTGTTATACAGTAAGTCCTTATTGTTTATCCATTTTATACATAGTACTGTTTATCTGTTAATCCCAAATTCCTAACTTGTTAGTTTGGGACAGTGTGCTTTAAATGAACTTAATTATAAGGACTAAGGAGCAAGGAGATTTAAAGACTAGCAATCTAGAAAACTGGAGGAAAGGAATGATGATATGTCTCTCGAGCTGCTTCTACCAAACAGCAGCTGTGTCAAGCAAGGATTTGGCAAGCCAGGTGCTTTAGTCAATTCATGACTGCATTTCCATCAAGTGCCCGGAATGCCCTCGTCCTTCTGTTCACCTGGCTCTCTACTCTTGGTATTACCCAGAGCTCAAAACTTGGCTTTATGCATGATTCTTTCTTTATTAGAAACCTTTGCTGAGAACTCAAACACACTCACAGCTTCCAACATCACTGTGATGTTGAACACTAACAGATCTAAATTCCAGATCTCTCACTCGTTTTCCTTGGCCACAATCACTCCTGCCTGTTGGATATACTAGTTTCCAAAGTTCTATTCCAACTCATATTCAATATTCTAATCATATATTTTCCCCAAACCAATTCCTTTTCACACTGTAGCATTATTGCCAAGGTCGGGGGGGGGGGGAAACCTTAAAGTCATCTTTGATTCTCACCTCTTTTACTTTAAAAATAATTTCTGCCAATTCACTCTTCAGGTCTTAATTTACTGTCTGAGGTAGTGACTCCTTTAAACCACAGCAGACCCTTGCCTCCGAAAAACCACACTGGCACGCAGCGTTTTCATACAGTCTTTTACTTTCATGGACCACCCCCGACCCCCAGCCCCTAACCAAAAATGTATGGATCTCTACATTGTTCATTTCTAAAATATGGATTCTCTGATGTGACTCTGTCTTAAGAGTTCCAAAACCACTTTTCCAGTACCTTCCAGACAGCATTTATTTTATGTTGCACAAACATCAAACTCAGAATGTTCAAAACTCAACACACCATCTCCCTACTCAAAACTGCATCTTTTTCTTGCTCTGTTTTTTAGTGACTCGCAACACCATCTCCCCAATTATTTAACATAGTAACTTGAATAGTATTGTTAACTCCTTTTTCCCCCACACCCCTCACATCTAAATGGTAATAATGATAGCCTGACAAAATTCAACAAGGGTATAAATAGAGCTTTATTTGCCAAGGTGGTAAATGTATGTCTCAGGCTTCCCGGTGGCGTTAGTGATAAAGAACCTACCTGCCAATATAAGAGATATAATAGATACTATAGATCACACTCAGGGTTTGATCCCTGAGTCAGAAAGATCACCTAGAGGAGGGCATGACAACCCACTCCAGTATTCTTGTCTGGAGAATTTCATGGACAGAAGAGCCAGGAGCTATAGTCCATGGGGTCACAAAGACTGAAGCCACTTAGCACACAGGCCCACAAATGTATTTCTGGCCCATGATATACACCCAAGTTTTTTCTGTATGAATAAAACAAGTGACTCATTCCTCTCCAGTTTGGTAGATAATACCCCAAGTCCTCAAGACCTCACTCTGGGACTCCATCAGTAGCTGTCTCACTCTCCCTGTTCCCAGTCTCCTTCCAGTTCTAACATCTCCCACCATGACCTCAAAGGGATTTAGCTTTCCCCTCACTGCCCTGTACAAGAACTTGTATCCTTACTCTCATTCTTACGTCTTTTTATTCATGGGGCAGCTTTTCCAGAGCTGACTAGGCCTTTCAGAAAGCAGGTGACAGTTAAATAGAAAGTGAAGAGGCTACAGAATAATTGTTTACATTCTCCCACCCCATCCCCAGTGCTCTCCACTTCCCAGTATAAAATATCACTTTGTATAGCAGGCTGAGATAGTCATCCCCCCATAAACATGCAGGCCCTGGAACAAAGAACAGCTTCATCTATGTATGTCAGCATTCCCAACAAACAATATTTCCCAAATGTGCCAAAAGGTGAAAAAATGAGAAGCACTGCAAGCACAAAAATACCCTCAAGAGTCTAAAAACAATGAATTTGCATCATTGCATTTTACCCTCTGGGGAGTCCAACGCCACCAACCTATAGTTAAAACCAAAATGACTACAGCCAATTATGCTCAGAAGGGATTCATTAAAGTTGGCTTAGGGCCAACAGGAGTGGCGGAAGGTCAGGAAGCCTGGCCCCGAGCAGTTGGTGCAGCTCAGGCATGGTGGGGTTTGGAGTGTCTTCCACGGAAGAAGGAGTCCGGTATGGAAACTAAACCCAGTTGGGAGTTAACTGGAGGACCTGGGAACCTAGGAAAGGAATCCTCAGAGCAGAAGCTGAAAGCCAGGAGATGAACCCAAAAATGAGTCAGAGGAAATGCAGCTAAAGGTCAAACCTTGGGGAAGGAAACAAGAGATGCCAAACCAGCAGACGGCTAAGGGTTGAGATCAGGGATGAGTTAAGTCAGCCGTTCTTGACACCAAAAGAGGGTTCTTCTTTGAGCCACCAAGAGGGTTAATCTTTCTTTACCGAAATAAAATGAATTAAACTTAATTATTTTTTGAAACCTAAATAATTCAGTATGTCATATTATGTAACAGCTCTGTTTTTTTGTTTCTTCTACTTTATGTTTCTTCCCTACTTTCCTCATTTCTCTTCTGAATGCTTGTTTATTTTATGTAATTTTTATTTAATGCTAAGGCAACAGCAACTTTCAAGTTGTTCCACAGACACAGAATAAAATGTTTTTTTAACCTGATTGAAATTAAGTATATGTAACAATCTCATATTATAAAGGAAAAATCCAAAATGTTTCTATCATTAATGTTATGATTATTTGTATTACTAATGGCTACCATTTACTAAATTTTTTTAAACCTCGTGCCGTATACTGTGCTAGGTGATATTTATTTCTCACAATATCTACAGGAGGAATTATTAGTCCCAAAGCAGACAAGGAAACCAAAGTTAAAAGAGGTCAGAAACTTTTCCCTGGATCCTAGAACTAACAGATGGCAGGGATGAGATTTAAATTTGTGATGTGTCTGATTCCAAACCTGTTCTTAATTACTGCACAAAGCTAAATTTTGTTTAAAAGACTCTTGTTTAAATATGCCCCACATAAAATGGGCCATTTGGTTAATGAACAGCTGTCAAAGCACTGTGATATTAAGTACTTTTCATGCACCCTTGGGGCAAAAGAAAAATCCTATACATCCAAAGCCTTCTAGAACTCTGAAGCTAAGTTTGAAGATATAATCCATGGAACAAAGCAAAAATTAGCCCAATGTTATATGTAAGCCTTAAGTTTGAATCCTGGAGGTGCCATTGCCCAGCAAAACAACCCTGAGCAATTATTCAGCTGGTGTGAAAATGAGATCATAGGGGTGTGAGCTTCCCAGGGGACTCAGAGGATAAGATGAGATAATGCAGACCAGTGGTTCTCAATTGCAGGTGCTTTCTCCCCACCAAAGGATATTTGGCAATGCCTGAAGGGACTTTTGATTGTCACAACTGTCCAAAAGGGGTGGGGTACTATTGGAAAAGGCCAGGGATGCTGTTAAACATTCTGTAATGCATAGGACAGTCCCTCTCTCCCCAGCAACAGGGAATCATCTGGCCCTAAATGTCAATAGTGGTGAGCTGAGAAACCCTATTGTAGAAAAGGCACGGAACAGAGTGCTAATAGTCTGTAGCACCTCCATATTAGCTCTGATTGCACCTACATAAAAAGTTAGCAGTGTACATATTTGAGCATCAAAATAACAATAATTTCAAAATAATAGTGAAAAGGAATAATTTTAAAACATAACCTTTAAAGACAAGATTTAACAAAGCAATGTAGTAGGTAAGAGCAAAGGCTTTGGAATCCGATGAACCTAGGTTTGAATACCAGATCTGTGTGGTGCTGAACAAATTACTCAGACTTTGAACCTCTAGGTTTCCTCATTTTTCAAGTGAAAATAAAATTTTCTTTTATTTAGGTGAAGATTAAATGAGATAATTTATGTACCTGGATCATAATAAAACTCTCCATAAGTATTTTTAATATAGTGAGTCTTAAGCAGGGCCTTGACAAAAGTACAGACTTTGGATTAGAGAAAAGAAAAATAAACCATTTATTTCTATATAAACTTAAGCAAGGTATTTAATCTGGCAGACATTCTTTGCATCTTCAAATGTTTATAAAAAACCTATACTGTAAAATTATACTAAGAATTAAATGAATCAACATTGTAAAGAACTGAGTAAGGTGCCTGGCTTATGGGGGAGAGGGGGCCAGGGTTATTCAATACATTTTACCCATCTTCTCCCCAAAGAGTTTTTTAAAAGGTTTTAATGAAGGTACTAAGGTCAAAACAAATAATAAAAATTGCCTTTGCTAGAGCAGAAAGTCTAGACAGAGAAGGACTAGAATACTCCATAATTTACGAACAGTCCACCTTGGAGAAGTCCTCTGCATTTGAAAGGAAAGTTATACATACAGTGCATTTCTTTCACACCAGCCTCCAGCTTTCAACATGTATCTTCCTTTTGACCTAGGAATGCCACTATGACTTAGCTAGGCTGAAAGAGAATAAAACTGAATTCTTCAACTACAAATGTAACTGCATTTTATGAGCACAAAATAGATCCACAGCAATAATTATTAATAACTATTCATAAATGAGCTAAGGCATGATTTATTAGAAGATATTTGCCATTCTACCTCTAAAAAATAATCAGTGATGAGGTTTTATGATCATCTCTGAAAATCACTGTTTGTCAGGCAGGAATATGAGAGGTGAAATTATTTATTCAGGTACTGACTGCTAAGGCAGATTATATCTAAGAGTATAGTAAATGTTATTTCAGAAAACATCGTTTAAATTTTAATGAAAATAATCATAAACCATCTAATTCCAAGCTATTAATATCAAGGCCTTTTTAAATACCCTGTACCATGTGCTTAAGATGATCTCCCAATCAAATGAAGGCAATGTTTAGATATCATTTAGTCTAATATTTCAAGTACAAAAGATGTGCCCATACAAATGAAATAAATGAAATGCATGTAAACTTTCCTTGTCTAAATGGCTTAATGAGTGCATGTTCCACTTGAATTATACTTTAGCTGCCATTTGGCAAAGTAAATTATCTTATGGTAAGTCTATAAGGTTCTCTAATGGAGTTTCTGAATTCATTTTGCCTTTTTATATGTCCAGAATCTACCCACCTACCATACGATGTGTTCAAAAACTATTTTACTTTCTGTTACAGCCTTTTCCAAAGGCCTGACCTATCTGTCAAAATATGAACTACTTCCTACTTTCATTTTTGGGAAATAGAGAATAACAACAATCCTGAACTGGAAGCATTCCCCTGATTCTGTGTCCCATTAAACATAAGTCAGTCACAATGGAAAAAGTTCTAGGCTTTATCAACTGCATGATCCACGTAAAGCCAGCAATACAACCTTTTGTATTGCCTGCATCCATCTCCAATGCCATCTAATGCTATTAACTTTCCTAAATCATGGCATTTGTCCATTCTCACCATACTAGGACTAGCCATACTTGGCACCGTCACACCCTCACTGCCCTCAATATAAAGAACATATTCCACAAACTCACTTTTAAGGTGCCTCAAAGTCTACAATGTGACCTCAGTTCACCTTTCAAATGCACCTGCCCTTCCTCTCCTGTATGGACAATTGTCTAGAGTTAAACTTCCCTCATTGTGCTTTATATCATCTGCACTCTTCCCCTGCTTGGTAGACCCTCTCTCGACTCTCCATTGACTCCCAAGATCACTCGCTCTTCAGGACTAGTGGGGACCATACAGTCTGGAGGTTGCAGCTATATATTCTCACAAACATCATAGTCAAAGCAACAAAACCTATGCTACCTGGAATGCATCTAGCCATTTAGAGAAGGTGATGACAAGGGTCTCTGGCAAGGTAACAGGATTTAAACCACACAGTGCCCCAGACCCTGCAAGCCTCCTGCAAGTAGAAACTACCCATTCCCTTCCATATACCTTCTACTGACATCAACCCCAAAGCCCCTCCAGCTGCCGTGTTCCAGCCACCTGAGCGAGCAGCCTCTTTCTCTTTCACAGGACACCATGGCACATAAGAAAGTTCTTCAGGCTCCAAGTAATTTTTAAAAAATGAAACCAATAAGGAGATCATTTCTTTCTCCTCATGTTAACAAAGACTGACAAAACTCAGAATTAAAGAAATGTGTGGAAATGATCATTCTGCTGGATAGTTGGTGAAAACATAAATTGATATAACCTTTCTGAAAGGCAATTTGGCAGCAAAAAAGACTAAAATGTGTATAGCCCTTAACTCAACAAATTACAAACACTGATATTTGGATGTTTATCAAAGCATTGATTAATGCAAAAATTAAAATGGAAGCAGTTTCATGATCAACATTAAAGAAAGGATTAAATAAAGCACAGTGCATTTATTCAATAGACTACCATAAAATTAAAAGACGCTTACTCCTTAGTAGCAAAGTTATGACCAACCTGGATAGCATATTGAAAAGCAGAGACATTACTTTGCCAACAAAGGTCCGTCTAGTCAAGGCTATGGTTTTTCCTGTGGTCATGTATGGATGTGAGAGTTGGACTGTGAAGAAGGCTAAGCGCCCAAGAATTGATGCTTTTGAACTGTGGTGTTGGAGAAGACTCTTGAGAGTCCCTTGGACTGCAAGGAGATCCAACCAGTCCATTCTGAAGGAGATCAGCCCTGGGATTTCTTTGGAGGGAATGATGCTAAAGCTGAAACTCCAGTACTTTGGCCACCTCATGCGAAGAGTTGACTCATTGGAAAAGACTCTGATGCTGGGAGGGATTGGGGGCAGGAGGAGAAGGGGACAATGGAGGATGAGATGGCTGGATGGCATCACTGACTTGATGGACGTGAGTCTGGGTGAACTCCAGGAATTGGTGATGGACAGGGAGGCCTGGTGTGCTTCGATTCATGGAGTCATGAAGAGTCGGACACGACTGAGCGACTGAACTGAACTGAACTGAACTGAACCATGCAGTCATTCATAAAGTTGCAGGAAATCTACATTTGAGTGAATAGATCCAGTTACACTACAGCATGTACACTATGATTGTGAATCTCTACAGAAGGACAGCTGGAAAAATGCTTCCTGCTGCTTTTAGGCATGGTTCCCCAGGGCACCTGTAAAAGGATGCCTGAACCGTAAACATGGTATTTCGTATTTTTCAATCCCTCTAAGTTCAGGTAGATCTTCTGGCACATGTGCTGCTTTTAGAGATCAAAGATTTCCAGGAATCCTTACCATTTCATCTTGACAAAATTCAAGTTCTTCTTCCTTACAATTAAGGACATTTATAACAATATAAATATATAAGATGTGAAAACTGGATTTTAAAAAATAAGACATTTTTAGAGGATTCATCCATATGGTTCAACATCTAAATACAAAGCACATTTTCCAAATTATTATAGCCACGAAATCAGATACATCTCAGAATCGATAGTATCTCACAATTATTCTCAGAGAGGCTGCAGTAATAAACTAGTTGTCATGACTTGCACATTTATGAAAACCTGAAAAATTTGTATTATTTTGGTTTCAAGAAAATTCGAGAGACAATAATGGAATGCTCTTTTAACATCTAGAAACCATATACTTTGTGAGGAAGCAAAAGGAACAATAGAGAACAAAGCATTTTTAACAACGTTCTCATAGAAGGAATCACAAAGCAAGCTCACTCGACATGATTATTAAGCATCTTTTCAGGACCAGCACTATTCATGGCACACAAAGGGATACTTCATGAATGAGCAAGATATTAATGACTTGGAATTCAAAAGGGATTCAGAGAGATGAATTCTGAATATGGATAAGTTTTCAGGGTGACATCCAATTTATTTTAGTGAGTGTTCTGTTTTATGTACCCACTGGAGAAATATATGATACATTTTATATTTAATTAAGTTTAAACATATTCTTTGAATCAGAATAAAATTAACATTGCAAATGAAAACACAATAAAATATTCTTATAGTTTAATTGAAAGTATATTTTTCTTCGTGATACATAAAATAATGGTGTATCTTACAACAGAAAGCAGATTAAATTAGATAAAATATAGTAGCAGATGTTCTAGAAAAAGAGAATCAAGAAAACCAAATGAAAGAATTTGCAATGTTTCATGGAACACAAGATTCTTTGATGCTGGTCAAATAAGAAAGTGTCAACAGAATGTTTTTTTTACACAGCCATGTCATTACTGCCACCTGACTGATGGTTATTATAAGAAACCATCGATTAAATATGCATCCTCATTACCAAATTTGAGATGTTAAATTGTAGGGGGAAGTTGACTTTATTATTGATAAAATAAATACTACAAGAAAAAATCTCAAAACTGAAAGGCAAATATCCAGATAGAAAAAATCCATTGCATTTCCCCACACAATCAATTAAAAATCATGTCAGGTACATCATCTTGAAATTTCAAAATTCCAAGGATAATAAGATGACAATAAAAGCTTCAAATTAGAGAAGAAAAAAAAAAAAGCTCACATTTAAAGGCTCAAGAGACAGAATAGCATCAGACTTCTCTTTGGCTAAAATGGCACCAAGAAGACTATGAAATACTCCAGCAAAATGCTGAGGGAGTTTTTACAGTTTTGTTTTGTATTTTTCTGTAATTGATTTCTAATCTCATAGCATCATGGTCCAAAAAGATGCTTGACATAATTTCAGTTTTCTTAAATTTACCGAGGCTTGATTTGTGACCTAAGATGTGATCTACCCCGGAGAATGTTCTGAGTGCACTTGAGAAGAAAATGTATTCTGCTGCTTTCAGATGTAATGTCCTTTAAAGGTCAATTAAGCCTACCTGGTCTATGTGTCATTTAAGATTGGTGTTTCCTTATTAATTTTCTGTCTCATGATCTGTCCACTGATATAAGCAGAGTGTTAAAGACCTCCACCATTATTGTGTTACTGTAAATTTCCCCTTTTACGGCTGTTTAGCATCCCAGGGACAGCGGAGCCTGGTGGGCTGCCGTCTGTGGGGTCACACAGAGTCGGACACAACTGAAGCGACTCAGCAGCAGCAGCAGCATTTACCTTATGTATTGAAGTGCTCTTATGTTGAGTGCATAAACATTTACAATTGTTATATCTTCTTAGATAGATCCCTTGATCATTATGTAGTATCCTTCCTTGTCTCTCTTTTAATAGTCTTTACTTTAAAGTCTATTTGTTCTGATATAAGTATTGCTACTCCAGATTTCTTTTGATTTCCATTTGCATGGAATATCTTTTTCCAACCTCTCACTTTCAGTCTGTATATGTCCCTAAGTCTGAAGTGGGTCTCTGTAGACAGCAAATATATATGGGTCTTGCTTGTGTATACATTCAGCCAGTCTAGGTCTTTTGGTTGGAGTATTTAGTCCATTTGCACTTTAAGTAATTATTGATATGTATGTTCCTATTGCCATTTTCTTAATTGTTTGGGCTTTGTTTTTGTAGGTTTTTTTTTTCTTCCCTTCCTCTGTTGTTCACTTCTCTTGTGTTTCTTGCCTAAAGATGTTCCTTTAGTATTTGTTGTAAAGCTGGTTTGGTGGTACTGAATTCTCTGAGCTTTTGCTTGTCTGTAAATCTTTTGATTTCTCTGGCAACTCTAAATGAGAGCCTTGTTGGATAGAGTATTCTTAGTCGTAAGTTTTTCTTTTCATTAATTTAAATATAGCCTGTCTCTCCCTTCTGGCCTGCAGAGTTTCTTTGCTAAAAAACCAGCTGATAACCTTATGGGGAATCCCTTGTATTGAATACATCATTTGTTCATTTTCCCTTGTTGCTTTTAATATTTTTTCTTGTATTTAACTTTTGCTAGTTTGATTAATATGTGTCTCAGCATGTTTATCCTATGTGGGATTCTCTGCACTTTCTGGACTTTGGTAACTATTTCCTTTCCAACGTTAGGAAAGTTTTCAACTATGATCTCTTCAAATATTTTCTCAGGGCTTTTATCTTTCTCCTCTCGGACCCCTATGATTCAAATGTTGACAAGTTTAATGTTTTCCTGGAGAGCTACAGACATGCAAACAGTATAATACTGGCAAAAAAAAACAGAAATACAGATTAACAGAACAGGATATAAAGCCTAGAGAGAAACCCACACATCTGTGGTCACCTAATCTATGACAAAGGAGGTAAGAATATATAATGGAGAAAAGACAATTTCTTCAATAAGTGGTGCTGAGAAAAGTGGACAGAAACATGTACAAAGATTAAATTAGAACACTCCCTAATACATACACAAAAATAAACTCAAAATGGATTAAAGACCTAAATGTAAGGCCATATACTATAAAACTCTTAGAGGAAAACATAAGCAGAGCATTCTTTGACATAAATCACAGCAAGATCTTTTTTGATTAACCTAATGAAAATAAAAACAAAAATAAACAAATAGGATCTAATTAAACTTAAAAGCTTCTGCACATCAAAGGAAATCATAAAAAACAAAAAAACTGATAACTCTCAGATTGGGAGAAAACATTTGCAAATGAAGCAACTGACAAAGGATTAATATCCAAAATGTACAAAGCTCAAGCTCAATATCAAAAAAACAAATAACTCAATCAAAAATGGGCAGAGGATCTAAACAGACATTTCTCCAAAGGAGAAATACAGATAGCCAAAAAGCATATGAAAAGATGCCCAAAATCACTAATTATTCAGGTCAGATCAGATCAGTCACTCAGTCGTGTCCGACTCTTTGCGACCCCATGAATCACAGCACGCCAGGCCTCCCTGTCCATTACCAACTCCGGGAGTTCACTGAGACTCATGTCTATCAAGTCAGTGATGCCATCCAGCCATCTCATCCTCTGTCATCCCCTTCTCCTCTTGCCCCCAATCCCTCCCAGCATCAGAGTCTTTTCCAATGAGTCAACTCTTCGCATGAGGTGGCCAAAGTACTGGAGTTTCAGCTTTAGCATCATTCCCTCCAAAGAAATCCCAGGGCTGATCTCCTTCAGAATGGACTGGTTGGATCTCCTTGCAGTCCAAGGGACTCTCAAGAGTCTTCTCCAACACCACAGTTCAAAAGCATCAATTCTTGGGCGCTTAGCCTTCTTCACAGTCCAACTCTCACATCCATACATGACCACAGGAAAAACCATAGCCTTGACTAGATGAACCTTTGTTGGCAAAGTAATGTCTCTGCTTTTGAACATGCTATCTAGGTTGGTCATAACTTTCCTTCTAAGGAGTAAGCGTCTTTTAATTTCATGGCTGCAGTCGCCATCTGCAGTGATTTTGGAGCCCCCCAAAATAAAGTCTGACACTGTTTCCACTGTTTCCCCATCTATTTCCCATGAAATGATGGGACCAGATGCCATGATCTTCGTTTTCTGAATGTTGAGCTTTAAGCCAACTTTTTCACTCTCCACTTTCACTTTCATCAAGAGGCTTTTGAGTTCCTCTTCACTTTCTGCCATAAGGGTGGTGTCATCTGCGTATCTGAGGTGATTGATATTTCTCCCGGCAATCTTGATTCCAGCTTGTGTTTCTTCCAGTCCAGCATTTCTCATGATGTACTCTGCATAGAAGTTAAATAAACAGGGTGACAATATACAGCCTTGACGAACTCCTTTTCCTAATTGGAACCAATCTGTTGTTCCATGTCCAGTTCTAACTGTTGCTTCCTGACCTGCATACAAATTTCTCAAGAGGCAGATCAGGTGGTCTGGTATTCCCATCTCTTTCAGAATTTTCCACAGTTTCTTGTGATCCACACAGTCAAAGGCTTTGGCATAGTCAATAAAGCAGAAATAGATGTTTTTCTGGAACTCCCCTGCTTTTTCCATGATGCAGCGGATGTTGGCAACTTGATCTCTGGTTCCTCTGCCTTTTCTAAAACCAGCTTGAACATCAGGAAGTTCACGGTTCACGTATTGCTGAAGCCTGGCTTGGAGAATTTTGAGCATTACTTTACTAGCGTGTGACATGAGTGCAATTGTGTGGCAGTTTGAACATTCTTTGGCATTGCCTTTCTTTGGGATTGGAATGAAAACTGACCTTTTCCAGTCTTGTGGCCACTGCTGAGTTTTCCAAATTTGCTGGCATATTGAGTGCAGCACTTTCACAGCATCATCTTTCAGGATTTGGAATAGCCCAACTGGAATTCTATCACCTCCACTAGCTTTGTTCATAGTGATGCTTTCTAAGGCCCACTTGACTTCACATTCTAGGATGTCTGGTTCTAGGTCAGTGATCACACCTTCGTGATTATCTGGGTCGTGAAGATCTTTTTTGTACAGTTCTTCTGTGTATTCTTGCCATCTCTTCTTAATATCTTCTGCTTCTGTTAGGTCCATACCATTTCTGTCCTTTATCGAGCCCATCTTTGCATGAAACGTTCTTTTGGTATCTCTGATTTTCTTGAAGAGATCTCTAGTCTTTCCCATTCTGTTGTTTTCCTCTATTTCTTTGCATTGATTGCTGAAAAAGGCTTTCTTATCTCTTCTTGCTGTTCTTTGGAACTCTGCATTCAGATGTTTATATCTTTCCTTTTCTCCTTTGCTTTTCGCTTCTCTTCTTTTCACAGCTATTTGTAAGGCCTCCTCAGACAGCCATTTTGCTTTTTTGCATTTCTTTTCCATGGGGATGGTCTTGATCCCTGTCTCCTGTACAATGTCACGAACCTCATTCCATAGTTCATCAGACACTCTATCTATCAGATCTAGGCCCTTAAATATATTTCTCACTTCCACTATATAATCATAAGGGATTTGATTTAGGTCATACCTGAATGGTCTAGTGGTTTTCCCTACTTTCTTCAATTTAAGTCTGAATTTGGCAATAAGGAGTTCATGGTCTGAGCCACAGTCAGCTCCTGGTCTTGTTTTTGCTGACTGTATAGAGCTTCTCCATCTTTGGCTGCAAAGAATATAATCAATCTGATTTCAGTGTTGACCATCTGGTGATGTCCATGTATAGAGTCTTCTCTTGCGTTGTTAGAAGACAGTGTTTGCTATGACCAGTGCATTTTCTTGGCAAAACTCTATTAGTCTTTGCCCTCTTCATTCCTTATTCCAAGGCCAAGTTTGCCTGTTACTCCAGGTGTTCTTGACTTCCTACTTTTGCATTCCAGTCCCCTATAATGAAAAGGACATCTTTTTTGGGTGTTAGTTCTAAAAGGTCTTGTAGGTCTTCATAGAACCGTTCAGCTTCAGCTTCTTCAGCGTTACTGGTTGGGGCATAGACTTGGATTACTGTGATATTGAATGGTTTGCCATGGAAACGAATAGAGATCATTCTGTCATTTTTGAGATTGCATCCAAGTACTGCATTTTGGACTCTTTTGTTGACCATGATGGCTACTCCATTTCTTCTGAGGGATTCCTGCCCACAGTAGTAGATATAATGGTCATCTGAGTTAAATTCACCCATTCCAGACCATTTCAGTTCGCTGATTTCTAGAATGTCGACATTCACCCTTGCCATCTCTTGTTTGACCACTTCCAATTTGTCTTGATTCATGGACCTGACATTCCAGGTTCCTATGCAATATTGCTCTTTACAGCATCAGACCTTGCTTCTATCACCAGTCACATCCACAGCTGGGTATTCTTTTCGCTTTGGCTCCATCCCTTCATTCTTTCTGGAGTTATTTCTCCACTGATCTCCAGTAGCATATTGGGCCCCTACCGACCTGGGGAATTCAACTTTCATTGTCATATCTTTTTGCCTTCTCATGGTGTTCATAGGGTTCTCAAGTGACAAATGGATTCAAGGGATTAGATTTGATAGACTGAGTGCCTGAAGAACCATGGATGGAGGTTTGTGACATTGAACAAGAGGCAGAGATTAAGACCATCCCCAAGAAAAAGAAATGCAAAAAGGTAAAATGGTTGACTGAGGAGGCCTTACATATAGCTGAGAAAATAAGAGAAGCTAAAAGCAAAGGAGAAAAGGAAATATATACCCATCTGAATGCAGAGTTCCAAAGAATAGCAAGGAGAGGTAAGAAAGCCTTCCCCAATGACCAATGCAAAGAAATAGAGGAAAATAAGAGAATGGGAAAGACTAGGGATATCTTCAAGAAAATTAGAGATATCAAGGGAATATTTCATGCAAAGATGGGCAGAATAAAGGACACAAATAGTATAGACTAACAGAAGCAGAAGATATTAAAAAGAGGCAGCAAGAATACACAGAACTATACAAAAAAGATCTTAATAACCCAGATAACCACACTGGTGTGATAACTCACCTAGAGCCAGAAATCCTGGAGTGCAAAGTCAAGTCAGCCTTAGGAAACATCAATATGAACAAAGCTAGCGGAGGTGATGGAATTCCCGTTGAGCTAATACAAATTCTAAAAGATGATGCTATTAAAGTGCTGCACTCAATTTTCCAGCAAATTTGGAAAACTCAGCATTGGCCACAGGACTGGAAAAGATCAGTCTCCATTCCAATCTCAAAGAAAGGCAATGTCAAACAATGTTCAAACTACCGCACAATTGCACTCATCTCACACGCTAGCAAAGTAATGCTCAAAATTCTCAAACACAGACTTCAGTAGTACTTGAACTGTGAACTTCCAGATGTTCAAGCTGCATTTAGAAAAGGCAGAGGAACCAGAGATCAAATTGCAACATCCATTGGATTATTGAAAAAGAGAGAGAGTTCCAGAAAAACATCTACTTTTGCTTTATTGACTATACCAAAGCCTTTGACTGTGGATCACAACAAACTGGAAAATTATTCAAGAGACGGGAATACCAGACCGCCTTACCTGCTTCCTGAGAAATCTGTATGCAGGTCAAGAAGCAACAGTTAGAACTGGACATGGAACAACAGACTGGTTCCAAATTGGGAAAGGAGTACATCAAGGCTGTATATTGTCACCCTGCTTATTTAACTTATATACAGAGTATATCATGCGAAATGCCAGGCTGGATGAAGCACAAGCTGGAATCAAGATTGCTGGGAAAAATATCAGTAACCTCAGGCGCTGATGCAGGTGACACCACCCTTACAGCTGAAAGAGAAGAACTAAAGAGCCTCTTGATGAAAGTGAAAGAGGAGAGTGAAAAAGCTGGCTTAAAACTTAACATTCAAAACACTAAGATCATGGCATCTGGTCCCATCATTTCATGGCAAATAAATGGGGAAATAATGGAAACATTGAGAGAATTTATTTTCTTGGGCTCCAAAATCACTGCAGATGGTGACTGAAGCCAAGAAATGAAAAGATGCTTGCTCCTTGGAAGAAAATCTATGACAAACCTAGACAGCATATTAAAAAGGAGAGACATTACTTTGCCAATGAAGGTCTGTCTAGCAAAAGCTGTGGTTTTTTCAGTAGTCATGTATGGATGTGAGAGTTGGACAATAAAGCTGAGTGCCAAAGAATTGATGCTTTTGAACTGTGGTATTGGAGGAGAATCTTGAGAGTCCCTTGGACTGCATGGAGATCAAACCAGTCCATCCTAAAGGAAATCAGTCCTGGGTGTTCATTGGAAGGACTGATGCTGAAGCTGAAACTCCAATATTTTAGGCATCTGATGCAAAGAACTGACTCACTGGAAAAGACCCTGATGCTGGGAAAGTTTGAAGGCAGGAGGAGAAAGGGACAACAGAGGATGAGATGGTTGGATGGCATCACTGACTCGATGGACATGAGTTTGAGCAAGCTCCAGGAGTTGGTGATGCACAGGGATGCCTGGTGTGCTCCAGTCCATGGCGTTGCAAAGAGTCCAACATGACTGAGCGACTGCACTGAACTGAACTGAACAGCAATCAGTCATAGGCACATGTGTGTCCCCTTCCACCTTAACGTCCCCTTCACCTCCCTCACCAGCCCATCCCTCTAGGTTGTCAGAGAACACCGACTTCAGATGCCCTGCAAGATACATCAAACTCCCAGTGGTTATCTATTTTACATATAGTAATGTATACATTTCAATGTTATTCTTTCAAATCATTCCACCTTCTCCTTCTCACACTGAGCCCAAAATCTTGTTCTTTATGCCTGTGTCTCCTTTGCTGGCCTGCACACAGGATCATCAGTACCACCTTTCTAGATTTCATATATATATATATGTGTGTGTGTATGTGTGTGTGAATATATAATGTTTTTCTTTCACTTTCTGACTGACTGCACTCTGTATAATAGGCTCTACGTTCATCCAACTCATTAGAACTGACTCAAATGTATTCCTTTTTATAGCTGAGTCACATTGTTCTGTGTATATGTACTACAACTTCCTTATCCATTCATCTGCCAATGGACATCTAGATTGCTTCCATGTCCTAGTCTTGACTAAATGGAGTTGACTGTGACTACTGTGGAACCCCCAAACTGAGAACAGTAGTGCCTCTCAGCAGGGTCCCTGAGTGATTGCACAAAACAGAGCAGCACCCCACCCTCCTCACCTGGAAGAGCTCAGTAGTGTTACTTGAGTGAGAAATGTATTTACGCTGCGTTTGAATCATTATTCATTTGTGGACTACTGGTTACTTCTGCCTAAGATTACCCTAACTAATTTATATGGAAAAGAAAGATTCCAAAATGACAACAGTGAGCCAATGTTGGAACATCTTGAGGATGCATGTGCCCAAGAAAAATATGAACGTATATGCTGTCAGATTCAACTAAATATATTAAGAAGAGATTTACAATTTAGATGGAGACTTGGAGGGTAAAATAGTGAGAAAGACTTTGAAAACTGAGAAAAATAAAATAATTAAAAGTCATAAAATATGAGAAAATAAAAACATTTATAAGAAAGGAAATGTAATCATATCACAATATGCCAAAGGATTCAGTTGTGAATGAAAGTTACAGTCAGAGCAATTTAAAAATTAAATTGAGGAAGCAAAGTAGGAGAATGTACATGTATCATCAGTCATATCAGGAAATAACTATATAAAGAAGAAAACTAACAAAATCAAGAAAGAGCATCATGAGCATCTTGTTCTCACAAAATGGAGTCAAACATGATGAAACAGTGAACTATCTGAAGGTGATGTCTCTAGAAACAAAGAATCGGAGATGGGGAAGGACAATGGGAACCATTGCTTTGAGGTAACATGTCAAACTGCTAATAAGCAACTTGATAATTGTTTCAACATTTATTGCATTTTTGAATAAACAAAAAATGTAAAATCTGTTTGCTTTAGGGTAAATTATAACTTCTCCAAAAAGGTAACACTATTTATCTCATGTTAATTGGAAGCTCTAATGGGCTGCTTTATATGATACCGATTACTTTAAAAAGATACAACTATTGACATAGTTTGATAGACAAAATATTTTCAAAAGAAGGGAGTCAGGGACGGGGGGCAGGAGTTAAAATGGCTGTGAAACTAACCAGGCCTAATCTTCTCATTTTCTAGATGAGAAAACTGCAACCTTTCCGTGAATCTGCTACCATCATCAAGAAAAGTAAACGTCAAGCTTTTACAGTGCAGTGGAAGAGGAGCTTTCATTTGGAAAATGAAGCTAGACCTCCAGTGTTGTTTAACAACCACAGTTGCTCATTTTCTACTATAATGTCCTCCACTTTCTCTTGGGAATTTCATACTAGTTAATTATTGTTGCTGCTACTGCTATTACCACACTGGTTTGAGATGGGGGTACTCTTCTTACTATAGCTGTTGCCAAACTTGGACATTCCCCTGAATTTTCATAAAACAGGTAAGACAATTAAACAAGACTTTCTACAGATTTAGAATAAAGAAAGATAGATACATAGAGGGGTGTGTGTGTGTGTGTGTGTGTGTGTGTGTGCATTCAGTCATGTCCAATTCTTTGCAATCCCATAGACTGTAGCCCACCAGGCTCCTTTGTCCATGGAATTTTCCAGGCAAAAATACTGGAGTGGGTTGCCAGTTACTACTCCAGTAAGTAAATAGATAAACAGATACACAGATCAAATAATCTGAATAATCTTTACAAAGTAAGATATGCTTTCCTTAACTGGCAAACTTTCAGTTCAGTTCAGTTGCTCAGTCAGGTCCGACTCTTTGCAACTCCAGGCTTTCCTGTCCATCACCAACTCCCGGAGCTTGCAGGGGCAGGGGCTCTGGATGCAGCAGACCAGGGTCACATAGCATGTGTCCAAAGCCCTCTTGGAGAAGGTCACCATTAGCTGCACCATAGAGCTGCCAAGCAGACGAACCACAACTGCAGAACAATTATACCAAAGAAATTCTTGCACTGTTAAGAAAGTTCTAGGACCCACAACAGATTTCCCAAGATGGAGATCTGGCAAAGGGACTGAGAACCCCCTTGGAATTTGATTTTGGAGGGCAGTGGGATTTATTATAGAATTTACACAAGACTGGGGAAACAGATTCTTGGAGGGCACAATCAAAACCTGTGCACACCAGGACCCAGGAGAAAGGAACAGTGTCCCCACAAGGAACTCAGTCAGACTTGCCTGTGAGTGTCTAGGAGTTTCCAGCAGAGGCGTAGGTCGACAGTGGCCTGCTGCAGGGTCAGGGGCACTGAATACAATGGTGTGTCCACAAGTCCTTTTGAAGGAGGTCGCCATTATCTGCATTACCCCTACCATAGTTTGGCCTCAGGTCAAACAACGGGGAGGGAACACAGCCCCACTCATCAACAGAAAATTGGATTAAAGATTTACTGAGCTTGGCCCCACCCATCAGAAGAAAGCCCAGTTCCCCCCACAGTCAGTCTCTCCCATCAGAAAGCTTCCATAAGCCTCTAATCCTTCTCCATCAGAGGGCAGACAGAATGAAAACCACAATCACAGAAAACTAACCAAACTGATCACATGGACCACTGCCTTGTATAACTCAATGAAACTATGAGCCATGCCGCGTGGGGCCACCTAAGACAGACGGGTCATGGTGGAGAGTTCTGACAAAACGTGGTCAACTGGAGAAGGGAATGGCAAACAACTTCAGTATTCTTGCCGTAAGAACCCCATGAACAGAATGAGAAGGCAAACTCTGTTCCACTTTAAATCACTGTCTCTTTAGCATATACTACCAATGAGCTCAAACCTAAACATTACCTTCCACAAATCATCCAAGTAAATAGGACAGAAAAAAGCAAACTTCCTTCCTCGTACTCATTTCCAGACCAGCTTTCATGCCAGTTTCATGACTGAACACACTTCACATAAGACTGACATGAAAGGCCCCTTCTTCCCAGTGAAATATGGCTTTTTCCCATGACCTCAATTGGTCAGCCAAGGGGAGATGGATACAACCTAAAGGTGTTTATTCACACAAAGCAATTTAAAAACTTTCCCAGTTACAAAAATAAATTAGGCGCAAACCTAAGACAGGAACCCTAGTCCTGGCTCAAAGTTAAGGGTTCTTATCATTACACAATGCAATTCATCCTTAATGGGGATCAGCACATAAAAAGCATTGTGGTTAAGTCAGAAATAAGGAAAAACTTCCTTTCTCAAATCATCTTTCAAAAAAAAAAAAAAAAATTGTGGGCAACAGGATGACAAAAACCTTTACAGAGATATTACAAAAATCTTTTTTGAAGATTTTTATGAACCAAGCAGAGCCTCATTATTTTCCAGATAGAACCACTGAAAGTTCCGCTCTAGGTTATAACCAGCGTTCACATTTTAATCAGAGTATTCCCATTTATTTAACCATTTAAAAGACCCAAAGGCTTTTTGCTGCTGCTGCTGCTGCTAAGTCGCTTCAGTCGTGTCCGACTCTGTGCGACCCCATAGACGGCAGCCCACCAGGCTCCCCCGTCTCTGGGATTCTCCAGGCAAGAACACTGGAGTGGGTTGCCATTTCCTTCTCCAATGCATGAAAGTGAAAAGTGAAAGTGAAGTCACTCAGTCGTGTCCGACTCCTAGGAACCCCATGGACTGCAGCCTACCAGGCTCCTCAATCCATGGGATTTTCCAGGCAAGAGTACTGGAGTGGGGTTCACCTAGACAAAACCTATTACTATATTGCATTATTTAATAAATCCCTCTTTTTAAACTCTTTCTATACATTCTCTTCCCCTCACAATGAAGCTTACCTTTGATATTTCAATGCAAGAATGTAAGAGTGTGTTGCTATGTTGCTCTTCTTTGAAAAAAACAGACACTGAGGACCACACTCAAATTTCTGGTTATGATATTCACTTTTGGAAATGCTCACCCATTATCTTATTTACACGTTACTGATACTATTAACAGAATTTATGTAACATCTTTGTTCAAAGGAAAAAATGCACTTCACATCCATTATTCCATTTATCTTTGTACCATTCCTCTGAAGTGTGGTGAGTATAGTTGCCTCACCCTATTGTAATGGAAAAAAACTTAACCAGAAAAGATCCATTATACTTGATGTGGATAAACAGCTTCTATGAAGAGTATCTACATCAATTGAAGAATAAACCCTCAATTACAGGATATCTCTGTCAATATCCTGAATGAGAACAGCAAGGTATAAATACTGCAATTCTGTCAATTTTATTCATTTTAAAATAAATGCCCGTTCTTGGATATTTTTCATATATGTCATTAAACCTTTTGGGACAACAAAATAGCCCTAAATATATAAATGCAAATCTAAACAAAAAATAAAGAACAGTATTTCATTAATGAATAGAATATACATTCTCTATATAATATTGTAAGAATATATATTACAGTATATAATAGTATAACTATACTATTATATATTGTCACTGATATCTCAGAATTGCATACTTACAGATGTCATTACAGAAGGAAATTATAACCTTTTCTGCCCACAATTAGCTTAATCCTAATGACTATTAATATACACTTTGAGTTTTACATGTCAGTCGGCCATTCTTGACACAAAGTGACAACTGATACCAAACTCCAAAAGACTGAATCTTCTAGGACTTTAAGGCAAGTAATAATTAATAACTATTTTTAAGCTATAATACTTTAAGAAATCACCAGGCTATACATTATTGATATAACACAATGAATATTATTTTTAAAGCTGAAAAATATTCTTCATATGCAATGACAGCGATGGTTGCCTACCCAATATCCATTCTCCCCCTCTTTTTTAATAATAAAGGGATCCTAGCATTTGGGGAGGTACTGATTTTCCCAGATTAAAAATTTTTTTTTAATTTTAAGCCTTCTAGTTCTCAGACTTCCCTGCCATTAGAGATGGCCACTGACATAGCTCTGGTCAATAAGACATTAGTGGAAGTCTATCAAATGCATCTTCCTGGGTGCTATCATTTTCCTTATTAAAAGGACTATGGATTTTCCTGGTGGTCCAAGGGTTAAGACTCCATGCCCCCAGTGCAGAGGCACAGTATCATTTCTGGCCAGGGAACTAAGATCTCACATGCTACAGGGTGGAATAAATAATTTAATAAAAGGACTATCACCTGATTTACGCCTTGTCTTTTTGTCCAGCCCTTCTTCCTGTCTGTAGTACAGCAGCTACTCTGTAGGCTCACTAACTGTCTTTTCACCAAAAGAAGGAAAACCATATGTTAATGATGGTAGAGTTAAAAGCAAGGAGCCTGAATTCTTGGTAACTTCAAGGATGGTGCAGTTGCTCCAGCTTTGTACTATCTCCCTCCAGATATCTCATGGCATACAAAAAATAAACTCCTTACGTGTGGTTGACAAGGGGGAAAGATGGAGGGGAGGGATGAATTGGGAGGTTGGGATTGGCATATGCACACTACTATATGCAAAATAGATAATCAACAAGGATCTACTGTATAGCACAGGGAACTATACTTAATACTTTGTAATAACCTATGTGGCAAAAGAATCTGAAAAAGAATACACATATGAATATCATAACTAAATCACTTTCAGTTCAGTTCAGTCGCTCAGTCGTGTCTGACTCTTTGCGACCCCATGAATCACAGCACGCCAGGCCTCCCTGTCCATCACCAACTCCCGGAGTTCACTCAAACTTATGTCCATCGAGTTGGTGATGCCATCCAGCCATCTCATCCTCTGGCGTCCCCTTCTCCTCCTGCCCCCAATCCCTCCCAGCATCAGAGTCTTTTCCAATGAGTCAACTCTTCGCATGAGGTGGCCAAAGTATTGGAGTTTCAGCTTTAGCATCATTCCTTCCAAAGAAATCCCAGGGCTGATCTCCTTTAGAATGCACTGGTTGTATCTCCTTGCAGTCCAAGGGACTCTCAAGAGCCTTCTCCAACACCGCAGTTCAAAAGCATCAATTCTTCAGTGCTCAGCTTTCTTCACAGTCCAACTCTCACATCCATACATGACCACAGGAACAACCATAGCTTTGACTAGACGGACCTTTGCTGTACACTAACAAATATCACAACATTGTGAATCGACTATACCCCAATATAAAATAAAACATTTTTGAATTTAAAATACAAATAAACTCCTTATTTGTAGTACTACATTTCACTTTTTACTCTTGAATGAATACAACCTTGATAAAATAACACATGTATTTCAATTGAATTCTTGTTTTCTTTCATCATATGACATAATGAAAAATTAATCCCCTACACTTAAGAAAGGCAAATTCAAATGAAGGGTGGACAGATGCTATGTCACACAAAAATTATCTTGCATCTTTTATATACACTTACTGTGAATGGCTATCCTTCTTTAACCTCTAAAGTCCAGCTTGAAAATATTTCTCAGTCACGTGAAAGTGTGAAGTCAGAAGAAAATAAACCTAGACTAAAGAGGGTAACCAACTCTGCTATACATTTTTGCCTATAAATCCAAATGAGGAAAAAAAATTTTAAGACTCATTGGTATTCTCCAGCTGTATCCTCATCTTAGTGAAGATTATAGATAAGTAGGAGGTGTGACTCACAGAAATAGTTTTCCTCACATAAATTTTACCCATTGAATAAAATCTGAAATATTCTCTGAGCAAGACAAAATAGAGACTCTTTGAGTCTTATGCTATTCCTCATGCTCTCAACAGTAAAATAAAAATTTTACAGATTATCCAAATTTTCACACCCAAACTTCCTCAGAATAAGGATATTTATACCATATACTAGTCTAAATGTTGCAGGCCAAGATCAGTAATTACAAAGATCTACAAACACTCATTTTATCCTTCAAAAATGTAAGACCAAATTCATGACAATCAGTTTACATATTCAGTTGGGAATCTATTTGGCTGGGAGTGACAGGAAACCTAATAAAAAGTGGAAGAAATAGGAGGTTTTTTTTTTCTTCTTCTTCTCATGGAATAATAAGAGTGAAGGTAGGCAGTGCAAAGATGATAAATCTACTTTAAGATGTCATCAAAACTCCAAGCTACTTCCTCCTTTTTGCTTCATCATCCTAAGTGAGTGGTTTTATTCCTCATGCTAGCAAGATAGCCGCTCACCTCAAAGCAAAAAGGTCGTAAGGGTCAAGGGCAAGAGCCTTCTCCTTGAGAAACTTTGCCTTTTCAAAGCTGTACCTGATCCCCAGACATCTCCATCTAATCATTGTAATGTGGGCCAATCCTAGCTTCATGGGAGACTGGAAAGTTGAATGATTTCCTTTCCAACGTGTACAACAGATAAAAGAGAAAGATGATGAATGGACGCTTCGTGAGCAATCTACAATATCACCACACCTCCAGGCCAATCAGATTTAGAGCCATGCACATTAATATCATCACTATTGTCATTTTCAACATCAGCATTAAAGTATTTGTTCTGCAAATTGTGGTGTATTATTTCCATATAATTGAGTAGTCCTCATTCAACCATGACCTCTCTAATCATTGCAAATTTCGGACCAAATCTAGGTATTACAATAAGTTCAAACTAAAAAAAATTTGTTCCCTGGAGTGAATAACACGGCAGTCCCTCAGTTTGGGGAAGAGGGGTGAATTGGTTTCAGGACTCCCACAGACATGAAAATCATCTGTGAATGATCAAGTCCTTCATATATAATGGCATGCTGCTGCTGCTAAGTCGCTTCAGTCGTGTCCAATTCTGTGCGACCCCATAGACGGCAGCCCACCAGGCTCCCCTATCCCTGAGATTCTCTAGGCAAGAATACTGGAGTGGGTTGCCATTTCCTTCTCCAATGCATGAAAGTGAAAAATCAAAGTGAAGTCACTCAGTCGTGTCCAACTCTTCACAACCCCATGGACTGCAGCCTACCAGGCTCCTCCGTTAATGGGATTTTCCAGGCAAGAGTACTGGAGTGGGGTGCCATTGCCTTCTCCAATATAATGGCATAGTACAGTGGCATTTCAGTATCCATAGACTCCACATCCATGTAGTGGGTCAGCTCTCATTCAACCACAGTTGGTTAAATCCATGGATTCAGAACCCACAGATACTGACTATACTTAATTGCACAGGCTTATCCAAAAATTCCCCTAATGCTGTATCAAACAATACTCCCTAAAGTTTCACTAAATTATAATGCTGAAAAGAATCTTAGAAATTAGTATCATAATTCAAAGTCTTAATTATGCCCTGAGGCTTACACAGGGATGTCATATACCCACTTAGTGACACAGCAGAACAGGAACTCAGGGCTTCTGATTCCCAGTTCTCACTTATTTAGTTATTTAAAAAGCAACCCTTATAACAAAACTCCTTTAAAAGATGTACACAGATGTAGAGAACAAACGTATGGATACCAAGAGGAAAGGGGGATGGTGGTAGGATGAATTAAGAGATTGGGACTGACATATATACACTATTAAACTAATGACAACCTACTGTGTAGCACAGGGAACTCTACTCACTGCTCGGTGGTAACCTAAATAGGAAGGAAATCCAAAAGAGGGGATATATGTATATGTATAGCCGATTCACTTTGCTGTAAAGTAAAAACTAACACAACAATGTAAAGCAACTATATGCAAACAAAAATTTTTTAATAAATAAATAAAAGAGATAAAAGCACTAGGGGAAAAATCTGATATTCTATTTTTTGTTTTTCTACAACTCTCCACTTTTCTGCATTGAGTTTTTCACCTAGTATATATTGTGGCACTTTAAGTCATTTCAGGGTTTTATTTCTCATCCATGGAGTTGCACCAGTTACAGAGAAGTATAGAGTAGCTTCCTTTAAACATATATAGGTAGCTTCCTAGAAGTAATTATAACTCTTCTAATAAATACTGTTCTCACTTCCTTATCTCTGAATTTAGAGACATTTGTCATTCTATGCTCTTAAATTATTATGATGCATAATATAAGAAACCCATGGATGTCGTTTTCTTCTTACTCTCAAAAAGTCCCCAGTCAATACCTCAAATGCCACTCTATGCTGTCTTCTTTGAGCCCATAACATGTGATATGGGTAAAAGTAGGTTTAAACGACCACCAGAGCAGCCTTACTAGAGGAAAGGAAAACAGCTCCAAGGGCAATGTTTCTCCATACAGTGAGAGAGTGAAAGAAGACAGAAGCAGAGAAAGAGTCTTTCCAAGGAATCATAAGATCTCTGCATGTGTGTGGTGGGGGGAGGTGGGAGTGGTGTTGCAGGCTGAGTTGCCTGTTTTTATCTCCAACAGTCTGTTTTAACATCTGCTGGTCCTGCTATATCCTTCTCACCTACTGACTCTCTAGAACCTTCAGGAAGAAAAATTCCTCAGCACAAGAATGCACTGTGCCACAACCCACAAGCCTTTAAAGGGGAGCCTGTCTACAATATGAAGCATTCAAGTCACCTGTCCCAGGAAAGACCATCCGCAGATACCACTCAGTACAAACAACACAAAAACAGAATCTAGGCGTCTTTCTTAGGACTTCATAAACCTCCAAGATTATATACAAATTTTGGGTTTATGTTAATTTTGCTAGATAATTGGTCCATATGTTCATCAGATTTTCAAACATATTTTTTAAAGATATCATCATGCCATCCCAACTTATGAAAGTATTATTTTCTCTTTAGAAAAAAGTGCTGAAAAACCATGCCTCAATATAAAATTTTGTCTTCTCAAAATAAAGTGATTCTGGTTTCTTAAAGAAAATATAAAATTAAGAAATACTAAGAACTTATAATAAACAAGCCTTGCCATTATTGAATTAAAGGAATTTAAGCTCCCTATGGCCTTTCAAGGTATCAGTTTTCTTAACTATAGAACAATAAGATTGAAATAGGTGATCTCTAAGCTCGCTTTCAGTGTAGAAAGGTTGTAATTCTATGAGTCAGCACTGTGGTATAAACCAGGACAGTCAAAAACAGAATCCTGTTATCTTTTCCTTAATCTGAACAAAATGTCAGCAAGTTGCTCACGCAAATAACATCATTTATTTTCTCTACTGCTTAAAGTCCATCTAATATAGGATCTTTTTAGCATTTCCTAGAGATGGCAACAGATAATAAGTATTGATATTTTTCAAATGCTTTCAGACAACTTAGAGAAAAAGATTCAGTACAGAAAATACATACATAGATTTTTGCTTAGTTCACTGGCAGGATGTGACATAACATTTAACTATCCAATTATAGCAATATTAAGTAAATTAAACAACATATAAAATATGTACTGATTTTTTAAACTGGTTAAACTGAAACAAATGTGAATTCCTGGAAAACACAATTGAAACCAGTATTTTCAACTACATTAACAGAAAACATGGCTGAGGAGTTAGAGTGCTTTTAAAAAGCATATGCTTCTGGTGCAGGCAAGATGGCGCACACATCCCTCCTCTTCACTCAATGTAACTATGAATATTGAAAATAAGGAAACAGGCAAACAGAGGAGTGCTCAGAACAGTGAAAAGGAGATGGATTAGTTAGTGGCCCTGGACTAGAGGAACAACAGAGCAGAAGGCGCTTTAGGACTCCCTACCCAATAGCAGGTTATGTGGGCCCTGAGTCTCCAACCCACCCCCGCAGCCCCACAATCTAGCCGTAGGTGATATAGGTAGGCTTACATTCCTCCCTCTCATCTAACTGGGGTCCAGCCAGCAACACCAGATGGCCTCACCACACTGGCAGGGGGAATCCTGCCACAACCAGCTCCAGGCCCAGCAGTGCTTCTTATCCCTGAAGGCTAAAAAGTCCGTTCTCTCACCTACAAGCATCAGCAGGACTGGCCTGGGCAGATCCCTTCTGGCCCCTTGCAGGGACATCAGCAGGGCTCACTGGGAGCTCCAGAAACACCAGACAAGTCAGGCAATCTGAAATAGCACTACAAAGCCTCTGGAAATTAAACTGTCATTGGAACTACAGCCCACAAAAGTAATTCAGGACTTGTGTCCTAAATCTAAACAGGGTGACTGTCTGTTAAAGTATAAGATTTCAGTAGGACCCAGAACCTCTTGATATTGTAGCCAAAATACCAAGGATACAATCACAACTTAAATGAGAAAAAAAAATAGACTAAAACCAACACCAAAATGAATCATATGTTAGAATTATTTAGTAAGAATTTTAGAGCATCCATTATAAAAGTGCTTCAACAAGCAAATTCTCTGGGGAAAAAAAGGAAAATTTCAACAAAGACATATAAGTGCTAGAAAGAACCAAATGGCAATCACAGAGCTACAAAATACAAGAAATGAAATAAAACAGTCATTGGATGGGCTCAGTAGTGGAGATGATAGAGGGTAGAATCAGTGCACTTGAGACTAGATCAATATAATGTATCCAAACTGAATAACAGAGAGAAACCAGAAACCCCTCCAAAAAAAAGAGAGAAGAAGATGACAAACAGAGCCTCAGGGTCCTGTGGGACTGTGACAAATGATCCAATATTCATATCATCACATCCCAGAAGGACACAAGAAAGATAGGAGAGTTGCGGTGTACTTCAAGAAATAATGCTAGGAAAAACTTGGTACAAGACACAAACCTATGGATATAAGAGCAAATCTTAAATGGAATAAACCCAAAGAAATCCACACCAAGACACATCACCACTAAGCTTCTAAAAAACTGAAGACAAGGAAAGTATCTTAAACCAGCCTGAGAGAAATGGCACATTGCCTTTAGCAGACCATCAATTGAAATGACAACAATTTTCTCATCACAAACCATAGAGGCCTGAAGGTAGTGGCGTATTTTTCAAGTGCTTAAAGAAAAGAACTGTCAACCACAGATTCTTTCCCAATATGAACTGCTTAATTCATATTCAGTAAGTGAAATAAAAAACTGTAACACTGTCCTACGTTCAAAACAACAGCACTTAGAAAAGAAGGAAGAGGAAAGAGATCCAAACAAAAACAGTAATAGCCAGAGCAACCACTGAGAAAACCAAACAGAGAGATACACTCACAAACACTACAAACAAATCAAAATGGAATCTTATAAAATGTTCAAGTAACTCACAGGAAGGTGAGAAAAGGGAAATAAAGGAATAAGAAAAAGAGAAAACATACACCCTGGGCACTTTTGATCCCAGAGAAGTGAACATTTACACCCACACAAACACCTTTTCATACACGTGCATACCAGATTTAATCATAATGCTGAAAACTGGCAATAACTCAAATGTCTTTCAGTGCCTAAACAAGCTGTGGTATGCCCATACCACAAAATACCACTCAGCAATAAAAAAGGAATAAACCACTGACATGTACAAAATCTTGAAATACTCTGGGGATTATGGTGGTGACTGGAGAACAAAAGCAACCTCAAAGTTTATATAATCTATGATCCCATTTATGTAACAGTTTGGAAATACACAAATCTGTAGAGATAAAGAGCAGATTAGTGATTGTCAGAGGTTAGGAATGGGGCAGTGAGTGTGAGGGAGGAGGGTGCAGTTATAAAAAGGGCAGCAAAAGGACTCCTTGTGGTGTTGGAACTATTCTATATCTTGACTGTGGTGGTGAATACACAAACCTACCCATGTGCTAAAATTGCATAGAACTAAATGAATGAGGGGGCTTTCCTGGTAGCTCAGCTGGTAAAGAATATGCCTGCAATGCAGGAGACCCTGGTTTGATTCCTGGGTCAGGAAGATCCCCTGGAGTAGGGATAGATTGCCCATTCCAGTATTCTTGGGCTTCCCTGGTAGCTCATACGGTAAAGAATCTGCCCACAATGCAGGAAACTTGGGTTCTATTCCTGGGTTGGGAAGATCCCCTGGAGGAGGGCATGGCAACCCACTCCAGTATTCTTGCCTAGAAAATGCCCATGACCAGAGGAGCCTGGTGGGTTACAGTCCATTGGGTCACAAACAGTTGGACATGACTGAGTGACTAAACCCAGCACAGCAAATGCATGAGATGGCTGGATGGCATCACTGATGCAATGGATATGAACTTGGGAAACTCTGGGAGACGGTGAGGGACAGGGAAACCTGGCATGCTGCAGTCCATAGGGCACAAAGAGTCAGACATAACTAGGTCACTGAACAAAAACACACACACACAAACAAGCATAAAACTGCTAAATTTGATTAAAAGCTGTGGATTCTGTCAATGTCAGGTTCCTGGTTATAATACTGTATTATAGTTACGCAAGATATTACTCTTGGGGAACACTGAAGGGTACACAGGATCTCTCTGTACTATTTCTCAAACTGCATGTACATCTATAATTATCTCAAAATAAAAATCTAATAAAAAATATTGGGTGAAAGTTGTGGGGAAGCTAGTTTTCACATAGTCTGATACTTTGAGACTATAATATATACAGAGTATATATTATTTTCAAAGGAAAAAAAAAAGGAATAATTTTGTAGGTACCATCTTTCAAGTGATCTGACTTAGTCACATGTAACGGGACAAACAGACTCTCCTGCTGTGATGCAACAGGAAGTACACATCACAGATGTAGGAGTATTCTTGCTAAAAGCGTTTACCCTGAACCTAATTGAGTGAGTAAGCCATTAGACAAATCCATACTCAGAGACACTCTTATAAGACAATTTCCCTGGACTCAACACAAACGTTGATGTCACCAAAATAAGTGGACTAGCATAATTAAGCTTTTTAAAATAATTTGAGGATATTGTGGGGGGGGGGGAGTAACTGAAAAGGGTTGATTCTCACAGTGTATATAGTCACAGAAAGACACCTTATGCCACTAGCATGGCAGACTGACTTCATATGAACCAAACTCCTTTCTGCTATAAACACATACATACTTAGATTTTTAAAAGACCAGGAAAATTAAATAGGTTAAATAGTTAAGTTTGAAGAGAAAAAGGTAATCTGTAGCTGTTAGTAAGAAAGGAAACAGATACAGGACTAGCAGGCACATAAACTGGTAATACAGCAACCAAAAGTGATACAGAACTTGGATGCAGGCATGAATGCCTACAGGCTGGAGATGTCACCTGTGTTCAGGGACAATAAATTTTATTTGGGGCCCATGGAAAGAAGGAACTGAGACCTCTGCCTAAAGAACCCCAAGACAGTTAACCTTTCAGTTTAATAAGAAATAGAAGTTTGTCCTGGAAGCAGCAAGAAAGTTTATCTCTTCCTGGAGCTCTGCATGTGCTCAATTGTTCAGTTCTATCCGACTTTTTGCAATCCCATGCACTATAGTACACTATGCTCCTCTGTCCATGGGATTTTCCAGGCAAGAATACTGGAGTGGGTTGCTATTTCCTACTCCAGGGGATCTTCCTGACCCATGGATCGAACCCACCTCTTGCATCTCCTGCATTGCCAGGTGGATTCTTTACCACTAGTGTCACCTGGGAAGCCCCTGGGGCTCTGCACAGAGGGGGGAAAAAAGGATTCTTTGAATTAACCACCTCCCCCACACACAGTTTGAATTTACATCATCTGCATGATATAGGAATCTCAAGCCAGGAAATTAATGTAAAAGCTGATTATACAAATGTTAACTAGACATAACATGGTGATCATTTCACAATATATACAAATATCAAATCATTATGTTGTACACCTGAAACTAATAAAATGTCAATTATAACTTTTTTTTAATCTGATTGATCCCAGACCAGCAAATTTCCCAGGCTAATCTACAGAAGCAAACACAGAACCACTCTACAGGGAAACTTCCAAAAACTAGAAAAAATATGACTACCGGAGGGAAAAACCAAAAGCAGAAACCCAGCTGAAGATAATCCAAATAACAAACCTCATGAGGAAAGGATCCCCCTTGAAGTGGATGTATAGTTCTGGAAGAACCAGCAGACCCAATTGGGAAAACTAACTCCCAGAAGAATTTCAAGTAAGAAAACAACCTGAGACTTATTATAAAATAAGTACACTATAATTAATATGGGTAGAGTTCATAATAAAAAGAAAACTTCAGAAAAAAACAGAAAAATGTGAAAAAGGCATCAAAGAGTACTCCTAGAAATAAAAAAATTAGTCATAGCTCAACAGAAATTAAAACAATAAATATCAAGGAATAATAGTTATGAATAATTACCCAAATGCTTTTTTTAAAAAAAAAAACTTTCCTAATTGAAAATAATACAGAGGTAATAGACATGAGAGATAAAACAAGAAGGTCCAAAATATATATAAGAATCCTAGTGGAAAGAATAGAGGGAAAAAAAAGATAATTTATGATGAAATACACTGTGGGTTTTTAATAATTCAAGAAACACAAGAGTCATCTGACCAAAGACAAGAAATTCCAAGAAGAAACAGTAAATTTTACCCATACCTGGGCATACCACAGTAAAACTGCAGAACACCAAAGGCAGAGTAATCTCTTTTTTTTTTTTATTAAAGTCAGTTGATTTACAATGTTGTGTCAGTTTCAGATGCACAGCAAAGTGATTTGGTTATATTTATATATACTTGTTCATATTCCTTCCCATTATAGGTTATCACAAGATATTAAATATAATTCCCTGTGATATACAGTATGTCCTTGTCGCTTATCTATTTTACATACAGTAGTGTGTATCTGTTAATCTCAAAATTCTAATTTATAGAGTGATCTTAAAGCAATGAAGAAACTTCTAATGATCAACAAGAGAGACAGTATCTCCAAAATGATGAAAAAAGTAATTGTCAACATAGAATTCTGCTCTAGTATTCAAGTGTTAAGTTCAAATACAGTTTCAAACAAACAACAATAAAAAGATGAAGAGAGTTTTATCATCTACATATGCTTACCAAATAGATACACACTTCTATAAGGAGGAATTTGAATCCAGAAGGAAAAAGGATGCAAGAAGCAACAGTGAACACAGAAAATATGGGTAAATAAAATAAGCATTGATCTTAAAATTTTTTTAAAGAAAAATTATATAAAAATGACACAATGGCTGCAAAAAATATGGCACAACTATATCACTAAATGATATTATGAAATATGGCATATGATCAAAATTATAACATTATAAGACTCTCTTATTATCCAAGAGAAGAGTAGATATTTTGATTAATATCATTTACTAAGACAAAACATGAATGTTAGAAACATAAAAAAAAACATAAAAAAAGTATAGAAATGTATATAGTACTCAAATCAGTAGACTGAAAAGAGACTAAAGAAACTGTAAATCCACTAACAGGAAAGAATGGTAAAACAAGGCGGGACAGAAGAGGAACAGGCCCATAGAAATGTCCTCCAATGAGAAGTGACGCTCTATTTTCAAAGATAAAAGATTAAAACTGGCAAAATGAACATGCAGGGAGGAAGTGTTGCTACAGGATGGCTTCCCAGGGAAGCCGGCTTCAAGATGAAGTTGAACATGCAATTTTATTAAGGACTGCCTTGCTATGAACATCTGAGAATGGAGAAGGAAGCAGAATCGGCCAAGAGAGATTTGGTACTGCAATGCGAGTCCCACGGGTGGTTCCAGAGCCAGAATGATCCTTCAGAGTGATTGGGAGTTGGGTTGATATGGTCAGGCCTTTATACTCCCACATGGATCAGTCACTGGATGTGAGCTGCCCTGGGAAGTGGTGCCACCCTGGACCCAAATGGGCAATCCTCAAAGAGACTGACACTTGAAAACCATCTGCTGATAGCACTCCCAGGGCTGGGGCAACATGCTCTTCCTTGAAGGGGGACTTGGCACATCATAGTGTCTGCCATACTACCACAAGGTGACTGCAAAAAAACAGTGCTCAAGGAAACACATGTGTCCTGTGATCAACATCCCCACACCTTCTCCAAATCTGCTACTATAATTTTCTTAGAGCAATGAAGTGTTATGCCATAATAATAAAAGATCATTCAAATTACTAACCCCCCAAATCTTTCTAACTCGAGACTACATCATATACTTCTTGCTTCCAAATTAAAGTAAATCAAATAAGATATCAAAAGCAACCTGGGACTTTTTATTCCTTCACAATGTTAAAGCTTCAGTTTGTAACCCAAAATGAAAATATCTTTTCTGTGTCTAATATTTTGATCAAACACAAGCCCTTACTTGGGTTATAGTATTATTATTAGTAGTACTATATTATTAGTACTATAATATTAGTACTATATTATTAGTACTATAATATTAGTACTAATATTATTATTACAGTATTATTACCAAATATCTTATACCTCATTTCAAAACCAGGTCTAGTCATAAGAAACAAGCATGCACAAGTGGCTACCCTCTAGAGAAATTCAATATAACTTATCTTTGTAAAATATATCAAGTCAGAAATATAAAAGGAAAATGGGCTAAGAAGAAAAATGTGAGTAGACATATTGCAAACTTGATTACCTCACAATTGTAATGAGAAATATAGAGAGATGATAGATATACAGATAGATAGCCTCAAATGCATCAATCATACCATCTCAACAGTGTTAGTAAAGTCTAACAACTTTACTTATTTTGTGTAATTGGGATTCTGTTGTTGAAAAAGAACAGAAACAGCCAAATATGCCAAGTCCAACTAATGGTTTGAAGAGGTGAACACACTATTGTGATGCTAAAGACACATGTTGACATTAAGAGGATTCCTCTCTTGGGAGATCATAAGATAAATGATGTACCCTTAGAGGGAAGTACAGCTGAATTTCCTTTCACCCGAAGTGAAATCATTTACCTTAAGAATTTCACGTCAAAGTCACGCATAGATAACTTCCAGACCCCTCCCTACATCTCAGGTCTAGGTAAAAACACTTTGAAGTTCTCAGATTCTTTTTATTTTTATGAACATTATTTGCATAACAATCAGCTTTTAGTAAAAGGAAGATGGGGAGGGTGGATGGTCCACTAAAAAAAAAAAAAAACAGTATCTGTACTTCTTCAAAAATAATGCAACATACCTTTTATTCTTACACTGTAGCTCAGAGCTTTCAAGTAACCAGAAACCCCTGAATTTAAAAAGATGAATTTGATTCAAAGAACAGTTGTATCTCAAACAGATTAAAGACATAAAATGCACAGACTTATCATTTCTGTTTAGTAACATGATATACATGTGATATAAACTTAATGTAAATGTAATATAACTTTAGGCAAGAGTCCCAAAGTATTTCTTTACATTTAACCCAGGCAAGTGTGTATATTACATATTATACTATATGTAATTTAGTATATGTTATTTATATACACATATTCGCCTTTAAAATGAGCCACACTGTAGTTAAGAGCTATTCCTCTGTGCTCTCTTCTTTATACTTGCTTTAAAGCTATTGACTGTAACAGGTTCAGATTATTTTGAAAGACAGCATTTGGAAGGGGTGGGGGTGGTCTGTGAAAAAGAGAAAGAAGGAAGCAAAACAGGAAGATGTAAAGGAGGGAAGGCAGGAAGGAAGGGGGGCAAAAACCCTACAGACACATAAACACGCACACACTCCTAGGTTAGAAACGGCCAGGCCCTAAACACAATCCAGCACCCCTCCCCAAAGAGGAGCTTCCTAAAAGTTCCGAGCGGAGCTTTCGTGAAGCCGTGGCCTGACTGCATCCACTTGGTGCCCCAACCACCGGGCCGGCAGAACCATCCTGAGGCCGCAGCCCTGGAAACTCTCGGGTACTTCAAGCTCCCCTCCCGTGCCCGCTGTCAATCACAGGGCACCGCGCGCCAATTCATCGCCCACTTCTGAGGGAATCCTTCTGCCTCTCTCCATCCTCCCTTGGCTCTCTCCTTCCCGGGGGCTTGCCAAGGAGTCTAGGGCCGCAGGCAGAGGCAGAGAAGGAGCGAGCGAAGAGTAAGGGCCGGTTGGCGGATTTCCTACCAGCGATAGGAACGTAACGGTCAAGTCGACCATCCTCGCGCCGCCGCGTTTCCCCCGCGCTCCCTATCAACCCCACGGGACCCACACTCTCCATTTCAGCTTCGCTGTGTGACGAAGTAAGAGAAGGAGGGGAATAAACCCGCAGCCTCCGCGCATTCCTTACCTCAGGCTACCCTGGCGGAAGCTGCCCTCGTCCTGTCCGGGGCGCCGCGGTTGCACCACCGCAGCCGCAGCGCTCTGGACGCCTGCGCTCCGGCCGCAGCTTCGCCGGGCGCAGCTCTTCCGTGCGAGGCAAGCGTGCCTCCCGCGTTGCCCTGCACGGGGCACGAGAGGCGGTGAGGAGACGCTGGCGCGCCGCTCGCGTGCAGCCCTGCCGGCCACCGGGCGACCGCGTTCGCCGAAGCGGGGCTGGCGGCCGGGGAGAGGGGCGCACGAGCCGGGGGCGGTTGCGGAGCGCGCGCGGACCAGCTGGCGTGGAGGACCCCGCCGGGGTGGCACGGGCGGCCGCGATGCGCCCAGGAGCTCCTCTCTCCTCCTCTGGCCCCCTGAATCCCTCCTCTGCCCCCCCACTACCCCCCTCCTCCAAAGAGACAGCTCGCCGGCGGCACTTGGTCTGCCGCGCTGCGCTCTTCAGCCCGGCGCGGGGAATAACAATTGGATCGTATTGCACGGACTGTATTCTAGTGTAGTAGCTTGTAACTGCTGAGGCCACCACCTGTCACACGGTCCCCAGCGGGCTGGCCTCTCCCGGATTCCCCACCCCGCTTGTTTTGCTTCCCTACCTACCTCGCCGACCGGCCGCAGTACTCCGCCGGCACGAGACCAAGGGAGTTTTGCAAAATAACCCTCACTCTTTGCCAGGAGCTCACGGCATCTCCCTTCCCATCCGGGCTGAAGGATCACGCACAGTCCCTGGGTGCCTAGCCAAAGCCGGATGCCGAAAATCCTGGTTTGAACCCCACACTCACCGCCCCCGCCGCCCCCCGCCCCGCCGCCCCCATTCATAATCCCAGCGGCCGTCTGCCACTACGCGCCCTCCCCCAACCGCCCGCGCTCGCCGCGATTCGCAGTCCCTGGAACGTGTCAGTCACCGGCTCTTCATCTGCCATGAATACAGTAGTAGAAGCTCCACAGCCTAGGGTTGCACAAAGGGGGATGGGGAGGGAGAGCCCTCAGAGCTTGGGGTAGGGGGAGGCGAGGGAGTGAGTGGGGCAATTGCGTGGACTGAGCCCGTGTGACCCTGAGAGCCCTGCTGTTGCACAAAGGAGCTCTAGGAGTGGATCAGCGCAGTGCTATTGAGGCAACCGGTCAGATCACTACCGCGGAGGTGGCCCATCAAGATGCCCTGGGAAGGGGGTCGCAGAATTTGGGATTTGGTATGAATGAGCAACAGGCACCTGGGAACCTGATTGTCCCACCTTAAAAGAACGTAGCTGGGTGAAGGCCTGCCACCTATGGGGGTCTTAGGAGAGAAAGAGAGAGAGAGGTGGGGGAGGGGGCGAGGGTGGACAGGCTTCCTTTTCCCCGTTGTCCTACCTTTGCAGTCATAGAAGGGGAGAAGAAAGCTGGCAAGGAAAAGAAGAGGAAGATTAAGGATGGAGTAACTTTACCTGTTGGACCACTACAATCAGCTAGAGACCAGAAAGACTAGTGGATAAAATTGGCCTATTTATCAGTTGATTCAAATAAACATTAGGGTACGCCCATTTTGCACTAAGCAAAATATACTGCACCAGATGCTGGGGTACAGAGATGATTAGGATAGAGTTCCTGCACCCAAGGAGCCCACAGCCTAGTGGGAGAAGCAACTGTGAAAGCCCAGAATGGACCAGTATTACACAACAGAAGCACACACAAATTGCATTAGTGGAAAGAGGGTTTTTTCTAGTTGGAAGGGAAATGGGTTTAGGGAATTAGATCCCTCTGTGCACTAAGGGGCAAATAGGGGCATCCCAAAGAAGTAGCAATATAACCTTTTATTATTCATCCATTAATCCAAACCAGCTTTACATACCCATTCATTCAAAGTCATACTTGAGAAACTTTTCAATGTAGGTAGGTAATGAATTCCTGCTCTGTACTGTTTCCCCTTTACAGTTTTGGAGCAAACATTTTCAAACACTAGCCCTTGCAGTGTAGAACACCCAGCTGTCCCCAGCTGAGATGCTATCTTCTTGGACCTATTGCTTTTAATCCTATATCATCTACCTTATCTACTAGCTTGAAATTGAGCCCAAAGCCAAAATTAATACTATGGAAGCAATGAGCATTTGGAGGGAAGTCAATAAATCCTACAATGCAGTCATAGTTCTGACACAGTCTCTGTAAAATGATGACAGTATAATCTTTTTCCTGAACTCAGTGACGATTAATTAGTCAGACTCATAAAATATAAAGAGACTGTTGCCCGAATAGTGTGGGATGGGAAACTAAATTGTGACTAAATCTAGGAAGAAAAGAACCAGTTTGAGTGACAAGCTCCCCCTCTCTGAATGTTAGAACCTTGAAAAATCTTAAGGATTACTAAAGCACACAAGGTTATTATATCATCTTCAGAAACATATGTCCAAAGGGTTATTGTTGCAAAAAAAGAACTAAATGGACTCTAGTATGAAGATGATGTCATCCATTTAAACATCTTTCCCACTTCTCCTTAGAAATTATATAAACTAACAGAAAGAATGGGAAAAAATGTTAAATGCCATTTTCAGCAAACATACAGATTTTACTCACAAACTCCAAAGTACTTGTAAAGATTGCTAAAAGCCAGCTGAGTTTGAGCAGAAGTCACATGGAAAAGGCCCAAGGAGAGTGAGAGGAAACCAGCAGTAGGAATATCAGAAAACATCAGAAAAGGTGTATTTCCTGGAAGTTTGGGGAGGGGGGCGGGTAGTTAGTATAACACACAAAAGCAGTTGTCACTCAAGAACCAGAGCAAAAGCAGAATATGTAAGGCAGAAAAGGCATACATGGAGCGGATAAGAGGCACAGAGGATTTCCAGGGAACCCTGTAGCAGGTCTCAGGGTCAGCAAAACTATAATCCTTAAAGATGAGGTAATTACTGTGAGATGTAGAAGCCTTGTTCCTTGTTTGCAAGAACTGGGGAGCACAGAACCGTTAGCAAAAGGTCTCCTGAGCCAGATTTACTTCAGATATTCAAAGACGGTATGTTTACAGAAGACCTATAATTACTAGAAGCAGTCTGTTGGGTTTTTTTTAAACTTATTTTTAATTGAAGGAAAATTGCTTCACAATATTGCATTGGCCTCTGCCATCCTTCAACATGAGTTAGCCGTAGGTATACATACATGTGTCCCCTCCCTCTTTAACCTTCCTCCTACCTCCCACCCCTTCCCACTCCTCTAATTGTTACAGAGCCCGGGTTTGAGTTCCCTGAGTTATACACCAAGTTCCCATTGGTTATCGTTTTACGCATGGTAGTGCATATGCTCCCGTGTTACTCTCTGCCTTTGTCCCACCCTCTCTTTCCTCACCCCCCGCCCCGCCTGTGTCCATAAGTGTTCTCTATGTCTGCATCTCCCATCTCCACTGTTGCCCTGTAAATAGGTTCATCAATACCATCTTTCTAGATTCCATATATATGCATTAACATACAATATTTGTTTTTCTTTTTCTGACTCACTTCACTCTATATAGTAGGCTCTTGGTTCATTCACCTGATTAGCACTGACTCAAATGTGTTCCTTTTTATGGCTGAGTAATAATCCATCACACACACACACACACACACACACACACACACACACACAGAGGAAAGGTTTGGATACCTGGAGCCTCTTTCCAGAAAGCTAGCTCAGGATTTTCCACATGGAGGTGAAAGAGTTCCCAGCAGCAAGAGATAAGGCAGGCCCCAATGTTCACACCCTTTCAGAATTCTGCATGTCATGTTTGCTAATGTCTCATTGGCTAAAGCAAGTTATATAGCTAAGACTAGAGTCAACATGGGAGGGTATCGGTATGGAATGGTGTTATTATTGGAAGTCTTTAATATAACAGTCTACCACAGAAAGCAAGAACTTTTTGATTGAGAGAATAGGAAAGCTACCTTGAATCCTCCATGTCAGGAACTTGCTACAAGGACTGACCAGAAAAATATATAATTCATTTAGTAGTGAGAAATGATAAAGAAGAAACTGGCACAAAAAGGATACAAAGATAATAATTTTAAAAAAACATCAAAACTTACCAAGAGGTGGGGGGAAAAGTTGCCAAAAGGCCAATGAAAATGAACAAAAACACAACACAATAGATCATAGTTCGAATAGTGTTTACTGTTGCCAGGCAATATTCTAACCACTTTACAGATATGAACTCAGCAGAATCTCAAAGAAACACCCTGTGAATTAGACATCATTGTCATTCCTATTATTAATATATATATATGAAAGGAACTAAAGTACACAAAATTAAATAATTTGCTTAATCACAGAGGAGAAGCCAGTGTTGAAATCTGCTCATTCTTTCTCCAGTGTCTGTACTCTTATTTAAGTTATAGCTTATAACTCTTAAGTTATATTGCCTCCCTTAATGAAATATATTTACTATTATGTTAAAAAAGCAACATGATCTATTGTGAATGATAACAAAACACAAATGAAGAAACATAGAAGAGAGATGAGACTTGAAATGAGTTGATATAAATTAGGTATGAAGAAGAAAAGAGAAACAAACTGTCGCAAAAATGAATACAGCACAAATTGGAGGAAACACAGAAAGAAATTAGCACTGTAGATAACTAAGAAACAGGGAAGACAGATATAAGAGAGTGGCCAAAATTAAATGAAAATAATTAGATATATATTTCTAAAGTATTTCATAAAAATGACAGTGATTGAAGAAATATAATGCAGAGTCAACACACCTATAAACAGTGTCTCTAAAGAAGAAAATCTTAGCAATGTGACAGAGCAAATACTTTCAAACAAAATTATGAAAGAACTTTCAAGAAATTTAAAAAATGAATCTACATGTTGAAAGTAAACAACATGCAATAAAGAAATTTGGTTTATGATAGTTAAGCCAAGACATATTATTCCTTAGAATTTAATTTCTCTCACTAGGAAGAACTTAAATTAAAATGTTCTCTTAAAGGGTGCAAACATAAAAAAAATTATGGGGACCCATCATAGTAGATTAGAACAATCATTAGGATTATATTAACATTCTCTTTTTCTATGTCTTACCCCTTTATCATTTCTAATTTTTAGTTTTTATATCTTTTTTCTTCTTTTTAAAATGAAGTGTAATTGATTTACAACATTATATTAATTTCAAGTTTACAACACAGTGATTCAGTACACTTACAGATTGTGCTCTAAAATTATTGCAAAATCAGATCAGATCAGATTAGATCAGTCGCTCAGTGTGTCCAACTCTTTGCGACCCCATGAATCACAGCACACCAGGCCTCCCTGTCCATCACCAACTCCCGGAGATCTCTCAGACTCACGTCCATCGAGTCAGTGATGCCATCCAGCCATCTCATCCTCTGTCATCCCCTTCTCCTCCTGCCCCCAATCCCTCCCAGCATCAGAGTCTTTTCCAGGCTGCATATTCCTGTACTGTACAATATATCCTTGTTGCTTATCTATTGTATACACAGTAGTTTACATCTCTTTTTCTTGATTAACAATATTTTTAGATATCTTATTTTTACAATAAAAAACCCAACTATTGGAATTATGTATTAATTCAGATCATTTTCCTTTCCTAGCACCTTTATTTCTTTTTCTAAATAACTTAGTTCTTTTATTATGTTTGGCTTCCTTTTATGTAATATTCTTTTTATATTTTTGAGTTGGTGCTTACTTAGCTAATTAAGTTAATGCTGTGTCACAGAATTCTGATAAGTAGTGTTTTAGCATTATTTCATAAAAATCCTTCAATTTTTGTTCAGAAGTATATAAGAGAATTTTTTGCTTATAATTTCCAGTTGGAGAGGCTTTTTTCTGATTTTTATATTGATTTCTAGTTTCATTGCAATCATAGAATGGTGTCCATAATTCTATATTTTCAGATTTTATTGAAATTTTCTTTATGGCTTCATCCATGGCCATTTTTCATAAATTAAGGCTATAAAACCATCATAATGTAGGAAATATAAAAGTGTATCTGGAAAACCCAAATGAGTTGAAAACTATTACAAATAATAAACAGTATATCAATATAAATAAAAGTAATTTTTACATATACAAATAACAACCAGGGTTCAAGATGGTTTTAGAAAAGGCAGAGGAACCAGAGATCAAATAGCCAACATATGCTGGATCATAGATAAAGCAAGAGAGTTTCAGAAAAACATCTATTTCTGCTTTATTGGCTGTGCCAAAGCCTTTGACCGTGTGGATCACAATAAACTATGGAAAATTCTGAAAGAGATGGGAATACCAGACCACCTGACCTGTCTCCTGAGAAATCTGTATGCAGGTCAGGAAGCAACAGTTAGAACTGGACATGGAACAACAGACTGGTTCCAAATAGGAAAACAAGCACGTCAAGTCTGTATATTGTCACCCTGCTTATTTAACTTACATGCAGAGTACATCATGAGAAACACTGGGCTGGAGGAAGCACAAGCTGGAATCAAGATTGCCGGGAGAAATATCAATAACCTCAGATATGCAGATGACACAACCCTTATGGCAGAAAGTGAAGAAGAACTAAAGAGCCTTTTTTATGAAAGTGAAAGTGGAGAGTGAAAAAGTTGGCTTAAAGCTCAACATTCAGAAAACTAAAATCATGGCATCTGGTCCCATCACTTCATGACAAATAGATGGGGAAACAGTGGCTGACTTTATTTTGGGGGGCTCCAAAATCACTGAAGATGATGACTGCAGCCATGAAATTAAAAGATGCTTACTTCTTGGAAGGAAAGTTATGACCAGAAAGTTATGACCAGCCTTGACAGCATATTAAAAAGCAGAGACATTACTTTGCCAACAAAGGTCCGTCTCGTCAAAGCTATGATTTTTCCAGTAGTCATGTATGGATGTGAGAGTTAGACTCTAAAGAAAGCTGAGCACAAATTGATGCTTTTGAACTGAAGAGGACTCTTGAGAGTCCCCTGGATTGCAAGGAGATCCAACCAGTCCATCCTAAAGGAGATCAGTCCTAAGTGTTTGTTGGAAGGACTGATGCTGAAGCTGAAACTCCAGTACTTTGGCCACCTGATGCAAAGAGCTGACTCTTTTGAAAAGACCCTGATTCTGGGAAAGATTGAAGGCAAGAGGAGAAAGGGGATGACACAGGATGAGATGGTTGGATGGCATCACCGACTCAATGGAGAAGAGTTTGAGCAGATTCCAGGAGCTGGTGATGGACAGGGAGGCCTGGCATGCTGCATTCCATGGGGTCATGAAGAGTCGGTCACAACTGAGGGACTGAACTGAACTGTGATAAAATGATGAATAAAATATCTCATTTATATTAGCAACAAAAACGCTGAAAAATCGAAAAATACATTAGGCAGGAAATATATAAGATCTATAGATAGAAAATTTTGGTAGATTGCTGAAGGGCACAGAAGAAAGTATGAATACATGTAAAGACATTTCATGGTTTTAAATAGGTAGATTCAACATCCTGAATTACAATAATAATTAAATAAATCATTAATTAATTAAAAAATTTAAAGTAATTTCTCTCAAGCTGGTTTTTTGGGTGTTTGTTGTTTTTTTTTTGAACCAGAAAACTGATTCTAAAATCACTAAATATTTATTTATCTAAATATTTATTTATCTAAAAATAAACTAAGAAGAAAAGTTTTAGAGGAAAATTTGGGCAAAACTCAAATTCAAAAGTCATTCAAAGTACATTGAAGTTTGACTCAGAAAAAGTTCTGTATGGTAAAAAGAAAGAGAAAAGGGAAAAATAACATTAAACAAACACCATCAGTAAAGGACAAACTAGTATAAACTATTTGAATTTGGTAGCCTTTCAATCATTAGTGGTGGGAGCATAAATAGATTAAACTCTGGCAGGCAATTAATTTAGCCACAGAAATTAACATCAAAAATGCATGTACAGTCTGACTCACAAATCTCATTTTTTTAATATATGTCAGTTACTAAGTATACCGAACATATTGAGTAAATATACTGACAGTTGTTAAAACTGACTCATAAAATAGTATATATGGAAATTTATTTGTGGTGACATTATTTGAAATAACATGCTGAAAACAACTCAAAAGTGATTTTTTGTTGTTGTTTGGTTTTCTTATTTATTTTAAACAGAGACACAGTCGTACAATGGTATATTACTATGCAGATATAAAGCATAAGAGGAAGTGTAATGATATGGAAATTTTTCCAAGGTACATCATTAAGTTAGAAAAGCACTAGGTTACCTTTAGATAACAAAGGGCTAAAATTAAGAATATATATTTGTCTGAATTGAATATGCATTTTAAAAATCTCTGAAAGGACACTCAACAAGCTGCGGTAGTTAAATCTGGGAGATGATAACAAGCTTTTCAGTGAATTTTTAATACTGTTTGATTTGAAAATCATGATAATTTTTGTCTATATTAAGTAAAATAAATTTTAAAATCATTAGATATAATGTGAATTATGTTTATCTGCCATCTTCTCTTTAAAGTTGGGAAAAAATGTGATGTGCCACATAAAAATAATAATACCACAAGTACTTTCTTTCTATAAAAAGTTCAAGCTAATTTCCACATGCAGGGTATAATCATGTTAGCAGGCATGATTCACAGGTTATTTCAGGTGCATAATCTTCCTTTGTTATTAATTAATCATATATTCAAGTATCAAAAGGGATGACAATGTCTAAAGAAATGATATATTTATTCATGTCCTGTTTAACAATTCTTTTATATTAGACTTCAGGCCAAGATTGCCAGAAGCATGAACTTCAAAATCATGAAGGTGTAAACCTAGCTACTTAATGAACTTGAAGAATGTACAAATTCAAGCCTTCTGTTCTCAAACCTTGGCTCTTAAGCAGAAAATAAGAATCATCCTCTGATCAGGTCAACCAGAGGAGGATCTCTGGCTTATCTCATAGAGAATCACACAGCAAAAACTGAAAGTCACTGTGAGTATTGGAAGAACAGAATCAAACATACTGTGTTCTGGAAAACTGCAGACTTGCTCTGTTTTCGCCTCTACAACCCGTTCTTTGGGAGAGTGAGTATAAACAGACAATGACCTATTTTACAATGAAAACACGATTCAAGGCAATTCAATCTTCAAGTCTCCTTCTACTACCTATCTCATAAATATACTTCAGTTCCTCCTGGTTTCTAAGGCACTAATTACAATATGATACTTGATATTTGTAAGTCCACTCATTTCATCTACAAGAACCAAAACAATAGCAATGTCACTTAAGTTGTCAGTCTTCTCTATATGGAGATTTACAGTAGCCTTCTGGTAGTAGAATTTGCCAGGATTTTGTGGAGAGTTTGGATATCTATAGTATGTGATCATTTGTAATATGTATGATAATAATATATACTCCAGAGGACTATTGGAAAATTAAGTGAGAAAAAAATTGAAAAGCGTTTGGCGTGAATTGAGTCGTTCACTTATTTCCAGACGAGTGAACAGAATCAATTTACTTAGCCATAATTAAATGAACCCAATCCTCCCATTTTCTATATAGCAATAAGTCATTATTTAAGAATATGGAGAATTCTGAACAGGATGTATTAACCAATGATCTGACATTTATGAAAACTTGCATATTCTTTGCATTTTCATGAGAATTTATAGTAATGCCTGTTTGCCAAATGATTTTGGATAGTTATTTTTAGTCTGGACAAAAGCACTATTAATCCTACAAATGAGAAGCAGTAGTATGAAAAAATCAATTTGAATGTAGCATATTTAGCCCCAGAGAGCTCAATTACATATCATCATGTTAACTATGTAGGCAGGAAAGGGCAGAAAACATCCTCATTTCTAATGGTAGCACTGAAAAGTAAACCTTCAAAAAATAAAAAATGAAAATATATATTATCAGCCTATTTAATGGCTGATATTAGAAAAGAAGACTTCGCTCTGTGTTCATTCAGTCAACATTCATCAAACAAATAACACATATTGAATGCTCCCATGTGCCATGAACAATGCAGAGTAAGTGTCAAACAGAATGAGCGCTGAGAACTGCCAATGACTATCAAGTGTCACACTTGGCTTCTGCCTAATCCAAAATAGAATCTGCCAAGGGACTTTGGGTCAAGCATCTGGCTTCTGCTAACTTTTCTAGAGGAAGCATAGCTATAATTTGTCTGTGTAGCAGCTTATAGTTAAGGTCCAAGTTCTTCCAAGTTAAGACATAGCAAAAGCTAACCCGTTTTTCTGGTCATTGGGCCCTAGTTGTCTGTATCTGTATGGTGACTATCAGCTTGGGGTGTCAACAAAATACCATGGACTGAGTGACTTAAACATTTATTCCTCATAGTTCTGGAGACTGGAAGTTTGAGATCAAGTTGCAGTGGTGTTGGTGTCTGGTGAGAACTCTCCTTACTGATACAAATGTCCTCACGTGGCTTTTCCACCATGTGTGAGGGAAATGGAGGGAGAGCAAGAGGGAAAGGAGCAAGCTCTCTGATGTTCCCTCACTAGTGACATAATGCAGTCCTCATTCTCATGACTTCATCTAAACCTAAGTTCTCCCAAAGGTTCACCTCAAATGCCATCATCTTTGGGGTTACAGCTTTGACATATGAATTTGGGGAGACAAAATTCAGTCTACAGCAGTGACCTAGAACAAGAAGCAGTAAGGTAGCTTCCACAGCCAGAAGGTTAAACCTATGATACTGAAAAAATACTAACCCACATGCTCAATTTTTTTTTTTTTTTTTGGTCAGTGAAAGAGGGAAAATACTTTCTATGTAGGCTGTGGTGAGAATAATATGTAATATATGCAAAGACTATCAACTATCCCACAATACTCTTTGAAAAAGATTCTTACTATTATTGATATTCTTGACAAGTTGTATCCTTAAACAGTTAGCCAAGTGCCTCTTAAGATCATAGTAGAGTCTCATTCCATTTAGCAATATAATATATTGCAATACCAAAGACCTGTCCTAGAACTTTTATCACTATCAGTGTTAAACTATAGTTTTCAAGAGGTTAGAAAAATTTGTATTCTCAAACATTAAATGAGCATGTGTCAAATATATCATTTAATTCAGTTAGTAAAGTATAGGGGGAAAAAGTCTATAAATTAATCTCTGTTCCTACCAAACTATAAGACAGCTTGCTCAAGATATGGTCAAGCCCAGCACCACGCTCATTATTTTTATACATAAAATAATCATTATTTCCAATTTTTAGATGATTTTTTCTGACAGTCTCCCCTTGAGGATTATAAGTAATCTCAAAATAACATTCATGATCACAAAGTAGATAGTCTCATGAAATTCAGACTGATTAGTTACATAGATCCAACAGGAATGTTAATAAGCATTGACCTCCATGGTTTATTCTGCCAATCTAGAGCTGCACACAACTGAACAGCTGCCAATGCAAAATCATTGACTTCTGTCTGGGGATTTTCATAAGGAAGCTTGTATTGAATTTTTAGAAGTTTCTATTATTTGCCCTCTATCCTGAGACTTAAAAAGAATACCAGGATACTCTCTCTATTCACCAGATTTTATCTACAGTGCCTATAAATTTGGGTGGCATCTCTTTTTGAGGCCTTCAAAATTTGCTAAAGAGTAGTCTACCAAGAAGTGCCCTTTTGTCACCCATGAGGCCAGAATTCTCAAATCCATGTAGCAAACCAGTTTTCTTAGGGCTATATATACACATTGGCCTCTCATATAAGATTGATCCTTGTTCTTTATCAGCCAGCCTGTAATACTTGATTAAATGGGATTTACACCACGCTTATGGCAGAAAGTGAAGAAGAACTAAAGAGCCTCTTGATGAAAGTGAAAGAGGAGAGTGAAAAAGTTGGCTTAAAGCTCAACATTCAGAAAACGAAGATCATAGCATCCGGTCCTATCACTCCATAGCAAATAGATGGGGAAACAGTGGAAACAGTGGCTCCAAAATCACTGCAGATGGTGATTGCAGCTATGAAATTGAAAGATGCTTGCTCCTTGGAAAGAAAGTTATGACCAAACTTGACAACTTATTAAAAAGCAGAGACATTACTTTGCCAACAAAAGTCCATCTAGTCAAGGCTATGGTTTTTCCATTAGTCATGTATGGATGTGAGAGTTGGACTCTAAAGAAAGCTGAGCACAGAAGAATTGATGCTTTTGAACTGGTTGGAGAAGACTCTTGAGAGTTGCTTGGACTGCAAGGATACCCAACCAGTCCATCCTAAAGGAGATCAGTCCTGGGTGTTCATTGGAAGGACTGATATTGAGGCTGAAACTCCAATACTTTGGCCACCTGATGTGAAGAGCTGACTCATTTGAAAAGACCCTGATGCTGGGAAAGATTGAGGGCAGGAGGAGAAGGGGAAGACAGAGGATGAGATGGTTTGATAGCATCATCGACTCAATGGACATGAGTTTGGGTAAACTCCAGGAGTTGGTGATGGACAGGGAGGCCTGGCATTCTGTGGTCCATGGAGTCGTAAAGAGTCAGACACGACTGAGTGACTGAACTGAACTGTCAAATATGGTTCTCCAGGTGCAGTCTTGGTTGCATAATTGATTTGTTCAATCATATACTGGTGGAAAAGAGGATAAGATCTTATTGATTATATAAACTTTATTGCTATGAAAAATAAGACTCAAAAAAGATTTGTTGCTAAAGTATAAGGGATTAGTGAGAATTAAATACTATTTTTTAATGTTTCATTTCAGTCTGTAAAATTGTAGTCTACTAAATGGGTTGTGTACGCTCAGTCACTTCAGTTATGTCTGACTCTGTAACCCCAGGTACCATAGCCTACCAGGTTCCTCTGTCCACCAGATTTTCCCAGGCAAGAATACTGGAGTGGGTTGCCATGCCCTCCTCCAGGGGATCTTCCCAACCCAGAAACTGAACTCTCATCTCCTGTATCTCCTGTATTTGCAGGCAGATTCTTTACCACTGAGCCACCAGGGAAACCCAGTAAATGGGTTAGCAATTGCTTAAATTGAGAGAAAAAGAACTTCCTCATATAGTCATTAAAAAATAGTATATTAAAAGTAATGTCAACAGTAATCCAAACAGACTACAATTAAATTTCCTTCTTCAGTCCTGTTATGGATCTCGATCTTGTGTCAGTAGTCAGCTTTTGGAACTGGAAAAAAAGTCCTGAAGATGCTGACTCAGTACACTGGTGCAGTCTGAAAACTGTTTAACTGAAGTCGACTAGGAGTCCTTTACCCTACATTTTATTTTTCAAAGCATCAGTTGTTCCATGTACCTGAAACAATCCCTTCTACAAGACTCTGAGACTGTCTATATATGTTGAAGATAAAAATTTTATACTGATGCTTGTGCAGCAGGATCTTTAAGCCAGTATCAGAGGGATGCAAAAACCTATTTGAGAATGAGACTGAGTGGTTGCGATTATTTTAATCCCAAGGCCAATAATATCAGAATGGAGGAAAGTACAACTTTCTATTGTGAGTACAATACTATCTCCCAGGAAGTTAGTTGATATTTTCCTTTAGGATAAGAGCATATTATAGATTATGAAACCATTGAAAAATCTCCAGAGCCTTCCCACAAACTGTAAATTTTGTGAACTATCCCTGTGAATAGCATTCTTTCTGTACATACTTAACCCGGGAAAGATTAGTCATCTTTTCTAATTCTTCCCAGTCAACAATTGCAATAGTATTAATCTAAACAAGAAACATGAGACAAACCAAACAAACATATTTTTAGCTTTCCTATTTTTATAAGGCACAGTAACAAACTTCTGCAAATTTCCAGGGACTTTTGAGAAAATTCAAACATAATTTCAGGTGTGAAAAATATCCTAAGATTCTTTTCTGTTTTTTTTTTTTTAATTAGAATCTAGTTTTGAAAAGGAAAAATCTATGGAGATGTGGTTGTTTGATTAAGACAAATTAGAGGTGGTTAAAATGGGTGAAAGTGGTCAAAAAGTACAAACTCCTAGTTATAAAATAAATAAGTCAAGGGGATATCATGGACTGTACAGTGACTATAATTAATAATACTCTATCATATTTGAAAGCTGCTAAGAGTAAAAAAATTCTCATCACAAGGAAAAACATTTGTAACTGTATTCAGTGACAGATGTTAATTCAATTTATTATGGTGAGTATTTCACAATATATATGGGGTTCAGTCCCTGAGTCAGGAAGATCCCCTGGAGAAGGAAATGGCTACCCACTCCAATGTTCTTGTCTGGAGAATTCCATGGACAAAGGAGACTGTAACCCCATAGGCTATAGTCCATGGGGTCATAAAGAGTTGAACATGACTGAGTGGCTAACACTTTACTGACCATATAAACAGTAAGTCATTATATTGTGCTCCTGAAACAAATATAAGGTTTTACATCAATTATAAAATTTAAATCTTGGATCCCTGAAAAATAACACTTGGTTTCCTATGTAGTCAAATAAGCACATTATGAAAACTTAGCTCTTTTACAAGTGAGGAAATTTTGTTCTTTAAAAACAGCAGCAGTAGAGACTCCCCTGGTGATCCAGTGGTTAAGGATCTGCCTGCCAATGCAGGGGACATGGGTCTGATCCTTGGTCCAGGAACTAAGATCTCACACACCACAAGGCAACTAAGCCCACACACCACAACTACTGAAGCCCCCATGCCCTAGAGTCTGTACTAAGCCCACATACCACAACTACAGAGTACTCTCCACTCCCTGCCACTAGAGAAAGCCTGCACACAGCAACACTCAGTACTGCCAAAAAATAATGAATAAAGTAAAATCGATAAGGCTTTTTAAAAAAGAGAAAAAAAACCCAGCAAAACAAGGATATGATAATGTTGACTAAAGGCACAGTTTATTCTGTTGAGATACGAAGTTTCTGCTATTTGGGGAGAGTATCTGAATAGTAAAGCTCTAACATCAAGTATTATATTACAGAGATAGTGAAATTCTAGTTTTGTGTTTAGTAGTATTTTCTCCTAAAGGAGTAAAATAGACTTTATTTACAAGTAATAACATTTAGGAAGTTCAGTTCAGTTCAGTTCATTTGTTTAGTTGTGTCCGACTCTTCACGACCCCATAGACCACAGCACACCAGGCCTCCCTGTCCATCACCAACTCCCAGAGTTCACTCAAACTCATGTCCATTGAGTCAGTGATGCCATCCAACCATCTCATCCTCTGTCATCCCTTTCTCCTCCTGCCCTCAATCTTTGCCAGCATGAAAGAAAGTGAAAGTGAAGTCACTCAGTCGTGTCCGGCTCTTTGCGACCCCGTGGACTGTAGCCCACCAGGCTCCTCCATCCATGGGATTCTCCAGGCAAGAATACTGGAGTGGGTTGCCAATGAGTCAGCTATTCGCATCAGGTAAACAAAGTTTTGGAGTTTCAGCCTCCAAAACATCAGTCCTTCCAGTGAACACCCAGGACAGATCTCCTTTAGGATGGACTGGTTGGATATCCTTGTAGTCCAAGGGACTCTCAAGGGACTACAATACCACAGTTCAAAAGCATCAATTCTTCTGTGCTCAGCTTTCTTTACAGTCCAACTCTCACATCCATACGTGACTACTGGAAAAACCATAGCTTTGACTAGACGGACCTTTGTTGGCAAAGTAATGTCTCTGCTTTTTAATATGCTGTCTAGGTTAGTCACAACTTTCTTTCCAAGAAGTAAGTATCTTGTAATTTCATGGCTGCAGTCATCATCTGCAGTGATTTTGGAGCCCCCAAAAATAAAGTCAGCCACTGTTTCCACTGTTTCCCCATCTATTTGCCATGAAGTGATGGGACCAGATCCCATGATCTTAGTTTTCTGAATGTTGAGTTTTAGGCCAACTTTTTCACTCTCCTCTTTCACTTTCATCAAGAGGCTCTTTAGTTCTTCTTCACTTTCTGCCATAAGGGTTGTGTCATCTGCATATCTGAGGTTATTGATATTTCTCCCGGCAATCTTGATTCCAGCTTGTGCTTCCTCCAGTCCAGCATTTCTCATGATGTACTCTGCATGTAAGTTAAATAAGCAGGGTGACGATATATAGCCTTGACGTGCTTGTTTTCCTATTTGGAACCAGTCTGTTGTTCCATGTCCAGTTCTAACTGTTGCTTCCTGACCTCCATACAGATTTCTCAGAAGGCAGGTCAGGTGGTCTGGTATTCCCGTCTCTCTCAGAATTTTCCACAGTTTATTGTGGTCCACACAGTTAAAGGCTTTGGCATAGTCAATAAAGCAGAAATAGATGTTTTTCTGAAACCCTCTTGCTTTTTCAATCATCCAGTGGATGTTGGCAATTTGATCTCTGGTTCCTCTGCCTTTTCTAAAACCAGCTTGAACATCTGGAAGTTCATGGTTCATATATTGCTGAAGCCTGGCTTGGAGAATTTTGAGCATTACTTTACTAGCGTGTGAGATGAGTGCAGTTGTGTGGTAGTTTGACAATTAGGAAAGATCCATCCTAATCCTTAAAAACCTTCCCACCCCTCTAAATCTTATCCCAGTGCATAACTGGGTGAGCTAAAGGATGATTTGCCTCTAAAGGCTGCCCTTACTGTCCCCTCATCTCACAGGGGCCATCTGTCCTAGCAAAGAACATCTCTTGGGCAGCTGTGCTATTAAGGAACGGGAAGTGAGCACTGACTCAGGTCAATGGTCAGTTCTGAATTTCAAGCGCAGGTCTCCCCACTAGGCCCCACTATCTGGAGCAGGAGGGACCAGGGCCTGTTCTTCTGCAGTGTAGCCCCTTCTACAATCAGAGGCTGAGAGGATGGACTAGCTGAGCCCAAAGACCTAGTCACTTCAGTGCTGGCCTCAAATATGGTTGTGATGGAGGAGTGACTTTGCTCTGAGGAAACGTCAGGAGGCAAAGTGGGAGAGGACTGACTGTCCAGGCTCCAGGCCTTCAGGGACATCTCTAATAACCTATTTGTTCACCTGGTGAAGGTCCAGGTACCGGGCTGGGTTGTGGGCCTATATCAGTGTCTCTAGAAGTTTGCCCACTGTTGGCCTAGTTCTAAAACAAGGCCCTGAAAGAGAGAGTAGAATATATGTGTATATGCATATATTTAGTAATAAAGGTTTCATAAGCACTTTTTTCCTTATTAGCTTATTGAATGTGCCCATGAAAATTGTATAAAATTTTCCAGATTTAACTCATTTAATTGGTCCTTTATAGACTGTTATAAACCAAAACAAGTAAATTCAACCCTTTCAAAACTACATTTGTCTAATCCTTCAAGTTTTGTCTTTTGCTATGTTTTTTCATGTTCTAGATCAGGATGGGCTTTTACTTTAGAAAAAAAGTACTCTACTTTTTCCTTGATAAACAAAATAATATACCCAGTTGTATTTTTTCAAAGACAGTCTGAACCACCCATATTGATTTTAACATTTAATTAAACAGTAACTCCTGTTTTACAGAGAAAACTAAAAGGTAGGTAATTCATAACAATCTATCATTCACAAGCCTTCTAGTCAACCAGCAAATCTCATGAATACATGTAATTCAATAAATTACAGGGAGAAATTTCTCTTTTTTCATCTATTTCAGTTTTATTACAGAAGCAAAAATCAATATGTTCATTAATTTAATTACAAAATATATATCCTCCCCATAGAGTAAAACAAGCAAAAGTTTATAAACTTATGTTTATGCTCAGTAATCAATGTTTCATAATCCACTTTAAATATAAATTGCCAACTACTCAAGGATCATTCAAAAATAACTCAAACTGAAATTAATACAAATATTTATTACCTGAAAATCTTGGAAATTAATTTTAAGTTTATATGCTATAAAATATGGTTACTGTTATAAAAATGTTTGTTGGAATTATCATTTAATTCAGTTGAAAGCAAATTTTCCTGTCATATTCTTAAGCAGTATATAGGAGTAATGTTAACTTACTTGATGAAGAAACCAATATATGAAGTTTAAAGTATTTATCTTAACTAGTGTTTTCATGAGAAAACAAATCTTTAAGTTTTTTAAAGTATGCTTTCTTCATATTATGTAATGATTCATTTAAGGAAAAGACCAAAAACTGTTATTACTTTTTAAAACCAAAATCACTCAACTAATCTAATTTGTTCAAATATCCATCATAATCAGTCCAAGGGACTCTCAAGAGTCTTCTCCAACACCACAGTTCAAAAGCATCAATTCTTCAGTGCTCAGCTTTCTTTAGAGTCCAACTTTCACATCCATACATGACCACTGGAAAAACCATAGTCTTGACTAGACGGACCTTTGTTGGCAAAGTAATGTCTCTGCTTTTGAATATGCTATCTAGGTTGGTCATAACTTTCCTTCCAAGGAGTAAGCGTCTTTTACTTTCATGGCTGCAGTCACCATCTGCAGTGATTTTGGAGCCCCCAAAATAAAGTCAGCCACTGTTTCCACTGTTTCCCCAACTATTTCCCATGAAGTGATGGGACCAGATGCCATGATCTTAGTTTTCTGAATGAAAACTTTAATGAGCTTTAAGCCAACTTTTTCACTCTCCTCTTTCACTTTCATCAAGAGTCTCTTTAGTTCTTCTTCACTTTCTAACACACTTATAATCATTAGAAATTCAGTTTCTCATTTGTGAATCTGATATTTTAGTCCATAAAGCACTTTTCTATCTCAGCAAATGAATCCAAACAAAGGTCCTATATTTTGAGAGACAATTATCTAGTTTATTAACACATTCTACAGTTAAGAAAGTTACTTTTCTGATCACAGGCATGCAGAAACAGAGAATTTTAAGCTTGTTTAACAATTCAGTCACAGGTCAAATGTCAACATAAAAATACAAAACCTCACTGGTTTATGTCTCAAGCAACTGTTTTTCTTTCCTGTTAGCATGAAATTTTTAATTAATTTGAGATCACTAATAAACAAAAATGACAAAGTGGATTCTGTCATCCTTCAGGCAGTGGAGAAAAGATCATTTCAAAGTGGAGCTGTGAGGGGAGGATATTAAGGGGACAAAACTAGATAGGAAAAAATGACAGAGTCATGACAGGGGACAGAGTCAGCAAAGTCACTGGGAATTCACCCTGGGAGCCAAGAAGAGATATATGTGGGCTTAGTAGCCCATAAAGTGTACACCTCTATCAACACAATTCACTTGTTTTTGCCAGTTGAGTTTTATTGGACACCTTGGTGGTTGAACTCCAAAATTGTTAAAGTCTAATTCTCAAAAGATAAAAAAATCACGATTTCATAAAAATACAAAGCAAAAGTATGTTAGGTTTTGTTATTTAATTCATTAATTAATGAGAATAATATTAAAGATATTGAAACTGGCCCAAAGAACATTTGAAGAGCAATATGTACATGGGGAATTGAATCAAAAATTCTAGGGTAAGATAGCTGGCTTAGATACAAGAGTGGTTAATGTCTTCCAGGGTAACAGATTGTAAACTTTGCTGTATCTGTTCCCCTGGTGGAAATTATTTGCCTCTATACCATACAAAAACCTACAACCTAACTTCTGTTCCTGCTGAGTAATAAAATACCCTAGTCAATAAAAAGCCATAGCAGCAGCACCCTGAAGGAATGCCCAGTAATCTCTTTGCCTGTTTCTGTATTTTAGATAGTTTTTCTGATTGCCCATTTTCTGTTGTAAATCCCCTTCTTTTACTTTGTATGGAATTAACAAGTATTCAAGTCTTTTCTTGATCTAGACTCAACCTTTGAGTTTTAATAATTTTCCATCTTTGCTCTCTCTCTCCCAAAACTAGATTTCTATCCCAAATCCCTTGCCCATACTTTCACTAGACATCAGAGAGTTTGGCTAGGCTGTGGATGGATTCTTTTAGATCCCTCTTCTTCTCTTGGTCTCATTAGCTATAGCCAGGGGACAGCAATGGCAGTGAGTAGAGAGTGTTTCTTAGACAAGGAGCTATGAGTGGGGCAGTTGCAGTGTTCAACACATGCAGTAATAATACAGCAAAATGAGAATCAATCACCTGTGAGAGGAAGACCACAGAGAGGGCAGGGCTTTTCAGACATTTAAAACTTAGGAACATGAAATTTCATAAGCAGACTCAGGGATATTCAACATCAGACACTAGTTCTTTCTGTTTCCTCTTCACCCTTTTCACATATTCTGAACCTGCCTCCTTAACTTTTCCTGACCCACACCTAATTCAAGGCCTTTCTACTAGAAAACGCCTAAGCTGTCTCTAAGGCACTTACACTTACTTTTCCTTTCACCCAGTTAATTTTTAAGTACAGGGGGCTCAGTTCTCCAGGTGCAGGTCTTCAGAGCTTAATGATGAACATCTAGAGTATGTTGGGTAAGCACTTACCTATTTCTTAGTTGTTCTGCAAAGTTATAGTATCTTGGAGGAATGAATTGGAAAAATTCTGTAAAATTAAGCTCATATTATACTAAACCATTGGGAGCATAAATGTGCAGAGGTAATACATTTTAAATTCCTTGTAACTATTGTCAGTAATAGTTTAGAGACTATTAACATAAAAAGAATTTTAAAATGTAATTTACTTCTCATACTTTATTGCCCTAGTTTATAGTCTGTGTTTTGCTGTGCTTGGGCGACTTGTGACTCTTGTTCCTAGTCAGTGAAAACTTTTGCTCTCTTGGTGATTATGCAATCAAAAAGGCTTATGAGGGAAAGATCTAGCAGTGTTTCCACTAATTTATTCCAAAGATATTTATAAGAAGTGACTTCAGAAATGGTCTTCAGGAGTAGGGAGAGAGCATAGTAGAGAAGAAAATGAAAGAAAGGTGTGTTTTGCAAGGCTTCTTTGAGTGATTCTGATGTTCTTATGTAGTTTCCTGTTGCAAACAGCCACTTGTAAATGATTGAAACAATGACTACACAGTAAATTATGTATTATATTTAAGTATTAGATCCTTAAAAATTAATCTCAAAAAATCTCTGGAAGCTTAGAAAGCCAATAGGCCAATAAAAGAAAGTTAAAATGATGACTGGTGAGTTTAGAAAACAAGACTTGTAGTTTTAACCTCTGCTCCTAAGAAAAGACATTGATAAGTTTGGGGTTAATTCTTTGTGTTGTATCAGGTTTGTCAGTGGAAAAAGCAAGAAGATTATGATTCCTTTCAGGATTTATTTGTAAGAATTGTTATTTTCAATAAATAAATGTTTAATGTCTCTTATTCCCTTGGAGTCAGATCTTATAAGGAAGTAAACTGCTCACTATGCTTTCATAACAGACCAATCACACAGTAAGATCCCCACTTTTCTGATAATTCATCTCTGCTAAGATACTCTTTAATTTTTCATTAGCTGTTTATTGAACATTCTTGGTATATGAGAGCAATTAATTCCTAATAAATGCCTATATGATTTATATGTATACTATCAAATCTTCTTCAGAGTTTTTAACAGTAATATATTAATGTCTCTAGACATGGACAATGGATTGGTTCAAAATTGAGAAAGGAGTACGTTTAAGGGTGTACTCTGTCACCCTGCTTATTTAACTTGTATGTAGAATGTGTGTATGCCTGCTAAGTTGCTTCAGTCACGTCTGACTCTTTGCAACCCTAAGGACTATAGCCCGCCAGGCTTCTCTGTCCATAGGATTCTCTAAGCAAGTGTACTAGAGTGGGTTGCCATTTCCTCCTCCAGGGGATATTCCCAACCGAGGGATCAAACCCGCATCTCTTATGTCTCCTGCATTGGCATATGTGTTCTTTACCACTAGCCGCGCCTGGGAAGCCCCCACATGCAGAGTACATCATACAAAATGCCAGGCTCGTTGAAGCACAAGCTGGAATTAAGCTTGCTGGGAGAAATGTCAACAGTCTCATATATGCAGATGATACCACCCTAATGGCAGAAAGCAAAGAGAGACTAAAGAGCCTCTTGATGAAGGTGAAAGAGGAGAGTGAAAAAGCTGGCTTAAAATTCAGCATTCAAAAAATGAAGATCATGCATCTGGTCCCATCATTTCATGGCAAATGCAGGAGAGGGGAGGAGTGGAAACAGTGATAATTTTTATTTTCTTGGGCTCCAAAATCACTGTGGACAGTGACTGCAGCCACAAAATTTTAAGACACTTGCTTATTAGAAGAAAACCCATGACAAACCTAGACAGCTATGAAAAAGCAAATCACTTTGCCAACAGCAAAGTTGCCAACACTTTGCCAAACAGCTATCACTTTGCCAACAAAGGTCCATATAGTCAAAGCTATGGTTTTTCCAATAGTCATGTATGGATATGAGAGCTGGATCATCAAGAAGGGTGTGTGCCAAAGAATTGATGCTTTTGAATTGTGGTGCTGGAGAAGTCTCTTGAGAGTCCTTTGGACTGCAAAGAGATCAAAGCAGTCATTCTTAAAGGAAAACTGAATTTCCTGAATATTCATTGAAAAGACTGATGCTGAAGCTCCAATAGTTTGGCCTCCTGATGCGAAGAGTCAACTCACTGGGAAAGACCCTGATTTTGGGAAAGATAGAAGGCAGAAGGAGAAGGGGGCAGCAGAGAATGAGATGGTTGGATGGCATCACCAACTAAATGGACATGAGTTTGAGAAAAGAGTTGGACACAACTTAACAACTGAAAAGGGCTTCCCTTGTGGCTCAGCTGGTAAAGACTCCTCCTGCAATGCAGAAGATCTGGGTTCAGTCCCTGGGTTGGGAAGATCCCCTGGAGAAGGGAAAGGGTACCCACTGGGAAAGAATACCCAGTATTCTGACCTGGAGAATTCAATGGACTGTATAGCCCATGCAGTCGCAAAGAGTCAGACACACTGAGCGACTTTCACTTCAGTTGGTGACTGAAAAACAACCATGTTTTCAAAGGGGTGAGATTTCACAGCACAATGACAAAATAATTTTGGGTGTGCAGCAGTGAACATTATTGTATGCAGTGAAAAAGGTAAAGGTGACTGAGTATAAAATTAATAAGACAGAAAACCTCACAGAATGTGATTCACACCGTGTATAGATCATAGTCTCTGAGTATGAATAATAAACTGATAAAAAGGTGAAACACTTCTTTAAGTCACAGGGCTTTCTTCATATTTTCTGAGGTTTATAATGTAGGTTGGAGAAGGCAATGGCACCCCACTCTAGTATTCTTGCCTGGAAAATCCCATGGATGGAGGAGCCTGGAAGGCTGCAGTCCATGGGATCACTGAGGGTCAGACATGACTGAGCAACTTCACTTTCACCTTTTACTTTCATGCATTGGAGAAGGAAATGGCCAGGAACGGGGCATCCTGGTGGGCTGCCGTCTATAGGGTCGCACAGAGTCGGACATGACTGAAGTGACTCAGCAGCAGCATAATGTAGGTTTTCCTCTACAATAATAAGTCTTTTACTGTGGGATGATTCTGGCAATCAGAGTTGGTTTGCCACATAAGGAAGAAAGCCAGGCTGATTCTCAGGTTGTGGTATTTGAGAGGCAGTGTGGTACAGAGGAGAGAATTCAGGGATAGAAATTTACAGACATGAGTACCGTTTCTATTTGGTCTCTTTAGACGAGATATGTAACTTCTCTTTAATTTCATTTCCTCTTCTATGGAGGAATACCCTCCAGCCTTCTTCACATTATTTTTCACAGCTAAAGAGAGAAAATCCACATAATAAAACCAGTAAACTGCAAAGAACCAAGTTTTAATTTGCTACATAAATATAAGGACTCTCAAGTATGAGACACCAAAAGATTCCTTGATCAACGTACATCTCTCAAAGAGCTGAATTACAACTTTTCAGTGTGATTTTATCTTTCCAGAATGGCCTCTAAACCTTTGAAAAAGTAGCCCATTTGCTCTGTACATTATCGATATTTCTTCTCGTACATTATTAAGTGTAATGGTTGCCTATTCCGGAACTATGCTCAACTAAAGATTTGTGTTACTTTCTTCATGGCAGTCTCTGCTTTAAGGGATTTAATCACATCAGAATCAAGTGTTCCTCTGGCCAGCCTTTATAGATGGATCCAGAAGCTGAAAAGTAGCAAGGTCATGCTCCGAGTATAAACAGTGTAAATGCAGTGTAAACTCACTGCAGTGTTCCCAATTTGACAATGAAATAACAGACATTTTCTTGCCAAAACTTAACTGCTGCTTTTAAAATGTTCGCAGTGATTCACTCAAGGATCATCGGCCATACCCAGGCTGTGCAGTCTGGCCTATGTTCAAGTCCCACTTTAATCAACTGGGTAACCATCTATCTCTGTGCGTGCATGCTCAGTCGTGTCTGGCTGTTTGAGACCCCCTGGACTGTAATCCGCCAGACTCTCCTGTCCACCAAGCAAGAATACTGGGTTGGGTTGCCATTTCCTAGTCCAGGGGATCTTCTCAACCCAGGGATCAAATCTTTGTCTCTTGTTTCTCAAACCCAATCCATCATTGCAGGCAGATTCTTTACCATTGAGCCACCTAGCTTTGAAGACATTGAACCTGGGTCTCCTGCACTGCAGGCAGATTTTTTACCATCTGAGCCACCAGAGCAGCTTTTATATACCTTTGTCTATAAAATGAGGGTAGTCGTAGTCAAGTGTACCTTCAAAAGATCTGACTGAGGGGGAATAGCAAGTAGAATTAATGTAAGGGTTTTATAGGTCAGATTCAGGAATAAAACACATCACTTCTACCAGTACTTTAGCCACTACCTCCTGGACTAAGTCACCATCATTTTTTACTTTAACAATTGCAATATCCTTCTGCTTGGTCTTCCTGCTTTCAACCTTACCTCTCTAATTCCATAGAAGTCTCAGATGAACATTATAAAATATGTCAGATAACATTGCATCAGATAATGCCTTGTTACCAATTATTTATTTAAGAATCCAGTCATTGAAGCCTTTGTAGTCTTTAATGGTTGTTCTGGACTACAACATCTAGTCAGTCACTTGGGAAAGAGAAAGCACTTGGAGGATATATGGAAGGTTTTTTATGGCTTAGGCCTGGAAGAAGCACACAATATTTATACCCACATTCTGTTGGCAAAACTCAGTCACATGAACCCTCCTGGTTGAAGTGGGAGGGAGAACTGTAAGACATTCTCTGTCTGAGTAACCACTCCTCAACATTCCTCTGCCTTCTAGAATAGGAGTTGAGTCTTTGGTAGACAGCTAGTTGACTTTGCCACACTTCACCAAGAAGCATCCAGTATAGCATCAAGAACTATTTTGTTCACTGCTATATCTTCTGAACCTAGAATAGTAGTGGCTTGTACAAAATGGAAATTCAGAAATATTTGTACAATAAATGAGATTTTCAGGATTCTGTGAGATATGAGCTTTTCCTATAAGAGCTAACACAGTGCTTGACACGTGGCACATGCCCCATGTTAGACTGTTCTGTGCTTTCAGTCATCTTCATTGCATGGACTTTTCAATAAATGGAGCTTACATATTGCCTTGCTTGTTTGCATCTCTTTCTCAGTGTCTGGGGGCTTTTTTTTTTTTTTTTTTGATGGATTACAGCATAGGTCAACAAAACAGTTGACATAAAAGGGAGTCACAGAGTATAACTATAGTAAATAAAACATTCTACTTTAAACATCCTAAAGGTGGTCTTTAAAAACCCAACAAGCTGTTTAGCTCTTTTGTACTTTTGTTGTTGTTCAATAGCTAAGTCATGTCCAACTCTTTGTGACCTCATGTTGTACTTTATGCTACATTAAAGTGAAGTGAAGTCACTCAGTCGTGTCCAACTCTTTGCAACCCCGTGAACTGTAGCCCACCAGGCTCCTCTGTCCATGGGATTCTCCAGGCAAGAATACTAGAGTGGGTTGCCATTTCCTTCTAGTCAAAGTCAAATCAGGTTAAACTGTTAGGGATTCCTTAAACATGACTGCAGTTCAGCAACCTTGGCTAATCAGAAATGTCATTAATTCTGTCAAAACAGAAATAAAACAAACTATCAAGTGGGATGCCATTTTCAAGCTCTTGTCTTGCTATTCACTTACTATTAAGATATTAAGAAACATATCTAATTATTATGCCTGTCTTAAATATAAATACAAAATAACCCTGAAGTGTGTTAAAGAAATATAATCATAATTTGTATATAATAAGATTAAAGGGCCTTATTTATTTATTGCTCATTTTTATGTATATTATCTTGCAAAAAGTAAGTAAATTGTAGTAATCAATATGTTTCTACCTTAGTTGTTTGGAAGACAAAGGAATATTTAAAGCCAATAACCCGTGAGTCAGGTTTGAATGTTTGAGTTCTAAAATAATGGTGGGGGAGAGTTCTCAATTCCTTTCTTTAGGCTTTTACTGTCCTTTGAAGACCTCTGTATGGGTACATTTCAGTGAGAAACCAAAAACTACACAGTAATTTAAACAGGCACATATTAACATAAAGAACTATTCAGCTATTGTGTATGAGTAAGTATGTTGGAAAGAGAACTAAGAAGGATATTTTAGGATTGAGGGAGAATAATGAAGGAAGGAAAAACTTGGAAGGGTGATTCATACCTTATTGAAGAAAGTAATGAAGAAGCTCCCTGAGTTTCACTGCTCTTAGTCTCTGATAAAGTACAAACAACCTAAAGGGTTGCAGACAAGCTGAGGTTGGAAGCACATACACAGAGGAAGTGAGTTCAGAGGGAAACAAGCACCACTGTGATACATGACCTGTAGCACATGATGTTTGCCTCAGAAGACCATGGGAAGTAACTTTCCAGTGGTGCAGTCAATCCAAGCCTGATGAACAAGCATGCAGATGAACAAGCATGTAAGTAAGGGGCCCTGTGGGTGCGTCTGGAATTGGGAACTAGAAAGACCTCCCTCTTCACAAGCCTAGTGAACTGTGCATGGCTTGGGCTGCAGCATCTCTAGTCTGCTGCAGAAGACAAAAGTCAGGTGGCTGGCTTGCTGGATAGCCTGCTCCACGGGCTCCCAGTGTATGTGCACACCAGGTTGAGGAGATGTCACGAACAGCAATCTGGGCTGCCTTGAGCTCTTGGCTATGCCACTGCTGCCCATCTATGCTGGGCGAACATAAACAACTCACTTAAAAGATGCTTGCTCCTTGGAAGAAAAGTTATGACCAACCTAGATAGCATATTGAAAAGCAGAGACATTACTTTGCCAACAAAGGTCCATCTAGTCCAGGCTATGGTTGTTCCTGTGGTCATGCATGGATGTGAGAGTTGGACTGTGAAGAAGGCTGAGCACCGAAGAATTGATGCTTTTGAACTGTGGTGTTGGAGAAGACTCTTGAGAGTCCCTTGGACAGCAAGGAGATTCAACCAGTCCATTCTGAAGGAGATCAGCCCTGGGATTTCTTTGGAAGGAATGATGCTGAAGCTGAAACTCCAGTACTTTGGCCACCTCATGTGAAGAGTTGACTCACTGGAAAAGACTCTGATGCTGGGAGGGATTGGGGGCAGGAGGAAAAGGGGACAAGAGAGGATGAGATAGCTGGATGGCATCACCAACTCGATGGACGTGAGTCTGAGTGAACTCCAGGAGTTGGTGACAGACAGGGAGGCCTGGAGTGCTGCGATTCATGGGGTCGCAAAGAGTCAGACATGACTGAGCGGCTGAACTACTGAACTGAACTGAATCTCACTCAGATTCTATTTTCCTGTTTTTCAAATCAGGTGATAATGGTGTTCAGCTCATGAAATTTACTTGAGGATTAAATGTGTTATCACAAGTAAAAAGCTTATTATGTTAATAACACATAATCAGTGATCATTATATATTCCTTATCTCTGACCTAGATTTACTTATCCTTCTGGCTTCCCAGGTGGCTCAGTGGGTAAAGAATATACCTGCAAGGCAGGAGATGCAGGCAGACCCAAGTTTGATCCCTGGGTCAGGAAGAGTCTCTGAAAGAGAAAAGGGAAACCCACTCCAGTATTCTTGCCTGGAGAACCCTATGGACAGAGAGGACTGGTGAGCTACAGTCCATAGCGTCGCAGTCAGACACTACTGAAGCAACTGAGCATGCACGCATGATAATAGCAAGTTATTCATTCACTATATGCTACTGAAAGCTGTGGTTTCCATGTACTGTCCTTGGTGCTGAAACCTTCCCTTATTGACTTAACGTCCTTCAAGCCCCAGGGTGTCATCCAGAAAAACAATATGATAACAAAATAATCATCATAATACCAATTTCAAAGGGTTGTTCTGGCAATCTAAATTAATTAAAGTGTGTGAAAGACCTTTATTTCCATATTATTGATGAAACCACAATAAATACCAGGTAAATACACTTTCTTTAGCTTTCAAACATGTTATCAGTGAAGGTTTTTATTTAGTACCCATTTTTAATAAAAGAAGTTAAAAACTGACAGTGGAAACATTCTAGCATGGAATTCTATATCTTTTAAATTCTTCTTAAGTGAACTTAATTCTATTTGGATAAGATGATTGCATATTCTTTTACTATAAAGAACAGTATGATTCACATCACTTTCCCACAGAGAAAATGATTTTATACCATTATGTACCAGTGGCTTTTACATCAGCTACTCCTGTTATCTTATTATTAAAAGAAAGAACAGCTACAGATGAGCAATTTTAAAATTGAAGATGGATTTTTTTTGTATCTATCTCCTAAAATTCTTTAGAACAGAATCCCCTACTCATTTACCATAGATAAGCATTTTCTAGAGTTACCTTGAAGGATATACAGGATGTAGAATTATCCATTCCCTAAACTACTAGGTCTGTAAACAAATCCCTTATCATTATACGGTGGAAATGAGAAATAGATTCAAGAGATAAGATCTGATAGACAGAGTGCTTGAAGAACTATGGACAGAGGTTCATAACATAGTACAGGAGGCAGTGATCAAAACCATCCCCAAGAAAAAGAAATGCAAAAAGGCAAAATGGTTGTCTGAGGAGGCCTTACAAATAGCTGAGAAAAGAAGAGAAGCAAAAGGCAAAGGAGAAAAGGAATTATATATCCATCTGAATGCAGAGTTCCAAAGAATAGCAAGGAGAGATAAGAAAGCCTTCTTAAGTGACCAATACAAAGAAACAGAGGAAAACGATGGACTGGAAAAAAAAAAAAAACACTAAAGATTTCTTCGAGAAAATTAAAGATACCAAGGGAACACTTCATGTAACGATAGGCACAATAAAGGACCCAGATGGTATTGACCCAATTGAAGCAGAATATATTAAGAAAAGGTGGCAAGAATATACAGAAGAACTATACAAAAAAGATTTTAATGACCCAGAAAACCATGATCGTGTGATCACTCATCTAGAGCCAGACATCTTGGAGTGTGAAGTCAAATGGGCCTTAGGAAGCATCACTATACGCAAATCTAGTGGAGGTGATGAAATTTCAGCTGAGCTATTTCAAACTCTAAAAGATGATGCTATTGAACTGCTGCACTCAATATGCCAGCAAATTTGAAAAACTCAGCAGTGGTCACAGGACTGGAAAAGGTCAATTTTCATTCCAATCCCAAAGAAAGACAATGTCAAAGAATGTTCAAACTACCACACAATTGCACTCATTTCACATGCTGGCTAGGTCATGCTCAAAATCCTCCAAGCTAGGCTTCAACAGTACGTGAATCAAGAACTTTCAGATGTTAAAGCTGGATTCAGAAAAGGCAGAGGAACCAGAGATAAACTGCCAACATCTGTTGGATCATCAAAAAAGCAAGAGAATTCCAGAAAAACATCTACTTCTGCATCATTAGCTACGCTAAAATCTTTGACTCTGGGGATCACAACAAACTGTGGAAAATTCTCAAAGAGAAGGGAATACCAGATCACCTTACCTGCCTCCTGAGAAACCTGTATGCAGGTCAAGAAGCAGCAGTCAGAACCGAACATGGAAAAAAGACTGGTTTCAAATTGGGAAAGGAGTATATCAAGGCTGTATATTGTTGCCCTGTTTATTTCACTTATATGCAGAATTCATCATGCAAGATGCCTGGCTTGTTGGAGCACAAGCTGGAATCAAGATTGCCAGGAGAAATACCAAATACCTCAGACATGGTGCAGATGACACCACCTTTATGTCAGAGAGGGAAGAGGAACTAAAGAGCCTCTTGATAAAGTTGAAAGAGGGGAGTGAAAAAGATGGCTTAAAACAACATTCAAAGAACTATGATCACGGCATCCAGTCTTATCACTTCATGGCAAATAGATGGGAAAACAGAGACACACTTTATTTTCTTTTCAAAATCACTGCAGATGGTGACTGCAGCCATGAAATTAAAAGACACTTACTCCTTGGAAGTAAAGCTATGACAAACCTAGACAGCATACTAAAAAGCAGAGACATTACCTTGCCAAAAAAAAGTCCATATAGTCAAAACCTTGGTTTTTCCAATAGTCATGTACGGATGTGAGAGCTGAACCATAAAGAAGGCTGAGCAACAAAGAATTGATGCTTTTGAACTGTGGGGTTGGAGAAGACTCTTGAGAGTCCCTTGGACTGCAAGAATATCAACCCTGAATATTGATTGGAAGGACTGATGCTAAAGCTGAAGTTCCAATACTTTGGCCACCTGATGCAAAGAGCCAATTCACTGCAAATTCACTCATGTTGGGAAAGATAGAAGGCAGGAGGAGAAGGAAACAACAGAGGATGAGATGGTTGGATGACATCACTAACTCAATGGACATGAGTTTGAACAAGCTCGGGGAGATGGTGTAGGACAGGGAAGCCTGGCATGCTGCAGTCCAGTAGTCCAGAGTCAGAAATGACTGAGTGACTAAAAAACTAAAACAAACTAAAACTACTGAGATTTAAAAGAAAAAAATCAGGAAGATTTATTATTTTACAATTCTTATATATATGAAAAAAACAAAAGTAAAATAAGACCATTATTCCATAATGTAGACAACATATTGTGACATTGTTAAGAAAACTAAAAAATAAAACATGAAAGTAGTTTTAACATTCAAACAATCCCGAGGATAGAAATTGAAAATTTTACGTTCTCTCATACATTTCCCACCAACTGCTCTTCCCAAGGAAAATCACTGGAATACTTCCTTGTTTACTTTCAGAAAAATTTATGCCAACACCAAGGTACATATTTCCATACATATTTTTTCATTATCTGTACAAAATAAAGTTATATCTATATATGAATTTTTAAAACAATAACATTGCTCTAGATTTCTTTTTTGATTCATTTTTATTTGAATTTTGTATTTGGTATTAAAGTTTCAATTTCATTCTTATATGAATATCCTGTTTCCCCAAACCATTTGTTGAAAAGATTGCCCTTACCCCATTGCACATTCTTGATGCCTTTGTTGAATCTTGTTGACCATGTTGCATGGATTTATTTCTAGTTTCTCTATTCTGTCCCATTGATCTATGTATCTGTTTTTAAGCCAATACCATGTTTTAATTACTATGACTTTGTGATATAGTTTGTTATGAGGAAATGCGTCATACTTCCTGCAGGTTTCTCTTTTGCTGATCTTTCATGCTAATGTATGGAATGAACTGTCTCGTTCCTTTTCCTAACAACATTATATTCTACTACTTGAAATTTATTTTACAAATAAATATATATATTTATATAACAAATATTTATAAAATAAAATTTATTTTATTTACCTAATTTCCCACTGAGAAACGTTTATGATTGTGTTTTATTTTGTTATTATTAATATTTTGACAAATATTATGTATATTATTGAATTTTGTAAATATATTCATTGAGTAAATTCTTGGCAGCTAGATTCACAAGGCATATTTACGTAAAATGTTGTTTGACTATAACATTTAAAGAGGCTACAATAAAGTCCTTTTTCACCAAAAGCATGATAGCACTCTTCATGCTATCACAAGCACTGAGTCTCATCAAAATCTGTAACTTATCCTACTATGAAAGTTGAATAAAAATTCTTATATAACATATTTTTTGCTTGCTTATTATATACATCACTGGAAATGTAATCTTCATGAGACAGGAATTTTGACAAATGAATGAATGCAACAGCTTTAGAGAAATTGAAGAGTTAGAGATAGCTACATATCCAATAATATGATAAAGACTAAGTAAATCATGGTGTAACTAAATGATTAAACAAACACATTCATCAAAAGTAAAATTAGAAGACTATTTGGTGAAAGGGAAATGTACTATCTACTAAATGAAGGAAAATAAAATAACAAAAGATTTCTGTAGAATAGAATAAAAATTCTATTAAAATTTGAAAACAAAAGTAGTTTGCAAACTAATTTATAATATATAAATTGTATTAACTTTGCAAATACATAAGAATAAAAATATTGAAAAGAAATACAGCAAAATAATAATGGTGACTACTAATTCTATTGTTGAATATTTCTGCAAAAAGATTAGTTAATGCAATTGGACAAGGTAATTATATTAGCAATATAAATGAAGCAAAAGAGAAAGGAAAACTATCTTTCCAGTATATAATAAGCAAGCAAAAAATATGTTATATAAGAATTATATAACATTTCTCTTTACCAAAAGGTAGAAGGTAGGGAATATGAACACAGTTTTCTAAAAATAATCAGTTATAACTTAAACAGCCTGGTAATGTAAGGCCTTGTCTGATGTGTTATTTGCATAGAAAACTTTTTAAAAGTGTTAAAGAGGGAACTATTTGTATAGCTGGTGGGAAGCATCTCAAGCAGGGCCAGTGCCAATGCCATAAGATAGGATTTTACTCATGTGTTCAAAAAACAAGGAGGTCAGAATGGCTGGAGTAAATGATAAATGGACCAAATGGGTGAACAGTAGGAGGATTGGTCACAGAGTTAGTGGCCAGATATTAGTGAGCATTGGTGAAAACTAAGATTTTCAACCTGAGAGAGATGGGAAGACCTGGAGAGTTTTACACAGAGGAGTGACATGACCAGACTTACATTTTTAAAAGATCACTCTGGACGCTGTATTGAGTGGACTAAAATGGGATAACAGTGGTAACAGGGAGACCAGTTAGGAGTCAGATTCTGGGTATTGAAGATAGTGTCAATTTTCTAAATAAATGATTTGATGAAAAGAGAGAAGTTAGTGATAAATTTTGGAGAAGGCAATGGCACCCTACTCCAGTACTCTTGCCTGGAAAATCCCATAGACGAAAGAGCCTGTAGGCTGCAGTCCTTGGGATCGCTGGGAGTCGGACACGACTGAGTGACTTCACTTTCACTTTTCACTTTTATGCATTGGAGAAGGAAATGGCAACCCACTCCAGTATTCTTGCTTGGAGAATCCCAGGGACGGGGGAGCCTGGTGGGCTGCTGTCTATAGGGTCACACAGAGTCAGACACGACTGAAGCAACCTTAGCAGCAGCAGCAGCAACAGTGATAAATTTGAGGGCTAGACCTTAACTGCTGAAAAAATAGTGCTGTCATTTAATGAGACTGGGAGTAGCAAGGTGGGAGGATCATATGGTCAGGTTTTGTTATGTTAAAATTGACATGCAAATTAAACTCCCAAGCTGAGTAGCCAGTTGGATATTTGAGCCTGGAATTCATGAGACTAGTCTGGCATAAAGAAATAATTCAAAAGTCACCAGCATTAACATGGTGGTGTTAATTAACATTAACACCACATTAACATTAACATGATATTTAAAACCAGTAGGATGGGGAAAATAACCTTGGAAGAAAGCATAGATAGAAAAGAAAAAATGTGTTCAGACTGAGTCTCCAGGTAATGCAATATTTAGAAGTCAGGAGATGAGGAGAATTGAGTAAAAGAGACCTGCATGACCACTGAAGTAGGAAGAAAACCACAAAGAAGGATTATTTCTG